>NC_090931.1:337225634-338553370 GCF_040938575.1 Ambystoma mexicanum | reverse complement strand
GCTGCCTAGCAAAAAATGTATAAAGTGAAACCGACAGAACTACATTAAAACAACCAAAAGGAAAATCCTCATTCAATTCATGCAGTGACATCTGTATAAAGATTGAAGGATTTGTTGAAGCTTTTAAAAAATACAGACAGAAACATTTAAAAAGTACCCAGAGTAGGATGATCAAGAGATGCCACATTTTATGACTTCGACTCAAGAAATGGAAAATTAAAATGGGAAGAAGAGAGTTCATAAACAGTTACATCTAACACAAAAAACTGATCTAAAAATCCTAAAATGACATAGCTACTAAACTGACTGAGACTTTCTTGATCAAGAAGTCCCCAAAGTCCACTCTTTCCATTGAACTCTGTATGGATCCCAACCTCCTCAGATTTAAGGAGGACCTAAACCCTTCCTCTTCCGCATGTAACTTCTCCCTCTTTCTCTGGCTCTGTACTCTTCCTCTATTCTTGCTCTCAGTTTATGGTTGGTATGCAGCACACAAAAACAATACAAATAAAATGAACACATAGGGCTTCATAAGTTGGCAGGTACATGGTCAAATTGCCAGAAATAACATTTACCAGCACTTTTACTGGACCGGCTAACTACAACTTTGCTGGTAAGCATGGAGGATTTACCTCCAGCTAAGAACAGGAGGTAAATCTGACCCCTACTGGCAGAAATCCACCAGTATTAACAGCACAGTAATCCAGTTGCCAGTAATACCAGAAAAATCCCCCCATGTGTCTCCATTGAATGGGGATTTACCGTTTACATCAGCACTTGTAATCTGTCGTAATACCGGCAGACAAGTGCCGGTAACAGTATTAGCATTTGGTGGTATCCTGCCAGAATTACCAGCAGGATGCCAGCAAACTTGTAATGAGGGTGATAGAGACAAAGGGTTCTGTTAGTGAAGTAGAATGCAATGGACTTGTGCTCTAATAAAATCCAAGGTGGTCAAGATTAGAAGATTGAATTTAAAATTAAAATTGAGAAGAAAAGGAGACTTAAAATGTTTCCAGCGTATCACATTCCATACAATTCATCAACCAATAAGCAAAGAAGAGGAAGAGTCAGAGTAGATCACATGTTTCCAGTGGACTACTCTATGGTCACAAAGGAAACTCAAATCACATGGGCAGCGGCCATTTTGTTTATTACTACAATTGATGGGGATATTTAAAATCAATATTTTGAGCCCTGTAGTAACTGCATACCATTCCTCACCTTCAATAATAATAAATGGGCCATAACCTAAATGAAAAATATATCTCCACAATTCTAAGTTACTTCTCTGCCTATTTTACTACAGAAACAATCTTATTCTCAGATTACCCCAGAGTTATAGTTGTGTAAGTACTAAAATTACGAAACATCAAGAAGTAGCAAATATTTTGATGAAGAGTAAAGAGAGCAGATCTGACCTGAAAAATCCGGAAGAGCGTCTGGATCACATTTCCTTCAGTTGGGATGATTCTGGTTGTTGCAGGCATTTGTTGAGTCATCCAGTGCTTTTTCAAAAACTGCATCGTTGGCACTGAGGAAATAGACACATAATATGGTACAGCAATAGGAAAATCTTGCTTGTAAAAAGAGTTTGTCAAAAATGATCTGCTTTAAACAACTGAAATTTCTGTTTAATACAACGCTACAGTTAGCATTTTTGGGTTCTGCTTGACTGTCGAAACTCTGCATTTACCAGAACTGGATATTTTTTAGGAATTAAAGTTATTTCTGATTGACGTATTCATTTGTGACCCTGCATCTTCACAACATGTGATCATACAACATTTGCTGGTGCCTGCTGCTTGTGATCAGATCACAGAGGCAGCTGAGAAAGTGGGCATTCTGACCCCAGTGAGCCACTGTCCCTATGCCATTAGAATTCTCATCCATATAAGACCAAAAAGGAAAACAGGAGAAAAGGATGAAACAATGGTAAGGAATAGTTTGAAATGAAGTGGTATTTAATTCATACAAATTATTGGAAGAGGACCAAACTAACTCATAAGGGTTCAACATTGGCTGTCTTTAGCAAGAAAACCTCTTTCCAGAAAAACTACTAATTATATCAAAGTACCAGTTTTTATGTTGAAGCCTGGGGTTTGATTTCCATGTTTCTAAAATGTTTCTCTGGCAGCGCTTTTTAGTCAGTGGGAATTCCTCTGAGTTGCATGAGTTGTGACTCTTCACTCTTTGCCCATGTTCGTCAGTGGAAGCCTGGCAGAACAACCTACAACTACATCCTGGTAAGGTGGTATGGGCGTGGAGTATAGCCATTACTGTGCTCTGGTAAAACCCTGCCACTCCTCATTACTATTAACTGCGCTTAACCTGATATTGATCTACACTGTGCACTCTCTTGTTAGCCAATGTGTTGAACTTGGAATGATCCCAAGGGTAGGTTGTGTATGGCACTTGGAACTACTGTGAGGTTATAGCTACGATGTAACACTAAAACAATTGTGAAAGTGGCTAGGATATTGCGCCCGGAGGAGTCGTGAGGGTGGCCTGTGTCTCGCACGGGGAGGAATTTGAGGGCAGGCATTGTTTGCACTCAGGTAATTTTGGGGGTGGGCCATGTGTTGCATTAAGATGGAATTTGAGGGTGGGTAATGTGTTGCACTTAGATGGATTTCGGGTGTAGGCAATGTGTTGTACTTATTCGAATAGCCTGTCTATTACACTAGAAGATGTATTAGTTAGCCAATATATTGCACATAGAAGATATATGCGGGTAGACAATGTATTGCACATAGAAGATATATGCAGGTAGCCTTGGTATTGCACTTAAAAGATTCCTGATGGTAGTCTGTCCATTGCACTCAGAGGATTTACAAGGATAACCTGTCTATTGCACCTATAAGGTATCTGTGGACAGAACATCTATAGCACTTGCCTAATTGTGAGGGTAGTCTGTCTATTGCCCTTAGAAGATGTATTATGTATTAGGATAGCCTGTCTATGGTGCTTGAAGATGAACTAAGATACACTGTCATTTGTGCTTATTATATGTATTAGGATAGCCGGTCTAATGCACTTAGCCTTGGTATTCCACCAGAAGATTCATGATATTAGCCTGTCTATTGCACTTAGAAGATATATGTGGATAGCCAATGAATTGCACTTAGAAGATATATGCGGTCAGCACTGAAATTACATTTAGAAGATGTATTAGGATAGCCTGTCTAGAGCACCTAGGAAATTTATGAGGGTAGCCTATCTATTGTGCTTAGAAGATGTATTAGGCAACCTGTATATTGTGCTTTGATGACTTTATGAGGGTAGCCTGTCCATTGAGCTTAGAGGATTTATAAGGGTAGCCTGTCTATTATACAGGTGACCTGATCACACAGCTACATCAAAGACAAAGCTCCATCTGAGCCTCAAGGTACGTATTCATGCACCAGTTCGGTGGACATCTGCCGCAGGCACGGCTACCCACCCGCATGCATCAGAATGCAGTGATGACCTCAGACAAAATTCGGTCTAACTGGACACAATGTTTCGCATCCATACACCAGACTAAACTACAAAGCACAACATCTCTGCCATCAGAATGCAGTGACAACCTACAACACAAATTCGGTCTCGCTGGACCAATAAAGAGTTGCTTGCACTTGCGCACTCTGCTGACCACCTCAGCACCCATGTACATGCCTGACCTTCATGGGTAGCATACTGGAGCTCGGCAAGCCCACCTAACCCCTATCTTGGCCAAATGCACAAACGCATTATAAACCTTCTGACAATTTTCCCATACCTTGGACTTCGGTCGCTCAAGGGCGTTTCCACAACAAGCACGTTGAGGCCATACTAATGGGATAAAGGCGTTGTATAAATGACAAACTACTACTACAGAACAGGAGGGACACAGCATATGCAAATCTGCCATGAACGTACTCCCAAAGAAAGCAGTCAAGGGCCAACGACTAGACAGTGAAACCAGTAGGGCCGCACAGTGGAGAGGAGTACATGGGAGGACCATCCCAAAAGGAACCTGGAGAGGACCATGAACAATCAAATTGTATGCAGGGAGCCATACCAGTTGGCACTTAGGTATTTTGTGTCCCCGGCATGACATTTTCAACATTCACAAAACAGCGTGGCAAAGGAAAGGGTAAATATAGGAAAAATCACGTTTGCTCTTTCCTTTTACTGTCCAAATTATGCTTTGCAGAGAGCATTTACAATAGATTCTTACAGAATCTGTCTGCTTTTAGTAGGTGCTAAATGCAAGTCGATTCCACAAGAATCCATTAGTTTCACACCAGCATGAAAATCTCATGCTGGCGTAAAATGGAGAGGTTTTGCAGCGTGGACGTCATTTAGTGGTAGCCAGGGGTAGCATTCGCTACCCCCAGCAACTTTGTGGTATCCCTGGCATTCTCTATGCGACCACTGACCGATGCTCTTGCACTCAGAGGTCAACATTTGATTTACTGTTGAGTGAAAAAACACTGCTCCGCTCTCCCAATCACCTTCTTAAAATTATGAGTTCGTGGGAGCGACAACTAGAAGCAACTAATGCGCAGTGCACCCTTCATTCACTGGCATAAGGAAATTAAGTATTGTGCTCAATGTCACATGACATCCGTTTTCAGGATTGTTGTTGTGTAGGACGCTATCTTAGTGTGTATACATTGTGTGTGGGGCAGTTGCATGTTTGCTTAAGTGTAACGATATATTTCTAATGGGTAGCATGTCATTGCACTCGGTACAAAACACTTTTCCTTGCACGTTAGCATATTTCAGAAAATGCCTTCTTTTTATACAGTTTGTAGCAAGGGATGGAGAACCCTGAGTCAGTTAAATACTTGCCACTTGTAAATATGATCATCTTGCTACTTTTTACAGGTTTGAATCACAGTTGTAGTAACTCAGCCTTTCATTCTTTCAATGTTGAAAAATTGAGTAGCAATAAATTAAGCAGGATTACTATTGCTTAGAGCAGTACGAAATAGAAAAATCATGTTAGCAAGCATTGTTTAGAAAACAAGATAATAAATCCTACTGAATTTAATGAAAATTGTAAAACAAGAATTATTTTGGGTTTTCAGATTGATTTAGAATCCAAATTGGTGATTTGCAAATGAGCTTTATTAAAAACAAGCAACTGTTCCTGCTCATAAAAGTAAATGCAAAAATGAGTGTCCTAGTGTAGAAACTGGGCAAAGAGCATTACATATCATGACTATTCCTAGCATATCAAGGGCAGTAGTTGAGCTATTGACCCTGCACGTGGTGTACAATGTAGCAATCAACCCCACTTTGGGGGGCATACAGGGCCTGTAATGGCCTGCCAGCCTTAACTTAGGTTGGCGCGAGCAAAGCGACGCCATCAGTGAGGGCTCAAGGCCATTACCAGCGCTGTACCCACTCTCCGCCTCCCAAGTGGGGGGGGGGAATTGCTATCCGCACAATGGGGTTAATCTGGGGTGCAAACAGTGTTTTTTTTTGTTTTTGTTACGGGAATAGGGATCTGCCCATATTGTGCAAGCCCAATCTCCTATACAGAAAAAAGATGGCTGCCGCCATAGTAAATAGAAAAGGGACTGAGTCCGTTTTCTATTCCTTTTGTGGCAGCTGCAGGCAAGAGCACCAGGTCCAGAGCACAAAGCTCTGGTCCAGCAGGTATTTGGGGAGGTAGAGTTGTGGAGGAAGGGTTTGTAAGGTCTTTGGGGGTCGAGGGAAGGTGGGAGCATGGAAAGGCAAGAGGAAGGTGCTCCCTGTTGCCTCCCCCACAATCAAGATGACCGCACTCGGGAAAGGGCTTAGGGTGGCTGGAGAAACATGTGTGATACACTGTGTGCTCTCACCCTGCTTTGCAGCCAATTGATTGGCTGAGTGCCCTTACCAGGCTGTGAATAAGAGAACTTGGGCTTGTGAGGCTGTGCCTTTGTCAGTCTAGAAATCTAATTCGAGACCGCAAACGCATTTTGGTGGCCGTAGGCCATCCGTCTCATGCACGATACGACAGAATATAGGTTTTCGATTGTTCTAATGAACAGCCATTTTGATGTAACAAGAATCGCCATTTTGTTTTCTAACCATTGCTCATTGCTTTCTGTTCCTATTGCTTCACAGTATATTTTTCGCTTACACTGCTTGACTGAGGAACAATGCTGTCTGTATATGAAAAGGACAAGGCCACAGGGCCGAGAGGATAACAAGAGTTTCGCTGAAACACAAACATAGGCAGCGCCAGGAAGAATGCCCGGCTCCCTCCTTAATGTAGCCTTGAAGCAGAGCCGCAGGGCATTTAATCATTTCACAGCTACCAGCCAGTCTCGTTATATGGTAGAATATGTTAGAATAATACCGCTAAAGGCTTGAATTATGCTTTTCTAACGGCCCCCCTTTGCTGAGCCCGCTAAGAGCATGTTGGCTCCCAGGACGCGGATAGCACCTGATAGATAGCAAGGTCCGGAATGTAACCCCCTCTGCATGTAGCTCGCTTCCAAGAACAGAAGCGCCATGTTCTCTTCAATAACCAAAAGATGCCTATGCACTCACAAATTGCAAATTGTTACTAGAATAGATGTTTGAAGGTGTCATAGTGGCCGGAGATGTCCATTGTCACACCAAGTTCAAAGAAACCCAATGAAGAGGGTATTAACCATGACATAGCTGATTGTTTGATATGCATTTTGTATATATGTAATTGATGTACTTAATTCGCTCTCTTGCGTCCCACGAGGTCTAGAGATACACGTCGCGGGGCGTCGAGACCGAGTTGGCCAACTGAGAATTTTGCTTTGCAATAAAACCCTAACTTTGGGAATACAACCTCGTATCTGTCGTCTCTATCGTGTGTGGTGACTCGCCTTGTTTCCATAGACGTCAGGGTCCCCTACGGGCCCCTTTCAAGATGGTGCCCGAACAGGGACCCTCCCCCACTTGTTCCTTTGCGTAACGTTGTAATTGATAAAGGCAGAAAACGGCGAGGACGGGACGATCGAGCCGGGATCAAGAGGTGTTCGGGGCGCCCTGTAAAAGTGATGAGAGACTCCTTTGCAGATCTGCACACATCTGATCCCTGATCGACGTGTCTGGCTAGAGAACAAGGAGGCGAGGGTCCCGAAACGAGGCGGAAGCCAAGAAACGCAGACACAACGTCCTTTGGTGCGTCAGTATACAGACGACTTGATGTATCAGGTGAGTCATTCCCCGATTCATAGCATCCTGATATTGGTTGAGAGTTGACTTTGCAAAATCAAACGCCCTAGGTAAGGTTGATTAACCAAGGGGAAGGTTGAAACATGCCTGGGGTATTGTCCACCTTAGCGGGGTTTTTCCGCTGTGGTAGACAATCTTTGGAAGATGGCCAAATTGTACCACCTGGGGGAACACCGGCGTATGAGATGTATGTGAAGTATGGAGTGGGTGCGATAATATTCTGTGAGACTTGCCATAGGCAAACCAGAAAGCAACAAGACCACCAGTGGCCGATTAATGGTAGTTTTGAGATGGCGAGGATAGATAACTTGGAAAGGGTGTTGATAAGAAAGAAAGCGCGCCCTGCGGCAATTGAAACTATTAAAGACTGGAGAAAGGAACCAATGCTCCGATTTAAAAGCAGAGCAAAGCATGCGCGCAGGCATGAATCAAAGGGTGAGGTAGCGGAAGAAAAAGAAGAGGAGGAGTGGACTGAGAGTCTAAGAAGGGCAGGCAGGCATGACCAGTTGAATATAGAAAAGATATACCCACAACGAGAATTACACATGACAGATGAATTGATAGAAAATATATTGACTCATTCAAAACAAGGCCCAAGATCAGAAGAAAGACCAGATACGTTAGTAACTATTGCCCAGACCCCGCCCGTAGCTCAAGCTCCCTCTCCGGTAGCTCAAACCCTCCCACAGCCACAGACCGCACACGTAACACTTCCGACTAGCCAACCAGGCCCACAACAGACACTCGCTGTTCCCATTGTCCCATCCGCACCTCCCGCCTTAGACACAGACTCGGTACCGTCCGTTCCTTCCGGTTTGAAGTTGAAACCGCGGGGGTAAGAGGCGGGACTGACCTATGGCAGTGCACAAGGGTAACCTGCAGCGCAATCAGCAAGGAGAGGAAGGTGGAATTGCAGCAACAGGCAGAGATGCATATAGACGGGAATGATGGGACGGCAACATTGGCTTCGATATATGACTTTCGTAGAAGCAACGAAAGACAGGTAGTGTTGGAATACATGGGTGAATATTTGGTGGAGAGATGGAAACAGCTAATTGGGAAATTACCACCGCAGCGATTGTTAGATCTGAATGCATTAGCATGCTGTAGGGAGAGGGATGAAGAAGTAAGAGAACATGTATATAGACTTTTTGAGTTAAAGGATGAATTAGATAATGACTATGCCGAAGTGTTTACTGCACCCGGATATAGGAGTAAAGATATTGGGAGAAATAGAAAGGAAACTGTAGAGCCATATATACAGCGACGACATTCGATGTCATCAGTACAAAGGGGTGACAAGTTAAAAGTATGTATGCGAGAAGCGTCTAAATGGATGTCAGATCCTAGTATTCCCAAAATGGAGATACACGAGATATTTGATGAATATTCTATGCCTATGAAAAGAAAAGCGCTACAATCGATGGCTGAACACTTCTTAGATAAAGATATAAAAAACGATAAGGCCAGCCCGCCTGAAATAATGGCAGTATATAGGAGAGAATTAGAACGAGGAACAGGAGAAACAGCCCTATCACTGGATCTGGGAATATTGTTGCATCTAAGAGAAGGGGGAGGGACGGTAAGTGGGGCATTCCCTATGAGAGAGGTCCCACCTACCTTTGTGCCCAAAGTGGAGGTTCCCGCAGTGGACAATGTAGCGGCGCAGGTAACAACAGCCCATTACACCGCCCAATGTCGGTGTAATGGGCATGTCCCCTTTTCCAGACAAGAGGTGAACAACATAAAGCAGACGATTCCGGATATAAGAAAGAATCCTGCAGGGTTTTACAGGGAAGTAGAGTCCTGCCTACAGTCATCCGTGCTTACCGTGGGTGATATAGACCTAATATTCCCGGTGATCCTGCCAGCAGGTTTATGGAAACAAATAAGGAAGGTAGATGAGACAACTGCCTTTGGCGCCACATGGGCGGATTTGATGATAGAGGATAGGAATAAAGCAGTTGGAGGAACACCAGGACCGAACCTGGTGGCATTACCAGCACGTATAGTACAGAAGTTAAAAACAATTGTTCCAGAGAAAAGAATCCAATGGGACAAACTGACTGCATGTGTACAAGGCAAAGATGAATTGGCTACAGATTACTTTAATAGATTTGAAGAAATATTCACAGACTTCAGCGGGCAGGATGTGGGTTCAGAAGCAGGGAAAAGGTTATTTGTTGACAAATATGTGAGGGGGTTAAGACTTCCAATTCAGGATCTAATAATGACATCAGAGAGCGCATGGCAAGCAAAAACGTTGGGCGAAGTACTGCATATGGCCCAATATTATGAGCGCGGAGTGACTGCAGGAAAAGAAAAAGAAGAGAGGGATAGGGTAAATCTAAAGACACGGGTATTAATGCAGCAAGTAGTAGGACATAATAGAGGGTGAGGGAACGCACAAGGGAGGAGTAGTTTGAATATGTATGGGGGAACAGTGGGGCCGAATCAATGTGCATATTGTAAAGAGGAAGGACATTGGCGAGCGCAATGCCCGCATTTACAGAACAGAAATGGGTCTGGTCAAAGGAGACAGCATAGAGGACACCCAGGAGCGAATGGACCAAATAGGAATAGTATGCAGCAGCATCATAATAATGGAGGTAATCAAAACCAAGGCCAAAACCAAAATGCCCCAAACCAGAGTCAGGGACAGCAAAATCAACAATATGGAAATCAGAATGGGGGAAATAGAGGGAAGAGTGGAAATGTTGTTGATACACAACCAAACACGTATTACAGTAATAGTAATGATTACACATCGGACGATGTGTTATTTCCCCAAAAGGACAGCCCAGGCCAGGGGTCGGAACCAGTGTCTATTCCCGTGAATCAGAGGGGACCCTACGTAGAAATGAGAGTCGGGAATGAGGAACACCACTTTCTTGTAGATACAGGAGCACAGAAGTGTTCAATAGACCATCACTTGGTTCCGAATATACCACTGTCAGGGCAAAAGAATATTTCTGTAGGGTTCGCAGGTACACCAGTCATAAACCCAGTGTCCAAACCAGTCCCAGTTACCATAGGACCATTCACTGAACATTGTCCTTTCCTTCTAACAGAAAATTGTGGAGAAAATTTGTTGGGATTGAATTTGTTGAAAAAACTAGGTTCTGTTATACATTGCATGGCAGACGGAGTGTTTCTAACGATATGGCCACACGATGCCCCTGTGTCAGAATTCATGTCCGAAGCATTACCTGGGGAACTAAGTAAAGTACCAACCTGTATATGGGCAATGCATGACAACGATGTGGGATATTTAAAGATAGAGCCAGTAAAGATTATTTTAAAAGAAGGTGTTACCCTACTGCGAATACCCCAATACAAAATTTCGGTTGAAGGTGAGAAAGGATTGAAGAGTATTGTTACAGATTTGATGAAATTAGGGGTAATAGAGGAAATCACAGGCAGTACATGTAACAGCCCGATCCTTCCAGTTTATAAAAAAGGAGGTAATGAGGTACCATACCGTTTCATAATTGATCTACGCCCATTAAACAAGGTAGTACATCCGCAATTTCCTCTAGTGCCAGACGTCACTACAATATTGACAATGATACCTGTTTCAGCAGAATATTTTAGTGTAGTAGATTTGAAAAACGCGTTCTTCAGTATTCCAGTGGACAAGGACAGCAGATATTTGTTCGCGTTCACATTAGGAGGATGATCATTTACATTTACGCGGATTCCGCAAGGTTACACGGAAAGTCCAAGTATTTACAGTAGAGCATTAAAAGAGCAGCTAGACATGCTGGAATTACCCGTGGGTTGTGTACTTTTGCAATACATAGACGATTTATTACTAGCTGCAGACACAGAGGAGATTTGTAAAGAAAGCACTGTATTACTACTGTCACACCTAGCGGCACATGGCCATAAAGCTAGTTTGAAGAAATGTCAGTATAATGGAAAGGAGGTAGTTTATTTGGGCTACCTACTTTTGAAAGGAGGGAGAAGACTAACGCCAGAACGCATAGAAAGTATTTCTTGTATGCCTATTCCAAAGACAAAAAGGAGTCAGAGCCATAATAGGCATGGCTTCATATTGCTGACAATGGATTGGTAATTTCGCATTGTGAATTTGACTAGAAAGGATGCGGTTATGCCTTTGCAGTGGGATGAGGAATGTCAGAGAGCATTTGATGGATTGAAAACTGCATTATGCTCGGCTCCAGTTTTGGGTACGCCGAACTATAAGAACATTTTCAGACTATTTGTGTGTGAAAGTGAAGGATGTGCATTGGCGGTTTGGACACAGGAATAAGGTGGAAGAAATAGGCCGTGCGGCTATTTTTCATCTGCGCTGGACCCTGTAGCGCGCACTAGCACTATGTTTGTGAACTGTTGTTGCGGCTGCTGCGTCAGTGAAACAAACGGAAGGGATGGTATTGGGGCACACTTTAATTCTGATGGTAATACGGGTCAATTAGACAGAACCAACATGAATGAGTTTGAGGAGATAATAATGAAGCCTGTCCATTGTTCCATTTTCCATGAAGCACAAGTAATAGCCCCAGAGCACACGAGGAAAAGTACACGAAAGATAACACGACAAAATAGACGAGATAGATTGTCCCCGCCAGAAAAAACATCTGTAATGACGTTTCATGTAAGAACAGAAGGGAACAAAGATGCAACCATCTTACACAGTGAATTATAGCCCAAGAACTGTCCCTTTTTGTCTAAAAAAGAAAGGCTCTTTTTCAGTCGGAACATATACTGGTTGTACGAATACAGTGGTACTAAAATGGGAAATAGAACCAGCATACGTAGGTGATCCAGTTTATTTTATATGTGGAGAGAAAGCATACCCTTGGTTGCCCAGAAACTGGGGAGGTACATGTTACCTAGGGTTACTGTTCCCAGGAATATTCCTCTTGGAAACAGCAGCCATGGCAAGATTATCCAGAACTAGAGTCAAGAGGACTGACAAAGGTGTTTTAATAGCAACTGATGTAGCGAAATCATTAATTCCATTCTTAGGACAGATAGTGAACTCCTATAATATAAGGCAACTGTCCAGAATCCTAAAGAATACAATAAACACAACAACAGATATATTATTTAACATGACGTTGGAAGAAAAAGGAATTAGGTTAATGACGCTGCAAAATAGAATGGCTCTCGATGCGATCCTGGTTGATCGTGGGGGAATTTGCAAAATAGTGGGATCAGCATGGTGCGTTTATGTCGATGACTACTCCCCCACGATCTATGAAGCAATAAAGAAAATGCATGTTCTAAGCTCTGAACTCCCCACGGGAGAAGGGAGCTGGGAAATAGGATCTTGGTTTTGGGGAATACTACTATCTTGGGGACGGAAGCTGATCTCAATACTAGTAGTGGTGTTCGGAATATTCCTAACGTGTTGTTGTTGTATACATTGTTTACCCATAGTTTGTGCAGAGGTAACTGAGGGATGCACGGAAGGATGCATGCAAATGATAACAAAGAAAAAACAACCTCATGATCGAACTAGCCCAGACCCAAATGAGATGAGAGTAATGAAAGAGTTGATGGAAATAGATATTACTGAAGGCAATGATGACCACGATAGCATGCGAGACTCAGACATAAGTACTTCAGATTCATCATCACTAGAGGAGGTTTCAATAAATAGATGAGACGTTTGGCATACGCCCAAAGGAGGGTTTGTCAGTCTAGAAATCTAATTCGAGACCGCAAACGTATTTTGGTGGCCGTGGGCCAACCGTCTCAGGCACGATACGACAGAATATAGGTTTTCGAGTTTTCTAATGAACAGCTATTTTGATGTAACAAGAATCACCATTTTGTTTTCTAACCATTGCTCATTGCTTTCTGTTCCTATTGCTTCGCAGTATATTTTCCGCTTACACTGCTCGACTGTGGAACATTGCTGTCTGTATATGAAAAGGACAAGGCCACAGGGCCGAGAGGATATCAAGAGTTTCGCTGAAACACAAATGTAGGCAGCGCCAGGAAGAGCCCGGCTCCCTCCTTAATGTAGCCTTGAAGCAGAGCCGCAGGGCATTTAATCATTTCACAGCTGCCA
The DNA here is from genome assembly GCF_040938575.1 of Ambystoma mexicanum. NCBI lineage: Eukaryota > Metazoa > Chordata > Amphibia > Caudata > Ambystomatidae > Ambystoma > Ambystoma mexicanum. The sequence continues at coordinate 338,540,148 of NC_090931.1, read as the reverse complement.
GACAGTCTCGTTATATGGTAGAATATGTTAGAATAATACCGCTAAAGGCTTGAATTATGCTTTTCTAACAGCCCCCCTTTCCGAGCCCGCTTGTAACGCTCACCTGACTCCCACGGGGGCGCTGGCCTGGTTCGCGCTGCTGTGACCTCATCTAAGGTGATGCGCAGGGTTCGGAAGACGGACTGGACCGGGCCCCAGATCTGGCTTGTCTGACTCGCAGAAGTATCCTTCTGTAGGTGAGAATAGGGGCTTAACTGTCTGCGGGGTAATGCAATCGGCCTCCCACTTACCCCTCTGACCCTCCTCAAAACCCTTCTGTGCTTCCCCGTAGCGTCTCACCTTAGGGTCTGGAAGGACGAGCTCTCCATCCTGCTTCTGATGCAGGAGCGCGTTGGTATCCAGTTACGTCACTGGATTTTCGGATGGGTGAGAACCAAACTTGCTTGGCTTCCAGGTAAGTTTTTCTATAAGTGGTTCCCCTTGTGTCCATGCATTAATGTTCTAATGCTAGTGTCTTTTTCCCTATAGGGGCCGGGGTACGGAATGCCGGGGAACAGGCACCGACCCGAGGTGAGCGGTGAAATCCTTGTGGAAATCAGGTAAGTCTTTAATGAGTGTTTTGGTAATGTCTTTCCATTCACTCATTAACGCTGATGTCTTTTTCCCCTTAGGGGCCGGGGTCCGAAAATGCCTGGATGCAGCGCGGACCCGAAATGAAAAGGGAATGACCCAACAGGTAAGTCTTGACATGGAGTTTTAGCTTCCCTTTTCCCTTCTTTCTCTCACCTTTGTTCTTGTCTTTTTCTCCCTAGGCGCGGGGGCGCGACTGCGAATCCGGATGGTCACTGCTGAACATGGAGGCGCCCTGTAAAGGTGAGTAGAATGCGACGCTGCAGCGATCGATGCGATGTGCTTTTAAAAATAAATGTCTTCCTTTTCAGGATTGTCGGCGAAATGTCTCTGGGATGCAGATTTAGCAGGTGAGGCCTTTTCCTTCTTCTGTTCTCTTGTTCCCTTCCTTTGCAGGTGATTCAGGATGCTGGCAGGTGTGGCAGAAGTCAAGATGCAGGAGCAGACACGGTGAGCGTCCAGCTGCTAGATGCAGAACAACGCGAAGCACGTGTGGCTGATCGGGTGTGGTTTAAATAGCCTTGGAAGAAGTTCCTAGAATGTGTCCTTCCTCCAATCAGGTATGTATCCTTCCCTGACCACGCCCGGGTGGTAAATGAGTCCCACAGGTAAAGTAGTTCCTTTCAGGCCTCAAGGAGGCCGGGGGTTCTGCAGCATGGTCTGCATCAGGTAAGTGCACCCAAACACTTTCATAATGAGCCTGGCGCCTATGGCGCCAGGACTGACGTTTTCTATGAGCCTGGCGTCATAGACGCCAGGACGCTGTCCAAAGGGCCCCTATAAGGGGTTGCTGGGACCTTCCCCGTGGACTAGATCTCCGCTTTCGGGGACGCAGGGCCTGAGCCGGCTCCCCGGGAGCGGGCATCGTGACAGCACTCCCCCCCAAGGCCCCTCCCAAGGTTGTTCCCTCCGGGGGTTTTGGTTTGTGGTGCGGAGGTAAACTTAGCTTTTAAATCCTGGAAGGCCTGCTCGGCTTCTTCAGACCATTCAAAACATTTATTTTTCCTCAAGAGTGCAGTAATGGGTTGTACTATGCGTGAAAATTCCGGGATAAACCTGCGATAGAAATTGCCAAAGCCGAGCATGCTTTGAACCCCTTTTACAGAGCTAGGTGATGGCCATTTGAGGATGGCATCCACTTTTCTTGAGTCCATTCGGACTCCTTTGGGTGTCAGGATGAAACCGAGAAACTCAACTTCTGTGGTATGGAAAACACATTTCTCCAGTTTAGCAAATAGTTTGTGTTGGCGCAGTTTTTCCAGAACTGCCCTAACGTGTTTTCTGTGATCAGATTCCGAAGAGGAGTACACTAGAATGTCATCGATATAGACGACAACACAAACATCGATGAGTTCCTGAAGGACATCATTCATGAAGAATTGGAAGGCAGCAGGCGCATTGCACAACCCGAAAGGCATTACCTGGTATTCGAATAATCCATATTTTGTACGGAAGGCTGTTTTCCATTCGTCGCCTTCTTTTACTCGCACCAGATGATATGCCCCCCGGAGATCTAACTTGGTGTATATGCAAGCGTCCTTCACCTGGGTAAGGAGTTCAGGAATCAGAGGCAGAGGATAACGGTTTTTAACCGTTATCTGGTTCAATGCGCGGTAATCGATACAAGTTCTAAGGTCGCCTTCTTTTTTAGGCACGGAGAACAAAGCCGAGGATGCCGGGGACTTTGACGGGCGAATAAAACCATTGGCGAGGTATTGATCCAAATATTGTCTCAAATGCAGGTTCTCAGGTTCGCTAAGGGCATAAATCCTGCTACAAGGGGGTTGTGCACCGGGCACCAGATCGATTTGGCAATCGTACGATCGGTGAGGAGGTAACATGTTGGCCTGTTCCTTTTGGAAGACGTCCTGAAAGTCCTGGTATTCCGGAGGTAATTGCATGGAGGCAGAGGTTACAGATGCTAGATTAATCTTCAGGTTTTCTGGGTAGCATGTTTGTGCACAATCCGGGAAGGTTATTCTCTTAGCTCGCCAATCAATTCAAGGATTATGTGTCTCTAACGAAGGAATTCCAAGAATAACCTGAAACTGTGGAGCCTTGATTACATCAAACACAACTGCCTCCCGATGGCCGTCAGGACCAATAAGAGTCACCCCAGTAGTGGAATGTGTTACCGGTCCAGAGGCAATTTCAGTTCCATCGACTGTGGTCATGACATCTTTGCTGGTTTTAGGACGGAGAGGGAGGTTAATCCTAGAGGCCAATTCACGATCCACATAGTTTCCAATAGCCCCACTATCGATGTATGCCTTTATTGCATGCAACCGCTTAGGCTTTTCTGGATCTACGAGAACCATTGGCACAATGAAATGCGAGGTCTGAGAGTTAGTTTTCAAGCTCGGCAAGCGGACCCCTACGCTTGTCGGGCTGAGTCGTTTCCCGAAACAGAGTCTTCATGGTTTTTATCAGCGGCTCCTACCGCTTTTCAGGGCGGTTTTGCCGGGCAATCTCGTAGAAAGTGTCCAGAGTTCCCACAATAAAGACATAATTTTAACTGCCGCCTCCTTTCACGTTCCTTTTGAGTTAAGGGTTCTTTAACCCCTCCAATTTGCATAGGCTCAGAGACATCAACTCCCTTGGGGTTAGCGTGGGTCTTGACCAACACCCGGGTCTCAAACCTGGACCGATCTTTTTTTCTGTTTTGAAGTCTGTGATCCAATTGGACCACTAAGTCTATATATTCTGTGCATTCTTGGGGCGGATTTACAACTTGGGCCAAGACATCTTTAAGTTCTCCGCGTAGACCTCGATAAAATATCCTCTGGCCATCCCGTTTCCACAATTAGTCTATTAAAGGTTGCAATATAGGGTAGGAGGTCCTGATTGCCCTGTCGCAGGGATAGAAGTTCGTCATCCAGAGCCTGCCCCTGAGAGTGTCGAGCAAATAACCTTTCCATGCTTGCTTGAAATCCTTGAAAATCACGGAGAATCGGGTCATCTTGAGTAACCAGTGGAACTGACCAATCGGCAGCGCAGCCGCTGAGATATGACAATACAAAGGCTACTTTGGTCTGATCATTAGGGAAGGCCCCAGGTCTGCATAGGAAGTGCAAACGACACTGATTCATGAATACGGCGAATCGTTTGGGGTCCCCAGCAAAGCGCTCAGGTGGGGCCAGCGGCATGTTACCAGGTAGATTAATCTGCACAGGGTTACTGGGAACCACAGGAGCAGGGTTCCCTCCGGAACAGGGTAGAGGAGTTTGTCCAGCTTGACCTTGCAAAAGCTGTCTGGCCAGGTCATCAGTTCTTTCCTTTGATATTATTAATTCCCTCTTGAGGGCATTAGTCTCTTGACGAGCGGCATGTACTTCGGCCCGTAATTCCCCCAGGAATTGGGCCAACTGATCAGTCTCAGAAGTTTCCATAGCGCCTGGGTGGGAATTTGTAGGAAGGCTTCGCGTTCTGTAACGCTCACCTGACTCCCACGGGGGCGCTGGCCTGGTTCGCGCTGCTGTGACCTCGTCTAAGGTGATGCGCAGGGTTCGGAAGACGGACTGGACCGGGCCCCAGATCTGGCTTGTCTGACTCACAGAAGTATCCTTCTGTAGGTGAGAATAGGGGGTCAACTGTCTGCGGGGTAATGCAATCGGCCTCCCACTTACCCCTCTCACCCTCCTCAAAACCCTTCTGTGCTTCCCCGTAGCGTCTCACCTTAGGGTCTGGAAGGACGAGCTCTCCATCCTGCTTCTGATGCAGGGGCGCGTTGGTATCCAGTTACGTCACTGGATTTTCGGATGGGTGAGAACCAAACTTGCTTGGCTTCCAGGTAAGTTTTTCTATAAGTGGTTCCCCTTGTGTCCATGCATTAATGTTCTAATGCTAGTGTCTTTTTCCCCATAGGGGCCGGGGTACGGAATGCCGGGGAACAGGCACCGACCCGAGGTGAGCGGTGAAATCCTTGTGGAAATCAGGTAAGTCTTTAATGAGTGTTTTGGTAATGTCTTTCCATTCACTCATTAACACTGATGTCTTTTTCCCCTTAGGGGCCGGGGTCCGAAAATGCCTGGATGCGGCGCGGACCCGAAATGAAAAGGGAATGACCCAACAGGTAAGTCTTGACATGGAGTTTTAGCTTCCCTTTTCCCTTCTTTCTCTCACCTTTGTTCTTGTCTTTTTCTCCCTAGGCGCGGGGGCGCGACTGCGAATCCGGATGGTCGCTGCTGAACATGGAGGCGCCCTGTAAAGGTGAGTAGAATGCGACGCTGCAGCGATCGATGCGATGTGCTTTTAAAAATAAACGTCTTCCTTTTCAGGATTGTCGGCGAAATGTCTCTGGGATGCAGATTTAGCAGGTGAGGCCTTTTCCTTCTTCTGTTCTCTTGTTCCCTTCCTTTGCAGGTGATTCAGGATGCTGGCAGGTGTGGCGGAAGTCAAGATGCAGGAGCAGACACGGTGAGCGTCCAGCTGCTAGATGCAGAACAACGCGAAGCACGTGTGGCTGATCGGGTGTGGTTTAAATAGCCTTGGAAGAAGTTCCTAGAATGTGTCCTTCCTCCAATCAGGTATGTATCCTTCCCCGACCACGCCCGGGTGGTAAATGAGTCCCACAGGTAAAGTAGTTCCTTTCAGGCCTCAAGGAGGCCGGGGTTCTGCAGCATGGTCTGCATCAGGTAAGTGCACCCAAACACTTTCATAATGGCGCCAGGACTGACGTTTTCTATGAGCCTGGCGCCAGGACGCTGTCCAAAGGGTCCCTATAAGGGGTTGCTGGAACCTTCCCCGGGGACTAGATGTCCGCTTTCGGGGACGCAGGGCCTGAGCCGGCTCCCCGGGAGCGGGCATCGTGACACCGCTAGAGCATGTCGGCTCCCAGGACGTGAATAGCACCTGATAGATAGCAAGGTCCAGAATGCAACCCCCTCTGTATGTAGCTCGCTTCCAAGAACAGAAGCGCCATGTTCTCTTCAATAACCAAAAGATGCCTACGCACTCACAAATTGCAAATTGTTACTAGAATAGATGTTTGAAGGTGTCATAGTGGCCGGAGATGTCGTCACACCAAGTTCAAATACCCAATGAAGAGGGGTGTTAACCATGACATAGCTGATTGTTTGATATGCATTTTGTATATATGTAATTGATGTACGTAATTCGCTTTCTTGCGTCCCACGGGGTCTAGAGATACACGTCGCGGGGCGTCGAGACCGAGTTGGCCAACTGAGACTTTTGCTTTGCAATAAAACCCTAGCTTTGGAAATACAACCTTGTGTCTGGCGTCTCTATCGTGTGTGGTGACTCGCCTTGTTTCCATAGACGTCAGGGTCCTCTAGGGGCCCTTTCACCTTGTATATGATGAATGTACATAGCATAAGGGTTTACTTGGCATAAGGTGGCACTACTTAGGTAGGGGAGGCAGCACTTAATATATTGTAGAGGTTCCTTGCATGTGAAGCTGTAACAGGCATATAATGTCAGTAAGTAGCCTAAAAGCTGCACTGCAATATAAACACCTACGATGACTTTGCTAGATGTTCCTTGGCATATAATGACTGCTTCCAGGGCATATTGCTCTAGCACTGAAGTTATTATATGTTTGGCAACTAAAATTGCAGTTTGTCTTTTTTAGTACTATATAGTATATTACTAATGTTACACGTATTGTAGTTTGTACTTTCATATGTAATATCACTTCCCAGGTTGAATGCCAAAGGACATATGGCATCACTTATGTCATCAATGTCAAAGGTCAGGATGTGATGTTTCTCGTGATGCCATTATGAAGCCAATCCACTACCTCTGGCCTTTTGATAAATTGACGTCCCTGTGTTGCAGGTAGAGTGGAAAAGTGAATGGGGTAACGTATTTCCCGTCCCATCCCCCACGCTACCTAAAAACATGAAGAAAATATCTCACAGCTGTAAAACAAGTGTGAAGAGTGGCATAAGCCATTAACGCTTCATGTTTCTGCTTATTTTACTGCTCCAAAGCTTATTAAAAGAGCCCCAATGGGGCTTATGTTTGATTAGGAGTAGTGAAGAAGTAATGTGTAAAATCAATGTGTTCACCTTTTATACATCGGAGCTCCTTTTTAGTGAGGAATAAATTAAACAAAATGCACACAATCCTAACGTAAGGCTTTTACGCATTGTGTTTATGTCACTGCTCATTTTCAGGTATTTGCACGGTGGAGAGGAGGGGCAGATTGTAATTCACAATTCTGCCTCTCCCTTCCTCTTGGCCATTCAAATACGACAGCATTCACGCCAACATGACATTTTCATGCTTGTGCAAATGCTGGGGATTCCTATGTCCCACCATCGCCGTCTTGTGGCCAATGCTGGATTTGACTTTTATGGTCTTCATTCATTCACGGCGTGTCACCCTTTCTCAACTCTCATGCTGGACTTCCTTTGTATCTTGTACTCATAGTGGCCCTGAATCATGCTGTTCCCATCTTCATCTTCTATCCTGGGTTGCAACATTATGTGTTACTACTGGCTTCTGCAATTGTATTCACTCTCCCCTCTTGTTTCTCCACTCTTTTGACTGCAAACTCTCTGTTCTCTCCTTCTTTCCCTTCTCCCTTTTCCTATCTCCTCCCCTTACTTTCTTCTATGCACTTACTCTATCAGAATTGTCCCTGGAGCTAGTACCTAGTATGATAGCAACCTCGTCTGTCTCCTCCCCCCTCCCCTTACTGTTTTTTTCTTCTCCACCCCCTTTCCAGCACTGAAATGTTGTCAGGTCTATCATGATAGTCGCTTGTTTTGTTCCTCCCCTACCTTTCTGCACCCCTCTCCCTCACCTTTTGTTTTTCTCCGGCTCTACTAGAAATGTTGTCAGGCCAGTACGGTAGTCGCCTGTCTGTTTCCATTTCCTTCCCACTCTCCCCCTCCCTTCCTTATCTATGTCTTAGCTCTTGCACTATCTGAAATGTCGTCAGGCCGAGTACGATAGTTAATTTCACATCCTTACTGTTCATGGCCTGTAAGAATGTCATTGTATTTTCCCTTGTTCCCTCCCTTGCCTTGGAGCGCTTTGAAACACATTGTGTATATGTGCTATATAAAATAAACTATCATATCATATCATATCATGTAATCGACCAGCTTTTTGCAACATCAAAAAGAAGGCCGACTCCATAGGATTCTATTGTAAACGCTGCCTGCCATGCGTACATGTCAAGCAGCGTTTACTCAATTTGCATGGCGGAGTGCAAAAGAGTGGTATTCAAGCATGCATGCCAGCTTTTGCATGCCACGTTTGCAATCCAAAATGCAAATGAGGAGAATTGCATGGCGGGGCATTAGTAGATGTCTAATCGTAGTCACTGCGAAATATCTTTAGACAAATGTGGCAGTCGATAATCCGCGTATTCTCTGTTCCATAAAATATCTTTGTGAAGTCCCACAACAGAAAGATCAACTTTCTGGTAGAAGCTCACATAAAGCATATCTTTCAATGTCTCATGAAAATCAGCATCTGCTGTGAATAGGAGGCTGCCAGCGTGATCTATCGCCCACAGCGACCGGCGTAATGGGAGCTAAATTGTCTGAGCCTCAAGCAATGATCGAGTCATTCGGGAGGAAATTGGAAATCAATTCTTGTCATCACTGTACATGACTTCTTCATCAAAGTTCCAGTCACCGGCGCTGCGCAGCCAAAAAGGGCTGGAATCCAGCAACGAAGCAGTCTTTCCCCTCCTATCCCCACCGTTATTAAATTATAATAAACACAGAGTATAAACAACTCCGCTCTGCTACAGTAGTTTGCTTGTGCACCCAACTGATGGGCTGATTGTTTGAAATAACGTTATTGTATTAACATACATTTCAAAACAATCAGTGGTGTTTTAGCATAATTTCACTTATTTTAAATGGAAATGACTTGCATCAGGACACATTTCATCCAGGAAACGTCGTTGCTCCAGTGCTTGCTTTAGGATGCTGTGGTCTTGTTTTAAATTCATATTAATTCAGAATTTGCTTTGTGTAATTTATGTATGTTTAAAGAAAAAGCCATTATCATTCATTGTTTAGAGTAATTTATTTTTTGGAATCCTGTTCCAATATAAAAAAGAAATGACGCATCTGCAGAAAATTACTTTAGGAAAGGCGAAGACAGCAAGTTACTGCCAAGATAGTTTACTCTTACTGCACATTTAAGTGGAGGTAGTTTGGTGTAGTTACCGATTTTTGCAGTAGATAGGTTTCCATGGGAATTTTCGACAGATTTACTGCTGGTGGTACTACCATGTGGTAAATCAGCATATCTTTGGAGGGAAAACCTAAGCCTATAATTTGGGGGAGCTGAAAAAATGGTTGTAATTCCGTTACTGCCAATAAAAGTGGCGGTAACAGAATGACTGCTACTTTTTTCCTGCACTGCAAAACTTGTAATGAGGCCCTTACTCTTATATAACATTAGTACTTGCCTGCCAATTGGTTGGCCAGGGATGCAGGTGTAACTGTATAGTAAAGGCTGGCATTTCTTTTTTAAACTAGTTTATTCAATTTACCACAATACAAATAGATATGAGAATGCATTTCAGTTAATACATCCTATCTTTAACAAATAATATACATAAAAAAATTGTAATTCTAGAAAGTTAAATGAAGGAGTGAGGACAACAGGATGGAAAGACCTCTGCCAGACAAACCCTCACTGACATCCTCTTTTTCGTTCCCTCACCAGATCTCTTGACCCCTCATATGATCTCACTGCTCTGTCCTGTCTCCTCCGCTCCCATTAATGGTTGCACCCGTTGGGAAGTCTGTATGGATCTCTTTGACTCCTCGAGTGTCTTCATTACCGTCTATCTAAATGGTCCGATCTATGAAACCCTCATCAAAACAGGTACATCCCTGTTCCTCTAAAACCATTAAGGACCACATTGACACCCTTTCTCAGGCCCTTGCCGATGTCTGCAACCTCTCTTTTGCCTCTGGCTCTTTCCCCTCCCCTCTTAAGCACTCCCTTGTGCATCCTCTCCTCAAGAAATCCGCTGATGATCCATCATGTCCAGCAAACTACCACCCAATTTTCATTACTCCCTTTTTGGGTAAGCTCCTGGAAAAGCTGGCCATCTCTCAGCTTAAAAGAATAAATATTAAATAAATAAATAAATAAGGGTGAAAAAACCATGGTAGTGCAGCCAGCAAGTGACAGGTGAAAGTTGGTCAGATAATGCTGGTGTGTCATTTCGTCTTGTACGCAATACGACCAGAACATACAAATCTTGTCATTCCCTCCTGAATTTCTGCTCAGGAGATTATACATCTTTGATGCCATATGGTCCTGGCCTCCTATGTTCTTAACAGTAATCGTTAAACTGACGATTCAAGTACTGACAAATTCACTGCACCTCGTAGTTTCTGATATTCCTCATAAGTGCATTAATTTAGACCAAATTTTCTCTTCAGATCACGAAAAGATAGTAATTTTCCTCCTTCAAATAGGTCATCAATCTTCCTTACCCCTACCAAAAACCAATCCAACCAAAAAAGGTTTTCATCTTAATTCTGATTGCGGGATTTAACCATGTTGAAGAAGAAATCATTAGGCCTGGGGCCATATCTAATGTTGTGGCCATGACTCTCCCGGTCGATCGCTGAAACTCACTCAATGCAGATCTCTCACCCCAATCTTTGTTTGTGGTAGATAGGACTGACAAAGAGTTAAGCGGGCCCACCATGCTTGCTTCTGCAACTGCCCAATCATCCAGTCTCAGATATGAATGGTAGAAAGTGCCTTGGTTTAGAAGCCTGATGGTATCTTTCAAAATTCTGGATATTTAATTCTCCTTTTTCATTTTGGAGTTGTAATTTCTATAACTTTAATCTAGGTTTTTTTCTTCTCCCATAGCAATGACTGGATCAGACCATCTAGTTATTTCAGTAGAGATTTCTTGGCAGGAAGTGGAATCATGCTCATAACAAGTTATTTTTGGAACTGTTGCCATCTTGATGGCATTTACTTTGCCTGCTAATGATAGTTTAAGAGATTCCCATTGTTCAAATTCTGCAGATATCTTATCTATTGTTAATTTCAAGTGTAAATCCATCATTCCACTTATGTCTCTTGTAAGCCATATTGCCAGATACTTCATCCTTTGAGGGCACCACTTAAAGCCTAGATTTTGTAACATCAAACCATTACTCAAATGTGTTCAAGGCGAAGCCTCAGACTTAGACCAGTTGATTTTATAATTTGAGATTGAGCCGAATGTTTCAATCAAATCCATCAATGCAGGGATAGAGGATGTTAAATCCTGTACAATGAGAAGAAGATCACTCCTCCCTATTGTATCACCTGCATAGTTTCTGAATAGTTCCATGAAAGTTAATTCCGGTAATTCTGTTATCAGATCTGATTGGCACTGCCAACGGTTCTATTGAGTATACAAAAAGCATGGGTGACAGCGGGCAACCCTGGCGAGTCCCGCAATGTAATTCGAACTTAGATGAAATGTTGCCATTAGTAGTCACCTCTGCCATAGGGTTTTTATAAAACAATTTTACCCAGCTCAAGAATTCTGGACCAAAATTCATTCTCTCCATTGTTCTGAATATAAACTCCCATCGAACACGATCAAAGGCCTTCGCTGTGTCTAATGATAACAGAACCAACTCCACTTTCAACTCATTTGTTTCCGTCAAAGTTAACAAAAGTTTCTGCATATGTGTTGCCAAAACTCTTCCTTTTATAAATCCTGCCTGATTTGGATGAATTAACTTCGGCAACATCTTCTCCAATTTGCCCGCCAGTATTTTAGATAATATTTTACTATCAGAATTGATTAGACTGATTGGTCTATAGTTGCAAGGATCCAGAGGAGGTCTCCCTGGTTTCAGGAGTAATGATATTGTGGGTGGTAATCTCTCCTTGACCTTACAGTGAGTGAAAGTATCCCTGAGTAAATTCAGAACCTCTTCAGGCATAGCTCTGTAAAGTTCTGCAGGCAAAACATCTGGTCCTAGACACTTTCCTATGTTTAAGTCACATATTGCTTTTGTAATCTCATCCAATGTTATTTAATTTTCCCAAATAATTTTTTCCCCATCTGTAAGAGATTCTAAGGATTGACTCACCAAGAGATTGTCTATCTGTGCTGGATCAACTGTCTGGGACTCACTGTATAGTTTGTCATAAAAGCTTCTAAATTCTGCTTCAATTTCTTGCGTGTCAAAAGTCACTCCACCTTCTTCCTTTTTCATCACACAAATCGCTCTGCTCTGAGATCTAACACGTAAACGGTGAGCCAACAGACGACTACATGTCTCTCCTCCCTCACAATAGGTGCATCTTGACTTGAAAAGCATGCGTTCTGCCTTTTCACTTACATTTTTATTCAAGTCAGACTTCATTTTCAAGAGCTTCAATTTTTTCCTCTCACTTGATGAACCCATCACATCTGTTCCCAACTCTTTTACAGACACACTTAGAGCCACCAATTATTTGTCCTTTTATTCCTCCTAATTCCAGAAAGTCTCATAAGCACCCCTCTCATTACGCATTTGAAACTCTCCCACGCTGTGTCAATTTCCACTTCTCCATTCAAGTTAACTTTAATGTACTCTTCTGCCTCCTTCATCAAAGCATCCCTCGTTTCATCATCATTCAGTAATGCTGTTTTCATTCTCCAAGCATGTGTTTTATTTGATGTATAATCAAGAGCTAGTCGCATCCTAATGGGAGCGTGATCTGAGACAACAATACTTTCAATTTCGCAGCTCTTAAAATTATGCATCACTAATCCTGAGGTCAAGATGTTGTCTATTTGTGAGTATATATCATGCGCCCCCAAGTGGAAAGTATATTCCCTTCCAATCGGGTGTTCTAATCTCCATACATCCAATAGACCAAAGTCCTGCATCAGCAGGTCTAATGCTTCCCTGTCCTTTTCCCTACCACCTATGAGTTTACGGGTAGTCCGAGCAAAAACTGGGTCCATGACAATATTGAAGTCACCCCCTACAAAGAGATTTTTATCTCCTGTATCTAGCAGAAGATGGCCAACTTAGCTCAGGAAAGGTCCACTATTTACATTTGGTGCATATATGTTACATATTGTCATAACCATGTCCTGTACACGTATAGATACTGATATCATCCGTCCTTCTTTATCTACTTTAGAATTTAATATTGCTCCTGGAAAATGTGTCCTAAACAGGATTATGACTCCTCTTGAGTTTGTTGAATAAGAGGAGTGGAACAACTGACCTACCCAACCTCTAGTCATCTTATCTGCCTCTTTATCAGTCAAATGCTCTCCTGTAACATAGCAGTGACTTAAATGTGAAAGTATTTTGTTCCTCTTCATTGAATTACGTATCCCATTTACATTCCATGACACAACATTTATTGAGTCTGTACACCTCGTTGTTGGAACCGTTATTTCCTTCAAGTTCTCCTCACTTCCCCATAAACAGTGTGGTACTAAAGTAGAAAACGCCAAATATAATACAAGCCAACTAATAACTAAAAAGTAAAAACAACTTAACTTTAGAAACATACTCCACCTCGGAGCCAAGACTGAGTTTGTGTGCAACCTCATAACTGTATGCTTCTTATGACCCAATGAGCATTCACCTCCCTGAATCCATTAACATAGCTTAATCCCAGATCAGAATCTCATTTGCTTCATTATGGCCTAATATCAAATTAATTCAAATGTCTATCTTTTCTGGCCTTATTAATAGGGTCATAACGGTTAAATCCTGGAACCCTGTTTCCACCAATATTCCCAACCGTCCCACATTTGACAGCGTGATACCTATATGCCCCATTCCCCACTGCCATTTTTCTTCTGCAGTAGCCTCTGTCAGTCCCGACTTGACCCCTAATTACCTGGCCATATCATCCCACAACGGCAAATTCCTTTACTGCCACAGACATAGACATGGGACTGCTTTTCAGTGTTTGGCATGGCAATCTTACTTTGTGTTTCTTAAGAGACTACTGGACACACAAACTGCTAAACCGAATTCCCTTAGGAAAAAAAATCATTAGTTGCCCGCCTCACATGCCCTGGCTGCTAATAGCTATATACAGGGTAACCAAAGGAACTGCCCAATTAGTGGGATAACTAGACGTTTGGGGCGTCCTGCCACATATATTCATAGGAACTTGCTACAGTTCCTGTAAGTGTTTTCTAATTTCTAAACCAGTTCTGAGGGTTTCCGGGGCTGTTAATCGTCTGCCCTTTATTATCAGAGACGTTACTGTCTTTGCTGAATAAAGCATGCAAATACAAGTGCAGTTATCGAAAAAAGCATTTTGTCAGCATTATTTTAATTTACTGGCATCAATTATTCATTTTTTCAACATCATTTTTTCATTTTGCACTTAGTGCATATACCAATAGGTAAACAAACATGTCTGTGTGGCGCTCTTGTTCAAACAAATGAGTGTGCAGAGTGCAAAAGTTCAAATAAACAGCCGTCATCTCCCTTAAGATGATTGTAAATGACGGTCAAAGTCGCATGTTACAAATCACACTATGACAAATAAACTAAATAAATAAATTAAATCTAGCTACAACTCTCAATTATTCTTCCTAGTCTTATTATAAGTCTTTATAGGAAGGAAAGATTTGTTCTTTGGTCACTTTTTTGTCCGGCACTTCACCCTCAGTACGGCATGATAGAGGATATATACTACCTACGAACTAAAATAGCCACTCCAAGAACAAACCTTTCCTTCCTATAAAGACTTATAATAAGACTAGGAAGAATAATTGAGAGTTGTAGCTAGATTTACTTTATTTATTTAGTTTGTTTGATATAGTGTGATTTGTATCATGCGACTTTGACCGTCATTTACCATCATCTTAAGGGAGATGACGGCTGTTTATTTGAACTTTTGCACTTCTGCACACTCATTCATTTGCTTTATTCAACAAAGACAGTGACGTCTCTGATAATAAAGGGCAGAAGATTGACAGCCCCGCAAACCCTCAGAACTGGTTTAGAAATTAGAAAAGACTTACAGGAACTGTAGTAAGTCCCTATGTATATATTTGGCAGGACTCCCCAAACATATTATTACCTAAATAGCTATATACACCTCAGAGGAATGCTTTTCTTGCCCATAATGATAATCTGTTTGGTATTCTGTGCTATGCAAAGTTTTTGCTAAATGGTGCCACATTCACACTGCATATAGAAGGACAGACATCTGGCCCTTCTCTCCCTAACTGCCCTGTTTGTCACATATCCACAGCTGCCTTTCACACATTCAAATGAACACAGCCTGCAGAGGGAGCTCAAGGTATATTTTTCCACTATAGAAGGGTACGTATTATTATACTTTGAAAGCCTATTCCCAAACAAGACACAACGCTGTCTCACATCAACAAAAGTGAAGTCAGGCATGCCATGACATAGAACAAACTTTTCATATAAGGTTTTGACATCAAGAAGCCAGGCTTTTTTCTATTTTACTATATTAGATTGTCCACTCCATCCCCTACCTTTTGTTACCAATGACACTCGTCTATTCTTGACTAGGCCACTCCTGGCCCGGGCTTGGCAGTCCCAGAATTAACATTCTGGAGTTTGGCCTGGGGGCACAAATGTACAGAGATGCATGGACAAATAAGCTATCAAACCTCTAGGATTGCCCAAACACACTCCCCAGTGCCTAATGCATCCAGCATTACAGCGCGTACTAACGTCTCTAAATCGACCTTGGAAATGCAACCCAACCACAACAACAGTTTACGACAAATATTCCTTCCTTTTGCAGTAAAACAGGTCACCTAACAGGACTGATATATATTTCCCAGTTTCCCACCCTCTTCCTCATTTTCTTTCTTCCCGAAAATTAAGGTCCAAATATTCCTGGTGGGGGCACAGTGTACCACGTGGTGGATAAGCTTCGGCACACTGAAGCTACCACGGTGGTGATTTGGCTCAGTATGAAAGCTTATTAACATAATATAACATAGCCCATGCCAGAGGGCCTTACTGGCTGCTTAATGCCCTCCCAAGAGCCTTCCTTGGAATTGCTATACTGCTATTAGAACATTTTACCATTTGAGGCTAGACTGTTCTGTTTGAAGCAGGGAGAGATAAATGAAGGATAATGAAATGTTGGGAGGAAGACTTATACAAACCCTTATTGTCCTCTGCCACGGCATTGCCTGAAATGCAGTTGCCCACATTCCAGTGTTCTAAAATGGAATATGTTGTGAAGGTGTGCTTGATGGTGAGTGCGTATTCTAAATTATTCCATCAATGTATAATGGATATGAAAACAATATCTAGCAATACTGGGCCTGATTTAAAAAGCATTGGGCGCAAGTCTGAGATGCACAATTGTGTGCACAATTGTATCTAGGCTGAATAATACGCTGGTCCCGTATTCAGAAAGGGAACCTTCGTGGTGGTGGTGGTGGAGTGCCAGAAAAAGCAGCATATGTGATGCGCTGCCCGCCTTTCCTTCCATAGCTTTTTGTCACCCATAGTTAGTATACTATGCATTGGCTCCCACTGGTCCTGTGGTTTGTATGACGTGAGGGACTGCAGATGTAAGCAGGCCCTCGCCTCATCACCCATACAGGTTGGGAGTGAACAATGCAGTGGGCAGACTTAATGGGCCCATCCTCGGCAATGGCCTTGGAATTATTCGTACTCCTGCAAAACAATCACAAAGGAAATGGTGTATAGCACCAACCAGCGTTGGTAGAAGGAACTGCTGCAATGCACTCTGGGCTCAGAAATGGATGCTGTGGTCATTTTTCCTTCCCTGCCGCACAGAAGGCCTTTCTGACCCTCACACCCACTCATTATTGCATGCTATGTGAATTGCCTGACTGCATGTAAAGCAGGATATGCAGCTAATGTACATTTCACCACATAGTATATGCATTTTTAGTGAATGTGTTAGGGGACAAAATATAATTGTCCCATCAATGTCCCCTTAGTTTCTGTACATAGTGCTTGCATATTGTAGGAGCTGTCACAATGTCTACCTCATGAGCGCCTGGGGACCAATTCCGTTGGTGACGGTGTGCTATAAAAGTACCTTTAACATAACATATAAGGAAGCATCTGTATTGATCTTTGATTGGGCTGGTCTAAGTGAAATGTGATACAAGTGCACTTTTCTTAATTAAATATATGATTCTCCATAAAAAGAACACGTGGATTAATCTCGATGGATACAAAGATTCCTCTTAAGATTTCCCGCTGTTATGATGAGCATTTGTGCCAGGCTTCAAAGCCCGAGAGCTTATTTTGCTCCTTTTTTCCCAAAAAGTTTTTAAAAAGCCAAAATCAAAAAGTAAAGACAAATGTAAACTTATGTGGCCGTTGGGGTTAAAGGCTCTGAGTGCGTACCAAAATACAGTTACTCAGGCTCGGACTGCCCGCCTCACTAATAGGGCAATGCCCGAAGTGCCAACCCATGATTCTGGTATGGGCCACTTTTTTGTGCCAGAATGGAGCACTTATTTGGCCAGAGTTGGCAAGTTTCATAAGTTCCTACACTTGTTTTACCCAATGCTACTCGGCAAATAGGCTTCCAAATGCATTATTTGGCACATATTTTAGCAAAAACATCCCTTGGGTAAAACTCCAAGGGTCTGTTCTGAACAGTAACAAGTTGTAATGTGTGATTGTGGTCCACTGTTCCATTGGCGCCTGAACCGATGTGTTGGGCTCCACGTATACTTGGGCATCATCACTACCGAGGCCGCGAGCCATACCCTCATGGTGCCGTGTGTATTAGTGGCACCAGTTTGGCTCCGTGTGAGCGTGACAGTCTTTCCTGAGGTCCAAGCATGCATGCTGAACATTCCATCAATAAGGATTCTGGAGAGTAGATGCTACCCAGTAGATCCTTTCTTTCAACACTTTCCAGATTTCAATTTAAAACTGAATGTATTGTTTTTTTCCAAAAATGAACTATCACAATGGATGTGCTCATACAGACGGCTAAGTACAACAGGGGCTGAGATGCACTTCCTATCTTGGTATAATAGGGGAAAGGGACAGATCGTGGAAACCTTTAAATTACATTCACCAATGTAAACTTACTGTCACATTTATCTTCAATTCATTTGGGTGGCATAATATACAAAACAACAGTTGTAACCTACCATAGTTTAGAAACCATTGCAATTAATCTCTGAGTCTTGACAATCCTGCACACTCTGGACATTATCAAATGAAATCCAGATAGCCATGGGTTTAGCAGCAAGTTGAACCATTTCAGCATATGTACCCTCTCCATCCCACAGTACAGAAGGTCTGCAGATAAAGTACTGTTCTAAGACTGCCCACCCCTACGGGCTCAGAGTGGTGTGGATCTGGGTCCATGGGGCGTTGGGCTATGCAGATCTTTCCCAGAACCTAATTCAGGATATTACATATCTCCTAAAAGTAGTTAAAGGGTTAAACCAGCATCTAGCAAAAATGTGTCTGGATAGTATTACCTTCAGCCTCTCAGATGTGGAATGCATATGCACATATATATACTAGTGGATCAATGCTATGATTAGTCATTACACCTGAGCGGAAAAAAAGCAGCGAGTATATGGAAAAGACAAAAACTCAGTCTGATATCAAGATTCTTAAAGCTCAGTGTCAGACTTCTGAAAAGCTCATCACATCGTGGAGGCTTGAAATCCATAATATGAGGGTATTTTCTTGGATACAAATCTGGCCTATGTGAGCGGTCAGTAATGTGAGACGGACAACTGTGTGATGATTTATCAAAGTATGCCATTGTATTCTTAAAATAATATTCAAAAATGCCTCACTGTCCCTACTCTGCTGAGGAATTCCCAGCCTGACCAAAGCTAAGGGAACACACTCTAACACAGGATAACTGGCCCTCACACAAAGCAACAAATACATAAAGAAAATATATGGCAATAGAACATGACATGAACAGGATTCACAGTTTCTAAATGACCTTCTAAAGTCCTGGGTAATTTCCCTTCCTCAGGATGCAAAGTCACTTCTGCAAATGTTCAACCAAAGAATGAAATGTCCTGAATCAGTTCTTGATATTTTGAAGTCTGAGTAAAAGTTCATTAACGAAAGTCCCACTGACAGCAAATCCAGCCCCACTTCAAAATAAAATGTAATATTCACACTGTTAGTAATATATAGTTCTTGGTCAACAGTTGTGAATTCTTTAGTTACAGTCCTTAGCGTTCACAATGGTGAATTTGTCAGGATGACTTCTCAGTGCTGCTGCTTCCACTTCAACAACCACACTTCTACTTGATTTACCATGGAAACAGTAACCTTTGTCTTACAGTACTGCAGCTTGTTTGGACTACTGCAATGTTGCATATACTGACAATTAGATATACCACCACTGCTTCAGTAGTTTGGACAAGTACCACAGCTTCAGTGCATTGGACTTTTAAACTGGCTTCAACAAGATATACTTTAAACTAGTTTAACACCCTCTGTTAGGTAAGGCACTCTTCCTCTGAATATCTCCTTTCAAAAAGGCACCCTCTGTCTATACTGTCTTTCTGCCACAATAATAACCTGGGTTTGCCTTTAAGACTCACTTCTTTCTATCTTCCACGGTCTGTGTGTGCATATGTGTGATGCATGTGTGTGTTCAGAAGTCTCTGGTCAGAACATAATTGTGTGCAATTCAACCTCCCATGTATACCACAACCCGCCAAAACTACAAGTATAAAATGTTGGGCCAAATATAGAAATCTGCGTAAGTTATCGCCCATCTCTCTTGTTCCCATTTTTGCAACTACGCTGGGCAGCCTGGATACCTTTAACACCGCTGGTGACCTTGCAGAAGCCTATCAAAAGTTGATGGTTAGCTCAGTTAATAGTTTGTCACCAGATAAATGCATCTTGTTAAGGAAGTGCCCTCCAAAATATGGTACTCAGCTGAAATACAGAAGCTTAAAGTAGCCAAGAAAAGGGCATTCCAACAATGGAAAAAAATGGAATCAGTTGAGAATAAAGCCAATCATGCCATCACCACGAAAGCCCATAAAGCTGCCATTTGTGAGGCAAAAAAACTTGAAAATCTCTGTGCCATCACGTGCACTATTAATAAAGACACTATTTGGTGTGTCTCAATACAGGACGCCATGATGAGAAAGATAGAGACAAGTAATGGAAATGTTGATGCAAAATGCATTACTCTGGATAGAACCAGGGCAAGAAGGCAAAGTGTTTCATCACATACTCTTCCACCGTTGTTCAAATTTAGGCCGGTCACAGAAACAGAAATTGCAAAGGTCTTAGTCAAACTCAAACCGACCTCCTGTAAAAGGAATATTTGTCCTGGTCCGGTTGTTAAATATGTTGTGCCCCTCCGCTGATTCCACTTATTACAAAATGTGTGAATAGCTTGTTTCTGGAAACCTTTGTCCCCCATCCCATCAGGCAGGCATGGATGCTCCCCTTCTTAAAGAAACCCACCTTGGACCCTGCTCTACCAGAGAACTACTGCCCTATTACTATTGCACCTTTTTTGTTAAAGATTCTAAATAGCATTGCTTATACTCAAGTCCAAGACTTTCTGGACACTTATAACATCCTTGGACAGAAGCAATCAGGATTCAGGAGTCCTCATAGCACCGAATCTATGTTGTTAGAGCTCAAGTCTAACATTTTGCACTACTTTGAAAAAGGAAGCACTGCACTCCAGATGTTCCTGTATCTGTCATCCATGGTCGACCACTCAATACTCTTATCCAGATTACAAAATCCAGCCTCTTTTTCTCCTGAAGTGGCGGATTGGATTAAATCCTTTCTTTATGACTGAAAAGCCAAAGTCTTTTCGTAAACTGCCATGGCAACTGAAGGCCTACTTATGTGTGGAGTGCCACATGGATCATGTATCTCAACAACACTTCTTAACATCTTCACGTTGCCACTCTTCAAGATGCTTGATGCAGAAGGAGTGGTTTATGTGAATTATGCTGATGACACACAGTGCCTTATTCCACTCTCAGGGGATCATGACAGAGACACCATCACTGTTAATTTCATCTACAACCTCATTCAATACTGGATAAAAATGGTCTAGCACTTAACAACATGAAGGCAGAGCTTATGAATGCCAGCACAGCACCCCAGCTCCGTAAGCTCATCAATGAGAACTGGCTATTTCAGATCGCAGACTGCGCCATTGCCACACTGCCCAAGATAACAAAACTGGGTATGATTCTTGATCAGGAACTGACTATGAGGGTGCATGTTAACAGCCTTATATCGAGCACGACATACTATCTCAAATTCCTTGCACAAGCAAGGCCCTTTCTCAACCCTGTCAATTGTGCTACCATCACTAGGGTGATTATTGGGGCGAGACTCGACTATTGTGCTAGCCTCCTCCAAGGTATTGGCAAAGGTGAAATTGCGCTCCTTCAAGTTATTCAGAACAATGCGGTTGGTGTGGTGAGGGATTGCGCAGATCAGACCACGTATCAACAGCAAGGAGGGCTCTGTATTGACTGGCCATGAGTATCACAATCTCCTTCCGCACGCTCTGCATCACACATAAGTGCCTTTATGGCATGAGCCCAAGCTATCTCTCCAGCAGACTTACTTGACTGCCGGATCAGAGAGTACTGAGGTCTAATAACTCATCTATTTCAAATTCCCAAGTCTAAATTGACCGTAATTGCTCAGGGGTATTTCTCTTATTCTGCCCCCCAGATGCTGGAATGCCTTGCCACTGGATCTAAGAGCTTGCACCGTCTTTGCTAAATTCAAATGGGAACTGAAAACTATGCTCTTTGAATGAAAGTTATTTACTCCCCTGAATCCACGACACAGGTGTTTGTCTGTGCCTGCTAGTCCAGCCTTGTTGTTTTTCATTCGTTCTGACTTACTTGTTGTGTGTCTTGTCTTAGCGCTATTATGCCTACGGGCCTTTTCTAAGAGCTTTACAAATAAAATAAATAAAGTCTTTGGCACTGCAGGTTGTGTTTACTTCAAAACAATCTTTACAAGCAGTCATTTTCCTTTCCCCAGCTTTACCTATACCTTTCTGCCAGCTATCAGCTCAAATAATTACCCAGAAGACTTGGTGCCACTCTCTTAGCTTCAGGTAATGCTTGCACACTTGTATTTTAGTCCAATATGTTATTAACTTCACAGTACAGATAGATTTCTTTTCAACTTCAAGAAAGGCTGGTATTGCTGTTAATAGGGGATACTCTTGGCTTGGGCAATGCTGGTTGTCTGCTTCAGTAATATACACTTTACCTGCTTATTTGTAAAATGTATGTATGCCTTGTTAAAGTAATGAATAGGATGCAGTTTGTCTTCAGAAATCAGCAATTAGGTACACGCGGCCATGTCTTGATGTTGCATTCAGACTTTCAAGATTTTACAGTTCGGTAATGAATTGTATTCCCGTGTAAAGTGAAGGAGAGCAATCAGCCATCTTTTGGGAATCACAAAGCTTAAAGCGCAGGCCAGTCTTGATTCTATTAAAGACAAGGAGGCAAGCATTATGCTATATCTTCTTTATTACTGTACCCACAGCAATTCAACTTTAACACATTTTTACTTTCTTTAAAACTTTGATAACACATTTTTGTTTTCTCCCAGGCGCTCTGGAGGTCAAAAACAAAACAGGGATAGTAAAGTTTTGAAAATGAAGTAAAAGGTCTCTTTAAACTACAAATACCCATGATCTTCTGGGTTTATGTAGTCCTGGGTATCTCCCGTCATCCCATCAGGCTCTGACCATAAGTATAACCGTCCCTTCTCTTGAGTCCCACTCCTCTTTCTTTGGTGCAGTCCCACAAGATAAGTGCTTTGTTATTCGTTTTCTCTAGAATGTTGTATGTGATTTATCGAATGTAATGGAGCGCATTATTATTCTTAGAGCGCATGCTTTGTAATTAAGGCTAAGCAAAAGCAAATATATTAGTGCCACGTGAGGGAATTGTGAGCAGCTTATTTCATTTCATTCACGTACCTGGATGTAAATAGAATGTAAGCATCAGTTCTTTTAAGGTTTCGCAAGTCTTTTCTGCGTGAATAGGCAGAGTAGCAGGAGCGGGGCCAGACCTGTGAGCGATCGCACTCTCATGAGGCGGCTGGCCCCCCTCCTCACAACCACTTCTTGATATTATATTCACAATTTAAAAGTTTCAACAACGGATTTAGCAAGGTTAGGTATTTCGGTAACGATCTTCGCAACGTTCACCTTCCTTAATTGGTGACACGCGACCACTCCTTCAGAAAGTAACAATCTTAGAACAGTGAACAAGAGGTCTAAGCCATATTTCCTTTCAACGTGAGTAAAAACACTTCATTTACACACGAGTGCTACATTTCCCATTATTCCAGTAATTCCAGTTCAATAAACAACTTCTACTCTCATTACTCTTACGTGAGTGAATGGGGAACTGGATACTGTTGCCAGCAATGCTCGTAAAAGGAATTAGAACATCAAGCTTCACTCACCGGCTTCTTCAACACTTGCTCTGCAGGTTGCACTGCTTCTATGACCTCTACCATGACTTCAACTGCTTCGGGCTACTTAAGAACCCAGACCCTTCCTCATGAAGGTGTCTCCAGTCCACCCATACGTTTCTGGAGCCCCTCTCACTCCTGAGATCCGGGCCTCAGTAACTGCTCCTCGCCTCAGTCTCCAGTATGTTCAGTATGTGGCAACCACAGCAATCAGGCTCACATGGGGAAAGACAGCTCTCCTCTATGCCTCTCACTGCACAGCCTGTGCACTTCAGAGATTGGGGGAACAGGACCCTCTCAGAACATACAGGTGAAATCTGCTGATTCCACATTCTGGCGCTCCTCTTGTTTTCCCACTTATGCTTGGTTTACAAGCCTTGTGCCTTCTTCCTTCAGCCCCTAGTACTACTGCTAGCATTCCAGTCACAGTTCCAGCTCCTTCCTCTCCTTCCAATCGCGTGCACCTGAGGGGGCCTTTTATGCCTCCCAGGTTCCTTCAGGTGTGGACTGTTAGGCTTAATTGCCTGAATGCTGCAAATTCATGCCTATTCAGCCCTATTACTCATCCCAGAACTCATGGGATGATGGGATTTGTAGTCTCCATTAGTAAAGGTAGTTCTTTCAACTTCTGGGGTTTGGCAAACAGCCATCAAAAGTGTGGGATTACAGGTAAAGTTAAATAGGGGGCTTACCATTTTTGCTGGTCGCTTCCCCACCCTTCCCCATGTAATCCTCCCGCAGTACACCACCCCCAGGGTCGGGATCAGGAAGCGTCTACCTTTCCCTCGCCACATGAGGAAAGTCCCTGACCAGGTTTCTGGATGGAATCATCACTGATTCATCACACCATGCAGACAGCCAAATCCACACTGGTTGTGGCTACACAGACCGATGTGATGTACTATCTCTAAAGTTTATATATAGAAGCTCTCTTTGACTCTTTACCTATTTATTGCACTCCAGACTTCACTTCTGGTTGGAGACAATGCCTCTGCTGCCGGCCTACTACAGTCTACTTGTTAGAGGGCAATACGGGCAATCACTCCCCCAATACTATCAATGGGTCACCCCTCTGGATGGTATCAAATAATATTATCCCCACCAATAATATCGCCATATATATGGGGGTTGTGGTGTAAGGCCATAGGCGATATTATTAGTGGGGAAAATGTATGGGGTTAATGGGACCGGGGCTTGCGGGTGTGTCCCCCGCTCCAAGAAAATAATTATGGGGTTTTTGAGGGTGTCCCGCGCAGGTTCAATGGCTTAATATAGCCGCAAAAATATGCCGATATTCTTGTATGGCAATATGTTTGCAGGGATATTAACACATGGCACCCTCTGGATGCTTACCCTATAATAATGCTTCAACAAGTGAATACTGTATCCCCCACCTTCACTCTCAAATATCCTCAGAGTCTCTTGTTGCTGTTTTAAAAAAAAACACTAATTATTCCCATTCTAAAAAAATCTGGGCTTGAACCCATAGTTACATTAAAGTTTCTGCCAGACACTGGAGTTCATATCTGAATTGGTACTAGGAGAATTATTTGAATAGTCTGATGTTTCAGGCTCATTAGAATCTGGATTCTGGCCTACTAGGAAAATAGAATTGGTGCTTGTGGCAGAACCTAATGGCAGCTGTTGCCTAATGCCAGCGATGTTACCACTTTTATGAGGTTCGAACTATCCAGGCATTTCAACACTGTTGGCCATATTATTCTGTTAGAAGACCTCACAATGGCGGGGGTTACAGTTAATGAATTAACCTGTGATATCTCCCTCCACAGTCGTTGCCTTCATTTCATCTCAAACTTCTTGAAATCCCATTGGTATAGATGGAAATGGAGAAGAATACGTAACTGTGCTTGACCATCTTCTAGACTGTATCACTCCATCCCATTAGGGGTCCTTTCAACAATTCTTCCTACGCTAGGTGAAAACCTGTCTGTTCCCACAGTGAGCAGCCTAAATGCTGCTTGGTCTCAATGTAGCTCCAAGATGCCTTTCAGTTCATGTGTTCTCCATAAAATCCTGCTTATACTTAGTTTCCATAAAAATAGGAAGTGCCACATGAGGAAGATGCCATAGGCATCATGAGAGATGATATCTCCTTGGATGTCGGGTGATGAGTTGGTAGGACATGAGATGTGTGGGATTTTCTTTCGAGGACCCAATTATGCATTCTTTGGGCTTAAGGCAGCACCTAAGAGGCTTTGGATGGCATCTGAAATCCTGCTGTACTTTTAGAAAATATCTGCCATTTATGAGCCAGTCGTCCAAGAGCAAGAACAAAAAAATGTCTTACCAATTTCATGTTGGAGGCCACATTCGCTGTTCACGTTAAAAAGGTTTGTGTAGATAATTCGAGACCATACCTGATGTCTTTGAACTGGTGATGTTTCAAAACGAATCAGAGAAATGCATGTGTCTACTGTGTTGAGAAAGTGTTTTGCAGGTGCATTGTGCAAAGCCAGTCCTTTCTTGCAGATGCAGGATTATCTGATGGTGGACACGCATTCATAACTTTCTTGATCCAGTTCTTTGCCTTTAGTGCTCATCTGACTAGTTGCTTTTTGTTCTTCTAAAAAGTAACACGAGTAATCCTGATTTCATCATTGATGTCTGGGCACTCTTTCTTGCTTCCATTTTGAAGTAGAACTTGGAGCACCTGAACCAGCCAATCCAGGCCATGTTACACTTGCCTCTCCAGGGGAATTCTTGTGGGCAGAGCTGGCAACTGTGGCATGGTAAGCATTCTGTATAGTACAGAGCATCCAACTATATCTTTGGCTTTCCTAGCAAGCTGGAAATTTACTCTCATGTTCCCTTCCACTCAAGGGTCATATAATGGGGTCACTGATCATTGTGCACCTACTTCTTTGATTGTAACTTCTCCTGATAGTGAGGCTTTCCTGCCTACTAGAAAGGCTGCGATTTTTGATGCTGGCCTAAGGAACCTTGGAACCGCTAGTGAAAATACTAAGCCTACTGATGTAGAGGATGCTGCAGACTTCATTGATGGTGAAAACATTCACCTAACTGCAGACACCATGAAGACATCTAAAGGAACGTCCTTGCAAAGGGTCAGACTCCGGAGCTCTGCATCTTTTGTCCCATCACAGTTTAATTGTGAATGAAACAGGTGCCAGGATAGTGTCAATTTTACATCTCAATATTCTGAGTGCCAGTTGGGTATGGCAATGAAACTCTTTTGGTGAAACGTCTAAAAAAGCAATGTATTTTCTGGGTGTTTGGTAGTAGCAGGAATATTCAATTTAAACCACTTCTCTCCTTTGCACAGGCACAAAGGTAATGAGGTCATCTATTGGGGCCACTCTTGGTGGAACTGTTTCTAGAGAGGTAGGGGAGCACACAGACCAGTGCATGTGTTTGTCAGTATCTGTAAGAGGACTTCATGGAGTAGGCAGTCTTGGAGGAGTGATGGGGGTAAGAGGCGACACTGGCTTCTCCCCACCAGGTGGTGAATGTTTGGGACATTCCCCCAAAAGCAGAGGATCATTTTCCCTGCTGTCTGGTGGATCCTGACCTCCACCTTGAGTCGTACCTTTAAAATTGATGACCTGGAATTTCATCCTCTAGGTTCAGGTGGTCTCGCATGGTCTGGTGGTGCCATGGGCGGTCAGTGATGACTCTGGTTCTAACATAACAACCTTTCCTATGGTCGACAGTGAGAAGATAAACCACAATGTCAAGGATCTGGATGAAGAAGAATTTTGCATTGAGAAAAACTCAATGGTAAGCCATCCCCAGACAGTGAGCAAGCCCGCAGTGAGGCTTTAAATGTCAGCACTCTCTATGTCGAGCAGTCCTCATGGTGACAGTGATGATGCAGTGGGGGACTATAACTGACAACAAAGGACTTTTTTGGGGTGTCATCCCTGAAGCTGATGACTGAACAATAATTGAAACACTGCATAGATAAACACAGCTTATCATCTATTTTAGCCAAATCCCCCCCCCCTATCTTTTTTTCCTCAGATGTGTCAATGTCTGGCCTGCTGACACTCCTTTCCTTGATACTATGAGAGACAAGGAGGCGGGTAATTCCTGAAGCCTGATGGCACTTCTTCCACTTCTTCCTACTACAGGCGGTGTACTTGCCACAAAAGGACACACGGCTGAGGAAGAAAAAAGCAGGGTAAAAAACCTTTTCTAAACACAGGGGCTAAAGAATAATGTTGAACGAACGCAAACAGACGCTTCCAAATCTGAGAAGAAAGAAATACCTTATACCGCAAAGCCAAGCAAAGTGTTCAGAGTGGAAAAAACAACTACCTCCAACTACCACTCCAAGGCACTGCAGAACTCTGAAGAAGCTTCACTGTCTTAAAGTGTTTTCTAATGTTTTTTTTTTCTTTTTTACTTTAATTTAAAGTTGGAAAATGGGTCTATGTCATATTTCCACAAAAAAGAACGATTTTTTTCCGGCCTTTTTTGTGTTGGCTTTAAATGCCGAAATATGACATATTCCACCTATCCCATCCTCTCCCACTAGTTTTGTTGTAAAGTGGGGATTTTAACCGCCAAACGCTCCTTTTCCCCACCCACCATCCCCTTCCCAGCACAACACACACTGGATCCCCGGCATAGGCAGAGATAATTATTTATTTATACATTTATAGCAGAGCACCAAGCCCGTGGGCATCTAGGCGCTAGTTTCAATACAAAAGCTGTGAGGGTTGAAGGGCGGTTGGTCACTAAGGGATAAGAGATGCACTATAAAACTGCATGCATTTAGAGATCGTTTGGGACTGTATGACGAACAACGCTGTGCCAACCTCAGCAGACCTAACATAGCGGACATTATAATACTTCTCTGTGCTACGTAGATGCCGGCCTATGTGAACATAAACTTGGCACTTAACTATATACATGTATGCAGCACTCTAAGTTGCTATCAGTAATCTGTCCCCCAAGTAGTAAAAAATAAGAAATGCGAAACCACTATATTTCTTTATCTTGGGAAACCCCTGCCACCAATATGGAGCTGAGAACCAACCAAGATATACTTTGAAGACACCAAGCATAAGAACCCACTGACGAGGATAGACCAGCAATGTTCTGAATCAGTGAGAAGATACACTCTTCAATGATTAAGACACTGTGCTTCAAGCAGTATCGTATATCACATGACATCGAAACTGACCAATGGGAAGTAAACGAAGATTATAAAACAAAACTGTGTGCACCAACAAAACAAGTAGTAGGTAATACTGTATACTCAGTATGAACATCATTGATGACCAGAATCCCGATATAGCGCCCTAATGTGATTACTGGCCAGTGACATTATACTTAATACTGTACCTAATATAGTCAAACATCACTAGCCTCCCTATCCCTGTAAGAGTTGTGTTGACCTGCTAACGTTGCCCTACTCCTAACCTAATCACATGTCTACAAGTGAATTCTGAGATCTAACCAGCATATACTAACGTGTTATGAGTTTGTCTTTTTCATTTGTTTGTGTATTTTATTATTTTGATTTTATTTTCTAACTGCCAAACACGATTATTTGAATTAACATTTACCCTTGTATATAGCTACTGATTTTCTTTACTCATTTGCTTCTCCTGCCCTGTAACCTTGGAGACTTAATATTTACTAACGGCCTTGAGAAAGCCCAGCGGGCGAAACTTTGTGGCCATAAGAGTAGGTGAAACATTAGATTGATATGTCAGATAGACACGTCACACATCTACTAACACACCTGTTATCACTATGTGACCAAGTAACATATATTCTGCCAGTCAATATATAAAAAACTTGGACAGTGAACATCACATATTATCGTTTTCTATTTGTGAAAGTTGCGCTTATGATAAGGGAACCTTTTCTAACATATAGTTTGATACGCTTCTTAACCATCCGACTAGTAGTTTTGACCAGTGTTACTGAATACGTATTCTGTAAAATGCACAATTTGTATCACATGTTATCAAAAACCTCCCCATCGGGTACAACTCAGTCTGTCACAAAAGGAATGAATTGCCATTTGCAACTGTGGGTCACTTCAATTTTGCCCGAGACAATGTTATGCCCCAGTCCGACTCTGGGTATTATAGAGGTGGCCACTCAGCAGCTGCCCATCCTTTTACTTGGAAGAGCTGGCAGTTGTCCACACAAAGTGAAAGCAACGGTCCACCTTTTCGGTCAAGGAGTCACATTGCTCTGGGTGTCCTGCGACTGATTTCTAGGATTGTAAGTGTTAAATAAAGCTGCTACCTTTATCAAGGACACATTGGGCCTCATTATGAGTGTGGAGGGCCGGAAATAAGGGTGCCAGTAGCAGCGTACCGTCACCCGGTCCTTGACGTCACACTCTGACTCTGCGAGCAGTGACCATTACGCCCAGCAAGTCTGACCTGCTGGTCGCAACGGCACCCGCCCACAGAGTTTTCACTGAAGCACTGGCACCATTAGCAACGGCGCCGCTGATTCCGTCTCCCCACTCCCATAGAGTCCTGGAATGGGGAACATGTTTTCCGGCGCCTGACATCCCTGCATGCCTGGAATGTCCCGGTGCCACAGGGATATCAGGCACCAGAACGGTGTTAGGAGTCTGGTGGCAACCCGCCAGTAGCACTGGCGGGATACCGCCAGACTCGTAGTGAGGCCCTAAGTTCCCTTTTGCTTAGAGAGGAGAATTGATTTTAAGGGAGCAATAAAATGCAGAACTGGGAGTTGCCCAACTCCTAAAGGCTAAAACCCTCTGCCTCCTTAACCGCCCTACCTATTTAAGAGAAGAATCCACTACGCCGGTAAGAATGTGTGGGGGCTTTCAGAGCAATGGCGCTTCACTCAGCACACTCGTCCCCCAAAACTTACATCTTAAGTGAGACTCTAGTTTTTGACGTGTGCCCAGAGGTCAAAGTGGGTGAGAACTAAAAGATAAGACATCTCTCTATTCTTTACTCTCAGCCATCGTTCTTTTACTTTTTGCCAGATGAGAACCGTTCCTGTGGTAGGCGAAGGGCATGTGTTCTTTTTGTTGTTGGCCCCTTACTGGGCATCCGAGTCGTGGCCCGGCTGTATATGCTCTAATCTCAGATCCATTGAGCTATGCAGCAGCTGAAGGATTGCCTCTGTTCATTTGAGTGCCCTGCTTGGCATATAAAGCCCACTCCCCAGCTACCACATAGCTCTCCACCTACTGTGATCACTGTTTGACTTCTGCATTTAAGCACAATTAATGTGAAATTGCTGCAGGCACAACTGTGTGTATAAGTAAAGGATAGATGGTTTGGGGTGGTTTTAGTCTTTGACATGACCCTAAATCGGTGCGAATGGTGGAGAATTAGAAAAGGGAGGGTGTATGCAGCTGCACGCTGTGGGGGACAATTAATGAAACGTGATGGTGGTGGTTTAAGATGCATTCTTTCAGTTTTGGTAAAACACAGTGGTGGGGTTTGGAGTGGAGGATGGGACCCCGGTAAGGGGTTTGTATCGTGGTAGGGAGGAGAGTAGGGATATGAGGCCAGTGGAGGGGGGTCAGGCCAGAAGGGAACATGGTTTCATCACTATTCCTGTACACTTCGACCTCCTTAAATATGATCCATGGATGTTATTGAACATCTGCCCTGGTACTCGGGGGCGTGTCCAGGGAGGGGCCTGAGGTGGCACGTGCGACCCATGGAATCTGATTGGACACCCCAGGTGCCACCCCATTATCTTAAACTATAATCATTCTCTGTGTGCGCTCGTACTTCATGCCACCCCTGCATAAGTCAGTGCCCTACTTGGGCCACCCCAGTCAAGAGAGTCTGGACACGCCACTTGTACGAGAGTCAGAAAATGTCTTAACACGTGTTTTGCAGGATGACTAAATAGCAATCGAAAACATGATTTCATATCCAGTGTCTATTTGTATGGGTTCCATTTCATTGCTGTTTTCTTGCGTGTTGGTGTATGTGGCACATCTGTAAACTGAATGCTTATTAGCCATGAGCTGGTATGTGTGTTGCCTTTCTCTAAGTCTAAAAGGTGAATACAAGTCACACTGCATTCACTCGTGCGCAGCTGGTAATTATCCAGAAGTTTCACTATTTAATTCTTCATCTGTTTGCACATTTTATACTTAAGGTACCCCACAGCAGTCGCAAGAAAGGACTAGCGGGTCCCGGATTCTCTGGAAGGTAATGTTACCTAGAAATAGCTCAGTGAGATGCTGCAGCAGCTGCTGTGGTTCTTCGTCATGCGTGGCAATCCATGAGGTCAGCAGCAGTTTCCAGTCGCCGCCAGTGCAGGTCATGGGCAGGATAGCCACCCGGCTGGCCACAGCAGGGCTAACATTTGCTAATGTATCCAGCTGGAATAGAGGAACAGGAGAGACATTGTCATTTCAGCAACTCTACTTTTGCGTGTGTGTTTAAAGGTTATTTTATGAAACCATAGTGCCATCAACTGGTGAATGTACAATGGTGACCTGGACTCAAAATCTTTTGCAATTTTACATGTTTCCCGTAGAAAATATGTGTTTTTCCCAAACCAGACTGTTGACAATGGTTTTAAAATGGACTGACTGTGCTTGTTTTATGTGTGTTAATTTCTGATAGTAATTCTTGTTGCTGTTTTTGTACACTAGATTGTTCATATGAATGCTAGGCAGCTGCATGAGCATCTGGGCAAGGTTCACGCTACGTTAAGTGTTTTAAAGCAAATAAATAAAAAAATAATTGTATTCTGTGTCTGAAAAGGTTATATAATTATATCAGGTTTTTCTGTAGCACTACAGGCTCGGTTCCTTCCACTTCTTAGCGTTCCACTAATAGCTATTATTATGGTCCATTTTAATGTTACTCAGTTTATAGAACGCCGACGGGTGAAGGGCTGAGTCGAAATTCGAACTTGCAAAGTGAAGGCTTGCCCCATGCAAATGCAAAAGCGCTGTTCATAAGAACACACGTCTGCTCAAGGCGGTAATTGTATTTATTTGTACATTTATAAAGCGCACTAAACCCAGGGGCATCAAGGCGCTGTTATATAACCAGTTACACACAAGTAAGTAACCGCAGGCAGAGGTTACAGAGATGAGGAAAACCAAGTGCTAGCTAAGCGTTTTAAAACAGTTTATAATGAAGACATGATCTACTTCTTCTTCTAAATTACTGAATGCGTGGGCGGACCCACGCAGGCGCTTCCCCATCCAATAGGATGATGTGCACCTACCCCCACCATTCATACACATTGCCCTCACAATCTCATAACCCCTCCCACCGCCCCGTCTGCCTCACAAAATCCAACAACACACTGCTCCTCCTCCTGCCTCTCACCCCGTCACCTCCCAGCAAAGCCTTCCCACTCAGCTCAGCCACACCCAGCGCAGACATCCGAACTCTCATCAATTCTCTCTCCTCAACATGTCTCTCACACCTAAGCATATTTGAGAGGCTAATACAAGAGGAAAATCTCAGGGTGAAAATCAGTTCAGGGCTTGGGGTAAAGCGTCTTCTAAGAGAAGGGTTGTCTAGGATATAGTTGTGACCAGCGCAGTTTCTAGACAATCTAGTATCCAGGGCGGAATACAAGCACGTGTGCCCCCAGCCAACTCGGTTCTGCAACACTGCCCAAAAAGTTACAATATTTGCAATGAACACAGAAGCATGTTCACACACTTTCATTGTCTCATGTATATGTTCATTGTCAGGTGTTGCCATACTACTGGGCCTTTACCAGACTCTGATGCGATTTGCATGGTTTCTAGGTACTATGGGACCCACAAAAGTGGATCTGTGTGTTTGATGATTGGGGACCGATGGAAACATGCAATATAACTTTGCTGTTGTGTGGGTGTGTGCAGTTCAAAAGTTACAGAGAGGAAAGCCGCATGTGCAATTAGTGTGAGTGTGTGTTGGTTGTGACTTGTAGTATTCTGATGTTTCGAGGGGTGTTGGAACGGGTTGTTTCCTTTCCTGGGGTCAGTGGCTTAGTTGCTATGCACATTATGTGGCGCCACATATAATTAGAGCATGTTAGAGTGGGAGAGCAGCCAGGGGAAATCCCAATAGGCATGTGAAGAACGGGGATCAGTTTATAATATAATAAGGTGCACTAACGATGCATTAATGAATGTATAATTAATATGCAAAAGCAGTTGTAAGCGATATTCAATCAACACTACAGCTAAGTCAATGCCTAGTCTGGGATGCTGAGGAAAACCCTTATTGATGTATTTTTATGTCCAGTTCAGTACTCTGGATGACAACCCTTGTATAACACCCCCCTCTTAGAATCCTCCTGACCCCACAGAGCCAAGAAGTAGGTTTGTTTTGCAAATTAAAAGGTTTATTTGAAAATTTAAACAATATATATATATATATATCACACTTCTATAAATAAATTGATAATTGATATTACACTTGTGAATATGAGCAGTAATCAGCAAGAGGTAACTTATGAATAGGAACAGAAGAATAAGGTGGGAAAGAATGCTTTATATGGTTCAAGGAAACGCAATGATGAATGAAATGCAGTACAGAAGATAACTTGATATGGCTTCAACAAAAGACAATGTAATCACTTTTCCTTGACAATTCACTCCCCCCCTATGCAATGTAAGAAATGGATGGAGAGCACACAGTCTTCAAGAATCCCAAGAAAATGCAATACGAAATGCAGTTCCCCCCAGCAAGCTTAGAGGAAAACAGGTAGAGGTTTGAAACACAGGCCCAAAATGCTTTTAAATGTGATGGCAATGGATGGGAAAAGGCGCTAACTGATTTTAATTCCCTCTAGAGATTCAGGGTGAGGGAGAGATACTTTATATTAGTTCAGGCTCACTTTAGCAATGCTCTATGCATAACTACCAGGTTGCAAACGGATTTTAACAAAGGAAAGAATGGAGCTGCTATTGGAGAAATTGAGCCAAATCGCAAATCGCGGTAAATTTTGCGAGTGCGTGAATCGCGATTGCGGAAAAAGTATAAGGAGTAGGAAGTCGGTTCTAGGTAAATTTCGTTCCTAGCCCAAACGGTTCAAGAGATACGGACGATTTAATAAAGGTAGATTTTCGGATTTAAAGTAAAACTCAAAATGACAGGTGACAGTTGGCAGCGTTAGGATGACAGATGACAGCTCGCAGCTTTAGAATGACAGATGACAGGATTACTAGGAGGCAGTTCTACTTAGGTTAAAATAGTTTGGATTAGATTATTTTAACTAAGAGATTGGGTTCTGCACAGTTCTGGCGGATACTCACTCCTAATTTTGAAATGAATGGGCCTCGTCACGGATCTGGTCAACTGGACTGGACTTCGGTTCTATCTGCTCGGCGGGTCAATCAGGCACCGGTTCTGCTCACAGTGATCCGGATCTCTGGTTCTGCTCATAGCGGTCTGGGTCAGCTCTCTGGATACAGCGGCCTGTGGTTCTCTGGATCTCTGGTCTGGTCTCTGGCAATTGTTCTTGGCAAAGAATTCAAACAGCTCGCCCGGCAGTGGAATAGTTTGCAAATGATTTTAAGGAAGCTGAGGCCTGCTGAGAAGAGTTCTCAGTTTGTGGGTTTAGGCCCTTGCTTTAAGTTCTGAAGTAAATTTCTGGTCTCTGAAGATTGATGGATGTGAAGTCTGGAGTCTCCCGGCAGAGCGTCCCGCAGAAAATGGAATTGAATGTTCTACCTGTCCCAGCAGTCTCTTTTATGTGTTTTGGAAGTGGGTGTGTGCGTGGCATAACTGAGCCTGCCCCTCTCTACTTGTCATTGGCCCAATTCTCCCCTCTCCCATGATTGGGGAATTGGGTTGTGAGTCAGAGTGATGAGGTCTGTTTATGAGTCAGAGGATCCTCCCCTGGTCAATTTGCCCACAAATCTATATTTGATTCAAATACATATATCCAAGGTACACAGTTGTTTGACATCACGTACACACATCATATATTACTAAAGATAGTCCCAGTCCCAACTCTGGCGTTTCTAGGAGCTTGCATTCAAAAATGGCAACTTATTGTCGATTTTAGTGGGTTTTGCAATATGGGATTTTCATCAAAAATTATACAAAGGTACATTTCCCTTCCACATATATCCCAGTAACTTTCCATGTCTCTAGCTTAAACACATTGGGCCTCATTACGACCCAGGCGGTAAGTTACCGCCTGGGTCGTACCTTTACCACCATGGCGTAAACTATGTTTACGCCATGGTGGTTGGCGGACTTACCGCCCCATTCCGAGGTCGGCGGGGCGGTAAGTCCCCAATCCCCATTTACCCTTCCCCATTCCCATTTTTGCCCCATAGGGCATTATGGGAGTGGGGAAGGCGTTAATTACGCCACCGTAAATTACGGTGGCGTAATTAACAACACGGTCCCTTAGCGCCATGGATTTTAACACCTGCTAAAAGCAGGTGTTAAATCCGCCATGGCGCTAAGGGACCTCGGAATCAGGCGGTAAGGGTCGGCGCTGTTTACGCTGCCATAAACCCCTCACCGCCTGGGTCGTAATGAGGCCCATTGTCTACAATATTCATAATTAGCAGGGTTTGGACTCAAATCGTGAGGGCATTTTTCAAACTAAGACTCCCAAAGTTGTACATTCCTGTCATTTGGTTACAATAAGTTATCACTATGTCTATAAAATATATATTTGTTGCAATTCAACTCCCCAAGTGTTTGGGTCAGCCTCCAGAAGTCTGGGTGGTTCAGTGATCACATGTCTCTCCTTGCTGGCAGAGGGCTGTTGACAGGAAACACTCAAAATTAACATACCCTATTCAACAGAAAGAGCCTTTTGTGTGGGCTCCAGCAGGCTGCCTGGAAGTCTCTCCTCAATCAATCAACAGGGTCATGTGATATCCTGCCTCCTGGTGTGGGAATCTCTGAGGTGTTAAGAGTTCTCAGCCTCTTGGCCGCTGGGAACAGCAGGTGGCTAAGATTTTCAATTAACCAACAAGCTTTGAAGTCCCTGCCCCTCTTGCAACTCCTAAATATAGTTTCCCTGTCAGAGTTTAGACCGCTAGCGCCACCTTGGGGAATTTGTCAGTACTGCATCCATTTTTGAGTTGTCTTGATTTACTGCATTTCAATAGAGTGGTCTTTTGCTTGATAGGACCCTTGCTTAACATTGTTTTGATGGCATCCTTACAGTAGAGTGGTGATGTGGAACCCCCCACAAGAAGGTTGTATCTTTGGAGTGGTCTCGTGCCAACTGCGCAGTTCTCCTATTCTGGCGTGAATGTGGGCGGCGATAGCTCATCCCCACATCCACCCAGTCTATTGATTTAGTTTGTCCTGGGATAGAATAATGGGCGGCGACAGCTCATCCCCACATCTACCCAGTCTATTGATTCAAAATGGGTCAAAACCCTTGACACAGTGTAAAACCCATTTCCTAATGCATAACTAATAAAACAAACATGTAAGAACACTTTAGCAATTCATAACTCATTACTAATTACTGTGTTACATGTACATCAGGACAGGCTCTAAAGTGCCATTATAGTTTAGGTAACCCAAAGTGAGCATTCTTTTGAAGAGCGTGCATCTATTGAATAGCACGCACTGCAAACTGAATCACTTTTAGAGACTTCCAATTTTGTCAGACAAGGCACAGAGAGATATAATGATTTGCCAGGAAACACAAACTTTGGTTAAGTGGAGAAGCTGCAATTTGAGCTGTTGACCACATATCTTTCCAGTTCTAGTTGGTACACATATTTCATATTCTTTTGGCTTGTTTTATAGCAATGTGTTGAAAACTACACCAATCAAATGCTAAATCATCCAGACAATATATAAATTGTTGCAGTAAAATGTGCAAAAAGAGTATGATCGTAGCTTTATTTTCCCATACTGAATGGACAACTACAAAATCTCCTTTGGGTTTAACAAATGTACTTAAAAAACTTAAAAAACACACAACAAAAGAAAACTGATGACATGATTGCTTGACTGTAGTAATTATTTCACACACCATGAAGCTTTTATGCCCCTCTGCTAACTAATCACCCATTAGTCATACTCCTTAGGGAACATGCCACAGACAATAGTCACTCCCAATTGCCTACTCACTCGGGCATCTGCAGCCATCTACCATTGATAGCTTGTGTTATGAATGTTCATGCTGATAACAAGGAGACCTGGCGAAAGAACCAACTGTGAGATCCTGTGCCACTTTTAGTGGTCGAAGTGGGCGGGAGTGGTTGGCAGTGGTGCTCCTCTGCTTTTTAAAATTAAGTCGTACTGTTCCTATACTTTTATTTTCAAAAGAAACCGTTCCGGCGTTTTAAAATAAATGTGTAGGAACTAGTTGAAACTTGCACTTCTGTGCCCTGCACTGAACGTTCCCTTAAACAGCAGGCACAATTGTTTGGGGGGTTGTATTGTGCTTGGGAGGGTGTGTGGTAATGGGATTGTGGGAGCGGGGCAGGCCAGGAGGGAACATAGTTCAACTACTTCTTTTCATACACTTCGATCACTGGCCACTCTGTTTTATCTATGAACTTGAAATGCAAATGGGGAAAAAGACAAACAAGAACTGAGCTCTTCTGTTCTGATCCCGGAAGTTAGTCTGAAATTACTGCTAGTTGATCCTGCCTCCTAAAGGTCAAGGTTCACCATTTCCTCCCCTTTTGTGTCCGGATTACACTATACTGATTGTTCTATTGTTTTTTTGTTTTTTTCTGATCAGATTATATGTACAGCTGTATACATTAAAACGCATCAATAAACACAGTAGGTGCTTGCTTTCGTTTTTAGATCTAGGGACAGTTTTGGTATCAGTAATGATGAATTGTAAGTGGAATCTCAGTTACCACGTTCGTTCGTTCGTTCGTTCGTTCGTTCGTTCGTTCGTTCGTTCGTTCTTTCATAACTCAAGTGAACCTTTTTCTGAGGATCAGATCCTCATTTTAGAAAGAAATTTCAATTTTCTGTAAACATATGAATCCATTTACATCCATTTCTAAAGACAATGTAAGTCAGAGAAAAGTTCATACGATCCTCATTATGAATTTTATATGTTGAGTCAAAGTCTAGTCAAAGTTTTCTTTACATCCTACTGATATTGATAGTTTATTTGTAGAGCGCCTATACACACATGTGTTTCAAAGCGCTTTGAGGTAAGGGAGGGAGCAAGGGAAAATACAATGACATTCTTACAAGGCCTTGAGACATTAAGAATGGAGTGGTCAACCAAGTCAAATGCGGTTGACAGGTCCAGAGAGACTGAAAGAGAAGTAAGCCCTTCATCCATGCAACCGAAGAGTCTAGACTTCAGCTCCAATAAGGAGGTCTCAGTGCCAAACCCTTGTCTGAATCCTGATTGGATTTGGTTCAAAATAAGGAACTGGTTCAAATGCTGCGAGATCTGACTATAGGCGACCCGATCTAAAATCGTTAACTAAAACAGCGTGTTTGTTATGGGTCTATAGTTAAGTGGGCTATCTACTGCCAACCCAGGCTTTTTCAGAATGGGTGTGACCCACGCTTGTTTTAAATCATCTGGGACATTTCCCTTAAGCAGGGAAGCATTCACAAATTTACAGATTGCCTTTAAAAGAGCGGGGGGACATGATTTAATAATCAGGGAGGAACAAGGGTCTCCCTTGCATCTAGTTGCATTCAGTTGCTCAACCACCTTCTTCAATTCCACTTCCGAGATCGGGTGAAAATTAAATTGGGGAATCAAGGGACTTCTAGTGGGGAACCTGTGACCACAACAATCCTGAGCTAAGGAAAGAACGTAATTTTTGAGATCTATGTCCTTTATAATCCCTAAAAGTTTGTTTTGCATTCCGTTTTGAATTTGTTGACACCAGTTTGTGTCCTTTATTAGTGAATGCACCTAGGGCTAGGGAGTGTTCTCGTGTTCTTTCAGAATTTTAAAAAGTTCCTTAACATCTGAATTGGCATTTTGAATTCTGGAGTTGTGAGAATATTTCTTTGCTTCCACTTTCCAAAGTCTATATGTTTTAGGGGCTATTTAATAGGATGCAAAGTAAGTTGTGGTGGAATGACTTCAGAGTCAAAGATTTATATTTTTGAAGCTCTGCCGAGAACCAAGGTTTGTTTTTTCTTCCCTCAAAAGTTTTTTTTTGCTTCAGGGGAGCAAGAGTATTGGTAATACGATCCATATTGGCTGTAAGACCAATAGACATATCTTGAAGGGGAACCTATCCTCAAAATTAATTGCAGAATCGAGTAGGGGTTTAATTTTGTCTAGGGTGAGGTGTATGCTCTAATGCCCCATGTTTCAGTTAGGGCACATATGTCTACATTATTTTGTACTATGTAGTCAGCAATCTCGTGGGCATGCTTGATCAAAGATCCAGTGTACAAAAGCATGTAGCGTAATTTGTAGATTGGGGAGAGTGGGCTGGGGGTTACCTATGAAGAAATGTCTTCCTCTGCTATAGAAGAAAGCGGGCAGTTGTTCAACATGGCAGGTTGAGCAAGAGCACCTCACATCCCATCTGACAGTTCAGGGGACGTCAGGGCCTGGAGAGGAAACGATTTGGCAGCTGTGGGAGCGGTTTCAATGTTAGCCTCCCCAGACAGCAAAAGAGAAAGTAACGGAACCGTGATTTGATGTGCGGGGAGACCCGTCGAATCAACGACCGGTGGAAATGAGTCTTAGGCAGCATTTTCTGCAATGACGGCTGTGTGAACATTAAATATATTTCTGGCCGCGGCTGCCAAAATTCATGAAGAACCATAGTTGGAGACGAGAGTAACAGCAATGCTGTTTGTGCCGGGTTTCAAGCAAAGTACGCTCTAAAGACTACAATAATTATGGAAAATGTAGTCTTTAGAGGCGAAGAGTGCGCGCAGAAGAACAAAGATGTTTCTCTGATTCAAATTGCACCAACTATGCGTTGGAGGTGATAAAGCACCGGAATAAAAGTAAAGGTAAGTATTTCAGTATTACACATTTACACAATTATGAAGAGGCAAACTAAAATAAATCAGATAAAACCAGTTAATTAAAAACAGGCTAAGAATAACACCAATCAAACTAAGTTCAAGAATCTTTTGTTTGGTTTTCGGCACCATTTCACGATGCCTATTATGCCACTGAATTCCCAGAAAAATAACGGTCTCCACTGGACCCTGAGTTCTGGTCTCATTAATTTCCTTCCCATCCTTCTTTTCTCAATCCCGTGATGATTACTTCTAGGTGCGTTCACACATTGTGCTCACCTTTTCCCTGAATCAGTATATCATCATTATAGTGTGAAATGTGGACATCGGGTTTGGACGATATCTTATCCAAATGCTCTGCAACCAGCCAGTGACAAATAGTCGGACTGTGCATGTCCCTATGGGCAAATGTTGAAACTTATACTGCCTCCCATTCCAAGAAAATGCAAATTGCTCTTGACACTCTTTGGCAATTAGCACCGTGAAGAAGGCATTTGCCAAATCTATCACTGCATACCAGGTTCCTTCAAATTTCTGCACATTCTCAATTAGAGTAACGCATCTGGGAGTGTGGGTACTAATGGAGGAGTGTACCTATTTAACGTGCAATAATCCACAGTTCTTCTGTAGCTTCCGTCTGGCTTCTTAAATCGGATGGACCGGATTGTTCCATGCCGCAGTTACAGGACGTAACACGCCCGCTTCAACATATCCTTGGATAGTATCTGAAATTGCCTTATGCCCCCTTATGCGATATTGCTTCATCGACACACGTTTTGTTGCCAAAGGAAACTGCACTGAGGGCATCTTCAATTTTCCCACAATGCACTTACTTCAAACTGTTAAGTTTTACCTCCAAGTCGTAGAGTCAATCCTTCCAGAATATCAAAACCAATGATATATTTGGGTATGGGAACAATCAATACTTGATATTTACTCCTTTTCAAGTTACCAATTTTCATATCAACTTTTGTTTGAACTGCGGGGGTCTCTTTCCCTTCCTGTCCAGTTATGGTAAAAAGTTTACCATTAAACCTCGAAGGATTACCATGGATCAGTGGGGCCACCGCCCTGGTATCAATCAAAGCTCGAACCTCTTGTGTATTTCCAGATTGCCAAAATATTTTCACATTCACATGAGGCCATCTGTCTACCTTAATCCGGGCAGACGCTACAGGAGTTTGACCACAATCCTATTCGTATTGTGAATGTATGTATTTTGTCTCTGTCTTTACCATCGCACTCGCCATTTTTTCGCAAGTCAGCATTGGTTGGCTGATTTGGTAAAGCCATTCCCATGGACTCCTCATCCACCTCCTCTTCAGGCGGCACAGAAGGGGATTTATCCCCATCTCGCTTATTCACAACTTGCCTTTTTACTTGTTTATACTGTTCTTTTCCTTCAAGCCCTCGCTTTTTATATAACTGGTACATTTCCCTGGTTTCAATCCCGTCAATATCTTTTCGTGCCACTCCATCTTTTAGTAGCGCCAAAAACATGTCTTTTCTCGACACTAACGAGAGTCTCTACTATCGGATCTCTTTCCAGGAGTGTGCATGTCACTACGCCCCTCTCTCTCTATCACAGGGTCTCTCTTCAACTCTGTCCCATTCCTCCAGGTCTGCTAACTTTCTGATAGCGTTGACTACTTCATCTGTTAATTTAACTGTCATCCCCACCAGCAAAGTCATAATTACATTTTTATAGGCTGGTGGAGCAGTTTGAATGATTGTATT
The DNA here is from genome assembly GCF_040938575.1 of Ambystoma mexicanum. Taxonomy (NCBI): domain Eukaryota; kingdom Metazoa; phylum Chordata; class Amphibia; order Caudata; family Ambystomatidae; genus Ambystoma; species Ambystoma mexicanum. The sequence goes on along the minus strand of NC_090931.1, from coordinate 338,498,510 downwards.
TCGGGCTGAAACCGATAATGCCACCACCCCCATATGTTTAGGATCATCAATATGGATGGCTTCTTTCATAGCATTCTCCCTGAGTCTTTGGATTGCCTCTCTCAGGGTGTACCACCTCTTCTCATCACTAGGCCAGTCTGACGTAATCAGATACTTGCAATTACACCCTTGAGCAGCTAACTGTAACAAAGACACTTGTGACTCTCTCCCCTAGGCATCAGGAGGCGGCCATGCATGCAATACCTCCTGAATATGGGTTTCATGGGACAATGGTAGAAAGCTCAGAGCATCAGTTGGATCCACCAGAAGGCCTGCCGCACCTCCATCAAATAACCTCACCATCCAAGATAACAAAAACACAACAACCCTCTGTTTAAATTGATTAATGATTTGACCAACCTCTTGTTGAGAGTAATAATCCAACGTTGGCAAATTCACCAGACCACCTGCAGGATTATTCGGATGTGGCCCAGCTCGTCTACGTGTAACCAGTTTAACGGTCACTTCCTTCCTATCAAGAACCGGTTTAGATGGTATGTCCCTGTCGGAACAACTCTCTGAACTAGGGCTATCAAATACATCACTGTCTCATTGGTCGGGATCTCAATTAACCTTTGAGGAGGCAATTACTGTTGCCACTTTGTGGGTATTCACTCTCCCTCTCCTTTTTTGATATTTGTATCGGGCGACACTTAGAGCCGCTCTCTCAGCCACTGCCTGATATTTGTCTGCATTATCATGATACAATTTCATCTGATGTTGTTGCATTAGTGCAATCTGTTTCTCAGCAGCAAGCTCTTTTTCCAACCTCATAACATTCGCCTGCAATTCTACATTCTGCTGAAGCATCTTCCTGAATGCATGCAACAAAATCCAACATTGTCTGCCCAACACTGAGCACTCCTTCCCCTTCTCTACAACTACTTGTTGCAAGCAAGCTGCTACCTCGGCGGACTCGCCTCTCCTATACTCATATCCCAGGTCTCACTCAAACCTGCACCACATGCCCAAGTCTGTGCAAGTTTGTCATATGGACTCTTTGTCCACCCTGGAATCATCACTTCAGGACAATCTCGCCTGCGGAATTTCCCATTTTCTGCTTAAGGAATTCTTTAACCGGTCTGTGGGACCACAAGGAAGGTAGTCCTGTAGTACGAGTGTAGCGAGAAATGGCAGACAACTGTACCTTAATGGATGCATGTTCTAGTCACGCTTTTGTCAGGGACAGAGGATATGTTAAGACTGGTGCAGCTTTGATCCAAAGAGGGTGATACCATATGGTAAAATATTTCCATTTGTGTTTGTAGCACGATAATGTAGAAGGTACCTTAGCCCTTGCAAGAATGTTTCAGCATTCTACAGTTAATGCGAAGTGTTGGAATTCTTGGCTTCAAGGAGCCAAGCTATCAACTTGAGGCATGCTGGATTATGATGTAGCACAGGATCCTCTGTCTCTGAAGAGGAAGTCCAACAGAGGAGGCAGCTTGATGCAATGAGCCATTGACAGGTGAAGCAGGTCTGAGTATCACATTTGGCGTGGCCACATCAAGTTGATTAGGATCATCTTGCAGCGGCTCCATTTGAGTGTATTTAGCACTTGCAGTAGAAGTAGAATTGGAGGGAATGCATAGAGGAACAGACCCTCTCATTGAATTGAGAAAGGGTCCCCTAGACTCCCTGTTTTAGGATACCGGCTGGCAAACCGGCAGCACTTGGAGTTATGTGCAGTGGCCAACAGGTTGATGTCGGGCAGCCCCACTAGGAGAAGAAGCAAAGAACTTGGTTCTGGTGGCACCCCCATTCATGGCAGGAATGTAGCTCCCTGCTCAGGGAATCAGCAATGATGTTGTGGATTCCCGGTAGATGAAAAGGAAGGAGGTACATGTTCTGGAATGGAGTCCATACCAGATTGCTTGATCTTCTTTCGAAGGTATTGGTGAGCGGTAACCGCCTTGCTTCTGGATATAAAATATGGTGGTTGTGTTGTCAGTTGCAGATGCAAATCAACTTGTTTTGGAGTTGAGGTTGAAATGATTTTAAGGCCCAGACTGATGCTCTTAGCTCCAATACATATATGTGGAGGACTTTTTCTTTGGGTTGCCACGGGCTTCTGGCATGGTGTTGATGCATGTGGGCTCCCCATCCCTCCAGGGAAACATCAGTGGTAACCATAGCTTGATGAACTGAGAGGCAAAATGGAGCACCTTGTCATTGGCATTCTCAGTGACTCCATCACTGGAGTTTTGCTGAATGATGGTGTGAGGGCAATTTTGTCATCCCAAGAACCTGCCACTTGCTGCCATCGAGCACCCAGGAACTCCTGGAGAGGTCTCACGTGAAGCCTGCAGTGTGCAACCAAAGGGATGCAACGGGACATCATCCCCTACATGGATTTGATAGAGCAGACTGTTGTAACCTGTAGAGTGGACTATTGTCGAATTGTGCAGAGTATGGTGTGAGGAGCCTTTCTCACAGTGAGAGGTTGTGGTATTACCTTGCATTGTTAGACTCCTACTGTAGTATCTGTCTTCAGTTGTCCGCGCCCGTTAACCTCTGGGTCATTTGGTGTGCATTATAAATATACTAAAGACCTGGACACAGAGAGCTCATAGTTTTGGCTATAAATGTTTATTCAAAATAAAAGGGGGGTTAGAAAATGCCTTGCTGTCCCTATTCTAAGAGGTGTTTGCCTACCTCAACCAAAACTACTAGCTGTCAAATGTCAAGATGTTCACAGTAAAAATGTCCTGTGTCCAGAATACTATTCTGGCCCTCACATTTTAAAAATAAATCTTAGGTGAAAAGGATAATGCCTTTGGCCTTGAAAGTACTCAAATGTTCAAATTCAAAAGGAAAGGTGTAACTCCAACACAAAAGTTCCAAATGGATACAGTTCACAGTTCCAAGGGATTGCTCTTTTCGTCTGGTATTCTCTTCAAGATATTTTAAAATCCTAAGGGTATGGGACTTCCTTGGAATTGTCTGCTAAACATAAAAACAACTTGTATACAAAACAACTTAGCTGATCGTCCCAGTTTCGCAGGATACCTGGTGTACTCCCCTGCCAGGTTTCTTCTCAACTTTAATGTAATCTTTCCTCAAAGTCGTCGCTTTGCCTGGTCCTACCAGGACTTCCTCATGTGATTCACTTTACACATTTGCAAACTTGACTTTGCCTGGTATACTCTCCTGCCAGGGCTTTCTTATGTGTTTCACTTGACAGACCTGCAAGCTTGACTTTGCCTGGTATACTCTCCTGCCAGGGCTTTCTCATGTGTTTCACTTGACAGACTTGCACACTTGATGTGGCCTGGTGTATTCACCTGCCAGGGCTTTCTTATATGATTACTTGATACACTTACAGACTTGCATACATCTTGCATTCATTGAGTTATTTCCCCCTTTTAAATACTGGGGCTCATATTCTCTTTTATGCGCTTCAAGATATTTTATATAAAGTGATAAGCAGTTTTAAGCTTTAAAGCTAAAGTGCTTTAATATTACAGAGGATTCCCAGCCTGATGATGGGGAATATTCGTGAGCATGTGAATCTATGAAAGATCCAATGCTGGAGAATAGTGGCTATTAGTTGCTGCCGAGAAAGTGGTTGTTCAGGCTGCATTCAGATCTCTTTAAAAGCCCCTAGGCAATATTGTCCTTAAACCAACCATTTCCTTACAGCTTTCTTTGCTATCTTATTCCTATTGCAGCCTAACCTGCTATAGATGGCTAGTAGTACTAGCAGTCTTTTCCTTCTGTTGGTTGTAAGTGTATTATTTAAGGTGTATCCAGAATACGACTTGGGGCACCCTTTAGTAATAACCTTCACATAAGGTCAGTGGTTCCTGCTATGCCACATTCTTTTTGCACACAATTAGGGTTCCTTCCTCTGCTTTAAACTCTCATCATATAGTGGAGGATCACAAAAGAAGGATAAAATACAATGTTAAAAAATGAACGTGCCATGAGAGAGAAAAAAGAAAAAAGAGAAAGGAGAAAAAAAATCTATTACTGTTATCGCCACTTGGTCCCGTGGGTTTACCACAGGATTACAAGTGGTGGCATGGGGCGGTAAATCCCCATTTTTGGAGTCCATAGGTCTCCATGGGGTATTGCTGCTCCGGTAATTCCATTGAAAATTGGCAGTAGGGGGTCACATTTACCTCAAGCTTTTTATCTTACCACCTACTGCCAATCTCGTAGTTCAGCGGTACAGGAATGTGGCAGCAATGGTCAGTAATGGAATTAATGCCACAATCCTGATGATTTTTCTCCCATTGCTGACCTCGTAATGAGGCTCAAAGTGTTTTCTACGTTCTACTCAGCCATACACTTCCAGGAACGAGCTCCATATTGCCTGAAATGTGTCTGAGTCGCCTCTGTGCTTGTATATGACTCTCTCAAAGGTTGACAAATTCAGCAAATCCTGAAACCAGTCCATGATGTTTAAGCAGTTTGTTGATTTCCAGGCACGAAGGACAATTTTCTTGCTTGCACACCCTTAACAACGAGACTTGCTTGTTTGGGGCAGTTTCTTTATCACTTTATCGTCACCCATGATGAACAGGGAAGCTTTAATGGGTAATTCTGTTTCCAACACTAAATTCATTCCCTCAGACACCTTTTTCCAGAATTTGTTCATTCCGTTAATCTTGTGTCAGAACCAGATCAGATGACTCAATGTTAACTGAGACATAGAAGCGTTGCGTGCAATCACAACATCAGGCCATAGGGGTGGTGTGCATTGTGAGCTAATAATAAGAATGCCACTACCAACTGCCTCCTTCCGAGTACGTGTTAAAGCCTTTTTAGCTGTCTGAACAGTATTAAACTGTGTTCTTTATCCCCCACTGCTTTAAACATGTATCGGTTAATGTTCATTCTGGTGGCTTAAGCTGTATATTAATGTATCTCCATGTGTATTCATTTATCTCCCCCAGATATGACTGCGCTTTTCCCTTCCTCGCGGTAGCACAGAAACGTGGCAGAAATCGAAGTCATGGTACAACACACATTCAGGATACACTGTGAATCAACTATCAATATATATTGCAATGCAGACTAAAGGAATAATACGGAAGATGCAGGCAAAACAAATCTGATGCAGTATGCTAAGTACAAACATGCTACAGCAGGACACTAAACCCTTCAAACGCCATGAAGGGATACCTGCTGGAAAGTGTGACGTGCTAGGATCAAAACATCAGTACAAATGAGCAGAAATGCATCATGAATTAACGTAGCCAAAGTGCAGCATGGTAGCAGCAATGAAAGACTCTAATTAAAAGTCACTTGTCAGCAATTAACATGAGAACACTACTCCAGGGCATCGAGTAATCCAGTCACCGTGTTCAGTGTGGTCAGAATGTGCAGACACTAAACCATCAGAATAAAGTCCTGACACAGAACCAACAGGCAAGTAACAGGTCAAAGTGCGAGCTCCAAACCAATAAAGAAAATACAAGTTTGGATGTGCAGTTAAAAAGTGGTGCGAATTCATTTTCTGCCACTTTTCTGGTGCTAACAAAATTACCAACATCATTATTGTACCACCAAATTTCGAGTTTTGACCTAGAAGTGAAGGATTTATCTGAAGCAAGATACCACAAATGTGCAGATTTACAGCAGCAGAATTACCGCTCAAAGTAAAGCCACCAAAATCCCCATGACATTCTGTGGACTCCAAAATAGGGACTACTAACACAGCATTACTACCACTCGCAAACCCACTATACGTTTTTTGGGACAAAGTCCTGGTAATGGTAAACAAGTTTGGCGATAAGGTATGCAGTTAGTTTATTTCTGATCATCGCAGTCCATAAAACCAGCATTAAATCACACATAAACACAATCATATACAATGTTTAAAGCACAGTGTAAAACACAACCGAAATCACAATTTAAAATTCAGTCAGGGTTCAATATTGACAGCTCCTAACAATTCCATGAAGCGCAGTATTGTTGCAAAGTCATATCTTAAAACTTTAACATTTAGGTGACTGCGCCGAGCCCCACCATTCCCACATAATCGAGCCTCCAGGCTCTTTATAAAACACATGCCAGGGCAAAAGTAACCACAGACAAGGACAACAAGAACATCAGTGTGGACGATGAGTCCGTAACCCACTTTCTCAAAGTAAGCTCATCACAAATTTGACAAGAAGATCATGAGTGGACAAAATAAATAAAAGTGAGATAATGTAAATGTACTCCCGCACTTACAATAAAAATGTGTTCCCCCCCCCCCCCCCCCGCCCCTATTACATTTAGACCAAGACTGGATAACTGTTCCCAAAGGGAGCATGTTAAATCTTGGCTTCATTTAACATTTTCTTGGCAGAGGGACAGTTACCATTTGGAGATATTCTGCAGGGCACAAAGAAGGCGCTTGTGGTAAATAAGCCGCCACTTGTATGTTTTGCAACATGTTGTCTTCCCTCCAGGAGGCCAGGTAGTACATTGCCTTTTACCTTCCATCTTCGATAATGATTGAATTTTTTCAGGGTGCTCACAGTGTGTCATCTACGCTAACTTATGTAACAAAATTTGATATGAGCTAGCCAGCATATTTTGTAGTACCCGTCCATCATTAGTATATTCTCAATCAGATCCTTGGTGAGTGGTGAGATGGGTACATTCACCAGCCCATAATGAAGCCCAAGTTAGCAATGTATATATATATATATATATATATATATATATATATATATATATCCACCAGATACGTGATATCAGTTTCCAAGTGCAGCAAATACACCGGAGTAGAGTGAGGAATAATTAACAATTTTCTAAGGAAGCAATTCTCGTCTTTTGTAGGCCATCAGCACTAACATACCCCCATATCTTGGTCCATTAAATACCAATTGGAATTGGAATGCCCTTACCCTGATAGACTGTAATCATATAACGGACAGAGGAGTGTCTATGGATTTTTGCCACTCTAAAAACGCCCTGATCAATTGACTCATCGTCAGACCTTGCTTGGAGATGTGGCCATTCTACTTTAAGCTGTTGTTAAATCTTATGCCAACATAATCAAAAGAAGTGCACCATTCCCATTGCTCCACTATTAAGAACATCGTCCGGCAGTGCTTCAGCTTCTGAGAGTCACACATTGTAAAGCACTTGCGGCTATTGACCTTTGGTCCTCTGTCTCTCATATAATTGGCATATTCTGTAATCAACGTCTGCAGGGACCTGGGGGTCTCTGCCAGGAGAACAGCATCATCAGTGTAGCTGAACACTGGCAGTCCCCTAGCACCACATGTGGAACATCAATATTAACAAGTGACTCGAAATAGGTATCAAGAGAATTGACATCTGCATTTAACAATATAATAAAAGGCCAGATGTATGTTTGTCCTGTATGTTTATCCGATGCAGTAGCTTCGCCTGTTGTCACCGCTAGAGGGAGCTGTTGTCTTAGGATGTATAGAGACATTACCACTTTGCATAGCTTCACTTGTTGTCACCACTAGAGAGAGCTGTTGCCTTAGGATATATATTGGCCCCACTGTGTTAATGAAAACCTGAACTTTGGCCTGTGTACACAAGCCAAGCTCTTACACTAGTTGAACAATAAAGGGGTAAGGACACATCTGTGTCATAGCCCTTTCATCACTATTATGCCCTCAGGCAGCTCTCCTTCCTGACCATACCTCACACAGTCCCTTGAGTTCTCATGAAGTAGCTAAAGCATCTGCATCAGTGGAAGAGGTGCCCCTAGCTCACAGAGGGCCTCATTACGACCCTGGCGGTAAGGGGTTAACGCCAGCGTTAGCTGCGCCGACCCCTTACCGCCAATTACGAGGTCCCCTAGCGCCATGGTGCTTTTAACACCTGCTTTTAGCAGGTGTTAAAATCCATGGCGCTAAGGGACCATGGAGTTAATTACGCCACCGTAATTTACGGTGGCGTAATTAACGCCTTCCCCACTCCCATTATGCCCTATGGGGCAAAAATGGGAATGGGGAAGGGTAAATGGGGATTGGGGACTTACCGCCCCGCCTAGGTTGGAATGGGGCGGTAAGTCCGCCAACCACCATGGCGTAAACGTAGTTTACGCCATGGTGGTAAAGTCACGGCCCAGGCGGTAACTTACCGCCTGGGTCGTAATGAGGCCCAGAGTGTTTTCTAAAGGAGTCCCCTAGCATTGTGATCAAAGGGCGAACTGAAGTCCATAAAGGCTATGTAGATAGGGGAATCAAGTGCCTGCACAAGTTTAGCTAGGATGCGATAGAGATGTAGATACTGGTGAATCATCCCAGTACAGTGCCAGAAGGATGATTGTGTATCTGAGAGAATATCATTCTCCAGCAACCAGTCCTCAAGTTGGTTTACAATGAGGCACGAGAACAACTTAAATGTCCTGCTGAGCAGAGTGACAGGTCTGTATGAAGAAGGTAGCGATGTACAGCCTTCTTTTAGAGTGGCACAATTATTCCAGTTTTCCAGATGTCAGGATTTTGTTCTGTCAAGATAATAGCTTTAAACACCTCAACCAGAAATGGTCCCCAGTTGTGATTTAAACTGTTTCGGCCTTATAAGAACACATAACACTTCCCCAAGTTGCTCTGCATCTAGGGGCCTGACAGTGCCTAATGCCCACCTGGAGTGATAATTTACGATGTTCCTATCAATATCTATTAGCCTCCTATCTGATGTAAACCTCAGGGGATGGGCACAGCCCCATATCTAGCCCTTCACCATTCCTAGCCATGATGCTCCAGACTGCCTTAGAAACATGCTTTTGTGGGAGCGCTGTTGAGCAGCAATTGCAATGGACGTCTGAGTGTGAGCTCCAGCCCCGGCATTATCCTAAACAAATAAATATGCTTTTGGTGCCAGAGTCAATGTTATCGAAAGGCTCATCAACGAAGCTGAAGGTGGGTAGCAAGCCCAGCCCAATGGAAAATGATCAGTTGAGCTGAAAAGAAGAACGAGCCTCGTTGAAGTTGACCGGAGTGACCTTCTGATTCAATCCAACACAGGCAGGGAGGAGCAGCCACTTTCATCCACGACATGGTCGGCCCAGAAGGGGGGGGTGCGCTGAAAGATTGTGCAGCCTGCACCATATCCAGCCCCCGATCCCATTGAGGAACGGCAAAGCAGAACAAAACAAATGCATGAGGAGTTTGGCAAGCCCCAGGAAATAGACAACTCCAGAAAGCAGAGCCAAAACCGGAGCACTGGGGACCAAATGCCGAAGCAAAACCGGAGCGGAGGGCAAGAGGAAGGTGAGCTGCTCTCCGATTGTCATCTGAACTGGTCGCTCTCCCTCAGTGGCACTGCACTGAGACCAGCAGCCCACGGCGCATACCTTGATGACGATCCATTGCCCCACAAGGGAGCCGTGCCAGAAGGCGGCCGGGATCACAGCAGGGAACTGCTGAGTGCTGTGTCGTCAGGCCCGGACATCGCAGGAGTAAACATGAGAGAGAGGAGGGATGTCTTCCAGGAGGGAAGGTGCAAGTTACTGGGCGGCAAAGGAATAAGACTGCTGGGGATAATTCGGTCTACTGGGACACATGCAGGACGGCAGTTCCCGGCGCAATCAGGAGGACAAAAATGGGCAGCTGAAGTGCCACAGGGGCCTGTGACGCCCATATCAAGCAAGCAGTAACAGAAACAAGGGTGCCCCCATACACGCAGTAAATGAGAACTGCTAATCCATGTGACATATAGTGGTGCCAAAGCCATAAACTTTGGGATTGTAACTGAACTGGGTGCCTACAACTAGCTAGGCCATTCGACCAAACTTCAGTATGTGACTGTATTGAAAAGGGGTATTTCTCCCCAGGGACCAGCCCATATTAGCATAAATTACCCAATTTCACCCACTTACAGGTCCACTCGTGCCAAGCAATGAACTCATGCTAGAGAAATCACACCTTCAGCATAAATTTAGCACTTATTAGACATAAAGTAGAATATAACAGAACAGTAAATTTAGCAGCAATTTGGGAAGTCAATACATTCAAGTTAGAGACATCACACACAATTAGAGAAACACAATCTTATGTTCCTTGCATGTTATTAATCAGTGCTGAGAGATCCCGGTCAGCTACAACAAACTGCTTGCTCAGCCAACTCTATAGATGACAGCGCCACAAGGTGCCGCCGGGGCTATCTTCGGGCACATGCTCCATAGCAGTTCGCGGATGAATCTCCCACTGAGTCATCGGTGCATGTGCATTTTGTAATCTCGTGCTGTCAGTCAACGTGACACACTGTTCCAGCACTTTCTTAGTGCAAAAACATGTCCACTGATTGAAAATCCCAACTTGCTAACTCTCCAAGACACTCCTTTCCTCCCTCCCTTGGAGCCCATCTGTGAAAGCTTAGGAATGTTAGTTATCAGTGAGTACGCGACAGTACCATTCCTTCCCATGTGAAAGAGGATTTGTTTATCAAGCCTGGCAGAGCCACTGTGGCGAAGAGAGGAGCTGAAATAATATGCATTGCAATTAACCCCTAGTGAGCAAGCTTTACTGGCTAGTGTCATAGTGCCTTGACTACAAAGCCTGGCTATCCAAGCGCTATAATGCTTTAAACACTCAAATACAGGTCTCTATTAGCTACTAAACTGGGTCCTCTGCCCTGCCTTTCTATGCACAATGCAACCTTCCTTTCCTTTGAGGCCTACACATTCAATGTACCCTATTAATGTAGGAGCTACTATCGCAACACGTTACTAAATTCATCTATAAAGATCTGTTTCAGCATTTTGCACATACTTTTGAATAAGCGATTAGTTTTAGCTGTTAATGCAGCCCTCTAATGGACCTAATATGTGACATGTCGCACTTTCTATCTCACTACAGTAACAGAGCCTTAATTCCCCACTGGGCAGGTGGGGGGAACTGAGACGGGTAGCCGGGACAGACATAACACTGATAGCCACAGGATAGTTGCTGAGGTCTGCACTCATGAGACGGCACCTAGGCACTGATCACCCAAGACCCTGAAGGCACAGAGAATCAGGAGCAAGTTAGTGCAGCCTGCAGAGACTCAAAGAGCGGCGCTACTGGGTCTATGTGCTCCGGACAGCCGCACCAAGAGCCAGACTGAAGCTTTAAATCATCAGTTCAACTCTGTGGAGAAACAGCGGTCCTCCTGTTACATTTGGTTACACTAGACACCCCTTAAAGATACCCTCAATTGGCTTGGAAGGTAGAGGTTGGCGGAAAGGAGAGGTACTGCGCACACTATCAAACAAACACAGAGGTGCTTTTATTAATATACCTCTAGTCGTGATATCCAACCTGAACTCAGAGGCGATGCGCGGCAGTACATCGCCATATGAAAAGCAAATCAGAACATTTAAGTATTATTTAATAACACACAAGTGAACATAGAGACTGTTCAAAAACAACATGGCAACATGACGAAAGGTGCAGGAAAGAAGTGTGGGCCAATGGAATTGTTTACGAGCACCCAGGCAGAGGCCCCAGGGTCAGTCGAAATGGGACAAGGAGAAAGCCAAAGCATCATGCCCGGTGATGCCCATGAAGATCAGCTACTGATGGCCATGCAGAGGGGGTTCATGTCCGTCAACATCAAGTTAAACGATATAGTAGCAACTATTGGATCACTGAACTCAAAACTCGACAAAGAAACTGGTTGCATCAATGAAGCAGAAACCAGGATTGGTGAAGTGGAGGACAATGTGGGCCAACACGATAGTGATATGGTGTAAACTAACGTCTGAACTAACAAAAGTCTGTGGTAAATGTGACAATCTTGAATCACGTTCAAAGTGAAACAACATGTTGGAGTGCCCGAAGCTGCCTGCAAAGGGCCCAAGGAACAGTTCATCGAAGACCTTCTAAAAACCGTGTTCGGAGAAGCAACATTTTCCACACATTTCCTGATAGAGCATGCACATCACGCCCTTGCCCTGATGCCCAGACCTGGAGCCCCCGCGCACTATCATTGCTAAAATGCTTCATTACCGGGACAGAGACCTCATCTTGAAACTGTCCGGAGAACAAGGAACACTCTGTTATGAAGCTAGCCACATCCATATCTATCTGGATTATGTGGCCGGGTTCCAGGTCTTGAGAAGATTGTACAAACCAGTGAAGAGACTATTGAGAGCCAGACATGTCCCATATGCCCTAATGTTCTCTGCAAAGCTGCGTATTCAACACGGTGGCAGGGCGCACGTCTTCGAAAATCCTTCAGATGCCATAGCTTATTATTATATTACTTCCAATATGGGAAGGATCGAAATCATAACATGAGAGTAGAGACCAGACGGAACGATATGGGAGACTGAACATGAAGCCCCTACACTGAATTAAAAAGACAACGGAACAATACAGCACAAGAAACTGTTGAGACAAGACGGTGCAAGCGGCCACTAGGCTTACCATTGTAAGAGGAGGGCACTCACAGCGTACCTCACGAAGGTTCCATGGTTATACAGAGGAGACATCATGGAGTTGGGGTGGATGGTGAAGGTGGTGGGATAATGAGGAGAGTGCACAAAGGCCCCTGTTGGGCAGTTATGGGAAGGGGATTGTAGGAGGGAATGACAGGGCGTTTGGTTTTACAAAAGTTGATGGGCAGGTTGGCAGTCCAGCTTTGAGTGACAAGATGATAGTTTATATCTGGGGATGCATGCACACGCAATGCACAGGTGATTAGATAACAAATGGGCGACCCAAAACTATTAATGTTCTGGAATATACGGGGTCTAAATAACCCCATCAAAGCAAGGACGGTGTTAGCATATTTAGACCGCCATTCCCCCAAGATAATAATGTTGCAAGAAACACACGCCTTGGGGGCATTACATGACAGATTTGCACCTAAATGGGGAAGACAAAGATATTATACCTTCTATTCAAGCAAGAGGAGGACTCATTATGGTGCACCAATCATTACCCTTTCAGGTAAAAGAGGTGCAGGCAGATCCTGACGGAAGATACATAATAGTCAAAGAGGAACTATTAGGCCAAAAAGTAACATTAGCAAACACATATGAGCCAAACATAGACTATCCGAACTTCTACAGTCACATATCTGAAATATTGGTGGTAGAGGAGGAGGTCCCCATCATATGGGGTGGTGACTTCAACACAGTCCTGAATGTGGCCAAAGAGAGTTCAAACACTAGGCAGCATAGACCAACTGCTGCAGCTCAGACAATTTGTCACATTATGGATCAGCTAGGGCTGATCAATGTATGGCGAAATGAACATCCAAGAACGGCTGAGTATACATACTTCTCGACAGTCCACAAAGCATTGTCCTGGATCGATATATGGTTCCTCTCAGCAGAATGGTCATCAAGGCTGCAGGGCAGCAAGATATTGCCACGCACCCTTTCTGATCACTGTGAGAAACCTGAAGGTGTCTCCATGGCTAATCCCTGGGGATCTGTCATCCAGGTGGCCAGGACACAGCCATCGCTATTGGATCCAGTTCCTGAGGGTGGGCCAGTGATCATCTGGATGTGGGGTCCTCGGGGAGTGGGAAACTGACAGGTGAGAAACGATATCGCCCTTCCTACAACACCTTTTCCACATCCTCTCCATAGGACATTAAAAAACACTGCCCACCCGCCCCCTTTTCCGACACAAATACTTTCGTGGAACACGGAAGACAACGGACTAACAGCAAAGCTGTTTACCTGACATGTGCCAATACCAGGGTCGGGCAAAGTCAAGCAATTGATTAGAAACACACACATCTCACAGCCCTTTTCCTTCCCCATAGGGATAAAAGGTGGAGCAAAAGAGCACAGTACGAGCAAAGCAGACTGCACAAGGAGACAGCTATCCAGGCCCGGCAGTTCAAGAGGCGGAGAAAGGTGGCGAATATCGAGAGGCTGAGAAGAATAGATGTGACTTTGCCCTTTTTGACACAGACCTGCGAAACCTCTGCAGAGGGAATCGTAAGACCCTGAACAATAGCCCAAGTGTGCTGCAACAGATGTCAATGGTATACGGAGCATGTCGATGCTGATAAGCGGGAGAGAGGGAGACTCCTGCTTCATGGTACAGGCCTTGACTCCAGTTACAAGGAAAGCCAAGTGGTTCACCACAGCCGGTGAGTCGAGGGAAGAACCGGGCTGTGGTGAATCAATGTTCCTTAGTGGCAATTTGAAGCAGGTTCAAAGAACTGTAAAATTGTTAAGGGGAGACCGGCTGCAGAGGTAACTGGCACCATGTGAGTGCTAACTCGAGAGACTCTGGTCGATCCCCGTCTGAGTGAAACTAGAGATACCAGAAGGCCACAGGAGAGCCGTTACATAGGTCAAAGCGGTCACACAGGAGGTCAAGCAAAATCCCTGTAGATTCAAAAGCCTTTGACCTGAAACCGGTGAGAAAGCAAAGGAAGTCAATCCTGCAAACATTGAAACCAAATGTGAAGAGAAGTTGGCAAGAGTGAACCCGGAAGAGGGATGCTGAGGAGGGGACAAAGTCTAAGATCCCAAGAAACAGTGTGTTGACAAATGTGAACCCGGTAGAGGGATGTCCACTATTAACTGTTTGAAAAGACATTGAGAAACAAGGGGGAGTGAATCCTGCTAAAGTGAAAGGAAAGCCATAGTGAACCCGGAAGAGGGAGATGAATGTTTTAAAAGCCATAATGAACCCAGTGGAGGGAGGCGGTAAGCAAAGAGGGGTTTGCACCAGGAAGAGGGGGACCCAGGGGTGAAGCCACCACCCGAGAAAAACTTAGAACAGAATTTTGTGTTTGTTAGTTGTTTTGTGTATCTATCAGGCACTCAGACACAGGAGACCCAACCACCAAAGGCCTTGATGTTGATAGGAACTGTTTTAGGATCCGAAACCGGAAGAGGGAGATCCAGGGGGTGAAAGCTATCACCCAACATCACAAGGAACAAGGGTCAGCACCCGAAAGAGGGTGACCCAGGGGTGAAGAATCCTCACCCTAAGTAAAACCAGGAAACAAACTTTCATTTGTTGAAGAAACTTTTGTTTGTTAAATTGAATATGACAGAACCTCCAAGGCAAGAGAATTTCAAGTAAAACGAGACTTGGCCATTGACGGCCCTAATAACTGCAAGTGGAACTGTCGTCTTATGCTGGGGAAGATCGAGAGTGTACTATGCTCCAAGATCTGACCTTACCCAGTGCTGAAAACGTGGGCAAGAAAGACCCAGGCTACCACATCCTGACATATTGTTCGTGAACACTTCTTTCTTTTCTTGAAAACAATCCCACGCCCTTTTTGTATTAGTTGTAAGGTTTGGCAATAGGTTTCTTAGTATAGGCCCATTTTATTTGACACAATGCCACTAGCACTGCCTTATTTTCATTTGATGGTCAACGCTTGCTCCCATCTTAGATTTAGGTTTAGATTAGGCATTTTTTCTGACCTGAATACAGTTTAATAAACACCCTTGAACTTTGATCACATGTGTCTGTCTTTACTGTTGCCACCATGAGTTCCTTACAGTAGTGATGACTCATTGAATGAAACACTGAGACCCCGCCCCATGTGGAGGATGTCACAGTCGGTGCTACTAGATGGCGCACTCCTGTCATCCTTGCAAGAGAAAATAGAAGGGATCTTAGAGATAAACGAGGGAACGTTGTCACGATATGCCAAGATCTAGGACACAATCAAAGTATGGCTGTGGTCACTCTGATCCCAGTCACGACAGGGGTACGTAAAGACACTAGACAGGAATTGTGGGAAGTAGAATGGGAATGACATAAGCTGGAGAATCAATATGGCACAACTAAAGATAAAGCTCTATTGGGGATCATTAAAGAGAACTTGTTGAAGTTTCGAGAACTGGCAGACCAGGAGGTGTGTTATATAGCTAAACCAATCTACGCTCACAGAAATGGGGAGGGTGACCGACCTGGCCGAATGCTAGCAGGAGTGGTGAGGGGTGAGCGAGGAACACAGATGATAACAGGGGTAGGGGGGGCTGCAGGTTAGTTCCTTACGAGAACAGAAATAAATAAATGAAGAATTCCAGAAGTTCTATTAGGCACTATATACGCAAATGCAGATATCACCACACATGAGGAAATAGCTCAATACCTAGGAGAGAATTTACTCTCCTGTAGAAGGGCTCTTCTTCAGTTTATCTGGTTTGTTCTCCTGGGTAGATTTTTATTTGCATTTGTATTTGTATTTGTATTTGTATTTTATTTATTTATATAGCGTGTCTGGCCCAAAGACATCTGGGCGCATTTCTTAGGTTACAGAAGCATAGTATGCAGCAAACACAGGAAAGTAAATACTTTCACAATACTTACAAGATATTTACAAAATAATTACACAGTAATTACAAGGTAAATTAGACACAGTGGCGGCGCCAGTCAACAGTAAAGCAATGTAGGTCAATATGGCTAGTGGGACAGGTGGAGGCTTTGGGTGTCTTGTGCTATGAGCACAATTTAGCTTTATTCTTGAAGGAATGGAAGGAGGGTTCAGATCTGAGTGAATTTGATAGTGAGTTCCATAATTTGGTGGCAAGGACCGGGTAACTGGCTCCCCCCAGCTTTCTGAAGCTTGAACCTTGGCAGAGAAAAACAGTGGGCTTGGGCTGCTCTATGTGGGCGGCTAGAATTGTGGGGTGTGAAGCGGTTTGTCAGGTATTTTGGAGCCGGTTGGTCAGACATTTGTGCGTAAGTGCAAGGGTTTTGAGGGAGATTCTTTGGGAAACCGAGAGCCAGTGTAGGCTACTTCTGGTGTCAGAGATGGGCTGATTCCTTGGAATATTTAGTGCTGCTCTGATAGTGTTGTTTTGGGTTACTTGTAGCTTGCTTAGGGTTCGTTGACTGGTCCCCAGATAGAGCGCATTGCAATAGACGAGTTTCGACAAGACCAGGGTTCTGGCAAGGATGGTGCAATTAGCCGTGGTAAGGAAGGGTCGACATGCTGTAATTAGTTTGTATGTGTAGGCAGATGCTAAGATTATGGCATTGGTTTGTCTAGTAAGAGACAGGGTTGAATCAAGATAGATGCATAGGGTTTTAGTATCATTGGATACCTTGATAGTACTGCCATTGATAATGAAAGTTTTGAAAGCTGGATCCAATCTGTTAAGTCTGTGGTAGGAACCCAGGATGTATAGCTCTGTCTTATCGTCGTTAAGACAGAGTCTGTGTTGTACCATCCAAGCGTGGATGACCTGATATACATAATTTAAGGCTTTGGTGTAACCTGTGTGGTCGCCAGTGATAGTGATGAGTATTTGGGTGTCGTCTGCGTGGTTAGTGTAGGTGACACCCGAAATAGTCAAGAATATTGAAAAGCGGTTTCGTGAACACGTTATAAAGTGTAGGTGAAATGCAGAATCCTTGAGGGACCCCAGATGGTAGGTATGGCCGACTGTGTTCATTTGCATTTCATTTCCTGATGCCTTTGTGGTGTTGTAGATGTTGTTTTATTAATATAGATTCAGTTTACCCACTGTCCTTAAAGGGGAATTGAGCCTGGGTCTTCTACATGGGAGGTACCAGTTCTGCCACTGTGCTATTTCAACTGTGCTGCTATTCAGTTGTGAGGGAAGCTGAAGCCTTTTTCTTGCAGCTGATGAGTGATTGTCCTCTCTCCATGCTGGTAGCGTGTCTTGATGCATGTTGCCGGCTTGACCAGACACTCCACTCCCTTTATTGCCACTTGGATTCAGTGATATATTATTTGTGTGGGTCGAGGAAAAACCTCGACTGCCAAAGCTGCCTCACTGCCTTTGGTGCCATAGCCTGACAGGAGCCACATTCCTGAGTTTCATGGTATTTTCCTGAACAAAAAAGACATGAGGACTGCGGATCCATCAGACACATGGAGCAGTGAAATTCATGACAAGCTTTGAAGCCTGACTTAGGAGGACACATAACTCCACAAAATAGCAAACGTTCATGAATGACTGGGTAAGAAAAGCATGTTCATGACCGTTGACAACAATTCAAAGAAAAATGGCACATCCCTGGAGTCGCACAGCACCAACTTGTGGCTGCAGAGTCCTGGAGCTGACTGCATAAGGGGTGAATTACAAAAGTTAAGAAATCTGTGGAAGGAACGTATTAATTACAAGAGTATTTCTGCACTCTCTAAACATTTCTGCTCTAGATGGGAGCACCTAGGAAGATGTTAATTCAATAGTGTAGGCTGGGTAGAGCTACTCTAAATATAATCAATCATCTGGGTTTTATGCAGCAGAGGGATACACCTCTGGCCCATTTGAAATTGGAAGTGTATGATTCTGTTTTAGTGAGAGGAGAGTCCCAGTGAAAAGATTTGGTGAAGTGGATCGATAGGATATTGGTCAGCATTTCAATTTGGCATAGACCATTCCTACAAATCCAGTTCAAGATGCAAGTCAGAGAAGCTTCAACCTTCTCACGATCTGAGCACATTCCTGCAGTTTTATGTGGAGCTCGGTATTGTTGTCATACATGTGAAATTCAATATTAATAGCATTCCATGGTTTTGGCCCAATGGTCCATGCAGACATTAAAGATGGCCTGTTAAAAGCCTAAATGGCTCAACCCTACCATACTATAGAGATGATAGTGCGGATTAAGGATGGAAAGACAAACCATTTTAACTGTTTTAAATGGAGGGTGCAGAGCATCCAAAATCATGAAAAACACCTTTGGACAGTGCCCCTAATGTGTACCTCTCCTTAGTGGTGCTAGAGAAGGAATTTGTGGTCAGTGGTGTCAAATACAAATGAACAGTTCAATCAGATGCATTCTCTTGATTCGCCCTGGTTGTGATGATTTCTACACTAACGTTCATGGGAGTTGCTTTGTTTTGTACAGAAAGCTAATTGTTTGGCTTGTTATACTCTATAGTATTCTGCAACTGTTCACCTCCAGAGAGAAGGAAAATTGCTTGGTCACCACAGTTCTAAGCACCTTGGTAAAAAAAGGTAAGGAACTCATGGTGGAAACAGTAAAGATAAACACAAGTGATCACAGTTCACAGGTGTTTATTGCAATTTATAAAGGGTGAGATAAATGCCTAATCTAAATCTAAGATGGGAGCAAGCTACGACCATCAAATGATAATAAGGCAGCCCTAGTGGTGTTGTCTCAAATACAAAATGGCCTATACTAAAAAAAAAAATTATTGGCAATCCTTATCGCTAAATTACAAAAAGAGTGTGGGATAATGTTCACCAAATGATAAGTCAGGACGGTATGGCTGGGTCTCCCTTCCCCAAGTTTGGAGCACAGGACAAGGTGGGACTTGTGAGCACAGCACATTCCTGGGCCTCTCCAGCACGAGGATTACAATTCCAGTTCAACGATACCAGAACCTTCAGGGGCCAAATCTCTTCCCTGCAAATGCTCTGGCCTTAGAAGGCCTGATGGATCAAAACAACAAACAAACAAAAGGTCCTTCAGTCATCTGGCACCATGGGCGATTGCTTCTTCAGCACCCGGATCTCCCTCCGCTGGGCTCGGATCCTTCTTGCAACTTGCGTTTCCCTCTGTCGGGTTCACTACGGCCTTTCAAATGCAGCTTGCAATATTCAAGAACCTTAATGTCTTTTTAAACTGCTCTCACTGTGGACAGCCCTCCACCGGGCTCACTCTTGTCGACATAATGTTCACTTTACTTTATCACAATGCAGAATTCACTCTCATTAGCTTTCCGTTTGGCAACGGGTCAGAGACTTTCGAGTGTACAAGGGATTTGGTGTGATCCTTGTAGGACCACTCTGAAATCTCATGCCGCCCTTCCCTAAGGGCTGCAGTTTCAACACAAAAGAGGCCAGCGAGAGTCATTTGAATGAGCACTCCTTTGGCGCCTGACCACTCTGCAGCTGGCCCTTCTCTGGCTTGCCCAAAAGTTCAAACACACACAAGTTCTTTGTTGTCAAGTTCTTGCATTCATCTAATGTTGCCACTTGCAACCTTGTGCTCAATACAATTCGGTTTGCTATCAGCTTTCTCTGACTCACCGATTGTGCTGAGTCTGTTGGCTGGTATTGCTTCTGGAGTCAAGAATGGTACCACAGTAGCCAGCATGCCTCCCCGCCTGCATTATCAATGTGGGAGGCCCCCGTGCACCATTGACATCTATTCCTCCACACAGCAGCTGTAACTCCCGGTCTTATGATTTCACTTTCAGAGGCTTTGCGGGTCTGAGTTGAAAAGGGCAAGGGCAGTTTCCTCTTCGTCGTCCCTC
Source organism: Ambystoma mexicanum (assembly GCF_040938575.1). Classification (NCBI taxonomy): domain Eukaryota; kingdom Metazoa; phylum Chordata; class Amphibia; order Caudata; family Ambystomatidae; genus Ambystoma; species Ambystoma mexicanum. Next base: position 338,478,371 of record NC_090931.1, on the reverse strand, counting down.
CAGGACTCACTGCCTTTCTCCTCCATTTGAACTGCCAGTTTGGTGTAGCTGTTTCCTCATGCGTTCAGCCTTGCTAGTAATGTGCTCTCATGCTCCACCTTTTATATCAGTGGTGAAGGAAAAGGGTTGTCAGGTGTGTGTGGTTATTGTCAATTTCCTGACTCTGCCTGATCCGTGTGTTGGGACATGTCAGGTAAACGGCTCTGGTGTTAGTCCGTTGTCTGTTTCGGGGTAGGAAAGTGTTTGTGTCACAAAAGGGTGGGTAGAGCTTCTAAATATCCTACAGAGTAGGATGGGGTAAAGGTGTTACAAGAAAGGGGGTACCACGTCTCAACCATCGGTGTCCCACGTCCACTACCCGAAGACCCCCCATCCAGGTGAACCTCCCCCACTGGTCCACCCCCAGAAACTGGATCCAATAGCAATGGCTGTGTCCTGGCCACCTGGATGACAGATCTCAGGGAACTAGCGGGTAAGACACCTTCAAGTTTCTCACACAGAGCACTCCCAACATCTATCTGTGGGCTTAGTCCATAGAGGTCAGGTGATGATATAATATAGGTCTGAGGAAATTGATCCTAGACATGGGGATTTATCAGATTTGTGATGAGGAGACAATGAATGGGTAGGCCAAGTTTGGTGAATTTGGTATTGCAGATGTATGTGGTGGGTTGGGGGAAATCAGTTTACTGACTTTATGATCTTGGTTGCTTCCATCCTTCATATGGAGTTACATTTGGTGAAGGGTATTATGCAATTGTAGGTCGATTATATCCATGGCTGTAGTTGGGCATTGGGTTTGCCAACTGGTCATCTGAATTTTAGCCATCATTGTACCAAAGAAATGAAACATCTTTTAAGGTCTCACAGTTGTTGAATAGGCTGGATTAGTGCTTTTTTTAACAGCGTTTTATTTGCAACGGATCACTGAGGTCCATGTAGCAATGGTGTGTGCATCAATTCAGCAGCTACCATTTCTAGAGTGCTAAATGCTGAGTTGCTATTATATGCTATAATCATGAAGAAAGCAGGCGCAGGGTACGTGTGCCAACGTTTGTTTCATGTACTTATCCATATAGTATGTCCATTGTGGTAAAAGTGAAAGGTATGGGAATGATTATTGTGGGAGTATGATAAAAAAAAGAGTGCAGTTGTAGAGGCAATGCGAACTGTGGACACTTGGTGATGGAGCACAGTATGAAAAGGATGTCAAATACCTACTGCAAAGGTTGGAAGGCGCCTTTGCGGGCATATTAGAAGGTGGTGAGTAGTGTGAGATGCAAGTTTATAATAAGTGCGATGCACCATTGATGATGGAATGGAAAAAAGCATGCAGGCATTATTAAGTTGAATCTGCCTTATCACTTTCACAGCAGTAGGGTTCCCTTCGACTTTAACCTTTATGTGAAAAGCAACACAATGAGTACAGTTAATCCAGGCTGCTAATCTTACACATGGTTACCCTCTGCTTGGGGCTTTCAATCATTGACTCATGCCTTCAGATCAAAAGGATCAGACTAAAGAAAAGTGCTATATGTGGAGCTGAAATTAGTTTTGTTGCCATTGTGCCCGCACTAGCAATTGATGCACCTGACCACCACAGGTACAAAAGTGAATCAAATATGCTGCCTTTTACATTTTGAGAGGTTGGCACATTCCATTGATTCACGTGGTCCTTGGTTTGGGCAGGAGGCAGACTGCCCAACCCTGCAATATGCCTGGCCTCGGAAGCACACTGTACTGTGCAGCCGAAGCAACGCCTTCAACCAATACAAGTTGTGCTGATCTCCTTGCCTTCGCTTATTACATACATAAGCAGCATTTTCTAAAGTGAATCCATATTAATTATAATTGCACACTCCTGCAGTCTGCCTGGCCTGGTAGACACTGTACTGTGCAGCCGAAGCAACACCTTCAACCAATACAAGTTGCGCTCATCCCCTTGCCTTCTTTTTTTATTAGATTCATAAACAGCATTTTCTAAAGTAAGTCCATATGAATAATAATTGCACACCCCTGCATTCTGCGTGGCCTGCTAGATACTGTACTTGTGCAGCCGAACCAGCACCTTCAAGCAATACAAGTTGTGCTGATCCCCTTGCCTTCCATTTTTATTACATACAGAAACCGCATTTTCTAAATTAAGTCCATATGAATAATAATTGCACACCCCTGCATTCTGCCTGGCCAGGTACACACTGTACTGTGCAGCTGAAGCAACACCTTCAACCAATACAAGCTGGGCTGGTCCCCTTGCCTTCCCTTTTTATTACATACAGAAACAGCATTTTCTAAACAAAGTTAATATGAACAGTAATTGCCCACTGTGTTCTTTATGAGCGTAGTTATTACCAAGATTCAAGATTAGTGATTCTCCATTAAATTCACATCTCGCAAGTTGCATTTGTCCATGACAGCCATCATATATTATTCAAGCTTCATTTGTTTTGCTCAAGTCCCATCAGCTGTACAGTGCTATTTATATTTGTATTACTGAGCAGTTTCAATCCCGGTGAGCTGATTTCCTGCATGAGCCGCAAGCCTGTCCTTGTCAAACTATTCTAATGAAATGTAACCCCCATCCACCAGCTTTAAAGCAACAGAAGATCTAACATTTGATATACTTAATTTTATTTAATATTCTGAATGCCAACATACCCCCATCGCAAGGAGTCAACAAAAAACATCAGATAGAACATGAAGAGCTTAATTCTGAATTTAGCAGTGCAGGATAATTCTGTTCTCACCACTCTTTTGGGCAGTAACAGAATGACCTCAATTTTTCCTGCACCGCAAAATCACAAGTTTTGGCAGAATTATCACTGGTGGAATTATCAGGTAAATCCTCCACTTTTCCTCCAAAAATCAGCAGAATTACCACTAATTATGCCAGTAAAATACATTAAGTACATGGAATATATGAGACATTTGCCAATATTGCAACAGAAGCTGCCGCAGTTGGGACTGAGTCAGGAATCAGACCCTATCAAGAGGGGATGGGGACCGCTCACAACCTGGGGTAGGAGTCCTACCAGGGTGTTCACCAGAGCCAGTCCAGCCACAGAGTCAGTCCAGCCACAGAGTCAGGGCGTGGAATTGGGAGGGGCCGGGTCTCTGCCCCTTCTACTCTGACGACCACATTTTATTACTCCGTACCTGTTCTACACAATGCTGGGCAGTCTCTTTCTATTTGTCCCTTAGGACTATGGTTCTGTTCCCAGAAACCCTGGCAGTGTAGAAGAAAACAAGTTGCCCCAAAGACAGAGAGCCAGCGAGTAACTGTGGAGCAGCTTGCAGAGCACACCGGCAGTCCAAACACCCTATGTGACACGGAACAGTGCGAGAGAGTTAACCTTGCCTTCAGAGAGAATGTGGACTGGTCCACACCGCAAGCCAGCATACCAAATGCTCCGGCAAGCCCTATTATGAACTGAGATAAAAATTGTGATTGTAGCACACCACCATTTCCACCATTGCCTAGAGCCAGTGGCCCTACATATGAGGAGGGTGTGGGGCTTAAAACCCCCTTTATGTTTTTGCTTACCTTTAACACCACACCTCGGGAAAAGAAAACCAGCGGTTGGACCGAGCAGCGAGCTAAGGAAGAGAACTAATGGAGTGGAAAGGCGGGGAATAAAGAGGGGCACAGTAAATAGGAAAGTGTGGGTTGTTTCAGGGAGGTTCAGGGAGAAGAAGGCATACCACAAGGTCAAGTGGAGGAAAGATGGTGCAGAAGAGCTTGGAGAACAATTACAGAAAGAGTGTGCAAGGTGAGGCATTGGTTGGTTGGAGAAAGTGGTACTTGGGTGGGAGGGTGTATGGGAGGTGTGTGAATGAGGATAATAGAGGGAGAATTGGAGGTGAATAACAGTGATGGAAAGGTAATTGAGTGAAAAGAGGATGAGTGAGGGAGAAGCTGTAGGAGGTGTTTAGAATCAGAGTTTTGTAGACAGCAGAAAGTAGTAATAGTGTGGAGAGGAGAGAGTAGTAGTGGTGTGTTGATGGGAGTGTAGTGGTAATATTAGGAGTAGCGCTAGAGAAGGAAGAGTATTACTATGGAGACATGAGAGGAGTAGTTGGGAGAGTTTTGATAGGGTGGAGAGGGGAGAAGAGTTATAGTGTGGAGAGGGGAGGGGAGCAGTAGAAAGCACAGAGGAGTAAGAGTAGATGGGGAACATTAGGGGGAGAAAAGGAAGGAGTAAGAGAGGCTGAGACAATGAGGAGTGGGAGGAAGAAGGGGAGGAGAGTAGAAGGAAGGCAGAGAAAGAATAGAACATCGGTGTGAAGAGTACAAAGGTATGAAAGGAAAGGGCCGAGTGGTAACCAAGTGTCTGGAAGGCATCTCTTCTTGTTCTAATTGTTTGGGACCAATGTTAAAATGTACCTGTTTCCAGGGGGAGACAGAAAGAAGCACTTAGGCCCTCACGACCAGCCAGGCAGTGAAGTAGACAGTAGGGGTTACTGACTTCTAGTGACCTTCCCGGGGTTGAGGGATGCTGGGCTATGGAGGGTCCCTACCGGGTCCCACCCAGGGTCCCACCCAGTGGAGACAAGGTAGAGAAAGATTGCCTTTAGTAAGCCCCTTCCCAAATTCTACAATAAACACCCTTGAACTGTCTTAGAGAGCTGAGGCCATCTGTGACACGGGGGACAATAATTCTATTTAGACATATGTTTATCTTACTTTATTGTGGGTATTTGTTGAGTGTACATCAGTAAGATTTACAGGCACCCATTGGATGTGTATTGTTAGATGGTTACAGGGGAACCATATGTTTCACATATCATTTAATAAAGACATACCATTAAAGGCAGCAGAGAGTAGTTAACTTTTTCAGTGTGTGGGGAACATGTAACAATACTAAAAGGGTTGTGGAGCTGGAACAGATGGATAGGTTGTAAAGTGTAATCTTTAGGAGGAACACTAAGCTAAGTGGATTTGCGGGATGTAAAGAAGGTGCTCCTTATAGAGGAGTTTTGTCATAACAACCAGTTTTTGAAACTTCCCACTAATTATTAGAGGTTTTAAGACAATTCTAATAAAATGACATAAAATTAATAATAATAATAATAATAATATTCATTTCATTTACAGAGCCTCAGACCAGATTCCTGCAGTTTCCAATCTCTGAACAACAGAAGATATTATTAGCCCAGTCCTGAGGTCCTATAATTTTTCAACTTCCTAGGGATGACTTAAACCAGTTAACGGGTTACACATGCACATCACTACTGCAAGGGCACACATCACGGAGCTATCTTATAGGACTTCATAGATGTGCAGAGTACAAGGCCACCCAGGAAACAAAACAAGACTTTACACTAAAATGCAGAAGAGAATCCACAGATAGCAAAAAGTGCATGTCAACACTTTGATAACCTATAAGAAAAACAAAGATAGTCCTGCATGGGAAAGAATCAGGACATGGCACTTTGATATGAATAGGTTATCAAGTATATGTAACCAATGAGAACAAATATCTTTTTCAAAAGTACCCTAATGAAAAAAGACAACAGGTCCCTTGAACTGACAGCTCTCATTTATCGGAATGGTGGAAGATGAGCAAACCAGAAATCAAAAGAAGTACTATGGTGTTAAACCGGCCCTGACATCACCTTACATCTGTATTTTTTAAGTCTCTCCCCAGCTTCCACCTTGAAAGCGGGACAAAGATTATTCTAACTGCAGGATAGCCTCAGAAACATATAAGTGTTGTGGATCTGTTTCATACCTTTATAAAAAAGAAAAGGAATTCCCATGCTTGCGTGTGGAAGATTTAAATATTGGACACCAGCCAACATACACTTCATGATGAAGGAGATACACCAGGTATTAAGTGGTATCCCCAAACATCATTCATTATGGTATGATGCCCAAGAAAAGACAAATAGACAACAAACACAAGGTCAAAGAGCATCTAGATATTGGCAATTTAGGTTGGCCATCAAGCCAAAAAGGCTACACTTTGGTGAAGCACATGCAACATGCATGGAATACCCAGAATGTGCCTGTTTTTACTTCCTATAAACAATGACTTGGATTAGATTAACACAAACTGGGCCTCATTACGAATCAGGCGGTAAGGGGTTAACGGCGCCGTAAATGGCGCCGACCCTTAACGCCTGATTCCGAGGTCCCTTTGAGCCATGGTGAGTTTAACGCCTGCTTTTTGCAGGCGTTAAAATCCATGGCGCTAAGGGACCATGGTGCTAATTACGCCACCGTAATTTACGGTGGCGTAATTGGCGCCTTCCCCACTCCCAATATGCCCTATGGGGCAAAAATGGGAATGGGGGAGGGTAAAATGGGAAATGGGGATTTACCGCCCCACTCACCTTGGAATGGGGCGGTAAATCCGCCATCCACCATGGTGTAAACATATTTGAAGAAATTGCTCGGAGATGGCAGATTACCAATGGACTTGAGAAAAAATTATGAACACATGGACACCCCAAGAAATTATTGAGAAACTCCAAAGAGGGCCAAATGGACACTGAGAGAAACTCTCCACACTCCCAAGTACGGGAACAGCAATGAAAGTAGGCTAACCTGTGTCACAACCTATGGCCCAGACATAGGAAAACTGAGATCAATAATCAAAAAGTTCAGGCATATTATACAAATAAGCACTCCAGATGAACCAGTACCACGCATGACATTGAAGAGATCCAAAAACCTTAAAGAGTGTCTCACTCACTCACGGATGAAAAAATAAGAGACTAGGAGTTCACTATGGAACATGAGATAAATCATCAGACACCACCCATGTGGCACCTGTACTATGTGTAGATCCACAAAACAAATGAAGTCATTCAAAATAGCGCAGATTGATATATGTGATTCAATGCCCATGTGGACTACGGTATGCGGGCCAGATGGGGCACCCAGTCAACAAACTAATAGAGGAGCACCGCTAAAAGATCAGATGCAGGGTACACACAGCACTCTGGTCTCACATTTCATTGAACTACAGCATGGACTTGATGACATACTGTGGTGAGTAGTGGATTTAGTGAACACTAACACAAACGTCACCAATGCATTATTATATAAAGAAGCATGGTGGATCCACAAACTTCAGACTGATGCCCGTATATGTCTGAAACATAATGAGTTTTCTGTTATGTTGTTTCCACCTTTATGTAGGTCAAAAGGAACGATTGTACCCAACTATATACATTTGAATTCCATGTAACCTGTACCCGCCATACAGACAATTGCATCGGAAGGTGCCCCCATGTCCGACACATCCCAGGGACCTGAGACCAATACAGATGTCCATTAAGCACAATATCATACACTCTCTGCTTCAGATCCCTCTTGGTTATGTGTCAGCAAGAGCCATCGCTCGACATACCACTGCCCACCCTAGGCCCAACAGGGGGTTACCCATCAGACAACACATCATACTTGGCATTAGACTTTGCCAATCCCCTCATATTTGCCAATTCATGTCGGTCTCCGCCCACTTGATGAGCCGATTTGTGCTCACCTAATGCATCCATCAGCTAATTAATGATGAGCTTTTGCACTGAATAATGCAGAATTCCCAAGGTACCTATTTCATCCACACCGGTAAGCGTGGTTTGTTGATAACTTAATTAACATTGAGTAACAGTATGACATGCGCCTTGCTTCTGTTGGCCCCATACTTTACGGCAACCCTTTATTTAATATGCCTTCTGGGTCATCGCCACATAACAACTATTAACTTTATAACCTTTTAAAAATGTCTGCCACGTCATTGCCAGGTTGCTGTTTGAGAAGCCTTCACCTTGCACATGCCTCGGACATGAGCAAAGATAGCTAGGTTGCTAGGCGATGCCGGCTATGTTCTACTCCAGCGACGGCATCAGGGGACTCATACGAGCTCCTGCAAAGGTAAGAATTCTCCTTCTATTATTTCCCACACGTGGGCCCTGCTATCCACAGGGCTCTCTCATACTTGACTGCCTCATGACACAACTATAGGTTTAGAGTTTTCCCAGGCAAACACGTGTTTGTCTGTGTGTTTCCTTCAGGACAGCGGACACTTAATGAGACTCCTCTCTCGACTCCCATGGCTACCTACTGCCCGCTTAAATAAATGCAGTGGTTTTTGGCAGGGGATCCCTCACTTCCTATATCAGAGGTAACCGTTTCCCTGCAATAGAATGCCCCCAGTGCATTAAATAGTCACTGACACTGGGCAGCATATTTCATTCAAAATATGCCATGTCCCTTTTGTTTTCCCACTTTAGAACACAGACCCTTTTTTACCCCTGCTTGCTCTGATGACAGAAACATGATTGAGAGTTCTGTGCAGTGCCCAGTCCAGGTATGTAAAGGACACACGCTAGGTTAATCATTATGATTACCGAAAATACCCTCATAACGGTTTGACATATTGCTGTGTCATATACCTATATGTCAGGTCCACAAGGCAGGGGTCTGATAGGCGATTCGAACCCAAGGTCAGTAACAATTAGGCTGAGCTTGGAAGCTCCGTTTAGTAGTCTTTTTGTTTGTTGTTGTGCAATCAGCAACTCAATCATTTAGCCTTTTGGTGTTCTTTCACCAGGGAAACCACATTCCAGGGTCAGAAGAAGGCAGACTATTTGATTTTGCCGAAATATCCAGGGAAGACAGGACCATAACAAATGAATGCCCACCTTAGCACCTGTCTCTCATCAACAGCTAATACATAGCGACGTCGACCACAAATGGGTCTCCTGATCTTTGATGAATGAATAGGCTTCAATATGCACTATAACATAGAAGCTCAGGCCCATAGGCGCTACATAGAACACACATTCCGACCTTAGAGGCCACACCAGCTCGGGTTTTTTTCTGCACAATATCTTTATAACTGTGTTTTTTACATGAATATGTTCTACATGCATTGAGTACCATGTCTACCAACACTCCTCATATTGTCTATGTTTCTTTATATGGTCAAACTGTGCATATACTGAGCATGTTGTTCACACCAATATAATTCATGTTGTTACTGTATTACTGTACGTTTTTGTGTTTGGATACCACATGTCTATATGTATTTTATACAATGTCACAGCCCCTAATAGAATGGGCCTAAAAACAAATCTAGACCATAAAACAAAACCGTTGTCAGTTATGGTCTAATAGAAGCAACGAATAAATATATAATGAATTTATGGTTGATATATACATCCTTCTTTTGAAACATAAGTTTTGGCTTTTGTTGCCAATACTATTGGAAATAATTTGACATTAATTGTCATGTATGTTTACAAGATGAATGCACACAGAAGTGCATACGCATGGGTTCGTTGGAACACCCTTTGTTATATCAGAAATTAGAGGCGGACACAAAGAGGTATCATTCTCATCATTAGCCATTTTATTAACAGAAAGGGGTTTGGCTAAAGGCCTAACTTTCCCTAGTCTAACAAGAGTGTTCCTTCCTTTGAAAATAAAACTAAATCAGGATGACCTTGTGTCCAAACTCAATCTGACCCTCACACTAATACATACAAACAAAATGTGCAAGGTAAATGTTTTGAAGTTCAACTCAACAGAAAAGTGCAATAACTCAAACATACAACTTCAACCAAAATACTTTTTGTATCCAAGGGTTGTCTCCCTTTCCCTGGATTGTTCCAGGCAAACTATTCACAATGTCCTGTGTCAAAACCAGTCTCTTAAAGGCATAACAAATGTTTCTTTAACATAATAATCTCCTCAAGATGCCAAAACAAAAGCGAAAGTCTCTTCTAGTCTTTCAGAATGGCAATACAAAGTATCTTTTCCACAGTGTTGGTTTGAATAAAGTAAAGGAACGTTTTTACTACATTTCAGGATCGCAAAACAAATGTCTTTTTCACTACAGAGATTTATGGTAAAAGGCAGTTGGTTGACAAAATTTTCAAAAGAAACAAGAACCAAGTCGCTTTTCAGCCTACCAATTCAAGGTGAGTTTCCTGGTACACTCTCCTGCCAGGAAACTCATCAACTGCAAACCCTTGATATCCTAGTTTACTTTCCTGCCAGGAATATCTCCCTTTTGGCTCACTGAGATCCCCTGGTGTACTCTCCTCCTAGGTAACCTTGTCCAAAAAGGTTTCACTACCCGATATCCTTATCAGGCTTCTCTGCACATTCACTTTTTCCTTAAGTATCACACAACTGTGCTTCTTCACTAGCACACTTTTGTTGACTTCAAATGTTACTTGTATCAATATCCCCCAAACTGACATCCAATACCTGAGCGCTTCTTCAAGCTTTTTCTTTCAACAATCTCTCTTGACTCTTGGAAATACTTTTTCCCAGTTTCCCCCTACTGGCATCTCATGTCAGGAGAATTGCACCACATTTGCCTTTTCCATTTAGTTCTATTAAGCCGGTATTCAGCATATCCACAAATTCCGGAGTCCCCTTTGCTAAAGGCTGACTCATAGGCACTTCGTACAGCAGTGGAGAAGTGTTTGCGAGGGGCCAGCTTCCCTTTATTGGAAGAGTCTCATTAGGTCTGTGCGTCAGTGCTTCCAGGCTTCGGTGCCAAGACCAGCGCAGGTTTGCAGGACTACGTCTCCGTACATGGCTCCGCTGCAAATCGTCTGCTTTCTATCACCCGGAGCTGCACTCCTCCGGTCCCGAACACTGCCAGCTGACTTCTGGCAAGCTTCTCTTCCCACAGTCCTTCGTAGGATTTCCTCTGCCACCGGTCATGCTTACCACTCCGTGCACTGTCCACCTGCCTTCTGTCTCCATCCACTTTCCATTAGCTGCGGGTGATTTGGGAATTTAAAAGTCCTGCACAGCTGATTCAATTTGTGATAACTCGACTGTACAGTGTTCTCAAGGTCACATTTCCTCCACATGAACTCCTTTCGCCTCTTCCTCATTACAGTACTTGTGGATGTCTGGGACTTTGAGTCCAAGGAAGTTTCAATGGATTTTACATTATATGGTTGAACAGTTGCAACAATATTACAATTACAATGAACATCAGATGTTTCACAACAATATGCCATCCAAGATTTCTGAACTTAAGGTTTCCTCCTCATCAAAAGGGGGAGAATACTATGTTCTCCTGTTGGAGCCACCACCTCTCCCCAGTATGCATCTCCTCCTCCATGATCCTCCTTCCTGACATCACCCCCAGGGTCAGTATCAGGTAGCAGCTGCCTTTCTCTGGCCATGGAGGAGGAGACTGCCACTGGGGAATTAGTGATGATTCTGCATGATTCATCACATAACTCTGGCCTTTAAAATATTCTTATCCCCTTTTTTCCAAGATGGCTGCCGTACATTGAGGTCGCGTCCTCATGTCCTCCGGCAAGGCATAAACACAGCAGGTCCTCGGGCCATCCAGAAGCTACAAGATCCACCCGAAGCAAAGCGGTACGAGCCCCCTAGGACGAGGGATTGGAGGAAGTTTGTGTCAACCTATATTAGACACTCCGCCAAGTCAGAAGTCAAAAGGAGGAACGTGGACAGAAATGGAGCCAACTACTCCAGCGGCTAATCCCAGCTGGGCACTTGATGCCGGCTGGACTCCACCTGTGCATCCGAGGTGAGAGCGTCGGTGAGAAGAACAAGGAGGGAAACAGAGCCCACCCGTGAGGAATCCAGACCAGAAGCTATTCCTCCCAGACCCCCACGCACAGCAGTGCTGGAAACAGGAGGAGGAGGAGGGGCAGAAGAACAGGCTGGTGAAACGAGAGGCAGAGTTATGCAGATGTAACCAGGTCCCTGAGGCTCCCTGCTACATTAGGACGGTAAGGAGGAGGAGCCACTCCTGGGCACAGTGGGGCTGCCCGGGGAAGAGGGATAACTTGCACACAAACCCGGGCCCCGCAAGGTGAAAACAATATCTGGTACTGGCGTGGATGCATGCATTGGGAGCGGCATACTAGGGGAGAGGTCACCAGGACCACCAGGAGAGAGTGAACATCCCGGAAGGAGAGGGGGACAAGAGTGCCTCTATCTGAAAGCACCAACAAAGAGTCAATGAGTCCACAAGGGATTTAATATCCCCCACCTGAACATTCAGTGCAGATGGAATAGGGATAAGAATGGGAAGGAGCATAAACAAAGGAGACACCCAGTCTGCAAATGCAACAAGGGACCAAGGAAGCAGATAAAACCTACCCACCAACAAGGGATATTTAAGAAAGGACATAGAAAGGAGAGGAGAGAAGGGGGAAACAATAACAGAGGAGAGGACCCAGATCACCTATCCGACCGCATGAAGGAAGATCAGTAGAGACTCTTCCCGGCCCATGAGACTTGAAGGGCCCAGCTGCCCGCGGGGAATCACATCGACAGGATTAACTCAAAGGGCTGTGCTTCAGGCAACAAAGCAGGAAGGAGCATGAAGGGGGAAAAATCCCTCCAAGTGCCAGGGGCACGCAGCAAAAATCTGCTGAATAAAAGCAATGGGACCAATGGCCTTCAAGTGGGACAACTGGAGCGCTGCTGGGTCCAACACCAGGAAGAAGGGGACCACAGAGACGCAGAAGCCTCCCCAAGGTCGAAGAAGAAGGGAGAAGACCCCCACTCTGAACAAAGAGAAGACTCTGAACAAAGAAGACCTAGTGGAGTGCCTGGAGGGCATGGAAGAAATAATGGTAAACTCCTTTCAAGACCAGCTCACAAAGTTGAAAGAGGACCTACGTAGCTCCCTACAAGAAGTGCAACACGAGATCCACGACCTGGGCTCCCAAGTCAATGGGATGGAACAGGGTCTCTCGAACATCTCTGAAGAGGTCAGACAGAACAGTGAACCTTTAAAACAGGTGGCCAAGGTGACACACAATTTGGATATACAGACGGAGGACCAGGAAAACCGCTCTCAAAGATCTAATATCCGAGTCAAGGGCCTAAGCAAGGCTACCCTAGAGGGAGACCTAAAAAGCACAATGCAGCAATGCTTCAGGGACCTACTGGCGGACACGCGCCCAGAGGATATTCTAATTGACCGCATACATAGAGTGAGCCAAAAAAGGTTGAGGCCTTGCCACGTCCTGGTCGCGTTAACATCCTATGTCGTAAAGGAAAAAATACTGAGGGCGGCCAGAACTAACACAGAGGTTATAGTGAACGGATCTCCCATCCAGCTCTACCAAGATCTAGCACTGTCCATCTTACAAAACCGGAGTGCGATGCATCCAGTAACGACAGTACTCAAAGCTAAACAGAAAACATATAAGTGGACCTTTCCATTTGGGCTCCTCTTCACATGGGATGGCCAACAACAGAGGGTGAGCATGTGCAAAGAAGGTTTGTCAGTTTTGAATATGGAAGAGGGAGAAGATTAAATGACGCAAAGCTCTACAACTGCCCCCAAAAGCTTGCTAATACCTGGCAATGGTCAATAATTCACAGAAGGAGAACTAGTAGAGGAAGAAGGCCACATGGACCCCAAGGCAGGAAAGGGACATCAGGGCTCCTAGACTGAGACCAAGCTACAGCCCCAACCCTCCATTAACGATGGAGACAACACTACAGAGATATAAACTGGGAGGGTATGAAACACATCGGAAATGCACTTGGGAACGGATGGCAAGCAACTCCGGGCTGAGCCAGAGGAATATGGTTGATTGTTTTGGAATCACTAGAAGGGTGAAGGGGTAACCCCGGGGTTATACCAGGTCCGATCCCCCAGATTAGAAGCTGCAGTGGTTTTTTGGACAACATGCCCTGACCGGGGTGGGTGGGGGATGGGCAAGTGGGGGTATGGGAGGGTGGGATGAGGGGAGTAAGGGGGAAGAGGGAGAGGGTTGGGGGCTATCGAGGGGGAAAAGGAATATCCACACACCAGAGGTATTAGAGTACATAGTAAACCAGTAAAGATACAGAGAAACAAAAAGCACCACAAACACACAAGGAACAATGGGCTACACTATACTGTCCTATAATGTCAGGGGGTTGAATTCTCCATTTAAACGCAAAAAGGTGGAAGGGCAGGTGAAATGCATGAAGGCTGATATCTTAATGCTAAAAGAAGCTCACATAAAAAGAACCGACAAATAAATCCCACACTTCTATCACTTCACGGAACTACATCAGGCGAACGCACTAGAGAAAACGGCAGGGGTAATGATTGGGCTTAGAGATACACTACAAGCTGAGGTTCAATAGACTATGTAAGACCCCAAGGGCGGTATGCCTTCTTAAGAATACTGATACATCACAGACCAGTGACCCTAACCACAGTATACTCCCCTAATATGGGCCAAGAAAGGTTTCTCCTGGACACTTTACCTAAGCTAGAAATGTTTGCAGTAGGTGAGATTGTTCGAGCAGGGGACCTAAACATAGCATGGGATCCTGAAACAGATATAAGTGCAAGCAGAACCCAGGGGGATTGACCAGCATCCAAGAGCCTGAGAGAAGCCTTTGATAATCTCACTCTAAACTTTAGAGTGATACATGGTGACATAGAAAGGGAATGGAAAAAGGGTGTACTTGCTTTTCTCATGTACACCAAACAATGTCCAGTGTGGATGACACCAACAATTCTGGGGGAGGTTGAGGAAATCCAGGTAGGGGCCATAATGCTATCTGACCATGCCCCGACGATGGTGAAAGTGACAAGACGGGAACAGCACAGTAGACTATATTCTTGGGCATTCCACCAGGAAATACTAGAATGGTAGACATCATAGGGGGAAAAATAGAGGAGTATTTTCGATACAATGACAATCAGGAGGCCTCACATAAAGGGATCTGGGACGCCTTTAAGCAGTAATGAGAGGGGAAGCTATTATGCTCCAGGCTCAGAAACGCATTATGTGAAAGGCGATGGAGAAGGAACTAGGGGCCCAACTAAAGGAGGCAGTGCTAGAGGTGACGAGGAATAAGACCAAAACTGCCACGAAGCAGTTGAAGGAGATTAGAAGTCAGGTAGAGTTGCTAGGACCCGGATCGCAGAAAAAGCTCTTCTGTCCATACTCCAATGATATTATGTCGGTGCCAATAAGGCAGGGAGGCTACTAGCGAGACAAGTGCAGAAGGCGCAGCAGGTATTAGGCAGCAGGATGGGACAACAGCAAAGGACTCAGAGACAATTATAAGCTCTTTTTAGACAATTTACGGGAAGCTGTACTCCTCTGACTATCCTGACCGTACCGCCATGAAAGACTATTTTAACAAACTCCATCTGCACACAATCACTCCCCCAGATAACGAACATCTGGAAGTGGATATAACTAAGGAGGAGGCGGAGGCAGTAATAAAAGACCTTCCCCATAACAAAGCTCTGGGACCTGATTGATTCCCAGTGAGTTTTTATCAGAAATAAAGCCAAAAACTAAGCCCTAGATTGGTGAAACTCTTCGATTCAACAAGGCAGGGGGGTTAGTGACACGTTCAATGACGGAGGCAAAAGTAGTGGTATTTGACACCAAGCAGGATTTGACGCCATGCAGCTTATACTGCCCTATAGCCCTCCTGAACCTGGATGGCAAGATCTATAAGGGGTACTAGCGGCTAGACTTGCGCCCCTCCTCCCGGGTTTGATATGTATGGACCAATTAGGCTTTATAAAAGGATGACACACCTGGGACAACACCAGATGAGTGGCACACCTGATAGAGAAGGTGGGGGTGAGGCGCGAGCAGGGACTCCTACTAGCCCTTGATGCCGAGAAGGCTTCCGATCGGGTAGAGTGGCTATTCTTGATAGAGGCATTGCACGAGATGGGACTAGGCCCGAAGTTCATACGGGTGGTGGAGGCGAACTATGCAGACCCCTCAATGAGGCTCTCAATTAACTCCTGTTTGTCAAATAAGATCCCCATTACACGCGGCACGAGACAGGGATGCCCACAATCACCTCTATTGTATGCTATGTACATAGAACCACTTTTGGCATCAATTAGAAGTAACCCATTGATTCACGGAATAGGTTTCAGGGGGAGGAACATAAAGTAGTGGGCTTACACTGATGACATGCTGCTGACCCTGACAGATTACGACACCTCATTCCCAGCCTTAGTTCAGGAGCTGGAAGAGGTGGAAAAGGTTTCCGGGATAAAGATCAAAAAGACCAAGTCGGTGCTCCTGTGGTTGGGGTCCCCGACTATCCAAACCCGGGAGCTTGCATCGGCAGGGCCATTCAAAGTGGCAAAGGGTTCCATCACCTACTCAGGTATAAAATTGACACAGTCAATCTCCGAACTATACGAAGCAAATTACTCTGCGCTCCTAAGGAAAATCAAGGCAGACCTCAATGTATGGACCCTCCTACGAATCTCCTGGCTAGGGAGAATAGCCACAATCAAAATTATCGTGCTGCCAAGACTGCTATACCCCTTCCAAGTGCTCCCCATTTCAGTACCAAAAATGTTCTTCAAATCGCTCGATAGCATCTTATCGCAATTCATTGGTGAAATAATAAACCAACACTGGCTATGGAAACCATGATGATCCCAAACAGCAAGGAGGACTGGGACTTCTGAAATGTATAAAATATTATGAGGCAGCCCAACTCAGGGTATTAAGGGAATGGCTCTTGGAAGACAGAACTAGGCAGTGGGCAAGGATGGATCACGCAGTGGCAACCATGCCGCTCACAGGGCTCTTACGGCTAGAGAAACAGGCATAGTCGGATACTATTGGTAATGTGCAATATTTGGGATCGACTATTAATGAAAGGACATCTATCGTCGCGGCCTTCTCCCTTTACCCCGTTCTTTAATAATCCACAATTCTTCCCAGGGACAAAACAGGAGACGATCCGCAGATGGAGGTCAAAGGGATGTGCGAAAGTGGTAGACATGTTGGGGGGGGTTATGGCATTTGAGGAGAGTAAGAGTAACCTGACCCTGATGGAAAGGGACAGGCTGGAATATTACCAATTACGACACTGGCTGATGCAGCCCGATATCAAATCGGCAACCGCTAGAACTCTCACACCATTCGAGAAATTCATAATGATGCACTCAGAGGATAAACAACTAATTTCACACTTGTACTTAATCCTGATGGGGGAGGGACAAGATCCTTTTTGGCCTTACATGAAAAGATGGGAGAAGACAATGGGGAGGCAATACCGTGGACACACCGGGAGCACTTTGGGCCAATATTACCAAGCTTACAAGATCTATACAGACCAGGGAAGCTTGGTACAAGGTCATGTTCCGATGGAATTATACACCAGAAAGACTACATAGTATATATCCGGGCACAACCCAAGAGTGCTGGAGAGGGTGTTCTGGGATGGGGGACTGGAGACATGTTTGGTGGGAATGGCCGGTTCTGGGGCCCTTTTGGGGGGAAGTGAGCAACCAGGTTCAACAGTTGGTTAAGGGTCCTCAGCAGTTCACCCCTAAAGAATGGTTGTGTGGGATAATGAATCCTGAGTTGCAAATCCCCACGAAACCCCTATGGAAAGCCTTAATGATACTAGTGATAGTGACCTGGCTTGTAATTGCTAGGAAATGGAAACTGGGTGGCACCATAAAGTATGGAACATCGCTGCCATGGAATGGATAACATACAGAATCCAAGGTGAAAGGGACAAATTCAGGAACAACTGGGGTGAGATAATGGACTTCCTTAGAGGGGATTATGTGCAAAAATGGTGCCCTCAGAACCTGAAAATGTTGAACATTACGTAGAAAGATGATATTTCAAAATGTAACACTCTATGAACATGCAAACTATAGGGCGTGTGGAAGGTGGGGGAACCGGGGTGGGTTGGGACGGCGGGCATTATTTGTATAAGTATCTTGAAAATCAATACAAACAATTTACACAAAAATATATGCTCATCCCAAAACTAATAAACAACTTTTTAATAAATATGTCAGTGATTCTTTAATCTGGAATAATAAATGAACGCATGAAAAGGTAAATTAAATTAATAAACAATTTGTTTTATTTCATTGCAAGGTCAATCAATATTACTGTATTGATTGAACAGCAATGTTATTGATCTATGTGTGCCCAGAAAATTATTAGAAGACAACACAGTATATGATGAAGACAATAGATGATGTTCTGACATGTGCTGTGGAACCCAAGCTAGACGTAGCAGGGAAACACCAAGGCGCGCTTGTTATGAGTACATACCTAATAGGGAATAGGGACTTGCTAAAAAGACTTGATTTAAGATTAAAATACATACCTCCCAAAATATTCGAAGAGAAGAAGATATCTTGATGCGTTCATTATTTTCCAAAACACAAACATCTAAGGAAAGTAAAAACAAAGTCATTGTTTTATACAATGATATCAGTGTTCAATGGACATGTTTACTACTGAGAATGTTAGTTATCAATCTATATATATATATATATATATATATATATATATATATATATATATATATATATATATACGTTCTCTAAAGAGTCCAGCACTGCACAGATTATACACCAAAGCCAATGAACACTTTACAGACCCCAAATGCCATGCCCCACTGGATAAAGACATACTGGGGGTCATTACGAGTTTGGAGGTAGCCATGGTGCTATTAGCGCCATGACTGCCTCCAAAGTCGTGTACGGGTTCCTTGAATGGGGACTTACCGGGTCATTCTAACCTTGGAGGACCTGGTAAGTCCCCATTCAAAATACCCATCCACATTCCTATTTGAGCCCCCATAGGTCTCAAAGGGAATGGGAAGGGAGCTAATAACGGGCCCGTTATTAGCTCCCTGGTCCCCTTGCAGGACGCGCAAAGGACGTCTGGTCTGACCAGACGTTCTGAGTGGGTCCCGCGAAGGACCCTCGTAATGCAGCGGTAAGGGGTTAACGGCACCGGCATCCTTACCGGTGCCGTTAACCCCTTACCGCCGCACTCGGAATGACCCCTGCTGTGTCCTACAGTCTCCCTTGCTATAGGACCTGCACTGTGTAGCACACACCTTCCATGGGGAAGATGCACAGATTCACACACAGAGTCCCGCGTAGATTTCACTGTCAGTCACACAATTACACTGGGATTCAAACAATGCGTAAATACAGCAGTGTTCTTCCAGGATTACTGTATGAAAATGCATGTCTCTCACACTCTCTGCAAGCCAAATGCCATCCCATGGGATTCAATGGGATTATCATCCGAGCAAACCCTCATTATCAAGACTGATCACATCATTGACTGCAAATATATCACCTTCCACACACAAAATTTAACATCACCCTTTGAGTCCCAGCACACTGAGGGATACATATATGCGAAGATGCATCTTTAAGTACACATTTTGAAGCGCAGCACTAGCACGGAGGCAGTGGGGTGCTGTACATCAATAGTAAAGGTTTCACAATTTAAATAAAATACAGCTAGAAAGATTTGACATCCAAAAACAATGTTACCTAGTTAAGAATATAGCAAGTAGAATACAAGAACAATGCATGGGGAGGAACATTGAAACACATAGGCTTGAAGGTCTTTCCTGAACTCAACCAAGGTCGGGAGAAAGTGAACAGCAGAATGGAGTGAATTTCATGTATGGGGAAGGGGCGGCTGCACAAAGAGCCAAAGCAAAGACCCAAGTGTGAGTGATGCGAGCAATGACCAAATGCAAACGTCAGCACTCCTGGTGGTCCTTGATTTCCCTGAAATGCTCAGTTAATGTGCTAGAGAGAGAGCTGACGAGAGAGCCAATGAAGTGAAATTAGAGCGGGGGTTATGTATTCGAACAGGGTCAGAGGGGTAGACGGGAGAGAAGGAACGCCTATGAAAATCGGGTTCATGCCAACCGCAATAAAACTAAAGCCTGGGTGACAGTACAAAGGTCCAAAGGGGGAATATGTGGTTTTAGTGCAGACAAGGGAAACGATGGAGAAAAAAACAACACTTAGGGCCTCATTACATCTCAGGCGTTAAGGGGTTAATGGCGCCGTAAAAGGTGTCGGCGCCGTTAAACCCTTAACGCCTGATTATGAGGTCCCTTTGCGGGTTGCACTTTAACGCCTGCTTTTAGCAGGCGTTAAAAAACCAACCCGCAAAGGGACCTAGGAGCTAATTACGGCACCGTAATTTACGGTGCCGTAATTAGCGCCTTCCCCATTCCCATTGAGCCCTATGGGCCAAAAATGTGAATGGGGAAGGGCCATGGCGGCATGGGGAATTACCGCCCCACCAACCTCGGAATGGGGTGGTAATTCCCCATTTCGCCATGGCGGAGTTGGTAAGTTACCGGCATGGACCATGGTGCTATTAGCACCATGGTCCAACGCCTGGGTTTTAATGAGGCCTTAGTTTCAGAGGGATTCAATTTCAAAGCGAGCAGAGACCTCTTGTCCTCAATAGCAAACCGACACCTTCTCAGGTGAAGGATATCAGCAGTGGATGCTAATTTACGACAGGAATCCCACATCGAGTAGGTAAGGGGACAGAGGTGGTCAATGAAACCCGATAAACTGCAAAGAGAAAGGAGGAGACTCAAGCCAGAACAGAACCTGACCCAAAGGGACACTTTCACCCACTAAGGGTTGAAGTCCATGTAAAATATATTAGGGAAGATGTGATCTGCTGATCTTAAACCAATGCAACTTAACTTGTCTCATCACCAGTCCATCAGAATATAAAAGGAGTTCATTGATCTCTCCTAAATTGTCCATAATTAGGGTGTGTATTATAAAATATCTAGTCTCTGCTTTGGGCTTTTTTTTGCCCTTCGTATCAAGAAACCCTGGCTGGTTACCATGCCCTTTCAGGAATTGACCAGTAGGCGCCACCAGCCGTCTCCCTTAGGTTGTCTGATGTGGATTAAACATGCATCGCAGCATACACATACTGGAACCTTTCCCCTCCTGGCTTTTTCTCGAAGGCCCCTCTCACTTTAAGGCTTTGCTGGAGATCACCACTTCTCTTACGATTCTGTTAAAAACATATCTTTAGCTCTTGCTCTGGCCGTGCACTAGCAGCTTGTGTGCCCTCTCTTAGCCTGGGTCCTACAGTAAAGGACTAATTTAACCTTCCTATCCAGGACGTGCTCACCTTCTCTCCTTTTGTCCACGATTCTCCTATTATTTTTCTGTCTTTTACACCTCCCTTTCACTCCATCTCCACACTCGTTCCATCCCCTCTCTTTTATGGTGTCTGCATATGTCTGAACTATACTGATGACGCTCCTACTCGCTGCTAACCTCTCCCGATGTTATCTTTCTACCTCCCCTGCATTTGCGCAATCTCTATGTCACCTGGCCTAGTAAGATCGTTGTCCTGTCTTCCCTTTGTTCCCCTCCCTTGCTTCGTTACACCTTGAAACACTTGTGTATATAGGCGTGCTATAAATGTCATATCATATCATATCCCATCGTTTCTATAACAGGTGGTTTTCTACCCATCACCCCCTCAGATGTTCTACTGCCTCCATTTTCTAATGGCCTTCCTCCTTGACCCTCTTTTCTGTTTGTCTTCTTCTCTCTCCTTGCCCACTTCGACTCAGTCCTTACCCTTTTCTCTTTTTCTTCTATGATAGTCATTTCCCCACGTCTGCCTCTCCCTTCCCCTATTCTGACCGGGTTGTTTTTCTCCTTCTCTGCTCCACTCTCCCCTCAGTTTCTCTACTCACTCTCCTCTCTCCCTGGTGAAACTAACAATGGGAACGTTGCACTCTGTTTCAGAATTCTCCTGGTGGTAGAAAGAGTATCTGCTCTCCCTGGGGCTATCGCCTGCCTCAAGGCATGATGAGGAATGGACTTGTAGCGGCTCGTGCGAGCTGCAGTAGAGAACTGTTCCCAACTGCCAAATTAAGACAACACGCCTCTTTTGATACCTCGCCATGATGGGCCTGCTTGTGGCATGTTTGGCAAGCGCCTGGATTTTCTTTTCTAAAAGTAGGTTTTTCTTTCTGTGAAACAACAAGGTTATTGGGACAATCTCCTGTGGGTGAAATACGAGGCTAGGGATTTTATGGAACCCTAGAGTACCACCCATAAACCAAGGGTCTGACTGTCTCGGGACCAATGAAAAAGTGGCCCGCAGTTGCAAATGTCAATTCATTCCTTTTGTGACAGACTGTTTGACTAGTACCCTAGGGGGAGGGGGGGTTTAATCAAATGTGATGCAAATTGTGCATTTTCAAGAATATCTATTCAGCAACACTGGTCAAAATTACTAGCCACATAGTGAAGTAACTCATCAAACAGTCCCACATTCGCCAAAAAGTGGCCCATTTTGACCCAATAAAATGGTCCACACCAGCATTTTGCATTTTTTGGTTTTAGTATTGCTATATTGTCCTACAGACCAGTCCAAGCCTGCATATACCAACTCCTGAGCAAACATAGCGCGGAAATCTGATGACTTTTTCCAACCAAACAAGATCCAGCGTCTCTCAACTTTCTTGTCAGATTGGAGGCCTGTCTCACCCTAATCATTGCGGGTGATGCAATAAGACAAGAGGTTTCCACCTGCACAGGATTACCAGCAGCTGACATTTACATCCTAAAAGAATGAAATCTGGTCTCTTTTGGCAGCATTGACCCTTGCTCCAACCTTGGCCACGATCACCCTTCTTTTATATGGCAAAGCCTCAGGAGAATCATGTGTGGTGTTTACATTCATAATCAGTAATAGCCAATAAGATAGCACATCATGTTGAGCAGTGCAGGTGAAAAATACACTGGGAAAAAAGCTGCTGGTGGCATTCATGTTTTTTTTATACTTGCCTGTAACCCTCCTTACTCCTACACCCCCAACCTTCATAACACCTGTCCCTTATCCCCTCTCCACACAGAGGTTTCGACAGGAATGCCATTATAATTAGCTTATTCAACGATCCAGTGATTTTAGTAGAGTGATGTGCTACCTGACAAAGGTCACAGTTGTGTCCATCGATTGGACACTTGGCATGTTTCAGTGCATGTTTTTCATATTTCCCACGTATTATTTTTGCACTTTCCCCAACAACCTAAGACTGGTGTTTGAACATCTGGAATGTCAGCGGAATCTAAATGATCTCAATTGGAAAACTGCTGGGGAGCCTTTGTCCCCACACTAACACCAGGTTCTAGATAAGCAACGTGAAAAGAAAGGGCTCAACCTAGCACTCTGTGAAGCTAATTACCAGTGCATCGGCCAGCTGAGGGTGATTGCTCAATTGACTGGACCTTGAATATCGCTCCTCAGGCATGTCCGACGAGCAGGCTATTTCACTTCCTGCAACACACAATGGTGGGTTTTGGTCTCAACCAATTTCTTTAAAAACAAATTATCTTGCATGAGCGCTTGAGAGTCCTGGATGTGTCCGTTCCCTCCCTTCTGTGGGATGTTTCAACCCACTAGTCCAGGCCCTCCAACATTACAACATTACTGTGCATTGCTTGCAGCAGAAACATCAGAATGGCCGCCGGAAAGCATGCTGCTCGCCAAAAATCACCAGAAAGTGCGCAGTAAAAATCTGAAAAATAGGCCGCCATCCACTTTTGCCTATATCAGTGGGAACACACAGACCACTGCCAAAACCCATCATTTGGCTGCCCACAGACCAACATCATTGAAAAAGAAACACAGAGCTGTTTTAAACATCTGCTTTCCCTGGCTGTCAAATTTGCAAAAATCATGCCTCACAAACCACCAAAAAGATCCAACCTCCCTGTTGGGTGGTGAACATCATTCTACTTTGAGAATCCACATAAATACAATGTCCACAGAAGTATATGTTATCTGAACAAAGTCCACTTTTGAGGATGGTTGAGCTGGAAGAAATCTGTCAAAAATGGGTGTAGTACCGTTACTCACCTCTGTCAGAAGCCGGCGATTTAAAACCTATCATGTTTAAGTTGAATATTGAACTCAAACTATGCCAAAGAAGAGATTAAGAGATTTCCATCAAAATGCCATATAATAGTGCCACACATTGATTTTCATGTTGAAAAAGGACTGAAAGTAAAGATGGGTTTGCTTATTTTAAATTTATAAATGTCTTTTTTTTCACAAGGAACTATGTTACAATTGACCAGAAGGTAACCTGATTTAGCTAAAACTTCCAAAAGGCTTTCTTTCCCTGTGAATCTCACACCTTGTTCATTCCCACCAAAAGGAGAGGATTTCGCATTGGCATGTTAATCAGAAGGGGAGAAGATTTCCTCTGCTGCCTTGAGCAAGAAACAATGGGTTCCTTGAACTGAATAGGAATGCTAATTTGGGTGTGGCTGGCAACAACTGCTCTGGCAGGAAGGCAAGCCATGTGACCCTCTGACTCAGCCCAGCTTTGGAGGCGGGCCAGACTGGAAATGTGGATTGAAGATTGAAGTAAATGTATGTTTTTGAAAAATGCTTATAGTAAAATGTACTGAACTGACAAAAATATGAAACTTAGAGATTGTTAAAATGGAAAATTCACTCACAGTTTAAGACTCTGCTGGAAACTGTGTGATGTTCTGAGACTGAACCCCGGAAATTATTCATATTGTAGCCATGGTGTTTATGTTAGGAACATGAAAAATTACAGGAATGTGCCAGGATGGGATGTGCATGCATGTATAAAAGTTGGTATAGAACTAGCATTGAGAAACCCACCAAAAGCGCGAAAAAGTTGTCATTTATGAATCATAGCTCGTAGGAAAATGAGAGTTGGACAGAAATGTACCTTAGGCAATCTGTCATGTAATTATGTATTATGAAGAACTTGTGTATCTTGGAAATAAGTTTTTTAGGAAAAATAGAGTTTCTATGTAATAGCAAAGGGGAGGGATTTCTTTTGGATCATAAACACAGCATCACTCTGACACATGATGACACACAAGTCCTTCCTCAAATCAGGGGACAGGGAATTCTCTGACCTATCATATCCTTAGAGGGTTGGGCATAGATAATCAGCCTCCCCACCCACTTTGGAAATGGATAAATAGGGACTGCTGAGGACAGACAAGACACAGACTTTCCACTCATCAACTGATTTATTGGCAAAGCACCCTGCAGGAAGATCCAGGCTCCAGACATAGATCCAGAAACCATACTCTAGAACTTTGAAGCAGAGAGGCCTAACCCAAAAAGCTGAACTCTTCTCAGCTGGCCTTCAGAATCTTTTGCAACCTGATTCTAACCCCTAAACTTCCAAGGGGCACCACAAAATCCAACAGCCTGGCGGAGCTGTTTGGCTATTCTAGCTAAGAACCTCGTGCTAGAACCAAGATCCAGAACCAAAGAGCAGAGCGGTACCCAGAAACAACCCATCAGATCCAGTCCAAGAGGCCGCGCAGACCAGAGGGCCTTGCTGACAGCCGAAACCAGTGCCTGAGACCTGTCCGGTGGTGAGAGAATCCCAGCCAAACCCTTGACCAGATCTTTGACGGATCCATTCCATTCCAAAGCCATAGGAGTGAGTATTTAGTCTAGAACTGTCCATAGTCACCTCTTAGTCTTAAGTAACCCAATCCAACCATTCCAACCTATCCATAACTGCATTATAGAATCTTGTGTCCAACCTGAATTCTAAGTCCATATTGGTCCCGAATCTTTAAAGCGCTATCTTTCATTTTTGAAACCTTGACTCTGTTTCTGAAAAATCTACCTTCACAAAAACCTCTATAACTTTTGAACCGGAACTCCTAGAAATGAAATGTAAATGTCATTTTGCATTTTGAAGCTAACATCCTCAGCTTTCAAACGAACCCAAAAAAGACATTTCAATTCCTTATAGTTTTGCTGTAATTGCGTTTCACGCATGCAGAAAAGTTGCCGCGATTTCTCATTTGGCTAAATTTCATTCCATAGAAAAAACGCTATTTCTTGCTTTCAACTATGTATTTCGTTTTCCATCTGCTAATCCTTCTATAATCATTGCTAGTGTTGACCTGAACCAATCCAAAGCAACTATCACTAGTTCTGAATAAATTTAGCGAATTAAAATCATTTTTAGCATTTTTCCCATTCAGTTTAAACCGCATTTAAAAGCATTTTGACCTGTTTAAAACCAGCACTGTTTCTCTCTGCTTGCTGGGGAGAAGTGGGATTAAACTGCATGTTTGATTGTTACCCTGATACCTTTGTGCCCTCATTCCATATCTTCATATTGCATAGTGGGGGGAGTGAGTAGTCACAGGGGAAAGAGTGATCGCATTGTTTTGGTTGAATTCATATCAAGTGTATTTCTGTGTTGCATTCTTTCCTATCATTGCATTTCCTTGAACCACGCAAAGTATTCTCTGCTACATTATTCTTCCTATTTCTACTCCTAATTGATTAAAGAGATTGTCGATATTGTAATATTGCCCATTGCTGATCAATGTTCATATTCATAAGTGTGATATTCAAATATTATTCATATTCATAAAAGTGTAATCTATATATTGTTTAATTCTTCAAATAAATCTTTTAATTTGCAGAACAAACCTATTTCTTGGTTCAGTGAGACCGGGGGAATTCAAAGAGAGGGGCGTTATTTAAGGGTACATCATCCAGAATTAAACGAACTTTGACATAAAAATATATAAATAAGGGATTCCATTGGGCATCCCATACTAGGCGTTGACTTAGTTGGAGTGCCAGATTGAAATCACTTACAGATTGGGGACTCGTAGCGGGACTTCTGGATTAGACTACCACTTGTGCAGCTTAATACAGTGTGCTAACGGACAGGATACATAAATCCTGCTGGGCTACCATGCTGTGTACGCTGTAAAAGCACCCCTCAAAAGGGAACGCTCTAAGGAAACGGTCTGTTTTGCAAAATAACATATAAAACTTCTGTAAGTCAGGAAGGAAATCAATATTTCAAAAATGGAGTCATTGGTAGACATCAAGATAGCTAGAGAACACCTTTTACATAAGTTATTTGTGAGGGTTAGTGGACTGAGCAGGACCAGAATGTGTGGTTGCAGGCAATCGCACAATAGATCACTGCAACTGGATCATATATCTGGAGAGATCAGCGTCCCTTACATGTGGCCCTGAGTGAACTATATATGACCCTAAGACCAAGGATGAGCAAAATAAGATTGCCAAGATAGTGGCATACCTATACCCATCTACGGGAGCCATACAGGACAAATATGCTGAAGGCCAAGATTTGGCAAGTAGGCAACTGATGGCATTAAAAAAGGCACAATCTGATCTGGACTCCTCTGAGCAGAGGCTGCAGAGGAGCCAGGAGTCAGAACATGAAAGCAGACAGTATATGATTAAAATAAAAGAGGGCATGGGTATCCTGCAACAGGAAAAGGCAGACCAAGATACCAGAATTCTGGCCTTGCAGAAGGAGTACCAAGAAGGTTTGGGCTCCCTACTGCAGAGCCAGAAAAAGCTGGAGCAACAACTGGATTTAAACAGGGCATGTGCAGAGCAGATAGTCACCCTGAAAAGCCACCTAGATAGAGAGAAGGCAGAGAGCAATACATTGATTTTGAAAGACCTGGATACCCAGGCAGAGTTTGATGAAGAGCGCCAGAAAGCTGGTGCCCTTCAAAGGCAGAGGGACGACCTGGCGGCACAGAGGCAGGCTCTTACACAGGAAAGGGACACCTTAGGCCAGGAAGTCTGTCACTTAAAAGGGAAACTGGAAGAAAATAACCTGGTCCTCCAGGGACTGGGTGACCTCCAAAAAGAGCATCAAAACTTGTTAGAGCACACCAGGAAGGTGGAAGATGCTCTGGCAAGGAAGGAGCAGGCCAGTATGGACAGGAATCAGGAGGTAAACCTCCTGCAGCAAAGACTGGCCCAGTATTCAAAGACAAACCAGGAAGCACAGAGAGAAAATAAGGCTCTCTGTGAGAACAATGATAGGCTCCTCAGACAGATAGCCATGCAAGAGAGACTGATAGAGACTAGTAAGGCCTTGATTGAGGAACAAAAATCTCAGGTTCTTGCATGGCAACAGGGAGCAGGGGCTGATAGAGATGAGGTTCGCTGGGAAAGGGAAACACCTGAGCATAACCTCAGGAACCCTAGTACCAGAGGCCTTCATCTCTCCCAGTCCCTGGACTCTGTCACCCCCATGTCCCCTGGCGCACATGAGCCCAGGGCCACAGGGATGGCAGATTATTATCCAGTTAGAAGTATGGGGCTCATAGATCAGCACCTCCCAGGTATGGATGGGCGGGCATCTGAGTAGGGGCACCCAAGTATTGTGAAGTTTATTGGGGAACTCCAGGAGAGTAGGCCCACTAAGGGCATCCTAAAGACCCCTGCCCAGTTAGGACAGTGGGGGGGTACCCATCAAATCCTGGGAACAAGGAGGAATCAGAAGACTCCTCTGAGCGCCCCAGGACACAGAAGACTAGGTCCCCACATTCTGCCAGCCATTCCCAGGCTCGCAGAATCCACAAGAACCAAGAAGACCAGACGGGCACCTCTGGGAGCACTGCCTCTGAGTCAGAGGATGAATGGACCAGGGTTATCCGAACCAAGAAGGCCAATAAGGCAAAAAGGGCCTTGCTTAAGGACCCTTTAAAGCAGATCAAGGCAATAAGGAGCGTCATCACGCCTTATCATAAGAACGCTAAGTATTCTGTTTGGGAACACTTAGAGCTCTTTGAGCAGATGATGGAAACTTTCCAGTTGAAAGACAGTAGTAGCTGCATTCAGTATGTGAAATGGACATTCTCACCAGAATACTCCAGTTTCTTTGCGGGGCTGGAGGACCAAAATCACCTATAGGGCGGCCATCTTGAAGCATTTTTCTGTACACAGAAATCCCCAAGAGGCTCGCAAGGCAGTCTACAACTTACAATGTAGGGAGGATCAGGCCCCACAAGAATTTGTGCAGGAACTAAAGCGTGCCTTTGCGCAGACTACCAGAAGGGTGCGCACGAACAGCCGAGAATTTGTTAATACTTTTCCACACTCTACCAAAATACATCATGACCCAGCTAGTGAGAGATTTTCATGAGAAAAGATCACTAGACTGGGTCATTGAACAGGCCACCCAAATCTAAGAGGAGCAGAAGCCCATGGAAAAGAAGAATGCTCAGAAAAGCCCCAAACCAACCAGCACCCCTGCTGCTCCTAAGGTGGCAGAGGTAAAGGTTGCCGCCATTTTAAATTTGGAGATGGGGGGGCCTAAAAATGTGCCTGCACAACAGAATAAATCCAATCCCAGAAGGCCCTCGGGCCAATCACAGACAGGGAGCCAAGGAGGTAGTCCCACAAATGGGATCCCTCACTCCACTGACTATGTAAGTCCCCGCTACAAGGGGAACAGACACATCCTGGGTTATCTGTGGACTCCTCCAGCCCAAAGGGGGGATCCAACCAGGCACCTATCCCAGGGAACGTTCCTCCTAACTTCCCCCAAGAGGGCAGAAACTCCCCAAATCCTGGATAGAACTTCTTCCCCAGGTATCCACAAAACTTTCAACCCCAAAATCATCCATCCTTTTTTCCCCAATTTCCTGAGCCCGGACAACCTAATCCGGGAGAGGGGAGGCCAAGGGTGGAGGGGTACCCAAATCTTCCCAACCCGGGGTATTACCAGAGAAGGGAGAGCTACCCTTCCCGGGATCAGCCCAGGGGAGAAAACTGAACCCCATATCTGCCTGAGCGGGTTTCACAGTTAGAGCGCCAGGTCCAAAATATGGCACAGGATCTGGGTTGCATGCTCAGGGCTCAACAGAACCCTCAGATGGGCAGATCGGCACAGAATGCCCCAAACTCTGGACCTGGTGCTCCAGAACAATGACGGGGCAGCACCCCGACAACGCACCGGTTCCCAGGGAGGAGGCACAAGGGGAAGGGGGGTGTGAAGCCTTGGAGGAAGCTTCCTTCCCCACTTGTAAAAAGCCCCTGGAAACCCAGGAACCGGAAACAAAATCTCCTGCCCCTGAAAGCCTGCCGCCCAAGGAGCAGAGGGGGGTAGGAGAAACAAAGGATACAAACAGACCCATTTTGTGGAGGAGGTACAGATCTTCCAATTTGAAGGAGGGGGATCCCCAGAGGATCCTGGGAGAAGGATCTTCTCCTTCAGAGATGGGGGAACTCCTCCCAAAGAAGAATGGGTCCCAAAGGATTAAAATCCAGACTGGGTAGATGTGGGGACTGAGCTAGTGCCGCCATCATCCAATCCCAGAACCAACAACATCAAAATCCCCTGGTTCAACCCATCTTGGTGACTGCCTCCAAAAAGGGGTTGGCGCGGCCCAGAACCGGAACCAGGGGAACTCAAAACTTCTCCCATTTCTAGTTGCCACCTTTTTCTTTCATATTCCCAAGACTACCCACAGAATTCTGCTCAAATCTCTTCTCTCTCAATGTCCAAAACTAAAAAACTCACCCACCAGTTGTCCAAAAATGTACATTATCTGTGCCCCCTTGCGGAGAAGGAGGGAAGATACTATGCCCCGGTACAAATACAGGGGCAGGGTACAATTTTGACACTGGTGGACACTGGATCCCAAGCTACCCTTCTGTCCAAAAAGACCTTTGATAAACTGAATTCAGTAAGGGGGGAGAATTATCAAATTCCTCTCACCTCTCTTCCTTGACAACTTCAGAACTTTGACGGGAAGGAAATTCCCGTCGAGGGGACTGCGGATTTGGACATTAAAATTGGGCGACACAAGGTGAAGCACCTGGTCATAGTTGTGATTCCAGAGGGCACCCCTTGTTTACTAGGGAATGACCTCCTGAGAAGGTTGTCACCCCTAATAGATTGCGTAAACAAGGTCCTCTGGACCCAGACTAGCCGACCAATAAAGTTAAAACAGAGTGTCAACCATGTTAGTTTAAACGGCACATGCCACATGGTTGAAAAAAAATCTGACCAAGTAGAATTTCACTTTCAGAACAACCAAATTCCAGACGTGACAGTAATAGCAATAGGACAACAAACTGATAATGGGGGGTCCTCTCTATTTCTGAAAATAAACCCTTCTTCCAGTCTAAGGTGGCATTCCACACTGGAAGGAAACATTCTGAAATTCTTTACCAAACCACAATCAGATATTCCCACTCCTACAGTCCAGAAAGATGTGAAATCAGCTCAGAGCCTGGCTGATATTCAGCAAATTGGAGAGCAGTTGTTCATCCTTGTTCAGTTAAATTAAGGGAAGGACTCTGTTCTTGCCCGAGTGTGTGTGAACAACGGCAAGAGCTTCATCAGCGAAGCCATGTTCCGCCAACTCCCAAAAGATCCAGCCATTCCCACATTCAAACTGATAGACAAATGGGAAATGGACCTGGAAGCACCCAATTCCAAACATCTCCTGCAAAGCAGGTGTATGC
Source organism: Ambystoma mexicanum (assembly GCF_040938575.1). Lineage (NCBI taxonomy): Eukaryota > Metazoa > Chordata > Amphibia > Caudata > Ambystomatidae > Ambystoma > Ambystoma mexicanum. The sequence goes on along the minus strand of NC_090931.1, from coordinate 338,447,288 downwards.
TCAAAATCTCCATAGGCAACAAGAGCATAGTCCATAATTGTTGGGTCGTGCGAGCCGTCACTGCCTCCTTTGACTTAGGCAGTGACATTCTCAATCGCTTTGCCATTAGTTTGGACCTAATAAACTTCAAAGCTTGGTCCCAATTAGCGGATAATCCCATGGGCATTGATGATCCACAGAAAGCATTTAGGTCAGCTCAACTGCTGCCTTATGCAGTTGAAATTCAGATTGGAGAGGAAGTCACCATCCCAGAAAGGACCCGACAATTCTCCCTGCAAGTGAAAGTTAAAAGAGGACAGAAATTGAAAAACCCTGATGCCTATATTAATCTAAATGCTTCTCTCCAACAGCAAGGGGTGGGGGTAAACCCAACACCACTAGTCAATGTAGAACATGACACCATTCCAATAGAGGTGGATAACAGCGCCTTAAAGAGTATCACTCTAGCCGCAGACACCATTATTGGAATGGCGGTTGATGACCAACATTTTTCCATTGATTTAGGAAATTAACTGTTAGGACCAATCCCGAAGGACTGTTTTGACAGTGACAGTGATGACAACACAACGCCACACAGGATCTTTACCCGGCATGGGGGGTACTTCCTGGTGTACACTTCCTGCCCTTATGGTAAGGAAGATGTGACTTGTGACTTCAGGAGGGATGAGGTGATTTTCCAGGTCCGTGAGGACTGCCTTCCCCACCTGAAGCCACCAGTCCAAATCAGCACTCTGACCAGGGACTTCTCCACCTAGCTGGAGGAGGCCACTGAGATAGCGAAACCAGATGTCTTTCCAGGCTTCAGGCAGATGGTTGAAGAGAGAGTCAACCTAGATGATGCCTGTGAGACTCTGGAGCAGAAGGAAAAGTTGAAACAAGTTTTCAGGATCTCTTTGCGGTGGACTCATATGACTGTGGTTGCACCGACATCCACACAACAACAATTCCCACAGACCCTGGCATGACTCCAGGGTTTGTGAAGCAATATCGCTTGCCTCTCGCATCAATGGAGTCCCTTACTGAAATAATTAAGAACCTTGAGTCCCGTGGGATAATCCGTCCAGTCCACAGCACCTTCAATAATCCAGTGCTGGGGATATTGAAGCCAAACGGCCAGTGGAGACTCTGCGCCGACATAAGGGAGCACAACAAACGGGCCCATATTTCCCGATGGCCTCTTCCCTACATTGACCAAGGGCTGGCCCAGATCCAGGGGTCACAGGTATTCACTGCAATAGACCTGACCAATGGATACTGGACTGTACCTGTCAGTAGGGAGGACTAATACAAGCTGGCCTTTACCTTTGGGGGCCAGCAGTACACATGGACCCGGACTCCCTTCGGATAGATCAACTCTGGCAATGAATTCCACATTTTTCTACATAAGGCCATGCCCGACCTGGGTGAGAGGGGTAACCTGGCTTATGTAGATGATGTTCTCATCAAAAGCTCAACTGTGGAGGAGCACATAGCGGAGATCCGTTATGTTCTGACACAGTTGAGGGCCGCCGGAGCAAAACTTTCCTTTCAAAAGGCACAGTGGTGTAGAACACGTGTCAATTTCTTGGGGCATGAGATTACTTCTCCGGGTCTCTGTCCCCAGGAAAAGAAAGTGGAAGCACTCCAGAAACTGAAAGACCCCACAACTCTGTGGGAACTCAGGAGCCTCCTTGGACTGACTAATTATAGTAGAAAGTTCATTGAGGGCTACGCAGAGATCACCAGACCCCTGATTCATGTTTTGAAGGGGGCAGGGGTCAAGTGGGAATGGGGCCCAGAACAAGCCGAGGCAGTAAGACAACTCAAAAGAAGCCTGTCACAAGCACCTTGCCTAGCTTACCTTGTCGGAACAAGGAGTTCTTCTTGGAGACAGGGTTCCCTAATACATGCTTGACGGCAGTATTATACCAAAAGCATGACAAGGTCAATAAAGTAATCTCCTATGCGAGCAAAACTTTATCCTCTGTTGAGGAAAAATTCAACGATTGTGAGAAGGCACTCCTGGCAACGGTGTGGGCTTTGAAGAATTACCGCCTGTTTATCCAGAGGGAACACATCATAGTGGAGACTCCACACTAGCCTCTGCAATATCTCCAAAGTGACAGAATCCAGGACAGAAATGTGAGTAATTCCTGAATTACTTCCTGGATTCTGTCAATGCAAGGCTTTCCTGTGGAGGTCAGATATGGCCAAAACAAGAAGAGTCCCCTCGCACAAGGTCTGGCTGACTTTCATGATTGTGCCAGAGAAAACTGTCTCGAGGACGAAAGTCTAAAAATCAAGGACAACATGGAGGCATCCCTGAATTCCCCACACAAAGTCTTTGAAGAAGACAAGTGTGAGGGAATGCCCACTGTCTATGTGCATGGATGCTCTTAACATGTTGACAACAACGGGGAAAAAGAACTTGTGGCTGGCGTAGGGAATGCATGGGTGAATGAGATCCCAGAACCCTCCGCTGGGTACAAGATTGGTCCCCGAAATAGTCAAGTGGCAGAGTTGATGGTTGTGCATCAAGCCATCCTCACTGCTGTCCAACATCAACTCCATGGTCATAATCACAGATTCAGATTATGTACGGAACGGGTTCGTGGAGCATCTGGTTAATTGTAAAACCAGAGGCATGCTATGTGCTAATAACAAACCCTTGAAACATGGGAAGTTAATTCAAAATATTTATGATCTGGTCACCTCGAATAGGATGACCATCTACTGGAAAAAGATCAAGGGTCATTCCAATGTAGAGGGACCAGACAAAACTGGAAATGACTTAGCTGATCAGCTGGCCAAAACCAGAGCCAAAATGCGAATTCCCGCCCAAATTTACCTATGCGATTTTTAATATAAAACGGGTCAAATACACTGTTTCACAATACCGTTATTGGTTGTGGATGTAGGTACAGGTCTTAGGTTTAACTCAGAGTTGAAATTATGTTTCTAGCTATAAAATCGATGAAGTTATGCAAGTTTGAATGAGAGGCATATTTGAAAAAAATGGAACAGAAAAAAACAGAAATTCGGTTTTAAAATGATAAATTGTTTTTATTTAAACTACATTAATGCTAAGAAACAGGAGAATGCCCCCCCTGGGAATTACTTTATTTAATCCAAATCACTAATGGCGTATAGTCTTGTAAAGCAAAATGAGATAAAATCAGCGCTAACACTAGGGATTACAATCAGGGTTGCAAGAATGGTTCTGACAATATTAGAGGTTCTTAAGTTACAGATGGGATAGGTTGAGAGATGGGGCTAGGACAAGGTAAGACAAGATATGCTATGGGTGACTATGATTCCTGTTTATACTTACAGTCCACTGTAAATTAAGATTGGACCGTCAGGTTCTGGTCATCACGGATCTGGTCTAAAGGCAGCAGGGCAATTCTGGTTGGATCGGTCAGCTGGCCAGCTCTGGTCAATTGGACTGCTCCTCAGATTGGATTAGATTGGATTGGCCCTTCTGGTCAGTGGACACTGTAGATTAGCGGGATGGCGAGTTTCAGCAGACAAGCATGAATGGTAGCAAGCCAAACATGATTTCCCTTAAGTTTGGGATGGTTCAGGATTTGGGCCTAGCTGTAAAGAGTTCAGAAAATGCTGAGGCCTTGGTTTGGTAAAGAAGTCATCAGCTACAAGATGAAGAATTCTGGAACAGGGTGCCATGCGGAATCAGGATGTAGTCAGGAATCAGTGTCTGTCTGTGTGTGGTGAAGTTCCCTTATTTATCATGCCATGTGACATCACTCAGTTTATGGTAGGGGCAGAATTACAAACCACACCCACACGGCTGTGATAGGTCAAAGGCACTTGCCGTTTTCTGGTTGGAAGCCAGAAAGAACTGTCATATTTTATGATGTGACTTGGGAACTCCCACAGTGATTTGGACCACAATTTAACTTTTCCACAAATACACATTTCTATAATTATGCCCTCTAATAAAATCGGACACATACATTACATATTTTATGGGTTACATTTACGTCCAATTCCCATGTCAGTGAGAGCTGGCTTTGTCTTTCTGTGGAATTTTGTCAATTTTAATCATAAAGATTTGGTCTAACAATTCCTAATTCAGTACATATCTGGGCAATCACCACTAGAACACGGATATACAGTATTAGACTTGCAGCATTAATAGTTTTGGCACAATTATTCTTTCTGTGTAACTTTTGGTCATTATGTACTACAGGGTTCAATCACGTCTTCAAAGAAAGAGCGTAAAATTAGATCTACTACTGCCAACTTTTAGATTTGTCCTCCTTCATGTGGCAAAGTTACAGATTTTTAAAACTTAAGTACAAATAGGCATTTAAACTACAAAAGTTCTTTAGCAGTTTTTTTTACTTTTCTTTCACTGGCAACAGCTGTCAAATTCCTTTGATAAGGGTGGCGTGTCCTCTTCCTTGAGAGGGAAGCTTCAGGCCCCTCCCCTGCAGGGATGAGTGTTCAGCCTGACAATGTCTTTGGCTGTGCCACAGACAAATGTCTAATGAGTTCTTTGTTCTGAGTATGTGAGAACCTTCCAGCAGCAATTAGTCATTTCCGGTCAGTGGCGAGGTGTCAACCATTCCCAGGTTGAAGTTGTCAGCCCAGAATTAAATATTTTAATTAACTCAATACTGGGTTTTGACTTTAAGCTACCTACGTCCTTGATTAAAACATATAGATGAACACAGTTCATAGGTGGATTTTGACATTTAAGAAGAATTAGGTGTTTCACAAAAACATGCTTTTAAACAGGCAATTTTTGCACTTCCGTCAGGGAAAAGCACCTTAAACTGAGTCTTTTTAAATCCAATTTTCTTATGCAGTACATACACATTTAATTCAGCATTATTTCTATCCTTGAGTGCTGGGATTTGTCTTCAGTCTGGATCTACGTATCCAGCCTTTGCTTGGAGTTCTCTCTGCATAGCTGAAATTGTCACATGTTGCCATTTTAGCTGCATTTTTCCCATGGAACTGTAAACAAATGTTGTTGGGCTGGTTTTTCATGAGATACATTTGCTGTCAGTCAATGATGCCCGGCTCCTCTGAGCCACCTGGATGATCTGTAATCCTTTTAATTTCAATGATTTACTGGAAAATGAATGGATCTAACACCAAAATAGCACTTTGAAGGTTGCAAGCTGCATTTTAAAAGGAATTTTCGGTTTTTAGCCCAATTCTGCAGCCTTGCTTCATGTGAAATGGAACAGTACCCACTGGCATGCTCCTGCAGTAAGAATGCTGTTTTTACCCCCACGTTCACTGTGTGTATCAGGGGTGTGCTGCCTTTTGTGATTGTGACCCACACACAGTTTTGCAGATTTTTGCGTGCACAGGGGTTAGCGCATCCATTTTTGTCTGTTTCTTTCCCCATTTGTAAAGTGATGCAGTGGGGCTCATCGGCATGGGTCAACTGTCCCGGGAGGATAGCACAGTGGCAACGTGCGCACCTTGGAAGCAAGACGACACGAAGCAACACAGGTTCGATCCCCGGGTCCTCGCTTAGAAACATCTGGGTGTTTAAGCGTGTTATAAATACGCAACTAAGAGAAAAACAATTACACAACTACAAAACAAACAATTCCTGTAACAGCGCCTCGATGCCTGTGGGCTGTTTGAGCGCTTTAAAAATGTAAAAATAAAATAAAATAAAATATCCCACAGAGTTTAGGTAGATTATTGACCACCCGTAAGAATGGTATGTTAAGGCTTTCGATGAGAAAGAATTTGTAAGAACCACCCAGTTTGCTTAGTAAAGTCTGAGAGCCGATCAGAATAATGTCAGTCTTAACCTCATTGAGGCATAGCATATAGAGGCCATCCATGCCTGAATGGTTTGGTAGACTGCGTTCAGTGTGTTAGAGCTGAGGTGTATGTGATGGGTAGAAATAGTTGAGTATCATCAGCATAGTTTGTATACGCTGTGCCCCTGGCATCTAGGAGGTCAAAGGGGGTGTAGTAGAGATATTGTACCATGTAGGGGGGACAGATGACCCTTGAGGGACACCGCAGATAAGAGCATATGCAGTAGCTGAGAAAACACTCATGGATCTATTGGATAGAAAGGAGGCGATCCAGGTAGTATCTTCAGTAGAGAGGTGTGCAGCAGTCTGGCGGTGTTGGCATAGGATTTGGTGGTCCACCAGATAAAAGACAGCAAACAAGTCCAGGAGGAGGTAGAGGGCAATTTTGCCAGAGTCTTTCATTTCGTCCAATTGATCTTTTAAGTCTAGAAGTGCCATCTCGGTACTGTAGCCTTGTTGAAATCCTGATTGGCACAGGCAGAGGAGGTTGTACATTCTAGGTGCGACTGAATCTGAAGGTATGCTGGCCAGTCCAGAATTGTAAGGAGGAATAGTACAGTGGTGATTGTGTGATAATTAGTGGGGATGGCTTGATCTAAAGTAGTTCTTTTTAGTAATGGTAGGACCCAAACGTCTTTTAAGTTGGTTGGTACTGAGGCAAAGGCAAACGAGGTGTTGATGAGAGAAGATATGAAAAGATTGAGTGTGTCAGTCCTTAATATGACTGTGGCCGGGGAGACATCGCCTTGATATCTAGATGGTTTAAGACATTTAATAATCTGCTTGACCTCAGTCTCAGAGACTCGTTTGAAGTAAAATGTTGGAGAGTTTACGGGTGCGGCATGGAGTACTCTAGGCCGTCACTGCTCAGCGTATTTTTCTTAAGTGCTATCTTGTTTTGAAGCAATGTAATTTTGCCTAGCAAGAACATCTTGAATGTTGGTGCACCAGGTGCTATCTTTGATGCAGTTGGCTACAGGAGGTGCAGGTGATTCTAACTCATTTGGTGAGATATTCACTGGCAACAAGTGGGACGTATAGTCAAATTCAGGATCAAGCTCTCAGCACACTTTAGTAATATGCCAAAGAGCTGGATAGTGGATAGTAATGCCCAAGGTCCCAAGAGAATGGCCACTGTTTGTGAGCACTCCTCTGTGTGTTCAGCTCCATCCATCCTCAACTCAGGATTGTAACCAGTGTTGAGTTGCAGTCACGGCTTCTCAATTGCTAGGCTACATAAGAGATAGGCTCTATGTTTTGACACAGGGGATCCGTAGTTACTGCCTGGAATATCTTCTAATAGAGTCAGGGGCCCTATATGTGTGTGCATATTCATGCCGGGGTGACAACTTGCCCTCCGAGAAAAGGTGGGAGGTAACCCCCTTTTAGTCCCCATTTTTGGAGTGGAGAATTGCAGTGGTGTCTACCCCAATGTTACATGTGAATTGTAGGGTGTATTGCCTCGTGGAGCCTTCACCCTGAGGATCATGCAGCAGGTGGGGTGCTCAATGTTTGCAGATGATGACCACTAAAACTGACTTGGCACCTCTTTCCCACCTCTAAGTCTGCCAGTTGCCATTTTGCCAGTTATAGACGTCATACATACGAGCTCATTTTCATTGAGCCCATAATTTGGCGGCAGGGAGCCATTACTTTAACACGTCAACATAAACAAGTCGCCACCACCAAACTTTCGACATGTGCACTGCAGAGTGCAAAACAGGAGGGCAAAAGGCAGCATACCAGTGTGTATGCTGCCTTTTATGCACCCCTTTTACACTTTACGGCACAAACAGATTAAACGCTGCCTGCCATGTGTGTATAGCAGGCAGTGTTTGCAATGGATCCCTATGGGGTGCCCCAGACTTTTGCTGAAGCAAAAAACCTGCAGACTACAAGGAATTCATAGCATTTGTAGCATTTGTATGGCGGAGGGAAAAGGAGTGGTGGAAACACAAGTTGTGTTCCGCCCCACCTCTCCTCCATACAAATGAATGACAATGCGCTGTAGGGCAAAGGGATGGCGTAAAAGCCTTACGCAATGCTTTTACATCAGCCATGTACGCTACGGCTTTCGGGAAAATGTGCTCCATAGCATGGACAAGAGTCACTCCAAGTATGAGAGGTTTTGGTGGTAGGCTATCCATTTACGTGTCCTGTAACATTCAGTGCCAGCTTATTGTACAGTAAGATGCTGCTGCCTTGCAGGTGTGCAATGAGACTCACTTCCCTGAAGCTATAATGCTTTGATTAAGGTTTGGGTTAAAACAAGCTGGAGCTGATCTCACTAGATCTTTGATCTTATATCACGTTTCCGCTTTAAAACAGCCATGTTGTGTTTAGCGGCCTCTAAAACAATAAACAAAACAGAATAGATGTCCTCGTGTAGTTGGAAAATATGTTTGCTGATTTTAATAAAATCCTGTTAATCAGTTCCTTTTTTCTAACAGCTGATTTATATGTGAAAAAAGATAGATCAGTGTTGTTATGTACTGTCCATGTAAAGTGTAAACCCTTCCTAATACATCTGTTCTAAATATAAAAATCCAAACATTAAAGATTATGCATCAAAGGATGATCTATTTGATGACATCCGGCAGCATTCATCCAATAGTTTTCAGGTGCAGCTGCTAAAACTGCCGGGTTTGCTCATTTGGGATTATTTGAGTTGGATTATTTGTTTTCTTGTGTTTATTATATTTTATTTATTTCCTTTAAGACTTGCTCCTTGAGTCAGGTGGGTTACTGGGTGTCTGCTTTTGCTACTTGCAGACGCATTTTAGTGTATTTAACCGGTTCTTCTTTTTGTTTTTATTTTTATTTATTTGGTTCCTTTCAAGCTGAGTTGTTCGGCAGGAAGGGGTCTGGCTTCCTTACCATGACACAGGATCTCATGCCTGGTCACGAGCAGCTGTTTCTTTCTTTCTGCAGTCAGAAACGCTGTGTGGTCTTTCTTCGCTGTTCTCTCGTGGCGATGGGGAGGGGTCAGGCTCGTGCAATACCATGTGTGTACAAACAGGACTCCAGTCCCAGAAGTTCAGTGGACGAGCGCAGTGGGAATGTCTCATCGCGCCAACGTCGCGCCTATGTTAAGCCTGTCTTTGCTGTCTGGGCGCAGGATGGGCCATGGACGTGGCTGAAAAGCCCTCCTCTAACCCCCTCTAGGGTTTTAAAACTATTCAGTGATTTTATAGTGAACCTGGCTCCGTTGGATACAGTGCTACCCACTGTTTTCATGCATCGCCCCTTGGTAACTTCTATTGTAGACTCAAATGCAGGTGGCTCTTACAAAATACCTTCTGGTAAATGCACGGTCTTTGATCACGCAAGCAGTATTTTTTTTATTTCTCAGCTTAATCCTGATATTCTTTGTTTGTCTGAAACCTGGATTAGGGACTCTTCCGGTCCTGCAATGGTGCAGGCCATTCTGGACAAGTATGATATTATACATTTGGACTGTATCTCGGCCCATCCTGGTGGGGAGGGGAAGGAGGGGTCACAGTAATCTACTAATCACATTTTCTGTGTGGTTAATTTGTGATATTAAAATAGAGGCTCTTTTGGTACGCTTTTCTATGTCAGCCTCTTTCTCTACTCATATGCTCTTCTTATATCTACCTCCAAGCATGGACTCTCGTTTCTGTTAGCTGTTTTAGAGCTTACAGCGACTCTGTAAATTACATTTTCAAACCTGCTAATTGTGGGAGATTTTCATTATAAGTTCAATGCACCTGCTCCTCCTGCAGCCACTCAGCTATTTGATGATATTGTTGATCAAGGTCTCAAACAACATGTTGTGGAGTCCACTCAGCTTTTGGGCAATATTTTAGATCTTATTTTTTCTGCAAATTTGCTTATTTCTGTTTCCCCATCTTTTCAAATTTCTTGGTCCGGTCATTTGCTTGTGCCATTTTAAATGCACAGCCAGGTTGCAATTGTGACTCCCCAGATACAGGATATTCTTAAACCCAGCTGGCATTTAGTGGCCACCAATGGCATTGTCTCGTTTATTAGAGATAAATGCGACAGTAGCCACTCTGTTGACCTATCTTATTTAACTCAGATTTTTATCTCCCTAGCTGACCATCTTGCTCCTTTGAAGTCCTTTATGCCCCATGGGTGGTCTCCCGAACATTGGTTCACTGAGTATCTAAAATCTCTCGGACTCAAGCGCAGGCAAGCAACGCACAAGTGGCGCTCCACTTATGGGCAAAATGACAAGCTGCTGCTAGGTCAAAACACTACACTATATCATCAATCCGTCTGTGAGGCCAAATGTGTCTTCTCTACCAACAGAGACTTCTTTAAATCAACCTAGGGAATTGGTTTCACTGGTTCGGTCACTCTCATCTAAGGTTAACTCTGCAGCAGGGGTTGTCCCTCCCCAAACTTTATGCAATTCTTTGTCATTTTTTTTGTTTTGTTACAAAGGTTGAGGATATTCGCAACAAAAAAAAACCTTTTATCTGGCTAGAGTGTGACTATGGCTCCAGCTGTCTAGGAGGTTGCCCCACTTCCCTCCTGGTCTTTCTTCCCTAGATTTACACCTAACAAAATATGAGTTGCTATCAGGCATCTCAAATCTGCCTCTCCCTTGACCCCATTCCTCTAGGTGTCCTCAAGGATATTATGCAAGATATTGCTTTTTGGGTGGCACAGGCAGTGAATCTTTCACGCTCATGTGGCTCCATTCCTGTGGAGCTAAATCAAGCACTTGTTATCCCCCTCCTCGAAACAACCCATTCTTGACCCTACTTTCCCAGCTAATTTCTGCAGGATTTAATTTCTTACCTTTCTAATGAAACTTCTAAAATCTTTGATCTCATCTCTTCTCATTTCCTTCTTGGAAACCTTTACATTTGTTTACCCCTTTCAGTCGGGATTTCACCCTGGTCGGGTCACAGAGAGCATCCTGGGTTCGGTTATGGATGTTCTTGCTATGCTGGTTGACCAGCGGGTAATGGGAACACTGATTTTATTAGATATTTCTGCTGCTTTCGACATGGTTGACCACTCCCTCCTGATGGATTGCCTGGCTTTAGCAGAACTCTCTGACTCTGTGCTATCTTGGTTTGAATCCTTCCAGACTGATAGGGACCAATTTCTCTCTCTTCCTCCCTTTCATTCTTACTGTTGCTCTCTCTCTTGTGGGGTCCCCAAGCGGTCTGCTTCGTCTCCTATGCTATTTAACATCTATATGCAGTCTCTTGTTCGTCTCATCCACTCAATCCAAGGTCTCTGCTGTTATTCCTATGCTGACGACAGACATATTATTGTAGGACTTAATCTCACCCAACTTGATGCGTCAATGCAGTTTAGGGAGTGTCTGGCGAATTTGGGATGTTGGATGAGCATCAATTGTCTTAAGGTGAATGGAGACAAGATGGAGGTACTGGCGGTGGGTCCCCCTCCCTCTTCCTCTCTTTGGACTCCTTCTTTTTGGCCTTCTGCTCTGGGATGCTTTCCTACACCAGTGTCTGCTGTTAAAGACTTGGGCTTCAAGATTTCTGCTTGTCTTCCTACAGAGGCCCAGGTCAGCCCTATTTGTCAGGGTGGCCACTTCCACCGGAAGTTTCTCCGTAAGGTTTTACTTTTTGTTCCTGCACATCTTTCTGCTCTGGTCCAACCCTCTCATGTCTTGGTTGCAACGACTATTGCAACTCTCTTTTCTTGGCTCAACCGCTGTACTTCATTCGCCGACTGCAGCTTCTTCAAAATCTGGCTGCTCATGGGTTGCAGCTGGCACCCCTTATGGTTCTCACATTTCCCCCGTGCTTTGCTCTTTTTATTGACTTCCTGCCGTGAAACAAATCGAATTTAAGTCCTTATGCATAGTTGGTTGTGCATTTTATGGCCCGGCTGCTGAATTTCTGCAGGACAGGTTTGTTCCCTATATTCCTGGCCGCTCTCTTCGGTTTTATGATTCCCAGTCTTATTTCTGTTCCTCATTTTTGGTTAACTAGTACTGGGGGGCATGCTTTCTCTGTTGCTGAAGCCAGACTCTGGAATTCTTTGCCACCCTCTCTTAGGGCTACAAGAGTTTAGGCGTTCTCTGGAAACACTGGTATTTTAAGTTTTAGGGTTTTATCTCTCTGGCTATATCTGCTGTGTTTAAGTGATGCCCTTGGGTGTGCATGCGCTATATAAATGTATGTAACAGAATATATTATAGGTGATCTAGTCGTGTGCTTAAACGTATTTGTGGGAGTGGGAATTCAGGAAGAATATTATCGCCCTTAATACTTAAGGGGATTTTCGAGGATCATGAAATGTCTCTTTGCATGATTTAACACAGGAACACAGACACCAAGGCCCTCATTTTCAGGTTTCCAGAGAGAAAATATGGGTGTCAAAACCTTGCATGAAAGATGTGCATGTGTGTCTGTTTTTGCTCAGAGACATTTTCATCATTTTGACAGGCGAAGCTGATGCACAGAACCACATTACTGTTATCTATGCCCCGTATGCTTCACTTGTCAAAACCAAATTGTTTTCCATCAACATGTCATATTCGTGCTGGCGGAATACCATTTGTTTCCTATAGAACCTGCCTGATATTTGCACATGTTAAAAATAGGTGGACCTCCTAGAAACCATTGTAAATGCCCACTGCATGCATTAAATCTAGAAGACATTCATACTTCTTGAACTTTTTAGTGCAAATGATGAACATTGTAGAGGAGATCAAAGTGCTTGCATCATATTCAAGACTGCATGAATGACTGACAAAGAAGTCACAAACAAAACACCATTCAACTTGGCTGAGAAACTCACTGTCCCTGAAGGCCACACAACACCAGAAGCCACAATATCGCCACACTGGAAATAAAGAACTGTAAAAGGGGGAAAAACAGGAAACAAACATTATCCTGCTATGCCCCCTGACTCTGGAACAATTTACCAATGCAGATAAGACTGGTCCTCGAGCATCCTACACTTCAAAAATTATCTGAAGACCTCTTCAAAGAACATCTCGCCAATCACTGATCACTCCACGCAACCCTTTCCCCTCCTATGGAGTTTCGACCTTGCCTGCTCCCCTGCCAATCCAGGCCACTCGGTCTGCTACCCGTGCACCCTACTTCTAACCCATGGGCTGTCCCCTTTGTACAGTGCTCTGCTGATTCCCAGCTACGTTTATGCTTTATAAATCCTGCACATGCATATAAGTGCAATTGAAGGTGGTCCACTGCATGCAATTTAGACTTTTTAGAAAACAAGGCCCCAACTGGAAATATGCACTGGCCGGAGATGCCACTTACAGTCAACTTTTAACTAGGAGCCAAGGTCGGACTAGGGCACACTAGCATTTTGCATTTTTCGTTTGGACATTGCCCTATTACCCAATATGCCAAACCAAGCCTGATATGGCAGGCAAGGCTTTGGAGCTTTCCAGATCACAATATCCGCAGGTATGGTTAATATGGCAAAGGGCTGGACAGTACTGCAATTGAGTCTCAGTCTGTCCACGTTTTCCATGCCACCCAGTTTGTGTGTGTGGAACCCCTGATCTCAGGCCCAGAGCAAGTATCACCGCTGGTCATTCGGCTGGATTTTCCCGGATCAGAGATCTGACAAGAAATGTCTCCCTGGGTCCAGGGAAAACTACATGTGCCCATTAAGGTAACCAATCAGCTTTTGTTCCCAAAACGGGGATTCAAACTCAGTGAGCAGGACCAAAGTCAAGTGACTTAGCCACTGCACTAGAGCAACTTCTGGTTAGAACACTTGTGAATATTCCTGTCAGGATTGTACTCGGCAGAAAATATTCAAGAACAGCTTTGCAAATGTGTGCACCTTTTCTAATTTCCTTGCAAAGTACAGGAAACTCCTCCTTTCTTTAATAGTTTATGAATTAATCTCCTGAAATGTAAATGTTTAATTATGGGGCCGGGGGTGCTGAGAAAAATCTTGTGAGTTACCATTCACCTTAATTTACAACCGCTGTGCACGCTCCCACCTGCCTAGCCAGGGATAAAGAAAGAATCACTTGGGAAAGCAATATAAACCAGTACTGTCTCATTTGGAAAATATATTGATAACGTGCATCATTTATTTAACCTGCTGGACGTTTGCTATAAAACTGTTCATCCAAAATATGAAAGATTACTATGGAACAATGGGGGTCATTACAAGTTGGGCGGTAAGGGATACCGGGCACCGCTAAGGAGACCGGTGCTGGTAATCCCTTACTGCCTAATTCAGAGGTCCCTTAGCGGGACCCGTAAAGGACATGTGGTCTATGGGACCAGGGCGCTAATAACGGGCCTGCTATTCGCGAGCCCGTTATTAGAGCCCTCCCCATTGAGCCCTATGGGGGCTCAAACGGGAATGGGGAATGGTTGGTTCAATGGGGACTTACCGGTCCCTCCAGGGTCGGAATGCACCAGTAAGTCCCCATTAAACCAGACCGGTGCCGGACCCAGTATTGGAGGCAGCCATGGCGCAAATAGTGCCATGGCTACTTCCAATCTTGGAATGAGGCCCAATGTCTTGAATGAGAGAAGTGAAACCCCAAAGACTCCAAGCAAGGGATGATCTGTTCTGGGGACTAACGTCATTTGCCCTTACTTGAACAGACCAATAGCAGCTATGTAAAAATATGCAGACGCCTCTGTGTAGCAGTAGAGTGCCCTTAAGGTAGGAGAGTCTAACGGGTCTTGAAAACTAGCACAGGCAAGACAATGGTTGGCTTCAGAGGAAATGCTGACTCTGCAGTGCATCTATGCAGAAAAGCAGTGTAAAGAGGCCTAAAGGAGACAGGTGACTGCTGATTTCCCAACTCCAGAATTATTCAAAATCTTTCGTAAAAAAATGTTCAAAGGCAGGCTCGGACTGGCCTATAGGGCAATAGGCCCATGGCCGAAAGAAACATGCAAAATACTGGTGTGGGAAACTTTTTTTTGGTAAAAGTGGCCCACTTTTTTGGTCAATGTGGGCCAGTTTGATGAGTTACTTCACCATGCCGCTAGTAGTTTTGACCAGTGTTGCTGAATAATGTTCTTTAAAATGCAAAATCTGCATCACGTTTTATCCCCCCAAAAAATCTTGGTTACTATTAAAACAGTCCCGCAAAAGGATAATAGCCGCAAATGTGGGTGACTTTTTCATTGGTGCTCAACCATTGTTTAGGCCCAGTCGGACCCTGTTCAGAGAGGGCACATGAAGTGGAATGACAGGGGAACAGAGATTGGGGGTTTCTTTGAGGAAATTACCCTAAAATACAGATGTCCCAGTTGATTAAAAAAAAGGTCATTTAAGCCTTTCAAAAGGGCAGTAGTTATATTTCAATTGGCCCCATAGCATTAAAATACGTATGAAGAACAGTCAGACTTTAAAGCAGAAAACATTTTCCCTACCAAACTCCTCTTTTTATGTTAGTTTCATGCTCTGCAAGCATGGATAAAAACGATGCATCCTGTTCATTTGAAGTGAAGCCAACGTGCCAGAAATGTGGACAGATGCTTCAGAGAAAGGCGGCGAAAGTTGCCACAGAGCACATTTTTCTCTTGGCTGAGCTTGCCATCCCCGCGGCGAAATGCATTAAAATGTCCTTTTTTCATTGCAAAGACTTCGAACTGAACCCCCAAAAGCATATGGGATCCCAAGAAGGTGCAGATTCGTGAGCAATGTGTATAATCATCTAAACTAGAGACATCATTTGACTAGGAAATCACTTTTTTATGTTTACGGTGATAACACTCAGGGTTAGTAGGCAGGTGGAACAGGACCATTCCCAATTATTTGTTGTAGATGTACCAGTCTTTACTTCTGCCTGCCAAACGTGCATCTTAGCCCAGGTAACTCGAAATAGGAGCAGCTGTCAGCAATACTCACCAGCGCCGCGGAAAATATTCAGCATAAGTTCCATCTGCTGCTCATCGATCTACGGCAGAAAAACAGCAACTGTTAAATTTTCTGAAGAGCCTCGAGAAAATTGATGTCCTTGTACAACCCCGCATTCCCCCCCGCCCCCGATTTGACAAACCGGCCTGGTCTATTGCTGACCCTGTAATTCATTCCATCTGGGAGCTGCCTTCTTCCCTAGGACCCCTTGTCTGAGGCTGCCTCATTGGAGTAGGCACTTCTAGGACTGATGGGCTGCAGGTCCACAGATATGCTGCAAAGACATTTTGCTGAAATGTATTGATGCAAACGGATCTTGCATCTGAAATAGATGCAAGTGCATACGCTGCCAAGATCATAGTAAGCCTTATGTGTGGGGACTTCGTTTATTTGTACATGGGGCTATACAAAATAGCAATTTCATATCTGTAGTTGAGCAGAGTCAGATAAAGGTCAATATGTAACAAGATGCAGGCTGTAGTGTTATATTCAGAAATGGGGGGGGGCAAAGGTACTGCTGCAGATTTCTTGGGGGACTAGGGATGGGATATGGGTGCCTCTGCTCTGTGCTTCAGTGGGAGGGCAGTGAGGCTGTTCCTGGGTGCTTGGGTGGGGGGGTAGGGGGCACTGAGGAGAGATAAAGGTGATATTGCCACTAGTGCCAGTCATCAGGCAAATTCAATAATACAACATGAATAATTGAATAGATTATTTGTATAGTGCTTAAGCCCAGAAGAGAATCCAGGCACTATACAGAAAAGTATTTCAGAGGCAGAATGCTGTGAAAGAAGCGCTTCACCATTTGTTTTCTGACTATTGCCAGATTTGTTGTGTATTAGAAGTTCCACAGAGCTGTTTCAATAACTGCCCGGCTGTTTTAATAATTGCCGTGGGACTAGATCCATTGATTTGTTATTAAATTTAAGGGTTTCTAGCAGAAGTTGTTTGCAGATCATAGTTGGGGTCGAGGGGTGTATTTTGGCTCCAATATTTTGAAATCGTAATGTGTTGACCCATGGTTAGTTTTACGCATCATTACTGAGGTTTTAACAGTGATTCTCAATTATACTGGTAGCCAGTGAGGATTCTGAGTATAGGACTATTTAAATGCCCTTGAATGAGTCACATTATTAGGTTTTCCCGTAGGGCCAAGAATTGCACATTTAATCAATCCATTATTGGACCAGCAGTATCAGCAAGTTGATTGACACTATCTTTCTGAATAATGTACTCCAATGCTAAAAGACAAGCAATGCTGAAGTACTTGTTGGAATGGGCCACTGCATTTGACGCTGAGATCTATTAGCATTGCTTACAGAGATGTATGGAGTATCTGGGACCATGCAACCCTAGAACCTTGAAGCACTTCCACTTCATATGAGGCAGCCAACAAATAGCAATTAAATACACACTGCATGCTCCTTTGACAGTCAGGTGATAGCAGATTACTTAAGGTGGCTTTACATTGGGGTGCTTGGAAGAGAGGCACGAGGGGTGGGTAAGATTAGGTTGTATCAGCTCTCACCGGGTCCACCTGCACGTGACTCTAAGTCACTGTTGGATCTGTGACTGTCCTATCACAGGTTTCAAAGCACTGCTGTGCTTTTTACAAAGTCTCTCCCTATGTCCCCACAGCACAACACGGCCAAGGAAATCGGTCTTTTGAAAGAGGCTGGCCGATCCTCAAAAATGAACGCAAATGAAGAAAATGCAGAGGATGTGTTCATTTCAGAGATCTGCAGGTCACCTTATTCAGAAAGATGACCTGCACGTTTCTTGGGGACAGCACACAAGAGGTGCAGGTCAGCTACCTTACACACAGTAACATAAGCTTGCTCCCAACACTAATGTATGACAGGCTGGGTGCTATAAGCACATTTCAAACAATGAGAAGCATGTCCACCCTTGCTTGAGTGACAGAAATGCAAGTGGGCCAGCAGCCGCTCATACCGATGTTGTTCCATTAAAAAAGAATGCATGATAAGGCCATGCACATATCCTTGCACCTGTTCCAAACATGCACAGGGGAATGTCTTTGTTTTATGTGCATTTTAAAGCGCATGCCGTTTCTGGATATGGTATGTCGATTGGAATGCGTCAGAAACGCCCCCTGATTTGCATAAATTGGCAAAGGGTGTAGCATTCCAATGACTATTGAGGATAGGGTGCATCATTTTTGGAACAAATGGTGAGATGCGGTCTCTCATCTTATCTTTTGCGCCAAAACTTGTTGAGAATCCACCCCTACGACTTTAACTTATTTGACTGTTTTATCAAATATTTCAGGAATACAGCAGTCAATGGAATGGTTATCCAGCTCCCAATGATCACCAACAAAGCCCTCAAACTCAAATGTGAAGCTTCTGATCCTACAGTCACAGCGACATGTTTGCTCTAATTCCAGCCCAGGGTCCCACCCAGACCGTCCCCCCTGCAGCTTGATTCTCTCATGCCAGCTCCTTTAATCTCCTCCACCAGACCCATAGGTGCCATCTTTCATTCAGCATGGAATGTCTGCCATGACCGTCTCCTACCTCTCCACCAGGCCCCTTGCACCAACATGCTTAAATCATTCCTTTGAACTGCTGGTTTTGGTAAAGGGCAGAATGAGTTTGTTAATATTTTCATATGGGGCTGATTTACTAAGCTAAAGAAATAGTGAGAGTAGAATTTAAGTCTTTTTTGGCATACATTTTATTTGCCCTATTTATTTTAGCTTTGTAAATTTAATTTTGCTTGCACCTTTGAAGTTCTGTATATCAGCCCAATGCATATTTATATATGGAGCTCATTTACTAAGCTACATTTAGTCTTACATGAGCTACTTTTGAGCTTAGTAAATCAGCCCCAATACCTTGGTGTATAATCCATCCCCATCTGCGTTTTTGACAAACTCTTTAATTGTGTTATTTATGTAGCAAGGGTTAATTGCTGGGTTTTGAAGTCCTCACCCCAAGGCACCATGCCTGTGAGTGAGAGTTGAACTAGTGGGTCCACCCATTGGCTTGCAGGTGTTACCTCATGTGAGACTTTGCATTCTCAGATTCTGAAGGCTAGGCCAAGCTGTCCAACTAGAGAAACCTCTGCTTTTACCACTCACCTGTTTTCTATCGTTCCTTTCGTCATATGTGTATAGAACTGCATTGCCTATAATGTCAGTGTGTGTTTGGTTTTGCACCGTATAAGGGACTGCGCAACCGCTGCAGAGTTCTTTACAGTAACGTCTGGACCAGCATCTGCTTTGAACCAAGGGATCTTTGTTTTTTGTGCATTTTATCAAGCTTTTTGAGTTACACCTTCAATGCTAGCTTTCTGTCAATGCTGACGTTTGTCCTACAACTTTTTGTGTGCACTGCAGTGTTTGTACACAGTGGGCCTCATTACAACTGTGGCGGCCACGGAATGAACGGTGCCGGTACGGGACCGGTGCCGGTAAGGGACCGGCACCGCTCATTCCGGGCCACCATATTACGAGTTCTGCAGCACGTCCCGCTCTGGACGCCTGGCCAGACCAGACGTGCAGACCGGCACCCGCTAGCAGAACAGGATGCTAACAACGGGCCCGTCATTAACAGGCCCGTTGTTAGCATCCTCCCCATTCCCATTGAGCCCTATGGGTGCTCAAATGGGAATGGGGACGTACCGGGTCCGGGTCCCGCGAAAGGGAATAACCGGGCCCTCCAAGGTCGGAATGGCCCGGTAAGTCCCTTTTTGGGGGACCCAGACCCGAGTTTGGGGGTAGCCATGCCGCTAAAAACGGCTTTGGCTACCTCCAAACTCGTAATGAGGCCCAATGTTTTTTAAAATTTGTTTTTGGCTTTTGCATGACTGTTACTCCACATGATTTTTTTTTCCAGCAGCTGTTTAACTAGTGATGGCTGTTAGGGAGAATTCTCTGTATAGGCTAATTTCCCAAACCTAGTGAGTCCCCCAGCAGCTTTGCTGGATTTTTGGGGTTTATTTTTTTCTCCTGCTAAGAGTGAGACTCTTTTTCTCCCACTCTTAGACATGATTTGAGATATCCTTTGTCTTTGTAATGTGTTTTATGGGCTATGGGGTCTTTTACTCCATAGGGTTTCATGTGTTTTTGGTAAGTGTGTTACACAGCACCCTCAGTGCAGTACCACAGGGGTGTCATAGTGACCCCCAAACATAGACTCCATACCCTGGGACTGACTACTGTCTCCCAGGGCATGTAAAGTCACCATTGACTTTACTAGTCTTAAATTGTGAACAGAACCAGTACAAACCATCATATTGTGGAAGTACTGGTAGGGGTAATTAGATTGCCCTTGGGTCTGTTTTTCGAGGGGCACTGTGCAGTCCCCCCTCATCGGGTTTCTGGCTGGTGGCAGTGGTTACCACGCAATATATTCCACCCAAATATTTCCTATGGGATTTCCCCATTCATTTTAAACGCACCACTTTTTTGGTGCAATGTTAAAGATACCGCCGGCTTATTTATTTAATATTTATTCCCCGGTTGGGTCTTTTTGGCAGGACTCAGTTTTAAAATGGCATTTGTGTTCGCCTCTGTAACTCCAACCCAAGTTGAGCCCTTTGTTCCACTTTTGGCGGGCTTCTGCACAGAAGCCACCAAAAGTGGTGCCACTCTGTCTGGGTCTACAGGATGTGTGGGAGGGGGGTTTAGGCACCCTGGACTGAGTTGCCTCGGCAACGCAAGTCACTCTCTTGTGTGATTGGCCTAGTGGTGAGCCGCCCGGCTCACCACTTAGCATGTTTGAGTGACAGCTAGGACTGATGAATGGGGGTGTTCTGCATAAAAACAGGGCTTTGGGGACTGGAACTTCAGAAGTCGCCACAGGACCAAAGAATCCGAAGAGGGAGAAGCTGAGCCGACCTGCAACGACGACACCACTGGTGGAGCCCTGCTGAACCGCCTCACCACTTCCCGACGACAGAGAAGATCTTCATCCCGGAGAGTCTTCTTCCTCTGAACTGGTGGGGATAACCAGTTCGCCCTCTTTTCGCCTTCCTGGATCATCTCGTGGTCGAATCGCCCGTGCCAAGCACCCCGGTGGCCGGATAGCCACGCTTCACCACTACCGCAAATAAAAGGGTAGTACCTTTTAACCGGGAAACTCCGCGGCTGGTTTCTTCCCTGGCAGTGCAACGACCTCCAGCTTTCCTTCACGTCGAGATCTTCTCTTCCCATGGACGAAGCACTGACTTGCACCCGCTGCCAGGAACAACTGCCCCCGCTGGAGCTTTCTCACCATTTCAGGTACTGTGTCCCGCCTGGTCTCCCATGCAACAGACTGTTCAAGGTGTCCCGTAAATCCTTAACTCTCTATCCTGGGGTGACCTGGGACCTGTTAACTAACTTTCTCTGAACTGATCCAACTCTTTTTGGACTATGTGCAAAGACTTTTAAAGTATAATTCAACTGTGTGATCTTGGACACATTCCGCCTTGCTCTTTCCAAGAGTGGGCCTAGCCTATGAACTTTCTTGCTCTACAGTAGATTCTGCCTTTCCTGACTTGCTGTGATTCTTTCAAAAGTGTTGGTATTGTGTGCTTTCCTAATTCTGCCTTTTCCCTCCCTTTTTTAACTAACTTATTGGGAGTGCCATCTTAGGTTAAGCGCTCACCTCTGTCTGCCAATAAGTGGTGTTTTAACTAAGACTTGTTCAATAAGTAATCAGGGACGTATATATATTGATAGTGACTGTGTTTGAACTTGCTTGCCATATTAGTGTTAGTGTATTTTACAAGTGTGTTTTTAAATAAATAATTATATACTTTTATACCAAAGCGCTGGTCAGTGTTTGCTTGTGTTACTGTATCTTTGTACCTATTTTGTATACTCTATATACTGTCTAACTCTTCTTGAGAGAAGTCTGGCTGCTCAGCCACAGCTACCAGGTAAATCTGGGTGGTGCAGACTGCTACCAATTGGGTTTACTGCCAACACCTGTAGTCGTAGGCCTTTTGCAGTTGTCCCTAAGGGAACTGCACAGGTTTCTGCCTAACACTGGTGTACAGCGGTGGGATTTGTGTATTGAGTATACATTTTAGTGTGCTTATAGATACCTTAGTGCAACTAACCACAAAGCTTAGCACTAAAAAGTTTATTTTCTAACCTGTCAACTATGGTAAATTATAGTCAAGAGTCCCTTGCTACAAAAACTGCTGATTGTTTAAGAGTTCTCTGTAAGCATAACAATCTCCTGACTAAAGGCAAGAACATGGAGCTAATAGAAAGGTTGTTAGCAAACCAAAATCTGGATGGTGGTTCAGAGGAACCTACCACTCCAGCAAATGTAGATAACAGTAATGATATTGATATTGATCAAAGTATTGATAATCTTGAGTCAGAACCAAAAGAGGAGGGTGAGGATGATGAAGTTGTCCCCCCTAGGCCTCTGCCTGCTCTGCCAGCTGTACCTACTGGACCTTTGCCCGGTCCCACAATTAGTCCTCAATGTCTTGAACTAGAGAAAATGAAACTTGAATTGGAGTTTAAGAGACTTACTGCTCAAACAGAACAAAGGCACCAAGAACTAAGGCTCAGAGAAATGGAGCTCAAGCATGAGCTAGAGATGAAGAAATTGTCTGTTGAAAATGCTTCTCTCCGGATCCTCTAGGAGGTCCAGTCCCAATAGACCCCGGATGCCTAAAGAGCTTGTGGGTATGTATGAGCCTAAATTAGATGTGTTGGATTGGTTGAATCTGTTTGAGTATAATCATGGGCTCCAGAACATCACAGGAAATTAGTTACTTTCCTGGTTGTTCTCTAGGCTCCCCCCTGTTGCAACTGATGTGGTGATGGAGTTGGGGGAGGAGGATAAGAAGGATGATGAATGTGTGAAGCTAGCTTTGATAGCTAGATTTGGGAAGACCCCTTCCCAGTACCTTAAGAGGTTTAGGACCCTCAAAAAGCATGATGGTACCCCTTGGGCTACCTGGGTGAGTGAAAGTTCGAAGAACTTAGAGGGATGGATTAAGGGTTACAAGGTGAACACTTATGAGGGAATGAAGAATCTTGTGATGTTGGAGTCAATTTATGATGCCTGCTCTCCTGAGCTCAGACAGCACTTGGCTGATTCAAAGGAATTAGATTCCAGAAAACTAGCTAAGGCTGCTGACTTGTGGGTTGCCAACAGGGCTACTCACAAGGACTCTGGGGTAACTCAGAAAAAGGATGAGGGGAAACAGCCTAAAAAAGACTCCAAAGAGAATTCTAATAATTCCAATCCCAAAGAGGGCCCCAAACAAAACAATAAGGGTAAGCCACAAGGGAAACCAAATCAGGCTAGTGTACCTTCTGGTGCCAAACCAGAAGGAGGTCAGAGCAAGCCACCATTCCAGAAAGCATTTGGTAAATGCTATGTTTGTAGCTCCCCTGACCATGTGAAAGGGGATCCCAGATGTAAGGGTAAACCTTCAGGGGTCCACACGGTCTCCTTAGCCTTCACTCCAGAGGAGGAAGTACAGATGGCCAGTGGAAACGTTCTGTTACTAGCTGATAAACCCATTGGAGTCTCAGCTAGTGTTTCTTTAGTGTCTCTGGGGTTGTGGGAACAACAGAATTTAGATGTATATAATTCTATCCCGGATAATACTAAATAGTATTATAAGGACAGTGTCCAGCTGAATGGTCAGGGGACTCCTGCCATTAGGGACACTGGGGCCAGCATAACTGTGGTGGATAAATAATTTTTTCAGGGAGAGGATGTTGCTAAGGCACCCAAACGCCTCACCAAGTTAGCTGGAGGGCCTGTGCAGATGCTTCCCCAATTACCAGTTCTCATCCAGTGTAATGACATGACTGTGAAGATACCTGTCAGCATACAAAGTGAGGTACCAGGAAGGGTTCTGTTGGGAAATGACCTGAAAACTCTTGGAGTAGTGTCACATACCTCCAGACCTCCTAGTAAAAGGTTACAGGAGCTCACCAGACCTGCAAGGGAGAGAACCATGAGAGGTACTCCCAAGGAGATGATGAAGAAGGATATCACTCCTACTCCACTGGAGTTACAACTTGCTATCTCTGAACAACAAGAAGCAAAGGGGAAACCCAAGACTTCTAGGAAACAGCCAGCAGCAAACACTCCAGTGCTTCCAACAAGGACTTCCCCAAGGTTGTCCAAAGTTACACCTATAACTCCACCTCCAGCTGAGGCTGAGAGGGAGGTACAACCCTGTGTGGTTGAGCTAGACTCTGAAGAGGAGCTAGTGGAAGGCCAAGAACTCATTGGAGATCTGGATCCTGTTGACCATCCTGAGCTGCAGTCTTTACTGGCAGAAGGTGGACCCAACAGGGCAGACTTCTGTAAGGGACAGAGAGAATGTCCAACTCGGGAAGGTCTTCGCCAACAGGCAGCTTCTCTGGCTGATGGGCAAGAGCCTGGGAAGTATAGGTTGCACTGGGAAGATGGCCTCTTCTACAGTGAACCGACTGAGTCTGCACCTAGAGACTACAATCGGCTTGTAGTACCTCAAGAAAACAGACAACAGTTCTTGCAACTGGCCCATGAGATTCCTTTGGCTGGTCACTTGAGTTTCAAGAAGACCAAGGAAAGGATCTCACTCTACTTTTAATGGCCAAAGATGGGGGCTAAGGTAGATAAGTTTTCCAAGAGCTGCCACACCTGCCAAACTTCTGGTAAGGTTGGCTCCAAGAATGTGGCACCTTTAGTGCCTCTCCTAGTAGTGGGAGTCCCATTTGAGAGGGTAGGGTTTGACATTGTTGGTCCCCTTGAACCTCCAACCTCCTCAGGCAACAGGTTTATCCTAGTTGTAGTAGACAATGCTACTAGATACCCTGAGGCAATTCCTATGAGGACTGTTACAGCTCAGGCTGTGGCTAAGGCCCTCCTTGGTATTTTTACCAGGGTTGGGTTTCCTAAGGAAGTAATCTCTGACAGGGGGTCACATTTTATGTCCCACTACATGAAAGCCATGTGGAAAACCTGTGGAGTTACTTACAAGTTCTCAACCACCTACCACCCTCAGACAAATGGATTGGTAGAAAGGTTCAACAGAACCATGAAGAGCATGATAGGTGCTTTGGAAGACCACCTTAAAAGAAAGTGGGACCTTCTACTGCCATGCCTTCTCTTTGCTTATAGAAAAGTCCCTCAGGAGAGAGTAGGTTATTCTCCCTTTGAACTTCTTTATGGCCATCAGTCAGAGGTCCATTGGCCCTGATTAAGGAGGGGTTGGAGAGTGCTCCTTCCCCCAAGCCAGTCAGAGTGACTGACTATGTGATAGGTCTCCATAGGAGAATGTCACACATGATGGCAAAAGCTAGTGATAACCTGAAAGCTGGGCAAACTTTGGTCAAGCATTGGCATGATCAAAAGGCTAACATGGTTGAGTTCACTCAAGACCAGCTAGTTCTAGTTATGATCCCAACAAGGCATAGGGCCTTGCAAGATACATGGATGGGACCCTTCAAGGTTGTGGGTAAACTTGGAGAGGTGAACTATCTGGTGGACTTGGGCAATCCCAAGGAGGCTCCCAAAGTCTTCCACGCCAACAGACTAAAGGCGTATGTCTCCAGGCCTGAAGTTGGAGCCTTGCTTCTAGCTTCAACAGAAGAGGAAGAAGAGAGTGAAGCTCTTCCTGATCTCCTCAGAGGCTTACCCTTGGATGAAAAGATTGAAGGAGTAAATCTCTCTTCAAATCTGACACCTGAGCAACAAGAGGAGTGCAAATCTATGTTAAATCAGTTTGCCTCCCTGTTCTCACTTTCACCAGGCTTGACCCCTTGGGGCAAGCATGATATATTCACTGGTGACTGTCTGCCCGTCAAAAGCAGAAGATATAGAATGTCAGAAAATGTAAGGACCCACATCAAAGGGGAGGTCAAGAAGATGCTTGATCTCGGGGTAATAGAGCCCTCTACTAGTCCATGGTCTAGCCCAGTTGTGTTAGTACCAAAGGCAGGATCCAAAGAATTGAGATTCTGTGTGGATTATAGAGCTCTTAGTGCAGTCACCAAGACTGATGCCCACCCTTTGCCAAGGACAGATGAGTTGGTAGATAGACATGGTTCAGCCAAGTTTCTCAGCACATTTGACCTTACGTCAGGCTATTGGCAAATAGCCCTGACAGACCATGACAAGGAGAAAACTGCATTTTCTACCCCAGTTGGCTTATACCAATTTAAGGTTATGCCTTTTGGACTGAAGAATGCACCTGCAACATTCCAAAGGATGGTAAATCAGGTTCTAGCTGGGATGGAGGACTTCTGCATGGCATACTTGGATGACATTGCAGTATTCAGCCACTCCTGGGAAGAGCATGTTAACCACCTAGGACATGTTTTGCAGGCTCCTGGGAAGGCCAACCTGACCATAAAGGCAAGCAAATGCCAGATTGGACAGAGTAAGGTGGTCTACCTTGGGCATGAGGTAGGAGGTGGAGAAATAAGGCCTTTGCTCAGTAAGATTGAAGCTGTGAAAAATTGGACAACACCTACTACTCAAACCCAGGCGAGAGCCTTCCTAGGCCTCACTGGGTATTACAGGAATTTCATTGAGAACTATGGGACCATAGCTTCTCCACTGAATGTAATCTCCTCTCCAAAATTCCCTAAGAAGGTCAGATGGAATGAGGAGTGTAATCAGGCCTTTGAAAACCTGAAGAAAGCTATTTGCCAAGCACCAGTACTGAGAGCTCCTGACTATCACCAAACTTTCATTGTGCAGACAGATGCTTCTAATGTAGGTATAGGTGCAGTCCTTAGCAGACTGAATGAGAAAGGTAGGGAGCAGCCCATTTGCTTCATCAGCAGAAAGCTGAAGGATCCTGAGACAAGGTGGGCAACAATTGAAAGAGAATGTTTTGCTATTGTGTGGGCACTGAAGAAGTTTAGGCCATACTTGTATGGTTCTACTTTTGTCATTCAGACTGACCACCAACCCTTGAGATGGTTGATGCAAATGAAGGGGGAAAACCCAAAACTATTGAGATGGTCAATCTGCCTTCAAGGGTTTGATTTCACCATTGAGCACAGGTCAGGGTGTCACCGCCAAAATGCTGATGGTCTCTCTAGGATATATGTATTTAAACAAAAGGAAGGAACATATAACAAACTACATCAAACATGTTATTTGTATATGTTTTTTAAACAAATGAGTGTATTACTTGTGCTGAAGAGAGATTAATATATTAAAAATGATATTTTTTGGTAATACTGCCTTTGATGATTATTGAGAACACATAATGCAGCCCATATTTGTTTCGTGGTTGCTACAAGAAATTGCTGTCTGCGGATATATACTGTTTGATGTAGTTTGTTATATGTTCCTTCCTTTTGTTTAAATACATATAATTTATCCTCACTTAGTAGGAGGGAATATCACCAGAGCGTGGGGGTTACCCCTGTAGAAAAACTATCTCTCTAGGATATATGTCATCGACTAGAGGTATGAGATTCATCCAGGAGTGGATTAAATCCTCCTGTCCCTTAGTCTGGGGGTGGGGGGGGGGGCGAGTGTTAGGGAGAATTCTCTGTATAGGCTAATTTCCCAAACCTAGTGAGTCCCCCAGCAGCTTTGCTGGATTTTTGGGGTTTATTTTTTTCTCCTGCTAAGAGTGAGACTCTTTTTCTCCCACTCTTAGACATGATTTGAGATATCCTTTGACTTTGTAATGTGTTTTATGGGCTCTTTTACTCCATAGGGTTTCATGTGTTTTTGGTAAGTGTGTTACACAGCACCCACAGTGCAGTAACACAGAGGTGTCATAGTGACCCCCAAACGTAGACTCCATACCCTGGGACTGACTACTGTCTCCCAGGGCATGTAAAGTCACCATTGACTTTACTAGTCTTAAATTGTGAACAGAACCAGTACAAACCATCATATTGTGGAAGTACTGGTAGGGGTAATTAGATTGCCCCTGGGTCTGTTTTTCGAGGGGGCACTGTGCAGTCCCCCCTTGTCGAGTTTCTGGCTGGTGGCAGTGGTTACCACGCGAAATATTCCACCGGAATATTTCCTATGGGATTTTCCCATTCATTTTAAACACACCACTTTTTTGGTGCAATGTTAATGATACCGCTGGGTTATTTATTTAATATTTATTCCCCGGTTGGGTATTTTTGCCAGGACTCGGTTTTAAAATGGCGTTTGTGTTCGCCTCTATAACTCCAACCGAAGTCGAGCCCTTTGTTCCACTTTTGGCGGGCTTCTGCACAGAAGCCACCAAAAGTGGTGCCACTCTGTCTGGGTCTACAGGATGTGTGGGAGTGGGGTTTAGGCACCCTGGACTGAGTTGCCTCGGCAACGCAAGTGGCACTCTTGTGTGATTGGCCCAGTGGTGAGCCGCCCGGCTCACCACTTAGCATGTTTGAGTGACAGCTAGGACTGACAAATGGGGGTTTTCGGCATAAAAGCAGGGCTTTGGGGACTGGAACTTCAGAAGTCGTCACAGGACCAAAGAATTCGAAGAGGGAGAAGCTGAGCCGACCTGCATGACGACACCACCGGTGGAGCCCTGCTGAACCACCTCACCACTTCCCGACGACAGAGAAGATCTTCATCCCGGAGAGTCTTCTTCCTCTGAAATGGTGGGGATAACCAGTTTGCCCTCTTTTCACCTTCCTGGATTGTCTTGTAGTCGAATCGCCCGTGCCAAGCACCCCGGCGGCCGGATAGCCACACTTCACCACTACCGTGAATAAAAGGTAGTACCTTTTAACCGGGAAACTCCGCGGCTGGTTTCTTCCCTGGCAGTGCAATGACCACCAGCTTTCCTCCACGTCGAGATCTTCTCTTCCCCTGGACGAAGCACCGACTTGCACCTGCTGCCAGGAACAACTGCCCCCGCTGGAGCTTTCTCACCATTTCAGGTACTGTGTCCCGCCTGGTCTCACTTGCAACAGACTGTTCAAGGTGTCCCGTAAATCCCTGACTCTCTATCCTGGGGTGACCTGGGACCTGTTAACTTTCTCTGAACTGATCCAACTCTTTTTGAACTATCTGCAAATATTTTTAAAGTATAATTCAATTGTGTGATCTTGGACACATTCCGCCTTGCTCTCTCCAAGAGTGGGCCTGGCCTATGAACTTTCTTGCTCTACAGTAGATTCTGCCTTTCCTGATTTGCTGTGATTCTTTCAAAAGTGTTGGTATTGTGTGCTTTCCTAATTCTGCCTTTTCCCTCCCTTTTTTAACTAACTTATCGGAGTGCCATCTTAGGTTAAGCGCTCACCTCTGTCTGCCAATAAGTGGTGTTTTAACTAAGACTTGTTCAATAAGCAATCAGGGATGTATATATATTGATAGTGACTGTGTTTGAACTTGCTTGCCATATTAGTGTTAGTGTATTTTACAAGTGTGTTTTTAAATAAATAATTATATACTTTTATACCAAAGCGCTGGTCAGTGTTTGCTTGTGTTACTGTATCTTTGTACCTATTTTGTATACTCTATATACTGTCCAACTCTTCTTGAGAGCAGTCTGGCTGCTCACCCACAGCTACCAGGTAAATCTGGGTGGTAAAGACTGCTACCAATTGGGTTTACTGCCAACACCTGTAGTCCTAAGCCTTTTGCAGTGGTCCCTGAGGGAACTGCACAGGTTTCTGCCTAACGCTTGGGATCTATTTTAAAGTGCCCCAGAAAGAACAGAGTCAGCAGGCCAATCTACCTCGTGTAACATATTAAGGTATGGCATAATGTTGACTGACAATATTTAACGAGGCTGTTTGCCATTTTCACACGTCATCTACGCCCTTCTAACTACCATTTAGTGCACCATCTGCACTCTTCATTGAGACACAACCGAGGAAAGGCACTCATATTCCACCCCTTTTGAAGCATCCTCTGAAGCCCCATCATTATCCCATTTGACCTAGTTCATCTAAATTAAATACTTTTTTTGTTAGCAATGAATTTATGTATTTAACATTTATCATACCATTTAAATAATAGCCATTGAAAAACAACATATCAACATCCATGTTTTACTTTATATTATATATCTCAATATTAAAAAAAATGAACATATGTTACTCAATATTTTCCACACTATTTTAGACAACATTTTGACTTGTAACCCTCAAGGCTATACCACAAAATATGTTCACTCTATAAATGACCATAACATATTAGAACACAGCTGTAAGCAAATGTCCGACAGCCTCATTCCTAAATCCTACAAACTTGACATTGCATTTGATACATTGTTTCATGGTTTGTTCACCTTAATAGAAACCTTTTATTAACAGAACAATACATACCTCCCCATCCAAGTGCATGATCTTAACATTGCTTTTAGCTTCAGACTCATGTTGATAGCTATACTTTCTCAACAGCGTTGGTAGCAGACCATCGACCCAGCTGCAAACATACAAGGGTAAAAAGAGAGGAAACACTTTAAGTGTGGAAGCATTGATTGGCCTTGCGCCCAAGAGGTTTTAACAATAGATGCTCAGGTTTTCCTTGAGCTTTATAGTAACCTGTTGCTGATATGCTGTATTCTGCGTTTCCGCCGTGGCCACCTGACATGTTTGTATTTTAACCATGCAGTTTTCACTGTGGTGTATCTGTGTTGTGTGTTTGGGGTAGAGATTGTGGATGGTGGATGGCAGGGCGAGGTGGTGGGGGTGGGTTAGATGGGGATTAGGGGGAATCCCCATTACAAAAAAACTGCGAAAACAACCGTAATGAAAACTGCACGGTTAAAGTGCAAGCAGGTAAAGTGGGCGTGGGGAAACACGTGGAACTGGGTATGCATAGAGGGCACTGTGGTTGTATCCTTTACCTGGCTCTGGCTTTTTAGTGGTGTGATCAAAGGGGCTGTTTGCTTCCCCAATCTAATGGACGATGGGTTTAGAGGAGGTACATAGGTCGATGCCCATTCCACACTACTTGGTACTCATTGCTTGGCAGGGCACAGACTGTGTAAACCCACAATTTGCCTACAAGACCCTGTCCACTTAAGAACTCGGGACTGGGAGTAGATAGAAAAGCAATCAACAAATGATGACATGGCCTGTTTGCATTTGGGGCAATCATAAATACAAAAAGTCAACAGTGCACAGAGATCAGCTGTTCCTCACCTCAGCCCACTTCAGCAATGAGAGCCATTTCACAAATCCTATGTGACTTCACAACGTGACCACTGTGATCTCAAAGAGGAGCAGGGATTCACTGCATGGTTTACTGAGCGAGGCCACGTTCACCCTTAGCCAGCTCTGACACCGCCGGCTGCGCTAGCTCCATAAAAAGGGCAGATGCGAGAAATAGGAAACCACTTACTATGTTCGTCCAAGTTATTTAGTCCACAGTGCAGCAGAAAACATCACTCTCTATGCCCTAAAGCAACTCAGAAATCTTAGTAGAGGGACAAGTGAAATCCAAAATGGTGGAGCAGCCACTGAAAGGCTTGGTGGTCCCACCAGACCCCGAATGAAAAAAGCTATATTAGTTAAAACCCACCAATCCCAGCCTCTTGCCAATCTGGTCAAAGAGGTGCAGACCCTCACAGGCAGCCCAGCCCAGGGGGGTGAGGAGGGGCTATTCAAACATCTTGGATGTTTGGAGGAGTTTATGACAGCAGAGAGGAGAGAGTTGGTGAATTTTGAAGAAGACAACCATGAGGTGTTTGGAAAGAAGGAGGTGTCTGGAGCCCAGAGTGGCCGATTGAGATGGTACATTTGAGACACCTGGATGAGCTTGAAGACCATAAAGAGGAATTTGCAAGAGTGAGTCAGTAGGTCGAGTTTGGTCGACATCAGGAAGAGGCCTTGTATGAGGGACAACAGGAGGGAGTGCTAGAATACAAAGAGCAGGAGGATGGAGACAGAAAAGGAAGATCCAAGAGGGCCCATCAAAACCAAGTCCGGGGTAAACAAGCTAAACTAAATGGTTTGGACCCACTGTAGGAGGAGGAACAAGCAGTGTCTAGACAAGAGGAGGACCATGTCCAGCTCAGTAATATTGAAGGGACAAGAAGGGTAGAGATGGTAGAGATCAATGGCAAGACCCTGTTAATTTCCCCAAAGAGTCAAGGCGGGCTCTCCTTTTGTGTAATCA
Source organism: Ambystoma mexicanum (assembly GCF_040938575.1). Classification (NCBI taxonomy): domain Eukaryota; kingdom Metazoa; phylum Chordata; class Amphibia; order Caudata; family Ambystomatidae; genus Ambystoma; species Ambystoma mexicanum. The sequence continues at coordinate 338,415,634 of NC_090931.1, read as the reverse complement.
TGGCTTTGGCTGTAAAGTTCTACCTCTACAAAATGCTGGTAGAAGAACCATAGTGACAGCTGAACAATTCATAGGAGTAACAAGAGAGCAGCAGAAGAAGGGTACAGGAAACCATGAAGCCTGATAAACTGACTAAAGAGAAGCACCATACCTGAACAAACTGTACTGAGGCTGTCATGACCCACAGGACGCGCCCCTTTCGGTCTTCCTGGTCCTTGTCGCAACGGGCCTTGCATTCCCTGACACTCCCAACATGGCCATCCAGCGTGACACGCCTTCCGCAGTCTATACGTTGGACGTAACCTATTCTACTAATAGACCGCACCCCCGCAGCTCCGGGCGTCTCAATGCTATTGCCAAGTAGCGATCAAACGTGTGCTCCGTGGTTCGCTGTATTGCTTTCCTGGTTCCTAGCTTTTCTACTCCGATTCCTTGCCCCTTTCCCTGTTCCTCTTGCTTCCTGGACTCGTGCGCCATCATCACGCCTTCTTCGTTTCCCGGATCCCCGGATTGCTGCATCCCGGAATCTTAAACGCACGCTGGAGTCGGAAGAGACTCGCTCAGCCTTATTGAAGTCCAGGTCTGTCCGCTAGAAGACACCGCCCACGGAGTCCAGCAAGGATCGGTCTCAGGTGAGAAGGGGGGGAACTCTGTGCCAGTTTGAGACGCCTACCGACCGCACTCAAAGTCGACATGGAAGCGGCCGTCCAGGACCTGATGCGAGGTATGCAAGAATTAACCACCGAGGTGCAGAATTTAAAGGCGGAAAAAGCAGCTCTCAGGCAATTAGTTCTATCCCGTGATTCAGCCGCAAAAGAAAGTGTGTTACTGGGCGGCATTGTTGACAAATACGATGGGTCAGCAAAAACCCTTCGTGGATTCCTGGACTCATGTTTGGTTCACTTTACATTTAAGCCCTATTACTTTTCCACTCCCAGGGCTAAGGTGGGTTTCATAATATCTCACCTTTCCGGAAATGGTTTAACCTGGGCTACACCCCTAGTTAACTCCGGCGACGCTCTCCTAGATGATTACGATGGTTTCATACGGGCCCTAAAGACCATGTTTGATCGCCCAGAGCAGGTCTTTAGTGCCCAGGAACGCCTCTTAGACTTTCAGCAGGGATCCCAGGATGTGCTCACGTATGTAACCCGATTCAAGCAATTGGTCAAGGAAGCTGATTGGTCTCCGGAGGCAAGTTTTACCCTTTTCAGGAGAGGAGTAAATGAGGAGATTAAAGATGAGTTAGCCAGAGTGGCCCGACCAAACTCATTCCAGGCTCTTATGGACCTTGCCATGCAAATAGACTTTTGCATCCAGGAAAGGAAGGCAGAGAAGAAAAAATCTAGGAGGAAACCCTCCGAAGGTGTCCTTTGAGAGTACCTCCAAATCTGACACAAACCCAGGATCAGTCACCGAACCAGAACCCATGCAGATAGGAGCTTTCCGTGGACCCATATCCCCGCAAGAAAGGATGAGAAGGATTAATACGGGGTTGTGCATGTATTGATCCTCAGACAAACACTTGGTTAGTGAATGCCCTCTGGCCCCTCCTCGGCGTTCGTGAAACGCCAACTCCCGATCCTAGATGGAGCATGTCTTTGGGAGAGAGATGTTTGCTCCACATCAATTCCATCCTTGAACTCTCCTGGACAAAACGATCTAGTGATACGACAGGCCTTCCTATCAACCTCCGGGAATAAGACCTATCCTGTTTTGGCCTTTGTAGACTGTATGGATATGGGAATATTCATTGATCAAGATTGGGTTTTTAGTCACCACATCCCATACGAAACACGAAGCATCATGCAGCCGGTGGAAGCGATCGATGGAAGACCCCTCACTTCGGGGCCCATACGCCTGCAGACCAAAGAGATCCAGCTTTCAATTAACCACCACCAAGAGCGGATTCGATTCAACATTATCAAGTCAGCTCATTACCCCATGGTACTGGGCATGCCCTGGTTACAGAAACACAATCTGTATATCAATTGCACAGCAGGATCACTATTCCTCGGCTCAGAGTTTTGTATGTCTCACTGTCTAATCCTGGATCCCTCCTTGACCCCTTCCAAAGAACCACCAATAGACCATCAAGCACCTCTCATGGTTTCCAATATCGTGCAGGTTCCTAAGGCCTATCAGGGATTTGTTGATGTGTTCTCAACTGCCATAGTCCAGGCCTTACCCCCTCACAGGCCTGAAGACTGCGCCATAGACACAGATCCCTCACCAGTGATTCCCTTTGGCAGGATGTTCATCCTTTCCGAACCTGAGAAAAAGGTCCTCCGAGAATACTTGGATACCAACCTTGAGAATGACACCATAAGACCTTCAAAATCTCGAGCCGGAGCTTCATTGTTCTTTGTTCCTAAGAAGGACACTAAGGAACTCAGACCCTGCCTCGATTATCGTGGATTAAATCTATGCACCCTCAAGGACTGGTACCCTTTACCCTTAATCTCGGATATCCTGGAAGCGTTCAGAGGCGCTGTGATTTTCCCGAAACTGGACCTCCGGGGTGCCTATCATTTGATTCGTATCCGGGAAGGAGACAAATGGAAAACAGCATTCAGAACACCCTTTGGTCACTTTGAATATGTGGTCATGCCCTCTGGATTAGCTAATGCCCCAGCAGTCTTTCAACGTTTTATGGACAGGGTGTTCTCTCGCATGCTATTCCTCTTCGTCATCGTCTACCTGTACGACATTTTGATCTACTCCAAGGACCTTCTAAAGCATGAAGAGCATGTAAAGGCAGTACTACAACGACTCAGTGAACATAAACTCTTGGCCAAACCCGGAAAATGTCTGTTTCACGTTGCTTCTGTTCATTACCTAGGATTTATCCTTACTCCAGAGGGAATTGGTATGGACCCTTCAAAAGGTAAAGGCTATATTATCCTGGCCTGCTCCCACGTCTGTGAAACAAGTTCAATCCTTCCTGGGGCTTGCCAATTTCTACCGGAAGTTTATACCCACCTTCTCTGAGATTGTTCAACCGATTGTTGCTCTCCTGAAGAAAGACACCCCCTTTGTCTGTTCTATTCCGCAGGATAAGGCATTCCAACTCTTGAAGACAAGATTTACTCAAGCCCCCATTCTGGCCCAACCCGACACTGATCTACCATTCCTTGTGGAAACGGATGCCTCTAATTACGCCATTAGAGCGGTGTTTAAGCAAGAATTCGAGGATAAACTAGAACACCCCATTGCTTACCTTTCACGAACCCTGACTCCCAGTGAGACACACTACTCCGTCCTGGAAAAAGAACTTTTAGCCATCTGCCAAGCCTTCACTGAGTGGCGACATCTACTCCTGGGAGCTAGATATCCAGTCCAGGTCAGCACGGACCACCCAAATCTTCAAATTCTACAGTCATTAGAGTGTCGGAACAGTCGTCAGGCTCGTTGGGCCTTATTCTTTGCCCAGTACCAGTTCCACATCACTCATGTTCCTGGATCACAAAACTTGATTGCTGACGCTTTATCTCGATGGCCTGACTATGAAACTACCGAAGATATGGCCTATCCTAAGATGTTTCCCCACACGATTTTTGTAGCTCAAGCAGTCAATCTCCTGGAAGAAATCTGAGTACAAACCCAATCCTCTGAACTCTGGAAGAATATTTCAAGAAAGAATCAATGGAACCTGAGAGTCAAGAAAGGATATTTGTTCAAGGACAATGCTCTGCTCATTCCTACACAAAAATTACAACAAAGGATAATAAACCTCTGTCATGATACCCTTCGCTCCGGACATCGTGGCATCACCAACACCCTCCACCTCATACAAAGACAATTTTGGTGGCCTAAAATGAAGACTGACGTACAACTATACGTCAGAGCCTGTGCAATCTGTAGTCAGAATAAACATGACAACAAGATGCCAGCAGGTCTTCTGCTACAACCCGCACTGCCAACAAGGCCATGGGAATTTATCGTGACAGACTTCATTGTGGAATTACCACCTTCCAGAGGGTACACCACCATCATGGTCACCATTGACTTGTTCACTCATATGGCTCATTTCACACCCCTCAGTAAGCTACCATCCTCATCTGAACTGGATGGAATCTTCCCGGAGGACATATTCCGCCTTCATGGACTTCCTTCCAAGATAATTTCCGATCGAGGACCTCGATACGTCTCACAGTTCTGTAAACACCTCTGTCAAATATTAGGAATCCAACGCGCTCTTTCATCAGGTTATCACCCTCAAACCAACGGGGCCACAGAACGTGCTAATCAGACTCTGGAACAATATCTTCGATGTTTTGCCACTAAGGTTCAGGATGACTGGTCGCTCCTGATACCCGTGGCTGAATTCGCCTATAACAATTCCGATCATTTGCTTTTATTGCAGCCAAGGATTCCATCGATCAGTTCTGCCCTCAGTTCTTCCACAACCCACACCGGTACCTACTGCCGACTCCTGGATTCAAACACTCATCAACATATATAAGGAGACCAAAGAGCACTTAGAGAAGGCCAGAACACAGACCAAGAGATATGCAGATTCCAAAAGAAGACCCGTGCCTTCTTATTCAGTTGGAGATCAAGTTTGGTTGTCCTCGAAATTACTACCCCGACATCTACGGCAAAACAAATTGGCCCCCCGGTATTATGGTCCGTTTTCCATCAAGGAAATTATAAACCCAGTCTCATACCGGCTCAAGCTACCAGAATCCTAGAAAAAGATTCACCCAGTTTTTCACACCTCCTTATTGAAACCTTATATTCAATCCTCTCGGAAATCCTGCAGACCCACTCCTGTGGTGGTGGACAATCAACTGGAATATGAAGTGTCCCGGATATGCGACTCCAGGTATAAAAAATCCCCCTAGTGAAAGAACTTGGGAACCACTTTCTAATCTGAATACCCCTCGACTGCTCAGAAAATACCACCTCATACACCCAGGCAAACCTCGAGGAACAGGTTTTCGGAGGAGGCATGCTGTCATGACCCACAGGACGCACCCCTTTTGGTCTTCCTGGTCCTTGTCGCAACGGGCCTTGCATTCCCTGACACTCCCAACATGGCCGTCCAGCGTGACACGCCTTCCGCGGTCTATATGTTGGACGTAACGTATTCTACTAATAGACCGCACCCCCGCGGCTTCGCGCGTCTCAATGCTATTGCCAAGTAGCGATCAGACGTGTGCTCCGTAGTTCGCTGTATTGCTTTCCTGGTTCCTAGCTTTTCTACTCCCGTTCCTTGCCCCTTTCCCTGTTCCTCTTGCTTCCTGGACTTGTGCACCATCAGCACGCCTTCTTCGTTTCCCAGATCCCCGGATTGCTGCATCCCGGAATCTTAAACGCACGCTGGAGTCGGAAGAGACTTGCTCAGCCTTATTCAAGTACAGGTCTGTCCGCAAGAAGACACCACCCACGGAGTCCAGCAAGGATCAGTCTCAGGTGAGAAGGGGGGAACTCTGTGACAGAGGCACAGAGGTGCGTGTAGTGGCTATGTCCAAAAACCTCTAATCAGAAGTTTGCATGAGTGTAAAATCTGGTTTTACCCTATTCTTGTGTGCAGTCTCTTTATGTAGCCGACTTGGTATAGGACAGATGGTGTTGGAAGTGGGATGAAGAAAGTCTGCGATGAAAACCTACCCACAATGTTAATCAACAGGCTCTGATACCTGAACAATTGGCAAACCACTCCTTCAGAGCATCCAAGAGAAACAAGCATTTGTATGACTTCTAGGCCAAGTCAAGATTAACATGGGGAACGCAGTACGGGTATTGTCCCCACCTCTCAGAACAAGCTTCCGGCAAAGTTGCATGTGCCCTACAAAGTCACTCACGTAATCAGGGATCTTAGTCACTGGGTCCATCAAAGCGATTGATTAAAAAAAACTACCCAGATATACCATGAGAACTAACCCCAGGCCTGGAAGAAACCTGAAGAAGCTGCATTAATGGCCCATCTACTCGTAGAGGAAAGAGAGAAGCTCTCAACAACCTTGACAGGACTGATAATCCAAAATCTGAGCACCAACCAGACTCATGTCCTGAGAACGTATCTGCACCATTTCTCCAATGTTATTTTAGATTTCATGGGATGAGACCATGGCATTCCACAATGCATCAAAACTACTCCCGGGAAATCAGTCCATCTGCAAGCCTATGGATTACTTGAGCCCTGCCATAAAGTCGTTGAAGAAGTTCAGAAAATGCTAGACTCAGCATAATTAAACCTGTGTAAAGCCATTGGTTACCCCCACCCCCCGATCATCCTCTTTCTTAAACCAGATTGGTCTTGAAGGTTCTGCATACACACTTTTCCCACTGTGGTGCATATATGATGCCCTGAATCAATGAGATGTTTGGGAGAATAGGGCCCATCAGGTTTATCTCCACCCTCAACTTATGAACGCTGATATTGATAAAACCAGTTGGCTCCAGAAGACTGGGAGAAGCCCACCTTTGTGACACCAAGGGGGATTCAACAAATTCACTGTCATTCTATTTGGGCTGTATGGGGTGCTAGCTACCTTACAGCTACCTTCAAGGGGATCATGAGTACCATTCTGCAGTCACACAAAGCATTTGCAAGCACATACATGGACGCTGTTATGGTCTGCAGTCAAAGTTGTGCTGAGCATATGAAACACCTTTAGCTTGTTGCCCAGTCCACCTTGTGCTGTCTTCAGTGAAATATTTCAGATTCAAAATAGGCAAAGGAATAGTACAGAGTACAGGCACCAAAGTTAGGAGAACTGAACAATCTAATTCCAATGGCCAAACAAGAACTGCAATCTTTACTAAGCTTTATGAGATACTATTGATGATTTATCGCCAATCTTTCAGTTATCGGAGGACCATTCATGGACCAGCAAAAGAGTTTAAAGTTCAACTACATCCAATGTTCTAATAGTACTGAGAAGGCTTTTAGACTACCAAAGCACTCCCTTTGCCACCCCCTGATTGTACCTAACTTCGCGGATCCATTTGTCTTCCAAATATATGCAACACAAATATGTGTGGGGGCTGTTTTTTTGCAAGTGAGAAATGATGTAGAGCAATCAATACTATTCATAAGTAGGAAGCTCCAACTACCCCACTATAGAGCTAGATTGTCTAGTTAATGGAGGGCCATAGAAGAACTAACATTCTAATTAAAGGGTTGCAAGTTCACCTGATTAACACCCGATGCCCCAATCACCTGCTTCTCTAGAACCATAGACCCCCAACCCTAAAGTTAGGAGTTGATTTTTAGCACTCCAACTATACTTCTTTACAGTGACACAGGGGCAAGCAAGGTCCCGGCCAATGTAGATTACCTGAACAGATAGTTAGTGAACCTCAGTACAGCCAGTGAGAACAGAGAAGCATATGACAAGTTGCTTGGCTGGCTAAAATACGTATTGCTGGGATGGGGTCCTCTTCGATCTAGCAGATGATGGGCATATAAGATGCATACAGGGTATGCCTTAAGTCACCCCACTTGATCCATGTCAATGGTCAGGGGCTAGTTTATGGACACCCTCAGTCACCCTACAAGACACTGGGCCTCATTACAAGTGTGGCGGTCCGGAAACAAGGGTGCCAGTAAGATTACCGGCACCCTTGTTTCCGGACCGCAACACTATGGGTCTGCCTGCCGGGGCTGCTTCGTCTGACAGGTGTGGCCCTGCCGGGCGCAGTGGCCCTGGTACGCAGATACATTCCCGTGGATAGGACTAACATTTTCCGAAACCTAGCTTCCTGGTCCGCTGGAACTTGTAATGTCCCGGGGGCACCAGCAAGCTAGGTGCCAGTAAAATGTTACGTGTCCGGCGGCAACACACCAGAAGCACGGGCAGGGTTATCGCCAGACTCGTAATGAGGCCCACTGTCATTTTAAGAGCTCAGGTCTTGGAGTGGATAGAAAAGCAAGTAAGAAACAATGACACTGTCCTTTTAAGAGATCATGAATTGGGGCAAACAGAAATACAGTGTTAAGTTCACAGAGACCATCTGTTCTGCATCGCAGCCCACTCAAGTCCAAGAGCCTTTCATAAATGATAAGTAACTTCACACCAAGACTGCCGCTAATCACAGGTAGAAGGATGCATTCTCTATGCGGTTCGTGGAGCGGCGGAGCCATTTTCAGCTACAGCCAGCTCCGACACTGCCGACTGCACTCGCTCAATGAACAGAGCAGACACCACTTAGCTTTTTCCTTTGCAGCAAATTATGTATGTGCTGAATGTACTACAGTGAAGCAATCCAAGCTAAATCATCTACAGTATGCCCTCATTACAATCTATATGTGAATAGAGGCCAAAAGTAAAATGTACTAAGTCTTAGCGTACCAACCCTTTCAAAGCCCTTTGAATCCTACACTCGAGTCTGCACATGCTTTACCGAATGATCTCAAATCTTTCAGAAGCTATATACAGTTCTTGACAATGGCCAGTACAAAACTCGCAATTCCCGCCCACCGAATTTCAGGCCACATGCTACATTTTTCATATCTTTTCATATCTAGACTATCTTTAAAAAGCATCCAATAAAACGATATTTGTTCATATGTGGAGTTACCAAAGATTATTGTCTGGACAAGATCCCTCAGAACGCATTTCCTGTGCAAAGCGTCTAGTCACAGTATCAGTAGAAATGCATCAACTAAGGGGTTCACTTCTTAATGGATTGTTATTTCCCAGGGAAGATGTGCCCGTCTCTTTAAACCCGACAAAAATACATTTTTATATTAAGTTCTTAAAGAGATTTTACATTAGCATGAATCAAATAGACAGGACATGAATGAAACTTAGCATAACACTGAACTGCTTTCCAAGTGCATAAAGAATCGTTTGTTTTCATAATATGATAATATAATGCATTGATAAATAAATGGGCAGGGCATCTACATCTGTAAAGCAACACCAAACAGTAGATAAAATGATATGACGGGCATGCATACATTATATTTTCAACTTTTTAAAGACAGAATAGTTTATCATGTATACACTATTTCTTTTACCAGCGGAGATATCCACATTTTAATAGTTAATGTGTTGCTTCCGGTGTTAGGCAGAATATAACGTGTTACATATAACTGAAGAATGCTGTAGATTTACCCATTTTGGCATAATGGTTTTCACCAGTTATCTTTAACTGTCGTGGAACAAGTCATTTACAATTGCTGGCTAATTTGATTTGAGATTAAATACTTGGAATAAGCAGTAACATTTGCAAAAGCTATGATTTTGATTGCTCAAGTTTGGCGGGATCCAAACTAACCAACTAGTTTTGGTGTGAAATGCCCTATCATTGTCAGCCAGCAGCGAGAATTTATTTTACAGCTAAGAAACATTAACAATTAACAAAACATTTTAAACCACAAACACAGTTCAGATCTAACAGCCTGGTCCTCTGGTCCCTTGCAAGATTTACCAGAACCCCTGCGCAGCCTATACGTGTCCCATTCCCTTTCAATTATGCACCCTTAATGTGCTGGCGACATTCCTCCAGGACACAGCCAATGACAATGTACATCTCCAAACATCAGGCTGGCGTCCATCTTAGGAGAGGCCTCTGTGCTGCTTCCTGCTTTCATTCTACTTTGAACCATAGACACACAGCAGCAGCTTTCAAGATGTATGTGTTTCTTCATTGGCTGTGCTGCTTTAAGCAATGGCTGGGGTGCCCTACAAAATTGCTCACCTGGAAACATAACTCTCTCCTACAGAGGGAGAGAGTGAAAGAAAGTGCAGACTGAGTGTGTGAGCCTGAGAAAGAGCTCTGCATCAACAAATTATAATTCAGGAACAGCTAGCAGTGAAAAAATATGCAATTTTTGAAAATAGAAAAATGGAAATCCTTATATGATGGTTAAACAAGGCAGATCTTGCCCACCATCCAGTATCTTCTGCAGGCAATGACCGGGGGAAGATTCAGTTATCACTAGGGAGAAAAGTGGCAGGGTATTGCACGAGTTTGAGTGGTGTCCAAAAAGACTTAGAGCATACTTTCAAGCTCAACAAACAGGTTTTTTAGAGGGTTCAAAACAAAGTTGGACTATTTAAACTTAAATGGTCTGTCAGAATGGCAGTTCTTAAGTACAAGTCTCTCTTTTCAAAACCAAGGGAAATGACTCTCAAAAGCACCTCTGGATCTCTCCCCAGTGTCACTCATAGTACTTGGTATCTTGCCTGGTTTCGTCTTCAATGGTCCCTTTCTACTCTGGTGTTCACCAGTTGGCACAGTGAAGGTCTCAGCTCCTGACTTTGACTCAAGTACAGGCCAGCTGTTCCAAATGGCTCACAGCTTCTCCCAGAGGCAAGGCAGCCTAAGACAGGGTTCAGGCTGTCAAGAAGCCTGGCTCTACAGCCACACATCCCACTCTCACTCTCACTCTCCTCCTCATCACTTCATCATAAGATTGTTTCGGCTGGGCTTTACTGGTACTTCCACACGGTCACAATCTCTGTGTACTTACTCCTTTTGGCATCCTTGATGGTTGCCAGATGCTCCTAGCTGCTGTAAGGAAGGCATGGTATCAAACAGTAAGACGGACACAAGTGACCACAATTCAAGGGGGTTTATTGAACTTCAATTGGGTTTGAAAAATGCCTATATAATCCTAAATCTAAAGATGGGAGCAAGTTACGGCCATCAAATAATAACGCAGTCCTAGTGCTGTCTTGTCAAAATAAAAGGTCTTATACCAATAAACCTATTGTCGATCCTTACTTCTAAATACAAATGGTGTGGGAAACAATGTCATACAAAAGAAAAGTGCTCAAGAAATATGTCAAGATAGTTGAGCGGTTAGCTTCCCTTTCCCATGTTTTTAGCACCGGACAAGGCGGCACACTTGAGCTTAGCACATACTCTGGCTTTTCTAGCACAATGATGCAGTTCAAAATCTCAGTAGCAGGACCTTCTGTGCAAAAGTCTCTTTGCCATTCAAAGTCTCCTATTTCAGAGGGCCTGATGCGACAAACATTCGAAGTTTGTTTCTTCCCAGGATTCTCATATGTACAACTTCTCTGGTGATTCACTGTTCACCCCGGGTCCCCTTCCGTCGGGTTCAGACCCATTTTAATACAAAACCTTCTATTGGTCTCCCTCCAATTGAAGATTTTGCTTGACCCGTCGCAGGACCACTTCGATTCACAATTCTTTGTTGTCTTCTAATACAACCCTTGAACTTTCACTTCTGTCACTTCTCTTCTGGATACCTTAAGGAGACCTTTGATTGGGCACGCACTCAGTGCCGGACCACTCTGTGAAAGGTATCGTATTTTTCTTTTCAAAATTCAAACGCTCATCAGCAGTTCAACTTTATGTCTTTCATCACACGCGTTTTAACAATGTTCATTCCAGCGCTCGCCATACAATGATGCTGCTTACAACTTTGGCTTCAACACAGACCGGTCTTGATTCGATCTCCCAACTCACCGGCTGTGTTGATTTTACTGACGCTGCTTTGTTCTTGGACCCAAAGATGGTACCACGGCAGCTGCTGTTTCTCCCCGCCTTCATTATTGATGTTGGAGGGCCCTGGGTATCTCCGACACACAATACAGGATTCTTCAGCCTGGTTTCCTGGTCTTATGCTTTCTGATCTCGAGGGCTCTTGAAAGTAATGGTTCCTTGTCGGAAAGGTCAAGTGAACTTCCCTCCTTGCAATCCCCTCCTTTGTTGCCGTCTTTCTTCTCTCATTCTTCTGCCTTCTCGAAACTGCTATTTCCTCATGTGCTTTGCCTCGCCCCCAGCATGCTTTCGTGCTCCGCCTTTTATCCATGTGGGGAAGGTCGATGGAAGCCAGGTGTCAGTGATGGTAAGTAATTGCCTGACCTCGCCTGACCATTGTATTGGTACACTTCAGGTATACTGTTCGGGTGTTAGTCTGTTTTCTCCCAGAGCAGGCTGTGTGTGTGAAAGTGTTTGTGCAGGAAAGGGTGCTTGTGGGGGTAGAGTTCCTACGTATCCAATCTGATAGGATGGGGTAAAGGTGTTATAGGAAAGAGAGGGATACTGTGTCTCACCATCCAGTGTCCCACTCCCCGAGGACCCCTCACCCAGGTGATACTCCCGCACTGGTCCAACCCCAGGGTCTGGATCCAAAGGCGATGGCCATGCCCTGGCCACCTGAGAGGTAGAACCACGGAGACTAGTGGATGAGACACCTTCTGGTTTCTCACACTGCTCACACTTCCCTTAGACACCCTCTAGACTTGGGTACATCTTCCTCTGTTTTTTTCTTCCAACTTCCCTGCAACTGTTCTGGTCCTCCTTTAACCTCCTCTCTTCCTCAAGTCTTACTCTCTCCTCCAACTCCTTGATTCCTTTTTTGTACCAGCTCCTATGAAGTTCATTTTCCCTCATCCAATCTATTGACTCTTTCTTCACCACCCTCTCCTCCTCAGACCTTACTCCCAATTCCTGCTCTTCTGAAACCCCCTTTAACCACTTGCACCACATCCTTCGCAGGTCTCATTCCTTGCTCATGTTCCTCTACTACATGCCTCAATTCGTAGCCCAGCTACTCTACTCTTTTCACCACATCCTCCTGATCCTTTATCCCTACTCTTACCACCAGCCTCCTCTGCTCCAGCAGCCTGTTTTCTCTTCAACGTTAGCAAACGTGTTAATCTGTCTCCTTCCCCAAACTTGCACACCTATGCTCCCTTTGGTATACCCTATATATGAGCCTGTCTCCTCCCCCATGGCCATGCTCCCTGTGAGGGCCTGCACATGTGGCAGATTCCCTAAGTTTGTGCAGCATGTTTCTTTCAGGTATTTCTAATTGATCAACAGGGGTCTCTTGCAACCCCTTGAACCAGGCTACATAAAGCTGGTCAACCACATTGAAGTTTTATGTATAAACAGACGCTGCAAAGCTCTGTCCTGGACAAGTGGAGCCAGCGTTTCTACGGCATTGCACCCTCCATGTAGTAGTTTCTCTGTATGAATGTCCCTAAGCAGTGCAACAACTTTTTCATATTACACATTTTCTGAACAGAAATGATAAATTACTCACCGTAGCATCTAGCACACTCCTAGTGCATATTCCCCTTTCCTCCATACTGCAATGGCGCCCCTCACTAGGGATGGGAAACGGAACCATTTTCACCAGAAAAATGTCTATACCCCTTTAAATGTATGCGTGTGGCGGGCGTGGCCCGGGAGCACGCGCTCCATTTACTCCGCCCTCCAGCGTCACACGTATCTTATTATTAGGGGCGAAGGATGGAGGACCGTATGGAGGAAAGGGGAGTATGGACTAGGAGTATGTTAGCCACTACAGTAAGTAACTTATATTTACTCTTATGTCCCGTCCCTTTTCCTCCATACTGCATGGACGATTACCACTGAATGATGCCCAAGGAAGGTGCAATGCTTTGGATCCTAAGAAAACAGGTTCCTCAGGACAGCTGGCCTGACTGCTGCATCTGATTCTGTGCTGCTATCCAGGCAGTTATGCTTGCAGAAAGCCAATGAAGTGACCTATGTAGCTGCTCTGCTAATGGTTTGCCATGGTACATGCCTCTGGAAGGCGACCACCGTCGCTTTGGCCCTAACTGCATGAGCATGCATATCTTGTGGAACTTCCTTCTGATGAGACGTATAGGTCTTCTGAAGGTATCTGGTCATTTAATCGAATGTAATACCATAGAATGCCTTTCCATCTCAAAAATAGCATCGAAAAAAAAGCATTGAATGCATGTTTTTTATAAGGTAAAGGGTTTAGTTTCATTTTAATGGGGTTTAAAGGGTAAAAAAAGAGGGTTGGTGGATCCCCCATTAAAAAATAAAATACAAAAAATTCATTTGATGCAATTTTTTTTTATGCATTTTTTTCGATGGAATGGTCTGTCGATGGTAAGAATGCGGTGGAATTGCTATAAACCCTTCTGAATGGTCAAGACCATCCACCTGGAGGCCTTCGATGCTTGGTCCCTTAGCTTAGAGCCGCCGAAGGTGACGAATAACACATCTGTCTTGCGAAACCCTTTTGTCCTGTCTAAATATAATTTCAGGGCTCTTCTAACATCCAGACAGTGCAACACTCTCTCTGCTTTGTCCTTTGGGTTAGGAGAAAAGGTTGGCAACACACTTCTTCATTCAAGTGGAATGAGGAGACCACCTTCGTAAAAAATGCCGGATGGGTGCGAAGCACCACCTTGTCTCGAAGGCAAATGGTATACGGTTCTGTGGCCATCAGGGCCTGAATTTCACTCACTGTCACAGCTGAGGTAAGACCCACCAGCAGGGCTGTTTTGATTGTGACCAGCTTTATGTCTGCCGATGCCATGGGCTCAAAGGGCCTATGCGCGAGTGCCACGAGCACCACATTGAGGTCCCACACCAGATGTGATCTTTTGGTAAGAGGATATAGCCTTGTTAGCCCCGTCAGATGTCTTTTGACTACCAGGTTGGAGGAAGAGAATGACTAGTGGTCTGAATTTCGGTAAGCGCCTATGGTGGCCAGGTAGGTCTGGCATGTCTCTACCTGTATCATTGAACGCGCCAAGTGCACGGAGAAAGATAACACTTGATCTATCATGCACGTCAGAGAGTCTATCCCTTTGTCCTTCACCCATAAGCAAAATCTGGTCCATTTGCTTTTTGTATTGCCTTCTGGTGGACTTGCTTCTAGCTTTCTGAATTATGACTGAGATGTTACATTGTTACTTGGTCAGGAACCAGACTACTAGGGCTAGCTTCCCGGGAGCCGGGTGAACTACCATCCCCCCTGCCATAAGAAGAGCCTTCGATCATGAATCGGTAGGTTCACTGGACCCTGCACTGCCAGCCATATGAGGTCTGAGAACCAGGGCTGTGCCGGCCACATTGGGGCAATTAGAATCAGGCTCATGTTGGCTGACTCTTTGACCTTGCTGAGATTTTTGTGAATGAGGGGCATTGAAGAGAAATGCATATGCCGTCATCCCGCACTAAGGGAGGTGTAGGGCATCCCCGAGGGAGCCTTGCCCCTGACCCTGCCAGGACACGTACTGCTGACATCTCCGGTTCTGCTCTGTGGCAAACAGGTCTATGTGGGGTCGGCCCCATCTCTTGAAGATGTCCACTAGGACTTGTTCCTCTTGCTGCCACTCGTAGTTGTCTACCCTGAGTCTGGTGAGACTGTCCCGGCAGATGAATCACTGACAGCCATATGTGGCGTTCAGTGGCCCACTCCCATATCTCTATGGTGAGCATGCACAGGGGGGGCTATCTGGTTTCCCACTGCTTGCTGATGCAGAACATGCATGTGGAGCTGTCCATTTGTAGGCAGACCCCCTGACTGCTTATTAAAGGCAGGAAAGACCAGAGAGCCAGCTGGATGGCCTTCAATTAGAAGAAATGTATGTGATTTTTGCGTTCCTCCCTCGTCCATGCACACTGCGCGCGTATACGGTGGCTCTCCATCTGTCCATAGAGGAATCTGTAGTGATAGTAGACTCCGGAAGTGGTTGCCTGAAAGCTCTGCTCCCCCCCTGAGATTAGTATCCTGTCTCCACCATGGCGACTGCTGCATCCGGGGAGCCCGTCATTTGGCTCCATGAGACCACAAGGTGCAGTTGTGCCCACCTCATCCAGAGCCTGGTGCAGAGAATTGCCAGGATACATGATGCCAAAATCCCCAGCAGGTGTTGGTACAACCAGGCTGATGTATTGGATCTGCTTAGGAAAAGGCCCATAGCCATTTTGATTGCTGCTTCATTCTCGTGTAGCTTCCCTGTCCTGCAAGTGGGTATGCCATGCACCAGGAGACCAGAGGGGTGACCATGGGGGACCATTACCCCCTAGAAGTGGGCTCTGTGCCTTGCTGCCCTTCCGACTGGTGCACGGGTTCACATGCTGCCATTTTGTCCTGCTGCACCGCCATTTTATCCTGCTCCGACACGCCTGGTGTCGTATTATGCCTAGCCTCCCTCTGCGTACTGTTTCTGGGCAGGTTCATGCTTTTTCCGCACCTCAGGCTACCGCCTGGCAGGCTGTGCCCCCTTGGCCCAATGGCCAGTAGTGCTGTTGCATGCAGGTGCCCCCTCGGACATGGGCTTGGTACTTGGGAAAGGCCCCTCGGGAGATTTCCCAGTGACAGAGCCAACAGGTCCCTCAGCAATGGAACCAGTAGGGTCAGAGGACCCCTTGGCTGTGAGGTCGGTAGCTCGATGAGCCTTGGTACCCAAACTGGTTACAGGGCCTTCCTGGGCCCTCCCGCACAGCTGTTTCCTGGGAAAGGAATCACCCTTGCAGGGTGCTTTGTTAAAGAAAACACTCACCTTTGCCTTTGTCTTCCTGCGCACGTACTCCTTTATGTGCTCCGGCCGAGAACTGGAGAACAGCTCCCTCCACCTGGCAAGCCAGTTCTTAAGGGACCGGGGAATAAGGGTGTTGCATGCTGAGCAGCTGTCCCAGGCAGCAGAGGCAGAGCGCATGCGGGTCCGACGTGGGAAAGGGTCCCCCGCAGGAAGGGCACTGACTAAAGCCCGCCTCGGCCGACATGCGCCGGGGAGGGGCGAGGCGCCAGAGGCAGTGAGACTGCTACAAAAAGGGTGATTAGTTATTTGGGTCCGAGGTCCCCAGGGTAACTAGAAAAAAGGCTGTGGAATTATGAAGAAAAATGGCCTCAACCAGAGCTCTTGTGAAGTAGGTCCACTCCCGTCGACGTGGAAAAGAGGACTGAGGTGTGGCGCCATAGGGGGGCTCAAGGGAGCGCATTCTCCTGGCCACGCCCCCGTGTACATACATTTAAAGGGGTATAGACATTATTTGGGTGAAAATGGTTCTGTTTCCCGTCCCTATTGAGGGACTCCCATGCAGTATGGAGGAAAGGGGACTGGACGTAGGAGCATGAGGAATGTTTTTCAACTGTGAGAGCCATGTTCAAAGTACCTACACAACCTTCCATCACAGAGCAGGTGAAGGAACCTGGTTCTCATGTTCACGTTTCCCCACACACCTGTGGGCAGGCAGGGGACATTGTCACAGATACCAAAATAACAGGCACAAGGCCTGGAATGACAACTGCAAATAAGGGCTGTTCAAAAAACGTCAACTTGTCTGAACCTTCCAAATGCCTGACCGTACAGACCTTCAAAAAGCACAGAATAAACTAAAATATTGTGTCATGTATTCGGCACACGCCCATTGAAAAAGACAACACCTAAGGAGAAGGTGTTGGGGTAATCACAAGCTGGAACGATATATTAAACTTTACTGATCATAGAACACCATTAAACTAGCAGCCTGCACATATACAAGGGTTGATTGAGTTATCGGACAAAGGTGCATGAAATGGAGGTACAAAATTGCAGATTTTGCAAGAAGAAACATTATTTTAGATGAAGAACATTTTGAGTTGTTTGCCTGAATCAGGTTGAACATTTCTGTCAATAGCAATACCAATGCATTGAGCATTGAGTTGTTCCCCTCCCTCAGTGCCTATTAGAGAGACACAAATAAATGCATTTTAGTATTTATCCATAAAATGGTGCACACTCTTACCCAGACTCAGGCTCCATGTGCCCCAGAAGATTCCTGGACTCCAGTGCTCTAATGAAAACTGTGTGCATGTTGGCTCTCCTTCCCGTCTGCCTCAGAGTTTCTGCATAGGTCTTTATGCACTCACTCTTGCCACATCCTGCCGGGCCTATCAAAGCGACCTTGAGAAAATGGAAATATGACTGATGAAAAACTAGACATTGGATTGTAGATCTTCACCTTATAGATCTCCAAAAAAGCCCATTAACATGAACACATGATGTCCTTTTTCGCCATTCCAGTGACATCAGTCACAGAATCAGCTTGAAAATTCAGTCAAGACCCCTCCAATATTCAATATGTTCATAACGTTTCAGCTCTTGGTGTCTAATCTATCAGCCATTGTTGACTGCAAAGGAACAAGCCCCATCAGATAGTATATCTGACAGCGAGAAGGAGATGACACAGGCACACAACATAGACCCCACATACAGGACAGACTTGTCTGAATACGGTACGACGTCCTTTCATCGCGGGACTTTTTTCGCGGGGAGTTTTCCCGCCATTTTATTTTTTTTAACTCAGAATTTTTAAGGGAGGGGGGGTAGACAAATATATATTTGGGGTGTGGGTGTTTGAGAATAGCAAACAAATTAAAGGGGATGGGGCGAATGGGTGGGAACTTCCCCAAAACTAAAACAAATAAAATTTGATACGTTTTTTTCGTTAAAATATCCACTGTAAAAACCCCCACGAAAAAACATCCCACGATGAAATGACATTGAACCCTGAATACGTATTGAAGCATGAAGTGCAATTACTCAAAAGGTCTCCAGAATGTAATATTTTCTATCTACAGATCCCTTGTAGCATAATTACAACAGTCACTATGGACCAACGCCCCCATGTGGGCGGGACAAAGACTGATATTCAAATGGATATTTCCCATCTGTGAAAGGTACAGTGAGCAAATAGCGATGGCTGCGAACTCTCAAAGTGGGAAAAACCACAGAACAGGTTATCATGCCATGTTCTTTCTGGAGAAGGGCGCCTGCTACCTTTTTGAAAATACTATGGACCAACTAGTGATCAGAGGAATCTGTTTTTTCAAGCAAGGTATTGTTGACAGAATATTTTTTTGGTCAATCAAGTAATATGCATCAAACTGTTTAATTACATTGTAGCTAGTGCAATGGATGCCACATGGAGGCGTGTGATTCTAACGTTCAATACTGCTTTCAAGTCTTCCTGCCGAGGTCTTTGCTGCGTCTAGTCTTTGGAAGTCAGCTTTGACAATACCCGTATCAAGCCAGTTGCAGTGTTCAAAATGGGAACAGGGACATGCTTAAGAAAAGGTCGTGTTGTTGAAGCAAGTAAAGTGGGCTTAGATTTTTTATTCTAACTGTAGTCTATGTCTGGAAGATCCAGACTCTTTCCTGAAAGAGAACTTTCATTTGGATCCCTCTTCAAAACCCGTCTAACCAGAAGGACTCCACCCCAAGTCTTTCTCGTTGGGGTGAAAGGAATAGGAAAGCTCCTACATTTACAGTTTTTTTAGCTCCTCCGTGGCCAGATTTCACTCTTGATGAGACAGGAAACTCATCTGTTAACATGGGGGATAAAATATGAGAAAAAATACTACTGTTAAGATCAACTTTTATAAAGGGGCCATCGTGATATGTCTTTCACATCATTCGTGAGCACATATCAGAAGGGCTAAACGATGACTTTCTCATGCTGATTTTATTTCTTAAATGAATGAAGAATCAAAAGAAAATATTCGTAATTCCAAATTGTGCGACGGGTTGGGCCAGACTCTGCAAACCATTCCAAACTCCCAACCTTGGGCTACTGGAGACGGAAATGTTTGGATGGGGGAGCAGGCAGCAGCATGTACGCTATGACGTGCCGTTACTCAAGGCCCATGTTGTGCAACACCTATGCAGCACCCTAAATCATTGGTGCAAAGATCCTCGACCCACAACTCAACACAACGAAAGTGTGAAACATAATCTGAGGCCGCAGCCTTGTCATTCTGGTATTTCATAGAACATGTATCTGCTAAGGTGGAACTAGTTTGCATTAGATCATAATTGCAGTCCTGCTTGCTGTTACTCTTCAGAACCAGTGGTCGAAGTGAGTGGGAGCGGGTGGGAGCGGTGCTCCTCTACTTTTTTTAATTATGTTTTACAGCTCCTATACTTTTTTAAAAAAAAGAAACCGTTCCGGAACGGTTTCGTTTTAAAATAACAGTGTAGGAAGAAGTTGAAACTTGCACTTTCAGTGCACTGCACATTCCCTTAAACAGCAGGCAAAGATGTTTTGGGGTTTGTATTGTGTGCGTGTGGGGGCAGGGCAATGGGGTTTGTGAGGAGCGGGGCAGGCTATGAGGGAACATAGTTCCACTACTTCTTTTCTTACACTTCGACCGCTTTTCAGAACCGTTTTAATGTGCATAGGTCCTACCGGGGCATTCTTATTCTAAGCAGCAGCTGCCACGGATGGACTTATTCCTTGCTTGCCTGAAAGGGGTCATCACCAACAGCCGAAGCAGAAGTCGGTCACAAATGCGAATACTGACAACTTTTCCCTATGCAAATGCCACAACTATTGGATTGGCTAATATTTTCTTTTTCATTAAAGATGGCAGATAAAGAAAGTTTAAACCTGGAGTTGAGTGTAAACTTGTTAACAGTTAAACAAATTACTGTACCTTTAAAATTGTATTAATTGGGCTGTTAAATAATGAAATCCGAAGTTAAATTAAGTAAGAATGTGAATACAACAGTTAATTCTGTTAAACAATACGTAGCTTTGCTTTTATAATAACTCAGCTTTGCTTTTATAATAACTCATTCTATTTGTTTAATTTCTATAACCAATCTTTCTTCCCTATAAAGCACACAAGAGGTTAATGTGGCTCAGACTCCGAAATAACTTTCATCGAAAGCTCATGCGAGTAAAAGATGGTTATAGAAAAGTATGTGGGCGTGGCACTTTTTTCTGCCATTTGTGGAAGGATAATAGGCCAGCACTATGACTAGTGTCGCATTCTTTGTGTGATCTAATTTAGCTAATTTAGAACAGTAATTTCCTTTTGCTAATATAGTTGTCTGAAAGTTAATGGGTTAATTGCAGCCACTCAGTGGAACCTTGTCTAGATTCTTGTCACATTTAAGTGATTCAAAATTGCCGTTCCTGTCTACAAAAGTATTTGTGTGAAAGGCAGTTTGTTAATTGCAGCTTGCAAGTGAAAAGATCGAATAAAAAAGCCCAAATTTCTTTTTTCTTTTTTCCCCATTTGTCCGCATATATGGGGGAGACCCCCTGCAGCCCTATACATTTTATCAACTTTACTCCCCACCACATATATATATGCAGACAAATGGGGCCGGTCTTTTGGGCTTCGGTCTTTTTGCCCTCTGTCTTTTTGGGTGTTTCCGGTTGCAAGCACCTTCTGGGGAATTAAAGCATCTTCACTATGTGTACCTTGAGCCGTTTCATTTCCAAGCAATACTGCATTCCCAGTACACAGGCCTGAATGAAAGTATTTACTGTGCCTCATATTTTCTTTTGTATTAAAAATGTAAAGTTAATTAGTAAAATGTTATTAATTTTACTGGGAACATTTGTTGAACATTTTATTGTATAAAGGTTGTAATATAAAAAAATATCTGAATAATGGGATAATGTCCATCTATCATCAAACAACAGAACTCTACCCCTCTGCAACAACTTACATACACTTCCCCGCCAATACAGTCTATCAACATGGGCAGAAGAACTTCCCATCTGGACACAAATGCCTCCATGCACTCGACAAAGAACTCCTAGAAGCAGAGCGTCAGACAGGGCTCAGGGTAAATCTGTCTGCAAGCCCCAACATGACAGCAAAGCTATCGCGATGCTTCCCTGTCTCCCACTCTGCTTGAGTGCCTGGCGACCATGCAGACGGCAGTGGTGCGCAGAGTATTTATCCCAGTAATAAAACATGCCATTATAAATAGGAAAGCCCAAACTGTTGGCTTTGCTAAGGCTTCTCTTTATTTGGATCTGTTGACTTTGTCTGAATTTGTTGGCCACCTCAAACAAGCAGAGCGCCATTCAGTCTTTTGATAGCATGTTTGTCCTATTAAGCAGTGTTTGTAAAGTCCAACACATGTCAAGCTGTTACACCCTGACTCACTTTCTCACCTAAAGGGTCAAATGAAGAAAGAGCTGCCTTCCTCCAATCAATGCCATCACATTCTGTAGAGTGAGTTTGGGAGCGGGTTCATTTGTATAGTAGCCATCGCGAAACTGACACACGTCTTGACCATCCCTGCATTCCTAAAGGCTCAAGATGTCTGCCTTGATGCAAGTAGGCAGAGTCCTCTGCGCTTTGTGCAATAGCTCGCCTTCTACTTCTAATTGCCATCCTCAAATCGCATCCCAATTCCAGACATATGCTCGCTGGAGATAAGGAAGCCTGAGATGCTCTTGTGATTTCCCAAAGCTTTTAGCACATATGGATTTATCCTTGAAAAACCCATTCATAATTTAGTGGAACATTTGTGGCTTCTGTAGTTGGCGCAGGCCTAGCCTGGAGCCCAGGCACGCATCCAGATAGCTTTGATGATGGATGCCAATTAGTGATGAAGTACATCTGTACTCACGGTTTGGGACTTTGATGCCAGCTGAACCAGATGGGAGACGTTGGACGCAAACGCGTTACTGGGAGTGATGCGACGTTTCTGAGCAGCCGCGGCAACAGCCTTCATTATGTCTGGGGGGAAACTGGTTTCTTCTGTGTGCGGAGCCAGGAGGACCTGCTGTTCCAAATTGTCTTCTGGCGCTTTGACTGCTGGGAGGCTCCAGTCTGCGGGGGGAAGGGACACAGAGGCCTGATCAACATTCAATATTACTATTGCTGCAGCATAAACAAAATGGCCGTAAGGCACGGTAAGGGCCTGCATCTGAGCTCCATGGACAATGGTTTAAGTGTCATTTCGTGATAGAACAATACTTTTCCTATCTGCTTCGTATTCTGTATCTATGTTGATACAGATACATGATATGGAGCTAATAAGAAAAGTGTCATTCCATCATGGAATGGCGTTTCTTAATTTACATGGGGCCCAGAATCAGGCTTTAATCTCTTATAATAGTCAGTTGCTGTTTCGTCCAATAGGAACTGGAAAACGTAAGATCAGGACTTAGAGCAATGCTCCAAGTGTCCAAGCAAAACATTGCGGGGGTCCTTTTGTAAGGAATGGAGTGGTAAATGAAGCTGCAAATACAAAGCTTCATCGTTTACGCCTTGGACAGCCCCTTTTGAACATTTTCCTTCCCTTCGAAGACCGAGTAGGAGCAAGAAGTGTAATGTTTCCACTGTGCTTGCCTTCGTCTTCAAAGTGCACTTCGTTTTACTCCTGCATTTTACTCCTGCCTGCAATAATTTCATACAGCCACAAAACGAACAGATTCCTCTGGAAGCCTTCCGCATTCCGCGGGCAGATTCCAGCGGAACCTATTGTAAATGCCTCTGCAAAGCTGATTCACAGGCAGCATTTACATTTGTCATTAAACAGCGCGTAAAAAACAAAATAAAGTTGATTTTGCTTGTTTTTGGCTCTTTATTCTACACCTCGTTTTGCAAAAGTTAAAATTGCATGCAGGAGACCCAACCGCACATAAGTACTAATGTTAGCAGCCCCTATGTACAATTTGCTTTTTTGTAAAATGACCCCATGTGTGGATAGACATTGGGCCTCATTATGGTTCTGGCTGTAGCCCTGCCGGTGATACCGGCGGGTTACCACCTGACCCGTAAATAATTACCGGCACCTGACTTCACGGTAACACTGGGGTATTACAACCCCGGCAGCCAGGAAGTCAGGCTCCAGTAATTCTGTAAATCCCCATTCCCATAGAGTTCCAAAGGGCTCTATGGGAATGGGGAACACAGTAGCACCGGCACGCACCGGCACCGTTATTAACGGTGCTACTGTTACGGTCTGCTTACCATGGTCGCTGTGCCCGGCAGGGTCAGACCTGCCGGGCACACCTACTCCAGCAGGCAAACCCGCAGTGTGCCGGTCCGGTGACAATGGTGTCGGTAGGCTTACCGGCACCGTTGTTACCGGCCTGCCACACTTATAATGAGGCCCATTGGCTTAAAACGAACTAGCACTGTGCTTTGAACTTTTTCCTGCCCCAATGTCCACCAGTGCCTGTTCGGTGTAAAAAGTAAAATAGGTGGGGGTCTGAGCCCAGCATCTGGCAGGTGTGATATGGCCTTTGAGGAATTAGCATTGCCCTCACTACACAAGCCATTCCACAAGCTAAGCAGATCAACACAAATAAATGACTTGTGTCAAAGTGGGGGGCTAAGTAATGCATCATTACTGCATCTTTTTAAAAAGTGACCACTCCCCAATAAAAAAGAACCCACGAGCAAAGGGGTGAGTCTCATGTCATGACTGCACAGAATCCTATGCCTATGGGTGCTAATGAAAACGTCATTACAACTATGGTAATCATTGGAAAGCAGGTTCACTTGTATTTCACGATATGAAGTATATCAAGCGACAAATTGGCTGCCTGTTCAGAAATGTTGCATATTATAATATCCCGGATAGGTGGAAGCAAAACTGCCCCCAGTAGTTACATTGTGACATTAACTGCCTCTCCCAGAGTTTGTTTTAGCTATGGTGTGAAAAAAGACACAATTTAAAAAAAAACGACAAGAATACATGATTACCAGTCCCTTAACATTGCATATCCCAATATCCTGCTCCAACTGTTCTGTACCAAAAGCTCAACTCCTTGATTTTAGGTTTAGATTCTGTTTATTGTGATCATTGAAGCCAGCTGAACACTATCTTAACAACGGCTGTCATATATAGTAACCTTCCATCACAAGTATAATCTGGAGCCATCGTACCATACGGTAATCTAGCAGATCCTGCATGTGTGTTAGCAATCTCGCATGTCTGTTTATACCTTCATGATCTAGCAGATCCTGCATGTGCGTTAGCAATTTAGCATGTCTGTTTATACCTTCATGATCTAGCATATCCTGCATATGTTAGCAATCTCGCATGTCTGTTTATACCTTCATGATCTAGCCGATCCTGCATGTGTGTGTTAGGATTATCCTTCCTTTCTATGGTTCACCTTCTGAATGCTGTATGTATGTGGTGATGTCATTTGTGGAATGCATGAGCCAGCTTGGAGTGTTTGTGTATGAATGGGTTCTAACCCAGGCAGTTGATCTAAGGAAGCCTGGGTGGTGGGAGCCAGTGGGTTTCTCTCATGATTTCCTCCTATCTCCTTATGGACTTGATGAGACCTGATTTGTACCTGTAACTGAAGTACCTGAATAAAGCAACCATTAAGCATACCTGCAACTGTATCCTGATTATATCACTATGACCCAGACCGGGTCATAACAATTGGCAACGAGGACTGGTCTCCAACAGGACTGGTTGGATGGACCCTGAAGGCTACAAGGCAACAGGTACCTGTGTGTGTGGTCCAGGATAAGGAGAAAGGAGATACTGCTGCGGGGGGTGCAGAGCAGGAGGGAAGCTCAAGTGAGAGACTGTACAAGGAGAGGGAACCCACTGCCCCCATGGTCCAGGAAGAGTCCCACCACCCAGGGCTGAGAAAGTGACAGTGCCTTGGTAGGCGCAAAGACAGGCAACCAGGGCTGAGAAAGTGACAGTGCCTTGGTAGGCGCAAGGACAGGCACCCAGGGCTGAGAAAGTGACAGTGCCTTGGTAGGTGCAAGGACAGGCACCCAGGGCTAAGGAAGTGTTTGTGCACTGAGCTGGGCTCAGAAGTACTGGAAGTCACGGTAGGCACCCTGGGCGGAGTAAAGCAGGCGGCCCTAGTAAGCACCCAGCTGCAAATGGATTGTTCTTATACACTGGGAATAAAGCCTGGGCTGCAGAGGCAGTTTTTAGTTGGTAAACATAAGAGAGAGTGCTAAACTCCATCTGCCCACGGCGCCAGTGAGTGGATGTGCCCACTAGCCAGAGACAGGTTAGCAAGCTGAAGAGGTAAACAGAAGAGAGGGAGCGAGTTCCCAGCTCCCCGTGGTGTCGTAGACTGCTTGCAGCCAAGATAATGGCGCAGTTCTGTCATGAAAGCGCTGTAAAATGGTACGAGAAATGGAGGACCTCAGCAAGGAAACCTCAGCAAGCTCCGAGCGAAAAGAGATCAGTCCCGTGTTTAAGACTTTCATAAAATTAGTTGGACACAGTAAAAGCAGTTTTTTTCGTCAGCTGTGTGACGGTTGGTGAGCAGAGCTCAGAGCAGCTCTGCGCTTCAGTGAGACTGATGACATCAGCGCAGCTGGTGTGGGAGCTAGCAATCGTTTGGAACTTTCTGATTGTGTGGCTTCGCGGCATTCTGCGCGAGCTGGCCTTACCATGGAATGTTGGGCGCTTACCCGGCGATTGCTTCCGAAACCATTTGAGCTGCCGTGTTTCGGCATTGACTATCAGAATAAAGCACCCATATGCGTCCCTACGTGACCAGGAAGCAAGCAGTGGACCAATCATAGCGTCCATGGGCGTTGTTCAGGAAGCAATCCTGTTGTCGTCCATTCTTAGCTACAGACGGTGACGTGTCTGTGGTTAGCGGCGCAATTAATCTGCAATGGACAACAGCTGGAGTTGTATGTGCCTCGAGGCTGTGTTCCCAGGATACAACTGAATTCAGTGAGGTACAGTTGTTGAGCGGCTGTTAAAGTTGCCAACCGCTCCGTGATCAAGTGAGAGTGGCCATGTAAGATAGTTGAAATGCACATGGTTTTTCAGTTGCTATGCAGTTAGCTCGGATCGGAAGTGTTTGTTTACCTTTCCGGAATTCCACTGTAACGTTACTTATGGAATGCAAGGATGTTATTAGAGTTGCCTTGTGTGCATGACTGAGATGGATGCCTTTTAAGTTTTACAGCTCTGTAGTTTAACGTGGAATGAGTTTAACAGTTTCTGAGGCTTTGCAGCTAGGATTCGTGGCAAAGGTGGCAACGTGAACTTTTAATATGTCACCAGGAATTTTTCAGAAAAGGTTGCATTAAAACTGTTTAGTTTTAGGCATGGAGAGTTAGTTTGACATATCTCACTAACATTCATAACAATGTTGAGAATTTTGCAGTATGCAGTATGTGAGTAATGAGTTATGTTGCAATTCATGTCTGTTAATCCTATGTTCCATGATCTCTCTAGTTTTTAACCATTTTGAGGATTTTGCAGCTTGTAGCGTTGTTTCCTGCAATGGACAACATGGACTTATAGATTTTGACACCATAGATATAATTTCTGAGTAATGTCATATTCATGTGTTTAGTTTTGCCAAAAGTATTTTAAGGACATGTTCTTTGATGTGGAGTGTGGGTAGGGCCCTGCCCACACCCCACTATTTCCACCTGTTAGTATCAACATGTCTTTTCTTAAGTGTTGAGTGGTTATGTTGCAAAACTGTTTGAAGATGCATGGCATGCATGTAACCAGTGTGAAGTGTGTGTGCGCTGACTGGTTGTGGCTAATCTATTGACTCTGCAGAGTCATTGTGTATGTGACTAATGGTAGTCTAGTCACGTGGCTCTGTGGAGTCATGTTAGTAATTTGTGTGACTAGTGGTAGTCTAGTCAAGTGGCTCAGAGGAGTCTTGATAGTGATTTGTGTGACTAGTGGGACTCTGGTCAAGCGGCTCTGCGGAGTCATGATAGTGAATTGTGTGACTAGTGGTAGTCTGGTCAGCTGGCTCTGCGGAGTCATGTTAGTGATTTGTGTGACTAGTGGTAGTCTGGTCAAGCGGCTCTGTGGAGTCATGTTAGTAATTTGTGCGGCTCTGCGGAGTCATGATAGTAATTTGTGTGGCTTTGCGGGGTCATGATGGTAAATTGCGTGGCTCAGAGGAGTCAGGGTAGTGATTTGTGTGGCTCAGAGGAGTCAGGATAGTGTCTTGTGCTGAGCCATGATGGTGAGTGATTGATTATTATTGTTTTTACTTGAAGTGTTGCTTCTGGGTCATTCTGGATTTTGTTCTGGGTGGTTCTGGGAGCATGGCAACAGAACATCTTGGTAGTGGGGTTACCTGGTTGCTCTTAGTAGCCATGAGGGCTCGAGGTGTCTGGCCAACTCCTCGAGGAAGTATGGTGGTATGGTTGACTGGTTCTCCACTGGTTGCCTCTGTTCTCCGTGTTGCTATGGATGTTGAGTGGTTGAGGATGAGTCAAGTGAGTGTGTTTTGGTTGATTGGAGGCGCCTGTCTCTTTAGTTGCCATGAGTCTACGGTCTGGTGTAGTAGGTTAGAGATGTTCCTTGTAGGTGTGTAGCGGACTTCGTGCCAGCCCATATAGGTGGCCGTTTGTGCTCAGGTGTGGCAGCCCTGAGGTCTACCAGTGGCAGTGGTGGACAGGAGGTGTCTTGTTTTCCCCAGGTTGTGTATGGAGTGTTGGTTAGTAGCCCAGAGGGGCAGGTCTGTGCTCCGGCGTGGCAGGCTGGTGACCCGTTGGTGGTGGTGACGGGTGGAAGGTGATGCGCGATTTCTTGAAGGACAGAAGTTTTTGTTGTTTAGTTGGTGTGGTGCCGTTACCGGATTGTTAGTTATGCCTGTTTGTCCAGCTGTTAATTTCTCGGTCTTTTAGAGGGACTGGCAGGGTATTGGTGTTTGAGGCCCCTCTGATGGTTAGGTGTGATGACGGCTTTAGGTCACAGTGTGCTTGAGGCGTGAGACTGGTTTGTTTGGGATTGTAAGGGAAGGAGGTGTTAGGATTAGCCTTCCCCTGTATGGTTTGTAAGGGAAGGAGGTGTTAGGATTATCCTTCCTTTCTATGGTTCACCTTCTGAATGCTGTATGTATGTGGTGATGTCATTTGTGGAATGCATGAGCCAGCTTGGAGTGTTTGTGTATGAATGGGTTCTAACCCAGGCAGTTGATCTAAGGAAGCCAGGGTGGTGGGAGCCAGTGGGTTTCTCTCATGATTTCCTCCTATCTCCTTATGGACTTGATGAGACCTGATTTGTACCTGTAACTGAAGTACCTGAATAAAGCAACCATTAAGCATACCTGGACTGTATCCTGATTATATCACTATGACCCAGACCGGGTCATAACAGTGTGTTAGCAATTTAGCATGTCTGTTTATACCTTCATGATCTAGCAGATCCTGCATGTGTGTTAGCAATCTCGCATGTCTGTTTATACCTTCATGATCTAGCAGATCCTGCATGTGTGTTAGCAATTTAGCATGTCTGTTTATACCTTCATGATCTAGCCGATCCTGCATGTGTTTTAGCAATTAAGCATTTCTTTTTATACCTTCAATGGACAGCCATTGGTACGTACTTTCAATGTCGCTGCCATCTGTTTCTACGATTAACTGCACTGCCATTTGCTGGTGGGATTGTGAGTTTCACTGATTTTGCACAAGCATCCTATCCATTATTGATAGACAGATATATATATATATATATAAAGATAAATAGATGAAGGTTAAATGCAGAGGCTACACTTATTGTCACAGTTAATTAAGAAAGTGATTCATCCTTTGAGAACAGCAGTACGTTGGCATCGTAAGATTGGGTGAGCCACAGTGGTTAGGATCGCAGGATGTAGAGGTTGGTTTGGGGTTTAGTTGCTTCCTTTAGCATAATTTCCGTAGGTGAAGAGTGATTAGACCGCTTTGGTTATCAATGCACGTAGATATGACCTCAGCATATGTTCACTTCAGATATCATACCACAGGAAAGTACTGCACCAATCTCCTGGCCCACCCAATGTGTGATCGTCATCAGTGCTGCTTTAAATAAAATATACATACAATATTGCTCTTTTTGAAATACATTAATTTGCAATAAAGATCAAGGATGCCCGGAAAGATCTAAATAGTTTTGAGTTTGGTCTTGGGAGTGGGTAAGGGTAAGATGGTGCTGGGATAGGAATGATGAGTCTCCATGGATGCCAAGCAAATGATCCTAGGCCATCTTTGATAGCTGGTGTGAATTTCAGAGCTATTTATTTAATGTAATGGTCCTGTGTAACGCCTCCCTGACACTAGTGATGGAGTCAGTGCACGTGGCTCTGTAAGAAAAGAGAGCAGTTCGGGTTCATTAGTAGGGCATTGGGAGAGGCAGATTCGAAACCAGTGGTGTCGATGGTTGCAGGTCGGAAGTACCCGGTTCCTGAGTTCCAATCTGCTTTTTATAGGTTTGTCAGAGAAACGTAGGAGTATGTTTAATAAAAAAATAAATAAATAAGAGTATGTTATCTATAAGGAAGAGCCCAAGGTCTGAAAGACTACAGCTTTATCTGAAGGTTGAATGGAAAAAAGAAGACTCTAAATATGACAGCTGATAAGAGGAAATGTGTAGTGCAGGAGATTTAAACAGACATCAGCAGAGATTTCAAAACGTCTCAAAAGTGTGCATGATAAAAAAAAAACTAGATAGATGGATCATATCAACAGCCAGTTAATTAAAAACAAAGCTACTTTCCTTCCTCCTTCTGTATTTTGTTGTGGTGGGTATCATGTTACATGTCATGTTTAACATAGTTAAAACAGCGTGACGAGCAGCCTCGTCACGCTGGATATAGACAAATAGAAAGTAAGCATGCTCGCGCATGTGTAACAGGTTCTGCCACCATCGGCAGAGAAAAGGGAAAGTGAATAAAGACGGACGCTGTTTTCTATGTCTCTGTGTCCCTTTGGTTATCAATGCACGTAGATATGACCTCAGCATATGTTCACTTCAGATATCATACCACAGGAAAGTACTGCACCAATCTCCTGGCCCACCCAATGTGTGATCGTCATCAGTGCTGCTTTAAAGAAAATATACATACAATATTGCTCTTTTTGAAATACATTAATTTGCAATAAAGATCAAGGATGCCCGGAAAGATCTAAATAGTTTTGAGTTTGGTCTTGGGAGTGGGTAAGGGTAAGATGGTGCTGGGATAGGAATGATGAGTCTCCATGGATGCCAAGCAAATGATCCTAGGCCATCTTTGATAGCTGGTGTGAATTTCAGAGCTATTTATTTAATGTAATGGTCCTGTGTAACGCCTCCCTGACACTAGTGATGGAGTCAGTGCACGTGGCTCTGTAAGAAAAGAGAGCAGTTCGGGTTAATTAGTAGGGCATTGGGAGAGGCAGATTCGAAACCAGTGGTGTCGATGGTTGCAGGTCGGAAGTACCCGGTTCCTGAGTTCCAATCTGCTTTTTATAGGTTTGTCAGAGAAACGTAGGAGTATGTTTAATAAAAAAATAAATAAATAAGAGTATGTTATCTATAAGGAAGAGCCCGAGGTCTGAAAGACTACAGCTTTATCTGAAGGTTGAATGGAAAAAAGAAGACTCTAAATATGACAGCTGATAAGAGGAAATGTGTAGTGCAGGAGATTTAAACAGACATCAGCAGAGATTTCAAAACGTCTCAAAAGTGTGCATGATAAAAAAAAAACTAGATAGATGGATCATATCAACAGCCAGTTAATTAAAAACAAAGCTACTTTCCTTCCTCCTTCTGTATTTTGTTGTGGTGGGTATCATGTTACATGTCATGTTTAACATAGTTAAATATAGTTAGATATAGACAAATAGAAAGTAAGCATGCTCGCGCATGTGTAACAGGTTCTGCCACCATCGGCAGAGAAAAGGGAAAGTGAATAAAGACGGACGCTGTTTTCTATGTCTCTGTGTCCCTCATTTTGCTGCACTTTTCCTACAGTAGCAGCCTGGGTTACCAGCAACCATGTATGCACGTGAGACAGAAAAACTGGCGACGGGGATGGGATTGTAGCACACGATCCTCCCACAATACTAGCACTGGTGAGCAGCAAATTTTGCCGAAGCTGTAAGTCAGAAAAGTGACTGACTTTTGCCAAAATGTCTGAAAATGAAGTGAGAGAAAGTGAAAGGCGAGAAAATGCAGTATCTGATTATGAAGGGCCCAGTGCAGCTGTGTTTCGTCGACCAGGCCCTTTCGACATGGGGATCAGTAGAGCCAGGGACAGCGTTGGGGAGATGGCTGTGGAGATTCGAGAACTACACGGCAGCCGATGATGAAAGGGCTCCAGACAAGTTTGCCATGAGATTGCTCATAAATCTGGAAGAAGATGAAGTCGAGGATCTCATCCCCACTTCCCCACCTCAAGAGGTAAAGACCGACCTACGTCGGACTGAAAGAGGCACTGAGTATTTATTTTGACCCTCAGCGCAATATAGACCACGAAAGACATGCATTCAATACAACATGCCAAATAATGGGTGAGTCCATGGATCCATTTGTGACTCGACTACTCAAGTTGGTAGCTCACTGTGACTTCCACAAATTCTCAAATGAAGAAGCCATTAGGCTAAGGATCATGTTGGGGTCTGTCTATCATCCACATTCAGAAAAACACTACTCTGCAAACCTCTTGCCCTTGCCACCATTCTGCAAATGTCACGGACGGAAGCGAGAGCAGACCCCCAGGCAACACAGATGGAAAGCAGCAAAGGACAGGCAAGAGAGCAAGCATGCTACATCAGTCAAGGTGGAAGAGGCAATAACCAGGGCAATGCGGCATCAAGATGATATGGCACAACCAGAAAGTGTTACATGTGTGACCTACCATTCCCACATGAGGAAGGCATGCGATGCCCTGCATTTGGACATAAGTGCGCTAACTGCAGAAGTGAAAATCACATGGAGAGAGTATGCAATGTACCCCCAAGACGGGCACCAGGAAGTGGCAGTACAGGAGTCCGACTGGAACATAGTATGCACACTCCAGGGCCAAGAAGAGATATCAGCATGAGAAGAGACTTTATAAGCCATGTCCGGCAAATAACTGGACAGTCTCCATCACCTCCACCGGTGCAGGAAAGAAGCCAACATGAGTATACATACATGATGTAGGACGTGGTGACTGCTCCGGAAGGAGAAATGGACACTCAAGTAGGTCAACACACTAAATGTCACATGCATATCAGAATTTCCCAAAATGGCATGTCCGCCTAAATAATATCATCGGAGTTAAAGGTGTTCCAGTGGGCTGCCAGAGGACCAGTTCGCAATCATGGAAAATTCTCGATGACACTGAACTAAAAAGGGCCTGCAGCTATGGTAGAATTGCATATCCTTCAGGGAGAAGTGCCAGGAAGTAATATATTAGGCCGACCAACTGCTCTTGAAATGAAGATTGCGGCAGTGATGTACAACATGCAACATGGGTTCTCAGTGGAGTCTCAGTGATGCAACGCTTTCCAGAACTATTCAAAGGCATCGGATGCCTGAAAGGAGACCCGTTCACTCTTCACATAGATGGGGCAATACCCCCAGTAGCGGAACATCCTCGTTGAATACCTATTCACCTACAACTACAAGTGGAAAAAGAAATTAAATGCCTATTCAGTGAGGATATAATGAAGCTTGATTGTGGTGCCACCCCATGGGTCTCACATGTGGTAGCAGTAACCAAACAAGGGTCATTTGACAAAATTAATCTGTGTGTGGAGATGCGACAAGCTAACAAAGCAATTGAACATGAACGACATTCTGGTATGCACCTGGCTGACATGATTAAGCTTATTAAACGGAGCAAAAGTATTCACCAAGCTTGATCTAAATAATGGGTACCACCAAATCAAACTGGATGAACAGTTGCGGTACATAACAATGTTTGCGAGCCAAAAGGGTTTATTTTGATACAAAATATTACGTTTTGGGATATCGTCTGCTGCTGAAATCTTTCAGGTGAGCATCAGGAGGGTAATTCGGCATATAAAAAACTGTTTCAATTATAGCGACGATATCTTAGTATTTGGAGTGAACGTTGAACTGCATGATCAAACACTTCATCAGGTGTGTCTGGCACTCTCTCAGGATGGACTAACACTAAATACTGAGAAGTGTGCATTTCACAAGAAACAACTCAAGTTTTTTGGACATGTGTTCTCCCAAGACGGAATGAGTCTGGATCCTGGTAAAGTAACCGCCATTGCAGGCATTTCATCCCCACAAGACGTCAGTGAGGTGAGATCCTTTCTGGGCATGGCCAGCTATTGCAGTCAGTATTTCAAAGATTTGGCCACCACCAGTGCGCCACTCAGAGAGCTCAACAAACGAGGAAAGGAATTTCAAAGGGACCGATGTTGTGTTCGCACACATAAATAAAGGTATTGGACACACAGACTGGGAAGAGAGAGCCCAAGAGCCATTGTCGCGTATGCCTCCAAAAGTCTAACAGATGTAGAAAGAAGGTACTTGCAACCAGAAAAGGCCTGGTAGGCCTTGGTGCCCTCCTGGCGCAACACAGACTGGGAAGATAGAGCCCAAGAGCCATTGCCGTGTATGCCCCCAAAAGTCTAACAGATGTAGAAAGAAGGTATTCGCAACCAGAAAAGGAAGGACTAGAGGTTGTCTGGGCATGCAAGCATTTTCAGATGCTCTTGCTAGGGAAACCATTTACAGTTGTCACTGATCATCAAGCTCTGATCACCATCTATGAAAATCCAAACTGCAGAATGCCTCAGAGAATGGAGAGGTGGTGGTTAAGATTGCAAGATTTCAACTTCACAATCATCCACAAGCCAGGAAAGGAGTACAACCCGGCGGACTTAATGTCTCGTCACCCACTCCAGGACCGTGATCCATCCATAGCTGAAGAATACATCAATTTCCTCACTCAGCAGGGACCTTCAAAGCCACACATGACAAGTATGGCGAGAGATCCCGCAATGAGTCACAGAATACTACTGAAGGTAAAGGAACTTTTAGCGTCTCGAAAGTGGAGAGAGAGTGAGCTGGAGTATGCCAGCGAAAATCAAGAGGCTTTCAAGCAAGAAATACGGGCATTCAAACAAGTGAAGGATGAGCTGTTAATGATTGCAGAAGGTCTTGTGATGCACGGGAGGAGCACTGTGATACCTACAGATCTATGCCAGCAAGTAGTGGACCTAGCACATGAAGGACAGCAAGGCATGGTGGTCACTAAGGGACAAATAAGAGATACCATGGGGTTCCCACAGATTGATGCAATGGTGGAAAATTCGGTAAAAAGATGCCATATGTGTCAATGTATCTCAAAAACCGGATAACCCGGAACCATTCAAGGTGTCAGAAATGCCAGAAGCTCTGTGGGCGCATGTGGCGGTTGACTTCTTCAGACCGTTTGGAGGTGGAAAATATTGGATGGTGGTGATGGATGAGTTCTCTCGTTTCCCTTTTGTGCAAATGATTTCCCCCAAGGCAGCTAGCACAGTCATTCCTGAACTAGACAATATCTGCTCAGAGTTGGGCAATCCTGAAATATTAAAATCAGACAATGGGCCACCATTTAGCAGTCTGGCGTTTTCACGATTCATGAGTCACATGGGCATATGACATAGGAAAATCACTCGGCAATGGACACAAGCCAACAGGATGTTAGAGAAGTTCCTGGGGTGCCTCAAGAAAGCATTTCAACAAAATAAGCTGAGTCAGGTGTCGCTGAGCCGAGGAGTATGCAACATGCTCAGGGATTATAGAAACTCGCAGCATGGCACGATGGGAAAATGTCCCTCAGAGCTTGTGTTTCAAGGGAAGCAAAAACAAGACTTGCCCACATAGAGGAGTCTACGGAATATTACCTAATGACGCTGCAGAATGAAGATGCGGTCAAGAAACAGGAGATGAAAAGATATGTTGATGAGAGACGGAAGGCAAGGACTTCAAAACTTCAAATGGGCGATAATGTTCTTGTGTCTCAGAGACAAGAGAGGAAGTCAGAGTCAAAATGTGATCCTGCTCATCTATTCATTACGCCGATAAAGGGATGTATAGTGACTACCAATCGCCTGAAGGGTAATCACACAGAACGTATCACAATTTAAACTCTACCACGAAGGAGAAAAAGAGAATGAAGAGGAGTAGAATGCTGTGGAAGATGGTCAGAAAGGGTCCCGAAATGATGATGCAAGAGCAATGGAGTCTGGACCTGATGTGGCGATGCATGCAAGATCAATGTATCACAAGGCCAGTGGGACTGATTGAAGAGATGTAGATCAAACTGTGAGTAATGTACTTTTGTTTGCCCGAGAGGGGAAGATGTCGTGTCCGGCAAGGACATAATTAAGACAGTGTGATGAGCAGCATCGTCACTCTGGACATGGATGAATAGTAAGCATGCTTGTGCACGCGCAACGAGTTCTGGCATGTTCGGCAGAGAAAAGGGAACGTGAATAAGACAGACACTATTTTATCTGTCACTGTGCGCATGCTTTTTCCACAGCAGCGGCCTGGATTACCAGCACCCAGCAAAGGTGAGGAAGGATAGCTCAGGGGCAACGCATTTGTCTTGCAAGCAAGGCAACGCGGCGCAACACAGGTTCGAATTCCGATCCCACACTTAGAAACCACTCGTTGGTATTTAGCGCGTTTTAAATGAACAATTAAAAAAAAAACTGTGTGCACGTGAGACACAAAAGTGAGGTGTTTATAAGAGCCACAACATCTGCCACTACAGTAATTCGCTGAATACATAAAGCAGTGAAATCTGGTAGCATGTTTGTGTTCATAGAAATTCCAGTTGCTTATAACTGACCTGAGATACTTCAACCTTCTCCCTAGAAACTTCTTCCAAGCAAGGTAAGGGCAATATTCTGGTCTTATAACTTCCGTACTTGACAGATCCCTGCTCAATCCTAAAAGCACTGCTGTGTGTGTGAGACTTATTTTTTTTCCAGCAACTGAGATCGGTTCTTTGTGATATTTATGCATTTTGAATTCTTTATTTCTGATTTATTTCAGTCAATTTTGTGTTGCCTCCAAAATGCCTAAATATCACACTCCGAACCCCCCCACCACTCGGGAAGGCGATCGCCCACAACACCACTAGTCCTACCCTCTACTGCGCTGTATGAATTTCAATGAATTTGGGGGATATCACCACACAAACTCGCCTTTCATCCCGCACCACCCCCTTCACAGCCCAAAACATTTCCCCTCACTTTCCACCACTCGCACACTGAAACATACTTTAACCCACTCCCCCATCGCTTCCTTCCCCACCACAAACATTCCCCCCTCTCCCACATGGACAGATGCACATACGCACACTGAGAAAATAACACTTACCTCGCTCCCGCGACTTCCCTCGACTTGCCGCACTATCTCAGAGCGTACTTTCTAAATTGATTTTGTTTTCCAGTGAACATGAAACTCTTTTTTCACTCCATACGATTGAGGTCATGTTCATGTGTGCACTGAAATATGGTAATATGGTAGTCCCTCAAGAAATGTAGGAGTTATCCCCAGTACAGGAGTGGTTTCATGGAGAGCTATGCGGCAGGCCCAGGTCACAAAACCACGTATCGTGATTTCTGCATTTCCTGTTTGGTGGCCATCTTGTGCACCATGAGTTATTTATCCTCTCTTCTATGTGCAACCAAGTGTGATTGAAGAAAACCTAAATCTGTAATCTGCGCTCCTACTGACAGTCCCGTGAATGCTTCACTGGGGGTTTGTGTGCTGAGTGTGCATAAGGACCCTCCATTACTTGTAGATAAGTGCCTGTGGAGTTTGAGAGGTTACCAACACCTCACATAACCTACTTTAATATTTAGCATGGTTTTTTTGTTACCTGATATTCTGCCTGGAACTTGACAAAGGATATATATATGGGATACATTACTCACCGTCATCGTATTTCTGATGCTTGTATCTGCTTAGATTCACATGCTGTGCATAGGCCGACATCCAGTGGAAGCTGCGGAGTATTACAGTTTGTTTTTCGAAACTCGAAAATGGGCGTCGACACAGGGCGTTCCAGTAATGCTAGCAGTAGTGTGACGTCCCCTGTACCCATGATCCCTCACG
This sequence comes from Ambystoma mexicanum, assembly GCF_040938575.1. Taxonomy (NCBI): domain Eukaryota; kingdom Metazoa; phylum Chordata; class Amphibia; order Caudata; family Ambystomatidae; genus Ambystoma; species Ambystoma mexicanum. The sequence goes on along the minus strand of NC_090931.1, from coordinate 338,378,363 downwards.
CGTGTAGGACCCTCAGATTGTATTTTTTCTGACATGAGGTAGCATGAGGAGTAGCGTGAGTAGAGATAATCCAAGCAGATAGATAGATAGATAACACTACAAGCATCCATGCGCCTTCCCTCAGAGGGGAGGAAGGGCGGGCGCATGTGAATCTAAGCAGATACAAGAAACAGAAATACGATTACGGTGAGTAATGTATCCCTTCTTGTGGAATCTGCTTAGATCACATGCTGTGCATGGATTAGCGAGCAGTGTTAGAAGAAAGAGGTGGGATGTGGGAAGGGTCATGAGCACACAGGTGTCTTAGAACCGCTTGTCCCACTTGAGTATCTGTCTTGGAATGAGTGTCAATGCAGTAGTGCTGAGTAAAAGTGTGAATAGAGCTCCATGTAGCTGCTTTGCAAATGGTGTCAAGGGGTACATTTGCAATGAAAGCCAGAGTGGCCCCAGTGCCTCTAGTAGAGTGGGCTCTCGGCGTAAAGAGCAGAGTTTTTTCAGAAAGGGAGTAACATAGCTGGATACAATTGACTATCCACTTTGAGATGGCGCCTTTAGAGACGCGATCTCCCTCTCTGCCTGTAGCTACGGAGACAAGCAGTTAGTCTGTTTTTCTTAGCGGTCTGGTCTTGTCTACATAGTAGAGGACTGCTCTTCGCACATCTAGAGTGTGTAGTTTCACCTCAGCAGAGCTTTTGGGTTCTTGGAAGAAAGCCGGAAGCTCAATGGACTGGTTAACGTGGAATTTAGAAATGAACTTAGGTGAGAACCTAGGGTGTGTTCGTAGAACCAGTTTATCTTTATGAATGGTAAAGAAAGGATCCTGCACTGACAGCGCCTGAATTTCACTGACCCTTCTTATGGATGTAATGGCTACTAAGAAGGCAGTTTTATTGGTCAGGTGTTTGAGACTGGCTTTATGCGTGGGTTAAAATGGTGGGCCCATGAGTTTAGCAAGCACCACATTAAGGTCCCATCCTGGTGGTGGGTTTGAAATTGGAGGGTGGAGTCTCTTTACCCCTTCCATGAAGGCTTTAACCACTGGTTCTTTCCACCACGAAACCTTGTTGTGGGAGGTGGTGTAGGCTGACAGCGCCGCCAGGTGTACCTTGAGTGAATTAAAAACCAAACCTGCATCCAGCAGGTGGAGCATGTAAGTGACAATTTGGAAGGAGTGCAATCAATCGGGTTGATTTGTTTATTCTGGCACCAAATAACAAATCTCTTCCATTTATCAAAATAACAGTACCTCGTGTTTGGTTTCCTAGATTCTTTTAGGATGTCCATGCACCTCTGTGGTAAATTGAGATGTCCAAACTCTATGGGCCTCATTATGACCCAGGCACTAAGTGGTTAACGGCGCCGTAAAAAGGCTGCGGCGCCGTTAACCACTTAGCGCTTTACTACGAGGTCCCTTTGCGGGACCCGACCTGAACGGCTGGTCTGGACCAGCTGTTAAAGTAGGGACACGCAAAGAGACCTCGCAGGCAATTACGGTACTGCAATTTGCGGTACTGTAATTGCTGCCTTCCCCATTCCCATTGAGCCCTATGGGGCAAAAATGGGAATGGGGAAGGGCCATGGTGAAATGGGGAAATACCGCCCCGCCAACCTTGGAATGGGGCGGTATTTCCCCATTTCACCATGGCGGACTCGTTACAACACCGGCCCAACCATGGTGCTAATAGCGCCATGGTTTAGTGCCGGTGTTGTAATGGGGGCCTATGACTTCAGGAACCATGCTGCCAAGTTCTTTGAGCCGGGTTGAGGATGCACTGTTTGACCTTGGTGCTGGGATAGAAGGTTGTGCCAGCACGGGAGTCTGATGGGCTCGCGCGCTGCTAGTCTGCACAGGTGTGGGAACCACGGTTGTCTCGCCCACATGGGAGCAACCAGGATGAGCGTCATTGATTCCCTGTGCATCTTGTTGACCACCTTCCTCATGAGAGGGGTTGGTGGAAAAGCGTACGCAAACATCCCTGACCAGTTCATCCACAGGGCTTACCCCTTGGAGTCTGGTTGGGGGGACCTGGATGCGAATCCTGGGCATTGTCTGTTTTCGCTTGTGGCTAATAGGCCTATAGTGGGGAAAACCCACTGTGAGAAGGGATAGTGTCTGCTAGTGATTTGAGATCCCCTGGAACATGTTGAGATGACAGGTAAATGTTCCATCTGAGTGCCCATGTCCACATTTTCTGGGCAAGCTTGGACAGATTTGGCAAACGAGTCCCTCCCTGTTTGTGTATGTAAAACATTGCTGTTGTACTGTCTGTTAATATCTGTACCGACAGGTTTAACAGATGGGGTTCGAACGCTCGAAGCGCTCTGAAGGCTGCCAGAAGCTCTAGCGGTTTGATATGATTCTTGGCCACTGTGTGAGACCAGAGACCCTGAGCTGTGTGGTGAAGGAGGTGTGCTCCACGCCCTGACAGGGACGCGTCTGTAGTGACTACAGCTTGTATCTCCGGGTCGTAAAAGGGTTTTCCCTTTGACAGATTCTCTCTTGTCCACCAGTGAAGACTTTGTATCAGTGTTGGCGAAACGACCACTAGATCATCCCACTGACCACTTGCCTGAGACCACTGTTTCGCCAACCATTCTTGCATGGGTCACATGCGCAGGTGCGCATGGGGGACCAGGTAAATACATGACGCCATAATGCCTAGCAAACGCATCGCTTTGCGCACCCTTATCTGGCGACCTGACAGGTATTGAGGAATTTGCAGTAGTATATTCCGAATTCTTTCCTCTGATGGAAAGGCTAACCCCTCTTGACTGTTTAGGACAGCTCCTAGGAACTGTTTGGAGGTGCTCGGCACCAGGCTTGATTTTTCCTCGTTGACAGAGAAACCCAATTCCAAGGAGGTTGATCGTTCTTTGGATGTTGGATCTGCAAATTACTGGGGTCTCCCCCATGATGAGCCAGTCATCCAGGTAAGGGTACACTGGGATTGCCTCCCTGCGTAGGTGTGCCACCGCCACCGCCAGTACCTTGGTGAATACCCTTGGAGCCGAGGCTATACCGAAGGGCAGCACCTTGAACTGGTAGTGCTGACTGTCCACCCTGAAGCACAAGAATCTTCTGTGCGCTGGGAACATGAAAATATGAAAATAGGAATCTTTCATGTCCAATGTTGCCAAGTAATCCCCTCTTTTTAGGAGTGGGATTACATCTTGTAGAGTAATCATGCAAAATTTCTGGGGCTTGACATACTTGTTTGCAGGGCGTAAGTCTAATACTGGGCACATTGTCAAATCTTTTTTTGGCACAAGAAAGTAAGTTGAATAAATACCCTTCTTTACCTGGTTGCCCGGGACGAGTTCTATCACGTACTTTGCGAGAAGATTAACGATTTCCTCGAGGAGGATCTTCTGGTGGTCCAGGGAATGTATTTTCTGTCGTGGAGGGTGGTTGCGGGGGCGCTCTAGCAGTTTGATGCAGTATCCTGCGGGCACTGTGGACAGCACCCATCTGTCCGATGTGATCCCTTCCCATGCCTGGGTGAAGCTGGAAATGCGCCCCCCCTAGTGGGGATGCATGGGAAGGGACCCTGAGCGGAATGTCACTGCTTTGCGGGAGGCGTACCGCCGCCTCTGCTGGGGCTGCCTCTACCCTTACCGCGGCCCCTCTTGTTACCTCTGCCATAACTTTGGATAGGCTTTTGGTTTCCACCCCATGATGTACCCTGTCCCTGTGTATAATTGGAGCCCCGTTGAGAATTTTTGCCACGTGAGCGACGAAAAATACCATTCCCTCTTTGATTAGTGGGCTTGTTTGTCAATTGTCCTAGGGACTTCAGAGTATCATACTCGTCTTTGGCAGTTTTTAACGCGTCTTCTGCCGCTTTGCCGAACAGGACATTAGGTTCGACCGGCATGTCAATAAGGGTCGCCTGTGTCTCGGGTTTGAACCCTGACTGTCTTAGCCAGGCATGCCTCTTAATGACAGTGCTCTCTGCTATGAGCCGGCCTGCATTATCTGCGGTGTCAAAGGTTGTCTTGAGGATGCAACCTGACATGGCTCTACCCTCCGACGCAATCTGGGCCAACTGACCCTTTAGTGGTTCCGGTGCGGAGTCAATGAGAGCAACTACCTGCTCCCACTGGTGGCAGTTATCGCTTGCCATCAGAGTGGTGGTGTTGGCGATTCTCGCCTGGTAAGCGGAAGTGGAGGCTATCTTCCTTCCTAACCCATAAATCCTTTTGCTCTCCTTGTCTGGGGGAGCCTCGGATGAAGATAGCAGAGTTCCCGCTCTCTTTCTGGTGTTAGCAATAACTAAGGAGTCAGGCTTTAGTTGACCCCTTATGTAAAGAGTATCAGACTGGGCGGCCCTAAACATCTTCTCGATTCTGGGGTTCACAGCCCTGGTAAGATTAGGATTAAGGAGGGAAGGATCTATTCTCCGTTGGATAGATTTGAGAATAGGGATGGCTTGAGCAATGGGTTTCTTGTCTCCCACTAGCTCCTCTGCGAAATCCCTTTCCTCTTGTGCCCCCTGAGTGTCGTTGCGGAAGTGTTCTGCCGCTCTAGTTAAGACCTCATTTAGCAGGGGCTGGTTATCTACTGGAGAGTCGGTAACCTGAGGTTCTTTGTCAACGGGAGAGTCTATATTATAGATTTCTGCGACATCTTCCTCCTCCCCATCCTGGCCCTCATCATCTCCATAATAATCTACCCCCGTTTGGTCGTCCAACATTTGTACGTCTGGATCCTCAGTCTATTGTTGTGGATCCTCACTATAATGCTGATAAGGCTGTATACAGTAAGGGTCTGAAACTAGGCCCTGAGTTGGAGACTGAAACCAAGGTTTTTTACTAGGGGGATGAGGGTCCTTGGATCCTGAGGGAGTAGCACCATCTGGAGTGTAAGAGAGCAAATGTTCTGGGTTTTTGGAGTAGAAATCAGCTAGGGAAGACATTCTGCTCATTACCCTATCTATTTCTTCACTACTCCATTTTCTGGAGCTGGGGATGACCACCTCTTGAGAAGGTTCCTTTCCTATTCCCCTACTGTGAGGAGAGGAGGAATAGGTTTAGTCTTAGGTGTAGAGACAGGGGTCTTGGAACTATCCCTATCTGAAGATCTACATGTGTCCTTATGTGTATGTGAAGCAGAAGTAGAGTGTACTGACTTTTTCTGCTGTTTCCCCCCTTCCCCTTGAGTAGAAGAGTGTTTCCTGAGGTTTTCACACTTTCTAAGCTTTTCGGTGCCTGGCGTCGAGATTCGGAGGGGGTTTCTTTCTCTTTCGAGTGTGCACGTCGAGACTCGGAAAACAACGCCGAACGGGCTGCCAGAGCCGATTCTCAGTGTGCAGCCTGGGGGTGGAGGTCGGATTCGTTATCTGACGATCGTACCTCCGTGATTTGGGGAAGCGAGGCACCTTTGGCAACTGTGGACGGTTGCCTTGTGTCATGAGGCGATCTCGACCTGGAACGCCCAGAAGACACCGACTCCGTGGACCGCTCTCTCCGTGTCTCCTTTTTCCGAGAACTCAACACGCGTGTCGAGTCCCGGGTTGGGGTATGTGTGTTAAGGTGTAGTAGCAATGTCAGCGCTCGTGTCGCCGGGTGTGGTCCCCATAACTGCCCTGCCAGACAATCCTCTGGGGTCGGGGACTAGTGCTTGGGTGTCTTTCGACGCCCCTGTGCCCTCGCCGTCTGAAAAGGCGGCGTTGCTGCCGTCACTGAAGGCACCCACCACTTCCATGGCCTCGAGCTGCCTGGCGTGGTGGGCCCAACGCTTGGTGGAGCGGTCTTTGTGCGTTTTAGCCTTAAAAAGCGTACACGCTTTGCAGTTCGCCTCGGGGTGGTCCCTCGGCAAGCAACGATTACAGATGGCATGTTTGTCAATCCAAGGGTACTTGCGGTTGCACTTGGGGCAAAATTTAAATGGAGTACTCTCCATATGCACCTTGTGACAGCGGGCTTGTGTGTGTAGGAAATAATAACAAGAGTGTTGAGAATGTTTCCACCCCCCACTCTCCCTACTTGTAGGGCCGAGGCCAGAGGGTTTCCGAGGCCCAAAGTCCGTCGAGCAGCTCTCGACGGTTGTCTGTTCTTCGGACCGGCATCGATCTTTGATGTCTTCGATGTGGGAGTGGAAGAACGGGGTAATAAATATCGATTTTTGTCAAAATGGCTGAAAGCCAGGGATCTCCACGCAATTCTTCCGACAAGTATGGCGGAAAAAAACAATCTGAGGGTCCTACACGCGTGAGGGATCATGGGTAGAGGGGACGGCACAGTAGGGATAGTATTACTGGCATGCCCTGTGTCGACGCCCATTTTCGAGTTTCGAAAAACAAACTGTAATACTCTGCAGCTTCCACTAGATGTCGGCCTATGCACAGCATGTAATCTAAGAAGATTCCACAAGCCTCAGAAATATATATACACACAAACATTCACGAATATCTTTGTTGTAATGGAGCTGTGATTGTTAGATGAGAGTGCTGAAATGCTGAAATTAAGCAGGTCATTAATTATAGCTGAATTAATATAAGCAATATAAAAAATGAATATAAGCAATTAACAGCTACATGGTATCGTACAGTTCATGCATTATTACGACTAACATTGTGAAGTATGCATTTAATAGCATATGAGTGCAGAATAGAGTATGTATGCCAACATTATCCATTCCATTTGGGAGATGCAAGTCTAGTCCTGGTTTTAACGTTGCATTCTGGCACTTATAGTCCTGGATTTTCCGATTGTAAATGCAGGACTACTACTCCCAGAATACAAAGTAAAAACCAGCACTGGACTAGCATCTCGAAATGGAATGGGTCATGTTGGCATGTATGGTAGAGTGAGTTAAGGCACAGTGGATGTATATAGAGGCCTTTAAGATTTCATTACACTACTTTGATTTATACCATCCACAATGTCTTCATCTGATTCTTTCTGTTAACCCTAAAACCGTAGAGCATTCCAGGGGCATCTTAACTCTCATCCCACCTCAATTAGCAGTTCTGTGCATGGTAATAAGAGTGTTAAAATGCCCCCTTTAGGAGCCCGAGTGTGTATGGCCCGAGTGACACCCTATATTGTTATTGGGTTCAGAGCCCTTTGTGAGTAATGTGTGATAAGACCTTGTTAATTATTAGGGATAGATTTTAGACAACATGGTGTTCACTGTCAAATAGCAAACTAGAGCAATGGTCTTCAAACTGTGGAGATCGTTCCTTGCGGAGCTCAGAGGATGTCTGAAAGGTTGGGGGTGAGGCTTAAGAGGGAAGAGGGTGGTTGCTTCGAATGGACAATCTAAACAGTTGTAACATTTGGTGGGGTCCCGCCAATGTTATTTTTACAATAGAGGGTCTTAGCATAGTAAGGTTTCGAAAGCACTGAACTGGATCATCCATTTTGTGCCATAAGGCTCTATGTATGTTTGCACGTCTATGTTTCCAAACAATCAATGTGCTCTGCTAATGGCCAGTGACACTCCTGTACTCGATGTGCTGCCCACTGTACCCCCCAAGGTACTTACTCGTGTCAGTGTTAACATTTGAGGTGACGGAGCAGCTAGTCGGAGAGATGACCTCGGGCCAGAGAGCCGCCATGAGGGACTGGAAGAGTTTCATCTTGTCCCCACTGAGTTGGGGTAACACACAGTGATGGATGGCGCGCATCATGGCTCTGTCCTCAAGTCTGTGCAGCCAGCTCTCATCGGCCTTTCCAGATTGTTGTACTCCTAGAAATAAAATATTGGTTTACATAAAGACACAAAAAGAACATACGCGCCTTGAAACACTTGTGTATAGGCGCGTTATAAATGCCATATCATATTATATCATATCATATCACGGTTCACAGGCATATACAGTGGACAGTGGGGAGTTTACAGTGGACCTGGGACAAATCACAGCGCAGGACATTTTACTGGAGCGCTTTTATAGGGGGCTACCCCCATACAGCTATCCTAATGCCCACACTGTACGCCTTTTGACCTACTGCTCCATATTTTACCATCTACCTGCCCCTCATCTATCACAGGAAAAAGTTGTAAAATGCCCTACATACAAATGCAGTGAAATGGCTGGAGAGAAACGGATAGCTGGGTCTGTGGCTCAGTGGACTAAAGCATCCACTCCAGAGGCCTGTGTTTGACCTCATGGTCACAGGTTCGAATACTGGCAGGTTACCTCAGCCCTTCATCTTTCTTAGGTCGATAAATTGGGTACCATTGAGTTTCTTAGCAAGAAACATCTGTTATCTGTCAATAGCGCCAAGATACCACTCTAGGGGTGAACGCGCCTTGCGCCAAACTTTACAGCCATGAGGACGAATTGTAAATGTACTTCGCTGTTTTAGACCTTACCAGGTCTTCATGGCATTTAAAAACACTGGTAGCGCACAAAACTGAGAAATCAGTATGAACATTGAGAAAATACACAAAGTCGCAGCAAAGAGTGTATCGCACATCTAGGATCCTGCCCGGGCAGTGACCTAAGCGCCATGACACCTTGTATTTGGAGCCATTTATTGCTTTGCACGTATTTATAGCAAATGATGGTAGAAGAAGACAAAGTAATCCATGTAGTCTGCATAGCACAATGCCTATTATAGCACGAGAGAGGCCCCACTTGACCCTCAATTGTCAGTTTGGCAACAACCGTAAAAACAGAGAGCATTTGCAAACATCCCTGGTTTTTAAAGCTTTTCAATTGATATTGTGTGAGGTACTTGGAGTATCCTGAGGTTTTCTGATGAAAAACCTATATAAATACCAGAGGCAATTCCATGGTGCAAATTATTTCTAAGCACCTCAGAACAGTGACAGTCCTTCCCTTTACACATCCTGCAACATCACTCCCCGCCACGTCATGCCCCACACCATGTTATACACTGCCATATCATGCCTCATTGTGATACTCCTTGCCACATCTAGTCCTGCCATAGGGTGACCAGATTTTCAAAATAAAACCCAGATACCGGCCACAGACATAAACGTAGCATTAGGGCACCACTCATTTGGCTCCGTACCGGTGCTGGTGGGATCCCACAGGAAATAGATTAAGTGGTTTCCATTCACTGCATTGCGCTTGGAGATCATTGGATATAAACTGCATGCATTTTGGCTGCCACGTAAGCACGTTAAATGAAGGAGCCTTTGCTCTCATTGCTATTACAGGCCTTGCTGTGTCTCAATATCTGAAACTACTTCTTAGGCACAACCAGTTAATATGGCTGCTACGGCATGCTATCGCCAATCATATCGCATCATCCAACACGTTTCCCCATCACACCCTGACATGCCCCATCGCAAACCAGTCCAGTAAGTCCTACCCAATCACATCCCACCCTTTCATGTTACAGCAGACCACGTTACGGCACATCACATCATCTCAAGCAATACCCAGTCATGTCACATGACACCGTTTCCCACCTCACCCTGCACCTTACACATCAGACCACACACGACACATATCCCACTAACACCTCCACCACCATCGGACAAAGCTGATCGACATCCGTGAGCTCCCCTTATACACCTGTGCATTGCTGCTATGTGGCTACCCCCTCTGCCCAATACGACGAGGCAAAACCACAACCACCAGAAGAATGAAATACTGTGTGGTGAAACACTAAGATTTCACGCCTCTAGAAGACACTGCCCTGGGGTAAACCGAAACTGCCAGACACCATACTGCTACTCCTCCATGCAGCCATCCTCACAAAGAACCCGTCTGAATGGCAAAGACACATTCAAGAGAACAAGATTACAATCGTGTATATCTTCCATTCATGGGATAATTTATTTTTATTTATTTTTATTTATATTTATTTATAATCATTTATAAAACTTTGACAAAATACAATTGCCTAAAACATAAGGAATACAAATCACAGTCAATGACATCATATAAATTCATGCCCTTGGGCCCGGCGCGCTATATAAATAAACAAAATACAAGAATACAAATCTATAACATTATCCCAAATATTAGAAATTAAAAAGTGGATTTTCACGTAATTGGCTTAATTTTAAAATGATACATTTTACAGTCTTGTATAGTACAGAAGAAATAAATGCATGACACTAAAACATTTAAAACAATAAATAGTATTAAGAGCTAGTCCATAGTCTAGACAATAAAACAAATTTAAACTAATTGTCCAAATGGGAATTTTAACCATTCTACCCTTATTCATTAAAAAGAAAAGGGGTCATTACGCTGACTAATTATCCTTTTTTCGGGAGCTTTTTACATATTATTCCCCATAGCCTGAATAGAGCAAGATGTATGGTCACATTATCCATTTTCAAGCAATAGGCCCAAAATGCATCTGTTAGAATAGCCTCATAACATTGCACAAGATTACCAAATGTGGTCATAATCTCTGGGCCCGACCCCGCACATTCTGTAAACAAATGTGTTGTTTCCAAGTGCACACTACTCTTACAGACCCTACATGTGCGCGCCATCCTGGGTACCTTATATCCAGCTCCTAGGTTAACCCATACAGGCAGTTTCAGACGAAAACTCCTAGCCGCAATGCTAGGACCTGATATCAGATATCTCTGGGTTTTGAGATATCGATGGGTAACCTTGTCCACATCTTTATGGGAACTTAAACTACTAAAATATTCACTATTCCTAGTCCAATCCCATTGCCGTATTTTACTTTTCAACATGCGTTTCATCACTCTGTCGCTAGTTTCCCTGAATAAATTCTGGCGCCCAGCCAATATTTTCAAACCACTTCATCATAAGGTTCTTAAAATCTTTACCGTTATGCCTAACATTGTCATGATCAATTATAGCCATTAATCCTAGAAGCTGACATTTTGGATTCATATTAATTTTCAAATAGAGCATCCCCTGATTTATTCTAACCTGGCTTTTTAAGGACACCAAGCCCAGCTCCAGCCTTATATATATTCTATTGATACAGACTGTTCCAGACCCAGAATCCTTCTCCAGAAATAGCTCTCAATGACATCTAGCCACCTAAGAGCAACCATCGCCAATGCATCCAAACCATATAAAACCATTGTACAAAGACATTGATTATACAATCTCAACACCCCTTCCAGGGAAAATCCAGCGTTTCGTTTTGCAAACCTGTATATCAGGTTAGTTAATCTCTTGGCTTTAATGCTCTTACTTTCTTTTATGTAATTATATGCACGCAAGGAGCTCATCTATAATCCTAGATATGGATATTTATCCACCCTTTCTATAATGCCAAGGCTAGTACTGGACAAGGGGCATTTGATACATTTAGAGGCGACAACCATTATCTTTGTTTTTCCATATTTATCACAAGTTTGTTATTATTAGCATATTCCACCAATTTTTGAAACATATCCCGCACCGCTCAATGTATAATTAAACAGTGCAAGGTCATCTGCATAAAGAATACACAGCACATTACAGTTACCAACTTTAGGACAGCATCCTGAAGTCTCTCTAAAAATTAGTGGCAGATCAGCAGTATACAGGCAATACAATAGCGGTGCCAATGTGCATCACTGCTTAACCCCGGTGCAGGTACATATCGTGACTAACAGTCGACCCTTATGATCCAATCGCACCCGCAACAAGGTTTTGTGATGAAGACCCTTAAGGATGCATAGCAACCACTCAGGACAGCCCCAATGTTCCAATTTGGCCCAGAGTATTTCACGACATACCCCCTCGAAGGCGTCCCTAAAGTCCACAAATATTGTATACAATACCCCCCCCCCCTGTGCAGAAGCATCTCGATACAGGCTATCCATCACTCGTATGTTGCCAAGTTGCCAACAGTGCCACATCAAGGTCTAAATCCTGTCTGCGCATAACTCAGTATCTTAGTCTTGTCAACCCACTGTTGCAGAGCATCCAAAAAAAGGATGCAAACAGTTTCCCGGAAATATCCAGCATGGACAATAGTCTATAATTATATACAAGATCACGGTCACCTTTCTTATGCACTGGTACCAGGACTGCCCGATGCCCGGATAATGGGATGGACTGGGTACTGCACACCTCATCAAATAGGATTTTCAATATATGTGCCCACCGTCCAGGATTTAATTTGAGGACTGCGTTTGCCAGTCCATTCTGACCAGGGGCCCTAGAACCATTCAATTTATCAATCCTATTCTCAATTTCAACAGTCCCCACTTCCAAATGACAACCATCAATCAAATATTTCAGGGGTGTTTTACATGTATCAATCGACTGTCCACCTTTAAGATGTTCCAGCCATGTATTTTCTTGTATAGGATTCAGAATGTTCTCTCTAGTATCACCCTTACTTTTATTAAAATGTGTCCAGACCTCCTAAATATACCCTTACCATATCCTGCGACTGCCTATTTTTTATAGAGAGCTTCCACCGCTTCTGCAATCCTCTATAACAATTCTTGATATGCCTAATCTTGGCCAAAAACTTCCCCTTAGTATAAGGTAGGGCATTTGCCATACGTGTTTCCTTTTTCATACTACATTTGGCATTTCTAATAGCACTATCGTAATTCTTGCTATTTTTAATACTGCATCTAGTCATTCCCACTGACATTCTCCAGTACTAGCAGCAAGATCTTTTATCCAGTTTTCAATTTCATTCCCATTTAAAATACACAATGAGTCAATTTCATCAATCTCCATTGCATCCACAAATTCCCCAATTCTACCAGGACTCTGTGTTGTCCATTTTATCACACTACCAGCATTATTGCATGCTAAACCTGAACTTGCTTTCAAATCACCTTCTTCTCCCTTACGTTCAGTTTTCGCAATCATTAAGACCAAAGGTTCATGATCACTAAATTCACTAGGCATAATTTGTAGCTCTAGGGTAGACCTCAGTAGAGCATGATTCCCAAATATGTAATCAAGTGTTGCCCTGGCTTTATGATTTCTCCAAGTAACTTGCCCCGGAACAACCCCCACCGTTCTTCCATTAAGCATTATAAAACCCCACTGTTTCAATAGGTCAACCATGGGATAATCACTTGAGTATTTCTGCTTGGGTACAACGTCTGAGGATTGTTCTCTCCTGCCAGGTGTACAGACATTGAATGAAAATGAGTGAGACATACCCAATCCAAAGCAGGTCTGCTTTTCCGAAAAAGAGGCCAGGAACCTGGTCCGCTTTTTTTTCTATGCACAACATATTGCTGCTGTACTGCAGCCAAGACGTAAATGTCATGTACATTATGTCAGCTTGCTTACAGAGTGTGTACACAAAGGTCACTGATTTGAAGGTCCAATCATTAGTTGGCCTCAGGTCCAGCAAGGTGTCCAGGACTTTCTGAACCAATGTGAAGTTTTGGGGCATCAGAATCATTTCTGACTACGTGGGTATCATGGTGATATTTTCACATTGCCACGAGTCATCGGAACTAGAAGGGCCTTTGGAGACAGGATTGCACAACCTTATGGGGGTTTGTGGTTAGTGGATCTCCCAAGGTTTAGTCAAAGAGAACCTTGCTCCTCCTAAGAGGTCTGCCATTTTTTTGTACCATGATGACTATGCGAACCTGCAGTTGCTTGTATCTTCCATTGTAGTACAAATGAAGCAATGTGCCTTTCTCCTTCCTTCATTGGCAGCCATATACTACCAAAGTGCCAGTGCCAGCATCCATGTGCACTTCTGATGTACATTTCTTTTGCAGAGGATATCAGAACTCTACACTTTGGACTCCTACATGAATCCAGACATGTCCTGAGGCAAACTTATGCCAACAAGTGTTTTCATGCAGTGGACACTTTGAGCATGGGGTCATCTATTCCTTCCTGCCAACCAGTGCAACAGGGCAGCTTCCTGGAAAGTTTGTACCTTGCATCCGGGATTTGGGATAGTGGTAAAACTGTTACATCAAGACTTTGATAAGGTTCCACTCAACAGCACCACAACTCTACTATGAATATTCTGCCACAATTGTGACGTAAAGCAGAGATCTCTGTAAATTAAATGCCACGTTTCAATGTTCAGGTATACGAATTTGTTCTATCACTCAGAGTGCAGTTTTTCAATTGTTTTTGATTTGTCAGGGTTCAAGAGATGGTCCAAGGATACTATGGAGGACACTATGGTGTGTTTCCAACAATCTCTGCCTTAATGCTTAATGCCAGTAAAATGGAGATCCTTCTCATTGGGACTCCTGCCCCCTTCTTACCCCCTACTCTCTTTCCCCCCTCCTTGGGCCCACTCTCCTCACCCTCTTGTGAGGCAAGAAACCTGGGTGTCATCTTTGACTCCTCTCTCTCCTTCTCACCCCCACATCGCTGACCTTTTCAAGAAATCTCCCTTTCAGCTTCACCTCCTCAGAAGCAGTCTCCCTTTCCTCACCTTCCCCCAGAAACACAATGGGCCTCATTATGAGTTTGGCGGTAGCCATGCCTGTTTGACAGGAACGCCTACCGCCAAACTTGCCTCCAGGACCGGCACCCGCAAATGGACAATTACCGGGCCATTACGAGTGTTGCGGCACGGTAATTGCCCATTCCCGGGTACCGGTAATGCTGCACTCCCCATCCCCATTCTGCCCCATATGGCTGAATGGGGATGGGGAGCATGGATGCACTGGCACCGTTAATAACGGTGCCGGTGCATCTGCGAGTTGTTCTTGCCGGTACCTTACCAGCACTGTTCTCACCGTAACACCAAACATATAATGAGGCCCAATGTCTCCAGAGCTCTGCTTCTCTCTATCCTTGACTACTGCAACAGCCTCTCCCTTAATCAGCCTCTTACTTAATCAGCCTCTTTCCTCCCTTCACCCTCTTCAACTAATACAGAATAGGACTGCAAGACTTATACTTGGACTCAAGCCCAGGGACCGCATCTCTCCAGCCCTAGAATCTCTCCATTGGCTCCCTGTGGCTGTAAGGATCACATTCAAGACCCTCAGCAGGAGCCTCTCTCTAGAATGGCCTTCCTGACCCTCTCCACCTTGAGATAGATCTCCTTAAATTCCAGAAGCTTCTCAAGACCTTCCTTTTCTCATCCTCCTTCTGCCCCCCTCCCCTGCTAGTTCCTCTATGACCGGTGGCCTTTACCCCTCATGAGCCTTACTGGGGCAGGCCCTCCATCGACCAGTCTCCCAGCCTTACCCCTTGCCAGCACGTGTCCTTGGGAACCCTACCCCGAATAGCCTACTGAGTCTGGTCCACCTCCCCTCACTTGCACTAGTTGACCCTTATCCCATTGACTGCGCACTTGCCCTACTGGGCCTCCCCTAGCACTTGCCCGGCCACTTGCCCCCCTTGCACTTCGCCCTTCCCCACTCCTGTCAATTCCTGTTATTATACTTGCATGATCCGAATGTCACAAGGCATAATAGGCCTGTTATTGTTATTCCACCCCTGTTCCTCCTCTTGTATTGTGGTGCCTGGAAACAACTTTTGATGTATAGGTGCCATACAAATGCTCAATAAATAAAATAAATACAAATAAATTACAATAACACGTGTAACCGTTGGTGAAAGGAGCTAGTGGAAACCCCCTGTCTTTCTAGGAGGCAATGTATTTTGAGTGTCCTCTTATGGGCTGCATGAACTGAACCAGGGTTTCCATTTATTTATTTATTTTTACATTTATAGCAGCGCCCACAGCCCTCAGGCATCTAGGCGCTAGTTGCAGTTGCATGGTTACAATTTAAAGGGTTACAAGACAGTTGAAGATATGTACACCAAGAGGTAAACAACATTAAGGTTTGAGTCTGCAGAAAAGAGACTAAGACTTGCCCAGCCAACAGGCTCCATGTTATAGTACAATGGGCATACGGGATCACAGCAGGCAAATCTAGGGAGTGGAATGGGTAAAACAGTGGGTTGCAGTTGTGTGGGAGTGTGGGGTAATTTAGGCCCCCCTCATACATTCAACACGATGTGAGCCACTTGCTCGTACAATAATGGGGGATGCTTCCATTTGCTCGCATGCACACTAGCAGTTTCATTGGCAGTGGCAGAGGCGAGGTTATTGTGTGGGACGCCTGGCTTCCATTTTGTACACCCTCAACTCCATCTTTGGACTAGGCCTCACTGCGATAATATGAAAAGGCTTCTCTCCCCTCTGCAGGGCTGCACACACCGTGCTCATGGCCCCCACCTTTTCTCACTGTGCCTGAAAGCATTGCAGCTCCATTCTCACGCTTAAGCCGGAGATAATTGCAATAAATACACCAATGTAACATCTCACTCTTCCTCTGAGTTCACTATCCTATGTGTGAACCGGCTCAAACCATGCCCTGTAACTCATCCATCTCCACAAACCTGCCTATGCCCTCTTACCCCCGCTGTTGGAAAATGACTGCCACGATAACCCTGTGTCCCTGCGAGGTATTCTCTTAATGTACCAGATGTGTGACCCTGCTGTGAAGCCCACCCCAGTTTGCCCCCAACTAAAACCAAACCTCTGTCACAGTATATTGCACCCTAGAACTAACAAATGTCAAAATGTCTTATAGCCTCTTTTGATGCACCTGGACTCACCGCACAGCCAATGTTATCTTACTGACCACGACCCTAAGCCCGGTACTCCATATAAGACCCAATGAATAATGCTGTAATCATATGTGTTCAATTTATAGATGCATGATGATATACTCAAAGGAACTGTAGTGACCATTATTTAGTACATGTCTGATGGTAGTATCTTACGTTAGCTTAGTTAGGGCTTGACCTACCTCACCGCGACCTGACCCTCACCCTGCCTGGACACAGACAGATGGACCTTGTGATGCTCACCCTCCTGCCAACCCAGCAGCCAATCACGGAGGAGCAGCGCCTATATGCCCATATCCAACGCGAGCTTGTGTCCAATCATAACGAACTTTGTAACCTTTAGGTCTGACATCATTGATGACGATTTCTGCTCTTGTAATCAATTGTACATGTATTATTTGCCGGAGCGCTCTCGGGCAGCAGAGTTCTCTGGATGCCAATTTTACATAAAAGAAAACAAACTCTCGCAGCCTTTTCTCTTAGTCTCAGTCCCCGTTGGGGTGTGTCTTCTTTCTTTGTATTGCACGTGTAAAACGGGCCTTTACATTTGGTGAACCCCGCGATGTGATTGGGAGAGGTGCCCCGAGGCCCGGTGCTGCGAGATCCGGGACTTCCCCCAGCGAAACCATCAACCTCCGCGGTTGACAAGTTCACGCGAACAAATTAAAGGTTCCAAGGGTTCCCGTTTTCCAAATACCCAACTAAAACTGCTCACCAAGGCGGGTCACGGCTTGGTTGGGGTGCGGACCAGATTGTGGATAGACCGTGAACGGTGGCTCTCGGACCATCCTACTGAACAAGTGAGTACTGGTTGCGAGACCGTCAGGGGAAGAAGGGAAAAATTGGGAAAGGGGTATAATAAGCAAGAGGGATAAAACAGGGGAAAGAAAGAAACTGAGGGTATAGTTCAGGGTCTGTGTGAATGTCATTGAGGCTTTTTCTTATCTAGCCTTTATATGGCCGTTAGGTTATTGTGGAAAAAAGAGGTAAAGAGGAATAAGGGATCCTAGCCCGAAGGGGGTAGAAGGCGGCGCCACGTAGCATTGTCTCATCCAGTGCAGGGAACAAGTGAAGATAAAGAGAAAAAAGTAGGAGTCTCATATATTTAGTAGACTCGGAGTAGTAATTTAGAATATTCTTTTTCCGTGTGAGCAGAATTCTTGGAGAAGTAGCCTGAGGGGGCTCAGAGGTGGGGAGTGCGTGAGAAAGTAAGAACGAGGGACAATAAACTAAAGTAATTAAAAAAGGGGAGTAAACGGAAAGGTAGTTCATGTTATATGTTCAATGTGTTAAAGTGTTACATGTTGTTTTGTCAGTAAGTGCCTATGTATCTGAGTATTGACAGCAATAAGGGTTGATGAGAAATATTGGTAAATAATTTGTGATTCATGTTGAGAAATAATTTCTGGTTCCGGCAAAAGGGTGTAAGTAAAAAGGTTATTGAAATTTGTTGGCATTAAGAGTTAAACAAGGCTGAACAGACGTGTTACAGGAAGGAGATTATTAAGTGATTGACTGTGTATCTATATCCAGAAACCGAGGTGAACACAAGTAAGAGCAAAAAATACACCATTATGGGAGGGACTACACCATTAGCACATATTTGTCAACATCTCCCTTTGTATAGTAAGAAAATAGAGAAATACCATGGCCAATGGATGGTGGAAATGAAAGGAGAGAGTGTATCACCTATATGGCCGGAGGGAGGGTCATTTGATAAGAGGGTATAGGATCTAGTATCAACACACCTGGTAGCGAAATACAGCGGAAAACAGTTGCAGAACAGAAGGGAGGTACTAGACCTATGGCGGATGTTTGAAGAGGTAGCGCCTATTGGCGAGGTAAGTAAAGACACAATAATTGAGAAAGAGAAAACGCCGGAGGGGGGGATAAGGGGCTGCAGGAGGAGAAAGCCCAATAACAGCAAAAGAGAATGACCTCACTAGAATCTACCCATTGTTGACAAGGCTCGCTGTGGGATACAGTGAGCCCCTGTATGTGCCAGCGCCTAACACACCAACTACTCCGGCAACTGCATCAGCCACCGCCCCGCCACCATATGAAACGGGAGGTTTATACGGCCCAACTAGTGCCCCTCCAGTGAATTTAGCACGCCTAACAGGAGATTTAGACAGGCAGCTTGCACACGCACAAATGGAAATAACACGATTAAGAGCACTGTGTGATAGAGGCCAGATGTTGCCAGGGGGAGGTGAAGTACCACGATTGACAGCGGTTGACCTCACCCCTCTGCCAAGTGTCGCAGGGGGATCCACACCATCCCTGCCGCCGCCGATACCAAAAGGGCAGGAACAAGAGTGGCAATCAGGAGAGTTTCTGTTCCATTTAAATGGCAAACCTGTAAGAATAATATGATCTGCAACCCCCGACAACCAAAGAGGGGAGGGGCAAGGAACACAGGAGTCAGAAGAGGAGGTAGAGGAAGTATGGAGTGATTTAGATGAATATGAAGAGGGAGCGGCAGTGGCGGGATCTCCGCTGCCATTCCCATTCGACCAAGAGGATGAAAGTGCTGCACCAAGATGGCAAGGGAGGTTAAGACAAAGAGGGGGGAACATGCTGGTGAGCAAAACAAAAAAGGGAATGTTAAGTAAGAAAGGAGGGAAAGGAAAACTACAAATGCCTCTGATACATAAGGGAGCAGGGAGACCGCATTACATACCATGGGCACAGAAGGACAGGAACAACTTGTTGAAGCTTCTATCTCCACTTCCGTGCGGGGCGGGGAAATGGATACATGCATTCCAAAAACACACAGCAGGAGTGCCATTGGCTATAGGGGATGTGAAAAGTTTGCTGGTGTCCGCCGTTGGTGACCAAGCAGATGCAGTGTGGGTGAAGGCGTGGTTCCCGGAAGTGACAATGAACTGTGACCGCCATGATGGGTCATCATTTAATAGCGTTAGAGCACAAGTATGGGATGCTTTCCAGAGAACTTTTGTAGACACTCCAGATTTACACTTAGTGATGCAATGCACTATGGGAGAGGAGGAGGAGTCTACGCAATTCATCTTCCGGGTGCAAGACCTGTAGAGATCTGAAACGGGTACGGCGTGGGACCAATCCACCGCCTTGTTCTACTTTATAATCAAAAAAGGGCTCCCAAAAGAGGCACAGAAGGCCTTCGACAAAATAGCTGGGATAGAAGCCAAGGGCTGGCCCGAGATTCAAAGCATAATCGTACACCATTGTAGGAGGATCAAAGAAAGAGAAAAAGAGATAATACAGCGAAGGTTTTAGACGAGGTGAAGTTAGTGCAAAATAAATTAATGAAGGTCGCAGCGCTGAATGCCACAATATCAACTGACAGACAGGGTGAAGGAGAAGAGGGGGTAGGAAATACACCAGCCAGGATGGCCGCAACATGGGCTGCAAAAGGATAGGAGCAGTGGGACGGAGAGGAGCAGTATGGAGGGCCCCAGTGGCAAGGGAGACCTGCAAGAGGACAAGGTGGGTACCGAGGATTGAGAGGGGGATTTGGAAGAATGGGGAACAGAGGATTTGGGGGACCTGGGTTGAGTGGGGGACCGCCAGGGTCATGTTTGAACTGTGGGAGCTGGGGACATTACTCGAGAGAGTGCAGAATGTGGCCTATGGGTTATTATCAAGGACAGCCTCCCATGGGAAATGAACAACAGTATGGTCACCCACACCCAGGCAGTCCCTATGGGTTACCTATGGGAGGGAATGGGCAGAACGAACAATATAATAATGAGGCTCAAATGCCACAAAGACAGCAACCACAACATCAACCACAGGAGAGAGATATGACACAACTAATGGCAAGGCAAAACACTATGGGCAATGCAAACAGTAATATTTTTGCAACATCTGCAAATGGCGCACCAGCACCTTTTCACGGCGCAGCGGTAGTGGGAGATAATGTATTCTCTGTTCCAGGAACGGAGACGTATGCAGATTAGGACAGCCCACAGAAAGCACTTGCGTGTCCAGTCCTATCCACTACCCTACGTGCAGAAGAGGAACCACTAGTGGGGGCAGAGATAGGCAACAAACAGTTCATCTTCATGGTGGACTCGGGAGCTGAAAAATGGTGCCTCATGGAAGGCCGGTTCCCGCTCTCTGGAAAAAATGTGGAAACGCAAGGGTTCTCTGGGGCTATTTTAAAAGTTCCTTACACAAAAGATCTTGACATAACAGTGGGAGGAAAAACAGTATGAGCACCTCTACTGTATCATGAAGACTCGCCAATAAATTTGTTGGGAAGAGACCTCCTGAGTAAATTGAACATGACAATCTCCATTACTGAACGGGAATAGTTTGCTCGATCCCAGGAGTGTGCCCTGTAAGGGAAATGTTGAAGATCAGTACAGTGACAAATGAAGTTGCTGTAAGAGGGGTGCCCATTGGCATAGATATGTTCATTTAAGATATCAGGGTATTAGCACGGGTGGTGCCAGAGATAAAAAGAAAGGAATGGAAAGTACCCTCATATTTGGTCTTCCGCCCAATTGTAAATACAGATGTTGTACCAGGAACAATTTTGTCCATTGATCTGGAAGGGGTACAAGTTTCTAGTAAATGTTTCACAGTGATAGGACTGGACACACATGGATGCGAATGGAGAACAGTGCTATGTATAGACCCAAATATAATGTTGCGTAATTTAACTGATGAAGAGTTGTTCACTGACAGTGGGAGGCAATGGGGAAATAATAATGGAAATAAGTGTACCATGTGACATTATGATCCAACACAGGGAGATACACAACCCTCTCATGGCTAGTGTTAATGTACCACCTACTATATTCGAAGAAGATATGGAAAAAGTACTACCAGAAATATGGACCACAGGCCCCCCATGATGTAGGGCTGTTACAAGAGGTGACGGCCATTAGAATAAAATTAAAACCAGGTGCAATACCCCCTAGAGTAAAGCAATACCCACTATCAAGGGAGGCAGAAGAAGGGATTCGAGAAACAATAGATACATTATTGCAGCAAGGGATAATAGTGCCATCAAATTCACCATGCAACACATCGATTTTTCCTATCAAAAAAGCAAAGGGCGGGCCTTGGAGGATGATCCATGACCTACGCCCACTTAATGATGTCATACAGAAAGAGTTCTCATTAGTACCTAATCCTGCATCAATCTTGTGTAGCATACCTAAAGATGCCACATGTTTCACAGAAGTGGATTTGAAGAACGCTTTCTTCTTAATACCACTTGACCCAAGTTCCCAATATCTCACAGCATTCACACTAGGGGGGAACAGATATGAACACTGCAGACTACCACAGGGATATTGCGAAAGCCCGAGCATATTCAATAGAATATTGCATGAAGACCTTGGCAACATTGATGTAGAGAGCACAATAATACAGTACTTAGATGATTTACTTGTCTGCAGTAAAAGTGAAGAACAGCGCAGTGCTGATTCAATAACATTGTTAAATTAACTGGCCACAAAAGGATACAAGGTGGGCAAAGGTAAGCTACAATATTGCCTAGCAGAAGTGCTCTATTTAGAACAGCTAATTTCAAAAGATGGCAAGAGAATTTTACCCGACAGAGCAGTGGCAATAAGCCATCTGATAATACCAAAGACAGTGAAGGACATTCAAAAAAATCTGTAATTACTGCCATTCCTGGATACTTGATTACGCAGCATACACACGCCCACTGTTACAAGCTCTAAAAGAAGCCCAAAAGAATAATGTCCCATTAAAATGGACAGATGAGATGAAGACACAATATTTTAAATTGAAAGACCTCATTGCACACGCACCAGTTTTGTAGAACCCCGATTATGATCGGGAGTTTTACCTGTTTTCAAACTGCAATGGTATTTTAATGACTGCAGTATTGACCCAAAAAACATTACTAGGTCCCAAGCCATTGGCCTACTACAATGGTACACTGGATTCTGTGATGCAGGGCCACTTCGCATGCGAACAAGCTCTCGCTGCAGCGGCCTTCACAATAGGCCACCATCGGGATGGGATGCTCAGTGACACTATACGCAGAGCACTCACTCTTTGCAATTTTAGAACGTTCAAAATCTACATTGATCATGCAGAGAGCAACAGCGTATGAAATTATAATATCCAGTCCAAACGTTCATGTGGTTTAGATGCAAGACAGTAAACCCGGCTATATTTATTACTAAACCATGCACATTCGAGGAAGTGCAGGCAGACAATTGTGCTACATATGAGGGAGAGGAAGATGACATTCCCAAAGCGAGCGAAAATGCATTGCAGGAGGGAGAAATATACTTTGTGGATGGGTCAGCATCAATAGACAGTGAGACAGGAGAAAAGCATGTAGGAGCAGCAGTTGTAAGAATGGAAGGAGAAGGATATGAGATTATTGTGCAAAAACACCTCCCCTCTCATTACTCAGCTCAGGCAGCAGAAATGACGGCTCTAATAGAAGCACTGCGCACAGCAAAAGGATGTGCTGTCACAATATACTCTGATTCAGCATATGCAACCACAACGGTACACTAGGGGTTGTCACGATGGCGACAGAGAGGGTTTCGAAGGGCAGATGGTTCATCAGTACAACATATGGCACTATTAAATGAATTAATAGAAGCACTAGGAGAACCATCAGTGGTGGCGCTGGGCAAATGCCAAGCACACACCAATAACACAGACGCAATCTCATTGGGAAACGCGGCAGCAGATGCAGCAGCAAAAGACACCGCGTATTTCAATATCCCACAAGCAATAGCATGCATTGTCAAAACACCCACCACAGAAACACCAGAGGTAGGATACAGCCACACACCAATGTCAAGGTTCCCTGGGTCTTATTCTGTGATGGTGGTTGATTTAGGGTGTGATTAGTTGAGTATTACTATGCATTCTTTCACTGTGTGCTGGTTGGGCCTTAACTCTATCATTTAGAGTGTTGATAGAATCCCAAGTCAAGATGGAGGGTCACAGCAGTGATCTGATTGGCTGAGAATTCCTTTGTTTAACAGTGATCTGATTGGCTGAGAATTCCTTTTGTTCAGCTGGAAGGAGTGTTCAACTGCCTTTCATTGTCTACGATCAGCTGAGCAAGTCAAGTACTTTAGAAGTTCCAGTGTTGGGCCCTGTTTTCCTGGGCCTGGCCTAGCTTGAGAGAGCTAAGAAGAAAGTTTTGGTGTTTTACTGGAGAAAACAGGAATTAACTGTGAGCTGCGGACGCTTCAAGTTAAAGAGATAAGTGCCTGGCCGACTTTTACCTCATCAGTTAATGAACCGTTGTTCTGAACCATAAAACTGACTGATACAAGTAAATAAGTGGTTATAATCAGATATTATAATCTGTGAGACTCTCTGTAGTAAAGCAGGTTTTATTTTTTGTCACGTTCGCGCATCTGAGCCAGCGCTATGAAGAAAGTAAATTCTTTCCTAAAAAGAATTGTGATTTAATGTAAATATTCTTTGAGAAGTATACTCCATGTTTTAGGCTAGAATAATGTTAAATACTTCAGCATGCCCATAAATTACAACTCCGGTGGCCGCTGAGGGAATTACATTTTAAAAGTTGATAATTGATAACATAACAAAAGCGTTAGTTTATAGTTATTAAACAGGGATGCATCTTAGGTGGAGTTAGTAAATAATTAAACAGTGGTTAAGGTTGTAGAGGCAGGGTTAAAGGACGTGTGATAATTTAAAGACATTGAAGATCGCAGTGACTTTTTATCCATCAGTGGAGACAGGAGCACGGAAGACTCAGTATTCTGTTTGCATCCAGGTCCATAAAAACAATTTGTTTGAACAAGAAGTTCAAAGAAAAGAGCTTGAAAAGACAGAGCTTAAAGAAAAAACATTTTTCTGTGCATATCTTTATTTTTTGGAGTAAAGACAGACTGCTGTGTTGTGAACACAGTTTTTCAGGCACTCTAGGGAAAGCTGTATTACCTTTATTTTGGTGAAGCTTTAATGTTTCCATCCTCTGGGCAGGTAGCAGAGGATTAACAGGTACAAGAGTTATTCAGCAGTTCATTATACCTGGAAGCCAAAACTAAAGTTGATTTTGTATGTTGACTGCATAATCTTTGCTTCCTTCCTTGCTGCAGATGTCCTGAGGGTCCAGAGGTCTGGAAGGAGTCTGTTGTTTGTTGTTTTTTCCACATCCCCTTTCCCCCCAATGTGTGGAATATTTAGCTGTGGAAATTATTGGTTGAGTGTTTCTCTGCAGATCATCAGACAAGACTCAGCCTCACAACCAATTACCCAAATAATAGAGCTCCAAAAACGTGAACCTACAGAGGAACAAGAGCTGTGGGGGAAGAGAGGTTGTAAGCAGTCCCCGACAGATTTAATATGGAGACAAGAATTAACAGGGAAGATAGTGATGCCAGTGGAGTTATTAGAAGTAGCATTTCAGCAAATGCAATTCCCAATACATGTGACTAAACAACACATTGCAGCAGAAATACAGGAACATTGGTTCGTTCCAAATCTGCACAAACACTTGTCAAAATGCACGATAGAATGCACAAAGTGCCAGACATACAGTTCAGGAATGACATTAAGGACGTTACGTGGAACGTTACAGCGCCCAGTAGGTCCTTTTAGAGAACTTCACATTGACTACGCAGATATGGGGTAAAGATGTAATGGAGCAAGATATCTAATTGTGATAGTTTGCCCATTTTCTTGATGGGTGGAAGCTGGACCATGCCCCCACCCAGACGCAAAGTGGGCTGCAAAGTTTCTGGTGCAGGAGGTGTTTTCAAGGTGGGGGATATGTGACCTAATAAGATCAGACAACGGCACTTACTTTGTAAATGATCTATTTAAAGAGGTGACCACCTTATTGGGGGTTAAACAGAAACTATGCTCAATTAATCACCCGATGGCTAACGCGAAGGTAGAAAAGATAAACAGCCTACTCAAAAGAAAACTATCAAAGCTTTGTAACACTCTTAAGAAGAATTGGGTGTATTGCTTGCCCCTTGCACTGTTCCAACTCAGAACACAACCTAGCATGGACCATCATTTGAGCCTGGACGAAATTGTGATGGGTCGACGCATCCATACGCCACTTTCCCCAGTGAGAGGAGCTTCAGACGCTCACAGAGCTGCCACAGTGCTGGGGGATGAATTTAAGGAATACCTCACCCAACTGACACGTGCTGTACACAGCATAGCGAGACAGATTGCGCCACCATTTACCCAAAATGCTGAGACAGACACCGCAATGCCAGCACAAGACAGCCCAAAGGTTCAGTTAATGCCAGGAGAAAATGTGTATGTGCGAAGTTTTGTGCGGAGATGGAACTCTCCAAGATTTCATGGGCCCTATGAAGTTATTTACTGCACACCAACTGCAGTCAAGTTAAAGGGATTGAAATATTGGGTGCATCTGTCAGATGTAAGAAGAGCACGTGATAGTACAATCCCCCAATGTCAACAAAATGATAGCAACGAAGTTGCAAGTGGATAAGGGACGATGTGTACAGAAACAAAAATGATAAGAGTGATGATTAAGAAACTTTGCATAACAAAAGAAAAGAAAAGTGTACAACTTGGAGTACCATGTGTGCATTTAAAGAAGAATTAGGATTATTTAGCTCTCTTTGTATCTCTTTCTCTCTGACGGTCTTATTCTCTGTCTTTCTCTCTCCTTTTGCTTTCTCTTACATGACCATGATTGACAGATGGAGAGAAAAACGACTATCAGTACTAAAAAGAAAAATGCATGATGTAAAAAATGAGGTTAAGTTGATCAAATTTAAACGACAGTAGTAGAATAGCATAAAAGTGAGTGCACTAACAGCATTATGATTTACGTAATGAATTAGTTAAAGAACTAATATGATGACCATGAAATGAAACTTAATGTGAGAACAAATTAAATGTATGCATGTAACTTAACATTTTCATATCGCCCCTCCAGGTGAAACAATGGCAGAAAGAAGGGCAATTACTGACGATGACACAATTTTAGTTAGTGATAGGGTAGTTAGTAGAATAGATAAATATTACAATTTAGAATGTGGTATTAAATATGCAGCAATATTGTTTTCCGTGATGTTATTTTTTATGGCCTGGTACTACACTGTGACTTTCATTATTAAGGATATGAAAGAGGGGAGCGGGGTAAACCTGAGACGAGAAGGCTCAACGCAAACCCATGTGGAAACATGATCACTCTGCAAATAGAAATCTTACTACATTGCACAAAAATCGCACGCCCACTGCCCCATGTTTCTCTATTGATGATATTAAACAAAGTGAAGATAACGAAACCAATCAGTGTGATGGGGATTACTCCTGTGAGGGTGAGCCTGACCTGATAAATACTGATGTGCAAACAACCACCGAACCTACCTCACAAGGCACTATAATGTACTTTAACCTCACCACTACAATTGCACAAGAAACTCAAGAACCAGAGGCCTGGCAAGCTGCTAGCAAACCCAATGACACAACATGGGTGGATGTCTGTCCCATAAAGTATAGAAGAATGAAAATGATAGATAATAGGGAAGGGGGGAGGAGGAGACGGAAAAGGGGGGTGGGGGAAAAGATATGATGCTTACCATTGCCTGGGACTAGATGACATAGAAGACCCCCACCACCCAGACTAGTCAAATAAATGGTATTCAGTCATGAGTGCAACAGCAAAACAAGGCACAAACGAGAGCTGCTATGTTTGCTCTCTCATACCGCATGCATCAGGCACACCTAAAATACTTGTACCCCAAGATGTTCCCTTGTCAGATGCCCAATGTTTGATTCATCTCGTATTATGTAGAATTCGGAGCAACTTCCAGGCACACACAGTTACAATACAAATGCTGCAGAACGAGAAAACCTGCACGAGCAAGCGTCAAGGAGTGATTTGCATCAAAGAACCATTTTTATCATCAAAGGAACAAGGTTTCCAGATAATAAGTGGCATGCCGTCTGGTCCCAGCATATTGCAAAACTCACATGGGTTACCGCTCTCAAGTAGCCTATTAAAACACAGAAGTAAATTCTGCATGAACTTTGTTTTCACGGGAAAGGAAAGGTGCAAATGGGTTCCAACAAGTGGTGCAACAAAACAATCACCATCCCAGATATGAAAAAAGGTACAGCTGCACTCGTGGACAGGTATTGGGTGTGTGGCAAACAAGGCTACCTGCATCTACCGGCATCATGGAAAGGTACATGCGCCCTGGCCACCCTGCATTTGGCAATAAAGGTGATTCCAGAAAGTAATGTCCAAGGGGGGAGAGGTTTGGCTTGCATATCGGCAGCAGGGCAATCGGCTGGCATATCGGCAGCAGGGTAATCGGCTGACATATCGGCAGCAGGGCAATCGGCTGGCATATCGGCAGCAGGGCAATCGGCTGACACATCGG
The DNA here is from genome assembly GCF_040938575.1 of Ambystoma mexicanum. Taxonomy (NCBI): domain Eukaryota; kingdom Metazoa; phylum Chordata; class Amphibia; order Caudata; family Ambystomatidae; genus Ambystoma; species Ambystoma mexicanum. Next base: position 338,350,573 of record NC_090931.1, on the reverse strand, counting down.
CAGCACACCAACCAGCAACCACAGAGCCTTCCAAATACGACATTCTGTCTGAAAGTGACCTACAAGACAGACTGTCCCACAAAAGGAGGTAATTGAACTATATCTCCAGAGAATCATCCAACCTTCTCGCTGAGATTCCTGCGAAGTATAAACCTTTTAACTCGGCAGAGATGTTCTTTGCTTCCCTTCTAATGCCAGGACTCCAGGCGCAAACAAACGCCAAATGGCTACAAATCGTCTGCTGGGAGTTGATTCAACTGCCCAACGACACTGAAGAGGGGTTCAATGTGATCAAGGTGGAACTTCGTGCCTTACGTCTAATGACAATGCAGAACGGGTACATCCTAGATCTTTTCACAGCAATGGACGGCGGTGTTTGCCAAAAAATCGGGAGTGCATGCTGTACATTCAAACCTTCTGAAGACACGGATAATGGAACCCTCTCCCACGTCATCTTGGCAGTACACAGCCTGGGGAAGAGAATGCTGAAAGAAGGAGGAGTAGAGCCAAGCAACAAGTTCGACAACCTATTCAATTGGATACCATCCTGGTTCAGCATCATGATGAACATTTTTGTTCCAGTCATCGTTTTTATTTTACTATTTTTTTGTGTGTGCCAACTAGGTATCCGATGCTGTGCAAAATCTATGCCTAACTCAACAATGATGATGGTAACAATGGGCAAACAGACAACGGTAGCAACAATGATAGATGCACAAATACAAACTGGAGAGCCAAACTCACCAAAATGCCGCATGACAGCTGTCTATCGCCAAAATGGGGATAGGCTAGATAATCTATATCAGACAACAATTAAAGAACCAAGGGAGCTGCAGTGGTACAGGGAAGTGTGGGTGGACCTGGAAGGGGATGGAGGAATATGTATGACATGCACACCTGATGAGTACGCAAGAAACAGGCATAACCTGGGAAGTGTATGTAGGGCTTGGATGCCAATAAAGGGTACACCTGCATGGGACGAGGCAGAAGCAGAGTATTATCGGAATGAGAATAATAATAAAAAGTAGTTTGTTACTTTAGATGTAACGAAAGGGGGGAATGTGTGGGAGTGAGGGGTCATTTAGGCCCCCCTCATACATTCAGCACAATGTGAGCCACTTGCTCGTACAATAATGAGGGACACTTCCATTTGCTCACATGCACACTAGCAGTTTCATTGGCAGTGGCAGAGACAAGGTTATTGTGCGGGACACTTGGCTTCCATTTTGTACACCCTCGACTCCATCTTTTGACTAGGCCTCACTGAGATAATACGAAAAGGCTTCTCTCCCCTCTGCACCACGCTCATGGCCCCCACCTTTTTTCACTGTGCCTGAAAGCATCGCAGCTCCATTCTCACACTTAAGCTGGAGATAATTGCAACAAATACACCAATGTAACATCTCACTCTTCCTCTGAGATTGCTATCCTATGTGTGAACCGGCTCGAACCATGCCCTGTAACTCATCCATCTCCACAAACCTGCCTATGCCCTTTTACCCCCGCTGTTGGAAAATTACTGCCACTATAACCCTGTGTCCCTGCGAGGTATTCTCTTGATGTACTAGACGTGTGACCCTGCTGTAAAGCCCACCCCAGTGTGCCCCCAACTAACACCAAACCTTTGTCACAGTACATTGCACCCTAGAACTAACAAATGTCAGAATGTCTTATAGCCTCTTTTGATGTACCTGGACCCACCCCATAGCCAATGTTATCTTACTGACCGCAACCCTAAGCCCGGTACTCCATATAAGTCCCAATGAATAATGCTGTAATCATATGTGTTCGATTTATAGATGCATGATGATATACTCAAAGGAACTATAGTGACCATTATTTAGTACATGTCTGATGGGAGTATCTCACGTTAGCTTAGTTAGGGCTCAACCTACCTCACCGCGACCTGACCCTCACCCCGCCTGGACACAGACAGATGGACCTTGTGACGCTCACCCTCCCGCCAACACAGCAGCCAATCACGGAGGAGCAGCGCCTATATGACCATATGCAACGCGAGCTTGTGTCCAATCATAATGAACTTTGTAACCTTTAGGTCTGACATCATTGATGACGATTTCTGCTCTTATAATCAGTTGTACGTGTATTTTTGTCAGAGCGCTCTTGGGTAGCAGAGTTCTCTGGATGCCAATTTTACATAAAATAAATGAACTCTTGCAGCCTGTTCTCTTAGTCTCATTCCCCGTTGGGGTGTGTCTTATTTCTTTGTATTGCATGTGTAAGACGGGGAATGGGCCTTTACACAGTGCACACACCAGAAAAGCCGCGCCCAGCGTCGCCCAGGTCTACAGCAGCCATGTTAGATCAAGGAGTTTAGAATCAGTAAACTGTAGTGTGGAGATCAAGGATGTAAGATATGTGACTGGTCTTTTAAGAGCACTGAGCAAATGCCTGGGATGAGCAAAACCTTGGACAGCCCCTGAGTAAGGACCACTGAAGTCAGGTGCTTGATGGTAGACCATCAGTAAGACTGGTCAGGTAGAAGGATGGGAACATTAAGGTTAACCTTAAAATCACATGTAAGACTGGATGCATACCATAGTAGTTGCAAGTTCTGGAGCCCTTTCTGACTAGGACAAGCCCAAACAGGATGTGATAGTAGCCTTAGACAATGGCCTTTCGACATAGGCCAGCTCTGCCTGCCGGCAGAGTTACATTGGGATGTTAGCATTATACTGCCTCCAATCAGAAGTTTCCTTGGTGGGGGTTTGACTTCCTGCTGATCCGTATCTCGCTGATGCCCACCCGGCAATGCAGGAAAATCCGGCTGCCATTTTAAAGTGGCTTGTTGGTTCCTGCAGTTCATCGACCTCACTTCTAGCAGGGACACCATGAGGGGCCTGGACTTGGGATGTGGTTGGCCCAGACAGGATGAGATAGTGGCCTTAGACAACGGCCTTCAACATAGGCCGGCTCTGCCTGTCAGTGAAGCGGGGCTGGGATGTTAGTATTGTACTGCCTCCAATCAGGACTCTCCTTGGTGGGGGCTCGACTTCCTGCTGGTCCGCATCTCAATGATGCCTGCCCAGCAATGTAGGGAGATCCGGCAGCCATTTTAAAGTAGCTCCTGGGTGCCTGTAGTGCATCCAACCTCATTGCTAGCAGGGACACCATTAGGTGCCTAGACCTGGGATGTTGGTAGGCCCAGACAGGATGTGATAGTGGCCTTAGACCTAGGCCCGCTATTGTACTGCATCCAATCAGAAGTCTCCTTTGGTGGGGGGCTAGACTTCCTGCTGAGCCGCCTGCCTGGCAAAGTAGGGAGAACCAGATGCCATTTTAAAGTGGCTTGTGGGTGCCTGCAGTGCAGCCAAACTCACTGTTAGCAGTGATACCACAAGGGACTTGAACCTAGGATGTTGGTCAGCCCAAACAGGATGTGATAGTGGCCTTAAAGAACGGCCTTCGACACAGACCAGCTGCACCTGCTGGCAAAGTCGCACTGGGATGTTACTGCTGATTGTATCGTACTGCTTCCAATCAGAAGTCTCCTTGGTGGGGGCTCAACTTCCTGCTGATCGGCATCTCAATGATACCTGCCAGGCAATGTAGGGAGACCCAGTGGCCATTTTAACATGGCTCGTGGGTGCCTGCAGTGCATCCGACCTCACTGCTAGCAGGGACACCATGAGGGGACTGCACCTGCTTGGAAAATATTGTCCTGCCACCCTAAATACGGGGAATACGGGAGATCTCTGCCTGGGTGCAATTTGGACGAAGGGAGGAGATGGTGTGGATTCCTGCTGGGCTCTCTCCAGCCATGCATGTACATGTGAAGAGGCATTTACAATTGCACACATTACGAGGTGTTAAGATGCTCGTAAACTGGCAGCTGTTCAGATTTCGATGCATTTCCTCCACCTCATAATGCAATCTAAATTACAAGGAGGAGACTGCATGGACGGAAGTACATTTTTCTGCATTTTTCATTATGCCATTTATGGGTTTCATCAAAATGGTCACCTTAGTAACTTAGCTGTATTTGTGGATTCATGATATAATTAGTGTTGTGTCAAAATTATGCATTGTAATTTCTAGTAGAAAATAAAAATTCTCAAGATTCCCCACACCATTCATCTTCCCCAGCCCCATTTACGCATCTGTTGCCATATCATTGATCTACTTTGTCACTTGCCACCCTCAAGTGTCATCACTGTAATATAACGTCAATCACATAAAGCAGAGCACTCCTAGGCAGAACAGCATTTGCCTGTGATTGTACAAGAACTTTGAGAGGTACGTGTCTTTTACCTGACTGCTGAAAAAGACATTGGGCTTCTTTACAAGCTTGATGGTAAATTTGTAGTAAATCTTCTGATTTACCACCAAAATCAATTACCATTACTTCCACTCAGTCCTGCGAACTTACTATGGCATTCGGAACGCCAGCACATTTTTGGAGTTCATAAGACTCCATCATGATTTTTTGCAGATTTACCCCAAGCAGTAATTCCACTGCGTAAATCTGATAATTTTTGGTGGTAAGGTGACCGATTTACCTCCAACATTTTGCTTGAGGTACATCATCCACCTTACTACTAAAGCTCAAAGTACAGCGACATGGTAAAGTGGCAGTGAATTGGCAGTTATGAAATTTCGGCAACTTTACTACAACTGTTTGCCAAACTTGCCTTTTGCTTGGAATCCCTGAGGATGAAAGTAGATGTTCCTTGAGATGCACAACGAACCGATTTTTCAAGATGGATGATTCTGAGATCACTCATACCATAGACTGCAGGGGATTCATCTAATTGAAATGCAGCAGGCATAATGCCCAAACTGCATTCTGGATGGTTAAGAAATTGGTCCAAATTGTTAGCAACTTCAATGGCCGCCCTGCAATTACACCTTTTCGTGGTCTGGTGTGTAGCAGTGTCTGAGGCCTGTCAACATGCGTTCTCGAACAATCTCAGATCGAGGGAATACATGTCCAAAATGATATGGAAGCGCACTAGTAAGAGATTAATGACTGTTTTGAAGGAAGGGGATGACTCTTTCACACCAGTCTATAATTTAAAAGAAGGGATTTCTGATAGCGTCCCTTCTTGCAGAGACACAGAATGCTGTTATTATTCACGAGCCATAATCAGCCCTGTCAGTGAAAGTCAGAACATTTGGGGGTAAAGCGAGCACGTCAAAATGGAAAAATTGCATAATATTGCAAATAAGTGAAGTGCGATACGGCTTGAAGGCTCTCAGGCCTACTATATTTCATGCCGAGTACAGCGTTTTTCAGCCATTCCACTTTGTCTCTAAGTGCTGAAATTGCTAGGCTGTCCTTACGAAGTCTGGGCACTGACTGATGTATTAATACTCAAGACTGTTCAACCGAGCAGGTAATTTAGACTCTAAAAGAAAATCTATTTGCAAGACTCTGTGTCAAGAACCAATGCTGATCAGAAACTTTGAATAGACTACTTTTTCGAGGAAAAAGGAGTGTTTAATGAAAAAACAGCATTTTCTTCATTAAATGTTTTGTCATCTTTAGTTTATTGTTCACCTTGATGTCAATTGACTGAGATATTTTCCCATAATTTCCACATACCTTTTGGAAAGCAAAGAATTTTAACTGACCTTTGGATTGCAATATGAACATTTTATGACACACAAAAGCAGCATTTTAGTGAGTCATGTCTGTGTTTTGAAAGCACACTGAATTTAAAAACAACAGACTAAGAAGGCAAAGGACAGACATATCATGATGAATTGCCATCTAGCAAGGGTGTGAAAGCCCTGTTTTTTTTAATTTTCATTAAGATATACAATTATGCGTGCAATTCCATCTCTGAGAGGGCAATCTGCTGATCAAATTCCCCTTGCATAAACTCCATGCCAAAAGCATAGTGTGTACCCGTTTACTGCTGCATCAGTGTCCTGATTTACCGTGCCTGCTCTACCAGCGGCACAGAGCAGTTTAAGATGTCACAGTTTCCCATTGGCAGTGACAGCCAAGTCTCTGCAGCGCAGGGGCTTCATTTAAGATATGCCCCCTGTACCAAAACTATAATGATCATACGTAGGCCATGATGGTGGCAGGTAAAACTTTAAAATAAAGCTATGTCTGGGTTAAGTCATGGTGCATGTCACATTATAATAATTGCAGCCACATTCAATTTGATGTTACATGTGTCAGCCCTGTGGGCCCAGTTCAGCTGTGGAACGGTTATGTATTCATCCCAGACAAGGCTCCCCCTTTGTACGACTGAAGCTTTGGGGATTGCCTCTCTTTGTTTCTTTGTAAAGGAAGTAACACCCTTTCCCCAGGGACAGATACTGCACAGGATGCTGGCCTGGGAACAGGAAGGAAAGAGATAGGCCTCACAGCAAGGTGCTGCATTTCTAAAGGTCTTTGATTCTATTGAGGAGGGAAGGGGTCAGGGTAAGTGTAGCTTCGGAGACATGTTTACAGTTTGGGGAAAGTTCTGAGAATGTGTTTCTGCCTTTCTCTCTCCTTCCTGTCCCCTTGACTTCTTCTGCAGCAAAGCACTTTGGGTGTGATGCCAAAAGGGCAAAGTCCACTTCTTTGAAGAACAGGGATTAGACCACTAAGGCAGACTAGCTTTAGTCCAATCACTTGTGAACTTCTACCTTTAAAAGAAGGGTTCTCCCACCACTTCTTTGATTCATCCTTTGGACTCCAATCCTGAAAGAAGATTTTGTTGGACCTGCTGGGAGAGCAGTCCTTTCAAGAATCCTCCAGTTGTGAGGTGAAGGAAGATGAGCCAAGGCAGAGGGACCATTGGGGGTTACCTCTGCTGCTGGACCAAAACTGCATCTCTGCCAGCCACACAGCCTGGGCGTTGACAATGTTGCAGGACCCCTGAAGGTGTGTGCCATCCTACCCCATGTTTGGGAGCCAGAGAAAGCACTAACCTTGGCCTTTGCGACCCTGGAGTGGGACAGGCAGCACCTGGAATTCTGAACAACCGAGATCTGTGTTTTCAGCATAGACCCGCTGCAAGCCGTGATTCGGGCATGATCAACACAGGGCAAACTATCAGGACCCTTCAATACTGCCTTTGGTGTTCATTGTTCTACAAACCGCTGTTTGCCAGTTTGACTCTGGCTGCCGCCGCACCATGCCCACTCAAGCGTGTCATTGCCTCGGCTCAAACAAACCAAGTACTGCAGCTTTGCATTTCCTGAGTCACTGCTTGAAGCACCCACATCTTCATTGCTGCTCCAGTAAGTCAATCGACAACAACTTGCCTGGGCCTCCTGGTACCAGCTCACCGCCAGCGACCGCCGACCGAACCTGGTGACTGCCCGATCCACACAGATCGAGTAGGCAATTCGAGACCACAGCCACCTTCCGTATGACCCTGTAACTGCTGCATCCTCAAGCTGAGGAGAAGCCGCGATTGACACTGAGAAGCGTGGTTTAATGCTATCAAACCACAAAGACCTTTGCAAAGGTATTATTGACTAGTATCTGACCCCCAGTCCATCTTTGGGCCCTAGAGACTGGAAAGGTCACTTTAATCCCTTTTGAAAACTCAAGAACATATCTTGTGAACACTGTTGTCTTTTATTGCCTTTTCTCCCATGTCTCATTACATTAGTGTGGCATCTATTCTCTCTTTTCATATTATGTGTTCTTTTTACAGGAGTGGGTTTTTACAGTATTATCTAGTTTGTTATTATTGTGCATGGTGTGTTTAAGTAAAGTATATATTTGTATAGACCCTTTATTGGACATTCCTTTATTTTGGACTGTTCTACTTCACAGTTTGGGTTGCTACTGAACCACACGCACACACCTCTTGCGAGTATAGCCTTCACTAAGCCCACATTACTACAAAAGGCAAAGGAAGTATATCTCTTGACTTTGCCTGTTTTACTTCTATGATTGTGTTGGCTCTTGGCGTGTACAAGTATGATATGATATGATATGATATGGCATTTGTAACGCGCCTATACACAAGTGTTTCAAGGCGCGAAAAGTGTGAAGGCTGAGTGGACGCTTTAGCTCCAACTCATCATTGCATTCCTGCAGGGCAGTAGTCAATTTATCACATCCATGAGCAGTGAATTACAGAAGGTCCAGTGTACCCACTGCTGCAGTCATTCATGCACACAGATGGTGACATTTCCTCAAAACTGGGCAACAGAAAGTAGCATTACACGCTCTTTGACACCCAAAGTCCTAACAGGATGTGACATCAACAACACTTTTACCACACCAATGACCCTCTGTACATTTGTTTTATCCATCTGTAGAGGTGGAGCCAAGTACCCCCACCCAAAGATCTTCCCCCATGCTACCTATATGTTGGGAACCAGAGTGTGAGACAAGTACAGTGCCAGTGAAAATGCCTACACCGAAAAGAATCTTGGATGTAAGGTTCCCATTGAGGAAACAATACATGCATACACGACAATATGATGGCCATTTGAATGAAATCCCGGAGGAAGTGGGAAGAACAAGCAAGGAAGAAGCCTGGTGATGTCATGAAAAGCAGAGCTGACGCACCTAGGGAAGAAGCAAGAGGCTGAAGATTATGGACATTCTATAGGCTCCAAAGATGAGGTGTCAAAGTTGAGCAACATTTCGGGCTCGAGATGAAGATTCTCATGCTACAGACATAATGAAGAAGATATCAAGTCATTTTAGAAGTGTACAGATGCAGCAATGCAAGTGGACAAAGTATTCTTAAAGGCTAGCTATGTAGTGAATAGTTTGCAGCGATGCGCCAACGTATATGCATATGAATATATGGACTGTGGATGATTCCACAACTCATTTTAGCAGAGCTAGATCCAGTGAAAAGAAAGGCTTTCGGTGTGTCACAGTTGGAAAAGCAATCAACATTCAGAGGTGAATCGAAGAAAGGCTTGGTTGGCCCAGCTCCAACACGTCAAGGCCACTGTGAATCTGAATGTTCATGCAGTAGTTACAGAACGTGTGAAAAGAACAAACTCCTGTTTGAGATGAGGAGTGAGAACATAGAAGACATGAGAGGTTCCTCATTTAGTAGTGTTTTAAATGCAGAAAGACTCTGAAAAATGGTCTGCAGTCACGTGGTTGGATGAAAATAGATATTGGGACGAGCTGTATCAAAACCAAGAGTCAGAGTATGCCTATACTCTTATTCTCAAGCGCAGAGAACATTTCCAATGTTCAAAGGGCTAATTGACTGGCAGAAAGCAGGAGTGGTGATAGATAACAGGCTAATTGGTGGAAAGCTATGTTTATGACCAGCCCACCAGCAGCTGGATGTTAGCCTGTGTGCTGCTTGCGTAAGTGGAATATTAAAGAAGAGTACAAGGGTGCCAACCAATTATGAAGGGCCACGTACTAAAGAGCCCTATACTTTGTATAACCAATGGGATGTCGTGCATTTGATGACGTTCATAGTGACCTGCACTAGAGGAGGGCTTATTTTCCCCACCTGATTATAGAGACCCAATCACCTTCTCTGACAAGTATGGAACATATACCTAGAGGTTCCCTGTAAGCCTATCACTTTCCCAAGTAGGTTTGTGAAGTTTGCAACGTGGATTCTCATCAATGATGATGAGGTTTTACTATAAATGTTGTGTTTTTTATGAAATGCATTGAGTGAGAAGATCGAGCGTGTTCGTTGATGTTCATTATACTCCCTGTTTTAGATAATTGATATTAAAACAGACGCACTTTGCCAACTTCCTGAGTCAGTTTGATTATTGATGTTTGAGTATATTCTGCATTCTATGTCAATGGGCCTCATTACGACCCAGGCGCTAAGTGTCTAGGTCCCATCATGACCCGTGACCATTAACTACGATGCCATTAGCGGCACCGTAGTTAACGCTGCTGCTAACTGCACCAAGGACGCGCGCACGCGAGATCCCACACCGTAATTACCGGCATGGCGCAAAGGTACGCGAATGCCGACCCAAGCGGACATGCACCTAACGCCATCACCCATCCCATTAAGTACCTTACTGCCATGGTGCTAATTACGCCATCGCGAACCAACCGTAAAGGGCCATGTAAAGTGAATCCAGCTGCCACAGGTTCACAGAATCAGCACAGGTGGAGGCAATACAGACTCAGGAAGTACAAAAAGAGCACACCCAACCCCTTCCCACACCCAGTCACACTTCACAATGATACCAATAGGACTAGCAATGTTGGGGCTGGAGGACCTGATAGCAATGCAAGTGCTACAACTTCAAATACAACAACAGCAACAACAAGAGGCTGCACAGAGGAGACGCAGCAGGAGAAGGAGGGCAAGGCAGGGCCAGCAAGCCCCACCAGCACAGCCAGTGGCACCACGCAGGCAGCCCCCAATCCCACGCATCAGAGCCAGTCCATTCATCCTCACCGCTGAGCAGATCCACACCCTGTACCGACTGGACCGGGACACCATCACCACCATTGTGGACATGATACACAACGACATTGTCAGCATGATTGAAACACCCACCGCCATCCCCCCCCCTACTGAAGGTAGTGTCCGTGCTCCACCTCCTGGCCACAGGCACCTACCAGCACACAGTGGGGCACTTGCATGGCATATCACAACCATTATTCTCACGTACACTGATCCAAGTGCTGGATGCCCTCCTCAAGCACACAGATGACCACATCTCATTGCCACGGTCTGCCCAGGAGATTGCTAACACCAAAGTGGGTTTCCATGCACTAGCTGGCATACCTGGTTGCATTGGTGCCATCGACTGCACCCATGTGGAATTGTCGGTCCCACGTGCCATGGAGGTACCGTACCGCAACCGTAAACTATTTCACTCAATCAACGTGCAAATGGTCTGTGACTCCAACAGGATCTTCACACATTCTTGTGCCCGATTCCGCGGATCAACCCATGATTTAATGGTCCTGCGTAACTCCACAATACCACGCTACATGGAGCAACATGCAGGGCCAAGATCCTGACTACTCGGTGAGTCTCATGTCATGAGCATGGAAATGTGAAGTGGGTAGGTGATCGACGTACCAATGCATACTTCACCTGGCAGAAAGGGGGGGGGGAATGATGCATACTTCACCTGGCAGAAAGGGGGGAGGGGGAATGATGCATACTTCACCTGGCAGAAAGGGGGGGGGGAATGATGCATACTTCACCTGGCAGAAAGGGGGGGGGGGAATGATGCATACTTCACCCGGCAGAAAGGGGGGGGGATGATGCATACTTCACCTGGCTGCGACTAGCAGTAGCCAGATCATACCCTGAGGCAGCACTTACGTCTTCTGACACCTGTATACGTGATGCCTGACCTAAGCAGCCCTAACATGTGAATGAAGGTGTGTCCCAACCATGACACAACCATCTGCAAGTGCATTGTACAAAATGTGACCACATTGACTCCAACGAAATGCACCTACATGCACGTCACCAAACACCATCTACTGAAAGGCCTGTCCCCCATAACTGTGCCCAAAGGAGGCACATGATGGACTGGAACATCAATGCACCACAACACAGACAGCAAGGCACACAAACTGTCCCTATTGACATCAGTATTGTTCACTGGGGTCAGAATGAGGCAGACAGCAATGTTGCGATCATGTGAGCGTTAACCTCACAGGACACGTGCCAGGTCACCTAAAGAAACGGCCTGAACGTACACAGTGGATGGGCACTCACAAGGCACTTGTCCCCCCTGCATACATTGTGTTCTGGCATGCAAAACAGTACATGAGAGCCCTGAACATATACCGGTTGCATAGTGTGAATCCATTAGCGCAACTAAAAGTGGTGCAAAGTTACAGTTGAATGCAAGGCATGGTGGCACGTCATGTTCAGAAATCAATCTCATCCCTGACACATACATTGTTGCCCACATACAGGTAATGCAGGCTATCCCCTGAAGAGGTGGATTCTTACACCAGTCCGGAACCCACAGAACCAGCATGAGGAGGACTTCAACCGTGCCCATGCACGTACCCGTGTGGTGATTGAGCAGGCTTTTGACCTACTGAAGGCACATTTCCGCTGCATCAGCAGGTCTGGCGGGGCACTCCAGTACCGCCATGAGAAGGTTGCGAAGATCGTCATGGCATGTGTCATGCTACACAATATGTGCGTCAGACGAAATATGCCCCTGCCCCCTGACGCAGAACTGCAACCACCTGACGAGGATGAGGAGGGTGGGGATGTGGCAGCACCTCAAGGAGGCAGCGATGCACAGGAGGGGCGTGAAATGCGTCAGAATCCCATTGACCAATGCTTCTAGCACACACAGCGGGTGTGTGTAACATGGAGACGGCACTTGGGGCACTGTGTGTGTCTGGGACATGCACACTGTGAACTGTACAACAATAAAGCACACATACGCAATGAGCAATGTCCACACATTGGATTTGTGCTAAACGATAAAGTGTATTATAATAGTGAAAAGGTATGACACACCAACTCCTCCCTCCCCCCTCCACCCTGAACACCCCAACACACCCACTCCCCCCTACCGCCTCCCCCTGAACACCCCAACACACCCACTCCCCCCTCCCCCCTGAACACCCCAACACACCCACTCCCCCCTTCCCCCCTGAACACCCCAACACACCCACTCCCTCCTCCCCCCTGGAATCCCTATGAAGGTGTGGTTCAGTCTGTGCAGCAGTGTGTGATGTAGTTCTTCTCCACTGTCCGGGCACTAATGACAGTCCCCTCCTCTGGCCCCCGGGGCACCCCTTCCCGTGCTGCGCAGGTTCCTCCCTGATCTGCGGATGGGGCTGCTCTGTGCCGAGCTGGTTGACCAGGAGGATCCTGGCTGCACATTTAGACGGCTGTCCCGAATGGTCTGCACCAGTTCCGAGAGGACGTGCCGCACAGCGGCGAGTTCTGTGCAGATGTCCTTCGTGGAGGACTCAATGGCAGCCGTGACTCTGTCTGCACATTTCTCCATGGCATCCCTTGCCCCCCACACTGCTGCCGGGTGACAATCTCATCCAGGGTCTGCTGGTTCCTCTGGCTCATGGCCAATGGCATTGGCATGCCCATTGGGCTGCTCACCTCCGGCAGCGGGGATGGAGTGGCTGGCCAATCCTCGGCCTCCAACTGCCCCTGTGTGGCATCCGCCTGCAGGGGGCTTAGGGATGTGTAGGGCGAATGTGGGTGGGCAGTGGGGCTTCCATCATCAATCTCCTCGATGCTCCGTGCCTCACTGTCGGAGGATGCTGCTATGGCAGCAATTTCGCCAAGGGTGCTGCTTGCAGCAGAGCCTGTCCCTTCGGTGGGCATGATGTGTGTCATGTGCGCTGCTGCTGCTGAGTCTGTGGTGACAGTTGTGGTGGCTGTCAGTGCCCTGTCCGCTTCCCCTGGCAGGGTTTGTGGCTGCTGGGGTGTTTTCCTAGGGACGGCAGAGGTGGAGGCTTGTGGCCTAGGCACAGTTGTCCTGGCCCTCCTGGTGGCTGTGGAGGCAGTGGTGTCCTCATCCTGGAGGTCTGAACCAGAGCCTGTGGTGGAGCAAAGGAGGGAGAGTGTTATTGATGGGTCTGCGGACATTGTGCGTGCATTGTGACGAATGACATCTTATCAGTAGGTACATGCAGCACATTTGAGGCAGGGGCATACAGGTTGTCTGCCTTTTGCGTGGAAGTAGCATGGTGGTATGTGGGGGCCGGCAGTTAGGGTGTGCATGCTGCATGTGTACAGGGTGGATTTCGGATGTGTCTGTGGGCAGTCTCCTGCTGATGTGTTGCATTTGCACTATGGGGCAACATAGTACTTCACATGATTGGACTTTGGTGATTTTTGCAAGGCTTAATTGGAGCCACCTATCTGCATCGCCTGTTGTCGGGACTCCTCTCTCCATCCCTCCGACTCCTTGTATGCTTTCCATTCCAATGGTGGATGCACAGATTTCCTCCCATGCTTGCAATTTGATGGGGGAATGACATCTGCCCGCGGTTGCCGTGCCCAGGTTCCTATTCGCCGAGAGGATGCTCCTGACGCGGAGCCTCAGGTCGTCCCACCGCTTTCTGCACTGCTGTGAGTTGCGGGGTAGGCTCCCCACCGCACTGACACACTGTGCCACCAGGGACCATATGGCCTTCTTTTTGGCTATTGCCGGCCTGGACATTTGCGTAGAGAAGACCAGCGCAGCATTGTCCTGGAGGGTCTCAGCAAGCATGGTTAGTTCCTCCCGGGAGAAGCGGTCCTGGCGCTGCCGATCGCATGCTTTTTTAACAACTTTGGGCATTTTCAGATTGGTAATTGGGTGGGTTGTGGGTTTGGACAGGTCTCAGGGTCGGATGTGCAATGGTTGGGGAGGATGGCAATGGATTGTGTTTTTAAAGATGGCCACCGTGCTCTTTCCCGTTCCGCCCGCGATGACGCTACTTCCGGTTCCGCTTATTTACGGTCACCGCTAACTGCGGTGACCGCTAATTACGGTGACCGCTCACTACGGTCGCCGCTATGATGGGTAGCGGTAATGCACCTTGCGCGGCGTACTATGCCGGTAGGGGCCGTTTTAGGGTCATTTACGCCATGGCGTAATTTACATTACCGGCATGGCGTAATGCTCGTGCGCGATGGGTCGGAATGTGCCGCTCTTTATGCCATCGGACCACGGCGTAAACGTTCATTACGCCATGCCGGTAATGTTGAATACTTACCGCCTGGGTCGTAAGAAGGCCCAATGTATTGTTACCTTGTCCTAAAGGGCTTGTGTTGGGCACACAATTTCACATCTTCACAGAAAGGTTAGGGCTGAAAAATGTTAGCAGGAAGGACCATGAATGGGAGCAGTCAAGGGACTTAGGGGGGCGACTGGAAGGGTGTTGAACATCACTGATTTACTCCTCACTGATGATGCCCAATGAGGCCAGAACATGTCTGGGGGTGCTTGTGGTTGCGTTCAGAAGGGATGTGACCTAGCAGTGTTGGCTGGACTTCCCTTTTTGGGGGTGGGACCAAGTATGATTTGCATATGGTCTTTCCCCTTCTGTAATGGCTTGGCAGACTAAAGAACAATGGTTTTCAGGGTTGCCCAGAGCAATGCCAGAGGTTAGGATTAATTCAAAAACCTTTCAGCCATCGCCTCTTTTGTTTTGTATAAGTCACCCTGAGTGGGATGGATATGCCCAGATGTGGGTCCTTAGCCTGCTAGGCCTAGACACTCAAGCTACTCCTCACTGATGACACCCAATGAGGCCGAAACATGTCTGGGGATGCTTGTGGGCTCATGCAGAAGGGATGTGACCTTGCAGTTTGGGCTTGACTGCCCCTTTTGGGGTGGGACTTGTGAGAAACCTGAGGGTATTCTACCGAGTAGACCTCGAGAATCCCTTATTCAGATGGTCAGGGAATGGCTGGCACTCTCAGATCCCAATCTTGGGGATCGACAAGTGAGGGAGCATCACCTGGGTAGAGGAGCCCAGGGGTGTGCTTGGGGAAATGCCCCAGCTGAGATACAGTCTAGTACCAGAAAGGAAGGAGAGGAGGACGAGATCCCTAAGATCGTTATAGGTTATAATACATCCGCCTCACTTCCTCAGATTAAAACTCTCCTGCCGGGATCCAACAACCCCTCCATACATAACCAATCCTCTAAGGTCCCAAACCCCACTGCACCCAGAAACACTTCCAGAAACCCTGTTATCCTGTTCCCTGCCCAAATACTCCCAATCGTTCTTTTCCATGTCCCTCTGATTATTCTTACTCAAACACTCACGAACATTCTTTTCCCCATCCCTCTGATTATTAGTTTAGTTTAGTTTATTTATTTATATAGTGCGCCAAACCCGTAGGCATCTGGGTGCTGAACTTGCAGGTTAGAAAGGAAAAATAGGGAAGTACATCAAAAGATAATATACAGGAAGTGTTACATATGTACAGGATACAAAACATAGTGCAACATTAAGATACATAGGTTGCGGCAGATGTACCATATGTGATAGGAAATACATACATATATAGAAATATACAAAGTGGCATATGATTATATGATCGGCATAAGGTCTTGCTCATGAAGGCAAGTCTTAGCATTTTTCTGGAATAAATGGCAGGACAGTTAGTCTCAAAGATATGGGGAGGGCGTTCCAGTTTTTAGCTACTAGCACTGGGAAGCTGACTCCACCTGCTCTTTGTTGCTTGAAACGTGGGATATTGATGCAGTGCATCTGGGCTGGTCTCATTGGGAACGTTGATGAGTGGCGCGTGATACTATTAGACAGGTAGATAGAAGCCTGATTATATAAACACTATATAAACACTTGTGGGTGTGGGATAGTGTTTTCATTGTAATTCTTTGCTTAATATTAAGCCAATTCAAGGACGGTCTTGTTTCCGATATGTGTTGTTTCATTGAAATATTCAAAGCTGCTCTAATAACATTCATTTGAATCACTTGCATTTTATTAAGGTTTCGTTGAGAAGTGCCTAAGTACAAAGCATTATAATAATCCAGTTTGGATAGGACTAAGGCTCTTGATATTGTAATACAGTTCGGCTGTGTCAAGAAAAGTCTGCAGGCGGTGATGAATTTACAAGTGTGGGCAAACGATGAGGCCATGGCATTTGTTTGTCCCATTAAGGATAATGCAGATTCAATGTAGATACCTAGGAAACTTTAATTATGTTACCGTCAATGTTGAAGAAGGTGAATAGGTCGTCCAGTTTGTTTAAGTTAGCAGGTGATCCTAGGAGAAGCAGTTCTGTCTTCTCCTCATTGAGACAGACCCTGTGATTCACCATCCAGGCTTGTATAATGCGGTAAATGTCATTAAGGGTTTTACTGTCTATAGTGTGATTGCCAGGGATGTGGATGAGTATCTGGGTGCCATCCACATAATTAGTGTAGGTCACACCGAGATAGTCAAGATCATTAAAAGTGGCTTGGTAAATACTTTGTAGAGAGTCGGGGACACGCATGACCCCTGGGGGATGCCACAGGTGACTGGAGTGGGTTCTGCAGAAGCTGAAGGTGCAAGGACCCTCATGGATCTATTGTTGAGAAAGGACTGGATCCAGGCATTTGCTTGGTCCGAGAAGTGTGCAGCAGAAGACAAGTGCTTACAGAGGATTTTGTGATTCACCAGATCAAAGGCTGCTGATAGGTCAAGGAGTGGGAGCAGGACCAGTTTACCTTTGTCTTTGAGGTGCTGTATTTGAGTCTTAAGGTCAATCAGCGCCGTTTCAGTTCTATGTATTGGTCTGAAGCCTGATTGTCTGCGACCTAACAGGTTGTTAGCTTCAAGATATTGCTGGATTTGAAGATAGGCCACTCGGTCTAAGATTGTCAAAAGAAAAGGTACCATTGTGATGGGTCTGTAGTTTGAGGGATTATTAGGGTCTACAGTGGGCTTTTTTAAGAGCGGGAGCAACCAGGCGTCTTTCAGATTATTAAGTACTTTGCTAGATTTAAATGAAGCGTTAATAAAGGTGGTGGTGAATGGGGCAAGTTCCTTTACTGCCTCCTTAATAAGGGGCACTCGGCAAATGTCTCCCTGACAATTGCAAGGCTTTAATTTCAGGATGATGGTTTCAATCTCTTTGACTGGGAGGGGAGTAAAGTTAAATTGGGAATGTAAAAGATTTGACGGACTAGGCAGGATCGATTCAGGATCAGCATTAGCGAGGAGAGTTTTTTTGGTTTCTATTTTGTTTTAGCAATTTTATCCTGTAGTGCATTCTGGATGTTGGTACACCACTTGATATCTTTAGTGCAGGTATCAGGAGGTGGGGCAGACGCTTCTAATGCTTTCAAAATGTTGAAGAGTTCCTTTGTGCTGGACTTGGCTTTGGTTATTCGGTCATGGTAATTTTCTTTTTTAGCTTGCACTATAGCTTCTTTGTAGTTGATTGAAGCTATTGAGAAGTTATCTTTATTGGCTGGGGATGGGGTACTTTTCCATAATGCCTCAGAAGTTCTTTTCAATTTCCTTAACATCTTAAGCTGTGGGGTGTATAATACGTTAAGGTGAGCATGTGGTTTGGATTTGGGTAGTTTAAGTGGTGATAATGTATTGACGGCTTTAAGATTGGTGTGATTGTACAAGTCGACCAGGGCCGTGTGATCTGAGAGAGTCATGGGAAGGTTGATGATAGGTTGGAGTAAGGGTATTATTTTCTCAATGGTCAAGCTGCGTTTATTTCTCGTCAGCATGGCTGGTGCTTGGTTTTGTAGATTAGGTGGAGAGAAATATTTTATGGCAAACGAGATTAAGTGGTGGCCTGACCAGGCACATGGAGTTGTTGGATTGGATGTCGATGTTACAGTTAAGGTCAGCTAGCCAATCTAAGGTTCTGCCTTTATTGTGTGTAGGTTTCTTAATACGGTGAGTAAAGCCTAGTATAGAAAGTGTGTCTTTGGGGGCACATGCTTTGAGGTCTTTAAGGTCTTTAAAACCTAAGTTAAAGTCACCTAAGATAATGACTTGTGATTTCGTTTTGGTGTTTGTGGATAGTAGGTGAGCAATGTCATCTTTGAAGGTGGTTGTCGGTCCTGGTGGCCGGTAGATTAGATGGATTGTAATAGTGGCTGCTAAAGGCAGGGTTGGGTTATTGATGCTTCCTAGGCCTAGTGAGGTTTTATAGATGAATGCAATACCTCCCTTTAGCAAGTTTGGCATCTCTGTCAGATCGGGTGATTGAGTGATTGTCAGGTATAGATAGGGCAAGAGATGGTCCTGATGCTGCATGCAACCAGGTCTCTGTGATGGCTATAAAGTCAAGGTCATGTTGGGTAATATAGTCAGCGATGTCTAAAGCGTTGGAAGATAGCGATCTAGCATAGATGAGGGCAGATTTAATTTGTGGCGATGGATTCTCCTGAATATTTGTAGGAATCGTAGTACTGTGCTTAGGAGCGAAGGCTGGTGGTACTATGTTGACTGGGGTGTTAGTGGCTGAAGTAGTGCCTTTAGTGATAGTATAATGTCGTGGGATTCTAGAGCTTAATCTGAGATTCATGGAGCATGGTGAGGTGGAAGGTAATATAGGTGTGAGTTGTAAGGGTAGATGGATGTGGGTACTGCAAGAGGGGGTGAATATGTGTTGTGGTACTATGCTGTGGTAGGTGGGTGCCGGTAGCAGGTGCTGGGCTTTCACCACAGTAGGTGAACATGGGAATTGGGCGTAGGTGTAGATAGTGACTGAGGAAAAATAGATTTGGTGTGTTGGCAAGGTGGTAAGGACCTCGTTGGTGGTATGGAGACAGATGGCGGGAGGCTAGGTGCCATAGACAAACATCTGTAAGACACTCTGGGATTCATATGTGGGTCCATAAAAGTTGCCAAATGAGGGTTAGGTAGGTAAAATGCTAATGTGGATAGATGTAGGCTGACAAAGCAGTCTATGATGAAGGCCACGGCTTGGTAAGGTAGACACATGGTTCTTTCCTACATATATTCTGCAGGGTCACTAAGTGTGCACAGTCAGTAGACAGGTGCAAATAGGCTGAAGGTGAAAACCTAGTTGTACCTGCAATGGTTACAGGACTTAATGTAGATTAATCTGTTGTATCAGGCATATAGGATAGGCAATAGGGTGTCTGCAAAGGTGACTTAAAATTAGAAATTGGTGTGTATACAGGTACAAGCATGCAAAAACTTGCGTATATATCCGTTATAAGTGAGCAGGATGATATACTAGGAGGTGGGCAAAAGCAAAAAAGACATTCATTACAAATTATGAATTCACTATGCAATACATTAGTGTACAGACATAATAGTATCAGAAGGGGAGGCTAGCATGAACAACAGTGCATGCTAATGTGCCCTTGCAAAGTAGTGCCACGTCAAGATTAAATCACAATACAAATCTAATAATAGGTTGAAGTTGAGCAATATGTCCAGATAGAATTCACTTTAGGTGTGAAGAATGATTACATTAGCGTATTAACTCGGGACAAGGCTAAAAACCTTTCATTTCAATGTTAGGTACGCTATGCAGAGAGGCTAGTATGCAGACAGTAAAGTATCAAGGCGGAGACTAACATAAACCTACCACTCATATTCTTTCCAGAACACCCAGTCTTTTCAGATGACACTCTACTGGTTTCACAATCCCCCTTGTTCATTTCATGATATCAATCCCGGTTATTCCTGATTGCTTTACAAACCCTACCAATCTCCCCTTATGACTTTACCAACACCCCTAAAATGAAGAATATAATTTCTTATGACAAACCATTTCTGTTTGAAACAAACACTTTCTTACCTCATCGAAGACAGCAGACTGACGCCAGAGATGTTTACCTGATATGTCCCGACACAAGGGTCAGGCAATTAACCTGAACTACACAAACCTGATAGCACTTTGCTTTCCCCACAGGTATAAAAGGTGGAACACGAAAGCACAGTGTGAGCAAAGCAGACCACACAATGTGAGGGCTACCTCAGCACAGCAGTGCAAGAGCAGGCGAAAGACGTTGAATACTGAGAGGGTGACAAGGAGAGAAGTGGCCTTGCCCTTTCTGATCCAGGCCCGTGAAAACTCTTCACTACCACATAAATCTCCTAAAAGAATGGAAAGAAAATCCTTCTGCTACTACGTCCTCTTTATTGTTCTGTTTGGTGCCTGAGGAGATAGACAACTCTGAACTTATTCAGCAAGAATGAGATAAACAGAAACAAGAAGATTTGAACGACCTTGTGGCATTCCCCGATGTATTCTGTGAGAAATCATAGAGAGTACATGGTACTTATCATTATATTTATGCTGGTCAAGTGGCACAGCGAGTAGAGCACTCGCTTTGACATCCGAGGTTCGAATCCCAGCAGGGCCAAACTCACCCTTTCATCCTTCCGAGGTCGATAAATGAGCACCACGCACCGTGGGTAATAACAAGCAGCGCTCAGATACCTGAGGGTTCGTAGCGCTATATAAATGGCAAAATATTATTATTATTATTATTATTATTATTATTATTATTATCAGAACTCCAAAGGGAAACGTAGTCCATTTGAAACCATATAGACTCCAAGATGCACAAAAGCAGATAATAATTGATGAAGTTAAAAAAATGCTAAGGTCAAACATTATCGAGCCCCCTTCGAGTCCATGGTCCTTCCCTATTGTGTTGGTGACTAAACCAGATAATTCTTGGAGGTTTTGCATAGACTTCAGGCAGGTCAACACCATCTCTGCCTAGATGCCTATCCTATGCCACGCATCGATGAGTTAATAGATACACTTGGAAATGCCACATTCCTGTCATCCCTGGATTTAACCTCTCAAACAGTGTTCTTTGACCTCCCAAACAGAACTAACAAGGGCAGTTCTCTTTGAGCCATCCTTTTCATTTTGTCAATAGATCATTTACTCTGTGCAATTAGATATAATGACCATATTGAAGGAATTCAATTTGCTGGTGTCTACATGTTTTCTCCACCCCCATTTTTAAAGTCATCATCTTTCGAGTCAACATTGAATTGTTGTTTGTTTCATCGCAGCTCTATAGACAATAATTTGCTAGATGCTTACTCCAATTGTATTGTTATTCATCTTAATGCTGTGTAATATGAAGGATGACAGCCTAAACTCTCCTAAATATTTGTCTTGCCACTCTACCCCAGGCATCTCCTTTTTAATAGGGAACTCCAAATAAATCCTGCTCTTTCGTCTATGCCCGGCAGCTTTCCTCATGACCCCCACTATCCCTCCATGGCAGAAAATAGATATACTGCGTTCATTCCATCGTCCCTTATTGCCCTGAACCCTCCAGCTCAGCTCCTTAACCTCCACACTTTGTCAGTCATCCACCATGCTGCTGGCTCTCCGCTCCCCCAGGTCAGACATGCACCCTCATAGTGCAACACGCAGGCGGCGATACGGAAGTAGTCGCCTGCATAGGACCAGATTCCAAGGTAAATCATCTCTGTATCTTGTGTCTTGGTTTCAAACTTACTATTAAATGCTGGTGTGCACAGAATGTCTTTGTGATCATATGTGCCGTGTGTATGTGTCGCCTTGCACATGTGTGAGATCTATGCAGTTGCCAAAGTACGCACATGGCTCTGTATACCTGGTGCTGCCTTGGCCACTGGGAAGGACATAGTGAGTGCCAATCCTGTTGCTAGTCCTAAAGATAATATTCTACACAGTCCCAATCTCCTTGTTAGTTTAGAAATGACAGTCACTGAAAATTTACTGCTCTCTAACGAGGCCTAAAAACAAGTTTAACGTTGTAGCAGGGGACTTTCTTGGTTAAGTCGACGAAACCAGTCAATAACTGCTTGTAGCCATGTGTCAAATACTTGACATATGCTGATAATATGCTACTTTATGTGGGAATCCCTAACTGCTCCATTTATCACATATCAGCGGTAATTGCCTAATTCCCAAGGTTTTCATGATATTCCCTTAAACCGTACAAAATAAAAGGTACACAATAAAGATTTCTCCCGGACAACCTGGGAAAAAGGGTGAGTGAACGGTGTACAAATGCAATCAAATATCTAGGGCAAGGATCAGCAAAGCTCACTAGCTGAGCTACCCCCTTCTAGAAAAAATATTGTTGTCCCGCCCCATTTGTGAACTGCTTATATTTCCATGAAATTCAGACATAGTACTCGCTTTTACAGATCATCATGCTCCCCTGGACATCCACTTGGCACCCGCCGGGGGACCATCCCACAGTTTGAAGACCACTGATCTATGGATAGATTCCACAAGCAACATAATCAACACCGTCAAGCTTCAAAGTTCAAATATTTTTGCCAACCTTGTTAAGAACGTGCAAAAGTGATCACCACTATACCTTTGATGTTGGGCAACATTGGAGGCTTTTAAAATGGTCTTCACTCCTCAGATATACTATCTAAAAAACCTACTCTCAGTGCTGCTCCCCAAATCCCATTAAAAAGATAAATACAATGCTGGAGATGTGTATCTGAAATCAGGGCAGACCCCACATTATTCTTAATGGTTAACATGGCTGGACACCAAATTCTGGCCGTAGCCTTGTACTATGAAGCTGTCGCTGGGCAAGAAAGAGGCCTCTCGTCTGATGAACCCCCCTTCAGAGGGAGCATATCCAGAAGGAGAAATGGAAAAACCCAAAACACCTAAAGATTTTCTTTCAGGTATTGTATATCCCAAAGCATTAAATTCACCCCGCAACTAGAAGCGGACCCCTCAATTTGGGCAAATCATCACATTCTAGGGCAACAAAGCCTTTCAAATAGTGAGATCTCCAAGGTTAGGCCACATTATATTTGGTGATATATTTGACACCATTCACAATCAAATGTTACCACAGACAAGTATTGCTGCTTAGCTACCTCCTATAGCCATCATTGAAAATGCATAAATATAATGAATGCTATGTCAGATCAAGTTTCAATCACAGATTTTACTTTGTGCAGTGCATTTACAGGCCCTAACAGAAATCCCTGTCACCTGATAAACTACATTAAACAATGCCACCAATAACAGCTGTGCTTTGTTTTCCCTGGTACATGTTTGGCATGCATTTCAACATTTCACCAAGAGCAGCTCTGCGTTTGCTTTCTTGCATCTGAATCACAAGAAGTTATGCACTGCATTCAGAACGGCTCTGCATTTGTTTTTCTTCAACTGAATAATAAGAAGTTATGCCCTGCATTCAGAACGGCTCTGCGGTTGCTTTTTGTGCATCTGAATAACAAAAAGTATGCACTACATCCAAAACGGCCTTGTTTTACTGTTAATTCACATGAGGGGCAAGGATGACATCATTGCAACCCAACACAGCTTTTGTTTTCCCTTTCATGTGAACTACAGTGCTCAAAACACTGCAAATGAAAAAAAATGATTGGTTTTCCTTTTAATTTCGTGTCAAATCAAAGAACCCTGTGCAGTACCCCTACATGTCAATACACCAGCAGCAAATGCAAACACATTCAAAAGAACAAATCAAAAGAATCCCATGACCTACAGAGCCGCAATTCAAACGTTGGATGAAAAACACCTTGCACAAGTGTTCGAAATACAGAAAAATGACTTTTAAAAACCATTGTGAAACAGAACTTTGCTTGGATAGAAAATGAAATGCCAGTGAAATATGCGGTGGGTGGGGTGTTGAATAAAGCCATGTACATTATGTTCTCCCCGCAAGACTTCCATCACAACCAGTTTGTGGGCTCAGGCACAGGAGTCAATTGACAGCCTTGCCTCTCATTGGAAGTGGCACCAATAATTGAACCATTCTGCAATGACATTTGCTCTGGCTGAGGGCATGATGCACCTCTGCAAGACTAGAAGGCAGAACTAGCAGGCAGTACAAAGAAAGCAAGTGTGGCTAGTGCTTGACCAAGAAGTGTGAGACCCCCAGCACCCACTCCCAGGGACAAACTGACAAACCTCAAAGGGTGCAATAAAAGTATTTTGTTGCAAGCTGACCCAGGGGGAGACATTTGGCTCTGGGGGATGAAGCACAGCCCTCCCATATGAGACAGATCCTCCAAATTGACATTAAAGGATTGATTCCTTTTAGGCAATTTCTCCCAGCACTCAGAATAAGAAATGATGTTCTTTTATTTTATTTTTCAATGTGATTTCCAGGGGGTTCTGAAGAGACTATGTGCATGTTCCTAGGACTTTGTGGACTGAAATGGCCAGTAAAGACTCATTGCTGGCTGATTATAATGGGACAAATATAAAAGTTTGTGGAAATATGGATATGGACATTATGAACAAGTTTAATCATTTGCAGAGTTATCACTGTTATGCATTTAATGAAAAAGACAAAATGGTGCCAAGGGGACATGCTACCTCGCACAGAGTTGGCAATCAGCTTTCCTAATTCCGTAGGACCTCCTGAAACCGCCTATCTATTTCTTATGACGGTGTCTAATATAAGTTTGAAGTTATGATACATAATTCAGTTTTGCTAAATAGTTGGCCAAACGAACAAATAACTGTAAGAAAATGCCAAACAGACAGATTGTGCTCTCCCCCCTTGAACCAATCATGCCAGGGGGTGGAGATAGGAATGGGAAACTGTCCCATCCGGCAGTAGAAGTAATTCTAGTGTACTCCCCTAGATTGTAAAATGAATGATGTCATGTGGGCTATATAAGGGGGGACTGTACTAGAGAGAGGGACACATACACAAGAATCCGGGGAGACAGGCGGAGGCAGCTGATCCCATCCAAGAGAGTGCAGAGACCAGACCCCTTGCCTAGCTATCCGGAGAGCCCTGGGATCCAGCTGGCTGACTAGAATAATATCCAGGCAGATTGCAGAGACCAGACCCCTTGCATAGCTGTGCAGCGAGTCTTGAGATCCAGTTGGCTGCCCAGAATCCCAAAACAAGGCTTTCTCTGTAAGTAGCAAATAAACCCAACTCCAAATTGCATAAGCCTCTCCTATTGGAACATTGCATCCCATTGAAAATCCCATTGAAAGTTTCAAATTGCCAGTATAATTCATTCACCTTCCCTTAGTAGAATCTGTATTCACCTGTGTATGTTAGTGTATTCCTTTGATACAACTTTCAAGTTGTCTGTATAAGTCCTTGGTATCATTTTGAAATAAATCAATGAATTCCCTCATTCAAATTCATGTTCAATATTGTTGCCATTCGAAATCAACAATCTTGTCAAGTGTTTTAATGAATTATAGTCCTTAAAGTATAGCCTCAACAGACTTAGGGCCTCAGCTTTGAGCTGGGCGGAAATCTGCAGCAAAATTGACGATTTTCGGCACTATTACCACCGGCGGGAAATCCGCCAGCGGTAATAGTGCAAATTTTCCCCGTTGGGCCCAATGGGGAATGAGGAATTCCCAAATGGGCCCAATGGGGAATGGGCAATAACCCTTCCACCAAACCCATGATCCGGCGCTAATAGCGCTGGGGGTTTGGCGGTAGGGCTATTAGCGCCGGCGTTAACGCCCAACTCGTGATGAGGCCCTTAGACTCTGTGTAACTGAAAATCGAATTTGCCTGTGTATTGTGTGCATTACCCCACAAACTTCTAACTTGCATCTTTCCATAAAAAAAAACATAGCCCCATTGAGAGTAACCACGTTTGTCTATAAACCTATCTGTTATGAACCTCTGTCCTTGTCCTTAAAAACCGATTTCCGATTTTGAAAGTTAAGCCCCTTTCCTTAGCTACCTGTCATTGCCAATTCCATGTAAAACAAATTTGCATTTACCGTCTGTATTTTCCTTTTGCATTTGCTTTCTCCCCAAAAGCGATTTCCTACCTTGTTTCCACATTGCCCCGGTGTGCTGATTAGTAGTCTCTAAGCTTCCCAATCTGCTCAAGTGCAGCATCACAAATTTCCTTTCTAGCTGCCCCATAGCAGTTGTGAGTAGCCGTGCGAGTAGTAAGTCTGATTCTACCGTCGTGCTCCAAAAATGGGTTTTCACTTTCTTTTCTGGCTTCCCATCTTGGAGTGATGAGCTTTATTTGTATTCCGACTTTTCTCCCTCTATCCTTCCTCCTTGCCACTGCCTTCCATTCAAAGGGAATTAAGTTAGCTGATGTTTGGGGGTGAGTGTTGCAGGGTGAGTTCTTAACCTTGGTGCTATCACTTGCTTTAAAACAGTTTTCCTGTTTTGTGATTAAAGATCTGTGTGAACTGTGTTAGCATTTCTGAACCAATTGTTCTGTAGGAAGCATTGCATTTGTGTTGCCACATATTACTGGCTGTTGTATTTTGAATATTTTTTCCCTTTTCATTAAATCATACATTAATAAATATGTGATTGATACAAACCGGTCTGGTTCCTAGTCCATTGTGACACAGAGAGTTTGTGAAGGTTGGGTGCGAGACGGGTTGTGGGCCTTCTGAAATAAAAGAACTTGTGGTTTATTAAAGATAAAAAGTGTTTTTATTGTGCGCCACATTCATTGTCAGGGGAAGGAGTCCCTGGCTGGAGTGTCAAACAGGATATCATATTGTGCCTCCTTTATTGTATATATTGGCCTAAGCCCAGTTGCTCTGTGAAGAAATCTGCATTGCAAAGTTCCAATCTTAGATCGACTTAGCCACTATTTTAGGTCTGTCCGCCATTTTGATTTCCATTCCAAAGTAGTTCTGTGTTCTAAAATGGTGGACAGTGTTTCCCGCTTGTAACTTAGCAGTCCTGATCTTTTACACAAGTTAATATCTAAACTGTCCGTTGGCCGAATGTTTGGGTCGAGTAAAGAGACCTTGTCCCATGTCTGACTTGTAGACAGAGGATTACCTGCGCCAACAAATCCGATCCGCGGACATACATCAAATAAAATGCTGTCTAAATACTGAACGTGGACACTTGCTGAACTACATTGCATAGGACGTTTGTTGAGGCTTAATGTTAAATTCGAAGATACACTGTTGCCATTGTGACTTGTTGATGTACAAACTGAATATAATCCACATGCATATAGTTGGACAAACTAGAAGTGAACTCGGCACAAACCCGAGACCGAGAATTATCAACCTGTAGGGGGGCTAGACTTTATGATCAAAACTGTATAAAAAGTGTAAATGTTTAGACGTCCAGTACCTCTCACTTCTCACACCGAAAGGGCTGGTATTCGCTGTCATGTACTGAGGGCCACATAGCTATCTGATACTTTGTTTCTTTGTAAACTGTACAGTTATAGAATAAAGATCTGTGAATCTTTATAAGCCGTGTTTGGTGTGTTTCCTTTTGGGGTACTCAGCCTCTATATTTCCTTTTGCTTTTACAGGAGTGTGCTGTGTTATAAAACCGTGACAATTTATTTTTCCAGTATTGAGAGCTTACATTAAATCCATTGATATTCAAGGTTCCCCAACATGTCTTAGGTAAAAACAAAAAAAATTACAACAGCACATGCGCTTCACTGCTGTTCTGGAGCTTTTTCAAGGACAATTATTTAATCATCTAGAACAAAGTTCTATGGTCAGTTGAATCAACTTTATAACCTGTTTTGACTGAAACAATGCAGCGGAAACACTGGAGAACAGAAGTGATACAAGAGTCCTCCATCTCATCACATATCGCTTAAATGGTGATGGCAGCCAATGACAGTAAAATGGTGGCAGATGATGTAGATTTCTGGCTGAAATAATTCCAGAAATAGGGTTGCAAGCAACTGCAAGGCAACAGAGTCATCCTGGACTAGCAATAAAACACAGGAGATATTTGGGAAGGTGCAAAGTGCTCTTTTGGAATGAATTCTCGAAT
Organism: Ambystoma mexicanum; assembly: GCF_040938575.1. Taxonomy (NCBI): domain Eukaryota; kingdom Metazoa; phylum Chordata; class Amphibia; order Caudata; family Ambystomatidae; genus Ambystoma; species Ambystoma mexicanum. The sequence continues at coordinate 338,322,502 of NC_090931.1, read as the reverse complement.
GGAACCACAAAAATGGCCCCAACACCTCAGGTCTGCCAGAATCAACCTCCTGACCCAAGCGCCACACAGATCTTGATGGGCACTGTAAGGCCTTGCCCCAGCACCCAGACCCATGCCCATGTGACATATGTGGTGGGGGGTGCCACAGAGAACTCCTGGAATGGAAAAATGCACACTGCATTTGGAAGATGTTATTGGCTTGGCCAGAAGGCTTCCTGCATACAACAGAGTGAGACTTTTGTTTCAAGAGGTGTATTACATTATCAATCCTGACTGGAACCACAGTTCCAATGACTGTTCACGCAGCCACCTTAGATGTTCCTGACTGAAGAACCTGTAAAGGCAGGTGTATATCAGACTGCTCTTCTCTTCCAAAGGAGGAAAAGCACACAGCTGAGATGATCAGCGACAGATTGGACTGGAGGTAGGAATGACGAGGGCATCGAACACATTTCAGGTTTGGTCCCAGAGAGTTGAGTGTTTTGGGATGCTTCAGGTGAGAGGTGACTTGGCTCCCATATGGTTGAAAGTCTAGAAGCACGGGTTGAATACATGCCCACAACAAAAGCAAGCCATTTCAGAGAGAACAACAATACTTCCACAAGCTGATGTGACATGTTCACATTTAAACCTATAAAGACGTTTTCTGAACATGTACTTCACAGACAGTTTAAATTTCAGTCGAACTGTGTGGCTGGTCACCCTAAATGGGTGTCCTGTTTGGCCGATTCCGCTAACTCCCGTTCCTCCCCACTCTCCTCACCTGATTCAAAGTCCTCTGGTTGCAGTTGCCTGTAAGAGAGATAGTCCTTCTCCTTTTTGTGTTGAAAGTATCTGTCTCGAGAGGAAGCCACAGTGAGTGCTAAAGTATAGCAAACCTGGGGCCCCCTTCCCGAGACCAGACAGTACGAAGGGAAAAAAGCCTGTTCAGGCAGAAAAAAACCCTCCGAGGAGTGCAGCGGTTTGAGAGGATCTGGAGCAAGCAGTTGTAGTGGAGCTGTAGTGGAGTTCTTGAGGCAGGTAGCTGATGGGAGCAGGCGAAGCCGGACGTCCAAAGCAAGAAGGATCCGGAGAGAAAGAGAGCCACCGGAAAGGGTACCAACAGAGAAAACAACTCCGGAGCAACAGGAACCAGGGCGGCTGAATGACAGCGCAGCCGAAAGTTAAGGCAGAAAAGGCGGGCGTGGAGAACAGCGCACCGTAGAGCTGAGAAAAGAGGCGAGGCGAGGGAAGGAAGAGAGAGAGGGAGGTAGTCTGGGGAAGGCGGACCGAAAGTGCAGATAAGTGACCGAGGTGGTCAAGATTGGAAAACTAGCGTGTAAACCCAAAGGAGCGAGCTAGCGCAGTAAAGGGGGTTGCAACGCGGCGATCGCTGGGAGAGGAGGAAAGAAATACTACCAGCGGCGCCATGTTGGAAAACCACTAGACCGTAGGGTGCGTAACAGAGAAATCACGTAGCGGAACCTCCGCACGCCCTTCCAACGCGTAACCGCCAACGCGGATACAAACGCCAAACAGGACGGCGAATGACAGTATGCCCCCTCCTAGAGCGTAGGACCCCCGGCTTAAAGGGGAAGCGGGCATGAAACTGAGCCAACAACCGAGGGGCATGAATGTTGGAAGCCGGTTCCCACGAGTCCTCTGACCTAGGGTAACCCTTCCAGGACACCAAATACTCCAACCTACCACGGTAGTGGCGGGAGTCACGTAAAGTAGAGACCTCATATTCCCTAGAGGAATCCACCTGAGGAAAAGGCTGGTCGGGAACAGCTCTCTGGTGGACGTCCAGAATGAAAGGTTTGAGAAGAGAGGCATGGAAGACAGGATGAATGCGGCGGAGGTAAGGAGGTAGTTTAAGGGCCTCATTACGACCCAGGCGGTAAGTTACCGCCTGGGCCGTGACTTTACCACCATGGCGTAAACTACATTTACGCCATGGTGGTTGGCGGACTTACCGCACCATTCCGACCTTGGCGGGGCGGTAAGTCCCCAATCCCCATTTACCCTTCCCCATTCCCATTTTTGCCCCATAGGGCATAATGGGAGTGGGGAAGGCGTTAATTACGCCACCGTAAATTACGGTGGCGTAATTAACTCCATGGTCCCTTAGCGCCATGGTTTTTAACACCTGCTAAAAGCAGGTGTTAAATTCGCCATGGCGCTAAGGGACCTCGTACTCAGGCGGTAAGGGTCGGCGCTGTTTACGGCGCCGTAAACCCCTTACCGCCTGGGTCGTAATGAGGCCCTAAGTCGAAAGGTAACAGGATTTATTTTGGAAAGAATGGGAAAAGGACCCAAAAAGCGAGGAGAGAGTTTAGAAGGGTGAACCCATCGCGGCAAGAACCTGGTGGACAGCCAGACCTTGTCCCCTTCCTTCCATTCAGGGCAAGGCCTACGATGTTTGTCCGCTTGGGTTTTGTTGTATTGACAACTCTTCTCCAAACACCTTCTGGCAGTGACGTGTGCATCAGAAATAGACTGCAGTACCTCTTCAGCCGTCGGGGAATTGGTGGGCGACGGAATGTAGGGAAGAAGAGATCTTGGGTGTACCCCATAGGTGCAAAAGAAAGGAGAGAGTCCAATGGCTGTATGAAATGAGTTATTATAAGTAAACTCTGCCGTAGGAAGCAAAGAAACCCAATTGTCCTGAAGACGATTGCTGTAGCATCTAAGGTACTGTTCCAATGTGGCGTTAAGGCGCTCAGTTTGACCGTTGGTCTGAGGGTGGAAGCCAGACGACAGAGCACGTTCCATACCAAGGCGAGAACAAAGAGCCTTCCAAAACTTCGAAACGAATTGGCTGCCACGATCCGAGATGATCTTGTCAGGGAGACCATGAAGACAGAAGATATCCTGGGCGAAAACCTCAGCCATCTCGGAAGCAGTAGGAAGACCAGGCAATGGGGAAAAATGAGCCAGTTTGGTCAAGGTGTCAACAGTAACCATAATACATGAGCAGGAGTTGGAAACAGGAAGTTCTACAATGAAATCCGTAGAAAGCAAACCCCAGGGGCGAGAGGGTACCTCAGGTTGGGTGAGAAGACCCAAGGGTTTGCCGGTAATGGACTTAGTCATGGCACAAACCGGGCAACTGAGTATGTAGTCCTCCACATCCTTTTTGAGTTCCGGCCAAAAAAAAGAACGAGTGATAGATTCTGTGGTATTTAGCTTCCCACGATGACCTGCAGTGAGTGAATCATGACACCACTTTATGATCTTCAGACGTAGTGGACCGGAAGGTATGTATAAACGATGATTGAGGTATAACAAACCCTCCTTGTTGGTGTAGGAAGTCTCTCCTCTGAGTAGCGGAACAGTACCTTCCGAAGCAACACCAGCTCGAACCTCTTCCAAAAAGGTTTTAGCAACTGTTAAGATCCTATTCCTGTGGAACATCGGCTCTGGGGTATGTCTTTTCTCCTCACATTTGGGACCCTTCCGAGAGAGTGCATCTGCAAGAGTATTGTTGGTACCAGGCAAGTAGGTAATTTGCAGATCATATTGGGCAAAGAAATATGCCCAGCGAGCCTGCCTGGAGCTGACACACTCCATATTCTGAAGGACCTTGAGATTCTTATGGTCCGTTCTGATGATAACAGTCTGCCTTGCTCCCATCAATAGATGTCGCCAGGTCTCACATGCTTGTTTTATAGCCAGCAATTCTTTTTCCAGTACGGAGTAGTTGAGTTGGCTGGGAGTCAACGTCTTGGAAAGGTAGCAAATGGGGTGCTCTCGTTCCTCGAACACTTGTAGCAGAACAGCTCCAATGGCCATGGCCGAGGCGTCAGTTTCGACGATGAACTGTCTATTCTGGTCAGGATGGCGCAAAATGGGGGCAGTACAAAAGAGATTCTTGAGATTGTGAAAACTCTGTTCTGCTTCGGAAGTCCAGCTAAAGGGATTGTTGGCCTTCTTGAGTAAAGAAGTAATAGGGAGAACTGCTTCAGAGAAGTTTGGGATAAATGAGTGATAGAAATTAGAGAGCCCGAGAAACCTTTGGACCTCTTTGATCGAAGTCGGAGAAGGCCAGTCCAGAATAGCTGATACTTTGCTGGGATCCATGGCGATACCTCTTTCAGAAAGATGATACCCTAGATAGGGCACTGAAGTAGCAGCAAAAACACACTTCTCTGGTTTGACAAGAAGTTGGTTGTCTTTATGTCTTTCCAGAACTTTTTGGACATGGGTTTTGTGATCCTCTAGGGTGCCGGAATATATCAGGATGTCGTCCAGGTATATGATCATGGAGACAGACAATAAGTCTGAAAACATCCGATCCATAAACCGTTGAAATACAGCAGGAGCATTCACCAAACCAAAGGGCATTACTCGGTACTCAAATAAACCGAAAGGAGTGCGAAAAGCGGTCTTCCATTCATCTCCTTTGGCGATGCGTAACAAATGGTAGGCATTTCTGAGGTCTAATTTGGTGAACCAACGTGCACCTTGAACAGCTTCAATGATCTCATGAATTAATAGCATAGGATACCGATCCCGGATGGTAACCTTGTTGAGGCCTCGGTAATCGATACATGGGCGCAAGTCAGTAGAGTCCCTCTTCTTGACAAAGAACAAAGAAGCTCCGGCAGGAGACTTGGAGGGTTGAATGAGCCCATTCTGAACATTGACATCAAGATAATCTTTAAGAACCTTTCTTTCCGCTTGAGTTAAAGAGAACATCCTACAGAATGGAACCAAAGCATTAGGTTCTAAGTCAATGTTACAATCTTCTGGCCTATGGGGAGGTAAGGTCGCTGGCTTTCTTTCGACGAACACCTCCGAGTAAGGGGAACAGTACAGAGGTATAGCATGAACCCCAGCCAGTTGTTTGATAGACCCTGTAACAATCTGAGGAATACCGTCGTCAGAAAAACAGTTGAGCTTGCAGTAGGAGGAACAAAATTGTAGTTGATTGTCCGCCCAATTGACATGAGGGTTATGTTTTCTGAGCCATGTGATGCCAAGAATAACCGGAAAATGGGCAGCTCGAATGATGTCGAACCGGATTGTCTCGGAATGTTGAAATATGGTAACCGATAGGTCCTCGGTGGTGTGAGTAATGGGTCCTGAAGAGAGAGGAGAACCGTTGACCCCTTCTACCTTTTGATCTTCTTTGCGAGGCAAGGTACGGAGACCCATCCTTTTGGTCCAGATGATGTCGACAAAGTTTCCGGTGGCTCCGCAGTCCAGGAGTGCGAGACACTCGACTGCTCTGCCGTTGACCTTTATGATAACAGGTAGAACCATAAGCCTGGAATCCTCAGGAATGTATGGAGCCGAAATAGAGAGAGAGACATAGGGACTGGTGGATGAATCAGAAGCCCCTCGGAACCAGGTCCCTACTGGCGCCGAGGGAAACCGTTTCCCTGACGTTTCTGAGGAAGTTCAGTACATTCCTTGAGGAGACGTTGATCCGATCCACAATAGGCGCATAGACCTTTCTCCTTCCTTCTTCTTCTTTCAGCCGTGGAAAGTGGTCCTCTAGTAGCTCCAATCTGCATGGGTTCGTCTGAAGTATGGGAAGGAGAGGAGGAGACGGTGGAATCAGAAAAATGAACGGTTGTTCGTTGTTTTCGGCGTTCTGACCTTCGTTCCTGCAGTCTGTATTCAATTTGTAAGGCTGCGGAAAGCAGATCCGGAAAAGATGGTGGCCTGGATGCTCTGGCGAGTTCGTCCTTAATTTCCTCCTTAAGGCCTCGCCGAAATATGGCAAATTGTGCCTGTTCAGACCACCCAGCACCCGAAGCCAATCTCTTGAATTCTGATATGTACGATAGAACATCCGATGACCCTTGTCGGATATCCAACAGGTCCTCGCAGGCGGTGTAAGTCAGTTCGGGTCTCTCAAAGGTTTGCTTCAACAGGGTCTGAAAACCAGCAAAATCGTGTAAAATGGGATTAGCCCCGGTAACCAGCGGAGTGACCCATGCCAGGGCATTGCCGGTCATGTTCGAAATCATGAACCCGATATTTGTCTGGTCGGTGGCAAACAGCCGGGGTCTGAAAGTAAAATATACTAAGCAGGCCTCCAAAAACTCTTTGACCTTTTTAGGAGTTCCATCGAACTTCCCTGCCGAAAGAGCCATGACAGGAAGTTCTGGGGATTGTGGTTCGCGGGCAGTAATCATCTGTTTCAAGACTACATTCTCTGCCTTAACAGTTTGTAACTCTTGGGACATTCCCTGAATGGCCTTCCATAATTCTTGTATCTGCTCTTCTGCCGACATCTCTTGGCGTTGCAATCTGTCCTGTTTGGCCGATTCCGCTAACTCCCGTTCCTCCCCACTCTCCTCACCTGATTCAAAGTCCTCTGGTTGCAGTTGCCTGTGAGAGAGATAGTCCTTCTCCTTTTTGTGTTGAAAGTATCTGTCTCGAGAGGAAGCCACAGTGAGTGCTAAAGTATCGCAAACCTGGGGCCCCCTTCCCGAGACCAGACAGTACGAAGGGAAAAAAGCCTGTTCAGGCAGAAAAAACCCCTCCGAGGAGTGCAGCGGTTTGAGAGGATCTGGAGCAAGCAGTTGTAGTGGAGCTGTAGTGGAGTTCTTGAGGCAGGTAGCTGATGGGAGCAGGCGAAGCCGGACGTCCAAAGCAAGAAGGATCCGGAGAGAAAGAGAGCCACCGGAAAGGGTACCAACAGAGAAAACAACTCCGGAGCAACAGGAACCAGGGCGGCTGAATGACAGCGCAGCCGAAAGGTAAGGCAGAAAAGGCGGGCGTGGAGAACAGCGCACCGTAGAGCTGAGAAAAGAGGCGAGGCGAGGGAAGGAAGAGAGAGAGAGAGGTAGTCCGGGGAAGGCGGACCGAAAGTACAGATAAGTGACCGAGGTGGTCAAGATTGGAAAACTAGCGTGTAAACCCAAAGGAGCGAGCTAGGGTAGTAAAGGGGGTTGCAACGCGGCGATCGCTGGGAGAGGAGGAAAGAAATACTACCAGCGGCGCAATGTTGGAAAACCACTAGACCGTAGGGTGCGTAACAGAGAAATCACGTAGCGGAACCTCCGAACGCCCTTCCAGCGCGTAACCGCCAACGCGGATACAAACGCCAAACAGGACGGCGAATGACAATGGGTTCAAGTCGGTGTGGGAGACGATGCTCTTTCAAAAGGGAATAGGGTAGTTGCTTCTAATAGAAGATATAAGAAGTTCTGGCATTTGGGGGGTCTCTGACAACATTATTTTTGCTCCCCTGTGAAGCACAAAATACAAGTGTCTGATTTCTTTTAAATATTGCTTTAATATATATATAAGGCGTCCTCATCTCTGAATCTAGGGGCTATTTTATTAAAGCTTATATTTACCGGGATGTCCTCTCATTTTAACCTATTTCTCTGACTTCAATAATGAACGCATCAGACTTTTCCCCACAAACTTCAATGGTGACATTTTTTATTCGTTTTATTTCCATGATCATGTAACAAGTTCCAACATTTCAGTACAGCATTTCCTATGCTACACCTCACAGTGATGCAGAAGTTAGCAATGATCAGGATCTTATTCATGTGTAGCACATTTGTGTAGGGTTCCTACTTAATGTCACAGCTTCATTGAACACCTGGACTGCCAAAGTCAGGAAGAAAATGTACATTACCCATCCTCAAGAAATTGTGATGACTCCCTTTTCAGGCCATGGTAACATCTACAAATCCATGTTTTACATTTCATGGCAATATCGTCAGACTCTCTCCTTAGTGCTAAAATGTCCAGCGGTGGGACATAGATCAAATAGAACGAGTCCATACTTAAGCTAGAGATTCCAGCATTTAAAATAAAAGTGAAACTATGAAACAGCACTCTCGGGGTCGCCATGTTGGCTCTGAAGTTCTTATAATGGGCACCTTTCCTTGAGGAATGTGTGATAAGTTTCTGGGAAGTACTTAAAAACTTCAGTGTGTATTTCTCATTTTGCATCATTTGTGTGGTTCAGATGTTTGACTGTCCTTTCTTATCCAGATGTGTTTTACTCCACACATGCAAACTGCGTTCCTTGATACTTCAAGAGCGCATCTGCGTTCAGAGAAATAGCAAATAAGTATGTTTGCAGGGAGGCCATTTTGCAGTACTCCTTGCTAGATGCCTTTTAGAACAGGTGAACCGTGCGTAACGGACATCTTTTGCTAGGTGTATTCATAATGTCACCGCGAACAAACCGTAACGTGCACACGTTTTTCATCATTAAGAAGTTATTTCCAAATATGTGGACTAAATCTAAACAACAAAGAATATAGGTGCCGGAAGTGCTCGCCCTGAGCAATGCAGTTGCTTTTTTCAAAATGCAGGTACATTGCCTGCTTTTTTAGTCGCAGTCTAGAGGCCTGGATAGCTGAAAAAGAGATGATGTTGTGTGCGCCCTCCCACCCATACACACCTCACTTACCTCTGCATGCAAGCTTCGGCACTTGCAGATGCAATGTCCGCTGTGATTGTGAACATTGAATCCAATGGCAGGGCCGTTTTCCACTTCCGCGGAATTAAGAGTGTGCATCGTCGCATAAGGCGCAACAGCTTCACTGTTGGAGTCTAATACATAGGGAGCGGGAAACTAGAGAGCTTGCCCCAGTTTAAAAAAAATGAATAAATCAGATGCATTGATGTAAACACATGAAACTGGCACAAAATCTTAAGGAATACAATAAAACCAACAATCTGTGGCACCAAAATCAATCGGGATTCAGATCCTCACAAAGCGTGGGTTCATTGCCGCTCTGTATGATGCACGTGTTACTGACTGACAACACTAGATGAAGCGAGTCCAGCTGCTCTTTTTCAGTTCGACTCAGCAGTATTTGTCATTGTCACTGGTCAAATCCTTCTGCAGAGGCTTGGCACGCTATTGGCATACCTGGCATGGCTCTTACATTGACATATCAAAAAATTATGTGCGGCCAATTAATTATATTTTGCTTCATTTTGTATTATTTATAAAGTAATATATCTCAATTCTTATAGACATCTACATTTTTTATCAAAAAGCATATATGATTAAAGCAATACATATTCAGAGGGATAGATCAGATTTCTCAAAAAGAGTTAAGTGCACATACAATAATGATCTACGTGCACAGAATAAAGCAAAATAATCGAATCACAATCATTTTATACAGCTAAAATAGATTACTTTGCAATAATGAGTTTAAACAGACCAAAATGTGTCAGCCAGGAATTCATCATAATTGAGTCTAGAAGCATGTTTTAACCCCCTTAGGGCCCAATTCATGGAAAACTGTGCAGAGATCATGCAAAGCCAATGTGACAAGAACGACTCTGCGCGCTACGCGTATTCATGGAATTGTCCACGCGGCCAGAACGCCCACGACATGCCCACACCCAGAGCCTTTCCAGCCATGGAAATAGACCTTTTTTCGCAATCTTCGCGTGTGATGCAATGCACATCGTAAAAACTGCCTGCAAACCCCCACAACCAGGCCAGCAATCCCCGCGAGATGTGTGGGGTCCCCCGCAACTATTCCCAGCACCCCCTTAACATGCATAGCATGTATCGTAAAAGTTGTCACCTCCTGGTACACTTGCGTGCAAACCCCCGTAAACTATGCCTGCACCCCACTACGCTGCTTACGCGCAGCCCAAGTCCGATTGGAACCCGACTGCATGCACGCACACCTAAATCCAACATGCGATCTTACCTCAGCGATGTGATTCCTATGCGCAAGTGTCTGTATGCCTGCCTTCGGGTGGCATTTACATGGAGTGCTTTGCACTGTCATTTCCCCAATGTGAGGTTGCGCAGTCAGATCCATGAATATGATTTTACCTGCGCAGTTGTTGGCGTGCGATCGCCTCGCATGGGCCATCGTTCAGAATGCCCACATATTCCCTTGTTCTTTCCCATTTTGCATGTTCCGCCCCCTACTCAAGTTTATGCGCAGGCCATGCCCATGCTCTGCGAGGTGTCTCGTGCATGGCGCTCGCCCAGTCGCAGTGACGTGCCGAGCCTGAGCGACGTCCCCACAATGTACAAAAAAGTTCCCACGAACCGATTCCATCAATTGACAAACACAAATAATTGAATGTATCAGGGCCTTAATCTTTTACTTCATAGGGTCTTCATCAGGATGCAATATCCCTTCTGAAATGTAGGCCACAAAATTGACATAGAAAACCAAGAAAGGAATCTTTGTCCTTGACTTGATCTTGACAATTACTTAGTAGTGCTTCCTAGGACGTCATTTAAATCAATAAACCACTGATGGCAGGTCCATTAAGCTTTTTACTCATCATTCACATAGTGTTTAGTGACGAATGAGAAAAAACACCTGAAATTCAGAAAGCTTGCAAATACTCACCTCTTCAAACAGGTAATTCCCCCACCCATGACTTCCTAAACCTTCAGACTTCACTCCCCAGCAGCCTCACACTGTCCGCTTATGGTTTGCCAGAAGTGACCTCAACACCTCCAAGCTTGCCTTAGGGCCGACAATGTCATAACCTCCTTGTGACCATGATGAACTTCGTCCATTGACCCCCCTGTCCTTCTGAAGCATGAACATAAACTCTACACTTACCATCCTACCAAGGGACTACCCACTGCATCTTGCTGAAACCCTTCAAAGTGCACTGGGGATAGCAGTGCCTTCTTCATACGGGTCAGACGACCTGGCCACAGCGCACCACCCATGGAGCAATCTTGCTATGAGTCTGGTTTCTGCGTTTAATCTTTGTGGCTCTCACTCTTGTATATCAATAGGCAGGCCCTCCCACGATTGCTAGCACTTCCCGCCTTATCCCTTTTCTCACACTTATACCAGTCGTAATGTACCGAGAACTGGACATTGTATTTGTACTACCACCTTTGCGTTTGTCTTCGTTTCCGCCTACCATTGAAAGTAGATGCAAATGCACGAATGAGTAGTTCAATCAGTTGCAATCATTTCTCGATTAAAAAATGTGTTAAATAGTACCTAGGTAATTAAACAAATGCAAAAACAGGATTGACAAAATAATAAATGAAAAATAGGGAAAAGAAACTGACAAGAGCAGCCCCATTTGCTCCTGTATACGCAAGGCCTACCTTGAACAAGCCCATCTTCTTGCTTGATGGATTTTAGAAGATTACTGGCTTCAGAAAGTAGACTTTTGATGCTGGAGATGGACCATCCTGGCCGGATACCTGAAGGAGTCAGAAAGCCAGACATGGAGAGTGTGAAAATGCAAACCTTTACATTGACAAAATGGATGTTGATGCATCTCTCATTCTATTGTTTGTTTTTTAAAAGCAAAAAACAACAGAGGTCCATTCGCTACCAAGCTATACAGTGAAATTAGTCCCAAAAAATTAGATACACAATTCCCAAAATAACTTACAGCTGGATAAATAAATTGGCGAAAAGAAACATGCAATTGTACTGCTTAAATGTGGACAGTGTGCAGCATGTGGAAAAGAAGCATATATATTTTAATTTAGAGATCATCAATAAACACCAGAGGCCGGATCACAGAAACCTTGACCCGGTGCAAGTGCTATTAGCAATAAAGAAATATATTTTTGAACCAGGAAAAAGGACTCTTTCCTGGTGCGGAAATTCACTGAAAGAATATTTTTTTTGGACAAGAGCTAAATACCTATTCTTGTCCGATTGCTGGTAATACTTCCCAAGGTATTTTGAGCGAATCGCACTTGTGGAGCTTGGACCTACACGAATAGCTTAAAGTTTCATATGAGGACTGCAGTGGACTTGCGGAAAAGAAGCATTTGGAAGAATGCTCTCTGAAGAAAGAGCACTAAGCACATGGTGGGCTTTATCTTCAAAGATAAAGATGTAAGGGGATGAAAAACACACATGTCTTCTTCAAACTGTGCAGAGGAGGAATAATGGCAACATACAGCCATTTGGAAACATGTACAAGCCTCTAGCTTAGCATTTGAGATTATCAGTAGGCCTGAAGTCTTCTGAAATTAAGTGTGCAAGCCTGGTTTCGCACATTGGTTGGCTCCAAGAATTGGGCTGCGGCAGAACGAAATGTCTGCCACTTGGTGTACTCAAGTGCTCTCTATCAACAAATGGTCTATTACGGTCCTTTAGAAATGCTGGAGCAAGGCCCGCAAAGGAGAGGACTGTCAAGCACTCAAGACCTTATGTTACAAATGGCAGATTCTGATAACCAAAGCTAAGGCTATTTCTGACAAAACCACCATTATGGGAGCCTGTAACAGGAGCCAAGACCTTTTTTACAGAAATCAAACAGTACTCAAAACCTACACCAATTCTGGAGCCACCAGAATCCCAAGAGAAGTGTGAAGCTATCAATATGCACTTTCTCAACAAGATTGATACCATCAAGCTCCACATCCAGGCCTCCAAACCTCTAACCACCCTCCTTACATCCCCCATGGGCCAGGCACCCTTGACCGACTACTCTTCCCTCTCATACATGCTCACATCCTAAAACCAACCTCTTACACCAACGACATCCTTCCGGCCATCATCCTTAAAATGCATACTGATTCTGCTCATATTCCCATAGTGTTCTTTTTAGACTCGTCAATGCCTCCTTCAGTGAGGGTATCTTCCCAGGCATCCTAAAAACAGGGCTTATATGGCCACTCCTGAAAATACTCACCCTCGACCTGGAAGACCTTGCAAACTATGGCCAATCACAAGCCTTCCATTTATCGGCAAAGTAATTAAAAAGGAAGTTGCTAACCAACTACTTACAAAAATGGAGCAACTCGTTCTGCTCCAGGATCACCAGTCTGGGTTCCACCCAAAATGCAGCACTGCTAGGGACTTGTAGACTTCTCGGATGCATTCGACAATGTCAACTATCATGCACTATTCCACCACCCTAGTGATCTTGCATTTGAACTGGTATTGCCCTCTGCTCAGGGCTCCTGGCTGCTCATGAGGCCCCCTTAAAGCTTCCCACCATGCCATAGCTTGCCTCATCACTGGCTCTATTTTTTATTTTTTTATTTATTTGTATTTTTAAAGCGCTCACACAACCCGGGGGCATGGAGGGGATGTTACAGGAATATGCCTTAGTTGTCTATTTATAACACACTTAATACCCAGAGGTTTCTAATCGCGGACCTGGGGATCGAACCTGTGTTGCTTCGTGTCGTCTTGTTTCCAAGGCGAGCATGTTGCCGCTGCGCTATCCTCCTCTAGGAAATGTAATCAGATCACCCCCACCTTGAGCAAATTACACTGGCTGCCCTTTGCGGCACTAAAAAGTGTGCCTCACCTACAGAGCAACCATCTCTGGTACGCTGGCATAGCTGACCGCCAAACAAAAAATATCATGGGGCACAGTCACCTCGAAGTAAGGCCATCACAACACTGGAAACTAGACTGGCGTGCAAGGAGAAAAGTACGAAACAGTGCTTTTTATGCTACACTCTGGTCCTCTGGAACTCCTTCACAGTGGCAATCCAGACGGATCCAAGTCTCCTTCAGCTTACGAAAGAACTGGCGAAATGGCTCTTGCAATAACACCTCTGTGTAAGCTAGATTCCAGAAATATCGTTCACATCCACATCTGTATATTCTACTGTGACACATATTAGTAATGTTTACTTGATGACTTGTTCAATTAGCTACCAATGTTATGCTCTATAACCAGTACAGTGCACTGTTGCTTCTGAGTTGGTATATACAAATATATAATTAAATAATACTAATACTTGGTTGATTCATTGTCCCATCAAAATGGAACCAGAATTCTGTGTTGAGTAATCCTCGTGCTATTTATCGTTTGTGATTTCAGGAAATGTTCCTAGCTTGAGGAGAAATACATAGGCTTCAATTGTTGCCAGAAATGTACCAGCTCTGCAGCATGCAAATGGGTGAGAACCTATGAGCATGTAAATTACTATGTAATACATGGAGAAATGGCGGCATTACACTGAATTGCGTGTCTCATAAATATTAATTGTGGCCAAAGTCAATCTCGGAGAAAGAGCTGGTCCTAAATGTGATTCAATTTAGAAACAAGTGGCGCAATAAACAAATATTTGCACTGGAGAAAATGAGATTAAGATCATAGCCACAAGAAAATTTCCGGAGATCTGGAGAATCTCGATAATCATCCATATTTATAAGAGAGGAGATTGACTAGATGCGTCCAATTACTGTCGAATTTCTCTTTTGGATGCTGACGGAACATTTTTTGCAGGCATAGTCCTGAGAGATTTGGAAAATGGGCTAAAACTAAGGGGATTATATCAAAATATCAGACTGGATTCAGGAGAGACCTGTCCACCTCGCTTAACAGCCTTGTCCTTGGTTGTGTCAGTTCAGGTTCCTTTGTAAAGGGTGGTATTCCTCTCTTCGGAGCCTGGGTGGATCTTTCCCAGGCTTTCGATACAATCAATAGAGATCGCCTGTGGGCTAAACTAAAGAGTTGGGGTTTGCCCGATCATTTGTTAGCCATCTGAATAGAACTGCACCATAACTCATCTTTACGTGTAAGAATGTCAGGATTGGGGGATCTTTCTCAAGCGATTGATATAGAGCGAGAAGTCCGACAAGTGTGCCTGGTTGCACCATTTCTCTTCAATCTGTATCTTTCGGACTTGCATCAATGGCTGCAGGAGTTGCTTCTGGCTAGTCCAAAAATCAATAAGACAAGGATACACTGGTTGGCATATGCCGACGACATTGTTATTCTAGATGACACACAAATTGGCTAACAGCGTCTCCTCAAAGCCTTGTTGGAATATGCTAAACAAAATGATTCGATAATAAACCCGGACAAATCTAGAATAGTGATTTTCAAACGTCCACAGAGGATGTCGAAATCATTCACTTGGCATATTGACAACCAAGTCATTCCCATTGTAAATGAGGTTACTTATCTGGGATCTCAGATCAGAGCCTTTCCTACTCTACTAAATTTGATCTTCTATCTGCATTAGATCTAAAAACTCTTCATTTGGGTTCACAAATGTTGAAAATTCGCAAAAAATTCGACAAATTTTCTATTTTATTGATACAATTCTATATTAGAAAAATAGTCCCAACTCTCCTTTTTTGGCTTAGAGTCTAACTCACAAAGCTTTGACATTGATTGGGACAACATAGAGGCGAAGATTTGGAAAAGAACTCTAGGTCTCCCTAAGTGTGTCCCTATTGCCTGTATACGGTATGAATTAGGTCTTACCTCACTCCTGGCCTGGTTTCAATGTAAATAGATCTCGTTATATAGATCAATCCTTGACCCCCCCATCGTCTCAGTATGAAGACGTGGCTATACAATTGCAGTGGGGAGATAAAATATTCTTTAACAAACTAAGGGATAAAGGTAACGAGATACTAATTTAATCGGATAGCCAGATAGAAAACTTGATCCAAAATCCATTAAAGACAAAAGAATGCGTGAAGAGAAGGGATTGGATGAGGATGATAGATAAGATGAGATCAGCAAAAATATCTTCCTCATTCACGCCACATGATAAACCTAGATCCTTCCTGCCCACCTACCCAAAGAAATCTCTGGATCCAAGAACCAGGGCTGATTTCCTTAGATTCAGTATACACATTTTGCCTACACTAGGAATTCAACATATTAGAGACATAAGAGCTTTCCCGACTAATGTCCTTCAAATGGAGTTAAAGCAATCCATCTACATCTGCTATCGATATGCCCAGGAACTTTGGAGCTAAGGCACCTGAGATTCCAAAAATTTGTTCACAAGGTTGGGTCTATAGACACACTCCCTTTTTGGGAAAGATTGGCTTCGGGAAATGAACTGTTCTCGACTGGTGAAGGTTTTGAATGAACTAAACCTCATTGGTCGTAGCATAACTGAATAGAGAAAATATAGAATGAAAAATGATCTGGTTTATTCCTTGCTTCCATACTTGCTGGTATCTTGTGTTAATGTTTAATCTCTGACTGAGTAATTTCCACTTCATGGTTTTAGTTCTATTCTTTTCTGCCATTTTTCTTTTTTTGATTCTCCTCCTCCTTTTTTTCTGGGAATTTTACTATTTTAAGATTGTATGTGTTTTATTCTCTGTGTGGTCTGTTTATTATTCTCTTTTTTTCTTCTTTACATTGTTTACAATTTTGATAATTCTGTTTTTTGAATGTGTAAAAAATTAATGAATGTGTAAAAAGCCAAGATTTGTTTTTTTAGCTATAAACACAATCAGAAAAGAAAAAGAAAAGAAAATGAGATGCCCTGAGCATCTCAGATTTGCACCTTCTACTTTATGCCTTATCAACAAAGCCTAAAACCGGAACACATCTGGAGATGCCCGAAGCATCTTTGTAATGCTCACATGCAAATGCTACTCACAAAGATGTGCTTAGGGATCCTTCAGCGATGCCCCAGGCAGCTCCAGATGTTCTCCAGTTTTACACTTTGCGAATAAAGTATGAGGTAACGGGGGCCAAACTGAGATGCACAAGACATCTGATTTGTTCCAGTGCAAATAGTTTTGAATTGGGCCAAGGGGTCGGCTTGGATGCTGGAGGCAAAGAGAGAATGGGAAAAAATGGTAAGCTGTGAACAGACCCCAATCTTTCAACTTGTTAAGTGAGCATCAGTGGGGCTAAAATGTGCTGTTAGCACCCGGGGCGGGGGAGCCAGCCAATCAGGTTGTTTGGCTCGTGGGCTAAATATCACGATCCAAGCCCATGTTACAAGCTGCCTGAAGGGGGCTTACATCTGCCTGCCATGTATCCCTTACTATCCTCTCCCCTCAGGTCACCGATCCCTTCCCTCCCCAACCCCACGTACGCGATTCCTCTGGCGGCGGTGTAACTGCCACTCCAGCTTCCCAAGCCGTCGTGGCAATGGAAGAGAGCCTCCGCATGGAGCCCCGCCTTCCATCTCCATGGCAGCCATCTAGGCAAGTATTTGGTTTGAAGGAACAGGACACCGCGAGCACGTACTGTTCTTTCAAACCAAATACATTGCTGTCAGCACCCTCGGTGTTTGGATTGAAAACCTAGGGTGCTAATATTTGAGTGTGTCCACTCGCATTTTAGATGAGCTGCGAAAGTGGCGTGTAGACTGTATGCGTGTGGCCCAATGAATAACTTATGAAATCCAGTCAAGAATTTGCTTAATTCTAAAGATGCATAGACATGTGTAAATACATAAGTGTGCATGCATTAAGGTTTCATTATGAAAAATATGAATGACATCAACTCCGTGAGGAATATAAAGGATGTTCTAACAGTAAACTAGAATGTCTAAATATCTTCCTTCTCAGTACCCGAAGAAGGAAGTTTCGCTCTTGTAATCTGGCAAATACGGTCCTCCACTTATCCCGGAGGAATGCAAATGTATATACGGTTTATGGACAAAAAGAACAGGCAGTTCAGTTCTTGCACTGCAAGCCTTTCCACATTATTTGCGAATAATGTGACCCAGACAAGAATTTCCCATAAAGCGGCCTTTGCTGCAAAGATGGCCCGCTGTTAGTATACGTGAAAGGCATGGGAGGATTCGAACGTCTAAACAAGCAACGTCATCCAATTGGCAATGGGGAGTGGGAGTTTTTCCAAGAATGCTCTGTGTTTGTTTTTCTTCACTATGAAAAGCCTAGAAATGAGGCTGCGATTTGGAGATATTTTCCTGTCAAAAGTAAAAATCCAATGGCGTTATAAGAACTGCGCCTGGCTCATTGCGATTGTAATTGGAAGACAAAGGTAAAAGAAAAGCCACATTTTATAATACAATCAATCCGTTTAATGTCGGTAAATTCCCATGTAGGTTTAGTGCACGGTGTTTCCATAAATGTTTCACGAATGTAAATGATGCTATGACTGATTGTATCAACAAAAAAAAAACAAATACAAGCCAGGAAAGTTATGCTGCGCTCTTTAAGAATGTTTTTCCCTTCTGTGCTGGGTTCCCAATTCCCTTTTCTAGGTGTAATCAAGTGCATTGAACTACATCACAAAAGAGAGTGGTGAAATATAGCCTTATTTCTACAACACTTAATCCTCCCATGTGTTGTTTTGCTACAACGGTACCTGTCTCAGTGCTTCCAATTACATAAAACACTGGAAACACAGATGCACCTTATGTGTACCTTAGGTAGTAGCCCACACAATCCCTAGTAATAACACATATTTCAGTCATTTCTTTCTAAAAAGACATAGCTGGCAGCATATATAATGAAGCCCTTGAGAGGCTGATTAGAAAAATAGGCCAACAACAAACGTTTTATACTAATAAAATTTAAACTTTATAAATTGTGAGTAGTCCGGCCATTTAACTTTGGACTCTAAGGTTTCTTAAGAGTTTGGCGGTATCTGAGCAGGCCACATGATTCACATTCACGCAGACCCTTCCTTTATAACCCATTTTGGAGTCCCATCTGACTCCACTGGGATCACTGTATATACCACATATGGTAATTACCTCATGGTGTAATGCCTTTTTGAGGTGTAAATTACCGCCACACAAAAGCAAGCAGAATGTAAGACTTTCATTTTTGAAACTCAGAATTTGGGAGAGCTGTAAAACGTGTAGCATTTCTGAATACTGCATGTTTTTCCATGACTAGCATAAGGAATAGGGTGGATGGCATAGAGAGAGAATAAGGTGAGTGGGGGTGGAGGGGAAGGGTGGGTGAGGGAATAGAGGGGGTAGGATATGCGTGGGTGAGGGTTAAAGAGAGAGGGTCTAGGGCGGGTGAGCTAAAGAGAGAGGGTAGGGTGGGTGAGGGTAAAGCGTGAGGGGTAGAGTGGGTGGGTGCAGATAAAAAGCGGGGCTAGTGTGAGTGGGGCTAACGAGAGAGGTGTATTGTGGGTGCGACTAGAGAGAGACACGGGGCATTGGGGTGGGGTAGAGAGAGGTAGTAGGGTGGATGTGCATAGAGAGAGAGGGGTAGGGTGGATAGTGGGGTCGAGAGAGAAGGGGTAGAGCAGGTAGGTGGGGTAGATAGAGGGGTTAGGGTAAGTAGAGTAGACAGGGAGAGAGGGGTATGGTGGGTAGGATAGAGAGGGAGTAGATTGGGTGGGTGGGGTAGAGAATGACGGTAGGGTGGGTGGGGTTAGAGAAAGTAGGGATAGTGTGACTGTGGGGTATAGAGAGAGAGAGGTGGCATTGGGTTATGGTAAAGAGAGAAAGGATGTAGAGCATGTGGGTGGGGGTAGGGTAGGGGGCAGGGCTCAAGTCGAGGGTACACACAGGGGGACAGAGTACACCCACTTTTTTCAGAGGGTGAACTCCCCAGGCTAAAATGGGAAACACTGAAAGTCTTCCTTGAATTTAAGAATTAAAGCCGACCTCAGGGATTGAACCTGCAGTCAGGTTTGCAGGCCGGATGCTTCACCACTGCACTATATAACGGGATGAAAAATAACAAATAACTAAAGGTAAAATGTCCCATTTCGGTACTGCAAGTCCCAGGGAAAACATTTGTATTGGTTCTTGGAGTTTAAAACATGCACACCTTTTAACGTGTTCGAAAACACTATTAGACGAAAATATCCTCTCTTGGTTTTGTGTGTCTGTTGATTTTATCAATGGCAAATGCCATTCGTCCTGTGCAAGTTAGGTGGTTATGCAAAGCTAATTTAATGAAATGTGCATATTTCACCTTCATATGCTTATTACTGGTCACGTCACATCCCATTGCGTTTGTTCATGAGTCCCCCCCACTTTTATTTTTAGGACTTGACCCCTGCATTTATTTGTTGTAAATCTGCCCCTAGCAAGAGATACATTGGCACATCCGCAACAGCAATGTCAGCCAGACAAACAATAAGCACCACTGTTAGCAATGTGATACATTCAACCACCTACCATGTTGACTTCTCATGGATGTCGCAGGGAAGGTTTTAAATAACTCCGAAGATACATCAAGCAGGACTGAAAGTTTCCGGGCCAGTAATGCAACGCTTGAAAAGCCTGTTAAGGTGACAAAAGCACATGGTTTAAAAGTATGCTCACTTTATGCATATCCAATACCCATATCAAGAATAACGCCTGTACTGCCATTCAGCAAAAGTCCATACATAGGGATAGGACTTGCTAAGCATATGTCTTGGAAATCGCTGGTCATTTCCATACTGCTCTCATCGGCCTGCGGGACCCATTAAAGTACATGCAGTTTTGTGAGAGTGATATGAAATTGACTTTTCGAGAGTTGGGATGCTTTACTGCCAAACAAGCAGCGTGATTAACCCAACAGCGCATACCTCAATGAAATAGATCATACCAGATGATATCAGGCCTATTGATGGTGTGTGCTGTTAATAGCACAGCCAAGCAGTGTTTCCTGGATTCCTCTAAGGACGCCCTTTAATCTGGATTATTGGAAAAGAACTGAAAGGCTAGGTAAGCATGTCAGCCTTGAGTTTCCCAGAATTCAATGGACTGGAATTGCATGCTACATATTTGGAAAATAATTGACATGTTTCTGCTCTTAATAAAAACCTGGCTGTGGAGAAGTCTGTCCATTGGTCTAGTGCCGAGAACATTCCAATGCCATTATGTGGTGGGGGGTTGGGGAGCCATCTAAGATAGCTTTGAGCCAGGTTTTCCTGACCTTAGGAGAGAAACGCATATATATGATTTGACTTTTCGCCGAAAGAGTGATCATTATGGCAGGATAATGCATGCCCCAAGTTACTGCTCAAGATGAAGCTGGTGGCAATACATGTGGGGACTATCCCAAGCAATAATGAACCATCCTGAAGGACTAATCGCCAATCCGACATCATTGATGCATTATATACAACCTTATTGAAGGGGACAATGCACTCCCAAACTAATTGGAGTCCTTGTTCAAGGGATAATATTGACAAGGACCGGGTGAGTTCAATCTAAGAGGATGATTCGGGGCAGTTGCAGGTGTGCTCCGAAGGGGAAAATGAAAGAAAACGGCTGCCTGAACCTGAAAAAGTTCCGCAAGGCCTGAAAAGTCTGCTTTGTTGTCCTGACACTCCAATAGCAGGTTGTTATCTAGAAGCACCAAATAGACATCTATGGCACAGCACTTAGTATCCTCTCTCCTCCATCTTAATTCACCCAGAGGTGCGCTGTTCTGCCCCAGGAAACCACTGTAGTCCACAAGTCACTTGTGCCTCACTACTCCTTGTGCACTTAGGAGCTGGTGCCCTCTTACTGGTTACCTTACTGAAAACTCATCCATTCCAACCACAGGGAAACCGCTTTGTGAAGGACCATACATACGGGGCACTTCAGCTACCCCTCCCACTTGGCTCTTACCTCTTAAAGCAGATACCGTCCACAACCTTTCAATGTATATTTCCAGTCCATCTGCAGATGGTGGTTTGGAGTGTTACTAGCTGAACGTCAGGCCTTCTATGATGTAACAATTGCACAATTCAGCCCTGGTGCTGCTATTACCTTTCTATGTATCTAATGACCAGCAATACACACTTTGAAACATGATGGCATCAATAATATTATTTGTCAGAATTGGCCTATCCATGTTGGGAGCGGAAGGTTTGGCGAAGAGAAGAGGTTTCAAGGCAGGGAAAGGGATTTATCGATACTCCTTGCAAAAGCAAAAACTGTGTGTCAATCATTTAACAGTTTAATCAGCATAATGCCCCTTAAATAATAACTAAGCCTTCACCATACCTCTGAACATTTTCTTTAGTTTAGTAAATCCAAATCTATCGAATAACATAATATCACATATGTTCACTGTAATCTACCTAACAGGGTGCAACGTTTTTCAACTTCTTTCTTTCAACAAGTCTTTTCTATTTTGAAAAAGAAAATGTGCCACCTGAAACCAAATTAAAGTATGTGCTATAACAAATTAAATGTCACACTCTTGAAAATGGCAGCTATGAATGGCTTGACCATAATGGCATAATCTAAGAATGAATATCACTTTTTACACAACATATTTGCAGATCATTTTCATGAATTAAGTATTTCACCCATAAAGAAGCCTCCATGTTTTGTAAGGTGGTATATAAAAATACACAATGGAAAAGGGTGGAAAAAGGTAATCTTGGGATTTCGGTGGCATGTTAAACTACAAGTCTGAATGTCGAGTTGTTAGCAAATATCACCATTGGCCATGATACAAATGGTATACCTGTAGGTGCCCTCTCCACCCCCGCCCATATATATATCTATCTATATATATATATATATATGTATGTATATATATATATAGATATATATATATATATATATATCAGTGAAAAAACTTTGTTAAAGGGACGTTATGGTTAAGTTGCGCTACTAAAAACCTATGAAATTCAGTGAAAAATTTTTGTTAAAGGGACGTTATGATGGTTATGATTAAGTTGCGCTACTAAAAACCTATGAAATTCAGTGAAAAAACTTGGTACATGTATGGGTTACATTTCTTATGTATTACTACATATAATATGTATGTGTACTACTTTAAATGTTACCATGTTATAATATAACAATTAAACACAACCCCCCAGACTTTTTAGGTAGTGGTACTGTTGTCCGAACATGTCCGCGGACACCAAAAAAGTTTGTGGACATCACATTCAGTAGAAGGGGTTCAGTATGTTCCATATTACATGTACATAAAATCAAAGTTATTATTGTTAAGCCTTGCTACTAAAAACCTATGAAATTCAGTGAAAAAACATTGTTAAAGGGACGTTATCGTTAAGTTGCGCTACTATAAACCTATGAAATTCAATGAAAAAACTTTGTTAAAGGGACGTTATCATTAAGTTGCGCGACTAAAAACCTATGAAATTCAGTGAAAGAACTTTGTTAAAGGGACGTTATGGTTCAAGTAAAACCGAAAAATCCTTGAAATTCACCAGTTATGGTAAGCTAAGCAACCATAACTTGTGCCACCACCGTGCACTGCTAAGACTAACACCCAGGACATCAAAGATGACATCACAAATGTCATTGATGACATCACTGATGACATCACATGTCTGGCTCCCCCTTTTATGCTTTACTGACATATCTAGGCCACATGGTTTTCTTCAGTAACAGTCAGGAATTAAAAGTGGAAAAGGGAGTATATTTGTAGACTTATCCTTCAAGTATGTTCTTACAATAATTCCCTTAGGGTCCATTCATATCATATGAAACATATACATAGGGGAAGACACAAGCTTGAAAGACAGCAATCCTTTCTGTGCATTAAAATAATCAGTAGAGTTGTCAGCACTTTTATTACTGTACTTTCCCTGTATATGCTCCTATTTCTATATCTTGTATTCGCACTACTTTCCTTAGACTCCAGCCAACATGCGACCCCAATGCATGTGAGTTGTGTTTGCCCCATGGTCGCCTACTGACCACATTTGAACTGTGTTGTGCCTTATGGTCGCCTACTGACCACATTTGAACTGTGTTGTGCCTTATGGTCGCCTACTGACCACATTTGAACTGTGTTGTGCCTTATGGTCGCCTACTGGCCACATTTGAACTGTGTTGTGCCTTATGGTCGCCTCCAGACCGGATCTGATTTGCTGTGTGCCTACCTTATGTCACCAATGCCACATACTCGCCAATCTCCTGCAAGCCGCCCCTGCTATAGCATGCTATCCTGCCTCATCGCAATCATGTTCCCCTTTTGTGTCATGCAAAGTAACATACCTTGCAATGGCAATAGCTACACATCCCATAAAAATGGTCTAGCCAGGCCGGCCTGCCCAAGACATTACCCTATCATATGCCCCACACCATTCTTGCCTACCACTCCTGCCTTCCTCCCAGTCTCACAATCCGCCTCTCTGAACCATTACCACACATACTTTTCTGATGTCCCGGCTACCAAGCACCCAGATACCTCCAAGCGGAACCCTACCAATATAAGTACTTCAAGCCCCACCTTTGGCCCCAGTACCTCCACAACTGCTGACCTTACTGTCTCTCGAACCACCACCCTCACCCCTATTGATCGGAACAAGAGACTTGGTGCCAGAACCCACCATAAGACTAGCATACCCCTAGCTAAGCGACCCAATAAGACTATCAATCACACTGCAATACCTAGCAATTCCACCCTTTCCATTCCTAAAGGAGCTCTTCTAAATGTTAGATCACTAGTCGCCCATTCCATAGAAGTAGCCGACATTATTCTAACTAACAACTTGGACTTCCTTGCTGTTACCGAAACCTGGTTGCATGATGCTGCAGGTCCATCTCTCACCCTAGCTATACCGGACAACTATACCATCCTCAGAGCAGATAGACCCAACGCACGAGGAGGCGGTGTAGCTATCATTTTCAAGTCCTCGCTTAATATTAGACTAGCCTCGTCTCCTCCACTTAAATCATGTGAACATCTCACATTCAAATTACAAACGTCCCCTAAGAGCACTATTACGATGCATTTAATTTACAGACCCCCGGGCCCACCAGGCTCATTTGAGGAAGACATCACCTCACTAGTTGCCGAAAGCTCCAAACTTTCAGCACAAATGATTATACTTGGAGACTTCAATCTTGGGTTTAATGACCCCCTCGACACCCCAGCCACTGCCCTGGCCACAGCATTAGAGGAGCATGGCCTCCAACAATTCTGCTCCAAACCTACCCACTCGAAGGGTAGAATCCTCGATTGGGTAACCGCCCTCAACTGCAACATTACCATGAAGGATCCCATACAGCTCGTATGGACTGATCATCATTTCCTCCCATTTGACATTAACACTAGTAACCTAGTGCATAACAAACCTGTTACTGCACCAGCCTGTCTAACTAGGAAAAAGAGTAACATCACAGCGGAAGCCTTAATACCCTTGGTGACCCCTATTCTGAACGCACTACCAGCCACAACTGACCTGAACCAACTGGTCAACGTCTATAATGATTCCATGGCCAAAGCAGTTGACACTATTGCCCCACTAAAAATGCGCAAAGGGAAACCAAAAGCGCACCTGAATACATGGTACACCCCAGAACTTAAACTCCTCCGGCAACAAAAAAGTAAACTTGAAGCACTATGGAAATCAGCGCCCTCAGCAATTAACAAAACGAATCTCACTAATATCTCCACTCTCTACAAAAATGAGATTATACGCGCAAAGAAAGAATCGCTCAACTCCAGGATCGCGCAGGCAAGTTCCAGCTCAAAGGAGCTCTTTAACATCCTAAAGCAATTAGAAAACCCCATTCCTCCCACGGATAGCTGCACTAAAGATAAACCATGGTGCACAGGGATCCAGAATGCCCTTGTTAACAAAATGTCAGGGCTCCAGTCTAAAATTGACAATAAACAACAGCAACTCACTTATGATTTGACTTCCAGCCCCACCCCTCCCCCCCCTACAGCCACCAGCCCAGGGTTTACCTTCAAAAAGGTATCCATACCCGAAGTACAAAAAATTATAGCATCATTGAAACCCTCGAACTGCAAGGGGGACAGCTGTCCCGCACAGATCATAAAAGATGCTGCAAGGGATCTCTCCCCGTTCATTACAAAATTAATAAACCTGTCATTCTCTGATAACTCGGTACCCAGCAATCTGAAACAATCCTGGGTCCTACCACTACTAAAAAAAACTACCCTCGACCCAGATATACCCACAAATTACAGACCCATCACCACTGTCCCATTCTTACAAAAAATTCTTGATAGAGTGGCCTATCTACAAATCCAGGATTACCTCGAGACTAACCATTTACTAGGAATTCTCCAGTCCTGCTTTCGTCCACTACACGGGACAGAAACGGCCCTGGTTGATCTCAAGTGCCAGATAGACGACCTCAAAGATAAAGGTAAAGCTGGCATCCTTCTTCTTCTTGACCTATCCGCTGCCTTTGATCTGGTTGATCACAAAATCCTGTGCAACCATCTGTCATCGGCAGTACACTTCTCCCACTCCGCAATTTCATCGATCCAATCCTTCCTGGACAATAGGACCATGCGGGTCTTCTCACCCCTAGCAGCTGCCGACCCTATCCCTATTACCTGTGGTGTCCCACAAGGATCTTGTGTATCACCTCCTTTGTATAACATTTTTACAAAGCCCCTATTCGACAAGTTGGACCATCTGGGTGTCACCTACACCAACTATGCAGATGACACCCAGATACTCCTCACCTTATCCGGCAACTATAATTCGGACGCCATTTGGATCAATGAAGTCTTCTCTATCATTCAGGCATGGATGGCCACACATGGCCTCTGCCTGAATGATGACAAGACTGAACTGCTCCTTGTCGGCTCACCCAACACCATTCGGAAACTTAGTCCCAGCTACACTAGCTTTACCATTGACGGCAACACCATCCCTATCGCCAAGAGTGTAAAAACCCTTGGTTTTTACCTCGACACGAATACTAATCTAGCCAAACAAACTAATATGACTGCCTCAGCCACGGCCTACACGGGCAAACTAATCAGGGCCTGTAGACCGCTGATTTCCCCTAACAACTGCCTCACCTTAGCCAGAGCACTTATACAATCTAAACTAGATTACTGCAATAGTCTCTATGTAGGTGCCAACAAAACGGTAATTAATAAATTGCAAGTTCTACAAAATAATGCACTCCGTGCCGCCCTGAATATTCCCAGAAGAGAACATATTTCGGCTACCAGAATTGCATGCAAATGGCTCTCCATCCAACAAAAAATAGATCTAAAAACCATCTGCCTCACCTATAAAGCACTCAACGGCCTTGCCCCTCCCTATCTCACTAACACATTTACACTAAGACAGAACACTAGAACCACTAGATCCTCTAATACACTACAACTGACTGTGCCCAAATTCTCCCTCAAAAGAGCTGGTGGTTCCAGCTTCCCAGCTCTGGCTTCACAACTTTGGAAAACCATTCCACTGGATATCAAATCTACACCCACCTTCCAGCCTTTCAGAACTAAGGTCATCACCTGGTTACTCAGCAATTAACCTACCATGATTGAATGCATACCCTCTGCAAGAATGTATTTTGCACTATGTCAGAATATTATTGCCTATGCACTAATTGCTATCTTGTCAAGTATACCTTTGCTTCATCACTGTACAATTGTGCCCTACCTTGCCTGTAACTCGAAGCTTAAGCGCCCATATACCCTTGGGTCAGGTGCGCTATACAAATTAATAAACAAACAAACAAACAAACAAACATCTTGTGATATATATACATAGGGTAAGCAGCAGCTTTGAAACAGAGCAATCATTTCTCTGCATAAAGGTAATCAGTTAGGTTATGAACACTTTTTGCTACTACTGCTGTTTTTTTCTTACTTCAATGTCCTTGTATATATTCATATTTGTATGTGGTATTGTCCCTTTGTGTTTTGTCTATAATAATGCAATTATGTAGTAAGTGAGTTTTATTATCTGCTTATCACATGTTTCACAGTATGCAAAAGTCTAATAAGAAAACAGTTATAATTTCTCTATTCAACATGACAAGCTTATGAATATTGCGCCTCCATCATGTATGCTGCACACAATGCGTATGTTTCTACATGAGCACCTTAGTATACTGGATGGACTAATTAGCACATGATATTTATTACAATGATCCTTGACACTTTTTTTATTAACATTACAATAAGAAACCCTTGTACAGACTTTTCATGAAAGGTAAATGCACGTGTGATGTCATCAGTGATGTCATCAATGACATTTGTGATGTCATCTTTGATGTCCTGGTTGTTAGTCTTAGCAGTGCACGGTGGTGGCACGAGTTATGGTTGCTTAGCTTACCATAACTGGCGAATTTCAAGGGTTTTTCGGTTTTACTTGGAACCATAACGTCCCTTTAACAAAGTTTTTTCACTGAATTTCATAGGATTTTAGTAGCGCAACTTAATCATAACGTCCCTTTAACAAAGTTTTTTCACTAGGCTTTTAGTAGCAAAGCTTAACAATAATAACTTTGAATTTATGTACATGTAATATGGAACATACTGAACCCCTTCTACTGAATGTGATGTCCGCAAACCTTTTTGATGTCCGCGGACATGTTCGGACAACAGTACCACTACCTAAAAAGTCTGGGGGGGGTTATGTTTAATTGTTATATTATAACATGGTAACATTTAAAAAATTCACAAAGTAGTACACATACATATTATATGTAGTAATACATAAGAAATGTAACCCATACATGTACCACACTAACCATTGATTTAAATACAATATGTTCTAAAATGGAATATAACAAAAGAAGATAAATTGGCTTCCAACATAATTACCTCACAGACACTCCACAACTAAAACCAAGACCAGACCTACAGAGTACTCAGAACATATCTTACCTGAAATAGTAAGTGTACTTCATTTTACTCATATATTTATAAACTTTCTGTATTAGATAAAAAAAAATATTATCTTTTTTTTTCTCACAGAAATGTCTAGTACTCTGGAATGGCTAGAGGAGCACTTCCCACATGACGAAATGTCAGAAGATAGTGAAGCTAATGGTACACACTTTACAATATAAACCATTTAATTGTTATTATTTTATATATATTTAACATATATATATTTCTTTTTGTACAGAGCATACCAAAATAGAAAATATCTCTGAAGAAACTGTTATGGAAAACACGCTTGACAGCGTAAAAGAAAAAATGGATTTATTGTTGACCAATTTTAATAATTTGAAAACTTTTGTTGAGGATTATTTTAAAACAAAAACTTCATACCATTGTCCCACATGTACTTGTCCCCCCTCACCATATCCCAGTCAATTATCCCCAAACCCTCTCCATAACCCAAAACGTTTTCATGAGACTTCCATCCCTTCTTCACCTGATACCAATCATGTTGAAACCCCTAATTCTCCTGTTTTTGTTTCTGTTTCTGCCTCACCTTCTCTGTCATAAATTATTAATATATGTTAAATAAAGTAAAATTTTTATATTGTGCTGTAATTAGTTCCCGTTTTTTATTTTTAAAAAAACAATGTAGGTGTCCGCGGACAGCGCGGTTGTTCTGAAATGTTTGTAAATAAACGAAAATGGAGGTGTCCTGAAGAACACTATACCTGTCCGTGGTGTTCGCTAGCAAGTTGAAACTGTTCTAAGAACACAATTGGTGTCCTGAAATGTTTGTAACTAAACGAAAATGGAGGTGTCCTAACGAACACTATAGCTGTCCATATTGTTCGCTAGCAAGTTGAAACTGTTCTAAGAACCCAATTGGTGTCCTGAAATGTTCGTAATTAAACAAAAATGGAGATGTCCTAAAGAACACTATACCTGTCCGTACTGTTCGCTAGCAAGTTGAAACTGTTCTAAGAACACACGGGGAGTCCAGAAATGTTCGTAATGAAACGAAAATGGAGGTGTCCTAAAGAACACTATACCTGTCCGTACTGTTCGCTAGCAAGTTGAAACTGTTCTAAGAACACAATTGATGTCCTGAAATGTTCGTAATGAAACGAAAATGGAAGTGTCCTAAAGAACACTATATCTGTCCGTAGTGTTTGCTAGCAAGTTTAAACTGTTCTAGAACACACGCGATGTACAGAAATGTTCGTTTGATGTGTGACGCACTTTTAATTAATTCAGGACCGAACAGTGTCCGTAGAACATCAACACGCATGCGCAAACCAATGTCCGTGCATTTGGTGTCCTGTGGACAGGGGCTTCCTTCGCGGACAGCGCGCATGTCCGCGGGCCGTGTACAAGAACCCCTATAAAAGACCACGCCCTAGAGCTTATTCTTATTGTGTTTCTGACTATTCTTCAGAACACTGCGATTTTTCCTGCTACTTGCAGATATCCATCAACAACCTGATGGCAACCATGGCTGCACTGCTGCCACCCGGTGCTGCAACTGCCTCAGCACCACCCCCACCCCCTCCACCACCACCACCTTCCCAAGGGCCTGAAGAGGTGAACAGGAGTGAGGATGCAGAGGAGGAAGAAGAGGATGATGAGAATGAGGTAGAGGAAATCCCTACTACCCGCACTAGGCGTGAGTGTCTTGGGTGTGGCGGTTGTTTACCATTCATGGTAATGGTCCTAAGGCTCGTGCGAACCGCGTCACCTCCAATGAGTGCAAAATGATACTCAGTCGCGCGAGGCACGGTTCATACAGCTTTTGGACCACGACCATGAAGCGACACCTGAGGTCATTTCACTCTGGGGCTATTTGCAAGGTTGTGTCTTGCGAAGAACGTAGTAGGTTGATTTCCTCTACTTCATCCTCTGTTTCTGATCCTGTCACCACAAGGACCACCTCTGTGGGACAGCGTCTTCCTCAAGCTGCCTCACAGGCCATACAGAATTCTGATGACCCTTACCTTTCGAGGGTCACAGTTGTATGTATGTACTGTGACACAGTACTCTGCAGGGGGGAGCAACTTTGCAGTGCTTTTGAGACTATTGTCTCAGAGCATGAGAAGACCTGCTCACTACCCAAATAAAACCCACTCTACATCTTCCTCCCTCAGCTCGCCCTTTCTTATCCCTGTGGTTGGTGTCCCCCCCTTTCCCCTCATTTCCCCTCCTCTCCTAGTGTGTTGTGTCTAAAAAAACAAAAAAAATACAAAATTACAAAAATAAAAAAAAAATAAGGCTCTTTTCAGAGCCGCCTTTCACAGTTAAAAAATAGAAGTGAAAATAAATTAAGCCGGTCCCTTTGTATTTTTGAGAAGTCCGCGGACAGTTCGCGGACATCAAAACAATTGGGTTGATACCCTATCATAACCATTGCAATTTTCTCTGGTAGGAAGTGGTGGCTCTGAAAAGAGCCTTTGGGAGGTGTTTGTATGTCAAAAATTATAAATACTTAACACCTACTTCAAAATGGATGCTGTAAATCTAAAAAAGGTCGTAATGCATTTTGTATATTTGTCAAAAAAATCTGATTGCCAGCATAAGTAAGATGGACTCCATCTCTGCGAAAAATGTATGTACTACGAAACATAATATTTTCATTAAGAAAAGAGGACATGCCAAAATCTCTTAGAAAGACACAAACAGCCTTATTAACACTGCGCCTTGCTTTTTCCATTTGAGGACCAAATGAAGAAGAACGAAGCCACATTTGTCTCTGTGCAATCCGTGAAAATATTACTTGAGAATTAGGAAACATGTCCATGACCTTCCCATGTCCTTCCTTCATAGAAAATTGCAAAGACATTCCAGACACATGTCCTAAACTGTTCCCTCCACAATAAATTATAATTATGTCTGGATGTTGCTCTGTCTCCAAAGTAGCACAAAGAGGTAGCAAGTCCAACCACTTCATTCCACGTACTCCATGCCAGTGTACTCCCACATGTAGAAATCCAAGATCTACAGCTACTCCACAGCTTTCTGCATGCACCTTCAACCAATGTATCTATGAATCTCCCAAAATCCAACCAATCTGTTTTCTGAAACACACAGCCATAACTATCTGTTGTTCTCTCAGCAAAAAGAGTATCTGAGAAACTCTCTCCCGGCACAACACACCCACTAAACTTTCCTGACTAATCCCTTTCAGTGCTCATTCTCATGTGCATGACTTCTGAACGCAAAAATCCCTGGATGTAACACCCGATGTCCGCGAACTACCGCCATGTCCGCGGAGAGATCGTAACATGAACAGCCCTTCTACCATTTCCACTTCACTTTCTGTGCCATTCCCTCATTGGATGTAGCTAAGAAGTCACATGACCATCCACCAATCACATTCAAGACCTCTACATCTAACTGCATCATCATAGATCAGCACTGCAAATGTACTGTGAATCCCTCTGAGTACAAGTGTCATATCATTGGCAAGCACCATCTACAACAAATACTGTACAAGTCTCCAAGATTTCTACTTGCAGCTCCATGCATATCCAAATGCATGAACACAAACTACAGGGATGCATATTTTCTGTACAATACATGAACACATTTTCAAACTGACTTAATATTTTTGTTTCATATCTTTATTTATGACATTGTGACACTATTACCTGGAAGAGCTTAGTTACAGAAATAGTGGTATTCAGTGGTACATTATGAATTTCACAAACATAGTAAAGATATTTTGTTTGCTAAAGTTAGTCATTACAGTACAATTTGTTCATTAAGAACATGTCATATGTATTGAACTTGTGTGACGTATCTTATGTAAATAAGATAGTTGTAATGGTTTTGAGGAAAGCGCTGAGGAGTTCAATTAAAAAAATCAATGTCTAAATTAAAAACAGTTCTATATACAAACAAAATTACTAATTTGTTTCTTTTACAATTACAGTGAAGACCATTCTCCTGAAAAGAAGCAACCGAATTTGAAGAACAAAGAAGAACTAAGAATTAACCTGTTCATTTTAGAAAAAAGTAAGTAGAATATCACAATAATATTTGTATTATTACTGAAACACACTGTAAAGTTAATTCATGCTATTTCTGTGCCTAAAAATAGAGATTATGCACCATTCTGTCCAAAAATCCCCATGTCTTAAACAGCGATTTACAGACAGAATGGCCCACAAATTCCTATTTTTGGACATACAAATTACCCAACTCAACCGCTACAATTTGGATATTATAGAACAAACAACTGTTTTAATTGTATACATTAGATTTATTATTTGTACTTCTCCACATCACTAGCTTACTTTTTTCTGTCATCTGAACACCAGTTTAGTAGCATATAAATTCAAGAATGCCAATCCCTACTAGTTGTAGTTCCCAATGCACAATCACACACCATTCCATACATCTTTATCATCTTACTCAAACACTCATGCACACAGCACACATACATTGCAGAACACCCCAACCCATACCTTCTTTATTTTTTTCAACAGACCCTAAAGAATGCCTTCCAAAAGTCAAGTCCGTAGAAAGCAACGCAGAAGTAGAGCAAATGAAAATAAAAGTGTCCAACATAGGCATCCATATCTAGCGGAATTTGTAAAAGAAGTTTAAACCAAACAGCCAATACAGTCATTTAGTGAAACAAAAGAAGTGTCAAGTGGAAAAACTTTGCCTCCTCTATCAAAATGTAAAACAAACCAGAAAACAATTAACAAAAAAATCAGCTATCACTACGGATAAAACTGCTTCTATAAATCTTGATAAAGTTCAAAGTAAGCATACCAAGAAAAGTATTTTAGCCAAAATGTTTCGTCACAGAGTCCTTCAAAATCTTATAAAAACAGGAGAGAAACCAGGTTCAACCCTTAAAACCTATCGTAGGAAATTAATCTTAGAAGCATTGATAGATAGTGCAATTCTTCTCAAAAGAATGTTATTTATTTTAGTGTTAAACAAAATGAAACCACTAACAAAACTAATAACTAAATTACAAAAAAGACTTCTCAATAAACTAAATGTCAACAGAAAGAACTTCTTAAGTGTCTGCGGAGGTGAATGGAATCACACTACGAGCACAGAACCATATTTTAATGAAGAAGCAGACAAACAAATGAAAACAAATACAATTGCCATACATAGCAGTGGTCGAGGTTATGAAAAAGTGAATGATATCATAATGGAACAAGAAGTACTCCTCACAAAAATATGCCCTGAAAACCTAGAATTACCCCTCCATTCAACTGAATCAGAACATCTAGTGTACAAATGGCCATGCACGTCAATGTGTAACATTCCCAAACAATTTTTCAAGTCTTTACGCCAATTCCTCAATCAATATGTAAAAAGCAAAGACAAAATCAAAATTAAACTACTGCAAAATATTGATACCTGTCCAATGCGCAAGTACACAGGACTACAAGGACATTCATTGGCCTGCATTACAGGACCTACTTGTAAAAACACCTTCCATGATATCAAAAGGATATCAACACATCATTCAACTATAGGAAATGTAGTTTATAAACTGTTCTATGCTAAATGTCCTGCTTTAGCACTAGCAAATTTAAATAACATTCTTCTACATGGTACAGCAAAAGGCCCACTTGAAGAAATTGACTATATCCAGAAAAAATGTTTTGGAAGTGAAAGCCACTTACTGAATGAAATAGCTTTAAACCAAATTAGCAACAATTCTACACATGGCAACCTTTTACTAAACACATACAAACAAGAAATACTAAAATTTAAAAGTACATCAGCTGAAGTACCAAACCATGTGTGTGTATGTTGCGGCAGAACTTTTTATAAAAGTAACACAAAAACTGTAGACCTATCATACAAAATAGAAGACAATGAATATTCTAAATGGTTTCAATTAGCTCTCTACCTTGTAGCAGAAAACAAATACGAAATAACTGACCTCTTAATACTTTGCAGTTACTGCACTACAAAACTTGACAACAACCAAACTCCATCACATGCTATCACAAATCATTTGGAATTATACCCACTACCAAAACCCCTACAACAACTTAATTTATATAAGAGCATCATAATTCAAACAGCGCACCCATTTCAAGCAATAATACGCCTTCAACCAAAAACAGCAAAATTACCTCCCTCTGAATTGGTAAAAGGCATTCATGGAAAAGTAGTTTATTTACCATTAGATTTAAAAGGAAATGTGCATACTCTAGGAGTGCAACGTCCAATGCAGCAATCTTTAATTATCTTAGTAAATGGAGTACCTACAAAAGACAAAAAAATATGGCAACAGTTGGTAGATTTAAATAAAGTTAGACATGCCTTGTAATATCTTAAAGAGAATAATGAATATTACAAAGAAATTAATATTGAAGAAAACTTGAAGGATACAACTGAAATAATTCAAGAAACACAAGAAGTTGGTCAATTTGAGTTCCTAGATCCTGCTACAATATCAAATACTTTAGACCATTATACAATTCATCCTTTGCACTCTAATAACACTATAGAAGATGCACTGGAAACATACCAAATGTGTCAAACAAAAGGATCACCAATCAGCATATGGGAAAAAAGTATAGAAGCATATGCTTTTCCTCTACTCTTGCTACTGGCAAAGGAGGAAGGTACGATGATAGACCTATTCAAATATCAGCTTCAGAATACCGCTCATTACGGATGTATTCTGAAGATCCCGGATTTAGACAAAATGTGGAATACATATTCCACCTACTCTTTGAAAGTGAACTAGCAACTTTATGTTACGGAGTTGCACACATATTAAAATCAGGATCACACTTTCAAAATATGAAAGCTACACAATTATTACAAAAAGTGCAACAAAAGGATTAAGTTTTACAATCAAATATTACAAATCTATTAGCAAATATGCGTGGTACTAAAGAGTAATGGTTTCGACGTCATGGAGATGTACGTTGTATGATCGGAAACCTTGGGCCACCGACTTGGTTTGTTACATTAAGTTGTGCAGAATATGCATGGGAAGATTTACATGATTTCCTACGCATTTCAAACAAAAACAAAACAAACATAGATATACTAACACCTGGAGAACTTTGTTCTTTGGATCCTGTTAATGTTTCAAGATATTTTCACCATCGCTTCATTACTATGCTACATTTTATTTGTAATAAAACTGTTCCTCCCCTTGGAGAAGTGCAACACTTCTTTTGGAGAAAAGAATAGCAAGCCAGAGGAGCACCACATATCCACATGCTTTTATGGATTAAAGATGCTCCTAAATTTGGTCAAGACAGTGATGCCACTGTTTTACAGTTTATTGAAAAATATGTCACTTGTGAAATTCCATTGCAAGCAACAAATAGTGATCTTCATGCACACATTTTACAATTTCAAAGACACAAATGTGGAAAATATTGGCGTCGCAAATACAAAAACAAAGGGAAATACTACACCAAATGCCGATTTGGTTTCCCTAGACCAGTTACAGAAACAGGTCAAGTGAACAACCTCATGTCTTCAGTTAGACATAGTGTTAAAGGTAATTCACCTAAAAATACATATTACATAAAAAGAAAAGAAGAAGAAAAATATATCAATGATTACAATGCAATCATTTCTCACTTATGGAATGCAAACATATATGTGCAGTACATTGCAGACAATTCTACTGCAGTTGCACGATATGTCACAGCATACTTAACCAAAGCAGAAAAGACAGAGCTCCAAGACCTCTGGAATGACCTGTCATCAGATAAAAGATAGAAATTATACAGCTTGGGCATAAAAATGCTCTCCCATAGAGAATTTGGATCTTATGGAGCAGCTGATTGTTTAACTGGTACTGCATTGTATGGCAAATCTGAAAATATAGTATGGCTAAATCTTGGTCCAGCTAAATCTAGAAAAAGAGTTCTAAAATCCTACGAAGATATAGAAATAATAGCTAAACGTGATGCCAACAGCCAAGACATTTTAAAAAACAATGTATTGGACACATACTACCCAAACAGAAGTAATACTTTGGAAACCATGTGTCTATACCACATAGCCCAAAACTACACATACAAAAATAATATAAAACCTGATGAAAAAAAGCTAAATATAGAGTGACAAACTGTGAAGGCAGCTTAGTTAAACTCACTAAACCAAATTTAATTAATCATATAAAATTGTCATTAAAGACTCCTCAACATAAAGAAGTATATTATATGTCCCTGTTACAACTCTTTAAATTATGGAGAAAAGAAGAAGAAATACTAGATAACTATGACTCATATGAAGGTGCTTTCAAAGCAAATGAAAGCACTATAACTGATGTAAACTTTACACAGTACAAAACAATGTTGCACAATGAACAGCAACACAAAGAAGAACTCCAGGCCCAACTAGAAAAAGAAACTCCTGACAGTAGTCAACCTTCTGTAACAGCAAGCCAAGAACCACTGGGAGAACCACTAATAATAAATTAGGCAGAATTAGCTATGATAGAAGTAGAAAAAAACCAT
Organism: Ambystoma mexicanum; assembly: GCF_040938575.1. NCBI lineage: Eukaryota > Metazoa > Chordata > Amphibia > Caudata > Ambystomatidae > Ambystoma > Ambystoma mexicanum. The sequence goes on along the minus strand of NC_090931.1, from coordinate 338,285,901 downwards.
GTGTCAGTATGAAGATAAAGAAGACTTAACTATACTACAATCAAAACTAAACAATGAGCAACGTAGCATTTTTCAAGAAGTAACAAAACAAATTGCACATGGTGTACAACATGAAAATGAAGAATGTTCCTGCCATAATTATAAACCTATACTACTGTACGTCAATGGTGAATCATCAGTAAGTTCCTTCAACAATTGACAAACAACAAACTGTCAGCTGTTGTCACTGCCCCCACAGGTTTAGCTGCCTACAACATAGGTGGTGTCACGTTACACCGATTACTACTATTGCCAGTAGAACACCAGAACAAATTAGAATATTACAAACTTTCTGTAGAAGCTGCAATGGAACTACGCAGAGTATTGAAACAAATGAAAATGCTACTAATAGATGAAGTGAGCATGTCTCCAACCTAATGTTGGCTTTCATTCACCTCAGATTACAAGAAGTACTCAAAACAAACTATGAAGAGCTCTTTGCAGGAAAACACATTATTGTTTTCGGAGATCTTCTTCAATTGACACCAGTAAAAGGTGAGCCTATTTTTAAAACATTAGGACACAAACTCTGCCGTAAAACGGTTGGCAGCATTGGAAATGTCAACCTTTGGCAACATTTCCAATACAGAGCATTAACAGAAAACATGCGGCAATCTGCAGATCTCACTTATGCCAACATCTTAAAAAGTATCAGAGTTGGTATACTTTCTAAAGAAGCAGAAGCAATATTGAAAACCTGGCACATTAATGCACTTTATGGCGATAATGCATGTGCTACAGATGTTATGGAACAATTAGCCCACAAAAATGTCAATTGTATGGCCTTAATGCCAACTCTTGCAAGCTGTTTCAAATTCAATGAAATAATGTTAAGTAAAGAAATGCAACCAATAATGGAAATTAGCGCCACAGACAAACTAGATGTACATGGTATGACACTACCTATGTGTGACCAAGCCACAACAATGCTAAATAGTTTAGAAAAATCAATCTCAAACACAGCAGGCTTCGAAAAGATATTAAAATTATCCTTATATTGCAGAGTAATGCTTAAAAGTAACCTTGACGTGGACCAAGGAGTAGTTAATGGAGCACTGGGTACAGTTGTTGGCTTTCAAACATACCCACATGACGACAAAATTCAGTTTGTCAATATTCTCTTTGACAAACTTTCAGAAGTAAAAAGGATAGGACGCTCAACAGCTCGATTCCTTATCTTCAAAGACATGTATGTACGCAGAGAACAATTTCTCTAACTCTTCCAATACGCAGTCACAATTCATAAATCACAAGGTCTTACCCTAGACAAAGCAATGATAGATATTAGTAACACAGTCTTTAAAGAAGGCATGAGCTATGTAGCACTATCACGCTTACATACCCTTGACGGTCTATTTCTAATCAACTTTGATGCAAGTAAAGTAAACGCTGATATTCCTTGCATTTTAGAATACAATAGACTTCGCCCACTATAAACCCCCCATCTAAACACATATTCTGTTCCACAAAAAGTAAAACGTTATAAAAGAAAAATAGATCAAACAGAAATGCAACAGGATGGCACTTCATCAAATACCACAAGCAAAAAAGAATCAATTAGGGAAAGTAAAACAGGTACTTCTTCAAAGAAGGAAGACAAACTCCAAAAAAAGCAGTCATACACAGAACTACCTGGTCCATTTAAACTCTCAAATATAGTTGGTTTAAGTTGCTACGCAAATGTAGCAATATTCTATTTCAATTACCACCAATTGTTGACACAATTTACTTACACAGTACAGACCCATTGTGTTTGCAAATGTTAGTACTTCACTGAAATGCAGCAAACAATCCTGATAACACATATAGTGTTTATGGAATAAGACAACAATTGGACTACTGTGCTGGAATGGTGAAATTCACTATAAACTCACAGGAAGATCAACAGGAATTTCTAATGTACTTACTACAAGTACTGGAAAACAAAAACATACCTATAAATGAAATCTTCTAGATTTCATACATGTGGAAACATACATGCACTCTCTGCAACAATGTGACAGAAGAACAAATCCCCAATGAACGCTTTGTATATATATCAATACCTAATTGTGAATCCATTCCATTTCAGCTACTTGTACAAAATGCAAACTATGGTAGATTATGTTCTACCTGCAATTTAGATAATCGCTCCACGTTACAAACACATAGTAAATACGTAATACTAATGCTTCTACGTTACAATGCAGATGGTACCACAAACAACTGCAAGCTGACTGGATTTGCACATGGTCAAATATCACTTGGTAAGAAAACCTTCACAACAATAGATATAATCTACCACGCAGGAGCCACAACCAATTCAGGGCACTACACTGCATATATAAAAAAGAAATGTGGATGGTTTCAATGTAATGATAGTACCATTACTCTAAAGCAGAGATTACCAGCAAATCATACAAACGCTTATTTAATGTTCTTAAAACCAAAATTGCATAACTAAACTGTACTTAAACCCTAAGTAAACTTGTAGTAAAAAATGTAAACTGTTAGAATATTCAAAAGCTATCTAACTGCCCAAAGATTCTACAACAACTAATCAGATAAATGAATACCCACAAATTAGAGCAAAAAATAGACAGTTAGAATACGCCAATTGGTATCTAACAGTCCCAAAATTTAACAATATCCAAACAGATAAATCAATACCACTAAAATATATCACAAAATAGACAGAATACGCCAATTGGTATCTAACTGTCCCAAAATTTCACAATATCCAAACAGATAAATCAATACCACTAAAATATATAAAAAAAATAGGCAGTTAGAATACACCTATTGGTATCTAACTGCTCCAAAATGTTATAATATCCAAACAAATAAATAATATGTTACTGCTCCAAAAAAATGCAACAAGCCAATGTATAAAACATTACCCAGAAACAACAAGTGAACACTGAAAACAAACAAACAAATAAACTGTAGCATAACAGAAAAAGTTTTTTTTTTTTAAATCCAACATGGATTCTTTTTTCTCCCACAGACCAATTGATTTTAGCAACGAACACAGAAACTGAGCAAATGTTTGTAATCTCCTAAATATGAGGGTCCAAAAAAAAATAATGTTGATTATACAATGTAATAAGTCATTACATAATACTAATACTAACATGCTATATTCTTTTATCACAGAAATTAACAAGAAATACATGTACTCCAGTTACTAAACCAAACAGTAAGTATATTATACACTCTATGCCCTGGCCACAACCATCGCAGCATATCACACCCATAGTATCTTATAACTTTGTTCCTTATAAATTTGTTTTTGACCCAAAGTTATAAGCAACTATAAGTGTGATATGCTGCGGTGGTTGTGGCCAGGGCATAGAGTGTTGGGTGCATGGCCAAATCACACCCATAGAGTAAAACATTTCAACTATGGCCTATGGAAACTTTTAATGTCCACGGACATAATAGGTGTTCTTAGAACACTTTCAACTTGACAACGAACAATACAGACAGCGTCCTCAGAACACCCCCATTTTGTTTATTTACGAACATTTCAGGACACCGCGAGAGTTCTTAAAACACTTCCAACTTGACAACAAACAATACGGACAGGGTCCTCAGAACACCTTATTTTGTTTATTTACGAACATTTCAGGACACCGCGAGAGTTCTTAGAACATTTTCAACTTGACAACGAACAATACGGACAATGTCTTCAGGACACCCCCTACGAACATTTCAGGACACCACGAGTGTTCTCAGAACACATTCAACTTACCATCGAACAATATGGACAGAGTCCTCAGAGCACCCCATTTTGTTTATTTACGAACATTTTAGGACACCACAAGTGTTCTTAGAACAAAATCAACTTGACAAAGAACAATACGGACAGCGTCCTCAGAACACCCCCCTTTTGTTTATTTACGAACATTTCAGGACACCGCGAGTGTTCTCAGAACACATTCAACTTGCCAGAGAACAAGGGGGGGCTGCTAATCAGACCCCTTTCATAAAAAGCTCCATGCCAAAACATAGTGCATACATGTCCCCTTGCTGCACTAGTTCCCTAGGAATTGCAGTTCCTGCTCTTCAGTGGCACAGGGCAGGTTCAAAAGTCACATGTGCATTCCTGGCAGCTGCAGTCAGAGGTGACATTTTAACCTCTGCACATCTGAACACAAATGTAAGCATTGTTGCCTTATCAGTCTAGTGGTGGGGTAGTCTCTAAGAATAATCCATGCATGGTTATGGTATGGTGACTGATAAGAGCGCACAACTATTAAAGCTATATCAATTTTGATATCATACAGGTGTCAACCATGTGACCCCCATTCAGTGATGGCAAGGCAATGTATATTCATGGCTAGCCTGACTGTCACCCCTGCTTGTAGTGAGTCAATAGCATGGATGCTGTCATCCATTAACTCAATCCTTTCTTGCTAAATTACAAGATCTGACACAATAGCCCTTGGTGTCATGTTGCCAATAAAAAAGAGGTAGAGAAAGTAACATTGCACAACTGTTCACCCCACTAACACTAACTGAATTGGGTATGCACGAATTCTGATACTAATTATGGCCACTGTACTTTTTTAAACACCCTTTATGAAAGCTAAGGGTTAAAGCATGTTAATAGGAAGTGATTAATGGCTTAAAAATAACAGCTAAGAGAAGTAGCAAAAGTTAAAGGCCGTACCTATAAAAGATCAGTGCACGAGCAAGTTCACAGATAAGTTCCGCTTTGCCGCTCGAGAAGACTGCTTTTTGTGGATTGAGCTCCCGTTTCCAGACTTGTATGAGCCTGTGATTGTGGACTGCTACCAACATTATCAGTGGACCATTCGGCGTTGTGATTGACATTTTGCACAGCACCCGCCAGGAAGCAGCGTGGTTTGCCTTTATTAAATTGGGCTTGCACGCCTAAAGCGCGCACGCACAAGCAAGTTCACGCATAAGTTCCCATTTGCCGCTCGAGAAGACTGCTTTTTGTGGATTGAGCTCCCGTTTCAAGACTTGTATGAGCCTGTGATTGTGGACTGCTACCAACATTATCAGGTGACTTGGTGAATGGAGCCATGCGCTACACCAGTGCTTTCGCCCATGCTGGTGATATTGACACTGATTTGTTTGTTGTTTGTTTGTTTCCAGTGGACCATTCGGCGTTGTGATTGACATTTTGCACAGCACCCGCCCAGGAAACGGCGTGGTTTGCCTTCATTAATTTGGACTTGCAGACGCACAAGTGCGCGCGCAAGAGCAAGTTCATGGATATGTTCTGCTTTGCCGTTTTGCTGCAGCGGCTCAGCGGCTACGTGAGGGTCTCATCTCGCTGCTTTAGTAGTTACTCCTATTAGCAAAGCTTGCGTGGGTAAGTTATAGTGTAAGTTGCTTATTGGTATTTTTTGGTATTTATTGAACTATTAGTATACTGTTGTGTAAACTGCTTTTCCTCTGTGGCGTATTCAAGTTACACATTAAAATCAAATATGCCTTTCAGTTATCCTGAAAACGAGACTCCAGTTCCCATAGGTGCAGTACACACAGCACACACAGTAATTAATTTAACTCCTTATAGCTCCAGACCTTCCACGTGGGCGTCTGGCGATGATTTTACAGTCCCGCCTGCAGGAGCGGTGGTCACTGTGGCAAAAGAAGCCAATTGTGATCTGGACTCTACTTCTGTGGCAGGTGGTAAACAGCGGTGCCTGTCAGACCAAACCATATTAGATTCAGTGAGGGGCCACGTGGTGACTCTCAAACATGCTAGACTACCCGTGCTGTCTCCGATTCCATTTCCGACTGACAATGGTGAGTGCTCAGGCATCTCCAATTATGCCAGTCAGTTTGAGTTCCCCATTTCTATAATGCAAGACATTGCCTCGCTTAAGGCATCAATGGATCGATTGACCTCCACTCTCTCCATATCCTCTGCCACCTTACGGTCTTTTGTCCCTCCATAACCCGAGTGCCTGCGCAACCAAACCAAGAGGCCTTTGCCCGCAAGCAGTGTTTGCTAACTATCCCCGTGGCGTTGAATTAGCACTTACAGCTATTAACACCTCGGTACTAACGTTGGTCAAATTGTTTGAAGTATTGGACCACAGGTTAGCATCTTAAGCTGCACTCTTGACAGACCTGGCATCAAGGATAAGTGTAAATCATGGCCTGCTGTCTGAACATATGCTGAAATGTGATACCATTAAGGGAGCGATTCAGGTTTCCTCGCTCCCTGTGTTTGAAGACGTAATTTGTCCACTTCCAGCAGCTCCATTATCAGAGATAATCAATGTCGAGAAAGACACCTCGTACATTGATATATCGGCAGAGCCAGGTAGCACTGGCAAGGCTGAAGTGGGGGCTCCTAGATCTCTCTCGGTTCGCCGTTTAGCAGGCAATCTGCTACATAAAAATAAATTGCTAAAAGTCAGATTAAGGGTCCGTGTGCCATAGCCAAAAAATCAAAAAAATGTCCAGTATTAGAGCACCAAAAAATACTCCAACTGCTTTTTTTCCAAGCTATTGGTGGCTCTGCTCCGCCTCCAAGCAAAAAGAAGTCACTAGCAGGTTCTAAACCGATGATTAATCTGTCTGAAGTAATCCCAGTGAGTGTAACCCCTCTGAGGACTTCTGGAGCTATGACATTAACTGAGGATGCTTCACTCCTAGTCCCTACTTCTCATTCTACCTTGAACCAACTGATTGACTCCATCAAGAATGCAGAGGCCATGAAAGTCACACCAGTGGCCCAGAGTGTCTCACACAACTTGTGCAAGAGCCTCAGGTGTGAGTCTATGGATTCCCTCTGGGTTGGTTGAAAATTTAATACGGCAAGCAAAGATGCAGTTGTTCGAAATGGGATTTTTACTGGCATAAGACCGTGCCAGGGCAATTGATAAACCTCACACAATTATGCATAAAACAAACATCTACCAATGTAAACCTTCATTGATAGCACCGCCCAATGATCTATTCATTGCATGCTGGAATACTAGGGGGAATGCTCATTTACAAGCTGCCATTCAATATTTTGCACATGTGTTTCAAATCATTGCCTTACAGGAAACTTGGTTAATAACTGTCAGGTTTCCTTCCTCTATTCAGGCTATTTTCCCTTATTCAAGTTTCCTTCTCCTTATTTCTCTTTATTATCCTTTTCAGATTAGCCTTGTGTGGGTGGGAAGTTTTCTATTGTTGTTGGTTTGGCCTTAACTTGCTGATTCAGAATCCTGGTTCTGACCCAAGTCAAAATGGAGTCTCACAGTGACAGCTCTGATTGGTTAGAAGACACTGCAGAACAACAATGAACATTCTAAACTGTCACTCTGTGCCTTTCATCATCTAAACCCCAGCTGAGAGGACGTGTTTAGTGGCTGCTCCTTCTTTAGACTTGGGCCTGGTGGATTTTATCCTTCAGGCGTTAGCAGTAGAGCGGCTACTTTCTTGGGGGTTTCTGGAGAAGCTATCAGTTGTCAGGAATTCGTTTTTGAAGACAGGAAACTCTGAAGATCCTTATGAATTCACTCAGGAGATAAGTGACTTTACTTGTACTTCAACTCTGTTCATCCTAATGACATTTTCCTTGAAAATTTGTGAAAAGTTGTCTATGTACTTAACTGTTGAACTCCCTGAGTGCGCTTGAACGCTATTTGTAAATACGCGTACTACTATTAATCTGAGAATATCGTTGAACCTTAGCGCGCGCATCCGTTTGTCGCGTGTGAACTCAAGAGCGCGTGTGTTTTCCAGCGCGGGTGCTCCTTAGCGCGAGAATCTGTTTGTCGCGTGTGAACTCAAGAGCACGTGTGTTTTCCAGCACGGGTGCTCCTTAGCGCGAGAATCTGTTCGTCACGTGTGAACTCAAGAGCGCGTGTGTTTTCCAGCGCGGGTGCTCCTTTGCGCGAATTTCTGTACATCGCGTGTGAACCCAAGAGCGCGTGTGTTTTCCAGCGCGGGTGCTCCTTAGCGCGAAAATCTGTACGTCGCGTGTGAACTCATGAGCGCGTGTGTTTTCCAGCGAGGGTGCTCCTTTGCGCGAAAATCTGTACATCGCGTGTGAACTCAAGAGCGCGTGTCTTTTGCAGCGCGGGTGCTCCTTAGCGCGAAAATCTGTTCGTCGCGTGTGAACTCAAGAGCGCGTGTGTTTTCCAGCGCGGGTGCTCCTTAGCGCGAAAATCTGTACGTCGCGTGTGAACTAAAGAGCGCGTGTGTTTTTTCTAGCGCGTGTGAGTTTTTTATTGCGCGTGTGGTTCCTTGCGCGTGTCCTTTTAATCCAGGTATTCGTTCGCGAGTGAACTCTTTGCGCGTGAATTCTTTGTGACGTGGTTAGGCAAGCGCGTGTTTTTTCTGGGCGTGGATTTTGCTTCCCGTGCGCGCGTTCTCCAATCTATCCAGGAAGCTTGCAACGTGAAGTTAATCTGTATGGAAAGAACCCGCGTGTGAGTTTAACACGTGTTTTTCTTCAAGGATTCACAAACTCAATTGAATTGTAAAAAGTTTGAAAGAAAAAGAAACAAAATATAAAAACACTCTAACTGGACATCCAGTGCATTTTGGAAAAGAGACAAAGAACAAAGCTTTCCTGATTTGCCCAAAGTAAGAAGTTGATGTAAATTTCAAGAGTCTCAAGTAAGAGAGATTTTCAGCTTCTTTACCAGCTTCTCTAAGAAATTTCAAGAGAAGAGCCAGGTATGATTCTTAATTATTAGTTAGGGATTTAAAGTCTTTCCCATTCCTAAGGTTAAGTAAGTAAATAAAGGAATTGTATCTGCTTTTCTTATATCCTCTGCAGGTTCAGCTCTGGTTAGCCTTGACACAGTCTGCCTGGTGTTGTTTTGTTATCCACTTCCCCCTTTCCCTTTGGGGTGTAGTTTACAGAGCTGAATTGAAATCTAGTTCTGGGAATTACATTTCAGGGGGATTGTCGGGGGTTCAGCAGCTTCCGCGGACGCAGGACCTCTCAGCCTGACAGAATGAAAGGCCAATAATTTAGTCCGCCCGAGCTGTCATGAACCCCGACGAATCCATGGAGATGTTAGGATCTTTGATCAGGGAGTTACGGGAGGAGTTAAAAATATCTCGGGATGAAAATGCCTTACTTAGTCAAAAGGTGGATGACTTGAGTGTTAAAGTAACCCAAATTCAACAGAGGGGAGAAAGGAGAGAGGATGAGGTTTCAGGGGGCGCTGGTTCTCCACCTGAGTTAGAAAGAGAAGATGAAGATCATTTACCACAAATACAACGGGCGCCTCCAGTGGCAGAAGGGGTAAGGAGTTTAATTATGCCAGTTCCTTTGGCGCCTCCAGAACGTTATCATGGGGATCCCAAGAGGTTTAGGGTGTTTTTGACACAATGTGAATTACATTTTATGAGTAGACCAGAATTATTTCCTTCAGTTGCTTCTAAGATAATTTTTATGTTGTCCTATCTTTCGGGTGAGGCATCTGCTTGGGCTGGGTTGTTGGTGAGTCAAAAGAGCACGGTTTTAGGAAATTACACCAGTTTTTTAGAGATATTCCGAAAGATGTTTGATAGAAGACAGTTATCTCTGGAAGTGGATGGTGAACTTTTTAAGAACTAAAACAAGGTAATAGAGACTTGATTGCTTATATAACACAATTTAAGTCCCTTGTGTTAGAAAGCAAGTGGCCTGAGGTTAAACAGGCCTCGTTGTTTTATCGGGGCCTTAGAGATGAGTTAAAGGATGCATTGTCTTGAGTAGTTGAACGCCCTTCTACTTGTGAAGGTCTGATTGATTTGGTTATTCAATTGGACTTTCGTCTGAGTGAAAGGAAGGCAGAGAGGCGTCATTGTCAGAGTGACGTAAAGTCTCTAGTTAGAGTGGAAAGACTAGGGTGGAGAGTAGATCCAAAGGGAATAATCCATCTCCCAGGGTCCGAGGCCCTTTAACAGTGGAAGAAAAGGCTAGGAGGAGAGATAACAATCTGTGTTTATATTGTGGAAGAGGTGGTCACTTTTTAGGAAATTGTCCTTACACTCCCAAGAAGACTTCTTCCTCAGCGGTCAAGGTACAACAGATCACCAATACGGTGCAGACAGCGGTTCCCCATATAACCGTAAATGTATCCTTGATTTTTTGAGTTGGAGTGTAAGGGAAATGGTCCCGTAATGCTTGACTCTGGTGCCACTGGGAATTTTATGGATTGGGGTCTGGCAAAATCTTTGGGAATTCCAATTATTCAGAAGGAGGTTGTAGAGCAGGCTAGGGCTGTTGATGGTACGTATCTATCTTCTGGTCCTATTACTCATAGGACTGGTTCTTTAACTTTGGAGTTATCAGGAGGTCACAGAGAGATAATTTCGTTTGAGTTAATTGATGCTCCTTTGTTGAAGATTATTTTGGGTATGCCTTGGCTTACTCTCCATAATCCCCTGATTGATTGGAGTGCTAGGACAATTGACATGCAGTCAGATTTTTGTAAAGAGAATTGCTTTTCAGGAAGTCTCTTAGAGGAAGATGTCAAACAAAGTAATTCCGTGTCTAGTTTTTTGGCTGAGACTGGAATTGGATGTCATGATGTGGGAGCTGTAGTGGGTCAACTTCCCCAGTGTTACAAAGATTTTTGGGACGTATTTGATGAGAAAGTGGCAGGAGAATTACCACCCCATAGGCCCTTTGATTGTAAAATTGAGTTGGAGCCAGGAACAATTTTGCCTAGTAGTAGGGTATATGCTCTTACTGAGAAAGAGAATGATTATTTAAAAGAATATTTGTCGGAAAATTTGGCCAAAGGGTTTATTCGTCATTCTAAGTCACCAGCGGCCTCTCCTTTATTTTTTGTACCAAAACCGGATGGAACCCTTCGAACTTGCATAGATTATCGAGCAGTTAACAAAGTCACTGTTAAGAACCGGTATCCTCTTCCTCTCATCTCGGAAATGCTTAATCAAATACAAGGAGCAAATATTTTCTCTAAATTAGATTTGAGAGGAGCTTACCATCTTGTATGTGTGCAGGAAGGGGACGAATGGAAGACAGCGTTTAAGACCAGATTTGGGCTGTTTGAATATCAAGTTATGCCATTCGGTTTATGTAATGCTCCAGCGGCTTTCCAATTTTTCATTGATGAGGTTTTTAGAGAATACTTGGATATTTTTGTTGTCGTGTATATCGATGATATTTTGATTTTCTCTTCTGACCTGAATCAACATCAGAAACATGTGCGCTTAGTCTTACAAAAGCTGCGAGAAAACCATTTGTTTGCCAAATTGGAAAAAAGTCAATTCCATACAGATTCTGTGGAGTTTTTAGGTTTTATAATTTCACCTAAGGGTTTAGAAATGAATCCTAAAAAAGTGCAAGCAGTTCTTGAATGGCCCTCTCCTACTAAGGTTAAGGGAATACAAAGTTTCTTAGGGTTTGCCAATTTTTATAGGAGATTTATTGAAGGTTTTTCTCGGCTAGTTGCTCCTATTACGAGACTTTTGAAAAAAGGAGTGAAATTTGACTGGGACCTTGAAGCAGAAAAAGCTTTTCAAGAGTTAAAACAAAGATTTACTTCTGGTCCAATTCTAATTCATCCTGATCTCTCTAAACCTTTTTTTGTGGAGGCGGACGCTTCAAATTTAGCGTTGGGGGCGGTGCTTTCTCAAAGGAATGAAACTACTGGTCAAATACATCCAGTTGCATTCTTTTCTAGGAAGTTTTCAGCCGCTGAAGTGAACTACACAATTGCAGATCGTGAACTATTAGCAATAAAGTCTGCTTTTGAAGAATGGAGACATTTTCTAAAAGGAGCAAGACATACGGTTACGGTCCTTACTGATCACCAAAATGTATTGTTTTTAAAATCTGCAAGAACTTTGTCTCCACGACAACTTCGTTGGTCCTTATTCTTGGCCGATTATGATTTCATTGTGACTTTTAAACCCGGAAATCAGAACAAAAAAGCTGATGCGTTATCCCGCAAATTTCCTGGTAGTGAGGAGAGAGAGATTCAGGAACCAGAACCTATAATTGCTCCAGAAAGTTTTTTGTTAGCCGGAGCCATTAAAGAAATGGATTTTTTGAATGAAGTTCGCCAGAATATGTCCTTGCAGAAGATGGAGGAGTGGGTGAGACTGGATCCAGCCAGAAGTTTGAAAGACGATCTTCCTTTTTTAGATAACAAGCTTTATGTACCTACTGAAGAGTTAAGAGAAAAGGTTTTGAGGAATTGTCATGAATCCATTTTATCAGGACATCCTGGTTTTAGAAAAACTCTGGAATTGGTTCGAAGGAATTTTTGGTGGGAAAAAATTTGCCAAGACACATTGAACTTTGTTAAAACTTGTGTAGTCTGTGCACAAGCAAAAAGTCAAGTTGGGAAGCCGCATGGTTTATTGGAGCCGTTACCTGTTCCTCCTCGTCCTTGGCACACTATTTCTATGGACTTCATTGTTGATCTCCCTCAGGATAAGGGTTGTACTACCATTCTTGTTGTGGTCGATCTTCTTAATAAAGAAGCACATTTTTTACCAATGGAGGGAGAGGTTACCGCGGAAAAACTGGCTCATAGTTTTTTGCAAGGTGTAGTTTGACTACATGGACTCCCAAGTCAAGTTATCTCAGACAGGGCATCTCAATTTATTTCAAAATTCTGGAGGGCCTTCTATAAGAAACTTGGAGTGGAAGTTAGTTTGACTTCTGGGTATCATCCGGAGAGTAATGGACAAGTGGAGAGAGTAAATCAAGAATTGGAGAAGTTTTTAAGGTGTTATTTACAAGCTAGGGAGGAATGGGTGGATTTGGTATGGTTGGCAGAATTCTCTTACAACAATTGTAGTAAAGATGCTACTTCTATGTCCCCTTTCTTTTTGGGTCGTGGGTTTCATCCTTGCTTTCTGAGTTTTGAGGTGTTGGAGGATTCTGGGAATCCTAGAGTGGAAGATCGTTTGTTGGAGGAGAGAGCTGTATTTTCAAGAAAGAACGTTTATCTGGGGAAACTTTATCCTTGGCACTGCGAGCCACGGAGGGCTCTTGCCGAGGCACGCTCGCTTCCGGGAGGAGGCAGAGCCAACCGGCGATCACGTGGGCAATCACGTGACTTTGTGCAGCCTCTTAGACCAGCCCAAACCGCCCTTGCGGTGTATTCTATTGTTGGAGGAGAGAGCTGTATTTTCAAGAAAGAACGTTTATCTGGGGAAACTTTATCCTTGGCACTGCGAGCCACGGAGGGCTCTTGCCGAGGCACGCTCGCTTCCGGGAGGAGGCGGAGCCAACCGGCGATCACGTGGGCAATCACGTGACTTTGTGCAGCCTCATAGACCAGCCCAAACCGCCCTTGCGGTGTATTCTATTGTTGGAGGAGAGAGCTGTATTTTCAAGAAAGAACGTTTATCTGGGGAAACTTTATTCTTGGCACTGCGAGCCACGGAGGGCTCTTGCCGAGGCACGCTCGCTTCCGGGAGGAGGCGGAGCCAACCGGCGATCACGTGGGCAATCACGTGACTTTGTGCAGCCTCTTAGACCAGCCCAAACCACCCTTGCGGCGTTAAGCCGTCCGTGGAGTAAAGGGCGGTGCAGTCTATCTTTAGCTGCACTGTTTTGCTGCTGTTTGGCTCGGGGTGGCGCAGGAAGTCCGGCTGGGTCTTACTCACTAAGAAGAATCAACAGGGGTCAACTGTTGCTCTTAGCAGGACACTGGGGAGGAGAGACGGACTCTGGCTGCTCCTCAAGCCATCGGGCGTTCCTAAGGTGATGCTATTATATCACATATAAATTCATTTGTTTAAAAAAAAAAAAAAAGTATATGTGACACTGATTTTAAAAGTATTGAGAAGCATTATATACTCTTTTAACCGCATATTTTTTGTTCCCAGCTATTGTTTTCATCGATTTTGCTCATAGCCATTTCGGAGACATTATCATTATTACCTAGAGGCTGCCAGTTGTTCTCCCCTCTGTAATTAACATAGTTTCTGTGCTTTTACTTATAACATGCCCGCACTTAGAAGCGGGTTTGAAGCTGTTGAGAACCAAGCACCTATAATAGTAGAGGTTCAACTTGGCTCCGGGATGCAGAGTGAGGCACCTGCGTACATAAATTCTACTGGAAATATGCCTAACCCTATTTTAGCTGTGGGTAAGACTAAAGAAAATTCAATTTTTAGTGCTGAAGGGGGTCAGAGGGGCCCCTCTTCTACCGACCCCATAGTGTCCGATGTTGTAGCTCCTAGCAATGGGGATATGGAGTTAGCAGATTCTGAATTTAATGGGGTTCATAGGGACATACCAGACTTTAGACAGGACCTTACAGATGAAGAATGCCTCCAACAAAGTTTTATTGGTACTAAAAGGGTAGTTCGCTACCACGCTTCTACCCCCCTTCAGAGGAGGATTTTGAATGGTAAAATACAAGCTGGAGAAGGTTTAGAATCGTTAACTTGGAAGGGTATAAACCCATCCGGATTCATGCAATTTTTGCATATTTCGCCAGCTACATTCATTTTTGGAAAGGAGAACAAGGATAATGTGCAGTCTTCCCTAAATTCTCCAAGGTTAGAAACCCTTAAGCTAAATGATGGGGGGGTTCATTCTAAAGGGACTTCTAGTCGCCCTAAGTATAACCCCAATCAACCTATTGGGGAAAGCGATTTAGATGACTCTTTTTTTACTATGGCAGATGCTACGGGTGTTTTGCTTAAAGAAATTGTGGATTTAGAGATACCAGCAGGTAGATCTGTGCGTAATGGAAAGGGGGCAAAGAGTCTATCAGAGGGTGCGCCTTCTAACTCACACCCATGTGATGAAAACAACTACATAACTGGGAATCAACTAGTGGCTACGCAACAATCTCTGGTTAAATCGACCACAGAAACAGACAATTCGTCTACACACAATAAAATAGCCTTTACTCAAACTGACAAATGGGAGGATTATATAGTGCAAATGGAAGACAAAGCAACAGATCCTCAGCAATTTCTACGAGAAAACCATGTAGTAGAGAAAGATAAACAAGAAATATCTGGTATAAGTAGGAAGGAGAGAGGTGATTATTTGTTACCACTCCTATCGAACAGTCTAAATTTGGCCTTGAAAACGCTGGGGGAGTCTCAAGAGACTATGGCTGGCTCTATGATAGGGCAACAAGCGGCTTTCAATCAGCTGGTGTCTCATCTGGCATTTTTGGAGGGAATAGTAGAGGGCAAGACCATGAATGAACATATTATTAAAGAACAGAGTCGATGTGACAAATTTAGAAAGGATCAGGACATAAGATTAACTACCATGGATGCAAAAATTACCACTCTGTTGGAAGTTATGCTTACAGGAGACCGTCCTACCTCATCTAAGAGAGAGCTAGGGGAACTTGATTCCCAGGGCCAAAGAGATAACGAGGACAACAATAATAATTATGGAAAGAAAACGGTTTCTCCCGATAGTCCTTCTACCCTCGTAGATATCATAATGATGGCAACTGAAGGGTGCTCCGAAGAACAGGAGTTGGATAACCTCAGCGCACAGATGCATGCGAGAGTATCTCTTAATGCCATAGAAGCCTTGAACATCAGTAGTGAAGATACAAGATCTTCTCAATACACCACACCAATAAAAGGGCTAAAAAGTAAACATAAGACCAAACATAGAGAGAAAAAATCATTAAATCAAGACCTGGAATTGGAGGCAAAGAGTAACAATGATGGAATAGTCCCTGTGAATATTTCCGACCATAATATAAATGAGGTGCCCCAATCCCCAGTGGGTAGGCGTAAAAAATCTAAAAAGCAGGGTAGGACACTTAAAAAAAGCAAAAACATGCCCAATACAAAAATTAAAGATAGAAATGCCAACCTTAAAGGAATTAGAAACATCCCGCTCCAGGAAGAGACGGAAGGTAGAGGGGGTCCCAAGGATGCTCATAAGGAAGAGAGTCCAGTTCAGGGCGAGAACAATAAAGGCCTGGTGGCTAGTGGGGAACCTATTATAGACTCAAATAAGGAAAAGAATAACTTGCTGAAACGTGGCCTTGAGCTCATTCAAACCAAACAAACAAAGATGACAGCTTTTGGCACAATAATTAGCACCAAACACGCCAGAACATCCGTAGGCACACAACAAGTCAAATTCCCTACGGTTTTCCAAGAAACACTGCCTGCTATAAGTAATACTACCCATCCCGTTAAGGGGTCGACTGAATTGTTTGGGAGGGATAGTGGCTCTACCATTAATATTATGGGAAGAAACCCCCAAAATATACAACCCCCAAAATTACAAGATCCGGAAGGTGATGTTATGATCACTTCTGGAGTAGATCACACAAAGAAGCAATCTACTGTGATTCAGGCCCCTAATAAGCTCTGTACAGGGAAAATCGTGGGTTGGATTAACAATAATATAACAGACTCACAGGTTAACTTGAACAGAACTCATCTCTTAAATCTGTTTAAAAAGATCCCTGTGCTACGAGTTATAACAACAGACGATATAGATGCCATATCTCTTCCTAACTGTAATAATCACAGAATGGTAAGCTGTTTTCATTCGGTGATGGTAGCAGATATGGTGCGTGCCCAAGAAAAAAACCTTAATTCTTTGGGCTACGATCTACTCTCATTAGCAGATAATAAAGAGGCCAATAACTTTCTTGAATATCAGGAACCAAATAATATTCAAAATAAACAAACCACTCAACTTGATAATAATAAATTAGAAAATTTGGGCCCAGGGTTGGCACTGATTTCAAGCCTCCTGAATAATAATCAGGATTGGTCATGGCTACAACCGGCACTCAAAACCCTGGAAACATTTAGACAAGATAAGGGGTGTTCCTAACTATATAGAGATTGAAGTGATCTCTTGGAATTCTTGTGGGGGAACCCATCTCATCACGTTTCTGAATAAAAGGGAAAATTATGTACACCCCCGTATCTATTTCTTACAGGAAACTATGATGCTGTCAGATATGCACATAGAAGGTTTCTATACTTTTTCTTCAGTAGCTACTAGGGGTCAGCTGGGCAGACCCAGCGGAGGCCTGATTATTGCCATCGATCGTAACTTGGGGTTCATAGATGAGGTGATATTTAGGAGTAACTGGCTTCTGGCTATTATGCTTTCAAGGGAGAATTATGTAGAGCCGATACTCCTCTTGAACCTCTATTGGAATCCGCTAAAAGTAGACATTGAGGAAGTGGAGGACTCTCTAGATATGATCTTGGGAAGTTGGTTTGAGAAAGGGTTGGGAAATCGCATCATTTTGGGAGGGGATTTTAATTCATCTTGTGCCGACGGTGCGGTGCTCAACGAAAGAGGGGTATTACCTAGACTTCTTAGTACGACTATAAAAAGAGGTATAAGGTGGGATAATTATTTAGATAATTGGGATTTGGGTCTTTTAGACCATGCCTTAGATTGGAATCTTCCTAAATATACTTGGAAAAGAGGAAGTAATAGCTCTAGAATTGATTTCTTCTATGTATCTAATGGCTGGAAGCAAGCTTGTGGAAAACTGTCACTTATGGAGGTCGAGTTCAGTGATCATGTTCCCTTATGTTTTTCTCTCTCCATCCCCGACATGGGTATTTATATCAATCCTATGTTGCAGGGTCTAGAGGTGGGAAACAATGGGAGAAGGGTTACCTGGAATAAGAGAATAATTAAGAAATTTAATACCTTGGTGTTGGAAAATTTGTCCAAGGTGCAGCTTCAAATTATCAGGGGGGATGACATTGAGTTGGGAGGTTCCTACTATAATATTATATTGTCATGTGCCTATAAAATTAGTATGGCCAGAGATCTGGGGGTGCCGAAACCGAGGGTGCGGGCGGCTGATCCCAGAATTCAAAACGCCAAGCATATTAAATATAGGGAAATTAAAGCCTTGAACAAAGCGTCTATTCCTTTCTCGGAACTTAGGCTGAGAAAGAAAAAAATAATTCAGAACCACAAAAACTTTATCAAGTCTCTGAGAATGGACCATTATCACGAAACACATCAACTGATGATGTATAATCTATGCAAGGGCAGAGAGGTCAAATTTTGGTCTACCATCAACTCCATACTCACGACTGCTAAAGATAAATTAGACTGCCCCATTCAAGCAGATGTGTGGACTCTCTTCTATAAGGAAAAGTTCGCTCTACCCTCTAATCTCTCTAGGGAACAGGCTGTGAACCTAGGCCCTCCGGTTGTAGGTGAGTGTTTGTGGGATATAGAGGATATTAAATGGGCCATCAATAAGCTTAAATCTTCTAGAGCACCGGGCCCTGATGGCATTCCCCCTTTTGTTATAAAGTCGGCCCCGGAAATGTGGGCTAAGTTACTCAAACCCATATTCGATGATGTATTTAAATATCATTCCATCCCTAAAACCTGGTCGCAGAGCATCATAATTCCTATCTACAAAAAAGGGGACGTCCTTAATCCACAGAACTACAGGCCTATAGCACTGTTAGATGCAGCGAGCAAAGTCTTTGGTATTTTGCTTTTGAGGGACCTTAACAAGGTTATTAGAGGGAAGGCTTGCTATAGTAAATTCCAGGTTGGTTTCAGAGAGGGCTTGGGAACCGACCTGAATGGGATGATTTTGGCTCATTTAAGAGATACACTTCATCAAACTAAAATGGGAGATGTATACATGGCTTCCCTGGACCTCTCTAATGCCTTTGATGGGGTTATTAGAGCAAGATTGTGGACAGAATTGTTAGCTATGAATGTTCCACGCAAGATTGTCCAAATCTTGGCCCTTTTACATAGGAATACCTCCGTCAGGGTACGTTTATCACAAGAAGGTTCCCTATCTGATGCTGTTGATACTGAGGTTGGGGTCAAGCAGGGCTGCTCCCTTGCACCCACGCTCTTTAACCTGTACGTTAGTGATGTGGAGGACAGGTGGCAGGGCCCTTCCATTGCTCCGGTCAGGTTGGGTAGCTTGGCTATCGAGTGGATGGCCTTTGCAGACGATTTTATCCTTTTTGATCGTACCCCGAGAGGCCTTCGCAGAAGGATGGATATTTTTTACCAATATGCACTGGCGAATAATCTTTCCCCCAACGCTTCGAAATCCCGAACGATTGTAATTTCTAGGAAGAGAGTTGTCAAACCATGTATCTGGAAGATGGGAGATAATTCGGTGGAACAGGTTCAGGCCATAACCTATCTAGGCTATAATTTTTCCAACCAATCAAGCCTAAAGATGTGGAAATTGAATCTTGGGGATAAAACAGCTAAACTAAAGACTCAGATGAAATTTCTGAGGGCAAAGGTTTGTAAATTTTCGCTCCTGCCTATTAGACGCTTCTATCTTGCGAAATGTGAACCGGTTCTTTTGTACGGTTTGGACATTTGTACAAAGGACTTGAGTTCCTACCTAAATGTGATCCAGGGGAAACTGTGGAAGGAAGTAATGGGCCTTTCTAGGGCAGTCCCCAATTCCATTATTCGGCACGAGTTATGTCTCATATCACTTAAAGCCAGATACTTGTGGAGGCAACTCTCCTCTTTTAGAAAAATACATGATCCTCCGATAAACACCTTATATGAGTTGTTGAATAAGGTAGTCAAAACGGGGGCGGTATTATCTATTAAGAGTTTTAGCGATAGAATGTTTTCTCTGTTGGAATCGCTGGGACTTTGTTTAGACGATCTGATTCAACGACCGGGATTAGTCAAAAAATCTTTATATAGGTCAGACTGGGTAGACACAGTAAATGATATAGAGTACCATGACACCTACAAGGAGTATGCTAAATTTTTGCATGCAAGGGAATCGATTCCTCTATATATTCAAAGATTTCCTTGCCAGAGGGCGAGAACCACATTTATGCGTTTCAGACTAAACCAGATGCCCACCCTAGAAAGAATTTACCATTGGACCCATAAAGAAAAAGGGTCGAATGAAAATTCTAAAAGTCTCTCATGTCGATTTTGTGGAGTGACTGACATGACAGAAACACTTAGGCACCTTCTCCTTACATGCACCCATTTTGGGAATAAAAGATCTCTCTACTTTACAGATAGATTTGAGGGGGATTGGGAAATGTCGAAGAATCTGTTCTGGAGTCGCTGCATGTGGGGTGCAAATATCTCCCTAATCCTTGCATTGAATTCACTCCTACTTAATATTCAGGAGGAACTGGAAGCAAAAAATAAGGAATTCAATGAGTAGAGACTAGAGTGGATCTATGGTATATGAAATGATCTACGGTATATGAAATGTAAACGGTATATAATTGGAATTTGATTTTATGTCTGGGAACGATTTTAAAGGCTGATAAATGCGTTGAAATCTTTTTTTATATATAGATATTTGTATTTGTATATTTGTATATCTGTTCATAAAATGAAATGTATTTTTCTAGTTGTTTGTAATGCACTTTATGTTGTATAAGGTTTTATGTAAACTAATCATACAACAATAAAAAAAAAAGAAGATCGTTTGTTGATAATGAAGAATAACTTGGATAGAGCAAAAAAGGTGCTGGGAGAAAACAAACTGAAATATAAAAGGTGTGCAGATTTGAGAAGGAAGGCTGGTCCTGAATATAAGGTGGGAGACTTAGTTTGGCTTTCTACCCGGTACCTAAAAATTAAGGGGAAGAATAAATTCAGTCCACGATTTGTAGGCCCATTCGAGGTAGAGAGAATTATCAACCCTGTGGCAGTACGATTGAAATTACCCAAGCAATTGAAGGTACATCCTACTTTCCATGTTAGTCTTTTAAAACCAGTTTGTTCAGGAACTGGATTTAGAACACCACTTTCCCCTGTGATTTTGGAGGATTCATCTGAGGAATTTGTGGTTAAACAAATTTTGGATTCCAGGAAAGTGAGGGGAAGGTTGCAGTATTTAATTGATTGGGAGGGATATGGACCGGAGGAACAATCATGGGAAGATTCAGTTGATGTACATGTCCCCCGTTTAGTTGCTAAGTTTCATGCTAAAAATCCACATAAGGTAGGCCCAGGGACTGGGCATTAGGCTTGGTTAATAACATCTCCAGCTTGGGATGGCTACAATTGTAGTCAACCCAGTCAACCAGCTCCTGCTCGGTTGACTGGAGGGAGGCCCGCACCTGGTTTACTAGTGGCTGTGAACTTGAAATTGGCTCTCTCTATTGCAGAGTGGGGAGTAGTAAGTGATCATATTTTGTTGGTTAAAATCACATATGGTTTGAAAAGACTCGCCTTAGTAAACCTGTATCGTAATCCAGTTGCTTTAACAGACGAGGCCTTTTATGCAGGGTTATGTCGCATGTTACATCTGATTTACATTGCCAGTGACATTACTCATACCATTATCCTGGGGGATCTAAATTTAGATTGCCTGAACACCAAACGCCACACGCAAGAGGTACAGGCTTGGTCTTCTTTCATGCAGAAAGTCAATTCATTATGGTGAATGGTGTAATCCAGGGAGATATCCTGCACAAACAACTTGGTTTCGTAACAGTGTAAGCACAATCAACTATATATACGTCGATCAAATGTTATTCAAGTATTTGCATCACTTAGAGATTCTCACTTTACCATATAGTGATCACAAACTACTGTCTTTGACTGTCGCAGGCCTTCAACAACACTCTAGAGACCATATTGCCAAACAGTGTTTGTCGACAAATGTGGCTAAAAACGGAATAAGATGGACCATTCCTAAACTGGCATCTTTTGTGTACAATCTGGAAAGAAATGTGAATTTGGTTGCTCCAGCACCCTTCACAGAGTTACTAGCACCCTATATTAACACCATCACCGTCATGAGGAATGGCCGTTCGAAACATAAACATGCATTTGACTCTCAGATTTCAATCAAGCGAGCAGCATATCGGAAACAGAGAAGACATCGGTTAGCTATGCGATCCTTGACCTGTCAGCAGGATTTGAATAATGCCAAATGTATTTATAAGAACTGGCTAAAGTCCCATAAACAAATAATGTTCCACATGATAGTGAACACATGGGACGGGCAATGGCAAATAAAAATTCTGCTGAGATGTGGCAACTATTGAATACTCACTCTTCCTTTAGTCAAGCGGATGCTCAACTGAATGTGATCAATGAAAACAGGTGGATTGAGTACTACACTAGTTTCTATAATGATCCAAGCTTTAACAGCTTGCAGTGTGAGCCCTCTACTTATACAAGTTTGTCCCTGGATTTCTCCTTGACAGACATTGAAGAGTTGATTTCGCTTGCCAGTTCGTCTAGGGCTGCAGGGCCAGATGGACTTACAAATTACATGTTTAAGGCAAATGTCTCTGAATGGGTGCTGATCTTGTATACAATTTTCCAACATATAATAAAAAACCAATAAGTGCCGAAGTCTTGGAAAACCTCTGTGATCATACCAATATTCAAAAAGGGAGATCGCATGTCACCCAAAACTATCGTCCAATTGCACTGTTGGATGCGCCAGCTAAAATCTTCACAAAGTTGGTACTCAGAGACTTCAATTCCTGGACATTAACCAATGATCTACGTGATCCGAACCAGAATGGTTTTGTCCCAGGTGTGGGTATGCATGTTAATTTGATATGCCTAAATGCAATCAAGGCTCAGTGCCAGTCCAAAAGGCAACCAGAATTCTTTGCATTCATGGACTTGAACTCTGCATTTGATTCCATTTCACGAGTTAAATTATTTGATCAATTGAGGCGAGACAACTGCCCACATACTCTATGTGAAATCATCCAAGCGCTACACACAGCTACTTCTATGCGCGTTCGACTTTCATTGGATGGCTTCTTGTCTGCGCCCATTTTAAAACCATGTGGTCTCAAGCAAGGTTGCCTATTGGCATCCTCTGTGTTTAATTATTACATACATGAGCTTAAGCATGTATTTGGTAAGGTCCAATCAGACTCTCCCAAAGTGGCCCACCTACCCATAAAATCCTTGTTATATGCAGACGATCTCGTCTTAATCTCAAAAACACAAGTGGGTCTTCAAAAACTTCTAACAGCATTTCAAGGTTATATTCAATTGAATGAATTAAGTTTGAACCATGAGAAAACACAGGTGGTTTTTCTCACCCCGACAAAAGCTGGATTGAAGCGTTTCCCCTGGTTTGTCAATAAAATGCAATTACAAATTGTAGCCAAATATACTTATTTGGGTACATGTTTCGAAGGCACAATTAACTTAAAAGGTCAGATTACCTGTGTAGAAAGGAAAATAAATACAGCAGTATGTCAATCACACATTATAATGCATAGATATGGAACATTTTCTGTAAAGCCTGCTTGTTCATACTGGAATCAGAAGGCAGTGCCGGCAATATTGTATGGCCTGGAAACCTTTCCCATCATATCTGGTCTTCAATTTGATAAGTGGGAGGCATCATTCTGGAGACACCTGCGTTCCACATTCATGGATCAGATATGAATTAGGGCTGGTTTCCTTGCATGCTTTATACAATTGAAGATGCTGTTCTTTATTAAGGAAATGCTTGATTTCCACCAAGGTCAATATCATCTTGAGATTGTTGTCCACATACATGTTTATAACAAAACATTTGTTCATGGCCAATTGGGTGAACAATGTGTGTAAAATCTTAGCAGAGGGAGATATTACCATTGAGTTGTTGCTCTCCAATCCGGATAAAGCTAAAGAAAAACTTTATAACAGGGATTGGATCCGTACATGTGAATTGTGCATAAGCTATAAGGACGGTAGTGCCTGTACGTTTCAACCGAAAAGAGTACGCACTATGCCCGCATATTTACTCAAAGCCCCTCCCCACATTATAAACAATCAATTCTCTGCTTATGATTTAACATGTGGCCTGTAAAAGATATTTTGGTGAAACGCCATCTATTGGATTTACAAGCAAATGTCTGTCGCTTCTGTAATGACGTAGATATGCTGGAAACTTTGGAACATTTGATCACCCGATGTCTGGCTCTACATCATCTCAGACAAATTCATTATGATAAACACTGCAAGTTTTTAGGTAACTTGCAATATAGTACCTGTTGGACTATCATCATGAGTAGTAAACATGTGTCTCTGCAATTGGCAACTATTCATTTCTTAACTAGCCTTCAGTTAAAATCAGATAGACCAGGGTCTGTGCAGTAGGGGTGCACCAATTAACCAGATATCAATCTAGCTGGGATCATGGTCATACAAGACTAGACGAATGACAAATTACTGCGCATGTTGTGGCTTTTCAGAAGATTGATGCACATTTCCTGCAATTAATATTTACTCTGTATAATGAATCACATAATGTTTGGCGACCTGTCTTGCGCACTTGAGTTGAGCTTGGCTCATGCTGTAATATAGAGTATATACCCCTTGAGTCATATTACAACTTTAAATGTTTGACTTGTACCGTGATTAATGCAATTAATTGTTGTCAGGATACAAGCAGTTCGGACATGCTTAACACCAATGAACTTGTTAAGTGTGTTTAACAGAATATCAAGTCTGTTTTTGTGTGTGTGCTACAACTGTGAAGGTTCATTTTATTATGTTTAAATGTAATCGTGTCATGTGCTTAGTATCAAGCAGATTGGATTCTTTTAATGTTATAGAACCCTTATGTTGTTGTCACACCATTGTAAGGTTGATTTTATGTATTAGATTTTTTTCTCCTTTTGTTGTGTTGTCAGAATATTGAAAGGTTGATTAAATTCAACTAAAACAATAAAAATAAAAAAAAATAAAAGAAAGATCAGCAATTAGAATATTTAAATCCCAGAGGTTGCAAACAGAAACATAGAGGTTTCCATGGCTTCCCCTAGCTTACACCAAACTATGCCCATTGCATTAAACATTGTGAACTAAGTGACATCTCTGCTACAAAACAATAACATGATACCTCAGAAATGATCCTACATTAGTACCTGGTGAGGGGCAGGGATGGCGGCCTCCCAGACAATGAGCAGTCTTGGAATTGGGTTCTTACCACACATGGAAAGCTCCTTACCGGGAATCAGGTAAGTCTGCTCCTTGTGCCCCCTGCGCCCCCTTCCCGCACCTCTAAACCCACTTTTCATCATATTTAGGCCCTTTCACTCCCTCCCCACTTACCGTGTGCTGTGTTGTCCCTCGCTGGTGCTGGGAACAGTAGTCCCTTCTCCCCATTCTCTGGTGGCCATTTCCTTTGTTTACTTTTTTTAAACATTGTTTAATGGGCACCATGGAAAGGGAGAAGGGACTTATGTTAAAGCCTTAACTTGGGCTTGTAACTG
Source organism: Ambystoma mexicanum (assembly GCF_040938575.1). Taxonomy (NCBI): domain Eukaryota; kingdom Metazoa; phylum Chordata; class Amphibia; order Caudata; family Ambystomatidae; genus Ambystoma; species Ambystoma mexicanum. The sequence goes on along the minus strand of NC_090931.1, from coordinate 338,260,770 downwards.
ATGCCCCGGGGCATTACCACACCAGTAAAGCCCCCCCGGGTTCTATTTCTTAATTACAAGAGGTAAGGGAAAAGCCAAATAAACGGGAATAATATTGCCTGTTAGAACCAGACATAGAGTAATAAAGATATATCAACAAGTACAAGGGGTGAGAGCAGAGCACAGAGAGCACATCAGGGTTCCTCACAGCCATCGGGATCCAAGGAATGCTGGGCCACACCAGTGAATATTGCCCGCAAGCCTCAGATCCTGATTGGCTATCAGAATCCGAACACAACCTCTAGTTGCGGTTCTCTTTTTATGATGTAGGTATTGATCAGGCTGTGGGAATTATTCACAAGGGTGTATGTCACGTACTGGACTCCGGTCTTGAGAACAAAGCATAGCAGAACGCATTCAAATATGCATATGTCACAAAAGATCTCCTTTTCTGAAGAAAAAGGATAAGTATTTGAGGACAACAAAGGAAATCATTGGATGGTACATTTTACTACATTCTCTGTCACATTCATGTTAATTGACACAAGCATCATGTCCTGAAAAGGGAAAGGGCATTTTAAAGCCATAAATTTAAGCACCAGAGAACGGTTAATCTAAGTGTTTTTAAGTATTTGAATCCCCAACAAATCCAGGGAATGCTATAAAGGCCTCAACAACCATAATAGTACAGTTAACCATAAAGAGGGCACTCAAGCAACACAGAATGACACAAATATACTAATTGATTAGACCTTTAAACTCTAAGCAGGTGAAGTAAAAGTCTAGCAGCTAGCACTAAAACACACTATAAACACACACGCACATGATATACACATTTTTTGCCAACTCTGCTGTTGTCTAGGATTACTCGACAAACAACTGAAGCCAGCACCAATTCAAAAGAGAACTCGGTCCGATATGTACGTGCTAAAACATGTCTTTATTTGGAAAATTCAACAATTGCATGAATATATACATGTATAAGCCAGCATGGATTTATGAATTAAAAGAGCTCTCCATAGAACATTCCTACTCATGCCACGCGTTCCACCCCCAACTCTGGGGCTTCTTCAGGCGAAATTTGCAACCAGTATGCTTGGGGCATCATTTATTTCCACACTTCGTGAAAATCTACACGTGCTCAGTCATGTGACTACTAGCTGATAGATATCCAAATAGCTTGCTAAATGCTGGCAACTATTTTAGAATGGCAATTCACATATTATTGTCAAAGCATTTGATACGTCATTCAAGAACCTCGTCAATACGGTATATTCTATAAATAGAGAACATTGATCTCAGACCTTCCTTTTAGTGTACTGGTATTCGTAGTTTATACAATCAGCCCCCATGGCCAAGTGGCCAATAAATTACTAATATATCAGATGGCAGTAAAATCCTGCGTGGTAACGTACTTGACAACTCTCTTATTTTGAAGCCAAATAAGTAGCTGCAGCAATTAATTGTAAATGACAATTCACTGTCTATATAGTGAAACAATTATAACAATTATTTAGAATGCTATTTTGTAAAATACCCAAAGTGAGTGCGTGCTTTAAGGTGCTATATCTAGTGCCAATAAAGTGCTAGTGCTTATTGATGTTTCCAGATAGCCAATTGAAAGGTCCTGCCCAAGTGGGCTAGACGGCTGTGTCAAAACCTTTAAAGAGTCTACGTGTTCTAAAGTGCAATGTCAACACACAAAGATGTCTCACTACTTCATCGAGTGCAGCATGCTGTACTATTCTCTAATCTACAGTGCTCAGTTTCAAATGCTTACTAGATCATGGAAACAGTATCGCATGGTACATTTAAGTTCTTCACACACTTACTGAAGAGCATTGCCATCCATTACTTGTACCTTGTTCCAATATGACCAAAGTACAAACTTACTTGAATCCTCCAAAAGATGTATGGCTAATTCCTCTCCGGCATTGTGACCTCTAGGTTGTTTAATGACAAAGGTTATTATTAGCCGGGATTTCAATTTACATAATTTCCTTTCTCTATTGCCCCTTCTTTTATGTACTGGTATATGTGCTAATGCAAAGAACCAAATAAGTGAGGCATCACTTCCATGTATGTCTGCACAATGTACAGGTAAGGGATAATTGGCATCATGATTGAGAATTGCCCTGTAGTGTTGTAGGATGCGTATCTTCAGTTGGCAAATTGTTGATCCTATGTACATTAAGTCACATGGGCATACAATCGAATACACTACACATTTAGTAAGGCAAGTAATCCCCTATGTGATGTTCCAATATTTTTGCAAATTAAGAACTTGTAAACTTGGGATAGCGACTGAAGCACACGTCAACAATACTGCATACGTCAAATCAGCAATATAAACTGTGCCTGGTCACCCAAACACCAGTTCCTGATTATAATCCACACGCCTCTCTAACCTTACTTATTCACTCCAAACCGAGCAAACACTGAGGCTGTGCTGATTTGACATATGCAGTACTGTTTGGTCCAGAGGATGGATTCAATCTGAAATGCATTAGCCACATAGAACATCTGTACTGCCTCATATCATGTATTAAAAAGAACTATGCAAAACATAAATAGAATACATGATTGAAACAATGTACTAAGTAGAAGCAAATTGATATCTGAATGATCAGAAAAAGGTTTGAAAGCCAACTATAGCGATGAGCATGAGGTAGTTCCAAGGGCAACCCTAGAACCTTCTTGTGTATTCCATACCCGTGTGCCAATGGCTCTATTATACGATTGTGTCCTGAGGAATTTGAGTAACATTAGTGTAAAAAAAGATTGACAAACGTTTAAGAATCAGAAATACGAAGTGGTGCCAACGTTACTAGGTTTTGTTAGAACTGAATCTGCTGCCACCGGCCTGTCTTGGATACATCAAAAAGTAACAAAAATAGTACTACAGAAAAAGAAAAGGGGATACTTGGGTCCCTGCAGCAATTCACTGTAATGTGGTGTGTCCTACAGTAAAACAATACAGAAATCTCTCAGAGGGGACATAGACCCCTCCACTGATAACCATAGGGGCTAACCCGTGCTGCCAAAAAAAGGGGGGTTGTACAAGGGAAGTAAATCACACATTGGGGCTCATTATGAATATGCCAGTACAGGAGAAAAGTGGTAGTAAGGGAATTACTGCCACTTTTCCTGCTCCGACATACTATGAGTTTGGTCCTAGAGTGGGTGATTTACCTCCAGCATCATGCTGGAGGCAAATCATACCACTTACTGCTGAAAAATTGCCAAAATCGTTAGAATTACAGCCAGCTGAATTATTGTGACGGTAATTCGGCCAAAATCCTCAATGGAATCCTATGGACTCCAAATTAATAGGGGCTAACACCACCCTCGCCACTTGTAATCCGGCAGTAAATTCGGCAGACCAAGTGGCGGTAACAGTAATTCCATTGGGCGGTATTCCAGCAGATTTACCACCAGAATACCGCCCAACTCGTAATGAGGCCCTTACCTCTAAAAGTTAGTACAGGGTTCAAGCCATAGCAACTAGCTGAGGTACATTGTTGTCAATGATACAAAAAAGGTTAAAAACCACTGAACAGGTTATCATGCCGTGTTCTTTCGAGAGAGGGGTGCCTGCTACCTTTTTTTACATTGTTGTCAATTGAAGGAGATTTGCAAAAAAATGATCTTTTTGGATCACTGGTCATCAAATGGCAGTCAATAATGCAGTTAAAACAGTGTGGGCTAACTGGGCAATAATACCCATGGCTGAAAGCTTTTTCTCATGCAGTGCAATACAACAGTGCTGCCCACTCCAAATTCCCTTACCTCTCATTTGCCCACTGCTCCACCTTAAATGCTGCACATTTCTGAGGGTAGCTTTGGCATAATGTGGTATCAAAAGCATAAATTACATCTATTCTTTAGTGCAACAATATTGAGGGGCAGATTATAAAAAATCAGCGCAAATGAAAAGAATGCAAGGGATACTCCTATTTCATTCGCACTCATTGCAGAAATGTGCAGGCCATCTCATTCTCAAAGGTGACCTGGGAATTTCAGGGGCGGACTGGACAGGAGAGCAAAGATGCATTGTCCAGCCCCTTCTGCCTGGAACGTGCTGCAGAAACGAATGTATGACTGTCACCCAGCAATCATGCGGTTGCTGGGAGCACATTTCAAATAGATAGGCCCTTAAAGGACCTTTCACTGTGAAACGCAGTAAAAAAAAGAAAATTGCCTTTCTATCCTTGTTTGAAGGGTAAAAATGCAAGTGAGAGAGCAGCGGTTCGTATCTCTGCCCTCCCATTTCAAAGAAAATGCACGGAAGGCTCAGCAATGAAGCTCTCATGCATTGCCACTTCCCTGAGCCCAGTCCAAACAGGTGCAGGAGAAAGTCTTTGATTTTTGCAACTTTCAAAGAGCAACCTAAACGTGGATTCATTCGGGAGGTGCATTGCAACACACAGAAACGCCCACTTTTTGTGCAAATGGGATGCACACATTCAGACACAGGAATGTGTGTATGCCATTTGGTGAAGACACATCACAACTGGCTCCTATACCTCTGTGAAGATCCAATGAGTGGAGTCCATCTCAAATTGCATGGTAACTGGAAACTGGGAATGGTGCTTGCCCACAGTGAATCACAGGAGCACCCTGTAAGTCCAAGGATGCCAGAAAGTCCCCTTCCTGTATTAAGGGTATCAGTTTCTGCATACATTCTGTTTGAAGCTTTTGGTGGTAACATATTGTTTGTTTTATTTATTTGTATAGCACTCCAAACCCAGAGGTAGAAGGGCGCTTAAAGAAGACGGTTACATGGTATAAAATGTACACTTTCAAAGTAAGACAGTTTACAGGGTATATATACAAGTTAAGCAGTTTGGGGTGTACACACATATTGGGGTACTACAATTTCCAATACAGCAGTTTGCGGAGATCACATACATAGTTAAGCAGACGTTGTGTACCCCATATCTGAGGTGCCACTCATTGTTCAGGAGCCAACCAATAACATGTTTCCTGAAGATCTGGAAAGATTCTATAGTTTTAATGTTGAGTGGTAGGGTATTCCAGAGTTGGGAGGCGAGTACGGTAAAGCTGGCCCCTCCGGCCCTTTGTAGTGAGAATCTGGATACTGTCAAACATAAAGTGTTGAGGGATATAGTGGCTCTGGTAGTGGGTTTCATGGTAAATTTATTTGTGAGATATGGTGGGGTTAGGTGTCTCAATGCCTTTATTGTGAGGCAGATGGTTTTCAGATAAATATTTTGTCGTATGGAGAGCCATTTGCACTATTTTCTAGCAGTGGAGATGTGCTCTCGCCTGGGAATGTTGAGCTCTGCACGTAGTGTGTTATTTTGAAGTACCTGTAATTTGTTAATTACAGATTGGTTGGCACCCAGGTACAGGCTATTGTAATAGTCCAGTTTGGATTGTATGAGGGCTCTAGCAAAAAAAACGGTGGTGTGGAAGGTTGGCCCAGAGCAATTGCCAGTGGTTTAGATTCATTCGAAACCTTCCTCCCATCATTTTTGTGGTCAGTTTGTTTCTCCTTGTGAGAGAGGGTATGCCCAGACGTGGGTCTCTTGCTCGCTGCGCCACAGGGAACCAGGCTGCACCTCACTGAGGAGGTCCAACAAGGCCGAAACATGTCTGGGGTTGCTTGGTTTTCTGTGCAGAGGGGACCTGGCCTAGCAGTTCGGGCTGGGCTGCTACCTTCGGTGGCGGCAGCTGCTGACTGATTTGCACATGGCTGGTCCCCTTTTGCAATGGCGCAGACGGGCTAAAAAAATGGTGGTGAGGAAGGTTGGCCCAGAGCAATTGCCAGTGGTTTAGATTCATTCGAAACCTTCCTCCCATCACTTTTGTGAGGAGTATCTGGATGTCATCTGCATAATTCATGTAGGTGAAACCCAGACGGTCCAATTGGTCAAACAGTGGCTTTGTAAATATGTTATACAAAGTGGGACAGACACAAGATCCTTGTGGGACCCCCCATGAGATGGGGATGGGGTCTGATGTGGCTGTTGGTTCTGTTTGCTAGAAAACCCTCATGGTTCTGTTTTCTAGAAAGGAATGTATCCATGTGATGGCAGAGGAGGAGAAGTGGGCTGCGGTGGTTAGGTGGCTGCAGAGGATTTTATGGTCGACTAGGTCGAATGCCGCTGAGAGGTCTAAGAGGAGTAGGATCGCCGCATTGCCTTTGTCTTTGATTTCGTCAATCCGGCTTTTAAGATCAACAAGGGCAGTTTCTGTTCCATGTTGAGGTCTGAAACCAGATTGACAAATTCCTAACAGTTGGTTAGATTCCAAATATTCCTGAATTTGGAGGTACGCCACTCTATCCAGGATTTTTAATAGGAATGAGACTGTGGTGATTGGTCTGTAGTTGGTGGGTATGGCTGGGTCTGAAGATTGTTTTTTCAAGAGTGGGAGAACCCATGATTGTTTTAGGTTGCTGGGGACTGAGTTGTTGGTAAATGATAGGTTGATATGTTTAGTGATGAAGGGGGATAGGTCTCTAGCTGCATCTTTTATGATCTGGGCGGGACAACTGTCCCCTTTGCAGTGCGAAGGTTCTAAGGAGGTGATGATTTTTTGAACTTCTACCTTAGTTATTTTCTTGAATGTGAAGCCCAATTTGGAATTGCTGGGTGCAGAATACCTGGGGTTGGTACACTTGTTGTTGGAAAGTTGTTGGTGTTTGTCCTCAATTTTAGTTTGAAGTCCAGTGATTTTGTTGTTAAGGGCATTCTGGATGCTAGTACACCAGGTTTTGTCTTTCAAGCAGGTGTCAGTGGGTGGATTGGAGTTTTCTAGTTCTTTTAGAATTTTGAATAATTCTTTAGTGGAGGACCCTGCCTGATCAATCCTGAAGTTGTATGTGTCGAGATGTGTAAAACGTTACACCCTGAAATAATGCACAGACGCGGAGCCTTCGTTCAACACATCCTTTATTTCCTCACACGGTCTCCGAAGTGCTTACCCCACGTCATATCCCGTCCCTCCCCTTCCTGCTGCCCCGTGTTCCTTCACACGTGACTAGGGAGAAATGTGACGACATCACACCCCCCCGATACTAAACATTAAGTTCATTATCAGGGCATCTCCTCAATGAGACGCGGTGGTCGACGTCGAGATCTCTGAGGTCTCCAGTTATTTCTTTCGCTCGATTCCTGAGGTGGCCAACGGGGCTCATCAGTGTCGGAATCTTCTTGGTCTCCTTCATAAGGTGCATCCCGCATCAGAGTGTCCCTTGGCATGTAATGTTCGACTAGGGGTATGATCCCTGGCATTTTCTTGAAGTGAGAGCTGTTTCTTGTCATCGTGTGCGTTGTTCCCTCCGCTGTGATGAGAGAGCCTTTCCTCTGTGTGATGGTGAGGGGCTCTTCATTGAACGATGCCATGTTTTTGCGATGTTGTGGCTGTCGCGCAACGACGATGTCTCCCGGCTCTAAACTATTCTCCTCGGCCCTCCTTTTCTTTTCTGCCATGGTTTTCATATTCATTTTCTGGGCCGCGTCTTGTTGTCTCATTTCAGTGTCTCCTTTGTACCGTTCTTCCTCCAGTTCTATGTGCGGTAGTCTAGTTCGTACATTTCTGCCAAACATGACTTCTGACGGTGACTTGCCAGGGTACTGTGCGGGGTATTGCGGTAGTCTCTCATTAGCTTGCACAGTAATTTTTCCAGTGGCTCTCCAGTCAGGCGAGCTATCTGCGTGGTGCGTTTAATACTTCCCATGAACCGTTCCACTGTGCCGTTCGCTTGAGGCCACAACGGTGTTACTTTTCTGTGGTGGAAACCCATGTATTCTGCGAAGGTTTTGAAATCTTGTCCAGTGAATGGGGGTCCATTATCTGATTTCACTACTTTTGGAATTCCGTATATGGCAAACATTCTGTCCAATGCGGGGATAGTGTGATATGCTGCTGTCGACGGTACAATTTGTGCATCTGGCCATCTCGAGTACTCATCGATGGCCACTAAGACGTATTCACCCCCTTCCAGAGGACCATAGTGATCGATGGCAATTTCTTCCAAGGTTCCGTTTGGCAATTCAGTCATTTTGAGGGGTTCAGGTCTGGTTTGAGGGTTAAGAACCACACACGTGGGACAGTTTTTGAGTAGTTCTTCCACTTGTGTGTCCATTTGGGGGAACCATACCCTTTGTCGTAACATCCTTTTTGTGGACACTATTCCCCGGTGTCCTTCATGTGCAAGCTCAAGAACCCTTTTTCTTAATGAGCGAGGAATCACTAGTTTTGTCCCTTTCAGTAAGAGTCCTTCTGTTTCCGCAAGTTCTTCCTTTACTGTGAGCAGACAGGTGATGTCTTGCTTGGTTTCTTCTTCTGCACCCTCTTTGAGTTGCTTTGCCTGTTTCCAGTGCCCTGTCTCAAGACATCTCATAATGACCTGCATTGCAGGGTCCGAGATGGTTTCTCTGGCTATTTGTTCCATGTCCAAACCTTGTGGTGTACTTTCTTGGACCACATACATGATGTATTGATCTGCAATGGATGGATCAGAGTGGCAGTCTTGACTGGGATGACGTGAAAGGAAGTCTGCAGGATTTTGTTCCTTTCCGGGTCGATGAATGATGTTGAATTGATAGTCTTGTAGCCTTAAGGCCCATCGAGCTATTCTGGGAGGCATCGTGGCCTGAGCATTCCCATAGATGAATAATAGTGCCTGGTGGTCGGTGACTATGGTGAAAGGCTTCCCATATAGGAAAAGATGAAAATGTTTGCATGCCCACACGACCGCCAAACCTTCCCTCTCCGCTTGTGAATATGCTTGTTCAGTTTTTGAGAGGCTGCGACTGGCATAGGATACTATGTGTATGGCCTGGCCATCTTTGTGATCTAGTTGAGTTAGAATGGCTCCTAGGCCAACTGGACTAGCATCCACTATTAATTCCGTGTGTTTCTGTGGGTCAAAGTATGCCATGTTTTTGGCATCAGCGATGCGATCCTTGATGATTTGGAACGCCTGTTGGCATTCATCCGTCCATCGGAAATCGGCGTTAAGTTTGGTGAGGGCTCTCAAGGGTGCACTGACGGATGCAAAGTCCTTAATGTATCTCGTGCAATAGCTTGCCAGACCAAGAAAAGATCGCAGATCGGTGACGGAGGTCGGTGGTGTTGTGTTTGTGAGTGCTCTGACCTTCTCAGGATCCGGAGTCATTCCATTTTTGGAGAAGATGTGGCCGAAGAATCGCAGGGTTGGCTTTCTAAATTCACATTTGTCCTTGTTCAAGGTGAGGTGTGCTTCCTCCAGTGCCATGCACACACGCATAAGGGTGTCATCGTGCTGTTCTTGATTTTGTCCAAACACTAGGATGTCGTCACTATAGTTCAAGCAATTTGGTACATGTTTTATTACGTTATGAATTTCCGACTGAAATATTTCAGCCGCTGAAGAAACTCCAAAACTGAGCCGCTTGTATCTGTAGAGGCCCAGGTGAGTGGCAAAAGTGGTGATGTACCTGGACCTTTTGTGAAGTTCTAGTTGATGGTACCCCTTATTGAGGTCCAGTTTTGAAAACACTGTGGCTCCATTGAGTAGATGCACCATGTCCGTTATCCTAGGAGATTGGTGACGTTCTCTCAAAATTGCTTCATTTGGTCTTCGCATGTCTACGCAAATGCGAATGTCAGCGGAGTCTTTTTTCGGGACTGGCACAATGGGGGATACCCACGGAGTGGGGCCTTCAGCAGGTTCAATTATGTCCGCTTCTAAGAGCTTCATTAATTCGGTTTCCACTTGTTTTTGTATATTGATGGGAATGCCGCGGTAATGCTGCGCTACCGGGGGAATGTTGTTGTCTATGTGTAGTTCAATCTGTCTGTCCTTCAATTTTCCAAGTCCTCTGAACAGTGCAGGGAAAATTTTGTCAATGTTGGCGGTGGGATCCAGGTGTTTGTGCATCATGAGTCTGTATAGGACATGAATTAGGCCCATGTCGACCGCAGATTTGTAGCTGAGAATACATCCACTGTCAGTGGCAGCTTCAAGAACATGCATGGGTATTTCCTTCACGTGATCTTTGTATCGACATGACGCCGTGAAAAAGCCTTTGCATGGTAGCGGCGTCTTGGAGCCATATGGAAAAATGAGTGCTCTCGCGGGTTGCAAACGTGGGGCATTTGGCATGTTGTTGTACACTTCCTCACTCACCACGTTTACTGTGGCTCCTGTGTCCACCAGAAATTCGGCAGCCACTTGGTTGACATTTATGATGAGAGTAGGGCTATTTTCTTTTGCTGTGGGGTTTCCAAGGGCATATAGGTAACCTTTTGTCCGTGGTTCTCCTCTATGTGGATTTGATTCCTTCTTGGGTTTGTCCTCTGAGGAGGTGCTAGAGATGCTGTCAGAATGTGATTGTTCTACCAGACACCTGACATATCTCCGGGGACGTCTTTTCCGTCCGGAGGATGAAGATTTGTTGTCACGCCATTCATGTGTGGTCTTTGTTTGTCTTCTATCGGATGTTTCTTCTCGTTGTCGGCGGCGTGTTGCGTCATTATGGTAGTGTGACTCACGACTGGGACTCATACGCCTCACCTCTCTTTCTGGTGTGGAGCGTCTATTTCGTCCACTTCCTCGCACTTTGCTGCGATAGATGAAACACACAGCCTTGTAGTGATTTTCTCCCCCGCAGGCAGAACAAATTTGACCCATGGCAGGACAGGTGCCTTCATGAGGATACTCATGTCCACAGCGATAGCAAAATGGATCTGTGTTCCCTCTGGTGGTGCTTTCAAGTTTGTGTAGATTTTCATGCTTCCCGTGAATGATGGTGATGCCATCAAGACCTTCCACCTGTGCTGTTAGCGCTGCCTCGGATCGAGCCAGGCGTAGAATCTCCTTCAGGTTTCGAGGCTTTTGTAGAAGTCGTTTCCTGAAATCACTGCTTTCACACCCTACAATTATCTGTGAGCGAAGGGCTTCCTCATTAGAGTAGTTGTTAAAATCGCAGTGTTTCATCTTTATTCTTAATCTCATCACAAATGCATCCATTGTTTCACCTTTTAGTTGTTTAGTGGTGTGAAAAATGTGACGCTCATAGTCCACGTTTGTGTGTGGCGTGAAGTAATTGGTTAGGGTTGTCTTTAATTTGGTGTAAGTGTCTATGTCATCTTCAGGAATTTCATCTAGAATGTCTCTCACATTTGATCCTATGGCATGTGTGAGCAAACTGTGCTTCCTTTCATCCTCCAAAGGCCCTACTGCCTTGAGACACACTTCGAAATCCCTCACCCACTTTTTCCACCTTGGTCCCAGTGTGCTGGTGTCGCTCAGGTCAAAATTGGGGGGCAGTTGTGATATCAGGCCGTCCGTCATGCTTGTGCGTGTTGTTTTGGCGGGAGTTACTTGTACTGTTAGTGATTCCTCAGACGAGTCATCCAGCATGACAGACAAAATATAATTTCGCACTCAGTAAGTGTAGTGGATGACAGCTTAATACGTTTTACTTGAAGGCCTGATGATGGTGTTTGTATACAGAGCCGATGTGCTCCACTTGCGTGCTCTTTGAATCGATCGTACCTGTGTGAGCGTGGGGAGCCGACGCGCTCCACCCACTGATGTAACTGCCTTTTCTTTTTGGCGGGAAGCGCTGTGAGGAGCCGACGCGCTCCACTCACACGCTTCAGCACGAGGAGCCGACTGCGCTCCACCCACTGGCCAAATCCTTTCCCAGAAAGGAGCCGTCGCGGGGAGCCGACGCGCTCCACCCGCGGAATTCCTACACGTTGCTGGTGAGGGAAGGAGAAAAAAAAAAAAAACGCTGTGAGGAGCCGACCCGCTCCACTCACTCGCTTCTGTGTGAGGAGCCGACGCGCTCAAGTCACGGATGACTCTGCCACTCTGGAATGGTCGCGAGGAGCCGACTGCGCTCCACTCGCGCACCACGTGTGACAATCGCGGGGAGCCGACGCGCTCCACCCGCTGGCTAACCTGTCGCTGTTGACAGATGCTTACGAGACCTCGCTCGGACTTCTAGGAGAGTCTCAGCTGGCGGGGAGTGTATATTTTCTCCCACCCGCCGTACGCCGTACGCTTCCGTGTGTTCGCTGCGTGAGTTCCTCGTCGCCAGTGTCGAGATGTGTAAAACGTTACACCCTGAAATAATGCACAGACGCGGAGACTTCGTCCAACACATCCTTTATTTCCTCACACGGTCTCCGAAGTGCTTACCCCACGTCATATCCCGTCCCTCCCCTTCCTGCTGCCCCGTGTTCCTTCACACGTGACTAGGGAGAAATGTGACGACATCACAGTATGCATCTTTTTTGGTGCAAATTATCTCACTTTTGTATAGAGAAGATACGTTTGTGAGATTAGATTTATTTTCCGTGGAGGGATTTGTTTTCCAAGAGAGTTATGCTTTGGCTTTCTTTTTTTCTAAGTAAATTAAGTTTGGGTGTGTACCACGAGTTCAGATGAGCTGTAGGTTTGATTTTGCACAGTTTCAAAGGGGCAATGGTATCCATTGCATTGGCCCTGGAGTTATTAAAGGTATCAATCATTAGGTTTAGATCAGCGTTGGCTGGGAGTGTGTTAAGGATGTGTAGGACCAGGGGCAGTAGGGCTTCGGCAGTAATGTTACGTTTGTTTCTGGTGGGACAGGCTGGTGCCATGGGGCATTTTTTGGGTGGTGCATGATTAATATTAACTTCAAGAAGGATGAGGTAGTGATCCGTCCACGCCAGAGGTTGGGGGTCCTTGCAGAGTGTGATGCAGTTGATGGTCGCTATCCAGTCAATAATTCTGCCTTTCTGATGTGTGGGGAGGACATTGAGTTGTTCAAAGCCATGTTATGTTAGGGCAGTGGCTAGGGATGCAGCAGGGCCGTCATTAGGGTCGCAGTAACCAAGGTTAAGGTCTCAGAGGATAATGATTTGTGCTGATGGCTTGGAATTTTCAGCAATGAGAGAAGTGATGTCTTCTTCAAAGACCCCGGAGGGGCTTGGGGGTCTATATATGAGGTGAAAAGTGATTGTGCTTGTGGGAAGGTTTGCAACTTGACTGTAAGTAACTCGCAGGATTTGAGTGACGCTGAGGCAACTGATCTGAAGTCTAATGATGATTTGGAGATGATCGATACACCTCCTCCCCTGGCCTTGGGTCTATCAACTCTAAGGATAGAGTATTTGTCAGAGATGGCTAGTGATAGGTGTGGTCCAGAGGCTTCATGAAGCCAGGTTTCTGCTAAGGCTAGGAAGTCTAGATCATTGGTTAGAATGATGTCGGAGATTTCTGTGGGACGGGCAGCAAGGAATCTGACATTAAGTAAGGCTCCTTTTAGTGGGAGTAATTTGGGCTTATTAGGTACTTTGTACTTTGTGTTAGTTTTAGTGTTGGGTTTGGCGGTAGGTTTACTAGTTGCGGTTGGGAGCCTAGTGCCTAGTCTGTGGTTGCGGACAGTGAGGTTGGGATTGATAGTGGGTTTCAGTCCAGGAGGCTTAGGTGGGGCAGGGGGTTTTGTGATTAGTTTGGTGGGATTGGGCTTGGTAATGGGTGAGACGCTACCCGGAACCCTGGGTCTTAGGCAGCTGTGGGTTGTGTCAGCGTTGGTTGGGAGGCCAGTGTTTGTGGGGGATGTAGGAGACAAGTGGTAAGTGTGTGGGAAGGGGGCCCAAGGTGGTAGAAAAGGCGTGGGGCATGGGATGGGGTGGTGTCTTGGACATCCAAGTTTGGCTAGGCCGTCCTTGTAGGCTATGTAATTATTACCGCTGCAAGGTACGTTTTCCAGCGTGACACAGAAAGGAAACATGATAAAAGCGAACCAGGTGATCATGGTCTGGTTGCAGGATATGTGGAACTGGTGGCCTGAATTGTGGAGCTACTTGGGTGAGCAGCACAGGCTGTGACTTTCAGATAGTGCGTTAGACCTGGGAGGGGGCAGGTCTGTAAGGTGGCACCAATAATCAGGATAGTGCACTTAAGCTAAAATGCAGTGTGTCAGCATCTAGAATCGAGGTAAAACATTTGAGCTAGAAATACAGTGTGGCAACATCTAGATTCGAAATGAGACACTTGAACTAGAAATGCCATGGGGCATCATCTAGAATCGAGGTAAAACAGGTGAGCTAGAAATGCAGTGGGGCAACAACTAGAATCGGGGTAAAACACTTGAGCTAGAAATGCAGTTGGGCAACATCTAGAATTGAGATGCAGCACTTGAGCTAGAAATGCAGTGGGGCAACAATTAGAATCGATATTGATTAAAATACTTTAAATCCAAGACCAGCCTAAACTTCCTTGAATGCCTCAGCACTAGATAACTCCATCATACACCAAGTCAGCCAGAAATTCGGTTTAGGTACTGAAGTCATGAAATACTGGGGTAGTGTCTGTACCATCATAGACTGCCTTGGACAACCTCTTGAGACCCTCTACTGCTATCTTGGCCATGTAGGAGGCATATGTGGCTGATCTTAGTCATAGTGGTGTCTTTTTCTGTGTGACATATACCTTCCTATCCGTTGCATTGCAGATTTTTTCTTCCGGTACCATTGAAGATCTTCCCACTAAGCTGTAAAAAAATAGTGTCCACCTCGATAGCCTGAAGTAAGAACTTCTCTTGCCCTTCAGGGGATATAACTTGGCCAAAAGCCTAGGAACCAACACTTTTTCTGGCTCTTTCCAATCCCACAAAATCACCTCTTTAATTTCCGAAAACAAGGAAAACCCTATTTTAGGGGTGTGTTTGAATTGAGGACGGCTGCTATTGTTGTTCTTTCTGTTGCCTGTTCTCTCCTTCTCTTCTTTCACTCCCGACCTCCATCACACTCTTTCTTCCCGCCTTACTGCCATAAAAAACTGGATGTCATCCCATTTTCTTTCCCTCAACACTGACAAGACTGAAGTGCTTTTCTTCCCTCCTAACACTCTTTCCCCGTCCCCCCTCCTTTCATCCACTTTCCCCCTTCCAATCTCCCCTTTTCCTTCCATGCCCGCAATCTTGGCCTCCACATTGACTCCTCCCTCTCCTTCTCCAACCACATCTCTCTAACCTCTCGTGCCTGTTGGCACCACCTCTTCAACATCCGCAAGATCCGCTCCTCTCTCACCTTTCACGCTTCAAAACTCTTAATCTACTCCCTTATTTTCTCCCGCCTCTTCTACTGCTCCTCTCTCCTCTTTGGACTCCCTGTCTCTCACCTGACTCCCCTAAAATCCATCTACCACTCCTCTATCTATACTGTCTTCTTGGCCCTAGAGACTCTATTTCTACCTCTCTCTCTCTCCCAACGCGGCTGGCTTCCCTTCCTGTCACGGTATCAGGTAATATTATCCCGATATATATGGTCGCCTTATATAATATCGCTGGGAAAAGGTTGTGGTGATATTATATGGGTGACCATATATATATAGGGACAGGGGCAGCAAAAAAAAGAAAAAAAAAAAGGGTTTGGGGTTGTGGGGGTGTCCCCCGCATGTTCCATGCAATAATGTCCCCACAAAAAACGGCCTCTCACAACTAAAATTTCAATTCCTGTCTTGTTTACAAATCTCTCCATGATCTCGCCCCCTATCTCTCTTCCCTCCTCTCATTTTACTCTCCTTCCCACGCTCTCCGCTCAGCTGATCTCTACCTACTTATTGTTCCCCCAGGCCCATGTGCCTCCTCCCGCTTCCACTCCTTTCAACTCTTGGCCCCCCTTCACTGCAAATCCCTACCTCTTTCTATCCGCTCCTCCCCTACCTACTCATTCTTCTGGTCCTCTCTGAAAGCCCTTCTTCTCCACTCCCTCCCTAACTCTCCTTCCCTACCTCTCTCCCCCAAACCCCCTGCCCCCCACTTCCCTTCCCCTCCCTCCTTCCCCCTCCTCCCGCTGACCTCAAATCTGACATTGAAAATACCAGGGGCATTAGGAGCTTCCTCCCTCCCACCCCGCCCTCTCTTCCCCTCCTTTAAGTAAATTGTTCTGCTTACTGTATCACTGGTTTGTTTCATGTTTGTAAATATGCTTCTTTCATTACTATACCTTGTTGTTATACTGTAAAGCGCTTTGGATTAAAGCGCTATATAAACTCAATAAACATAAACATAAAAATACTTCCTGCTCAGAAAACCCCATGAGGTTTGCAAACTGAATGAACACAGGAGCTACTGTTTCCTTATCAAGGTATTTTTCCTTTTGATCTTCTCTCTGAGATTACCCTGAATCAGGGGATGTTTCTGTGGAAGACCAGGAAGATGAATTCAAAGAAGATAACGAAGAGAGAGACCTTTCTTTCCTCTTTTTCTTAACGCCTTCTTCCTCAAGGACCTTTCTAAAAAAATTCAAATGATCCATCTCTGATAATCCAGGCTTCTTTTGATGCCTCTTCCTTCTCTGTCTGAAGACCATTTCTGTCTCCACAGCTTGTGTTTTTCAGACATTGGCCGCATGAATGCAAAAATGGCTTCTGCACACCTTGCCAGTAATGTATCCAAGCAACCACGTTCCCAAAATTAAATATCCTTTTGTGCTTAGTGCACATGCATACCCTGTCTCAGTGAGCCTAATCCAAGATGGCGGCCTTGCTTGACCAAATCATGTTGCCATCCGCAACATAGCCATTACTTATACATTGGTAGCATACACTTGATTTGTTCCTTGCCTCCCAGTGCTCCTTACCGCTGCCCCTGGAATTGCGCACAATCTGGGGCCAATGCTACTAACCCATGCTCCTCTGCAGACAATCCCATCTGCATTAAGAGTGGTATGAACCCTGCCAATGCACCCTCCAGGGAACAACCTCGATTGGGAGACCTTTGCCCTGCAGGGGCCACAGCGGTGTATCCTCACCTTACCAAGCCCTGCTCTAACCCCAGCTGAAGGGTGCCTAGTAGTGATCCAGATGTATTGCCCCTCAGTGTCCCGCAAATAAATGACTTGCTCTCAGGTGGGGTCAACAGTGGTATTTGCTTCTGGGTGAGGTCCTCTGTGACACTGTGATATTCGATCCTGGGTGAGGGTAATATGTCAGTTCTCGGAGTCCATTGTAAAAAAATCCACTGTAATGTCTGTATCTAGAGAGGTTCTATGTGAAAATGTCCCCACCCAAAATCCCTCAGCCGAAAAAAATGCATTTAAAAATGCACATTTGAATGCATTTATATGTGGGGCCGATTGCCTGCAGACCCTCATACCCCCCCTTACCATAAAATATGAGCCCAACCCACGCCCCAAATATGCATTCAAAATGGCGTTTTTTTCCTGCCACAGCTTTTTTGCAGCGTGCTTATCAGAGGATCCGCCTAGAGGAGGGTCATTGTGATGTTTGTACTGTGATTTTTACACTTCATTTTATTCATTTATATAGCGCACAAAACCCAGAGAGAGGTATTGTTACGCTCACCTGGACCCCACAGGGGTGTCGATCGGACCCGGACAGCTGCGGTCTCCGTCAACGTGATGCGTAGTGCAGAGATGACTGTCTGGACTGGCCCGCCTAGTCTTGTCTGCTGGACCCGAAGAAGTATTTTCCTTATGTTTGTAAAAGATGAGCTCTCCATCCTGCGTGTCTTGCAGGGGCGCGTAGATACCAGTTACTTCACTGGTTTGAAGGCATTGGGAGAGTTCCGGTAAGCATTGACTCTGAAGTCCCAGGCGGGATTGGTAAGTATCAAGTTCAAAGAGTTCAATGTCCCCGATGTTCACTCTTGTCCCCTTCCTTAAGTTGCAACTGAGTTTGTGAGAAGAAGGTCTCGTAGCTGCTGCTGGCGTTCAGGTAAGAGTCTATGTTACCCAACGCTGTCCGGTAAATATTGCATGCGTTAACGTATTGTTTTTCTCCCTCTTTACAGATGCGGCATATGAAGATATGGAGAATAATACTGCAGGTGGTAAATCAGGTAAGTCTATGGTGGTAAGAGGTATTTGTTGATTCCCTTGGCTCACCTTGTTATTCCTGTGCTCCTAGGTGCCGGAGTACGGCGAAGAAATGATGGAGACAGTGCTGGATCGAAAGATGCTGTGAGAACTGGTGAGTATGGCACCGTGCTGGAGCTGGCAAAGCGACGCGTTTAGGACTGATGTACTTTCCAGGTCGGGAGATGAAATGGATCCGGAATCAGGTGAGGAATTTGAAATAAGTCGTTTTCTAACCTTGTCCTTTTCTTCCTCTTTATTCTAGGAGCTCCGGATTCGAGGCGGGCGTGGCAGAAGACTGGATGCTGGCTGCAGGCACGCGGGCGTGGTAGAAGACTGGATGCTGGCTGCAGGCACGGTGAGAGTCACGCTGCTGGATGCAGAATAACACGAAGCATGTGCTGCTGTTCGGGCGTGGTTTAAATAGCCTCCAAAGAAGTCCCAGGAAAGAAGTTCCCCAGGACCACACCTGAGTAAAAAATAGTCCCTCTAGTAAAATAGTCCCATCCAGGCCTCACGTTGGCTTGGATTTATTTGCAGCATGGTCTGCATGAGGTAAGTAATGTCTATGAGCCTGGCACCTATGGCGCCAGGACTGATTTTTATTATGAGCCTGGTGCCTACGGCGCCAGGACTGAACCCAGACAGCCCCTAGCTGGGGCTGCTGGGGTTTTTGTAAATGTCTGGTTGCCTGCTCCCGGGGCTGATGGGCTTGATCCGGATGCCCGGGGGTAGGCATCATGACAGGTATCTAGGCGATTATGCTTAAGAGATTGGTTACAGTGCTCCTGGTTACAGAAAGGAATCTCAGGAAGTGATTGCATCAAGGAGAAGCATGCAGAGGTAAATACATCACAAGCAAGGGGCAGAAAGAGTTCAAGGTGAGCATATTCATGGATCCTAACCCCACGTTGGAGGGCGGCAGCAACAAAGAAATGCAAAAGTCAATCAGGTGGGCACATTCATGCAACCTAACCCCATGTTGCAGGGCTGCAGGGACACAGAAATGCAAAAGTCAATCAGGTGGGCACATTCATTGAGCCTAACCACATGTTGCAGGGCAGCAGCGACACTGAAATGCAAAAGTCAATCAGGTGGGCACATTCATGGAGTCTAACCCCATGTTGCAGGGCGGCAGCAACACAGATATCAGGAGGGGAAACCTGAAAGGCACAATCAGAGATACAAGCGGGAGAGAATCTCACCTTGGGGCGTCCTGTTAGCGGACAGGGAACAGACAGGGGCCTACCTCGCGGGCCTTAGAGGTGGGCCAGTATTCACCTGCCGGTGCGCCTAATTGGTGCACAAGAACAGGTGACAAACCAATCACAGTCAGCTAGGCAACAGCAGGTGGAACCAGCACTAGTACGAAAAAGGTGGCGGCCATGTTGAACAAGGCCGGTGTGGGCCAACAGCATATTGGTATACAGTCAGTAAATGCAGTGCTGTAGGTTGCTGACGTCCCACATTTAATTCAAGGTATTCTTTGTGCTGATGAGCTGGAATACCGAATTTCCATGCGGGCACAACTGCGAACATAGAAATCCCAATGAACAGTCCAGAGGGGCTTACATTAATGGCAGGTTGCGGGTAGAGGGGAATCCAAGGCCTCCAGGCCACGAGATGGTCAGGGGCACCATCACAATCATCCCAGAAAGGGAAGTGAGGGAAAGGCAGGTCTGGAGGACCTACCTCGCAGGCCTTCGAAGCTTCAAATAGCTGTTGGCATCTCACTGTCTGACCAATTCAACATTTATTTCTATCATATACTATGGACATCAGCTGACTAAGAAACACACACAGCGCATTTAACACCTGCTAGCGCATCTTCCCCGATGCACACTCACCCCATCAGAAATCTACACCTCTCCCACTAGCTTGTATAACAGTGCTTGAGTCCACTCACCCTCACTCTCGCAGCACATCAACTGAGAAACAATACCTAAAACATACCAATGGGGGTGGTGGGGGGCAGGACAGCAGAAATGAGCTACATGTAAAAAAATTACATTCTGGGCAAAATCCACCCACTTCCCCATTTTTGCGCTGAGCGAAATCAGCAATTCCTTCAAATAAAAAAAACACAATTTCACATTTCTCATTAAACGCTTCGAGCACCCAAATAATTTCACCCAATTAGGGGTCCACAAAATATTTCTGAACCCTATTTGGCTAAAACGTTTCTACACCGATGCAAATGACAGCAAACCTACCAACATAACACATTCATATGTGCAGACTCACCCGCACATTTCTTCTCACTTGTGTGGATGCACACACACCTGTCTGCACATGCCTTAATATGCACGCAGATGAATGGACACAAACCTGTGAATGCAGGCAGGCACACCTCTACACTCATGCCACCACACAACCACACAACTTTGTGAATATAAATGAATACAGGTGTTTGTGAAAGTGTAGAGGTGCCTGTGCAAACAGCTGTTCTCACCCCCCGCACAAATACATTCAAACAAAGCTATGTGTGCACACATATGCATGTACACGTACACCTGCACACTCAAGCACTCGTACACCAACCGACACTCATGCATCACCATCCATGCTCTCACTCATTTGTGTGCACACATTCAAACACACGTACACGCCCATGTACATCTCTGCACAAATTCATATATTTGTGGGCATGCAGACATACACAAACACACACCTGTGTGCATCTTCATGCACGTGCACGCTTTCAAGCACACACCTAGAGAGAGAGAGAGAGAGAGAGAGAGAGAGAGAGAGAGAGAGAGAGAGAGAGATCTGCACCTAGATAGAAATTTCATTGGCAGTTATACGGACTCATCACAAGTTGGGCGGTAGCCCTGAAATGCGGCGGTAACACTGTTACTGCCACATTTAAGGGTCTGCCCAATCTCGGGTCTGGTTGCATTTATCCCCAGCTATAAACTGGGGGAAAATTCCCATTTTCGGGCGCAATTAGCGGTGCTAATTGTGTCGAAAATTCCACATTGGGTCCAATGGACCCAATGGTGAATGGGGAATTACTGTTACCGGCCAACCCGTGATCGGGTGGTAATACCGCCGGAGGGTTGGGTGGTAAGGCTGATACAGTTGACCGGAATCCCAGTCTGTATTCCGCCCAACTCGTGATGAGGCCCCTAGTGTCTACGGTACAGTGCACTAATACAATGTGGCCTTGTGTTTATTTTCAGGTAGGATGTTGCCTTAGTAGAACAGTGTTGGACTTCCAGTAATCAATGTATTGTGTTACTTTGCAACACCTGTGGCAGAGTGGCAAAGATTCTATTTGAAATGGCTGGCCTTAGAAATCCATTTTAGAGCTCATTCGGCATCTAATTCGGATATTGCCTATAGTAATTCATCAATGTTTCAGAAGAAACATGATGCGTGATAACCCTCCTTCAGAGAGCCGTTTACAGGCTATTCTTAGCTTGAATGTTCGGACATTTTGTAACATGGAGCCAATGAGTGGTACCTAATGCAAATCTGTTATGAACATGTCTTTCTTTCAAATGGTTTTGTGTCCTCAGAGCAGCTGTTCAGTAATCACTGCATATATTTCAAAATCAAATGTGCAGATCAGACTTCAGACACAGATCAACACAGAATTCTACATCCCGGCTAGAACAGCTTTGTCACCCCCGGTCTCTCCACACTTTGCAATAAACAGGACTACTCCCGTGAATGCACTAGTCTAGTCTAGTGGTGGGAAATTAAGGGAACTTGGCTCATCCGTAAGAACACACCACCATCCACAGATATCGTGTATTCTCAGTATGCTATTTGAGACCTATAGACAAGAGCAAAGATGAACAAACATCACAAGAAAGGTAAGAGCAGCAAATACCTCGGAGCAGAAGCAGAGTTTCCAGAATGAAGCTGGCGGGCACTTCGCTGATACTGACTATGCGGAAGTTGCTCAGCAGGCTGCCGGGCAGCGAGCAGGATGCGGTGTCGGTCATGCGGGGCTGGGTGCTGGATACCGGAGGACTGCAGGCAAAATAACAGAACTATGAACAATCAATCAATTCAAACATTTTAATATGATTTAATCATTTACAACGCTATTCTGTTGGCGAATAATGCACAGTGCACCCAAATTCCTGAATGCAGGTTGGTTTAAACCCGATATTCTGATCAGAAGTGCTAGCACCAGAACATGGGGCACTAGACTGGTAGGAGGTACGGCTGGCTGGGGCTGTGCTGCAGGCAAAATGCCCGAGAAAGAAACAGCATGCCTGATTTACAAAGCGTTTTTCGATGGGATTTTCCATTGTGTATTCGTCTTTGTAGGGAAGGCAAACTTCAGCCAGGAAAGTTAAACTTTCATGTTCATGGAGACCTGAGCCCGGAACACTGCCCAGCAAATAGGAACCTGGAAAAGGGAAGAGACAGGATTCTGGAGCACGCAGAGCGTGAGCGACAAACGCTGATGAATGGATGCCAATGATCAGATGAACTGAAGAGCCACTATGAGCAAGAAGGAGGCATTGAGAACTGGGACTCCATACTGGACAAGGCGCAGTTGAACTTTGTTCCAGAGAGCAAGGCAAGAAACGGACATTCCTTTAAAAAATAGAGAGGAGGGAGAAATCTGTGTGGAGTTTTAGGGGATGGAGAAGGAGGACGGAAGAGTTGTGAGATGAAGGAAGCAGAATTGAAGTAGGAGACAGGGAGGATATGACCAGAGTAGTCAGGGTGATGTTAGGGCGGAGGTAGGCCTCAGAAAAGAAAATCAAGGATACAGGTTAAATATGATAAGAAACCTAAGCATTGCCAAGAGCCTTGCCCTGACTGCTTTACTGATGGCGGTGCATGAAACATAAATTAATAATGGTCAGCAACGATGGATTGACAGAGCATTGCTCATAGCTCAGAAACAGATCTTGAAAATTGAACAAACAGAAAGGAGCCACAAGTTGAAAACTGGATAACTGGCATACACAAGTTATCTTATTACGAGAAGGTTATGTGTAGGAGGCAAGATATTTAGAAATGTGGGCTCCATTTAATGAATTATATGGGTGAGAACACGTTAGTGTTATGAGCATGTACAACACTTATGGGCATTTCGTTTTACAATTGCCTTATCAGATGTAATGAAGTGATGACGAAACATGCGCAAACTGTTTGTGACTGTCTATGTGTGTTATATGTCTTATCTAGATACACAGAATATACATTTTTCTGCTAAAGGAACAAGTGAACATATACTGATTTTACTAATAGGTTATTTTGATGAGAAATAATGGGTTTATACTACTTCTTTTCACTGTCAGTTAACAACCCACAATAAGCTGAGGTTGTGTTTTCAGATGGTTGTTCTTTCTTTTTCTGAACTCTCCTCTGATCTCTCTATCAAAATGTCCATCTGTCTTTCTGACATATATTGGATGGCTTTGCACTCGCTGATGTTAAAATCTACCAAAACAGAGGTGCTCTTCTTCCCTGCCAAAAGTTCTCTCTCATCTCCCCCTCTGCCTATCTAGCTTCCACCTGACACTCTCCCCTACTCCTTTTCAGCTAGAAGCCTTGGCGTCATCTAGGACCCTTCTCACGCCTTCACTACTTTCATCCCCAAAACTGCAACAGCTTTTCACCTCAACCTCCTAAATATTAGGAAAATCAGGCACCTCCTTCCTTTAAACACTGCCAAGCATCTCTTAACATCTCTTGTCTTCTCTAAACTAGACTACTGTGCTAGCATCCTCTTTGGTCTACCCAACTATGCTTTCTGTCCTCTCAACAATATCATGAACTTCGCTACCAGAACTCTCTTTGAACTCTCTCGCTACACACCTACTTCCTCATACCATGCTGATGATGCAAAACAGGGCCAGATTTAAATGTATTCTCCTGGCTCACGAATCTATCCACGGTAAGGCAACACTGTATCTATCCTTCTATATCCAACTCTACAAGCCATCTTGTAATCTCCGCTCTGCCTCCTCGTCTACTCTTGTGGCTCCCCGCCCTCCCTGTGCTTCCTCTTGCCTCGGCTCTTTCTCTCTTCTTGCTCCACTTGCATGGAATGCTCTTCCCCTGGACATCCAACAAACAGTCCACACAGATTTGTTCAAAACCAAACTAAAAGCCTACCTCCTTGCCTCTGAGTAACCCCTCTTAAACTACCTCTCATCTGCCTCCTAGCTAACATTTTTCCCTCGCCTCTAACCTGTCTCTGTCCCTCACTTCCTCTGCCTCCACTGTAGCACTTCACCCATTATGGTCACATCCTGAGCAACTCCGCCTAGCTGCACTAAACATCTCCATGTTATTTCACCAGGCATTATAAGAAAGTTTGATGGAATATTTCCAATTGGAGGTGATTATATGAAAGGCAATGCTAACAAAAAGATTAAATAAACTGGAAGTTTCAAATATTTGCACGTATGGGTTAACAATGCAGCCAATCATTAAATTACATACTGAAAGTGGTTCTTGAAAATGAAAAATAGTTTGAAGGCAACCCACAATTTTGGACATTTTCGTTATTCATTGTATTGAAAAATGGTATGCTTTCTCCAATAATAACCTTCATAAGTTTAATAGCAGATGGGATGTATTTGTTCAATATCGCAACCGTTCTAATTATTGCATTGCTTTCTTGTTGCTCATGAAATGTCCTTCCCTTCCTCTTATTCCTCTCATATTGTGTCTGTCTGCTCTGTCTCCCCTGTTTATTTATATCATGATTTATGATAATCATAATATTAGTTGTTAATACCTTATACATCTCACTTATGTGTTTACTTGCAAAATGTCCTTTACTATTCATAGGGCCTCATTACACGGTAGGCGGTGGACCAAGGTGCTAATAGCACCTTGGTCCATGCCGGTAAAATACCGGCACCGCCTTGGTGGAAAGGGGAATTACCGCCCTATTCCAAGGTTGGCGGGGTGGTAATTCCCCCTTCCACCATTGCCCTTCCCCATTCCCATTTTTGCGGTGCCGTAATTAGCACTAAGGTCCCTTAGCCTAAAAGCAGGTGTTAAAGTACCAACCCGCTAAGGGACCTCGTAGTAAGGCGGTAAGGGTTAACGGTCACCGGTACCATTACCGGTGACCGTTAACCCTTACCGCCTACCGTGTAATGAGGCCCATAGTGTTAATCAATTGATGTATCAATTTGATTTATACAAATTAATAAACAAAAACTAATGTCCAATGTTGGTTGTCCTTAATCTATGTATGTCCACTTATCTAGTGTCCCTGGTGACTGCCCATTTACTCTCCTCCACAACCTGGTCAGAATGTCCCTCAAACTCACCCCATTGTAAGAAGCTCACTGCTGCCCGTCAAATCTGATTTCTTATCTATTGCAGGTTCTCTTGTGATCAAAAGCGCATTGTCCCTCCGGTACACAAATAAAGAAATAAAGTTGTCACTACAGATATTGTAAAATGTGTTAGCTATCCTGTGGCCAAGGAAACTACTTTGTTGTGAAAACATTAAAATACAATATTTTTTTTTAAAGGGCTGGTGGAATGGAAGAATAGGGCCATGCATCTTTGCTATACCTCACCACTGTGCACAAGATCAATCCGAAAAAATGTTTACCAACCTTGGGCCTAGCCTCGCAGGAAGTTCTTGCCGACTCAGGAGAGAAGAACCCAGAGCAAAAACCCTTAAGGGGCAACCTACCAAAGAGACACGAAATATCTATCAGTCCGTGACTCTTGGCTCTTCGCTCGGGATGTACTGAGACCAGAGAGGAAGGATGAAGTATGTGGTGACACCCCTTCTGCCTGATGTTGAGGAGTGACAACAGCTTCCTTGAGGGGGAACCCCTTCGATTTGAATTGCTTTTGCTGTGACTGGGAGGAACTTCAGGACACTAAGCTTTGCACTCATCGCTTGGCTCTGATTGTTTGCTTGGAAATGTGGGTGAGTAAAACTTGCTTTATAGACCCTCTAAGCAGAAAGTGGGGAAAATACCTGTTTTGTGTTGACCCCTTTCTTGAGCCCCATGTGCTACTCCATCGCATTAGAACCTGACACGTTAGCCATTATAATGATACTTGATTTTGTTTATGACAGCCAACATCCTGATATCTTTTTTGTTAAGTTTTGCCATCGTCCAGCAAATTCTCGTTATTTTGTACCGAAAAAGTTTAATTTAATCCCTTGAATTCTATCTGAGGTTGGTTCTCAGTGCTGGAAGCACAGTGATGAACCTAGCGGCACTATCACAGGCAGATGGCCAGATCAAAGAAGCCTTGTTGGAACAGAGCAAATGCAACCTGCTGTGAGTTGGCAGAGACTGGGCCAAGTGCGCATCAAGATGACGTCATTAGAACATCTTCCAAGTGTGACAACGTGCCTCCTAAGAGTGAAAAACAACACCAAGGAGATAAGTATTTCACTCCAGTGTGTGCTCATATAACAGGATATACTCTGCTGCAGGAGAGTGAAAGGGACTGATCGCCAGAAGGAAGAGGTTGCTAGGAAGAAAGAGGTGGAACCTAAGAGATGCAGGCGTCTGCTGCACTATATGCCAATAAAGATAACTCTGGAGAAGCAGAGTTGACAAAGTGAAGGGAGTGAGGAGAGACCCCTGCACATGCCTGAGGGGAGCATGATTGGTGAAGAGGCCATGAAAGAAGACCAACTGCGGGGGAGCCAGGGGGTGAGTCGGAATTTAGCAGACTGAATCCGCTGGGATTATAGCCAGTCCCAGAAGAAGACGACATACGTTGACCTCAGCTGAGGGCAGGAGAAGACAGTCGGGAGAGAGCAGTGACTAAATCAATTCAAAGAACAGGGGCCTAGGGATGTGAAGAGAGCAGAGGCAGCGCCAGTCCCAAAGAAAATGGAAAGCCCAAGGGAGGAGTGGCAGCCAGACAGGCAGCCTCATTACAAGTTTGTCGGTGAGGTAAAAAATGATGGTAATGCAGTGGTAACTTTATTACTGCCGCATTTCCACACTGCTGCACTATGGTTGGAGGTAAGGCAGAGGAAACACCTCCCGCAGAATGCTGGAGTTAATTCCTCCTTATCACCCAAAACGGGCAAGTTGGTGGTAATGCCGTCAGTTGTAATACCGCCGAAAACCTCATGGAGTCCTATGGACTCCAATTATTGGGGACTAACACCACCTACCACCACTTGAAATCCTCTGACAATGCCATCAGACCAAGTGGTGGTAACGGTAATACCATTAGGTGGTATCTCTGTGGTATTACAGCGAGATACCACCAAACTCGTAATGAGGCGGAGTGATAGCTGAGACAGCAGAAATGCCAAAATAAAAGACAAGAGTGGGAACCAGAACACAAAAGCAATGGAATTGAAAAATGTAAACTGAGAATCCAGTGCACGAGGGTTTGGAGGGCCTTACTAGGAAAGCGAACAGCTGATGCAAGTTGGGAGTTGTGCAACTTCCCAATACCTCAGAAGAAGAAAGGGTACATTCTGAAGGGAGGAAAGGGAAAGAAAAGTGCATTGTGAAAGGTGCAGGCCGACTTCCCAATTCCTCAATAGGAGAGGCAGTACATTTTGAAGGGAGAAAAGTGAAAGACAAGTGCACTGCAAAAGGTTAAGTCCCACTTACCAACACCTCTGAAGCAGAGTTTGTAAATACTGAAGTGAGGAAACTGAAACAAAACTGGCCAATACCTCGGAGGTAGGGGTTGAAAATTCTGAAGTGGGATAAGTAAAGGTCAAGTGCCTTCTGGCCAATTTAGTTCAATTTCCCAATACCTCTGAAGAAGACATTGTGGATCCTGATGTTATGAAACTGAAAGGCACGTGAATGGTGGGAGATGAAGTCCAACTTCACAATATCTCTGCAGGAAAAGCGGAAGCTCCCACAGAAATGAAACTGAAAGAAAAGCGCATTACAGAAATATGAAGTCCAACTTTCTAATACCTTTGAAGAAGAGATTGTAAATTCTGATATGAGGTAAGCGAAAGAAAAATATATCATTCATGGGGAAAGTCAGCTTCCTAATATCTCTAAAGGAGAGGCTATGAGCCCTGAAGTCAGTAAAGATAAAGACCATAGCATTGCAAGAACAACCGGATAGCTCACACCTTTGAGGAAGAAGTTGTATCCAATAAATCATGTGGAAACCTGCAGGAGTAATCCCTGGCACTCACAGGGCCTTCCTCAAAGTATGTACTGGAATACCAAAGGCTTTTTATGGAGTTTGTTTCCCAAGCCTGAGCCCTATACACCATGCCTACTAATAACTTTGCATCAGATAGCCTATGGTTCACTACATGTGTGTGTTCACGGGATTCCTTCTAGGAGCTGTGCAGTCCAGTCATTTGGCCCTCACACTTATTTAATATACACTATGGGTGTATTGCTCATTGCAGATCCACCTAAAATTCAGACCCATATATTGACAGTAGTCTCTTACTTTTTTGACATCAATATCTTGACTCTTTTGCCTACATGTCATGTTTTTGAAAATATCGAAGTATTACAATCTTTCATGTTCATGTTCTTCTGATTCTTCAAGAGGGAGCGATCACAGCTATTAAAGTGCCCTGAAAGATAATCTAATGACTGAGAGTAATTTGGACAGAGCCAACTAGGGAAACTCAAAATTTATATTAGGAGGTCTTTACATGGTGTCAGGCAGACTCCTTTGCTTGGGCTCTGACACCAGGAATGATTCCCAAGTTCAACAGAGGATTCTTTGTGACTGATTTCTCCAAAGTCACCATGTACGTCCACAGCCAGCTCACTAAGCATTCTACAGCAACATACTGAAAACTACAGTTCTTAATTTAATATCTTTATTTCTGAGCTTTGCATGATTGCGGGCTTCCGCTGGACCTACTCTTCTCTCTACTCTGTTTCCATAACAAATGTTGGTCTTTAGGCTTAAAATGTATCTTTTAAATGTAAAACTGCTTTTTCTGAGATTGTTATAAATTGGTTAATGGAAAGGTCAATCTACCTAAATTTAACCCAGAGGAAAAGACCCACCAAGAGAAGGAGTGAGATTACAGTTAATGATAAGGGTCAGTCTTAAGGTTAGTGGAGGAAAAGGAATATACAAAGAATAAGGAAGGTAAACAATGGAGTGTGATGTTTAGGAGAAAAGGGAGACTTATTTAGGGAACCCTTCAATAGCAGGGTAGAACTAACAAAAAAATCAAGAATGGGGACGGACAACTTTTGTAAAGATCATCATTAAGGAGTTGACTGACAGACCCTTACTGAATAAACTGGACCATGACTTTGGAGAGCTCGACTTTCAGTAACCTCACAAACACGGATTCACATTCAAAAGTCAGAATTCAGACATTGAAACACAATTTGGGAATAAACTAGAATTTGATTAAGGTTGTTTTCTACATCATTATGTCATTCTAATAGCATCTATGTTAAGTTTGTATTCGACGTCCGTACGTACCCACTCTAGAGATATTCAAAATAGTGGAAACCAGTTCCAAAACAAAACTTGGGGTATGAAATTACAGGTCAGTAACGAATCGAGAAAGCTGTCATTACAACCCCTCTTACTTACAAAATCCATAAAGCAAATAAAAATTAACATGCTGTAATATAGAAATGTATGCTCACCTTCCATGTCCTAACATAAGGATAGCTAACAAAAAAGGCAGAATCTCATTAATTAAAACAACATGGTCATTCAGTAGACAAATGTTTGGGGGCCCTTATGCAGTTTAATAACTAATTTTCTCAACATCTGCAAGCTATATTTTATTAAAGATATTAAAATAATTATGACAAATCCTGTGCCAGCCAGAAAAAAAAAGTAATTAAGATTTCATACCTTCCAATTATAGAAATACAAGCACCCACTGGATTTAAGGGGATTTCATCCAATTGCAAGCTGACTGTCTCTTTCCCAGAGAACTTAGCAGCTTGAATCTGGCCAAGTAGTTGTGCAAGGGTAGTGAGCTCTGACAGCTGTAATTGCCCCAGTCCGTTAAAGCAAATCCAAGCTCCTGAAACATAATTACATATGAAGATTATTTAAGAACCTCTCTTGCACAGGTATATTCATTTTCCCAAATAAGACACCACGTTGCACGAGAGTGTATGGACTGAGAAGGCCTGCAAAGGAAGTCAGGAGGGCCTGTTTTAAAGTGGCAGTTTTAGGAATGCATCCGCCCTACTTCTGGGACTAGATGAAGGCTGCCTTCTACATGCGCCGTCACAGTTTTGATTTGGTGGTCAATTCCAGATATTCAGAAGGTGTGAAGTGCAGGAACTGTAGAAGAGAAGTACAATCTGCCTTGAACTCACAGTGTCTACTTGATTAGGATTTAAATATGACTCTATAATATGGATGTCCATCTGCTAGCCTCTCCCCCAACCCAACATGTTTTTTCTAAATCTTGGGAGATCAAACGAAACAATTCTGTTTGTAAGTCTAGTTTGCTAACCAGTCTCACTTTCATTAAGCATCACATGCCTCAAATAATTAGTGCGAGTGGATTCTACCCAGGTAGGCCTGCCAGGCTAGAGTGTATTACAAAATCATTGACATCCATATACAGACAACTATGTATAGTTCTACATTGTATTCTTTAGTTGACAAACAAGCAACTGCCTGGCCACATAGTTACCCAACAGAGAAGCTGCAGAAAGCAGAGAACATGTGCACATGACATGCTGAAAGCAGCATCCATGTGTTATCCTTAAAAATGCCTACTGATCTTAGGAAAGCAAATTATTATTATACATTATCAATTGGTAATCCTGATGCCAGTAGCACCAAAGCTACTACTCAAAGGAAGGATTAATTTAAATGAGTGAAAAGTCTAAAAATGTGCCTCAGCAGAATGGGGTACATATTAAACATGGATCCCCATACTAAATGTACACTGCCTTGTTTTTTATCTGTACCCTTTGGTGGTAGACTCATATTCACCTCGAAAGGAATAAGTGTTATGACCATATCGCATTAACTTTTCAATGTGCACATGGAAAATGTGCAAGACATTTTTCATGGCAACTTCAATAAAACTAACAGGATATATGGATAAGGAGTTGATATTAAGCAGTTCACTAGCAACACCCTAAACACTATCCCTACTAAATGATGAAGTTGGAGAAAGTGCATTATTAATTATTAGTACCCCGGCGAGAGACAATCAGAATGCAACAAGCATTCTGATTGGCTCTCGCCAGGTCCCTTCCCGGCCGGGAATCCCTCCGTCGGGATTCCACGGCCTTTGTCCCTGGCGGGGGGTGTGGCAGCCCCTCAGCCAATGAGGAGGCTCGAAGCGGGGCCATCCCCGCCCGGGCCTCCCCGCGGCTGAGAGGCTGCCTTCGCCACACCCCGCTGGGGACTCGGGTAAGTTTTTTATTTTTTATTTTTCCCTTCCCCTCCCTCCCACCCGCCCCCACAACTTACCTTCTTGATCCTGCGTCTCTGGAGGGGGAACGAGGAAAGCCTCCAGCCGTGTGGAGACTCAGAGCGGGGCCATCACCGCTCTGCGCCTCGACACGGCTGGGGGCTTCCCTCGTCCCCCGCCGGGGACGCAGGTACGTGTTTTTTTTCCCCAGCTACTTCCCCGTCCCATTCCCACCCTCCCAACCCCACTTACCTTTTTTTTATCCTTTTTCGGGAGCGGACGCGCTGGGAACACTTGTGTTCCCAGCGCGTCCCGCTCCCGATGGCCGCCATGCAAAGAGAAAACAGACTCCGTTTTCCCTTTCCATGGCGGCGGCTATTTTGTTGGTCTTTTTTTTCTGTCCCAAAACGCTGCAGCGTTTCGGGACAGAAAATAATTGCTTTTAGTACCCCGGTCACGCAAATTTTGCGGGCCGGGATACTTATAGCAATAGAACCCTCACGGCGGGGGCATTAACGACTCTGGTAATGCCCTGGGGCCTTCGTTAATGCCCCCGCCGCTCGGGTTCTATTGCTTAAATAAACTCTACAAAGGTCCAACATTTCCTGGTAGCAAAGGGGGGCTACCTTCAATTTCTAAAGGCCCATGTTAACTTCCATTAAAGTTACAAATTCCTCCTCACATCTGGTGGCAAAGTGACAGCATCCTGCACATTAGATGTTAGGTGACAGTACAGATAAAGCAATATTGTGCCAAATGAGAATATTATCGAGTTCAGAGAAATAAAGTTATCACTAACTGCAAATGGATTGTTTTTTTAGTTACCAATCCTTGTCTCATTTCCATAGACTGATCATATAAGAGCTATATCTGTGGTGGAAGCTTTGACCCTGCTGAACAGATGTGACTTCAGTTCCACTCAGAAAACACATCTGTTTGCCTCAAGAGAGACTTTCACACCACAACAGACAGGGCAGGGTTGTTTCTAAGCGTTGAGATGAACCATACACAGACTGGTGGTGCCTGCTCCACAGAGTGATGAGCTTGACAGGGAAGGTAATAGGTGACAGAGACCATATGACCTCCAGGAGGCAGCGCATGCCCATTGGTCAGACCGCCAGGGCGAGATGGCTGGGATAGGCTTAGTTCCACCAACTCTAATATCAACATTCATGCTTTGCTGTGCCCCAAAGTGACTTCCTGTGAACTTAGGGGTACATCGTCATTTCATCGCTGGATGTTTTTTTGCTGGGTTTTTTACCGCAGATTTTTTTTTCGAAAAAAATCATCGCATTTTTTGGGGGGGGTAAAAAATTATATACATTGGGTGTGGGTGTACGGGGATATAAAAAAAAGTTAAAGGGGATTGGGGGTATGGGGGGTAACCCCCCTAAAATACAAAAAATAAAAATTCGATGAGTTTTTAAAAACAAAATCTACAGTAAAAACCCCCGCGAAAAAACATCCCGCGATGAAATGACATGGAACCAAACTTAAGCACCTAGGGGCTGCAGTGAAAAGAGGCTGGACACCGAGAAAGTTGTTTTTCTAGGATTCAACCAGTGGGTTTCAAGATGAACCAATCAATTGCTAGGATTTGATGATACATTGGGCCTGATTACATGGAAGGCGGTAACCATGGTGCTATTAGCGCCATGGTTGCCGCCGGTAATTTACCGATCCCGCCATGGTAAATGGCAGAATTACCGCCCCATTCCAAGGTTGGCGGGGCGGTAATTCCCCATTCACCATTTGCCCTTCCCCATTTCCATTTGAGCCCCTATAGGGCTCAATGGGAATGGGGAAGGCGGAAATTACGGTACCGCAAATTGCGGTACCGTAATTGCCTCCAAGGTCCCTTTGCGGGTCCCGTCCTTAAGGTAGGGACCAGCAAAGGGACCTCGTAATAGGGTGGTAAGGGATTACCGGCACCGGTGCCCTTACCGGTGCCGGTAATCCCTTACCGCCATCCGTGTAATGAGGCCCATTGTGTGGTAATTCACTGGGGAACAGAGCGATCCCAGTGGGAAGAACTCTGACACCTTACAGCATTTAATAATGCTTTGACAATGATACACAATTAACCTGTGGCAGACAGAATCCTACAGGTGACCAGATGTTCTTTTCCCTGGCTTGAGACGTGCATAAAAGGGATCCAACTCTCGAAAAGGATCCCTGTACTTTACCCAAACACAGTTTAGAGTGCAATTGCAATATGGATGACAATGCTTCTGCTCAGCATTTCACCATCAGTATTCCTGACAGTTTGGAGACAGTGATCCACATCCGGACCTCTGATTGGGCCACCAAACATGTCATGCACCTGATCACCTTTTGCACTCTGAGCCCCTGCTTCACCCTCCTCGCGCCCACACATGCTGCTAGCCAAGGTGTCCTGTCCTACATAGCCGGCGCTGACCAAGCATGTCCAAGCCACTGACCACATCAAGATGCCTGGACTGAATCTTCCACTTCTGCTGCATAGAGAAGCGCCTAGGTCCCCCTTTCCAGTCATTCCTAGGTACACTGACTTCTGGCCTTTACCGTGGGCAGTAGACACTAGTCTCGTTTCTAACGGTATTTTAAAGCATTTGTTTTTATGAAGTGTTCCCCTTATTCCTTCTTCTACTCGTCTATAGCTAATAGATCTCCTGCAGTACAATTCCCAGTTAGCCTGTCTGTCCACAATATATATTCGGTCTCTGTTAATGTTTGTTTTTACACTGCAAGGGTGGATTATTAATAATTTTGGGCTTGTGTTTTTTATGTTTTACTAAAGACTGATTTTTTTGAAGAGCCTTGTTTGGACATGCTGGGTATTTTGGCACTTCCTGCAATGTTGTTGTTTGTAAGTTTCCACTGCTGAATCTGAATAGATTAGTCTTTCTCCCAGCCCAGGCTACCAATATACTGACGAAAGAGAGAAACTATTCACTTTCTATTTGTTTTAACTTTATGGCTGAATGGCCATTGAGTGGGGTTGTGGTACAAGTTCGGCCCTAGCACATAGAGGTCTTTGCTCCCCCTTGTACTGCTTTTGGCATATTTATATTTCATCACAAGAGAAGACCAACTGGAGTGTAACAGCGAAACAGAGCTGGAGACTAATCAGAGCGTAAGATGTTAGAGACTGTTTGGAAATGGACAGAGGAGATAGGGTGACGGCTCTTATCTGACCACAATATTTCTGTGTGTCAATGAAAGGGATTCCGTTACATCCATTATTCATGGAAGAGTTTATAGTTAGCCAAAATCTCCCTAAACTGGAGAAATCTTTCAGAATGAGAAATTAATTTGGGGTGGAATTTTCAAGTCTGGTATCAGGGTGCAGGGTCTGTTGTGTAAAAATAGTTTTCGTTTCTGGGAAATATATTTCATGTTAGTACTGATGCAGTATTTTGAATTCTGAGTAGTATTATAGAAATAACACCCTCAGCAGAAAGTTGGATTGGCTGGTAACGTCCCAGGGTATATGCCTTAGCTAAACGTGGGCAGTAATACCAGACCACAGTTCTTTTACTGGCCAATCCAGCCTGTCGATGACCTGTATCCATTGGATGTTTTCATGAGTTGCCCTACAAAATTGTTTGCAGAGTCTGTGGTTTTTGTATCAAATATTTCACAGAAAGGGGGCTGTAAAATGCACCACTTGAAAAATGTTCTCTCTCGGGAGTGCGCCCTGCCCAAACCCCACCTGGTTGGGTGAGGCTCTCTGAAAACTCTCACCAGCTTCTGCATAGTTGTGGGAATTTAAAAATTCACTAGCCGCCTTTCGGCCTGGGGTCTTTGGGCAGGTTCCCGTCCATTTTATTTAAACCAGAAGAATCCCACTGCTAGGCTGTTGGGGCCGAGGGGAAGGCCCTCAATGGCCTTTTATGAGTTGATGCACCAGACGCTAAGCAGCGTGTCCCAAGTTAAGCATAAAGGCCGCCTTGAATGGGAGCATTGGGGCAATAAACGGGGACACACATTTATGCTATAGGAATGCAAGTAGGACACACTATTTATTTATTTATTTATTTCCATTTATAAAGCGCACAAACTGCCCTCGGCATCGAGGGGCTGTTGCAGATTATTCACTTGGATACGGTTGGACATGGGTACAGTATTTTTGGTGCAGATTCAATGGTTAAAGCACATGCAGTACAATGTTCCATGGTTACAGGGGAACAGCTGAGTGGGTGCGGTCTACTTGAATAGTATGGTTTTCAATGCCTTTCTAGCATTGTAAGAGAGGTAAAGAAGAGAAGGAGTACCTTTCTACGTGTCTAAATATGCAGTAGGTCGCATTCTGTTAATATATTTTTCCATTTGCACTTTACTATTATTAAACTGATTAAATAGCACATTTTGTCTTCTCATTGGGGAGAATGAAGGGATGCACACGACTGGTCCGAATTAGGCCTACGGGTATAGATAGCACTTAATGTTAGAGCACCCAAATGGTGAATGTTTTATAGAAGCATTTACAAGACAACTCATACAATCTGGTTAAGTGGGTTTTGTTCAGCACCCCTGCCTTGTATGGGATTACAGGTACTCCCGGAGTAGGTTACACATGCTGGAAAGACCCTGGCAAATAGATTACAAGGCATGGATCTGCTGTCATGCATGGACTCCACAGCACAGACAATGAAAGAGACACTTCCCGTCATGTAAGAGCAAGATGCCCCACCCTGCCATCATCTGTCTCAGGGATAGCACTGGTGCATTAGGGGAACTCAACGCAAAGGCATACCCCCCAGAAACCCTGATACCCCACATTGACAGTGCAGAATCAGGGTTTACCACAGTTTGAGCAGTGCTGTGGAGATACAATATCGCACTCCGTCTGTCAGCACCCAACTATGGCTTGGCAGTAGGGCATGAGGTTCCGCAAGGATCACAAAGTGCAACTTGAAAGCAACATGGGCTGCTTCACTTATCAGCAGCGGGAGTTAGGATAGGTCCTTCCATCATTCTACAAGGCCCCTCGTCTAACATAACTGAATTCAAGCTCCATAAGAATTCAACATCATTTCACATTGTTCACGTTCCTGCACCTTTATAGAATATACCTTCATAACTTGGGATATTTTTGTTGTTACAGAGCTTTTCTTGCAAAGGGCCTTTTGGGAGCCCGATAAGGAATACAGCAGTTCATAAGCTGGCACATGACTGGTCCATGGGTAAGGTTATACCACACAGCCGCCTAGGGGGGCACGTGGAAGGGGGTGCAAGATGCTCCCTGAAAGAAGCAGATAAGGCTGTGTTGACAGGAAGAAAGTGGAAGGAGGAAGGGCAATACAATATCACTTCAATTAGAGGGTTAGAAATCCTTAAACTAGCACTGATCCTGTAATGTCTGAACAAAATGTTGTATAATGAATCCTGTGTGTGAGAACAGTAGCCCATACTCACTCACCTGCAGATGCGAGTCCTTTACATATGTCTTGGAGTATGCTGTGGTCCATAGACTTGGTGCAGTTAAAGAAAAAAAGTGCCATCCCAAGGCAGAGGGTCAGCTCACGCACAGTTGATCTTTTTCCAACGCCCTGAGACAAATATGAAAACATTATAATCACGAACAAACAAAAGCAAGTAATTACACAAAACTGCTCCAACCTAAAACCACTCTTTGCAACTCACCAGCTGCTAAAGCAGGCTTTAGCCCACAGCCTTGGCAAACTGCAAATAATTGATCACACTTCGATGAGAATTGAAAAAAGAAAGAAATTGCGGATAGGAGGGTTCGGATATCTACTGAAATAAAACCACCAACAATATCATTGATTTAATAATATAAGAATTGCAATAATGTCCCACGAACAAAATATCATCCCAAAACCAATTCTTTGTACATACCACCATCGACTACTTACACCATAATATGCTTGGAGTGAAGTCTCAATAGCAAACTATCCCAATACTAGAATATGCAGAAGTGTTTTGTTGCTGTCCTTAACAACAAGTTTGACATGGATATTATTACCACGTTAATAATATTACTGCCGATGACATTATGTCCAATCTTTGTGTAATGGGCTATTTTCACATAGATCCACAGTTCCTCCTCTTGCTTAGCATGCCCACCGAAACCATGCATCATTGTTTCAGTAACAGATATCGGATATTTCCCGGTGTTAGCACAGTGTGATCAATAATACAAAGTGTGATCACTTCAAGTTCTTACTCTGCAACCGTTTAATTTGTGTGAAATATGCAGTGTGTGTATAACAGTTTTAGATTATTCTTTCTGATTTACTCCTGTGCATGGCTATGAAGAAAAGTCTTTCTGGTGAAGGACAAGGCCTGAAGAAGGCAGTGGATAAAACTGATTTTTAAAGGTTTTTATTGTGTTGTCGACAAACAAAATTGAGCGACCTATAACAAATCGAGGGTATTCATCCCTTTACCTTAAAGTGGAGCAAGAGGTGGTGAGCCCCTTCCCCAAGACCATCCCTAGAGGTCTGGGCAAGAGGGACCTCACTGGGAGAGACTCCCCCTAGGGGGACAAGGACTTGCGAGGAACTCCCTAGACCATCCACCATAGCAGCATATATGGGACTCTCAGATGTGAAGAACATTGTAAGATCCAGTTATTTGACTGAAGACAAAACTAAAATACATCATTATGTAAAAAGAAAAGCATCTGTCTCATTAGGGAGAGATGTACATTTAACTGAGATGAAAAGACTGAAAACGGAGCACATGCCGAAGAGAGGCGAACCACAGAGAGAGTCAGAAGTGCGCAAGCCGGGGAAACTCCCTGACAGCGTGACACCTGGAGGAGATGGAGCCAAGGAGAGCCACACAGCCTGAGACTCTGAGAGAAGTCTGGAACCCCAGAGGGAAACGCTGGCGGCCCAGTGTTTACTGGCAGAGAGAAGCAGAGGAGAAGGACATACTAATTCCGGTGGTGGCGTGACCACAACGATTTTGTGGTGGGAGATGCAGCCGTCAAGCAATACTGAAACCACCCAGCTGGGCAGTCAACGAGATGCCCTGCTACTCGCACTGATAGCCAGTTGCAACGAGAGGACAGAGAGCAGAACACTGACAACAGTGAGAACCACGGAAACGAAAGCGAACCCGAGCGAGCGTTCCCCTGCAGATACAGCCATAACGGGAAAAACGGGAGAACCGTGAGAATGCCGGAGCAAGAGCAAATTGTCCCAATGAAATTGATGAGATGGAAAAATTACCTTACCATAATGTTCTTTCAATGGATTATTCCCCCGCAAATTCCTCGTCTGATAGATATTCCCTCCAGCTTCGCTGCTTCGGAAATTCTTTTTGACAGGGGGCACAGTGGACCTCAACCTGGCCGTCGACCATCGATCCGTCTTGCTCGGTGTCTGGTAGTCGGGTCCAGACG
Source organism: Ambystoma mexicanum (assembly GCF_040938575.1). Classification (NCBI taxonomy): domain Eukaryota; kingdom Metazoa; phylum Chordata; class Amphibia; order Caudata; family Ambystomatidae; genus Ambystoma; species Ambystoma mexicanum. Next base: position 338,222,320 of record NC_090931.1, on the reverse strand, counting down.
CGATGTCAGGTGTTGTATAAATACCACGTCACTACGACGTAAGGGACAAAAGTGCATAGGCTCAAAGGGATCCGTCATCAAAAATGTTAGAACCAAATTAAGGTCCCAAACTGGGACAACAAAGGGAGTTGGCGGAAACGTATTTTCAAGGCCCTTCAGGAATTGTGCGATTACCGGATTATAAAAAACAAACCCTGATCCGGGGATCGCTTAAACACAGACAAGGCCGCCAAATACCATTTGACTGTGTTGACCTGAAGGCCTGAAGAGGCCAGTGACAGAAGAAACCCCATCACTGTAGTGGTGGGGCAAAAGATGGAGTCAATCTTGCCTTCCCTGCACCACGCCTCAAATCTTCTATATCTGCATGCATACAAAGATCTTGTAGATGGTCTGCATGCAGCCAGCAACACCTCTGGTACTTCCTCAAAGAGGTCCCAGTCATCATATCTCATCCTCTCAAGAGCCACGCATGTAGATTGAGGGATTCCGGGGTCGGATGGAGTATCCAACCTTCTGACTGGGTTAGGAGATCCGGACGCTGAGGCAACCGGTAAGGTGGACAGATGGAGAGATCCAAGAGGTCTGAGTACCACGTTCTCCTTGCCCAGTCTGGGGCGATCAAGATCATGGTTGCTCGAAATCTCTTCAACCTCCGGAGAACCCATAGAATGACAGGAATTGGAGGGAACGCGTAAAGGAGAGGGAATGTCCAATCCACCAGAAACCCACAGTACACTGTTCGCTGGGAATTCCCTCGAGCAGAACTATTCACACTTCCTGTTGGATTCCGTTGCAAACAGATCCACTGCTGGGGTATCCCAGACAGCGATAACCTCTTCTAGGACTTCCTGGCACACTTCACACTCGTGTGAGACTGTGCTCTGCCTGCTCAGAGCATCCGCCAAATTGCTGTCTGTGCCCGCAAGATGAACTGCCGAGACCGAGACCCTGTTCTCCAGCAAAGAGAACCAAAGCATCATCGACTTCATGCAGAGGGGGCGGGAGTGCACACCACCTTGCTTGTTGAGATAGTGCATTGCCACTGTATTGTCTGTCGAACGAGGGCACGTTTCCCCTGCAGAGACGGTGCAAATGCTTTCAGGGCTAGCCTAATAGCTCGCAACTCCAGCCTGTTGATGTGCCACCTGGCTTCCGTCGCTAACCAGAGGTCGCTCACCTGCAAATCCTTGCAGTGAGCGCCCCAACCCTTCAAAGGCGCATCCCTGACCACTCAGGACTGAGGCCAAGGAGGCCAGAAGGGTTCCCCCACCAAAGAACTGTTGCAGTCCACCCACCAGGACAGGTCATTGACCACTGATGCGGACACCCTGAGGAGATCTGAGAGAGAGCCGAGGTACTGAGACCACTGATCCCTCAGTAGCTATTGCAAGGATCTCATGTGCAACCTGGCCTCTGGCACTAGAAAAATGCAAGAAGCCACGAGGCCTTGAAGGCAGAGGACGGAAGCCGCTGGTAGAATGGCATGGTTCTGGAACAAGTCCACCATCTGTGTCAAGCTGACTACTCTTCCTCAGGAGGGAAGGCCATCCCCAGCTGGGTATCTAGGACTGCTCTGATGAACTGGAGCCGTTGGACTGGTGTCAAGCCCAGCCTGTGCAGCAGCGAGCAGGTGTCCGGCAGATGGGACAAGACCTGCACTACAGACTTCCCTCGGATCAGTCAGTCGTCTAGATATGAAAGGACGTGGACTCCGGGTCTCCTGAGGTGAGCCACAATTATGCCATGAGCTTGGTGAAGACCCTTGGGGTGTAGGTAAGGCCAAAGGCAAACACTTTGAACTGATAGTGCATATCTCCTATGGTGAGCCTTAGGAACTTCCTGTGCTTTCGATGGATCGGCACATGGGAATAGGCGCCCTGTAGGTCTATGGGCACCAGCCAGTCCTGTAGTTCGAGAGTGTGGAGAATCTCTCTCAACTTCAACATCCTGAATTTGTCTTTCCTCAAGAACTTGTTCAAGGCCCTGAGGTCCAGCATGGGAGAGAGAGCTCTTCCTTTATTGAGCACCAGGAAATACCAGGAATATCAACCCGATCCTCTCTGCTCGCAGGGTACCTCTTTCATGGCACACTTCAGCAACAGGGCTCTCAGTTCTTTCTGGAGCTCCCGTACCGGTTGGATTGGAGGTGGGGGCAATCTGTCCAGTGGTTTTCCTAGAAATGGCAGACAATAATCCGCTGAATGAGCTATAAAGCCCAGGCATCAGAAGTAATTCCCTGCCACTGGAGCAAGTGCTCCATTAACTGTCCTCCAACCGGTGCACTGAGTGGGGAAATAAAAGCGGCTTCGGAGGCTGGGACGCCCCCCAACTGATGCTGCCTGTTGACCTTCCTGAAGCCTCTCTGCCCCGTCCAGAGCGTGAGAAACACGTATGCCCTTGCCTGGCCGCTGAGAACTGTGTTTTCCTGCCATAAAGAGCATATCTCGTGTAGCCCATGCCCTAGAGGCGAAGCTAAAGTAAGGTTTAGCCAGCTGCGCAGCTAGGCCTAGGGATTTGGCAGGGATTTTGGATTCCTTGAATTTATCTAAGGAATCGTCAACTTTATGGACAAAAAGAAGATCGCCCTCGAAGTGCATGTCCAGAAGTTTTACTTGGACATCAGGTGAAAAAGTAGGCCTGCCTTCTTAGTGTTATGGCTGAAGCCATAGATTGGCCCACACAGTCGGCGATGGCCAGGCCCGTTTGCAGCGACTACCTGGCCACCTCCTTCCCATCCTCCAATAGCTGTAGGAAGCCCACGTGCATTTCTCCTTCCGGGAAATACTGAGCAGCATTTTCCACTACTGTCCATAGACCAAAAGAGTATTTGGCAAAACTGTTTGCCACATTTGTAGCTTTGAGGGCCATGCGACCTGAAGTGAATGCCTTCTTTGCCAAGGCATCTACTTTCTTTGCGTCTCTGTCTGTGGGCAGAGTGGATGTAGAAGATGCAGGTCTAGAAGAGACCGTAGCAGCCTGCATAACAAGCCCCTCCGAGGAAGGGTGAGAGGAGACTTATGAGGGGTCTTTTCTAGCCAGCCTGTATTTCCCAGAAATGGTGGAGCTGACGAGAGGGAATGGAACATGGGTTTTGACACAGAACTGCCAAAGGATCTGCAATAGAGGCATTGTTCAGAGGCATATTACGTTCAGTGGCAAGGCCTTCATCTAGGATGTCGGTAAGGTCATAACCTTGTACAGGTGCCACTGATGAGTGCAATCCCAGGGTGTGTGTATCAATAACCCTTTCTACCAGAGCCATGAATTTAGAGGTATTGTGAAGATAGGGCTGGACTTCTGAAACTCGAGGTATGGCGAAGTGTCCAGACCACTGGTGTCTTGGAGGTCTTGAGCCAGCTGTAGAAGCTGATTCTGGTCATCAAAATAATTGACCCCTCCTGAACCCAGGTAAATTGGGTCGACACCTCCCTGGTCATCGGCGTAGTGATCGCCGAAGATACATGCCATGGTATGAAAAAAGTCATACCGGGGTTGTGGAGTAAATACTTTCTGGACAACCTTCGAGTGTTTGTCTTTCGGTGCCGATATGGTGGACATAGGTGTTGACTGAGATCGAGACGCAGTAGCGTCGACATCTTTGGGGGCACAGGGGTAATCAAGCTTCCATTGGATTTCTTTCAATGTTGAAAGTTTTGCCGGCACTGACATTGTCGGTACCAGGGCACTAAAGGGGTCGGGTACACCGAGCGCCGCTCTCGGCTCAGAAGCATGCTGCGTGGGGGAGCCACGCCGACTGCAGCAAGCTGCTTGAACATTGCAAGCATTCAGGATTTGATATCCTCCCACTCCTGGCGGATGGTAGGCCCAGTCGACGGCTTACCTTTTTCCGTCCACGACTTGGAATTCTGACGATGGCGGTGATGCCTATTCTTTTTTCGGGATGAGGAAGAGTGGCTCCTTGAGTGAGACCGTTTGTTCTTCTAGGTTGCCCATTGGCGCACAACGGACACCCGTCAGTGCCAAGGCACCAGAGACACAACTTGCGTGGGTCGGTGAGGGACATATTGGTGCCACAATCGGAACACCGTTTGAAACCTAATACCTGAGCGACCGTCACGGATTTAGTGAAAAATACAACATTTTCTGACAAAAACATTGATCGGGTCGAAGGTCTGTGTTCCCAAGCAGCGTGTTAGCACGTGGAAAAAAGGAACTGAGGTAGGGGCGTAGTGATGTGGCATTTACACGACACCTGATGTCACGTCCGGAGCTGACGACCAGACGCCAAGCAAAACGGATCAAAGGTCGACGGTCGGGTTGAGGTCCACTACGCCCCCTGTCGAAACATTTTCCGAAGCAGCGAAGCTGGAGAGAATATCTATCAGATAAGGAATCTGCAGGAGAAAAGTAATTGAAACTGAATATAAAGTCATTTAACTGGAAGTGTGCTAATGCGATGAAAACTATAACAAATAAACTTGAAAGAGAAGTCACTAAGAACTGGGCACAAATACCATGGGAAGAGGGGAAAGTACCCCCTGGTTTAAGAAGTACAGAGTGGGGCAAACAAGGGAGCGAATTCTATAAATACGAATGTGAAATGAAACCAAGCCAACCAGATAAGAGAGATAATCATACTGAACAGCCCCAGGAGAGGGGGGAGGTATTCTATAAATATGTATGTGAAGTGAAATCAAGTGACCCAGATAAGAGTAGAGATAATCCATATGAAACAAAAACAGAAGAAGGGGAAAGTCATGTCACAACATTGTATACCTTACATAAGAAGACCTGGTTTACAAGAGTCATGAAGGCATCCAAGCCTAGATAAAAATATAAGAAAGAGTGTTAAACAGGAGTGTCAAAGAACTTTCCCCAAAGAGGGGATTAAACCCAAGTGTATTGTGAAAGAGTTACACAAATGTATCCAGGAGGTGGCAAGAGACTTTTATATGATATACAAGATATCATACTGAAGATAACTTTGGAGTAAAGAAGAAACATTGCCATAAGAGACAACTAGGAAAGGGGAGATATTCTCCTGATCTAATTTAAGTTAGTTAAAAAAGTGGTAGGGACAGTTAGAGCTAGCTCTGGGCCATTGACCTATTAATTTGGGACTTCCTGACGACTGATGAGCACCTTTAGTTATTTACATAGGCAGGGAAACCCTCTAGAAAAAGGGAAAGATATGCCTAATCCTTATTTCTTTAATACACACCAGTAGAGATGTGCCTCAAGTGTTCGCCTCCTTCTTCCGACCCTCCACAGACCCCAAAGCTTCTGTCTGCATATATTACTATGTTTTTACATAAGAACCCCTCTGTTGTGCATCTAATGTGTTTGTGTGGCTTCTAGCTGCGTCTTCTTACAAACCAATGTCTGCCATAGTGTAAGAAAGCACTCTAGGTTCACCATGTGCACAATTATGAAGGGGACCACATAATGGCATGACATCTGAGTGCCAAGGGATGAAGGGGTGAATCCCTGCCCCTTTGTTGTATATCCATTGAGGCAAGAATCTCACTTTTCCCCTGGGCATCCCAGACACCACAAAATAGCAAAGTTTCCTGCCCGCGCCCCCCAGTGTCTGGGCCACACTACAAACAGTTTCATAAGAGGATTGGGGATGTCAATTGATGATCACCAGGGTTAGCAGCTACTGCACCTCGATATCCACATAGGACCCCTGGCAATGAGTCTGTGACCTCATGTACATAGGTATGTGCTGCACCTACACCACTGAAGAACTCTAGTCAATTATTTGATACTGAAAGTTTCACATCCTGGTCTGCTGTGTAAATATCACTTGTATGCCATAAGAGCAGTTGTGCTGCTAAGCTACTGTCTGTGGTGTGGGTGTGGGCTCACTGTTTTTTTAATTACTTGTGTTGCCTTACAGATGCACCTGCCAGGCAAATATTGCATGGTTGGATTTTGGCAACAAATAAAGTTCCTTTGGTTGACTAATATTGGTATGGAACCGCCTAGGCTCAAAACCTAAGGCTACTGTAAGAAATCTGCCCCCTTGCTGATTTCACATAATCCACGAAAAATGCTTGCTCTCCTGCCTCATGATTTTATGTATTTATTTATTTATATACAGGAGGAACAATGCTCTTTTGATCACACAAGAATGAACAATAGATAAGAAATCGGATTTCACAGGAAGCAGTGAGCTTCTTACAATGAGTTTGCGGGACATTCTGACCAGATTGTGGAGGGAAGTAAATAGAGCAGTCACCAGGGACAGTGGAAATACATTGATTAAGGACAATCAACTATGGACATTTTTAAGTGCAGGTAGCATGTACGGCCAGCAGTGCTCGGGGTGTGACCATGATGGGTGAAGTGCTAGAGTGGAGGCAGTGGAAGTGAGTGACAGAGGCAGGTTAGAGGCGAGGGAAAAATGTTAGCTAGAAGGCAGATTAGAGGTAAGTTAAGAGAGTAAATCAGTGGTGAGGCGGTAGGCTTTTAGTTTGGTGTTGATCAAATCCATGTGGGCTGTTTCTCGTTATCCAGGGAAGAGAATTTCATGCAAGCGGAGCCAGAAGAGGGAAGGAGTGGAAGCGAGAGGAAGCACAGGGAGGGTGCTTGAGTTACAATTAGCATTGGCCGATCTAGGATTTGAACAACTTGTTTGTGAGCCGACCCATAACCTGGGACACGCCCTTGATTGGGTAGCATGTCATAAAGTTAAGACAACTGACATATCAGTCTCCTCATGTCCATGGTCGGACCATTCCTTTGTGGAATTTACTGTAATAACTAACTGCCCCAAGAAATTGAAACACAGAACGGGTAGAGAAGTCCTGACCTGAACTCTTAAAAATATTACAGCCAATAAGATAGAACCTTTGCTTAAACCACTGGCGAATCTTCCTGACCTGGAATCCCCCAAGGAGTTAGCAAGGGCTATATCGACCAATCTGATCATAGCCGCAGACATTTATGTGCCCTCAAAGAAAAAAAGGGTTAAGGAGGGTACTAAACCCAACCTGTGGTTCTCCCCTGAATTACAATGTTTAAAATATTTAACCCTCAGACTCTTCTATGTTTGGAAATCTTATAGATCTCAGAATTCCTTGTTAGAGTATTAGACAGCAGCTAAAAAGAACAGAGCAGCCATTATTGATGCGAAAATAAATTCCTTCAATAATAGGATAAACCATGCCCAATCAGACTCTAAGGAACCTTTTAAAATTTTAAAGGAGCAGGAATCTACAACTCACAGGAACTTAGAACAAATTAACAATGACTGCTGCAATGTTATGCAACAAGCTATGCAAGATAAGCTCCATAACATCAGAAAGGATATTACTATCTAAAATAATAGCCTAGGAGAGAGTGCTGCTGGAATACATGAGGCTTACGAAAGATGCCCCTCCATTTATGTCTTTAACTTTTCCTCTATCTCCGTAAAGGAACTGGCTCCAATAATTAATCAACTTAAAACTACTAAATGACAAAACGATGTCCATACGGCCACGATGATGAAAGCCTGCCCTCCAACATCATTAACTGCAATTTGCAAGTTTATCAATGCCTCACTGGAAACAGGGATTGTTCCCCAGGACCTGAAGGATGCCTGGGTCATGACTATTCTGAAAAAAACAGGTCTACCAGTGGAATTAATTACCTAAAAACTACAGGCCTATTACTAATACTAATTTTCTTTTGAAAATCTTGGACCGCGTGGTCAATGGAAAAATAGCCAAACATTTAAAAGCTCATCCGGTCTTAAATGACCACCAGTCAGGCTTTCATGTGGGTTTCGGAACAGAAACAGCTCTCCTAGAGCTTTAATCTAAGTTCCTAGCTCGCATGAATAAAAATGAAGCTTCTCTGTTGATGCTACTCGATCTTTCGGCCACTTTTGACCTCGTGGACCACTCCATCATGTCCACCAGGCTGAAGAAGGTGACTAATTTCTCCCCCCTAGCGGTCCAATGGATCATCTCATTTCTTAGCAATCGATAAAGTAGGGTCTTTTTCAGGGAGGCTGAATCTGCTCCCATTAATGTCGATCTGGGTGTACCATAGGGCACATGCACATTGCCTTGTTTGTATAACATATTTACTATCCCCCTATTTGCTAAGTTGGCTCATTAGAGTGTGACATTTACGAACTACTCCGATGATACGCAATGCGTCATTCCTCTGTCCGGCAATTATGATTTGGATACAGCAGTGATTAACAAGATTTACTCCCTGATCGAGACATGGATGATCTTCAATAAGCTGGTGCTTAATAGAGAAAAAACAGAACTGTTGGTGATTGGCTCACCTGACATGTTAGAGAAACTGGGCCCCACCTATGAGAGTTTCTCGTTGGGAGTATCAAATATTATCCCATTGAAAAAAGTTAAAACTTTGGGGGTCTTGTTCGATCAACACCTCTCGAAGAAGCCACATATAAGCAGCTTAGTGTCCTCCTGTGCCTACTACATAAAGTTGCTTGCTCACCTTAGACCTTTCATTTCCCAGTATAACGCGGAAACCATCGCTAGAGCAATTATAGGAGCAAAAATTGATTACTGCTCCAGTCTATTAATAGGCATTGATAAAGGTGTTTGTGATAAACAACAAGTATCCCAAAATGGAGCCGTAAGGGTGTTGATGAGGCTTGGGCGTAGAGACCATGTTACTGCGGCAAGACGCGCTCTTCATTGGCTACCAGTCGAATCAAGAATTCTCTTTCGTATCGTGACCATCACACAGAAGTGCTTACATAGAAAAATGCCCTCTTACTTACAAGAACTTCTGATTAATAAAACCTGTGTCAGACTATTAACATCTAGCAATCGGAACCTTTTAACTATCCCCAGATGTAGAACTGTGAAGGTCTCTAAAGGAGCCTTCTTTGCAATTGCCCCGAAGGCCTGGAATGATCTTCCTTTAGAGTTAAGATTCATGGATTAAATAGAAATATTTAAAAAGAAATTAAAGACTTACCTGTTTGCCTAATGAACGGGATCACAATTGCCATATGAATTTGCTTTATGTTCTGCCTCTTGGGACCTATATGTTGTGTGTGGTTTTTGTCTTGTTGTGCCCTTGAGCCCAAGTGTCAATGGTTTGCGCATAACAAATGTATTAAAGTAAAGTAAAGGACACACAATGATAGTTCAGGAGGCAGAGCAGAGATTACGAGAAGGCTTGTAGAGTTGAATAGAGGAGTATAGATATAGTGGTGCCTTACCATGGATAGATTTGTGAACCGGGAGAGGACATTTAAATCTGGCCCTGTTTTCCATTGTCAGCCATCCAGCCTGGTGATGGTACGAGGAAATAGGTGTGAACTGAGGGAGTTCAAAAAGAGTGAGGCTGCCCTTGAAATATGATGGTAGCATCTGTACCTTACATATGGTTACTATACAAGAGACATGAGACAATAACTGGCATTGCATGCCATTTCTGAGAAACTGGAGTCTGCATGATGGCAGCACCTACGCGTTTGAGGCTGTACTTACTATGACTATTCCTGATAGACGATCACAGGTAAACTATAAGATGGTAGTATCCACATAAGGCTACCATTGGCATATTTGGCAATACTTTGAAATGTGGTGCTGTATTTCACATGTAATTACAATACCTATCATGCAAGGCTATACCTGGAAAACGATGGGAGTATTTTTCCATTCGGAGCTGTACTAACGCATTAAGGCACTATAACTAAGTATTAGTTGGTTCTTCTGGGTGTACCCTTGCCCCATAATGACTGGAAATATGATAACCTTAACTTGTATTTGATCTGCTTTAATAACAAGTTGTTATAATACAATTACTAAGTTTAATTACAGCCATTCACCAACTCAATATTGAATTTGGAGAGCAGTAAAAAGGGCAGTGTTTGGTAAGTACCATGATTTACATCATTATTGCCCAAATTATTACGACCCCTTATACCCCCCAGAAACATATGCAAGTACCCCCTTCTCTGAGTTTTGAAATACTGGTACATCCATTCTAAATTTCAATTGCATTTGTATTATGTACTGAATATTGCTGGGCTATTGGAAACTCTTAATATACATATGGCTAGCCCTGAATTCCACGGGACTGCAGACAAGTTGTTCTACTTGCCCCAAAGAAAGCCAGGCTAGCCAGACCACGGTCAACCACGTCATGCATAACCGCACTTCTACAATGCTCTTAAAAATAGAGCAGTGAGCCTAGAATTATCAGAGTTGTGTGTATTACAGAAGGAGTGTTCAGCACATTGGCTCCCTCACCGCAGAGAATTTGCGGACATCTTTGCAGTCCAATCAGATCAAGAAGGCTGCTCAGAGGTTTTATGAGCGCAAATGGTGAAACTTGGTAGAGATATGATTAGTTTTCTTGCAATAAGGGTAGTGCCCAACTCATGTCAGAGCTATTGGAAGGAATGCCTGTAATTGAGTACCCACTGTACCTCTGAGCCCATGCACATAGCGCCAACGCCGCAGGAAACTGCCGCAGTAATATTTAGGAAGGCTCTTTCAGTGAGCGGCGTAATCAAAACATGATCCGCTGACCCTTGGTATTCATAACCATAACGAAACTCTGCATCGCCAATCTGCAAAACAGAAAAACAGGTGAAAATGAAAATAGCCAAGTTGCCAAAGCAACATAGGAAATCGTGTGCACACCTTTTAAGATGAATTAGCATAGTCTGCAGAGAATCTAGTCTGTGTCAGACATTACAAGAGTATTATTTTTAAAGCCATCGTCAGGAGGAAGTGTGAGGGTGGGATGTGGAGCATAGGGGTGTGACTTGACAGAGGTACAAGTTAAGGGTAAAGGAATAGTGTATGCACCAGCACCAAACATGCCTCCCTACTAGGTTCACCCTGCCTTCGAACACCAGCTTCAACCCTTCCCTCCCTGTACCAGCTCCAACTGGGCCACTGCACGTTCAAGGTGCCTGACTTTGCTCTATTCCTAATATTCATTCATGGATATTTACCTTCTGTAATCAAAACTGCAGTCGGTTCTATGTGAAAAGACCTATATTTAACGGTCTCAAGAGTAAAAGACCGATTTAAAATGCCCGATTTTATATTGATCGGAAAACCAGCATTGTAAAGGTCTTTTTCTCTAAAGAATGTGTCTTTTGTGTTAATCTTTGGGGGTTTTTAACCCCCCAGCACCCCATTGTTCTTCCCTGACCCTCACCCCCCCACCAACCTAACCCCACCTTCTTCTGCAGGATTTCCCTTAAATCAGGCATTTTCCATCCGAACCCCCAGCTCTCAGCCCCAGCCCCCTTCCCCACCCCTGCCCCCAACTCCCCAAACCAAAACACATACATACACACACACTTACCTGTTTGCGTCAGGCGCCAGCAAATTGTTATGTCCCCATTCCCATAGAGTCCTATGGGACTCTATGGTAGTGGGGACACGGAAACACCGACACCATTGCTAACGGTGCCAGTGCTTCCGTGAAGGGTTTGCCTACCATGGCCGTTGCGTCCGGCAGGGTCAAACCAGTCGGCCGCAGCAGCCACCGCAGGCAGACATGTAGTTTGCCAGTCCGGATTCTGGTTTTGCTGGTGCAGGTGACACAGGAGCCACCTGACTTACCAATCCTTTCCTCCTGTGTGCGCCAGCCAAGGACCATTCTGTGTCTCTCTCCCTCAACGCATGCCCAGCATTGGCATGGCACCTGTTACTTACACCTCAAACAGACATTTCGCTTAGATTTCCTCTCTAGTCAGTTCCGGTCTATTTCCAGCCCTGGGTGCAGTTGTTACCAACCAGGTAAAGCACTCAAGTTCTTATGAATGAATAGCTACTGGCATGCCCATATGTTTTGATAATAATGGTACTACTTTGGCAGTCAGTTGTTGAAAATGCTTAAAGGAATTGTTATAGATAACTTTTGTGCTTTAAGCTTAGTAAATTGGTGAGTCAAAGCTTTCACGTTGTCCCATACCATGTGTGAGTAGGTCACCCTGTACAGGGTTTTCTATGAATTATGATAAGGGATGGAGAGGGAGAGAGAGCACGGGATAGGCCTATGATACACCCAGGGCCGGCCTTAGCCCTGGCAAGGCTAAATTTGGTGGCGGTTCCGCCCCCCCTTTCAAGACGGTGGAAGGGGAACATTTGGGGTTGTGCTGGAGCTGCTGCCACACCAGCAGCGGGCAGCTCCCCCTTGCTGATGAAGCAGTTGCGCTCTAATGAAATGGAAAATGCCCCGCTCTCGTGCTGGAGCAGCCGGCACCAGCACGAGACCAGAGCGCTTTTGATTTTAATAGGGTCGCGTTATTTCATACCAGGGTTGCCCCACACTGTGGTGATGATCCCTCCTACCAAGTGAGGATATAATATATCTATTTAACCAAAAGAAGGGAAACATACATACTCCATAACATGACATGCTACCCTCAGATATCAAAACAAACAGCCACTTAGCATATGTGGGCTGTGTACAGTACAATTACTAACACATAGGACATTTTTCTAAAATGTCATATTTTAATTAATTTGCTTATTCGCAGAACAAGTATCAAAAAACATTAAAAAACACATATACACCACATATAAGTATACAATGATAAAAACTATTATTCCACCTCATAGATTACGTTCTCAAATGCTTGGAACACACACACAGTAGCAACTTAATTTCTCTTGTTTTCTACTGCGTTAACCTAACCCAACTTTTATAAGTTTCTGTCCTTGATGTTCTAAGTAACTGGACATTCTTCAGGGGTAGCATGTCATGTTATTGAGTATGTATGTGTCCCTTATTTTGGTTAAATAGATTTTAATAGGGTGCCTTCACCAAGATGGTGCCCCAGAGCCACAATGACGGAAGACAAGAGGTAAGGGGGGGACTAGCAGACTATGGAGGTTTGGTGGGGTTCCACCCTGCACTGAGGGAGAGAGGGAGAGAGGCGGAGATGGAAGGGCAGGTGTTGTGAGCCAGGGAGTGGTGGGACTGTCCCCCATGTTATTTGGCAGGCGGGAGTGAGGCTTGGATTTTCAAGGGTATCACCGTAGGTAGGGGAAAATTGTGGGGTGGGGTGGGGTGGGAAGGGTGGCATGACACACCCACAGTCATGGTGATTGGCGTGATAGCAGGGCGCAGTGGTAGAAAAGTGGTCCGGGAAAGGTGAATCCAGGAGAAGTGGATTGTGATGCGAACAAAGAAAACCAGAATATGGTATTGATGAATTACATTTAATGTATGACTTCTTCTTACTAATCCATTACTGTTACCAATGTTGGTGCATAATTGAGCACTGGTAGGTGGAGTGGGTTTCACCATGGTAAGGCAAGGATTCCAGGTGCACTGGGGTGGGGGCTAGAGGTGGTGGCACAAAGAATGAGGGCCAGGAGTAGCAGTGACGGGAGCACATTGGATGATTGCTACCTCGATTCCAATCTTCAACGCTTTTATAAAGTGCCCCTGTGCAGTGTGTTGCTGTGTACTGCCAGGGTAATCTACCCCTCTGCACCACCCATTGGCCTGCTGGAAAAGCAGGATCAGAGCAAGTGATTTTCCATGTGCACCAAATATATGGGTGAGTGCATAAATGCCTTGCCTCTGAACAGTATTTAATTGGAAATGACATTCTCTTTGTCCTTCAGATTGACATGCAACCTAACAAAATGGGAGGGAGCTGCAGGGCTCTAAATATGCTGTTCAGTGGAATCTAAACAAACAGAAGCCCAGGAAGGAGTGAGCCAGGGACAGGACAGGACCAGACAGGACAAACAAAAATGTAGCAAACAAGCAAGAACGCCTTACTGCTCGCATCAAGTTGTTTAAGTGTTACCAGGGAGGGAAACATGTTTGGTGACATTTGTGCTAAATAGTGCATTTGGTACAAAATATATATGGCAAGCCGCACACCTAATGTATATCAATGGTAAGTAGTGTATCTATATTAGCATCTATTTGGGTGCAGGGGAGCAAAGCAACTCTGGCACAGGAGTTGTAAAAAACAAATGTAGAAGAGGGATCTCAAACTAGAGAGACCACTGTCCCCTGCACACCATACAAATGGAGAATACCAGTTTTAACTCAGTTCAAATCGATTTAAAAATAATTCACAATTCCATTAAAGAAGATGATTCCAAACAACATTCGACATAAAGGTGGTCACACCGAATCTTCGTCCGTACTAATACATGAAATGAAAATGGCTGCCAACCAGTGATGGATGTCTTTAAGAACACCTTTGTGAACACCTTTATCAATAAATTCAATGGGTGAATTTTCGGACACTTAGTGTTACCGGTAAGCAGTTGTACGCACGGTTTGCGCATCGCAATATTTCTACTCTAAGCTCAACACTGTGGACCATTAATTATCTGTATGGGGCTATATTTCTCTAGACAAGTCCTATTTTCTACTTTTGGCACACAAGTTTTCGAAAAGAATGTTATTGAAGGTACTTTTTCTTTTAATTACTATTGTTACTTCGATTTGGCTATTATTGTTATGCTATCTTACTAGCTTCTTTTTATTTTTATTTTTACTTTTAAGCTCAAGCACGTTACTTGAATTAATTTGCCAGGTACTGTTTCTACTTACGATTTAAAATCTTTTACAAATTACCTCATGTGAAATCACAAGCTCTGAATCACTAATGAAACTATGCAAATTGATGGAACGACTTAGGGCACTCCGAGTTGTGTATATACTCGTTTTGTGTTACACTCACTTGTAGATAAATGAGAATTGATTCATCTTAAACCTGTTTTTAAAGGTTTAATATATATTTTTTTCTACAGTTTATTTGACTGCTCTTAATGAAGGGAGGTTCTCCCGAAACGCATATTCATTAGCTGGATACATTTGAATCTTGTTGTAGCTTTATGTTCTTATAATTTATGTAAACATGTATCTCAAATGCTGTTTGGAATCATCTTCTTTAATGGATTGTGAATTATTTTGAAATCGATTAACTGACTTAAAACGGGTATTCTCCAGCTTCATGATGGGCAGGGGACCGTGGTCTCTCAGGTTTCAGATCCCGGTTCTACAAATACTGCACTTGGGTCAGTTTTCTTGGTTGCCGCCTACTAGTTGCACAATGCACTAACTCATCAAACGGCCCACACATGATCAGAAAAATTGCTCACACTCAAGGTCGGCCTTTCTGGCACTGTCTATGGACCAGCTCGATTCTGGGAGCAGTTCTCCTTCCTACTTCGCTAGACATTCCAGAATCCTCAGAGTTTAATGGGGGTGGGGGTGTTCTGTAGTTGCTCCGCCACTTATCTTGTGAATAGAAACGCTACTGGAAGCAGAGCCTTGCTTATGAACTGCAAATCAATATTTCTTTCGAGACGCCATTTTGGTTTGTCACTTGATTTAAATTCATGCCAGGACAAGTAATTTTATTGCACTTTGGGGGCGCAAAAGGGAGAAGCACATGCAATCTACGTCTGGTTATCTTATATTAAGAACGAAATCCATGTGCATTTTAAGTTTATACAAACATCTAATTCACCTTTAGTGTCTCACTACTGTAACCCTTCAAGTACGCTTTCCATCTTCTGCAGAGCCATACTAGACACTTCCAATAGAGACGAGAATTGCTATTGGCGCATGGCCCCATGACACCAAGGGCATGTTAACCAGGCTTGGCGTTTTATTCAACAGCAATGTGCACACTCATATTCCAAGTTTAGCTTTCCACATTATGAGGCTGGGCCTAGAAGTCCAAGCAAGCAAAGCACTGTTGGATAAAAAACAAGGACTGGGCATGAGACCAGATGGCGACTCTGCTGCTATTAGCAGTCCCGTGGGTGACTTCATAGCACTTAATTAAGATGCTGGAATTGAGAAGGTAGCTTAGGCCAATTCCAACGTTTGATTCACTAAAGGTGTGCTTTCTTTACTCGTACCTACTTCCTGTATGTATCACTCCTTTACTCAGGAGCTGGCTCTGGTGGCATAAAATAAAAATAATTTTAAAAATAGACCGCCTTTACAATAATGCATTTTCTATTAACCTAAATCTTAAGCAAATAAATACTGGCTTGTTGAAAATATAAACCCATTGGCCCCACCAATGTACATAAGAATAAAATGCATATAATAAATACAGCATAACATTACAGTGCTGTTCAAGGAATACATAGCTAAAACTGACGAATTACAGTCGCATATGCAGAGGGTACCTTCACAAGAATGTCCATGGTGTTCTCATCATATTCGTGGCACAGGTGCGAGCGGAGCCTGGGTGTTGACTCAACCTTAGAAGCAAGCTGTTGAACAACATCCCGCTGTAATTAAAGAAGGAACTGTTAATGGAGCGCTCGCTTTACCGGCTAAGTATCTATGATAACGCTCTGAGCAGGCCTACATTATGTTTATTATTCCGCATTTGCATAATTTGCTTTGTGCGCATGCAGCAGAATTATTCTCTGTTTCACTGTCAGCAAAATTCCTCAAAGAATTTCTATTTAATGGCTCATGAGCAGCCTGCTGGAGATCGCGAAGCAATAAACGGCAGGTGGGTTCGGCAAACTCAGAAGCACAGCTGAGGCCCCGGCAGACCCGGATGCCGCTTATCGGCGGCAAATGTCTGCCGCCAGCAAATCAACCCTTTCATGCCGCAGAGGCCATCTCCAACCATCATACTGCACAGCGATTGCAGACCCTTGACTTCCACGCCAGCCACTGCATACAGTCCACCCAATGTATAGGCACGTTATAAATGCCATATCATACCATACCCCACAACCGTTGAACTCTTAACAGCAATGACCCACTCCACAGTCTTTTAACTCTTAGCCACACCACAGCTGTTCTAGTCTTACCAGTGTGTATTTGAATTTATTTGGTATTTATTAACTAGCTATATACCCGGCGCTGCCTGGGATTTTATTTCCTTATGGGTACTGTTTGTTAGAAATACCTTAAGGTACCTGACGCTTTTTTCGGAAAGGCTCCATAAGAAAGGTGAAAAGAAAATTTCACAAATTTGTTTTTATTATTTGGAATTTTAAAAATGTTTTCTTATAGACTATACAACACAATGTATTGTTCTTCTTAAAAGCTCATTCTGAAACGTAGAACTGTATGTGAGAACAACATTGGAATTCTTGAGCAGCATGATGGGTGACATTATGTCGATGGTACTAACAACTATGGACCTAAAGTTCAATATTACTAAACTACATGTTCATTGTAAGGCGTGTTTATAAACCGAAAATGTTTGTTTCCCTTCCCGGTGAACACTGTCACTTCAATTACGTTGGGCAGCATGTTTTGACGCATAACCTTATGCTATTACACAGCCTGGGTGGGTTGAGATTGTGAAGCATCATAATGGCTGACCCAAATTTCAGTCGAAGGTGATGTGGTGGCATTGCCAGTGGGTCAAGTGAGTTGAGGAATTCTGTTGGATAATTTACGGCTTCGTCAGCATCCACCACTGTATTCATTGAGTTGTACTCAGTAACTGTGCCCGGAAGCATATCCAGAATCTGATTATTAATTTCACTGACAGAATAATTTTTAGCAGCAAGGATGGCTCGTTCACAGAAATACTCATGATTTTGTAATTTGCTGATATTTTTGGATATACTTTCTGTATGAGTTATGTAACCGATGGCACCATCTTGCAAAAATCCTCTGGAAAGGTAATTTCACCTGATGCCGCAACAATTTGGAAACTTCTGGAATGTGCCCTGCCGTCACCTTCACCTCTCAGGTGCATTCACCTCTCATATGCCTTTGCTTCACATACGCCAAAACTTCAACAAGCCACAAACCATTAACATGGTGAAAACCCTAAGGCTGAGGTCAGTCCAAATGGCAGAACTCGAAACTGATAATGAGAACCACCAACGGCGAACCTCAGGTACTGTCTGTGTTTGTGATGGATTGGCACATGAAAGTAAGCATCCTGAAGGGCAATGATACCATCCAGTCCTGAAGCTGGAGGGCCTGAAGGATCTGAGAAAGGGTAACCATTTTGAACTTGTCCTTCCTGAGAAATTTGTTTAATTCTTTTAAATCCAAAATGGGTCAAAATCCTCTGTCCTTTTTTGGAATTAGGAAGTACGGGGAGTACCAACCCTTGTTCCTTTCTGCTACAGGTACTGGTTCTATAGCACCTTTCTCTAATAGGGTCAAGATTTCCTGCATAAGGAGCAGATCTGGAACTTTGAAAGAGTTGTTCCCCGGTTGATGACTCTGAGGCTTTTTTAGAAAGGGAAGGTGGTAACCCTGGGCAACTGTTTCCAATGCCTATGCATCAGAAGTAATGCCTCACCTTTCTTTCAGATGCAGTGAGAGTCTGCCTTCCACTGGGGTCTTATGTACTAAGACCTCAGAGAAGTTTTGAGGTGGCTGGAGCAGGGGCTGATGGTAAAGCAGCTGCTGCCTGGGCGGTTCTAGTACCTCTTCCCTGTCCACCACGGGGGAATCTTTTCTGACCTCTTTGATGGGACAGTCCTCTCCTCCTTCCAACTGAGGAGCGAAAGTGAAAGGACCTACTCCTCCAAGGTGTGCCAGTGGGGCAGTTTTGTGTCCATCTAACAGCAGCACCAAGGGACTTTGCTGCCGCTTTAGAGGTCTGCAACTTCTCCAGGCTCTCATCCGCCTTGTTACCAGATAAATGTGTGCCATCAAAGGGCATGTTAAGCAACCTGGATTACACATCTGCAGCAAAACCAGACTTTCTTAACCAGGCAAATCTGTGCATAACTGTAATAACCGGCATGGACCTGCTGATGTTGTCAGCAGTGTCGAGACCTGTCTGGAGGGATTCGCATACTGCATCTTTACCATCCTTGACTAGATTTAAAAATCCATCTCTTTCCTTCCCTACAGAGATATGATTAGCCACCATTGCTACACATTCTCAAATAGTGTGAGTGAATCTGGCCAACGTGCATATAGCATTTGCTGACTTTAGTGCCATACTTCCCGCAGAGAAAACTTTCTTGGCCCAAGCGGCGTAATGCTCGTCATCTCTGTCTGGCGGAATCGTCGGGTATGAGTTCTGTTTAGAGGTTGATGTGGCAACTTGTACCACTAAACTTTCAGGAGTGGGATACTTTGTCAAATAACTGGGGTCACTACTGGATGCAATGTATTTTGATGTTAATTTCTATTGACTGCCGGAAACAATTCTGGTGTATCCCAATTTGTACTCACTCTCCTTTGCAATGCCACATGAAAAGGAAGAATAGGATCCTCCTGGGGTCCTTTATCTAGGATGTCAGTCAGATCATCCTGTTCGTATATTGGTGTTGGTCTTTTCCACCCATAGATTCTACCACTCAAGACATTAAATGTCTATAAGACCCTTCAACATGGTCAGTAGGGTCGTATCTAGTCCACTTGCCATTTGCACAGACTCCTGTACATTTTCTATCCTTGATTCTGCTAATATCAAAGGCTTAGGGACCCCAGGTCTTCTATACTGAAGACCAAAAGGTTGTGAATCATTCAAAGAATGTTCTGATTCCTCATAAATCGAAGAAAGTGACTCAAAGAAGTCCTCTCTTGGTAATGGTGTATGCATCTTTTCTGTGATGCTCAATGGCGTCAATGGTGGTGCCGAAATCTTCGACACAGTCGACGTCGAGTGCTTCAACGCTTTCGGCATCGAGGACTTGTCTGACGCTTTTGGTGTAGAGGACCTGTCATTAGCCGATGAGTAGTCTTTTGGTGCCGGAGGCGTCTGGGACTTCTTCCTCGAGGAAGATTTGTCTCGACTCGAGGGATCCTTCGACCGCTCTCAAGGATATTTCTCTTTGCCTTCTGGGCCCGAGGGTGCACGGCTTTTGCCCTTATCCTTTTTCTTGTCAAGTTTTTTGACCTGGGTATGGCTTTCATATGTGTTCAAGGGGGTCAAGGCTGCATTCTCAAAAACTTGCATCATTTTTATTCTGAACTTCTCCCACTCAGCTTGAGAGGCTGATTTATGGGGAGGAACTCAATGAAGATGGCAACCTATGGTGCCTTTTCCTCGAACATCATGAAGATGACGTGTGGTGAGAACCGCTGGGTGATCTCGATCTCTTTGTCTTTTTACAACGAGGAGAAATATTTCTTGAACTCATCTGAAGACACTTTTTTCAACTGGGTCGTCAAAGGGGATTTTGACCTACCTACCACTAATTTTCAATCCATTTCGAAGAAGTAGTTGAGAGGAAGTCTAGCAGCAGGCTAGTAAGCATGAAGATAAGAGGACAAGGAAGAACACTGAGGACTCTAATATTGCAACCAGGCATTCAATGTCCTTTTCACTAGCCTGTATTTTGTCATACTTCTATTTTTGTAATCCTACTTATCATTCAAATAATTAATATATTTCTGTCCACAAAATGGTAGAAATATTTTACTGGGATTTCATACTGTAGGTTGTGTAGTGGTACTGCCAATATGTGTTAAGACCAGTGGACTGTTCTGAGATTGTCATTAGCTGATTTGTTATAAACAACTCTGTATCCTGATCTTTAGTTGCATCGGTTTCCTGTGTATGCAGCCAAAATCTTTTCTCTACAGTTGTCATGCTGGTGGTTGACATCAGCATGTTATTAGGATGGTTACTCAGTTCGCTATGGTGAGGAGATGGAGAATGACCCACACCTCGGATGCAGTGGATCTCGCAAGCTTTCCAAATCTCACCAAGTGATGATGCATTTGAGCAGGCAAGGGCAATTCTTAGGATGGCAACTGAGTTGTTAGGGTACAGTTACACAACCTTATAACACTCAATAAGACATTGGGGGTCATTATGAGGTTGGAGATAACCATGGCATTATTGGCGCCATGGCTGCCTCCAAAACCTCACCGACTCTGCCCTGGTGAATGGAGCCATTACCGCCCCATTCCAAGGTTGATGGGGGCGGCAATTCCCCATTCACCAGGGCCCTTCCCCATTCCCATTTGAGCCCCCATAGGCTCAATGGGAATGGGGAAGGTGCTAATAATGGTACCGCAAATTGCTATTATTAGCACCAAAGTCCCTTTGCAGGTCCCGTCCTTAACGCCTGGTAAAACCAGGCATTAAAGTAGGATCCGCAAAGGGAACTTGTGATAGGGTGGTAAGGGATTACCGGTACCGGTGCCCTTACCGGTACCAGTAATCCCTTACCGCCCGGGTCGTAATGAGGCCCATTATGCGAACAGCACAGCTGCACCGTACCCCAGCCGAAAGGGTTTGTGCTTCCTCTGGATCTGCTCCTTCTCCAGTGGGCTGGCCTTCATCCTGCTTGCCTACAGCACCGGTGGAGTCATAGCAGAAGAAGTGCAAACTGAAGCTGTCACATCTAGGAAACTTGACTTTGACTCCAATGTCCAAAGAAGTTCTATAATTTACAAGTAACGTGCAACTCAAAAACAAGGAAGAGCATGGACCTGATGAGTTAGTATTATGAAGCACCCCACCTTTGGTATGAGATTTATAAAAATAGAATCTAATAATATCCTGTGCATTTGGAGCAGTTCAGTAGCTTGTCAGAATTTAGTGCTTATCAATGTCTACATTCGGAAGAAAGATTGACACTCCAGAAATATATTGTTTCCCTCTTGCACTGTCATTATACATATTAGGAGGCTTACTGCAATACCCAGACTATTCATGAGAACCTAAATGTTCTAATTGACACTATCTCCTCTACAGAGCCCTTATCTTTGAAATGCCCAGCCAATACGGTAGGACTCTTGAAATGTTTTAAATTATATATTTATGGTGGTACCTATACCTCACAGCCTTCACACAGTTATCAGGACTTTGGAATGCACTTGGAGACTTACACTGCAATGGCAAAGCAGGATGGAAAAGGGAGGGGAACAGCAAAGAAAAATAACAATAACGGTCCTACTAGGCCTTGTGTCATTTGGATTGTTCAAGTGCAGTAACAAGAAGGGAGAGGCAAGTGGGGGTGTGTGGGAAGGGGGGAGTGCCAGACGGTGTGGGATGCGCTAGTGCTAGGGCGGGATGGGATGTGCAGGGCAGAAGGAAAGATTGCAAGTGAAGAGTGGTCCGGGGGGGCCATGGTCTAGGTGAGTGCTAAGGGGAGGCCAGCTGGGCAAGTGGCAGGGAATGCAGGGAGTACATGGAGTGAAGGTCCACAAGCTAAGTGTGAGGACATGGTTGGACTGGGTGGGGGGCTGGTGCCCTGTAGGACTCAGAGGGAACCAGGCAGTCAGTCAATGAGGCAGACCGGAGCATTAGCAGGGGAGGGGGATATGGAAGGAAGAAGAGAAAGGAGGATCTTGAGGAGCTTCTGGAACTTAAGGAGATCCGGGTCAAGCCTGAGAGGGGCAGGGAGACCATTCCAAAAGGAGGCTTCTGCAGTAGAAAGAGATCTGTCCCCCACCCTCTGCTTGGAAAAGCTTCTGATCTGCAAGGATTTGGCGCAATCAGACCGAAAGGCTTTAGCAGGAAGGTATTTAGGGAGAGAGAGTTGGATGTAGTGTGATCCCAGGCCCCAGAAAGCCTTGTCGATGATGCAGAGAGTCTTGAACTTGATCCTTGCAGCAACCGGGAGCCAGTGGAGAGATTTTACGGCTGGAGATATGTGGTCCCTGGGCTTGATGCCAAGGATAAGTCTTGCAGTCCTACTCTGGATAGTCTTTCATCCTTTCTTGTAGAACAGCTTGAAAATTAGATTTATGTTGCACTTTACAGCCATTAATTGATAAGTAACTGCTTACAGTAGTATGTTTACTGTATGCATTGTTGGAGTTTAACAAATGAGAGCAAAAATCTATTTGTAAGCTATTACTTATTTTAAAGCATAAAATATTTTAGATGCATTTTATTAAACTGTCTAAACAATTTTTGTGTAACACATTAAGCACTGTATATTAGGCTTTTTTGTAATCCAAACAGATTGCACACTGATTAGATGTGCCACCCACTGGAAGGACTCTTACATTATATTACGATAGAGGCCAGGTTTTAAAGAGAATTACAGTATATTGCAATGTATGATAAGGAATAGACCTCAGGGTCTACAACCTTTAACTATTCAGACTATCAACCTTATGCCGCTTAACATGGTGACGTATCATGGCTTTGTATTGCAAAACATCTGGAGAGCCTCAGGTTGCATACCCCTGAAGGGTATCCCCAACTGCCCATAAAAAATATATTGCAAGCCACCTCAAAGCTCTGTGGCCCCCTAAAAGAACTTTGCTGATAACGTACAGTTGGGGGTACTTTGTCATATAGAACGCCTCACTCACTACCCTCTCTCCCACATTCAGGTTTTCTATCACCATCCGCTGTATACCGTTTAATGGAACCTCTATACAGCATTTCCTTACAATATGCTCTGCATCACATTCAGTCTTCAAAACCTGGCCAACACATGTCACTCTTTGCCATTCATGATTTCACACTTTAATCCCAAAATGTCATGTTCCCCTCTACATCTGAAAGTGCCACATATCTGGAAATGTTTCAATGGTAACCCCAAATTATGACGGTCGGTATCCAAATAAAACCAGATTTCAACCCAAATGATCCCTACTTTCTTTTCATTAAATTGTAATTTCCATCCAGATTATCAGCCAAATGACCACAAAATACCACAGAACTATTCAGTGTTGTCAACTTGAAGAAGGAGAGCATTAGTTTACAGGATTTTTTCTAGCACGTCAACAGGATAAACAAATTGAAAGCAATCGGTGTTACTTCGAAACGTAAAAGGTAATAAAATTACAAATGTTGATGTATTGACATACATTCTCTAAAAGTAAAAATATTCTAATAAAAAATGATAGTGGTGTGTAACCTTGGTGAAACGCACACTCACTGAATTCTCCTTTCTGCTGCTAGAAAATCCATTTGATAGTTTCCCGTCATGATTTTTGATAGGGGCCTACGCTCCCTGCTGATATTTGATAGCATTCACTCTGCTCCTAATATCTGGTTCCCCAGTACCTCTGTCCACACCCGATATCATCTCAAATGTGGTCTATATCAGGGTCTGACCCTGCACAGAAACATTAAAAGCTAATATGTACGCAGTGAAAAGGTACAATACCACATCTGCGGTACTGTCTGTACAGAATACCCTCATATCCACAGGCCCACATGCCCAGCATGCCAAGTACCTGGTAGAGTAGTAACAGAATGTGGTTGCTTAGCTTCAGACTTCCGCCCTGTGTAAGTCTTGCTTCGTCATCACGTGGCATGCTTCCATCTTCATTAATATCACAGCTTGAGGAGCTCTTCAAACTATCTGTTGAGTAAGCCGGTTGTGTCAGTAAATCTTGTGTACAAATTCATTTCAAAGTCATTCGAAGTGGTTGTGGACATCAAAAACCCACTTTTTTTTGTATACCCTTTTACCCAATTGTTTCCCAATGTATTTAAATCTCGAAGTTACGCATAGGGTTTTGATGCACAACATATATTAAGTAGCTCGAGTAGTCATGGAACGGCATGTATGCACAACATCAAACTAGTATTTGAAAGGGTAATTGTTATCTGTTGGAGGCTGCGGTGAAATGCGAAGAAGGAAGCACTGTAATCAAAAAAATAATACAAATCTTTCTGGGACCTGTTGTCTCTTTGCCCCAAAGTCTCAAGGAGAACACTAGGTACCCTCCCCTTTACACAGAGCTATCTTTCCCGCAAGGCCCAGTATGTATGTAGATATGGAATTCATAAAGTGCAAACCTGGCAACGGAGAAGTTCAAAGAAGATGTACCCATCGGGTTACAATTACAAGTAAGGGTGCTGGGGTAGCAGAGGATCAGGGATTGGTACAGGGAGAAGGGGTGACAAGATCTATAGAGGGAGAGATATAGGGTTGTGTGGAGTGATTAGTGATTCGAGAGTTGTGTGCAGGATGGGAAGAGCCCCTCTTCCAAGAAGGCATCCCTGCGTGGCGGTCTTGTACACCAAACCGTTCTCTAAAATATTGGGCAAAGAAACACAGGCAGAGGCGTAGACAGGGTTGGGCCTGAGTGGGCAAGGCCCACCCAAAATCTGTAACTACCCACTCAGCATATCTGCGTGGACATTTACAGGTGTTACTGCCACTGTGGTTGGCCCAACTGCATTAGCTTTAGGCCCCACTTGTTAGACAATCCTGGCTACGCCTCTGGACACAGGTGTGCGAGAGGTTGAGTAGGCAGGCACATCAGGAGGGTTTGTACGATTCCCCTTTGCCTACATGAGTGTTCATCTAAACCTTACATTATATCAAGCAAACAAAACATCTTTGGTGTCTGCAAAGCCTCAACATGCTAATGGTTGACGGTTCTAGCAGCTCTTTAATTTATTTATGTATTTATTTAATAGTAATATACATACAGACACACTTTGGGCCTCATTATGGGTCCTACGGTAGGCGTTCCGGTAAATACCAGCACGGCTGCCACCGGAGTCAGAAATCTACCAGCACCTGGCAATAAATGGTGCCGGTACATCCATCGAGGTATGCTCGCGAGTGCCGGTCAGACCTGGTGGGCGGAAAGGCACGCCCGAGCAAAACTCGTAGTTTGCCAGTCCGGTAACAACAATGCTGGTATCTTACTGGCACCGTTGTTCCAAGACCGGCAAACTTGTAATGTGGCCCATTTGCTTTGTATATAACAATCATAAAACACACAATAAATTATCATTAAAATGTATTCTTTTTAACTTATTTGAGAACTGCATTGTTACTGGTCTTTAGAAGCCATTTGTCATACTGAGTAGCACTCAAGTCGGCTGCCTTTCGCCCATTCTATGGGAAGAACAAACGGAATTCAATTATTAGACTTAAGAGGAGCAGTTTTATGGCTGATAAGAAGGATGTCTCCCATCACTGGGGTTTTACATGAATCTGGCCGGCATTCCTTTGGTTGTTTTCTTTCTTTAAACTGAAAATGCAATCCACCATTTCTAAGACATTTCAAATCAAAACACCAACACTGTAATTGAAAAGATATTCATTTGCCATCAAACCACCAGTTTCACACACAAGTGCGATACAAATACAGCTTGTTATTTCTCATTTCACTTTTCTTAAGTCTTACTGCTAGCAAATACATAATAATATGAATGAAGAGATTCACAAAAAATAGCACAAATGAAAGGAGTGCAGAGAATGTGCAGTTTTCATTTGTGCTATTTTTAGAAATGCGCCGGTCACCTCATTCTCAAAGGTGACCTGAGCCTTTCAGGAGGGGCTGGACAGTGACGGAACAATGCTCTGTCCAGCCTCCTTGCATGCCCCAACCACACACTGTGACGTCTGTCTCAGCGTGTGCTTTTGGACCACAAAATTAATACAGGCGATACACTTCTACAACTGGCAATACACTTTTCACACCAGTCGAATTCATGGCGCTACAGAAAAGGCTGAAAAATGTGTTCGGCAAGTGGAAATATTAGGATTGTCGGTAAGTACCACTAGTGGAATTTTCCAACAGTGTTCATTCAGTGGTATTTCATACTGACTGGCGGATTACAAGGAAACCAAATTTAAGATTGGGCCGGCAGGATAGTTTAGGGGAAACATGTTTGTCTTGGAAGCAAGACAACACAGAGCAACACAGGTTCCAGTACCAGTCCTGCACTTAGAAACTGGTCTCTGGTATTAAAGTGTGTTATAAAAGATTAGTACCCGGCGAGAGTCAAGCAGAATGCAACACGCATTCTGATTGGCTCTCGCCGGGTCCTTACCCGGACGAGAATCCTTCGATTCTCGGCCGGGATTCCAGCTGCCTTGTCCTCGGCGTGAGGGCGTGGAAGCCCCTCAGCCAATAAGGAGGCTCGAAGCGGGGCCATCCCCGCTCCGAGCCTCCCACGGCTGAGAGGCTGCCTCCGCCCCCCAGCTGGAGACTCGGGTAAGCTTTTTTTTTTTTTCCCTCCCTCCTCCCTACCCCACCCCACTTACCTTCTTGCTCATGCGTCCCTGGTGGGGGACGATGGCAGCCTCCAGCATTGCGGAGACTCTGCGCCTCCACACAGCTGGAGGCTTCCATCGTCCCCTGGCAGAGACGAAGGTACGTTTTTATTTGGGTTTTTTTCTCCCCCCTTCCCCTCCCAACCCCACTTACCTTCTGCTTTTTTTTTTCGGGAGCGGACACTTGTGTTCCCAGCGCGTCCGCTCCCGAAGGCCGCCCTGGAAAGAGAAAACGGACTCGCGTTTTCCCTTTCCCGGCGGCCATTTTCTTGGTCTTTTTTTTTTTCTGTCCCGAAACGCAGCGCTTTTCAGTACAGAAAAAAATGCTTTTAGTGCCCCGGTCACGCATATAATGCGGGCCGGGGTACTAATGGCAATATGACCCTCGCGGCGGGGGCATTACCGACTCAGGTTATGCCCCGGGGCCTTTGTATAACTATGGGCCCTGGGGCATTACCTGAGTCGGTAATGCCCCCGCCGCTCGGGTCATATTGCTTAATTAATGAATTAAGATGTCTTATCTGTGGCAGAGAGATAGGGGCAGCAACCAGTTTTTTGCTGCAGGAAGTGCTATTTGAGGAATGTGACCCTCTTAGTCACCTCTTTCTTTTTCAAACCTCATCTATAAGAAGAACACAAGTGTGTATACATAGGTGCTGAACATCAATGAGGCCCATACATGACAAGTTGGGTTCTAATAACTGCTGTTGTTCAAGATCATAGTATCTGGCATCACTTATGTCATGATAATTGCTTTCCATGTTCTCTATTTCTTATTCCTTCTGTAGCAGAACTTGCACATGTTTGTGGTATGCACTGACCAAAGCTTAGGAGACAACTAGGTATGACAAAAGAAAATGTGGCATGAGCCCCCTAGCTATCTGGCAAGATGTCTCTTAGAGCTCTTCTATACTACACCAGTTATAGACTGGTCAAGATTCTTACTCATGATCTTGTTGGACTCATTGGTATTTATGTGCTAGGATGGGGGGGGGGGTAACCGGTGGCACATTTGGGCTCCACTTGCAGGAACTCTTCTCTATTGTGACTGTGAGCAATTTGTGTCTGGAAAGAGTGTAGAAGCCCTGTATGGTTTTTAACTAATAAACTGATACAGCCAATTCCATCTCAGAACGGGTAGCTTGCTAACCAGGCATCCCTTTCATAAACTCCATGCCAACGCATACCATACACCTGGGCCCGGCTGCATGAGTACTCTGTTCTGCATCACCTGCTCTCCAGTGGCACAGGGCAGATGCAGATGTCACTCCAGTGCCATAGTTGCATTTGAGTTTACACCACTGTTCTAGATTCCATATAATTATGATAAACCCCTCACATGGTGATAGGGTAACCAGAAAATATAAGCCATACGCTTTATGGTATAGTAGTGGATGGTTTACTTAATTATTAAGCGCCATATCCAATCTATATCTTTCCTGTATCAACACGGTGAGCCCAGCTCAGCTATGAAGTGTTATGTTCATTCTGGTTAGAAGGCCTGTCCTTGCCAGCCCAGCAGGGCCATAGACTGAATGACTGTATCTTCCCTTTGATCCTTTGTGAACTCGGTAGTACCTCTTTCCAGGCCAGGAAGCCCTCATCAGGGGTTGGCCTGGGAAACAAGAATCAAAGGGCACACCCCAAAACAAAGGGACTATCCTCGCACCAGGGTGTTGCATACCAAAAGGGCCTTTGATGATTATCGGTCTGAGAAGGGAGCAGGGTTTGGTGTAGACAGAGAGAGATCAGCATGGTTGGAAGAGGGTTTCGCCATCTTGTTTCTTTATGTATCTCTCTCTCCTTCCTTTCCCCTCCACTTCCTTTAGCACAAAGATGTGATGTCAGACAGCAGGGACCATTTATACAGGGATTGGAGCCCTTAAAGAAGGATTGCATTTGTCCTATCATCTGTGGACATTTGCTTGTAAAAGAGGTGGCCTCCCACTCCTTCTTTGATTCATCCCTTGATGATGTTAATGCTTTAAGAGGAATTTGTGGGACCCTGTTGGGAGGGCAGTCTTTTCCAAACTACTCCAGTTGTGAGATGAAGGCAGGTGATCCAAGGTAGAGTCAGGCTCTGCTCCCTAACCATCCCCAGGACATATTGAGGTGGCCTGTTGCTGGAGCAAGACCAGCCACTCTGCCAGCTGCACCGGTACTTAGAACCTCAGTGGCGGTGAAGGACCCCTGCAGGTGTTTGCCATCCTCCCCTGTGTTTGAAAGAACGAGAACAAGGACCTATCCTGTCCCTGAGCCCCAGGATTGGGGCTCACAGCAAGTGAAGAAGCCAAGCAGCTGGTCTCCTGAATTTCGACCGTGTTCAAACACATTCAAACCAACAGCAATACATTATTATTGACTGCTAGTTACGCCTGCTGGTCCACCTTTGGACATAGAGACTGGTTAGGTACCACTTAATCCCTTTTCTCGCACAAGAACTTGCATTGAATGTGTTTCTATTTCTATCACAAGCAAGCCCACTAGTTGTGAAAATAGAAAAAGCATTAGTTTCTATTTCTAGTGCGAGCAGGCCCAATCACTACAAAAAAAATGATAGTTTAATTTCATGGGTGAGCACCAGAGAACATGCCCCACTAGTCTGTGGGGGCCTTCTATGTGCCTTCAGACTAATGAGGAATGTTTTAGGGTCCTGCTGGAGATGGCAGCCTGTCCTTCCCTGTAGGACTCTTACCTATCTCCATCTTGGAATATTTTGGGCAGTAACACTGAACAGATTCAAACGTTTTAGGGATCTTGAATCATCCCCATTCAATGGTATGAGTTTTCTTCAATTTGTTTCAAGCAGGATTCCTCCCGATACCAGCCTTCTTGGGCATCTCTATATCTTTACAGGAATGTTAATATGGAAGTTTAGGATTCCGATGGCCATCTGTAAACACCCAATTTCATGTGTCTCCACTCCTTAGTCAGAGTGTCTAAATGGTGCCCCAAGGCATTCACTCTCCTTGAGTGACGTAACGGTACAATTTCCAAATTATATACATTGTTCAAAAAACAAGCAGCAGTTACCTAAATGTTTGATTTGCCAACCCTGTATGATCTGATAAGCTGTAGGAACCAGAAGGACCAACCACAGCAGATGCATAGATATTCATAACATTTTGCCACCATTTTGGTCAGGGATAGAGGGATTGTCATTTACACATTGGGAAGTGATGTCATAGGAAGTGAATATCCCAAAGTGTAATATGGAAATGTCACTTAATTTGTCTTTCCGACTTGATAAAAATAAACAGGACAAGCAAACAAGTAACCTTGTACTTTTGTAAGGCCAAGCTTATAGATGTTCCTATAACATTGATCCGAAGTATAAAAGGTGGGCACCTTTCATGAAACCTTCAATGTACAAAGGCACATAGATGCTCCTCTGAACCTCTGATAACACCTTATCAAACAGAGAAATGGGGGTGGGAACAAGTATTGGAGACATGTTAGCCTTGGTAGTGACAGGGCTTTCCAGCCCCATAAACCATTGATGCAGAACACAAGCAACTTACCTTCTATCCCAGGGAAAAACATGTTTCCTAGTCCTGGGCTGACCATTTTTTCAATATTTAAATTTTACAGTGTTCAGTGTAATGGGGCTACTGCAAAAGAAGGGGCACTCGCTGCCCCAGTGGTGTTGCGAACCCATTCCAACAGGGTTCTACAATGCTGGCCAGTCAAGCTGCTGGGCTTATGGGGCCCTTGCTAGGCCAACAGCCCTATGTTCCTGAACCTTGCAGTGCTGTTGTTTGTGTACATATATTTTGGGCCTATTTCTGTGGGACTTTGGGCCTGCTTCTTTGAAAAATAGTATGCAAGCATGGATTCCATTAAAAAGCTGAGTGTGTTGCCTTGGAGACACCCAAATCAAGAGAAGGCCACTGAAGCAATAGCGTGTGATCTTGAAGGTTAGAAAAATGTGTTTGGATGTGTGCATGTCGGACTATGTTACAATAATGCAGACTTATTTTATTGGCATCAAAGTGCTATACTGGCTATTTCTACATAGATTGTGGTCACAGCTTTATGAAAGTGATTTACAGTGACCATACTGGCATAGATTGTGGCTGCAGCTTCATTAAAGTGAATTACAATGACCTTTTCTGAACCTGCTAATAGATTGTGGCCACAGCTTAATCACAATGATTTACAGTGATCATACTAGAAAAGGTTGCAGCCACTTCTTCATGAAAGTGATTTACAGTGAACATACTGACATAGATTGTGGCTGCAGCTTTATGAAAGTGATTTACAATGAATTTTACTCGCATAGATTGTGGCTGCAGCTTCATGAAAGAGATTTACAATGGTTGTAGCTTCATGAAAGAGATTTACTCTGGTCAATCTGGCATAGATTCTGGCCACAGCTTCATGAAAGTGACTAACTGTGGCCATACTGACAAAGCTTCCAGGTGCAACACCCATTTTGTTTACAGTAGCAGTGCTAGCATCTATCATGGACGCAGCTAGATGAAAGGGACTTACAATGACAATGCTGGCATCTGTTGTGGAGATGGGCATTATGAAAATGTTGTTCAATGCTACAGTGTACTGTTGATGGCATGGAATATATTGGATATTTTCATGTGCTACCCTAGATAATCAATTGCAAATTGTATGTCTTTTTACCCCATTTTTCGCAAAAAGTGTTCTGCAAAATGCACCATTTCACATTACTTGAAACATCGTCTCACATGGAGAGCCCCTCTAACAACATTACTTAGGGCTACCTCATAAATCTTGGTCACCTGCACAAATTTGTAGGCATTTTTAATGTCCCGTAACTAAAATGATTCACCTGCTGCCATTGAACTTGAATTGTTTACAATGCTAGTACCCACTCAGGAGCCGCATCCTGGCACAAAAAGCTGTGTCCACACTGGCATGCACATTGTAATATTACTGGTCACGCACAGTCAGAATTACCTGTTCACAAATCTGCATTCATTCAAAGGCAGAGCACATAGTAAACTATACTAGTGTAACATACCACAAAGGTTTCCAGCACAGTCAGCTCTTCCAGGGAAGCTGCGTGCATGCCTTTGGTACATGATTACCCATTATGAAGCCATCCGATGTTTTGGACTTCAACTCCGATGATCCGTAAGAAGAACAGTCAATAGTGAAGGATCATGGGTGTGGTAGTCCAAAACATATGGAAGGCCACATAATGGGTAACCCTGCTGTAGTAAATGGGATTTCAAGTGTGGTACCCGGAAATACTACACTTAGTATTGGGTGGTGTGAGTGACTGATGGATATGGAGGAACATGAATTGAGAACTGTCATTCATCTCTGCTGATGCTTCTCTTGGCACCAACCCCTCTGAAGGAGCAGACATGTTAAGAGAGGTTTGGAAGGGGCCACCATATAGAACGGCAGAGCTGCGGAAGGACCCAGAGGATCCATAGAATGGCAGAAGAGATTTGACTTGTCATGTAGATGGTCCTGTTTCTAATGCTTACTAGGAAAGGAATCACTTCACATGAAATATTCCTACTTGTGTGAAATAGGCTTTTCAGCATTGGCTGTACTGAAAACAAAATACTGCACAAGGTTGGAAGTGGAGGAAAACCTCGGAGTGAGGGTCTAAAAAAAGCCACACATTGACTCACTTTCTGCAGAGACAGGACCACATTTCCCAATAGTACTTGCTCTGTAAAATCAAATTGCCTTCTGCTGAATATACTAATTGGAATGTATTTTGAGAAAATAAAAGCCCTACTGGAGAATTTGGTGTTTACTTGCACAGTTTCTATGTTTAGATTGGAAGTGATTGTCCGATTGTCTTGGAATGTCTCCCCAACAGCATATCGCTTCAAAAGTATGGCATCACGCATTCTGTAGCCATCTCTATAAAAAATAAATAACACCAACACAGAGAGGGGGGTTAGTGGGGATCCAAAACTATTTAGTTCTTGCTCTGGGGAGGCCTTAGCATAATAAGTTTGAAGACCACTGATTTATAGCTTTGCAGACTAGGAGAAGGAACTTGAAAAGGGAGGGGTTGTGATTGGAGAGCCCACAAGTATGTTGTCGGGTTGCTTGTAGAGAGTGCGGCTAGCAAAGTTAAGGGCTTTGTCTACAGAGGGGAAGGAGTAGAGAGGAAGGCCAAGGAGCAGGCTCAAGCAGTAGTCAAGTTTGCAGAGGAGTACACAGGTGGAGATTAGAGATTTCATAAAGTGGATAGTAAGAAAATGACACATTTTATGAATGTTTAGAAGGTCAATATGAGCAGCAGAAGCAGTGGTAGGTATGAATTGTTGCAGTCAGTCAGGGGTTGCTATCAAAGAGGACCCCCAAGGCTGCAAGCCTTGGGCAAGGGAGCAAGAAGGCCAGGTGGGAAGTAGATATGGGAGGAGAGTGGAGAGTTGGCATTGGATTCTGAGTTAAAGACAACCTCCATTTTTTAGGCAGAAGAGAGCCTTCCAGTGACGAATTGCAGTGAGAAAATAGTAATCTGTGCGAGGTGGCTGGTGTGAAGGAGGGAAAGACCAAAAAGATTGGAGTGGCATCAGCAAAGAGTTGAGATTGATAGCCAAAGGATGAGATAAGTCTTCCTAGGAAAGAGGTACAGTGGGTAAAGAGGAGAGGTCCAAGTACTGATCCTTGGGGAACCGATAGGGAGATGGGTGGGGGCATGGTTTGTCAGTTCCAGGAGGCAACACAACGTTTGACCACCCAGGTAAGAGGCGGTCCTTGTGACAGCAGATTTCTGAAATACAAGGTCTTGAAAATTAGGAGGTGCGCAGAGTGGTTGACAGCTTCAAAAGCAGCAGAGAGGCCATAAGGATAAGTATGGAAGATCATTTGGGGTGGCGAGCATCAGATAGAAAGTTGGAGGCACATAAGTGCAGTCTCAGTGGAGTGTTTACTACAGAAACCATATTGAAGTGGATAACTAAGGCCCTAATCCTCAAGGTACTTATGATCCAATTGAAGACCACCTGCTCAAGGATCTTTAAATAATGGGGAATGAGGGAAACTGGGGTGTAGTTTGCCAGGATGTTTGGGTCAGCAGAAGGTTTCTTCAATGGGGGTAGGATAGTTGCAGATTTGAAGGAGGCAGGGAAGCGTCAAGTAGAGATGGAGAGAGAGGTTAAAGGGCTCCAAGAGATAAGGGCAGGTGATTAATCCCACAGCTCTGACCATTTGCGGAGCAAACATGTCAATAGGAAGGCAAGATGGGTTGGCTCTGCGAATTATGGGTGCTAATTGGATAGGACCAGTAGGGGAGAAGTAGTCGTGAGTAGAAGAGATAGTGGGGAGAGGTGGTGGACAGAATGAGAGTGGGGGATTGAGAGGGAGGATGGCTGTGAGAGTCTGATGAATTTTAGAGATTTTAGAGGAAATGTAGTAAGCAAAGTCATTAGCAGAACGTAAGGAGGCTATGGATATTGTCTTCTTTGGTGTGAGCAAAGCTTGGAGAATAGATGAAGAGTCCAGTGCAGAGTTGAGGGCAGGAAGGGACATTTTGTAGGTAGGAGTAGTGGAATGGGTCCATGATTTGTGCCGGTGTCGGCAGCCATGCTGTGTGTTTTTTTTTAACGTCTGAATCTCAGAGGTGATCCACAGCTGAAGACAGGGACAGGAAGGTGTGCCTGTGCAAGCATATTAAAGGGAGTTTTAAGTGCATGGTGAAAGTCTTAAAATGCACAATCAACAGAAGAGGCAGGCAATAGGTCCTCTCATCATCAAGGTAACGGGTTAGAGAGCCCAGCCTGAATTTCCTAAGTCATTGAAGAGGAGCAGAGGGCGATGTTAAAGTGAACAATGGAGTGATCAGAGGGAGAGAGGTCAGTGGAGAGGTTGGATGAGGAGAGAAAATTTAGAGGAAAGACAAGGTCAAGTGAGTTCCCAAAAGAGTGGGTCGCTTTTCATGGAGGAAGTAGAGGGAGTCGTTTGATAGGAGGGAGTTAAGTTCAAGGCAGGTGGCTGCAGAGGGCTTGGGGAAGTTCAAGTCCCCCAGCATGATAATAGCGATGTCGGTGGGAAGTGACTGAAGGAGAGGGTCAAATTTGGGAAGAAGGAGTTGAGGGGACCAGGTGTCTATAGAGATCCAGAACAGTGAGAGGAGTAGCAGGAAGAGTTGATGTCAGATGGGGTAGAGGGGCAGTGTTGAGGGCCTCATTGATAAGGAACCCCGCTCCACTGCCTCCATTTCCAACAGGTATAGGGGAGTGGCAGAATGTAGCAGACTCATTGTGGAGAGCTGCTAGTTTAGCAAAGTCATGATGGAAGATTCAGGTTCCTGTGATAACAAGAATTGAAAGTTGAGAGTGATAGAGTCGAAGTGGTCAGTTATGTAGCAAGACAGAGGGACTCTGCATTCCAGAGGCCAAGTGAAAGAGCGAAGTGAGGTCGGGGTGAGGAGATGTTGTTGTGCTGTAGGGGAGGGGGCTAGATGCTGTTAGCACAGGAACATCTTATTTGAAGGGTGCGGGTGTATGCGGTAGATGGGGAGGCCAGACACTGATGCAGAAGTAACACAAAGTTGAGGCTGAAGGCTATAAGAGAAGGGGGGGAGAAGAGCGAGAAGAAGGAGGAATGAAGCAGTCAAGATGCATGAGGAAGGGTAGAAGAACTAGGCAAGTGAAGACAATTAAGAAAGGGTGCAGCCCAAGAGAGAGGGTAGATGAGTGAGGGGAAGGGGTGGATGGTTGGCTGAAAAGCAGCAAGTGTAAGTTCTGAGTTAGGCTTGAATGGGGCTATGGGTAACCAAAAGACAGTGAACTGTCCCGAAACAGAAATGTTCCTTATTTACGTGAGTTAACAGAAGCTCTGTGATAAATGGATAGTCAATGGGTGGAAGGATCCCCATGTGTGGAAGCAGAAGTCGGGTAACGGGTAAGCGTGGCCAAGTCACGGTTTAAGCAGAGGTTCCAGCCCTAGGCCTTCTCCGGCCACAACAGGGCAAAACATGGATAGTATTCTAGATGGTAGCACTGCGCTGCCAGATGGATGTGCTCTGGTGGGTGGGAGGGGGGTTGTGAGAAGGGCTCAAGATGTGCTCAAGCAATGAATGTAGTTTGGAGCACGGTTCAACTGAATGTACTAAAACCACCCCAATCCACTCAACTCGGTCAGATCCTCACGCTGTAAGAAAGGGAGATCTATGCAGGAGATAACGAGTGTCCTTGTCACCAAAGCGTTTGCAGGGATGAAAAGTCAATATGGATTTAAGTATGTGAAGATAACAAACCGTGGACTTTGCCACAGCATTACCTTGTTTATGCAGACATGTTGTATCTCATAGATTCTTCTATGGGGCTATCGGGGGGCGGGGGGTAGTGGGATTTAAAACCACTGAGGTGCCTTGTCCCACTGCAAGTTGATCAAATAAGCTGAATGACATTGCTACATTTCTTCACAGAAGCTAGGAGCTATTTAACACAAAGGACTATTCCTTTCAGGCAATACTGTCTACATTTGCAATGAGCGCATGCCAGACTGATGACTCAAAGCCGGGGCAATGAGAAACAACACCAGAAGGGATGACCCAAATACTGCAAGTGTCAAAGTCTCTTGCATGCAGCCAGCCTTATACAAACATCAGCTCTCACCATCAGGCAGCCATTTTCTATAGCCAAAAGCATTTAAAAACCAAAAGTAAATTATGTCACAAACACAAATGATAATATTCTTTCACAAACACATTTTGCATTGCCCCTCGGATGGAGAGATTCCAGGACGAAGCAAAGGCACCGGAGTCCAAGCAATGGCGCCATCTTGCAGGCCGGCGAGACCGGCCATCCACCGTGATTGCACGTACAAACATTACGGCTCATCGGAACAGTCAAGTGACATTTAAAAGAGTTTTATGGATATTCT
Source organism: Ambystoma mexicanum (assembly GCF_040938575.1). Classification (NCBI taxonomy): domain Eukaryota; kingdom Metazoa; phylum Chordata; class Amphibia; order Caudata; family Ambystomatidae; genus Ambystoma; species Ambystoma mexicanum. The sequence goes on along the minus strand of NC_090931.1, from coordinate 338,185,691 downwards.
GTCCTCAAAGGAAGCTGCGAGCGATCAATGGGAGCCGCCCGGGATCATTATGAGTGACTAACCTTGCCGCTCGCCTTCCTTTCCCGCCTTGGAGGCTCTTTTGGCGTGCTGAATGTCATCCTGGGGAATTTCATTTAATATCTTGGCAGCACACTCAATTCCTCCTGTCAGATCGGCCAGGCAGTCCTATAAATAAAGGGCAGCAGGCTTTATTGCGGAAGTCAGCAAAAGAATAGAGCAAACTGCATCCAAAGAAACAATGGCGGCCGCGTTCTCCTTTCCTGCGCGTTTAAGACCCAATGATAATAGTAAATACCACCCCCCTTGGGCCCATGTATCCATTGCTCACATTTTCGAATGTCAACATTTTAATAATGCCACTCTCAATCTTTCCGTCCCCTATTTTATTCCAACTCTTTAACCACTGCTCAAACGGGGAACGTTAATCCACCATTAATAAAATGGCCCCGAAAGGAGCCATTAAGTCATTGGATAAAGGGTCCCAGATCCTCGCTTGGTGCACTTTAAGACATTTTGCAACTATCTTTATCTTTTCGGACTCAGTTCCCTTAATTGTCGGATTAAGAGAATTTGCTGGCAAGGTTTGTGCCAGCCGGAAACACCATATGCATATTTTCATTTTACGATTCATATACAATGCTTGGAGTAATTGAAAAATGATCTAATTGTCTGGAAACAGCTGTAAAACTGCTTGCATACAATTCTTACATCAGCTGAAAAAATTGCCAACGAAGAGAGGGAGCGAAAAATGCTGAAAAGGAATGCTGAAAAGGAAATTAAAGTGTCATTCTAAAGCGAGGCAAGTGAAAATCAAAAATGCTTTTCATTCCTAATTTCCTACTAATCTTGGACAAAATAGAAAATAAAGACATGGGAGAAAGACTGCCCTGTAGGATGGACGTGTATTTCAGCAATAAAGACAACAGCTTAAAACCAGGTGCTGTGTGTTGAAACCACGGCTCGCCACTGACACATATGTGATCAGGAGCAAGTCGTTCACTGTCCCTGTTCACTGCAGTATCTTCAGCGTAAATTTGAAGCTCTTCAAGGTAGGTTCAGATTATGTTAGTACCATGTAGAAAGAGAAAGAGTTACTAAACCCTGGAAAGCTCATGGCTGAACAGTAGGTGTATCTTCAATTTCCGGTTTCAAAATAACTCCTGTTTGGGCTATGACGTTGCTTTACCCTGCAATGACTTGGCTTCTATCACTGCTGATGAAGGTTTCCCCTGGACTCGTGCCTCTATGTCCCCGATTCAAAGAAATGTTTGCTTCGAACACCAGGACCCTCAGAAAAAGAATGCCAGCTGGGGCCAGGCTGGCATGAGCCCTTTTCACAGTGACAGCACCATGGGACCAGGGACGGGGGACTTCAAGCGAGTAATGCAGCCGACCTGCCTGGGAGCTTAATGATGGGATTCTATGAACTGTGCCATCTCCCCTTTTTCCCTCCATTAACTCCATAAGGCAGAGGATGTTGTGTGTGGCGTGTTAATTGCCTCAAGAGCAAGGTTGGTTCAAGTTGTACTGCCAGTTCCTACACGTATTGTGATCCAGAGTTCATCACTTAATTTTTCTGTGACATAGTTGCCTATTTGTTGCAGTTGGGAGCTCGTAAGGAACAGATCATCCCAGCGTTAAAAGATTACCTTTGTGTCACCACGGGATCGTTAAATAGATGAGGTGCTTTTGGTGGTCAAGAAGTACCCGGAGCTTAAGGACAGAGATCTTCCTAATCGCAAAATTATACAAACATTGGCAAAGCCAACCGTTTGGGCTTTTGGGAAAGTATGGGATTGGCACGGATATAATGGTACTACCCGGACATTATATCACGACAGCTGGGCACATGATGTCGGTACATGACACAAGCCTATCCAATACCTCAAGCCAGGCTTCTTTCAGTGCTTGCTTTCACAGGATTTCAGTGCATGGAAGAGATATGAATCTAGTGGCTGAAGGGACCCTTGGTTAAGACCTTTGTATTTATACCAGTAGCCATTTACAACTGCAATTAAGCCATTCACTTTCAGCAGGTCACTCTCAGCAGACTACTTAGAAAAAACACTGGCAGGCTAACGTTTGCTATCATTCACTACTTGATAGAGTGAGCTCAAAGAGATCCCAGGAGGATGTGTTTAGGCTGGGGCAGTGTAGCTAGTTGGCAGGGAAAGCCATGGGCCGTTAAGGGGTGGGTAAATAACCAAACAACACCCATGAGCTGTGTGTCCCTCTCACATGTCATCATCTCCCTTCTACCTGTACTCCAATGCAATAGTTGTGACTTATAGGCGGTGCTAAAGAGCCACAAAGTAGCCCAAATTAAAAAAAAGTCTACCATCTGCCCTGTCTCGCATGTTATTGCTGCAGCAGGGGAGAGGCCCCAGAGAGATCCTGCACTCTGCAGCGATCATCCCGCCACACGACTAGGGGTAGAAAAGGAAGCTTCTAGGGGTTTTCTTTGCAATCAGGGTAGTGAAATCCCCCCAAAACTGTTGGATACTTCATATTTTCACAAAAGGCACCTCCTTCATTTTACATTCACTGGCCTTCTGTATTGTTTTATCATGAGAATAATAGAAGGATTCTCTTTGTGCAACTTACAAGTTATTTTTTGGAATGTCAATAAGAGTTTTTTTTCTGGAATACATTAATAAAAACAGCAATCTGATTTTCTATAAAGTGTAAACTTGAAATGGACACAGGTGAGAATAATGGAGCGGGGTTGAGGGAGCGGGCCTAGTACTGCAACCTCACTGTCGTAGGACAGTGGTTGTGAGGAATTTTGAAGAGCAAATTAATGCTACAACAACAATGTTTGAAAATGTTGTAAAACTACTAAATGTGTATCCTTCATCTAATCTAGAATATTATTTAAATTTATTTTTTCTACCAGATTTAAAGTTTGATTTTCATAATACAAGCCCCTGAAGAAGAGAACTATTCTCGAAACGCGTTGGGCAACTTAAGTCTGGAACAATAAATCCTGAACCAACAAAAACCAAGTTATAAGTTGTGATTTTTTGCACATTTGTGAAAAATGTCATAAGTTATCATTACTTTACCTAATGATCAGACTATGTGATGTCTAAATTCTACTCTAGATAATGAATGTTTAAATAATCTTTATTCAAGTAACACAATGAATATTGTAACACTTATGCTTAAATACTTGGCTATATAGCCCTAGACAGTGTGCAAGGGACGGGAGTTCCCTAATAGAGAACTTTTTTTCTGTTCGGAGTTATTGGGTGACAAAGTGAAATGATTTGGATGTTTAGTTGGTCAGACAGGGTCTGCGGTCGTTTCACCTGCACATTCTTTTTATAGTGGTCTGTTTGGTCGTCACAATTTCAACGACATGACATAAGAGATACATTTATAGCTGGGGCAGGAGAATGCAGAAGTAACACAAGAAGTGAAAGGTCCGTCTTGGGAGGATAGCTCAGGGGCAACGTGCTCGCCTTGGAAGCAAAACAACACAGAGCACCACAGGTTCGATCCCCGGGTCCGCGCTTATAAACCTCTTGGTATTAAGCACATTATAAATAACCTATCATATCATATCGAGGGACCAGTGTTATGATGGAGGCCCCCATAAGAAGAAAGACAACGATGAAATGGCATTGATGAAATTGTCATGAGCAGGTCGCCCACTATAAAAATGAAACAAGAGAGATAGATAGATACCGAGATGGCCTGCTTATACGTCACCTCAACATTGCCTCACAGTGATGATCTCACACAAAGTACCTGCATAGCGTCTTTTCTCCTCTGCCGCTCTCCGCTTAAACAGCACTTTAAGGTGTTGCTGAAGGCGATACAGCTGCTAAGTTGTGCCACTTCGCTGATTGTACCAAGCACCCAGTGCCGTGCCTTCTGCTCTGCCGCAGCTTCTTCCCGATCACCAGCTCCCAAGGAAGCGTTGTCTTTCTTCATACTGGGGGTTAAGCTTTTCTCTACCAAATACATGCACATGAATCACACATTGTGGAAACATAATTTCAATTGCCAATAACAATTGATCCATTCCAATACAAATACTGAGGATTGCCTTGCACTAAAGTTATCATGTGTTATGTATAAAGAGTTTAATACTATAAAAGTGGCGTTGTTTCATTTATTCAGGCTGGTTTCTGAGTGTTTCAATAGTAAACACACAGCTGTGTATTGTGCAAATATGATCATTGTTATGCTGTGTACGTCCTTCCATCCTACCCCGCTGTCCCTTGAGATTTGAGAGGCTTCATGGGAAATCCATAATAAATATATTAATAATGCCCGCTGCCCAGCTACCTCAGGCTACCTTCTTGCATGATGCCGCTCCAGCCAGCAAATGAAATACCCAGTGTCCTGCTTCAGTACTTCCTGACCACCTAATGATCCCGCCACCCCTACACACACTTGGCATGTGAAATAAAGTAAATACTTGGGACTTCATAACAGTAAATAGCTTCCCCTCACTGTGTGGTCCTCAGACTGCCACATAACCCTATGCTCAGCTAGGCGGGCCTCATGGAGATGCAGTGGTGCCACCGACTGAGAACATGAAAGAAGAGACTTGCAAAAGGCTTGGATTGTACTGGCATGTTCCAGCTTGCCTTTTCCCAATGTGTAATGCACACTTCTATAAATGAGGACTGCTGGCGGAGAGGTTACTGTGCAGTGCCCATGTGTGGTGGTGTGGGAGATGAGAGATCCAGCATTCCCACCTCCCTTCAACTGGCATTTCTGTAATGGGGGGGATATGTTACCGCAGAGGGTTTGCAAATGCCCCTTCATACATCTCCTTGAGGCATATTGGAATGGCATAACAGACTCATTAGCAGTACGCTTTTAATATCCATCCCTGCAATCATGCATTGATATACAATATATAGCTATTTGGTACTGGCATAAATGAGCACCTTGCCCAGCTTTGAGTGAACAGCATTGCAAATGCTTCATGTAAACAGCCCTCCAGAAAAACTACCATAACCTTCTACAGAAGAGGTGATTCCTCCAACCAGATTCCCAACCGGTCACTGAGGGGGAAAACAGAACCATGATTGAACGTACAAGTTATGAGTCACTAGCTGTACCTGGGATATCATACACCCCTCTAGCACTTGTTCATTCTCTCTCTCTCTCTCTCTCTCTCTCTCTCTCTATCTCCCTCTCTCTCTCTCTGCCTCACTCTGCCTCTCCTCTCTTTCACTCTCTTTCTCTCTCGCTCTCTGTCAAGCCCTCTGTCTCTATTTTACAAGGACGTTGCAATGTTAGGTGCGGTTCGCTACAACTGTTGCAGACAGAAGCACCACAAAATAGGCATCTTAAAGGGGAGTGCAACAGATGCTATAAAAAAGGAAATTGTTTATTTTTTTTATTTTTTTTAACATAAAAAAAAGTTTAGTTCGCAATAAAAATGGTCCCATGAAAACAACAATTGATAACATAATTACATATCACACAGTAAAAAAATAAACAACATTCTACCCTCATTAAAACCATGCAACATATTTAAAATACAATACAAGAGCATTCAGTTCAAACAATTTTCATTAAAAATGTCCTCAAACTTGCACATTCATTAAAAATGATAATAAACCCCAACCCACGCAAACTGAGTCCACCCATGCAAGGTAGCACAGTGCGGCTTCATCCTGAAGAAACCCCTGGCCGCGCAGAGGCGGTTTAAGCGTACGCTCTCTAATTAAGGAGAAAGCTGGACAAAACAGTAGGAAATGGGCCAAGTCTTCCCTGGGCGCAACGAAAAATACACAATTGATTTCATTGCCATTTGACCAGGCCGCCACCACTGCTCTTAGATGGATATAATTAAAGGGTGCACTGGTGATGACAACACGCTGAGAGGGATTCTATGCCCAAAGCAAATATTTCTGCAGACCTGGGCTTGCAATAATCGCATGTTTCCTGTTACCGGCCCACTGGATCTCGGAAGACTCCCTAGTATTCAGAATACGCCAAAACACCCTTACTTTTATAGCTCTTAAAACAATGTGCAGCATAACATCCCTCATGAGAAAATATTGAGCCATGTCCCCTTCTGACAACATTGTCTTTATATACCTAAGCCAGGGAATCTCCCTAGGAACCAAGTGTCTAATTAGGTCCTGTGTTAAACCGGCTTTGCTGTTACCCCAGACTTTAAGCCAATGGTTGACAGGCTGGGCTGAGATGGAGTCACTAATAAACCTGTACTGAGATTGAAAAATGTTTTTTTTAAATATAAAAAATAAGTGTGTGTGTGTGTGTAGTAGTAGTAGTCATAATAAGAATGTACAATTGGGTTACTGAGCACAACACATTATCAAAACTTAGTATAACCATATCAAGTACTTTCTGATAGGTTATCATTCCAAGATGGACAGTCTGGTTCACTCCTATTGTACTCTTTCAAAATACCTCCATGAGAAAACAGAAGGAGACAAAACTATAATCATTCCTGGCTGCAGTGCATACATTTAAAGAGTATTCTGGGAACATAAGAATGACGACAGTTCTTTATTTGGAGAAATATGTCTTTGATAAAAGGATTGCATGTGTAAAACACTAGGTAAATAATCCACAGTGGGCTTGGTGCCCAATTCGTTTTTCACCACACTCACCCCAACTGTTTGTAACCCTGTACCATATAGACTCAGTTGACCTAAGGTTTTGGATGTGAGGATAAGAAAGCTACACCATCTATTGCACCATTGGTTTCTCAGGCTATCTTCGTTCTTGTTACTGTAGACTTTTAGAAAAGGAGGGACTGAGGGGGGCGCTGTTGCTCACTGCAGAAATGGCCGCCTGATTTTAGAGCTCCCGCTCCACTGATAAATCCTGTGCTTAAGTATCCTCTTCAGAGCCACCTGCCAAGCTCAAAATAGCGGTACAAATAGCCCAGATATCCGTGTGTATGCTCTGAAACTCCTGACAAGCTATGACCAAAAGTGCCGGAGTTGCAGCTGGATGAACACCAGCCGACCCACGCAACTGGCACGATCCGGCTGGGAGAACTGAAGGTAATCACCCAAAAGCCGTGGATGCAGCGGGTCAGAAGGCCGCGGATGGGCGGAGCCTGTGCCTGCAACCCGCGCCCAGCCTGAATCCTCAGTACGATGCTGGAGCGCGAATGCAGAGAGGGTGAGCAGAGTGGAGGTGGGCCGACGGACCTCCGGATGTGACCAGGACTCGTGGCACTCTCCCGCTGCTGAGCCACAAGACTGCCCCCAGATCCTGGTGTGCACTGCGACGAAGAACGTGCAGTAGCGCTGCGACGCTGCGGTGTGCAGAGGCCTGGTGTAATCTCAGCATATGCCGCACGGCGCCAAGTAAGAGGGTCGGAGGTGCAGTGTAGGGGGAGCTCTCGCTGGTGAGGGGCTCCTCTGGGATGGGCCAACAGCCCCACTGTTGATGGAGTGTAACACAGGCGTGGCGCACCCTGCTGGATGCGCGTTACCCACGGGTGTTTGGCCCCATACGTCGCAGGCCGGGTGGCTGCTGCTGGAGGGCCATACAAACTGACTGAATAGACCAGGAGGGGCCCTCCTCGCGTGCAACCCCAGGCAGGCCACAGTGATCACCCTGATTCAAGAGTGCAACGCCTTATGCAAACGCGGAGCACAACACGCATGAAAACACATGAAAGCGCAGAAGTGCAGCTGTTCTAAAATTGTACACGGGTGATGGTCCCCCAGACGTGCCATAACAGTTGAGTGCATTCCACCCCGAGGGGGCGGGCAAGCGAGAGGGCGTCAGACTCATATAAACTACCTGGCAAACAGTGATTTCTAAAGACATTTGAAAGATTAGAACACCACGAACTAACACGAATTCCATAAGCCAACAATAAAATACATGGGAGAATGCAGTCCACTCGTGGTAAGCGAGCTCCGGCAGATCATATCCTGTGATTGCCCGAATACAATGCTCCCAACCTTAGAACCTTGTCCTGGCCCCTTACAGGAACATCATACAAAGAGCAGAACTGAAAGTACGCCGAAGTGTGGCGAGCCCAATAACAGGCCACTGAGAGAAATACAACAGCAAATAGCATGACAACATCATGGGCGAACCACACAAAGCAGGTAAAGGGGCCAAGACTCATAGTAACAAGAAGAAAGGCCCAATGGATGCTTATACTGGTAGGCAAAATCAAAATTCTACTACAGACGCCCACACTAGCACTAATGAGGCCTTGGACCCAGAAGTTGGTGATCAAGAATACAGGTTGACAACAGTGCAGAACGGATTTCGTGCAGTGAACATGAAATTGGATGATACAGTAACCACTATTGGCTCCCTCAAGGCCAGAGTGGACAAAGAGAGCGCACGTGTCACAGAAACTGAAAACAGAATAAGCACTAATGAAGACACCATTGCAGACCATGGCCGCAACATCACCCAACTTAAAGATACTGTGACCAAACTACAAAATAAATGCAAGGACCTCGAATCGAGATCAAAGAGAAATAACATCCAGAGAGAGAATGGTGAGTAGGGGGATGTTGGAGAGTTCGGATTGTTGGAGGTGTATACATGTGGCAGGTTCATTGGAGCTCATGCTATGGGACTGCAGGTTGGTGAGGTTGTTCTGGGGTGAAGTTGGTAGGGTGTGTGATGAAGTGATTGAGGATTTACCTGCTTTGGACTTCAAACTGATGATATTGGGGGGTGATGGGTCTCTGGAGGATCTTACTCTGAATCAGAAGAAATGGTTGTTTCGAGGGGCAATGATCGGAAAGACAATTGTTTTGCGAAATTGGAAGTCTGCAATACCTCTGAATATTGAGGAGTGGTTGACTGAAATGCATGAGTTGGCGGCTATGGAAAGGACAATTTACAGAAGAGAAGGGAAATTGAGTTTATTTGAGAAAATCTGGGGTAAATTTCTTCAGCTGTACTAGACTTGGTGTTATAATGGTGTAAATAGGAGGTGGGGAGGTGACTGGGTGATGTTGATAAGTTTATTTGGGGGTTATCTTTGGCATTGTACAAAGTTATTTTGTAATAGTTTTAATAATTTTGGGAAGTTTAATGTCTTATGGAGTGTATTTGGTTATATGTGATTTTATGGTTTCGTTATAAAATTTAAAATAAAAGTTCAAAAAAAAAAGGAGAAATAACATCCGAGTAGTGGGCGTGTCGGAATCATTTGGAAAAGGGCAAATGGAAAAGCAACTTGAAATGCTACTCAAATCCGTGTTCGGCCGGAGGCATTCTCCGAACATTTCCTAGTTGAGAGAGCGCATCGTAGACTGGGGCCAGCACCTAAACCAGGCGCACCGCCACACACGATAATTGCAAGACTCCTTAATTACAGGGACAGGGACGCAATCATGCGAATGGCGAGGGAGGCTGCAACACTCCAATATCAAGAAAACCGGATACACATATACTCAGATTTTTCCGCCCGGGTTCAGGCGAGCAGAAGATCCTATGAGCCAGTCAAAAGGCTCCTGAAAGAACGCCAAGTCCCATATGGCTTGATGTTCCCGGCCAAGATGAGGATCCAACATGCAGGAAGGGCTAATTTTTTCAAATCCCCGGCTGAAGCTATGCAGTATATTGAAACTTCCATACCCCTGCCTCCCAGAGGGGGCAGGCCGGTACAGAACAACAGGCCCCGACCAGGGGATTAAGAGACAAAGTGGACAAATACACGCTAAGCTATCATATCCCTGGGGCTGCAGCCTCGACAATTTAATGGCTAAGGCGGCCCCACGTAATGTGGTCAAGTGAACTGTTGGAGCCAAGTCGGCGGCCATGTGAAGCAACATGGCTACCCCTGGAATATTCCATGAGTTCAGATGGGAACATCGTCAAGTTGAGGTTGATGATGCGGGTGGGCGGGCGGGACGGGGAACGGGAGTGGTTGTTTTTATTTTGAAAGGGACTCATTGTGGAACTATGGGGGGGTTTGTGGCCACTGGAAGGCGTTAGGTCCAGACAGAAGGTTGAGACCGGCGCTGGCCAGGTTCCACAAAAGCTATAACCCTGATGGTCGAAACAATGTCAAAATATTTCCCTATAATGCACTGGTGACGGGTTGAGGATAAAACTGCTGACATGGAATGTACAGGGACTAAATAACCAGATGAAAGTCAAGAAAATTGGTAATTATATTGCCAGACATGGCCCCCATATCCTAATGTTACAAGAAACGCATACAATGGAAGCCAACAGCATGCATATACTGCCCAAATGGGGAAATGTATGGTTCCACACTGACTACTCTTCCCAGGTTAGAGGGGTTATTACCCTTATTCATCCAAGTTTGGGATTCAGGCTCGAGGGCCACAAGGTGGATCAGTTGGGCAGATACATTATGGTATGGGGGAAGGTCGCAGGCCAACAATTGCTGCTGGTTAATACATATGGGCCCAATATAGATGACCCTGCTTTTTATATGAACTTATACCAGATGATTGCTTCGCTTGGTGCGTCCAAGGTGATTTGGGGTGGGGACTTCAATGTGGCTCTAGATCCCGCACTAGATAGGTCCTCGAAAACAATCAGAGCTCCGAGCAAGACAGTCCAAGACAGTCCTGACCCTGGGCCACATTCTTCTGCAGCTTTCAATGGTGGATGCCTCGCGGGAAATACACCCTGGTAGTAGGAAATACACATACTATTCTTCGGTTCACGACTCTAAATCTAGAATTGACTATTGGTTGGTTTCCTCAGTTATGACTGCTGCATTGCAAACATGTGAAATTCTTCCCCGTACGTTATCAGATCATTCCCCAGTGATGATGGAGCTAACACTCCGAAATGCCCCCTGTCCCGGAAGAAGGTGGAGAATGCTGAATGGAATGCTAGAAGGCCCTGGAATCACTACATGTCGAAATAGCAACATTTTTCACCAACAATGTAGGATCGGTTGATAGATACTCTACAGTGTGGGAATCCTTCAAGGTCTGGATCAGGCGAGTCCTGATGTCCAAGTCTGTTGGCATGCTGAAAGGTGTGCGAGCCGAGCTAACGGACATTGAAAGCAAATTAGACAAATTAGAAGAAACCTACACCCGTATGCAAGACAGAGAAATATTAGCTGACATACACACACCTCCAGGAATTTGATAAGCCGGCCATCAGAGAAGTGCACTATGTGGCAGCCCCCATGCGGGCACATAGATACGGGGAGGGTAACAAGGCTGGCAGAATGCTGTCCAACTTACTCAAACACGATAAACAACCAAATCAGATCACTAGTATACAAACAGCGCAGGAGGAGGTACTCCTGAGGGAAGAAGAAATCAATAGGGAATTTGTTGAATTGTATAAAGAATTATACACAAATAAGGATAAGAAATCACACACAGAAATTAAATCATACCTTGCGGCTCTCTCCCTTCCAAAACTCCCCGATGAGGATCGCTTGGCGATGGACCAGCCGGTAACTATAGAGGAAATTGCGGAAGCAATCAAAGCACTGTCATCAAGCAAGGCACCGGGGTCAGATGGGATAGGAGCCGAATTTTATAAAGAGTTCGGCGAAGAACCCATTCCGATATTAATGCAGGTATGGGAGGAATCCCTCGAGAGTGGTTATTACCCCCGACTATGAGAGAGGCTGTGATAACTGTGCTCCCCAAGCCTCAGTGACCACCACAAGATGTATTGTCCTATAGGCCCTTGCCACTTATAAATACTGACGCTAAAATATTTGCAAAAGTGATGGCCAATCGACTTCTACCGGCAGTACCCACTCTTGTCCATCCCGATCAAAACGGGTTTATCCCCGCAAGGTCCATGGCCCTGAATCTCCGCAGGCTCTTTGGCATAATGGCACAAATAGACCCGAGGAGAAGCGCAGTGGCCATATCCCTCGACGCCAAAAAAGCCTTTGATTCGGTCTCATGCGTCTATCTCCTGGCTCTGCTGGAGGCATTTGGGGCGGGTCCCAATTTTATAAGATACGTAAGACTGTTATACACTGAACCCAGAGCTTGGGTGTTAACCAATAGGTCCATCTCCGAACTGTTCTTGTTGGGCAGGGGCACTAGACAGGGATGTCCGTTCTCGCCCCTGTTATTCGCATTAACTATAGAGCCAATGGCGGCTGCGATGCGACTAAGACATGCAGACAGGGGGATAAAAATGAAGGGGTCCACTCAGTTGATCTCACTGTATGCTGACGACACATTATTATATGTCCGTGAGCCTGAGATAAACATAGCACCCATCATGGCAGAAATAAAAGAGGTTGCTACCTATTCTGGGTATACTGTGAACAGGACCAAATCACGCCGGCCACCAGATGCCCTGACACAATAAATGGACTCAAGTGGTCAGAACAGCACATCAGATATCTGGGGATCCTTGTGTCCAGGGATAGACTCACATTATATTCAGATAATTACGAGAGCACGCTACAAACTCTAAATACAAAACTTCAGATGTGGGGGTGTCTCCCAATTTCGTTATACGGCTGGGTCCCATCCTCAAGATGGTAATATTGCCCAAGCTGCTATACTTCTTTGTTAACGTCCCCATATGGCCTGGTAGGGCTTTTTTCACTAAACTCCGATCAATGGTGGTGGCATTTCTCTGGAATGGGAAGACAGCGAGGATAGGCTGGGAAAAAATGACAGAACCATACTGCTCTGGTGGCATAGCTGCCCCCGACTTTGAACTTTACTATTAAGTTGCTCAAGCGCAATTTGCAAAACATTGGTACAATGCTACAGATGGAGCACCCCACACATGGATAGAGGAATACACCACACACCCCACGAACATACAATCAGTCATTTTTGATACACAATACAAGGACACGTGTGAATACAATCCGGTTAGGTGCACAGTCAGAGCATGGGAAGATATATACAAAAGACTGAAACTGGAGAGGCCCTAAAACCCGGAAATACCCATATGGAATTTCCCAGGCATACCCCCTACACATGACAGCAGCGTACAGGAATCTTGGGATCCAAATAGTGAGATGAAAGTGGGTGACATGTTCATCAACGGGAAATTTGCCACCTTGAGGGAATTGCTGAGGGTGCTGGGAGATGGGCCACTCAAGACACTTCAATATTACTGCATGAGATGGGCATTTCAGAAAAGATGGCCGCTATTCCCAGACGAGCCTCTACCACATCCATGTGTACAGTTGGTAACCGCTAAAGATGGCCTGGGAATCTCTAGACTGTATTCCGCGGTGCAGTCCCATACCCCCACAGTAAATCAAATTAAAGAAAAATGGGAAAGAGACTTTCAAATGTCCATTGAAGAGGAGAAATGGGCCAGGTACTGCTCACTCACTAAGAAGGTGTCACTTCATTCTGGGTTACGGTTAATCCAATTCAAAATTCTAAATAAACTACATTACACACCGGCTAAAATAGCAAAATTTGCCCCAGAAAGCCCGGACGCTTGCCCTAAGTGCAATGCACCTCAGGCCGGAGCCTTTCATATGTATTGGGAGTGTCCGGTTGTGGCGGGCTTTAGGAATGCTTTGGCTGGGATGTTGGAAGAGATAACATAGATCCCCCCTGACCTAACTCCTCAAAAATATCTATTTGGGGACATTGGCAAGTGCTCTGAGAAAGTAAGAGGATTGTTCAATATCTCATGTGCGGTGGCCAAAAAATGCATCCTACTGAAATGGAAAAACGCCGGTCCACCCAACATGAACCAATTTCTTCGTGAACTAACACATGTCAATGAAACAGAAGAACAATATGTCTTGACCCAACCTGCGGCATGTAGGCCCAAAGACATCTGGGGCCCTTTCAGAGTGTATTTGTGCAACATGATCTCCGGTGATGATGAGTCTTTGTAATAGCGAATGTATAAATGGACCAAATAATGTATACTTATCGATTATGTGCAGTGCGATCTGGAACTGTGCCGTATATCTCTTTGTGACCACTAGTAAAAAGAGTTTTAAAAAAAAAAGAAAGGAGGGACTGGGCTTCTGTGTGACAATGTCCTATCCTCATTGCACAGACATCCTTGGAGAAATATATATGCCGATAACCATGAATTCAACTCTCACTATAGAGGTCTGAATGTCATATGTTCAGATCCCAGCTCTGCCTGCAAAGTGACTAAGTTTAGGTTAGACGGAATGCATCAGAAAATGTACCTATTGTATTACCAAATATGTTGCAGCATTTCACAATCAATGAATATAGAGTTAATGCAGTACCATTTGCAATCATAAAAATAAGATTGGGTGGGGTGTGGCCAAGATGGCGAAGGGGTGAGATGTGTGCCTTCAAATCCTCTCCATCCACCGACCCGCAACATGACCCTTGTGGTGCTGAGTTTGCTGATGAACGACCCGATTCCTTTCCGGTGTCGGGGGAGGTGTGGGGGGAGTTGTCAGGATTGAGTGATCCCCAATTGAAGTACAACCGAGGTGGGGAGGCAAACTTTGCAGTGGCCCACTGGTGCCAGTTGCTGGAGAAAAGATGATGACCACCGAGTGACACAGCGAGGCTGGGGAGGTGATGCAGCAAACGCACTGAAGCGGGAGGGGAAACCCGGCCCGTGATCAGCAGAGGTTGCAGTGATCCACTGAAGAGGCCCTGGTGATAGGCAACGTGGGCGGAATTGAGCAGAATCACGCGTGTGTCAGCTCTCTGACTGCCGGGGGAGCCCTGCTCTTCAGGGCACGGGGGCGCTGTGTGGAAGTGGGAGATCCTGCACTTGCATGCCTGCTTGAACCCCCCATGCGTACTACACAGCAGAGCGGCGCAGAGGAAGCAAGAAGCAGGGTCCTCACGATGCATCACTTGGGGGGACTGAAAAAAATGAAAAAGTGAAAAGAAACTCTGTTGACCTTCTGGTTGCTGCAGTGGCACCTCAAGCACTGCTGATTACAACAAAAGACTTGCAGCAATCATTTGGAGATGATTCACTGGTTTAAAGACCTGGTTTGAAGGCAGGCAGTACCAATTTCTGACGTGGAGGATTGGGGGGTCCCTGCGTGCTCAGCTGAGACTGTGGTCCTGGAGTGAAGGCAGGGACACTGGCCATGCTGCAGGGTCCCTGGTGACACAGGGACAGGGCTAATGCTCCCTGTGACCGGGGAGTCAGAGTGACAGTCCCCCAACCAAACTCTTTTGTGGACTGTGGCAGCAGACCTATTGAAGGTGAACACCTGGCGCTGGAAAGGTCTGAGTTAAGGTTGGCAATTGTAATTGGTTATTTATAACGCGCTTAATACTCAGAGTTTTCTAAGCGTGGACCCGGGGATCAGAGCTATGTTGCTCTGCCTAGTCTTGATTCCAAGGCGAGCACGTTGCCCCTGAGCTATCCTCATTGCGACCCATCAACGGAGTCTGGACTGGGGGAAACCTGGACAAGGGAACTACATGCACCTGACTACACCCTGATACCTCCTGCCATCAGCGTATCCGACCAGCCATTCTCTGGGACCTGAGGACATGGGGAAAATGCCCAAACCAGACAGGAAGGGCAAAACTCAAGATAACAAAGCATATCTGTTGCAGCCTACAATGAGACCGCCACAGGTGGACGCCATGGAGGGGGACACAAACGGGACAGCCCAGCCAGCACCTGATGCCCAGCTGCTCACACCAAACTTCCTGACTCGCGCACTGGACACCCTAAAGAAAGACAACAAAGAATCCCTGCATTCTGAAATAGCAGATTTCCTCAAAGAAATGGCCGACTCTGCCTGGGAGCTTTGAAAGGAAATTGGTGTGCATGGGGACACAGTGGACCAAAATGAGTGGTCTACGGATGACACGGCAGCTAAGATAAGTGAGGTGCAGGGATCTCTTGCCGCCCTTAAAGAAGATGCCGCGATGCTGTGTGCCAAGTGTGATGACCTGGAGAATACAGCGAGGAGGGAGAACCTGCACATTAAGTTCCTTAAGGAGGGGGCGGAAGGAGACGACATTGAAGACTGTTTCAGGCAACTCTTCCAGCAATTTCAAACAGAGACTACCCAAGCCACGATTAATATTGACGGAGCCCACAGGATTGGCCCAAAAATGGACTCAGCTGACTGCCCCCGCAGGGACATAATTGTAAACTTCCACAATTACAGGATCAAAGAGACAATCCTGGGGGAAGCGAGAAGAGTCAACAAGATTCAATTCCAGGACTTGTTCATCCAGGATGTATCCCAGAATATGCCCCTAAAAAGGAGGATGAAATCAATTACAGATGTGCTCAGGCACCGGTAAGTGTATTACAAGTGGGCCTACCCCTTTAGCTTTCATTTCAAATTAGTGGACAATGGGCACACGATCTTTTCGGCAGAAGAGGGAGTGAGACTGCCGAACTTTCAAATTCCAGAACTGGAGCAGCCTGGAACAATGCCACCAAGAGGGAGAGGTGTGGTCTGGGGGCCTGGAACACAGTCCCGCACAGAAAGAGGAGAACCCGCCAGTGACTTTGATCTCCTTGCTGCTACTACTCAGTAAGATGCTGCAGGGAGAAGGTCGGGGGGATGGCCCACCACACCCGCAGCACCATGGCTAACTGATAAGAGGCCTCGTCGATGGCAGGGTCAACTGTACAGAGTGGTACTATAGGTCCGCTAGTTATGATGTTGTTCTGTTCATTTGCAGTGGGCCGGTGGAGGGGAACAGGGGGGTTTTATCTTCCCCTGCAAGCATTAGGCCGAGTGGAAGCTTATGAGGGAATGTGGGGGAATATTTGGCAGATTCTATGAGGAGATGGTTGGGTACCTGTTTGGTAAGAATTATGGGTGATGAGCTCATGCTGAGTTGACCAAGAATAATAATAATAATGTATTTTTTATACAGTGCTACACACCCATAGGTCTCCGAGCCCGAAATAACAGAAGACATTATTATCCTGCAGAGTCGTACTCAATTTATCGACCTCAGACGGATGAAAGGCTGAATTAACCCTGCTGGGATTCGAACCTAAAACAGCAGGCTGCGCACAGATATCAGGGGCAAGTGCTTAGCTCACTGTGCTATCTAACTGGCTTTAATGAGCAGGGACGTGCTGTGGGTTCTGTACACAAGAGAGGGCATATGCTTTGGGAAATGGGGCATCTAAGGCCACAACACCCCGAACGAGCGCACACAGCTGTTCGGGGAACTTTGGCGTCTTCGGGCACACCTAGTCCCTCTCCTGGAGATGCACCTCTTGGCCAAAGACCAATTTAGGACCTGCAACAGGCTCTATCGACACCAGTTCCATGCATCAGCTGTTAACAAGAGGGCAGGGTGGCTATTCTGATACATCTTCGTGCACATGAAAACCAAGAGGTGAACTGACGGGAGATCTGTGATGGTGGTGGGAACACCACATGGGAAACTGATGACTATTTTAGCATTTTATACCCTGAACACTTCCCAAGAACCATTTATGCTTCAGATGTTAGACACAGTAGGGGAACATAGACAAAGCACACTTTTTATCCTGGGAGACGTGAACATGGTCATGGACGATAGGTCAACGCAGGCTGCATACACCTCAGCAGGGGCAGCCTCACATAACCTATGGGAGCGGCTGCAGGAGTTGCATCTGGTAGACATATGGTGCATCAGACACCGCACAGATAGGGCACACACGTACACCTGCCATGTCCATTTATCAGCCTCAAGAATAGATCACATTTTCCTGTCAACCGATTTGGCCAGACTGGTCCTATCGACTTAGTTAGAGCCAATGACCTTGGCGAATCATTTTTATTTTATTTGTTTGTTTATATAGCGCTGGAGCCCGCAGGCATCAGAGCGCATCAAAAGAGAACAGTTTACAAAATACATAAGAAGAACAAGACAAACAAAAATCAGAAAACCATCAAATGAAACATTCCTAGAAAAACAACAAATCTTAACCAATTATAAGGTTAGGATTCAGGAAGCCTTTGGGAAGATATTGGCAGATGCTAAAGAAATGTGGCAGATTACTACTCCCACATCCTACCAGTACACAGTCCCTACTATCCACAGTACACCAATAGTCTATCTCAAGTCTGTGCAGAATCTTCAGGTCAGAGCTCCTGGCCCAGTTCTTTGGCAAAGCCATGCCTTTACTTTGTTCCGCAAGACTTCTCTTGGCTCTTTACCACAAGGTTTCTCAACATTGGTAATAATAAAGTTTCTATGGTCCATGACAAGGTCTCTGGTATTCTTCTCCATAGATGACGGCATCAGGGATTTCCTTATCTGCAAACTTCTAGACATAGCTAGACATGCGCAAACTTCTGCAGGACTATGAACCCTGAAAAAACTGGCTTGGATATAATGACAGCAACTGCAGGTACAATATTTGACACTTACATTTGCTCACTTGACACCAACACTCGCACACTTGTTTGTTTGTTTGTTTATTTATTTATAAAGTGCACCAAACCCGGAGATACCTGGGCGCAAAACAAGTCATTTTAGATTTACATGTTGCATAAAAGAAAATGTACAGAACATGTAGACGAACATGAGGCCGTAGGGAGGGAAGCGATTTCAAAGCGTACCCCATTAGATATGGTCTGTGTGGATTTTGGCATCCAGGTCACTTTCTCTAATTGACAGTCAGTCTGACAGCAGCTGTCCACTTTATCCAGATGTGAACTTCCCCAGGCGGAGGGGAAGTTTGGGAGGAGCTATCTGTTTTAACCAGGTGCGATTCCTCAGCACATTTATCCAGTGTATCCATCCACGTCCAAAAATCACTAAAACTATTGCACATGTTCAGCTCTCTGGACATTTTGGCCTTTACTAGTGACCATTGATCGGGAGTATAATGGGGTGTGGACTAGCCTCAGAGTCATATAGCAGCTGTGTTGTTATGGCAATATATGGTTCATGGCCAGCCCTAATTCCCAGGAATCATTGGGACGAGATGTACCATGTGCCATAGAGAGGTTAGATCCCTGCTTCTTGCGCTAGCTCAGTACCGAAGCCTCAACAGTGCAGTCCCTGGAAGGAAGTGGAGAGATGACCACAGGGGGAGCAGCTGGGGTTTTACAGCCAAGCTTAAAAGAAATCGGGGCAGGTTTCATAATTTGGATAGCCTATGACTTTTTATGCATAACTTTTCTTTTAGCAGCATGCATGGCGCCTGAGTGACAGCGCAAACTGTATGCTTTATGTAATGTAACACAGTGAAAACACCCTGCCATCCAAGGAGACCATACCTGACAGTCTCTTCTTCCCCCAAATGCTAGGCAAGCCTTTCCAGACCTGAGTTGCGTGACCCAATACCCTGAACACCAAGACTGCGGGAAACATAGTGCGAGGCACACAGATGGCAGTCTGCTGCAGCCCCGTCGTCGGCGCTAGCTCTTCCGTATAGCAGCCTCCAACCTGCATTCGGGTTCAGAGGAAAGGACCCAGACTGTTCCAATGGAATCGAAACAGATAAACGTCAAGCCGCACTGGAGTGATGGTGGGACTTAGTGATTGGGTGGGACACCACCCGCAATCTCAATGAAGGATGCCCCGAGGGTTTCTGAGGGAACCAGTATGCCTGCAAGAGTTGAAGGAGGAGATTAGAAAATATTTCAAATTCAATTCCCCTGCTGATACTTCATATGGGAACCACTTGGACGCCCTTAAGTCGGTAGCTAGGGACAACATTATCTCCAATGCAGCAGCAATGAAGTGATTAAGGGGGCAGGAAGAAGGACAGCTTCTGCAGGAGGTGGGGGATGCAGAAAAGTGGAATAGTGACACCCCAAATAGCAGCACTTTTAGAGCGGTGGCTACGACAAAGAGTCAACTGAAACTAATTAGGATGCAGAGGGCAGAGCATGCTTTATATCGCAAGCTTCATTGTTATTTTGAGCATGGCATTGTGGCGGGGAGGCTGCTGGCTCAACTCATTAGGCAGCAGAATAGCTCATCATTTATACCAACTATGACAGACGCCCATTACTGGGAATGGGGGAAGACAGGAGACCTATTTTATGAGTCCTATAGCACACTTTACTCCCCAGCAGGCCTAATACCCAGGAACAAAAATCATACTTGGATGTAGTAGAGCCGAAGCAAATCCCTCCATCGGACAGGGAAAGCTTAGACACACCGATAGATCAACTGGAGGTCATGCAGGCCATCAGATCCCTGAAGTTAATCAAAGCTCCCGGACTGGACAGGATTCACTGACCAATTCTATAAAGCACTGGCCCAACTGCTAGCTAAGCCCTTGACAGATGTCTTTAATGATGTAAGGGAGGGAGGAACCCTACCAGAGTTCATGAAAGAGGCCCAGGTGGTACTTATACCAGAGAAAGCTCCCAAACAATGTTTGTCCTACAGGCCATTAGCTGTCTTGAATCTCGATTCCAAATATTTATGACAATACCTGTGGGTCGGTTGGAGAAGCTCATGCCCTCTCTAATTCACACAGACCAGTTGGGGTTTACCTGGGGTAGAAGCACACAGACAACATCAGAAGAGCACCCCACATAGTAGATACATCAAGCAGAAACCAGGCACACTCACTTCTGCTGGCACTGGACGCCAAAAACTAATTTGGCATGGTCAAATGGGGGTTCCTGAGGGAGGTGCTTGAGAGATTTAATATAGGCCCAAAAATGTGCCATATGATATTATCCAACTATGTCGACACTATGGCACACCTGCTGGTTAAAGGGGCCCTTACCCCGAAGATTCACCCAAGGAGGGGGACAAGAGAGGGGTGCCCTTTATCGCCCCTTCTTTTTGCAGTGGAAATGGAGCCTCTGGCAGCAATCAGTCCCTTTTCCCAACCCTGGACACACTTTGGGTAATTGGGATGCCCTGCTGCCCAAACCCCTGGGACTCCTATCTTATCCCAAGTTTTTCAACTATTACCAGGCAGCGCAGGTCAGACCACTGATCGACTATGTACAGAGGAACTCTGGTAAGAGTTGGGTGTCTATGCAGCAGGTGGTGGTGGGATGCCAATTGTGGACCCAACCATGGCTGCCAAATTGCGGGAGAGCACATGGGCTCTACGTTAACCCCATGACTAGGGCCTCTCTCGAGGTGTGGGCTAACCTTAGCAAATTGGTGGGGGTGTGCTCTTTCCCATCACTCTTCACCCCGTTAATCCATAATAACGACTTCTCCCTGAGTAAACTGGACAAAGGCTTCACGGAATGGCTGGACAAAGGGCTATGCGAAGTGGGAGATCTCTTTTAAGAAGGGGAAAATTAGACCAGTTGAAGAGTGCAAAACTGCAATGGGGCTCACAGAGAAAAACCACGTTCGGTATCTGCAAGCTGGGAATCGGGCACTTCAACCCCCACCTCCCGTTGCAGGGCTGGCAGCCAGGGAGCTAAACCCCATGGAGTTGATTTTCCAGGAACCGGCAGAGGTTAAGGGCTTGATATCCTGGCTTTATAGGGCAATTCACTCACTCTCAGTCCCTGATCAGAGATCCTACTGTACTGGCTGGGAGAGAGAACTGGGAAGGGAGATATCCCAGGTATATTGGGATAGGATATATTGAGGGGCCTATACTACAGCATGCCCACGTCTGGCGGAAGCACAGGCCAAAATACTGTCACGATGGTATAGAACCACTACCCGTCTGCATCAATTGCATCTTAACAACTCAGAGCTGTGCTGATGTAGGGTACCCTGTTGCACATCTTGTGGGGTTGTCCAGAAATACAAGACTTTTGGCTGGAGGTCAGGTCAAAACTCAAGGAAATAATGGGGTAGATATTCCAAAAGATCTCCTACTTTGTATCCTGGGCTTTAAAGGCTCTCTAAAGTGGCTGTGTACAACAGCAGAATTTGAGTTGATGGGGCATTTACTACTGGCGGCCAAACTATCCATTCTTCCATATTATCCTCTACAAATATGTGGTTGGGCAAAGTTTGGAACATTCTTGCTACGGAAAAGTTTACTGCTAATATGAGGAACTCTCTCGTGACGTTTATGGCCGTTTGGGCGCTGTTTTTTTAATTATGTGAAAAAAGACTTTAATTCCCTGACATGCGCAACAAGATTGAGAGCTTTTAACGTGGTCGAACTGCCCTAGGCTTTATTACCCAATGTCGTATGATTTATGCGCTTACTTGAACATTGTTTGATTCTTTATTTTGATACCCAAGTGTATTACTAGGGGGGGTGGGTGAGCGAAGGAGAGGAAAAGGGAGGGGGAGAAGAAGATGGCGTTTTGTTAAGCTATGTGAAATCCTATTTTTGAATACCGGACTGCTCCGTAGGTTGTTGAAAATATCTAAACATCAATAAAATGTTGCGTTTGAAAAAAATAAGATTGTGTTTTGTATAATATTTCATGCTGGATTTCACAAGATTACAAGCACTGTCATAATTAATATCTCTCTGGCCCAAGTTAACGGGACCCAGTTTATCGGCCACAGGCGTGTGAATGGCTGAGGTGGCCTTCCTGGGATTTAATCATTTGTTAGACAGGTTGAACACAGATGTGTGTGACAAGCACCTATCTTGCTCAATATATAGCATTGCATTTTTACTGCGATCCAGCTAACTCAGCCTTTCATCTTTGTGAGTGTAATAGAGGGATGAGTAATAATAACATACAGCTGTATGAAAGGGCAATATTAACATTCAATAACAAAAGAATTGAAAAGAATAAAGCCTGTGTTCACCATGGAACAAACATTTCTATCCAAGAACAAAAAATAAGCGTGTTAACTTTTCTTTCAGGAAATAAACCTACGCACACTAGCTATTGATGAAGTAACGAAGACATTTAATAATATGAAAGCAGCTGCAAACTGGACAATTGCTATGTTGTTTTCTATTGTATTAAGAAGCTCTTATCTTCAAATGTTTTATTTTGGTCAATATTTTGAAGGCGCGGAATAACAGAGAGGGTGTGCATATCTGCGTGTTTAGACTGTATGAAAACGAAAGTTATTGTTATATTATTTGTAAATAAAGTTAATAGTCCTGCAGCGCAAGCTACGGTTCAGATATAACTGGGCACCCTAATCCAGCCACTCTTTGTGTATCCGTAGGCACTCCAGTTTATGTTGCAACTTGGTCTGAATTCGAAGTCCCCTATTTAACCTAAATAGCTTGAGCAGAGGGTTGAAATATTGTTTAGAAAGACTGTTCTGCCAAACCAATCGAAACATGAATCGCATCTTCCATAGGGACCACTTCATCTTATTTTACTTAACCAAATATATAATATGACCATTATTCTATGTTACTGAATTTGAGTTAAACCAGTGACACAAAACAGAGATGACCAAAACGGATTCTTTTAAAGCTCCAGATACCAGATGCAAAGTACAGCGCGTGGTTTATGCCATCTGTCACAAGAAAATGACTTAGAGGGAAAGAGCAATCTTCCCGGGCTTTAAATCATGTGGAAGTAATATAGTGCCATGGCAGCAATTTTTAACAATTACATTTTCTCTTTCTCCTGCCAGTCTTCATAGTGAATGAGTTGCGCTTTCTGAGACTAACATATTTCTCCTAATGGAAATCTGCACAGTTTCTCCTGTGAAAGTTGTTAAACTGATGTCTTTTGACAGATATTTATGAAAAAGAGAAATATGAGCAAAGGGTAATAAATCCTGAATCGTAGGTCTGAAATATCTTTTCCACTGGAGATAAAAGTCGTTGTAGGCTCATATTTCTTCAAGCTCCATGCGTTTTAGGATGCTAGAATACACCTCACGTTCTACTAAAGCCCTTGGTGTTTGTTAAATGCTATTTATCATCAGGTAAGCTAGCTCTGTAAATTAAGAACTCACTGCCAAACTATGCATGCAACTCGCAGTCACAGGTTTGAATTGCAGAAGCTTCCCGAGGTCGATATGGGTTTGATAGTAATATCTAGCAGTACTTTATAGAACCCTTAGGAAAGGAAAGACTATGGGCCTCATTACGACCCTGGCGGTACGGGGTAAAAGGCGCCGTAAAAGGTGCCGGTACCCCGTACCGCCTCATTACGAGGTCTCCTCGCGGGACCCAGAAAGCAACGCCTGGTCAAACCAGGCGTGCTTACCGGGTCCCGCAAGGGGAAGAGGGAGCAAACAACGTGCCAACTCGTAATGGCCCGTTGTTTGCTCCCTCTCCCATTCCCATTCAGCCCTATGGGGGCTGAAATGGGAATGGGGAAGGACCGGGTCCGGGTCCTTGGAGAGAGGAATTACCGGGCCTTCCGAACTCGGAATGGCCCGGTTATTCTTCATTCTGAGGACCCAGACCCGGACGCGATTTCGGCGGCAGCCATGCCGCCAATAGCGGCATGGCTACCGCCGAACTCTTAATGAGGACCAATGGGCCTCATTACGACCCTGACGTTCCGGAAAGAACGGTGGCGGTAAAACCGCCACCATCGTTCTTTCCGGACCGGCTGATTCATAGTCCTGCAGGCAGGAGGTGTCACTCCTGCCAGGTCTGACCTGACGGTATTAACACCACCCGCCTGCAGGTGGACATAGAAGCACCGGCTCTGTCATAGACGGAACCAGTGCTTCCATGGTCCCATCCTATGGGACTCCATGGGAATGGGGATTTACAGAATTCCGTCTCCGGAATTACTGGGTCATCCAGCAATCACGGAAGCGGAATAGTATTACGGGTCCGGCGGCAGCCTGCCGGTTTTGCCGGCACGGCTACCGCCAGACTCGTAATGAGGCCCTATGTCTGTGGGTATTTATAGAGCGCCTACTGCCGAATAATGAAATATTACTATTGTTGAGAACTTCTTGTAGGTGGTCAATTGGGTAGCTTGGATCACAGGTATTACTTACTGGTACATGCTCTCGTTCAAAGCAGCCTGGCTCGCTGCTCTTCCTCTAGCCCCTGCTCGCCCAGCCTCTGGCTTTCTCCACACAGAAACCCATTTCCATTGGCCTGTCCCACAAACTGACTGCCACCTAAGGCTTTACTACCTTTTCTCTGCGCTCACTCTCCCACCTCCAACAGTTCCAGAGGCATCCAGTCTCTAACATGCAGGTGGCATTCAGGCTCTCTCAAGGAGGATCCATATCGGACCCGGTGATAACCAACAAAGGTCTCAAGCAGGGGTGAGTTTTTGCTCCTCACTTGTTTAACCTATACGTTTCTGATATTGATGTCCAAATGTGAATGTTTTCCACCTATTTTGGGTGGGGTTCCGTCAGTTGGATTTCTATTGCAGATGATACTGTACTCCTTGGCAGGACCCTATTGGGTTTACAACATTCAATGGAAGCTTTATGTACATATGCATCTGTTAATCACCTAAGGATTAATCAGAACAAACCTAAGATACTCCAAATTCTAGGGAAAGGAAAGCACCCACATACATATAGTTTGTACATGTGTAACGAGAGGCTACAAACTGTTGATCAGTATTTATATTTACTCCTCCCTTTTTACAGTGTCCCTAGTATGCAAAGATATCAGACCTATATCTCCTTCTACCAAGCCGCACAGGTATGCCAGGCCAAATGCTGGCTTAACGTCACAGACCAGATCAGATGGAAAACAATGGAACTATCCCTGCTGGTGCCGCTCTCGTCATCTGAGACCATGGCTATCCACCCAAACAAACTACCTAACAAGAATAAAAAACAGCCGATAATGGGGCCAACACTCTCGCAATGGCATAGGCTACGGGCGATGCTAGACTTGCCGGTCCAAGTGACCCCAGCCTGGATCAGTGTCAGAGCATTGCTATTATACGGGCTGAATCACAAATTGCATCCTAACCAAGACATAGGGTGGCAAAATGTCAGGGTGATGGACCTGTATGAGGACCAATCCCCACTTAGCTTCTCAGAGGGGAGGCAGCTGCTCGGTCTGGGGGAGTGAGACTGGCTCCAATATATGACTCTAATGTCACTGCTCGGCAAACACACCTCAGAACAATCTCTTACTGCTCCACTGACGGTGGGAAAAACAGAAATGGAACAGAACACAACGCATACCCACACCTGCGTAATTTCTACACAATATGCGCCCCCCACTCATGTGACACGCAACCATACTCTAGTGTCTCAGTGGTCCGGCAATCTGGGGACTGTGTTCGATCCAGGCGACCTATATCACTTTTTTTAAGCTGTACCGGTGGTCTCGGCTAATATCCGCAAACGGCATAGTCAGTATAAACTGATCCAAAAGATGTACTATACACCGAGCAAACTATTTTGGATGGGTTTTACACACTACCCAGCTTGTTGGAGACTATTTGGGGGGCTTGGCACGATGGGGCATATCCTGTGGTCATGCTGGTGGATCGTGACATATTGGAGAATGGTATATAGACAGATCACACACATAGATGGGGTAGATATCAACATTGCACCGGGCCCGTTGCTATTCGGAGGACAGAGGAAGGATTGGCACACAGATCTCATGCAAGGCAAAATAATACATATAATGCTCTTCCCCGCTCATAAAATATTGATCCTTAAGTGGAAAGCTGTTAACCCACCCACCAAACTCATGTGGCAAACATTACTTACAAATTTATGCTCCCTGGAACACAACGCCTTTAAGAGTCGCACTAGACCAGCGTAGGCTGCATGCTTCTGGGAACTAGCTGAACCATACATATAAATCTTTGGTACCTAATACGACTATGAGCCAGAAAGGCATACACACCACTCTTGGTTTATATGTGCAGGGGCAGGCGAGAGAAGCGTGATGACAAACCAAATCAAAGGGACGACAGGGCGCAAAAATACTTAGCGGGAGCTCCAGTAGCAGTAATTGGGGCAAACACTGCCTATTTATCATTGGGGACTGATCTGGAATGGATACTTACAGCAAAAACACATAATGGGCAAGACTCAATACGTTTCCCCTGACACACATGGTACATATGGGAATCTAGATGTATACGGTTTGGCCGTGGCACAGTTGTTCGCGGCCTAATTGACCGCGGTCAATTTGGCCATGAAGGCAATTTTGCCTCGGCCAAATCCACCCAAAATAAAAAAGAACAGCCACCGCCACACACTGCCCCACCCAAATGAACTAATGGTAGTGGCCAAATTCGGCCAGATTTATCATACAATCAAATTATCAATTTGGGTAATACCAGGAATCTATGGAACGTTTGGGTGGGAAATGAGTGTTGGGGGGCAGGAGGGGTCAGATACTACAGCCAGAATGTGTATGGGTGGGGAGAATTATGTCTATAACTGCACTCTGCATTCACTGTCTGCTGTATCATATGCCTACCATATGTATCAGGCTGTACCAGTTTGATATTTAATCAAAAAAGATTTGAACAAAAAGAAAGCCTTATATCTCCCTCAAAGCCACGCCTAAGTGGCCGGGTATTAAGAGTTTTATTAAAAGTGTTGGCGGCGGATCTATTAAGGAGTATCTTGAGGTTTATGAGAAAGCTGTTGTCCATAATGTATGGCCTGGAAACACTTAAAAGTGGACAAGTTACTTGGCTTGAAAAGATTGAGGACCAGATTCTAGGGTCATTACTAGGCCTATCTTTATCAGTGCCATTTGAAGCTTTGCGTCTGGAATTAGGTGGGGTGAGCAATGCAAGCTGACAGAAAGATTCCAAAAAATGATATTAATACCAAAAGAAAGTGTAATTTTACAGATACAGTGTGGTGGGGCTGGGGGTAGTGGGTGAGGCCAAAGGATATAGCTACTGGGTTACTTTAAGGAACGGAATGGTGCAACATGGAAAGTCTGCACAGCTAAAGGCCATGGCTGGTGTGCTCAAATGAAACCTAGTGCTGTGGCCACTGCCGAAGGCCATGGCTAGTGGGCCCATTCAGGAAACCTATTGGAGGAATATGTAGAGTTGCCATGGCAGAGGCCCGTGGACACTGGCTGTGGCAAAGGCCATGGACAGTGGAACTGGAAGAAAGCTATTGAGGCAACATGTAAAGGGACCACGGTCAAAGGCTAGGATCAATGGTCATCGGCCATGGTCATGGCTAGTGAGCAAGAAAGAAAGGGAGTGTTTTAAAATATACAGTGGGCATGGCCAAAGGCTGTTCTCACTGGCCAGGGCTGAAGTGGATGAGCGAGTGCAAGTGTATGAGTGCTGTATGAATAGCTATATGAATGCAAGTGTGCCAAAGATGGGGCCTCTGATTGTGGGGGAAGATGGACAGGTATGGGTAAAGCCATTACGAAAATGTTTCTTATATTGGCATATGTCGACGCACATGTATTACATTTTTTCAAGTGTTACCCTAAAAAAACGATTACAAATTATGTGGCTTTTTACACAATTTTTCACAGAAAGTGGGCTGTAAAATGTGCAGTTTTAACTCATACACACCTCCAGAAAAGCACTCACCAGCTGCCACTGCTCTGCGGTATATATATATATATAGAGAGAGAGAGAGAGAGAGAGAGAGAGAGAGAGAGAGAGAGAGAGAGAGAGAGAGAGAGAGAGAGAGAGAGAGAAGAGAGAGAGAGAGAGAGAACAAACTAAACCTATGTATCATTGAATTGTTGGCCCATCATGGCCATTTTGAAAATAATTTCCTATTTCACGTAAGAAGCTAGATCAGTTTGATGGTCATATTCCCATCCCCTATCAGATCTGTACAGAAAAGGGTATAATGTTGAGCCATGTAAAGGCTGTGATCAGGGACCTACATCGTGAAGCGAGCAACCATTCTGGTCTGTAGTCTGTTTCCCTCCATTGTGTGAACTGAATTTCTAATCATCTCAACGCAGACTGAAGGAACACTAACGACGAGAGAGCGTGTTGCTAGATGAGCGCCCCTGCATGAATAGCCTCTCAGAGACACCATGCCTGAACGGCCCCGTTATGGTTTTTGAAGTCTGACCCATGTGCAAATTACATTTCTCCCAGGACTGCATCTGAGTATTCAATACCCTCTGTGCGCATTATTCAAGCCTGGGCCGCCTGTAGTTAGCGATCCCAGGGAGGACATTAGGCTCTGATGATAGTCAAAGAGAAACAGGGAATGTTAAAGGCATACTTCGGTGAGCTGCAGATTCCTCCTTGGAGAGCTGTGTTCCGGAGATCACTACACGCCGAGCCCCGGCGCTATGAATCGCTCGTTTCCTCTGCGGGTCTGGCGTGGTGTATCCAAGGGTGGCGTGCAGGTGGTGTTGGAGAGCTTCTTTAACTCCACTAACGAGCCGGGGCAGCCAGCTCTCTATCGGTCCTTTGCACTCTAAAGGCTGTAGGAAGACACAAGGAACATTTCACAGTGAACCAGAGGGGATCTTCTTTCAGAGACATCTGCCATAATCCTTTACAGTCAATGTAATCATTCAATTCAAATCACATTATAAAATAAGGCCAACTCTTTAATGAGGTCCATTGCTCTCTGTGCTCAAGGACTGATCCGTACCCATACACCTTACCTATTTCAAAGGTGGCATTACCACTCAACACCTCTCAAACATACCCTGATACCTCTCCTATTGTCTTTGATCCTTTGATAAATGCAGCCGCTGCTTTTGTAGAAATAAGGCCAGCTACCGTTTAATTTCCAGCTCGCGTGTGAGAGCTAGAAGCTACTCATTCCCAGATTTAAAATGCATTATCTACACAGTTTCACTTTACCCTTGTGAAATGGGTGCAAAGGTAATGAAAATATCACCCGCCTGTACTGTCTCATGCTGGCAAGGCAAAGTGATGCATTCATAATGAGGCAAATCTACAAATGTGGGTAACGCGTCCAAGAAAGAGGCACTCAAGAGATAGAGGCGGTGCTAAACAGTGATCCCACCTTGCAGCTTCTAAAGGGGGGCGTGGGGCATTATGTGAGCACCAAGAGCCTGACAAAATGGCAGCAGTGTGCTTTACAAGACCACTTTGCATTGTATTGCCATAAACAATTTAAACCCCAAAATGCTTTGACTGCATGTTTTAAGAATGATTTTAGGAGTTGTACAGTTGTGCTTCAATCTGGTTTGTATGTGAACCTGGAAGCTGCATATAAAGAAAAATGCACTGACCTATCAGTTGTGTTGACGGTTGTATACACAATTTCCACAGAGGATGCATAAACACAGCCAGAGTGGTGTGGGCATCAGTGGTAATGGAATTCGTCAACACTTGGAATTAACAGGTGGGCAAGGGAGCAAAGGCAGAGAACCCAAGTAATGCTGAAAGTCCTGATCTGCCATCATAGGTTCCAAATTTCCACCATGTCCAGGGTGTTCATGTGTAAGGTAGGAGACTCATTTCCTCCAAAATGTTCAGGTTCCAGAGTTGGACACAGGGATTTCTGCAAATATCTTCTGAATAAAGGTGCAGACATGTTTATGGATCTTGGATGACTCATAAAAGTTGCACTGGTCAAGTTGAGTATCAGGTCAGACCTAAACATGACCCTTTATTACAGCCACCAAATATATTGTTGGTGGCAGCCGGCACATTTCTTTAAAAGTGGCAAAGCCACCATTGCCTTTTCCTGCTTGGACAACTACTGCAACCTGAGAGACCACGGAACTGTCCTCAACCTTGTTAAGGAACTCGCAGAATGCATGATAGCACGAAGCCCAGCAACCTTAGAAATGTCACTGTCTTCAAATGAAATCCCAAATGGAATCGGTGGACTGTTGGTACCAGGCTGAAAAATGTTTTCAGTAGTGGAAACTCGCTTATTAGTGAAGTGATTTTAGTGGACTTATGCATTGACTCTTTGTGGATGGAATAATGTTACATATGGTTACATGCCATTATAACTAATGAAATAATAACTAGTGAAAAAATAGCAACACAAAATAACGAATTCTAAAAATTCTAAAAACAAAACGACAAAAAATTCTAGAATAATACTTTCCCTCCACCCCTAAAACCACTATTCCCTCTCACAAACCCATTTTTAGTTTTTTTCAAAATGAGTTATTTTGATATTAGTTGTTTTTTCATTCGTTATTTTTTTATGAGTTGTTTTGTATTCGATACATTCACTGCATACCGTTTAATTTTGGCATGATGAGTAAAAAAGACATAGGACTCATTACAAGTTTGGCCGTATTTTTGTGGAAACAGTGAAGCGGCAACCAAAGCCATCAGATCCAGCAGTGGTACAGACTCTGTGTGGCCTCTCTCTTGTGTCCACCACCGCGCGGGTGCAAGTCTTGAATCCTCCTAGCATAGGACTTCAATACGAGAGACACAGATTATCTGCTATAATTAGCGTGGCGATGTTTGCAAGACCTGAGTAGGTCCTAGAGCAAGACTTTCGCTGTTATTCTTTCTCACTTACAAAATGGCCAACGGAAGCCGCAGAGTACCTATTCCTCGAGCAAGGGGACATGCCTGCTCCTTGCCAAAAGGCTTTCGATGCCTTTTTGGGCAACAGAATTGCGTTTTAAAAGGACCCTTTAGTTGTTTTTTTCCCATTGAGCACAATGCCTTCAGGGGCATATTTCAACAAGCCTTGCAGTTCGCACTGTCATAACGTACCCAAAAACACAACATGCCACGGTCATTGGAATCTGTCCTAGATGTGAACGTGCACACTTATCACAGCCTTTAAATCCCAAAAGGTACTTTTCTCATTTTAGAAGAAAATCGGATTTTGAAGAAAAAACAAAAAAAATCTTGGGTGATCATTCCAGCCCAATGACTCTCCTAGTGCCGTTCTGCTATGCCAAACCTATGGTATGGAAAAATGTACTGGATGGCAAGGGCCCAGGTTGCCCTTTAAAACCCAGGGTGCATTCACCTCTGCCCGTCTCTCATGATGCCTGTGCTGTGTCCAGGATTATAATTGAAGATCCCCAGACTCGAGAACGTGAATAAGGTTCTGAGAGCCCAATCTGGCCCATCAGCTGTTTCAGGAGATATAGAATGTGCATTAGTAACCTGCACCATTGCTCAGAATAACCTTGTGCTGGATTGACCTATGCAGCAAGTTGAGGTAATGCCAAGGAAACTGGATCTGCACAAAAAAAATCTTTAAAAGAAAAATACAGGTTCTGTAAAAGCTAGGCCCATATCCAGAGATCCTATTATGATATTGGTAAAGAAGAAAATATGTGAGTGGGTGCAGGGATTATCATATGCAAAACTGCTGGCATGGAAGGGTGCTTGCATTTGCCTGGATTTCTAAACATTCATCAACTTTGCATAATGCAAACTACGATAAGAAGCATGGGAACCCGTTGATATATATCCATGAGTAGACTTAGGGCCTGCTTCACAGAGCGATATCCTATGGGATTGCGGAGGCGTTGCTAGGGGGGGCGGCCGATGGGGCTATAGCCCTATGTCTTTTGGTTGTAACCCCGGATAGAAGCTCAGGTGCTACAACCAAAATGCTACCTAGCCCTGAGTCCCGCCAGTCCCGCCATTAGCCTCGCCCCTGACCTTTTCCCGACCTGGCAACACCGCTGGATTGCGCCATTATAAAACACTTTTGTGAATCAGGCCCTTAATGCGTACACATACAAAATAATGTGATGTTTCTTTTTTTCTCAAAATGTGCATATAATATCCTCAGTCAAAAGATATGCCTCGGTACAGTATGAGAAGCGTAGCTGATGATACGTTACCTGGATAAGGTAAAGTTCCTCAGCTAGGAAACTTCTGACGCCGAGTACTCTGTAGCCCGCAGACTCTGGATTCTCCATGGGTTCGTAAATGAGTTTCTCAATGTGCTCAAACATCTTCATTAAGAATTCATTCAGGCGGCTGGGATCGTACGCTGTAATGCATGAATATTGATGTGTTCATGGACTCGACAATGAATGCTTATTATTTCACATTAGGAATTCAGCATATGAGGTACATGAACGGGGGCACAGTGCATAAAGACCAGTCAAAAATGGTAATTTTAAAATAAGTCTTTCTCTGATAAGGGTCTTGTGAATGTTGTATTCTTCTGATTCGGAAACTTGACATAATTGTTTGAAACTAAAGTCCAGAGTAGAGTTACATTTTCGTTTTGAAGATGTCATATTTGTACTAAGATCAATGCACTTCAAACCCTAACGATATCATTTTTAAATATAAAAACTTGCACCTGCAAAATGGCTGGATATATTTACATGCCACGCATGATGGCACTCACAGTCCTCACCTCACACGCAACCTCCATCTTGCCATCAAGTCATTCAGACAGAAAATAAAACAGGAACATAAGAGCAGCCCATTCAGCATTATTGACAATTACACATTGCCTTGATTTTGGATGTGATGGCATTGGCATCCATTTTGCATGGCATGGGGGCCTCGCATGATATACCGGAATTAGGCCTCCCCTTTTACAACTCCTACCCAAGCCATTCAAACATGATATCCTAGTAAAGGGTTCAGATAAAGGGGGCCCCTATAATGACTCCTTGTTTGGGTCTTTTGGTGCCTTAATATGCTTTGGGCAAGAAATCCACAACGTGAATCCTTAAGATACCGCAACACATCTGGCAATCTCAACAGCAAATGCACAGATGTCTAGAACCCAGTTCCCCACTCTCACTCATGTGCATCAACACATGCTCTGCACATGAACATTCCTCTGACACACAGACATCACAAATTAGACATTCTTTTCATTAAATAACAGTGATCCTCCTCAATGCTCCCCTTTAATCAATTCATCCAATATGAGTATCGCAGGGTTGGGTCAGAGACTGTGCAAGAAACCTCATGTCCCAGGTTGTTTCCTCATGAGGCTATGGAGTGGGAGATAGCAAAGGTCAGTCTGAACCACAGATCATCAAAAACCTACTTACTAAGCATGCGATGGATAGTGTAATGTGCAAAACCTCCCACAAATACCTTGGAATTTCATTTTTAATTCAATGCCACCGACTCCTTGCCTATTTCTCCCATTGGCCTCGCCCTCTTCCTTCTCAACTCATTCTATCCGTTACTCTGGCACCCAGTTTTCTTCTCCTTCATTCTGTTACACCTGTTCTGCCCCCTGCTTTGCTCTTTCTCTTGTGTACTGTCCCTCGTACACTCTCGCCTTTCTCATCCCCTCAAATTCTCAATTTCTTACTTGTTCATTTGTGTCTCCCTTTTCCCTCTCATGTGCCTATTCTTTCTCCTGTTTTTTCTTTGCCCCCCCTGTTTCACCTCTCCATCCCTCTTTTGTTCTTTCTCTTGTCTTTCTCCCATTTTTTTCCTTTTTCTTTTGCCGCCTCTCTTGCATCCCGTCTCTTGCCTTTCTATATAACTCTCGTTCAATCACTTGGATCACTATCACTCTTGATCCGTGTCCTCAACTTATTATCTTTGCACTCCCTCCCCTTCTTTCTCTTTCCCCCCTCGACAATGTGCTTTATTTCAGTTTCTCACATTCTACCTGTTCTCTTCCTGTACTGTCTTCTCTTGCTCTTCCCCTCCTTTACTTTCTCTTCTTTTACTTCGCTCTCTGTCTTCTGTCCTCTTTCACCCCAGCTTGCAGCTCTCTACCTGTCCTGTCTCCAATTGTATTTTCTTCTCATTTTGTGTCCCCCACACTTGTCTGTCCTCGTGGTCTCGCATCTTCACTCATGCTATTTCTGCCTCTGCTTACCAGTTTTATCTCTCCCTCAAGTTCTGCATTTTCACTCTCTTTTTCCTCCTTTTCATTGTGTCTTGACTAACCTTCCTGTTCTGTGTCGCCCTTTTCTCTCTTTCCTTGTTCTTGTCCTTTTTCTTCCTCCTTTACCCTCACATTTTCCCATTCCAATTGTGTGTGTGTCTTGCCTCCCGTTCCGTCTCATTCACCTTTCTTTCTCTCCTTTCTTCTCGCACAAGTACTCTGAAAACGGCAGAGGCAACCACTCCTGGTGTAAGGGAGCAGGTAGATGCCAAAGTGCTGTCTCTGTATCAGCGCTTCAGAAACCAAAGCAAAAGGAAATAAACACAGCATGGATGCTCTTCCCTGCTGTGTTTATTTTCTGAAATTCGCACCTCAGCTCCCTGCCTCGCTTCCCTCATCACAGAGCTCGATTACACGCCCCTGGGACAAAGGCTGCACTTGCCGTTCAGCTGCACTTGCTGAGCAGCTGTTGATTGTTCTCAAGCTGTGGGCTCCCCTCCCCCAGGTATGACTCCAAGTGCCACCAAGGGGGCGGACTCCACAGATTGAACAATGCGCTCCCTCCAGCTCCTTCAGCCACATTCCATGTGATCTACATCCCTCCCAGCTGCAGGAAGAACTTCACAGACAATTTTATAGGCATCATCTCCTCCATCTGTTCCTTCAAAACAGACAATGCATGCCTCAGGGATGTCACCCTCATTGACTCCCCACCAAGACCATAACAGCCTATTTGGGGAGGAAGGATAGGTCTGGGGCAACCAGTTCGTCTTGGAAGCAAGACAACGCAGTACAACACAGGTTCAATTCCCGATCCCGCGCTTAGAAGCTATTCGCTGGTATTAAATGCATTATAAAAGAATAATTATAATTATTATCATCTCATTCCACTTTACATCTCTTATAACTGCACACACACATACTCCTGTGACAACATTGTGGAACTCATTATTTTAACAACACTCTTGTTGTCTCGTTGTAATCCACACTGCTAAATATGATCAGACCTAAATAGTCCACTACCTAGTATGCACAAGACCTTGATACCAAATGACACAGCATTCAGAAACAGGAAAAGACTTGACAAGCCTCTTAGACCCCTAGAACCTGATTTCCCTAAAAACACTTGAACTGCACACAAACACACCCTCTGTAAGGAAAACAATGACTATGAAGCTAAACAAAAGTCCACTTTCAAATTGTGAAATAATTCATCCACCCACTCGGTACTAATACTCTTCACCTGTTACACCAAATACTGTTTAAATATTCACCAGCATCAATCAATTCTTCCCTGAAAAGATTAAAACTATATGTCAAAACACCAACATCTTCAAAAAGGACTTGGACACCCTGTTACCCCTCCAACATCATCTCTTTAGCACTCTTTCCCACCACTCATCATCAACTCCAATTACAACACCAATTACAACACCCTCATGTCCCCTAAAGCCACATCATACAATAACTATACATGCTCTCCTTCTCAGCACATTATTAAAATGTCCTTATCCAATCCCTTCTGAATGTCATTCAACCAGACCCAATCCTTGCCTTTTTAAGAAGCCCTCAACTTAATTAGTACTGCCTCACACACTGATGCCTCCTCTCTCACCATCACACAAAAAGGGGGGTCCCCTCAATGAACAAATTCAAAATGAAATGTAACCTTTTATCATTCCTCTCAGGGGGAATGGTAGGGTAGACAGAGGCCCTTGAAGATGACGTGGCAGCCTGTACTACAAAGCTTTCAGGAGTCAGATGTTTGGACAAAAACTCCAGATCTACAAAAGAGGGTTTATATTTTCTCGTGAGATCTTTGCTAACCGCAGGATTAGTATCCGGAGACTCCCAGTTAGCCATTAATCTCCTCTTTAGAACATAATGAAAAGGAAGGATAGGGCCATTAGGAGGGCCCTTGTCCAGAATAAAGTTAAGGTCATGCTGCTCAGAAACTGGAGCAGGCCTCCCCCATGCCCTACTCATAACTGCTCTGTAAGAAGCATCTGCATGAACTAAGGGTTCTGACCTGGATTCAGGAGAAGTATCAAGGCCACTTGCACCCTTCAATCAGCCCACTGGATGTTGCATCTTAGAATATTCCAAAATAAAACCTCTGGAACATTTGGTGGCCCAAACTCCTGCCCAAAAGGAGGGGTGTCCTGTTCTGACACTTATTCCTCTTCAAAGATTGAGGACATAGACTTAAAAAGTCCTCTCTTGGTTGAGGCTTATAAACCTTTGAAGGTTCTGTCAGTGATGTCAACATTTTTGACGTCTAAGACCTCGATGTTGAAGTACCCAACTCAAATCCCATCGAAGGAGCAGAAGGCCGAGTCCTAGGCTTCACCGTATTTCGAGGATCCAAGACTTCTCGAAGGATCGACCCTTCTCAAGGGAGCAAACTTAACTGATACCTTCTTGGCCTTACGAGGCTCGACAGGGTCACAAGCTTTATTAGTCTTTGTCGAAGTGGCGGGAGCAGCCGGCTTCTCAAATATTTTAAACATCTGGAGGTGAAAATCCTCCCATTCTGCTTTGGAAGCCGATTTACCTGGGCAAGTGACTCTGCGATTGGGTGAGTAGTAGGACGATTAAGAACTCGATCAATGAAGTCTCTTCTTGGTCTTTTTTCCAAGAGGCAGACGACGAAGAGTGGTGAGACCCACAACTAGATCGAGAATGCTTTTTAGAGTGTTTCCGAGGTGGCGACTCACCCCTCAACCTTTTCTCGTCCGAAGATCTCTTCTTGGAAGGAGTCATCAATGGGGATTTTGACAGGGGCCTACCCACAGTGAGTTTCCCCTTCCTCTCCTTCAAGGCCTTTCCTGTCACAGATTGACATGAACCGCAGTAGTCAATCTTGTGCTCGATTCCAAGGCACCTGAGGAAAATACTGTGTGGGTCTGTAATTGACATCTTCAACCCACAATCAGCACACTTCTTGAAACTAGTTTTTGGAGTCAACATCGTAAGAAATAACCATTGACACAAAGTCAACAAACCATCTGAAGAATACTGTGCAGAGGAAGAACAGAACTGAACCAACAGTCGCAGTGCATGCTATATACACAGTGGGTGACATCGTGCTCGAGAGCGGACGGAGGCCGTCGAGGGACATTGAGTCGACAACGCACAGCACCCTCTGCTGAGAAGAAAGTTTTAAAAGCAGCTGATGTTGGATGGAATATATCATAGATGAGGAATTCGTGGGAGGACACAATCCATTCGAATGGACAGATGAGATGATCACTGTATTTTGGGGAGTCATAAAAGCAATCTGTAATGCACCTGTTCGAGCCACACCAGATTACAACAAATTATTTCTGTTTACGCACTCTGACGGCCAAGTGATGATGGTTGTCCTCAGTGAAATGGGACGGGATGCCCTGTCACTTTATATGTGGAGCATGCAATTTTTGCAATATTAAAAGAATCCAAGTGCCCTTTTACTACACAAAGAGCCTCAGGATTTGAGGTAATTTGGTCCAAACCCTCAATTCACATTGTCAGGTGTCACTGTGTCAACCCAGCTAGATTCATTGCTGAGCACGAACATCCCAATAACACAGTGCATGATTGCGCAACAAAAGAAGACACCAGTGATGACACAACTCATG
This sequence comes from Ambystoma mexicanum, assembly GCF_040938575.1. NCBI lineage: Eukaryota > Metazoa > Chordata > Amphibia > Caudata > Ambystomatidae > Ambystoma > Ambystoma mexicanum. The sequence continues at coordinate 338,147,725 of NC_090931.1, read as the reverse complement.
TTATGGAAGATGCATTAAAAGAAGGGAACATACTCTTTGTTGATACTTCATCAAAAATTCATCAGAACACAGGGTTAAAACACACAACAGCAGCAGTAGTGAGCCTCGAACCAGGGGACTACCAGGTGTTACCAAACAAGTGATTGCCCTCACATTACTCAGCACAGGCAGCAGAGCTTATGGCCCTCATAACAGCAATGGAATTTTCAGAAGGGTGTTAGGTTACTATTTACTCAGACCGAGCTTATGTCATCTACCCAGTACACTCAGGTCTGTCCAGTTGGTGCAGACAAGGGTTCAGAAATCAGATGGCACCAGTTCAGCATGCAGCACTGCTCTCCAGGGTAATTGATGCATTAGTAGCACTAGTAAAATGTGCAGTTCATACAAATAAACCCAATTGCTGATGGCAAAAGCACAGCAGACAAGCAGCAAAAGAAGCAGGGTATCTAGAAGTTTTCAATGCCACAATCACTGCGAGCTAGAATTGCAGCAAGAAGAACTCTCGGACCCTTACAATGCAATCATCATGGTCAAAATTATCGAGTTACAAGCACAAGCTGCAAAGCAGGAGAAAGACTTATGGACAAAGAGATGGTGCTCTTTATCCCCACACAGTGATGGAGATAAAATATTACAGGGCAAGCAGTTATGCCTAAAGAATTACTCACAGTTGCACTTGAGCAGTTACATTATCCAGCATACACGTCCAAACCATATGTAATAACTGAACTTCAGAAAGAATGGTTTATTCCAAATCTCAAAGAACATGTCAATGATTTAATTCATAATTGTACCACATGCAAAATGGCCGCACTCTCAAAACATTCAGAGCAACATTGTCCCACCCCCCTCAGGTCCTTTTCAACATCAGCATGTGGATTACATGGATGTAATAGTAATAATGTTAATTTGCATTTATATAGTGCTACAAACCCTCAGGCATCTGAGCGTTGCTTATTATTACCCACGATGTGTGGTGCTCATTTATCGACCTCGAAATAATGAAATGCTGAGTTCGGCCTTCCTGGGATTCGAGACTGCATCAGCAGGGTCTATACGAATGTCAAAACGAGAGCTCTACTCGCTGTGCTATTTGACCGGCAACAGGTGCAGTAACTTCCATTATCTCATTCTTGTTGACTTGCAAAATTGTGTCATACTCTACATAAGAGCTGCTTTCACTGTTTACCACTTGCACTTTTCTCATTACATAATCAGCCAGGTTTTGATCATCACCTTAGCCCACATTGAGTTACTGGTGGAACGCTGCATGTACATCTCACACCTGCATGCACAGCCTCAGATGCACATAAAGCAGCTGCCATTTTAGGTGATGAATTTGGTGGTACCTTAGGGCTTTACCCAGATGCTGTAAAGTGTGTATCTTGCCAGCTGCCTCCCACCCCCAGAGGATGATCCATCAGTACCAAAACAAGAAACATCACAACAACAGCCACAGCAACTCTACCCCTGCAATCGAATCTGGATTAGGAACTGCACCCGGAAATGGAATGAACTGAGATTTGATGGCCTGTACAGCATCATCTATGCCACGCCCACAGCAGCGAAGGTGGAAGGTTGTTGCTCATGAATCCGTCTCCATGATGTCAGGAAGGCGAGAAGCTCTGCCCCCCTTTTCAACAGCAGGAGGAAGAAAAGGGGGAGAAGAACAGAGGGGAGTAGTGTTACTTCTCACTTGACTTTTGTTGACTCAATTAATCCTTTTGGCCAATTAGATTGTCCTGTTCTCTCACAGCAGCAACAGCTCCAATGGTTTAAAAGGAACTTATACTCTCACTCTCTCTTTCTTTTTAGTCAAACTAATATGATTTCTTTCTAAAGAATGAGGAAAGAATAATATGAATGTTGCCAGTGTGTTAGCAAATATGAATGTGTCAATTACAAGGGTGAAGCAGGACATTTCTAACCCAAATGTTATTGCTGATGAACACGAGGGTGGGAATCACCCTGCAGATGTAAACCTGTGGTACAGACATATAAAAATGGTGGGAAGAGAAAAATTGACGGGCCTTGCTTTGCCTGTTCTCTAATCCTCCATATTCCAGCTGCACACAGATTTGTTATACCAGAAGAAATACCTCCGGAGGTAGGGAAATATTTCATACACCTGGCCTTATCCATGGTGTGAGGTTTGATTCAAAGGGGACGAAGTTCAAGTGCAATGGGTAAAAGCAGATAGAGCAACCTTTGAAGATAATTACATAAAGATAAAGAAATTGGCAGAGTCAGACAGTATGACGAACATTATAATTAGCTACGAGCAAAATGAACATGGGAAGGAGGACATCATTTTTATGATACCACCTCTAGTGCAGTGCTTTGATGAGACAGGGCAAGGACAGAATCACTATCACAGACCTCAACTACAAATGAAAGGTGCTGTTTTATACAACAATGAGTGGGTTGATGGGCTATTTGGATTCAAGGCAGGAGGAATGCCCAGGACTAACAAAGGAAAAGGTGATACAAATTAATGAAAACTGTTCTACTGTCTGGGGAAAGTATGTTAGATGGTGGACCTGGTTTCATGAACATAACATCCCCACAATGATCATGAGAGTTCCATGATGATCTTTGTGTTTCAGGAGCAGTGACAAGATATAAGTGGAGGGGTGGGGGGAGGGTGGCAATCAATACTGTGACACGACAACAAACATTCCTGACATTGAAGGGGCAGTGCTGTCTATATGGATCTTTTCTGGATCTTTGGGGAAAACGCATATGTCCAGCTGCTACCTGCTCCCTGGCCACCCTTGCATGCCCCAATGTTGATAGTTCCTGAAGTGAACCTCACAGCACTAAAGAATAACCCTATGTCTCAATCAGTTTTTCCAATGCATCGATGGGCTCAATGCTCTTTTGGCCCGCAACGTTATCAACAAATAAATTATCTTTTCCATGATTTGAGCAACCAATTGAATTCTATACCTAAAAAGTATTGCTTGTTTAGTAAAGCAGATACCTTTTTCGTGTCTATTTTTAATTCTGGTGTACAAGCAGCAGCCAATGCCAAGGGGCTCCAGACAGTTAGTTGGGAGCTCATCTAGCTCGCAAACCAAATGTATGGTCTCAACACCATCAAAGATGAGCTCTGAGCAATTAGGTTGGCCACTTTACAAAATAGGTAAATCCTTGACTTAATGACTGTCATGGGGAGTCAAGGGGGGCATGTGCCAAATTAGGCAGTTCATGTTGTACTTACAAACCCCATGGCAACTCTGATAATGGAACCTTGAAACAAGCCATTCAAGCACTACACAAATTGAGTACTACAATGGAAAAGATGGGGGATGAAAGAAGAAGATTGGAGTACTAGTTTTGCTTGGTTCCACACATGGATGAAGGGTTTTTTCAAAGTGTTGACTCCTGTCCTTATTAAACTGCTTTTATTTTTCTGCATATTCCAACTGATAGCAGGATGTTTTAAAAGGCAATGTTCAAAACATTGCCTATGCTCTTACCCAGATACAAAGATATCAAAAATACTCTCTGGATTGAAAAAGTTAATACCCAGACAGAAATGCGGATTGGCAAAAATTCACCTCCTACGGTTAGATTAGAGCATCCATTTGGTTCACCAGAAATGTAATACGACTGCCGACTGACCCAGAAGATTTTGTTGAAACGTATGTAGAAATATTAGGGAATGGAGAGTGTCATTATCTATCTTGCAGCCCAGAAGAATATCAAGGACATTCTCAAAATGTCTGTAAGGTTTGAGTAGCAAAATAATATTTTAGGTGTACAGGACAGAGTGATGGGGTAGTTATGACTTAACTAAAAGGGGGAATGTAGAAAGGCAAACATCACACTCTGAACTTAGATGAAACTACAAACTGCGCCAATTTCATTAGGCCGAAGTTCTAACATTATGATGTTGCAGTTCCTTGGTTATGTCATGAGAGGACAAAGGCAGTGAATATGGCAAGGGACATGTGTACAAGATCACACAGTGAATAGCTTTGAGTCTAACAACATGCAGTCAGGAACCAAGACACATGTACATTAAAACCCAGGATGTGCAAGTAGAGCGCGATAAGAATACAAATATATGAAAGTGGATGTGTGTTAAACGAGGCGCCTCATTAACGATGGGTACCTGTTCTTCCTGGTGAGTGGGGTGGTGAAGATTCCAGTCTTTCGAAGTATACTTGAGATGTAGGACAAGCAATGCGGGGTGCCAAACCAACACCCTGATGGTTGACTCAAACGGGACGTGGCCTGCAGAACCTTTGTGGAAGAGGACATAAGACCATGAACAAAAACACAAGTGTCTTGCAGCAGATGACAATGGTACATGGCGCAAGCCTATACCAATAAGCAGGAGCAAGGAAAGCTCACACGACTGTGGTACTGGCCTTGACCCCAGTGAAGCCGAAAATCAAGGGGTTCATCACTGCTGGTGAGTCGAGGGGGAGAGCTGATAAGAACCGGGCTGTGTTGAATGAGAATCGCAAAATGGCAAGCTCGAACCAAGTTCAAGGAAGTGTGAAAAGTGTTAAAGGGGGACCAGCTGCTGAGGGAAAATGGCACAACGTGTGTGCTAACTCAAGAGACTCTGGTCGATCCCCATGTGAGCGAAACTACAGGTACCAGAAGGCCGTTGGAGAGTCGCAAAAGGAGGTCAAAGTGGTCATACAGGAGGTCTAGTAAAATCTCTGTACAATCGAAAGACTTTGATCTGCAAACTGAGAGAAAGCAAGAAAAGTGAATCCTGCATTGAGAGAAAGCAAGGGACGTGAATCCCGCAACACTTGAAAGTAAAGTGAAAGTACAGAGGGGTCAGCGCCCAGAAGAGGCGGACATAGGGGTGAGCCTCTACCACCCTAAATGAGGGCCACAGTGAACCCGGAGTAGGGAGGCTCACGGTCAAGAGGGATCGGAGCCCAGCAGAGAGGGATCCAAAGGTGAAAGGTTGTCACCCCAAAGTCCCAGGCTCAAAAGACATCAGAAGCAGGGCCATCATGCCTTACAATGGAGAGCCACAAGCATGGCTTTCCCCCTCCCCCATCAAGGGGAAGATTTGTGCTATGGAGGGAGTTGTTTCCAGCCACCTGGAAGAACAATTAAGTGCGAAAAATACAAGTACCAGAATCCTTAGAGTCAATTAACTTGCCACACCTGAAAAGGAAATGAAGACACGCCTGAAAAAGCAAAGAAACACAGTCTCCCTGAAGATTGATGGAGTCATGAAAACAGGCGTTTGGAGGAGAAGCTACTGCAGGAAAACTTGACTGGCAACAGAGAGCCTGCCTTGTCACCAATTTTTAAACATTGTTCCAGGAGTCCCAGGCTCAAAAGGAGGCAGCAGCAGGGCCATCATGCCTTACAATGGAGAGCCACAACCATGACTTTCCCCCTCCCCCATCAAGGGGATGATTTGTGCTATGGAGGGAGTTGTTTCCAGCCACCTCTCAAGAACAATTAAGTGCGAAAAATATAAGTACCAGAATCCATAGAGTCAATTAACTTGCCACACCTGAAAAGGAAATGAAGACACGCCTGAAAAAACAAAGAAACACAGCCTCCCTGAAGATTGATGGAGTCATGAAAACGTGCGTTTGGAGGAGAAGCTCATGCAGGAAAACTTGACTGGCAACAGAGCGCCTACCTTGTCACCAATTTGTAAACACCCTAAAGATTGGTGAAAGTAAAAGCCAGAAGTGAAAGTAAAAAGAATTGAGAAACGGCAAGAGTGAACCCGAAGAAGGGATGCCAATAAAGAGGGGGGAAGTCAAGGTCCCAAGGAACAGTGTGTTGACAGATGTGAACTCGGCCGAGGGATGTCCCCTATGAACTGTTTTAAAAGACATTGAGATTTTTCGAACCATAGAAGGGAAAGCCAGGGTGAACCCGGTGGAGGGAGGCTGAAAGCAATTAGAAGGGTCAACGCTCAAAAGAGGGGGACCCGGGGTGAACCATTATCACTCTAAAGAACTTTCATTTGTTAAAGGAACTCTTTATTTGTTTTGTTGCTTGAATACATCAGGCCCTCAAAGGCAAGAGAATGTCATAAGAAACCAGACTTGGCCGTAGACGATCCTGATAGCTGAAACAGAACAGTCATCTTGTGCTAGACAGGCTCGAGTGTGTGCTGTGCTCTGAGCTCCCACCTTACCCCGTGCTCAAATCGTGGGGAAGGGAGAACCAAGCCACCACATCATGACATATTATTTAAGAAAACCATCCCACACCCTTTTTGTATTAGTTGTAAGGTTTGGCAATAGGTTTCGTAGTATAAGCCCTTTTGGTTTCACACGACGCCACTAGGACTGCCTTATTTGTCATTTGATGGTCAACGCTGCTTTCAATCTTAAATTTAGGTTTAGATTAGGCATTTTCCCAACCTGCATACAGCATTCATCGTTCAATAAACACCCTTGAACTGTGATCACTTGTGTCTGTCTTACTTGTTGCCACCATGAGTTCTTCACAATAACTATACCATGTCTCCAACCTGGAGCGTGGGTTCAGGGGTACGCCTCTTGTCAGTCTGTGCTTTCATGCGCTCTCGTGCCTCGGCTAAAGTAACAGCTGCCAATCTGTGTTGGTCGTGGATGGTGGTCACCATTTCATCGGCAGACAGGACAGCACTGGGTTGCACCGGGCGTAAAGGCAGCAACTTCAGATATAATCCAAATGAACAACCAAAAGGACCAAAGATAGTGGCTGAATGGATAGAGTTGTTATAAGCCACTTCAGCGGTGTCCAAATGGTACAGCCAGTTGTCTTGTGCAACATTAGCATGGCACTGTAAGTACTGCTCCAGTATTTGGTGTGTTTGTTTGTTCGTTCAGTCTGTCCGTCCGTTGGTCTGGGGGTGATACACTGAGCTCAGTGCCTGTTGAATGTCTAAATGGTGACACAGCTGGTCCCAAAATGAGAAGATGAACTAAGAAGAAACCTGGTCCAACAGTATCTTCTCTGGGAGACCATGAAGACAGTACACCTCTTGAAGGAAGCTGCAGGCCATCTGGAGAGCAGTGGGAAGGGAATAGTTTCTTACCTGTAACTCCATTTCTCCAGCATTGGTATCTTTCATGGATTCACATGCTTAGAATATTCCCCGTCGTCAGACTGGGATCCCTCGGTACACATATATAGCCTTTTCCGATAGGAAAACTTCCGACACTTTTGTGTCCTATCTACGTCCTTTTAGGACCCGCCTACGCATGCTCCGTAGGCCGTCCCCGTATAAGAGGCAAGCCCCCGCGGTTCCCCTTCAGATTTCGGCCCCTCCAAAGTAGGAAGGGTTAAATTTATCACTCAAATACATTACATTCCGGGGAGGTTGGCGGGCGCATGTGAATCCATGAAAGATACCAATGCTGGAGAAATGGAGTTACAGGTAAGAAACTATTCCCTTCTCCAGCATTGGATCTTTCATGGATTCACATGCTTAGAATAGATTGTATAGCAGTAACACTTGAGACGACGGTGAGAATGTAATGTAATATACCCTCAACATACTACACAATGCATATGTACAGTAGGAATAAGTTACCTCATATAACCTTACCCACATAAAATAAACTGTCATTAAAAAGGTAGACAACAGATTCTCCACAGCGTGGAGCTTACCTTACTGAAACAGATGGCGCAGGACAGCTCTTCCCATCTGCACCTCGTCCGCATGCTGCCTGGCAAGGCAGTAGTGGCGGGTAAACGTGTGGGGCACTGACCATGCCGCAGCTTGGCATATGTCCGTCAACGGAATTCCTGCCCATAAAGCTGTTGAGGAGGACATTGATCTTGTAGAATGGGCTCTAGGATGTCCTTGCAGTGGCCTTCTGGCCTTAGAGTGACAAAACGCAATCATCGATGAGACCCATCGAGCCAATCCTTGTTTAGAGATTGCTTTTCCTCTCGTCGACGGACCATATGCGACGAACAGTTGTCTAGTAGACCTGAATTCCTGTGTACGATGTAGGTAAAATTTCAGAGCCCTCTTAACGTCCAGGGTATGAAGAGCTTTTTCTGCTGCCGATGATGGTGTGGCGAAGAAAGTAGGGCGAACAATGGACGAGTGTTTGTGATACACTGTCGGAACTTTTGGGACGAACATAGGATTAGTTGCCAGGACTACTTTGTCCTTAAAGAATCTTAGGTATGGCGGGTCTACGACCAGCGCTTGCAGTTCCGAGATTCTTCTAGCTGATGTGATAGCAATCAAGAATGCCAACTTCCACGAAATGAATTTTATGTCGGACGTGGCCATAGGCTCAAAAGGCAGTTTCATTAAGCCTGCCAACACTGTGTTGAGACTCCAAGTCGGGGGGAAACGTTTTTCCGGGGGAAAAGCTCAAAATAAGCCCCTCATGAAGTGTTTTACAAGTCTGTCGCTAAATAGAGGAGACGACTGCCTTTTCCTTGTGAACCTCGAAATGGCCGCCAGGTGCACCTTTATCGATGTGAAGGATAATCCCCTCTCCGCCAAGAGGAGCAGGTAAGGTAGAACTTGTTCCGGCGTCACCGACAACGGTTGTAGGCCCTGTTGTCCCCTACACCATTCACAGAACCTCTGCCGCTTATAGGAGTAGGATTTTTTTTTGAAGGTGCTCTAGCCGCCTGCAGAATTTTTTGACAATCCTCCGAAACGTCTAAAGCACGAACTCCGAAAAGTCAGGAGCCAGGCTGTAAGGTTGAGACTGTCCGGGTCGTGATGCCACACCGTGCCTTTGTCCCGGGATAGTAGGTTCGGGACTTTCGGAAACCCTATGGGATGTTCCAGCGACAGGTGAAGCAGGTCGGAGAACCACGGTTGCCTTGGCCAGTATGGTGTCACTAGAATTACCCGGCAATTGTATCTGCGTATCCACTGTATTGTCTTCCGTATGAGGGGGAACGGGGGAAAAGCATAGAGGAACATGTCCGTCCATGGGAAGGAGAATGCCTCCCCTCTGGAGCCCTCTTGAGGCCATCTGCTTGCGAATTACTCGCATTTCTTGTTGTCTTTGGTCGCGAAGGCGTCCAGAGGAGGGTGACCCCATTTCTCGAACACTTTCATCAGGTGAACTGTATCCATTCCCCACTCGTGTATTTGGGCCATGCTTCTGCTGAGGGAGTCTGCTTGGGAGTTCCTCACTCCTGGAAGGTGATGAGCCACGATGGAAATTTCGTGCTTTAATGCCCAATGCCATGTTTTCTGGGCTTCTATGGAAAGAGTTCTTGATCGCGTCCCTCCTTGTTTCCTCAGATAAAACATGGCCGTTGTATTGTCGGTCAGTATTCGTACTCGCGAGCCCTTGATGTGTGTTAGGAATGCCTTCAAGGCCCATCGTACTGCTCTGAGCTCTAACACGTTTATGTGTAGGAGTGACTCCGTTGGAGACCAGCAACCTTGCGTTTGGAGAACACCCATGTGAGCTCCCCATCCGGTTATGGACGCATCCGTGACTATGGTTCGCTGAAACCCCGGCTCCTGTAGGGGTACGCCGTTGTTCAGATTGTGGAAACTCTGCCACCACTGAAGGGTCCGAAGCAGCTTGTCGTCGTCGATGGTTATCTTGTCTGACCACGATCCTTGAGCCTGCGTCCATCGGTCCGCGAGGAATTCCTGGACTGGCCTCATGAATAGGCGACAGTTTTCCACCAGATGGATGCAGGATGCCATGGCCCCTAAGACCGAAACGTATTTTCTCACTGAGATCTTGGTGTTTCGCCGTAGTCGGCATGCTTGTTGATTGAGTCTTGAGATTCTGTCAAGAGAAGGTTTCACTAGCCCTAACTGGGTCTCGAACTGTGCCCCCAGGAATACCAGCGATCTCGATGGCTGCAGAGAGGATTTTTCAAAGTTTATGGCGAATCCCAGCTGTTGTAGAAGCTGCATGGTGGCTTGTAAACTTGTGTTGGTCGACGCTGGGGAGGATCCCCTTACCAGCCAGTCATCGAGGTATGGGTATACATGGTGGCCTTGCATCCTTAGCCAGGCCGCTACTGGAGCCAGGCATTTCGTGAACGTTCTGGGGGAGGTCTTGAGCCCGAAAGGAAGAACCGTGAATTGGTAGTGAGTCCGCCGTATTACAAATCTTAGGAATTTCCTGTTTTTCCGACACATTGGAATATGGAAATACGCGTCCTGTAAATCCAGGGACGCTAGAAAATCCCCCTCTTGAACGGCGCGGATCACTTCCTGCAGAGTGAGCATCTTGAATTTTAGGCTCTTTAAAGACTTGTTGAGATCGCGTAAGTCTAGAATGGGACGCCATTTGCCGTTCGGATTTTTACCACAAAATATCTTGAGTAGACTCCTTGACCTCTCTGTAATGTTGGAACTAATTCTATCACGCCCTTTGCTAACATGAGTGTTACCTCTTGTTGCAGTATCTTCAGATGGGAATAAGCGGTGAACGCAGGTGGAATTTGCAGAGGGCTGTATTTGAATTGTAGAGAGTGTCCGTTTCTTATAGTATCCAGCACCCATTGATCCGTCGTTATTCGTTCCCATTCGTCGACATATGCTGAAACTCTTCCCCCCAGAACGGTGTGTTGCATGTCACTGCTGATCTTTATTTTGCTTGTCTCTCGACGACGACGGATATGATGGTCTTTTCCTGGAAGTCTGGAAGTTCCGTCGACGGTTTGCCGTTTGGGAGGCACGTCTGTATCCCTGGGAGGGGTAAGCTGATCTGCCAAAGGATCTGTCTCCAGATGCAGAGAATCTTGAATTACCTGAAGCCCCTCTAAAGGGACGAAAAGACTTGTAGTTTCTGCCACTCTGGAGGGCACCCAATGAACGTGCCATGTCCGAGTCCTCTTTCATTCCCTTTAGGGCTTCGTCCACCTTCTCACCGAAAAGAAGGTCTCCCTCAAAGGGCATATCTAAAACTTTGTATTGTACTTCTGGCCTGAAGTAGGTACACTTAAGCCATGACTGTCGACGTAATACGACCCCATTATTGACTTGCTTGAAGCCTGACTCAGCGAGGTCCACCGCGATGTTTATTGCGTGATTTGAGGCTTCCTCACCTTCTCGGACGAGTAACATCGCTGCCTTCCTATGCTCTTCCGGAAGATGATCAAGCAACGGAGCTAGCCTGTGCCACATCTCCCTATCGTATCTGGCAACAATTGCCAGAGAGTTTGCGGCCTTTACTGTGGTCGCTCCCACGGATAGCACTTTTTTGCCAAAGGCATCTTGGCGTCTCGCTTCGTTCTCAGGAGGAGTCGTGCACTTGTGCTGGGCCTTCGCCTTCCTCGCCGCTGCCGCCGACACCACCGAGTCTGGCGTTGGTTGGGAGGATAAACACTTGGGGGTAGACTCTGGAGCCTTAAAGTTTTCTTTCCAGGCGTCCTTTCACTGCCGGCTCTGAAAACTGGTGACGCATTGTCTGCAACCCCTCCTTCCATACATGGTCTAGTATTGGTATCGAGAACACAGACCTCCTTCTCTTACCCATGTGGTGGAACAAAAAACAGTCCTTTTGTTCTTCCTGGGACAAACCAAATTCTTTGCATGCCTTCTCCATCATAGAATGGAATGAAGCAATGTCGTCCGGAGGGGACGGGTGAGCTGGGCTTCTAGGGGTTTCCAACTCCACCTCTGACTCCCAGGTTGGATCCCTGGAGGGGGATGATGAGATATCCGACATGGCTCACCTGTCAGACTCCGAATCTGGCAGCTCACCTTCCTCTTGTGCCAGTGCTGAGATTGGCGTGCGTAGGTGCGTCGGTTGACGGGACGGGCCCGGCTCGTCGACGGGTGACTGTGGCAGGTTTGCCTGAGGTAGTCTCTGGTCCAACGACTGTAACATCGACTGAAGCGTGGACAGAATTTCCAACGACAAAACAGATTGAGGATTGAGAAGAGGGGCAGATACCGGTATAACGGGTCCCCTCGTCGACGACTTGTCAGCCACTCGTAGCCCTAGGGCTGCTGGGCCAGCTATTCTTTCATTCTCGTCCTCCGAGGACAGCAACACAGCCTGTTCTTGTAGTAAAGTATCCGGGGGGGTCGGATCAAAAACTTCAGGCCTCCAGGCCTCCTGTAGAACCCCCGTCGACGAGGCCATCGTCGACGTCGTCGTCGGTGGGACGGTGGATGCCACCTGCGTAAGTGGCAGGATGGAGGCCGATGACTGGGCCGCCGTCGACGACGGTGACTTAGCAGGTGGTTTTGGCGGTCCCGCCTTTTCCACACTTGACTTGCTTTTACTCGACTCTCGACTCGTGGTCGATCTATGATGATCGCCCGAGGAGGATTTCCTTTCCTTTTCCTGCTTTTTTGATGAAGATGATTTCATTGACAAGGAGTCTCTTCCAGACGACTCTTTTTCCGTCGGTCGAGATTTCTTCGCCGGTGGTTCCGACGAGGTAGCGCGGCGTGATGTTTTCGCCGATTGTGTGGAGCCTACCTCCGAAGGGAGGTATGCCCCCGCTCCATCATTCAGCCATGCCACCAGTCGTCGACTGCGGTCTTTGAGGGTTTTTTGAGAAAACCCTTTGCATATGTCGCAGTTATCCGCCGAATGATGAGGGTGGAGGCAATATAGACAATCCATATGTCCGTCCCCCTCGTAAACTTTTTTCAAGCCGCACGTCGCGCATGGGCGGAACAGCGCTTTTCCTGACACGGAGGACATTTTCTGTTCCAGTAATGCAACCTTGTACAAAATAGTAAGGACAACGGAGGAGATCCCACTACTTTGGAGACGGTTGAAATCTGAAGGGGAACCGCGGGGGCGGGTCTCTTATACGGGGACGGCCTACGGAGCATGCATAGGCGGGTCCTAAAAGGACGTAGATAGGACACAAAAGTGTCGGAAGTTTTCCTATTGGAAAAGGCTATGTATGTGTACCGAGGGGTCCCAGTCTGACGACGGGGAATATTCTAAGCATGTGAATCCATGAAAGATCCAATGCTGGAGAACATTCGGAAACAGAATGAAGTAAGCCATTTTGGTGAAACAATCGACAACCACCATAATACAGGGGTACCCCGCAGAAGGAAGCAGTTCAGTGATCAAATCGGTGGTGTTGGTATGCCATGGTTAAGGTGGTGTTTCAGTAGGGTGCAGGAGACCTAAAGGTCCTTTGCATTGGGTCTTGACTTGAGCGCAAACAGAACAGGAATCCATGTATTGCTTTACCTGACTGGCCCATCCCGGCCACCAAAACTGTTGGGCGGTCAACTCCTGAGTGGCTTTGAATATGCAATGGACACTGACGATGGAATTGTGGAAGCCTTGAAGTATCACCGTCCATAGGCTGAGAGTGGAGATGTATACATGATCCTGAAAGAACAATAATCCATAACATTAACAGACACAAGCTTGACATAAAAGCCCCGGCCTGGGTGGATCCGACTGGGTTTCTCTCAAGAGGGACTGTAGAGGTGGTTTAAGGCAAATCAGCAAATGCTTCTGGGCTATCAGCGGGATATCAACATCACATCTTTTGATATTGTTCTCCAGGGAATGCAAGAACGCATCCGCCTTCAGATTCTGGGCACAAGGTATACACGTCACCACAAAATCATAATGAGAGAAGAAGAAGGTCCAACGAGCCTGCCGGGAGGTACGGTACTGCAACGAGCATAAATACTGTAGGTTTCTATAATTGGTGAGTACCTCCACAGGAAATACAGGAAATCTTCCCCCTAGCGGATGCAGCTTTTATGGCCAGGAGTTCCTTCTCAATTACCACGTAATTCTGTTAGTTTGGGGACAGTTTCTGAGAGTAGTAGGCTACAAGGTGTTTGATTCCAGTATTTGCGTCTTGTTGTAGCAGCACTGCTCCAATGGCAAAATCGGATGCGTCCGCCTCGACTAAGAATGGATTCTCATTGTTGGGATGCCGAAGGATGGGTGCTGACATAAAGGCCTTCTTTAGTTCCAGAAATGCCACATCTGCCTGAGAATTCCAGAGGAAGGGTATTTTGTCATTGGTCAAGCAAAACAATAATGTAATGCCGTCAGGTGCCAGAAGTGAGGTATAAACCAGCGGTAGAAGTTGGCAAAGCCTAGAAATCGCTGCAGCGACTTCAGATTGTGTGGTTGTTTCCAATACTGTATAGATGGCAGTTTGGCCGAATACATCCAAACTCCTGTACTGCTGACCATATACCCCAGGAATTCCATGCTTTTCTGATGGAAAAGGCATTTTTCGTCTTTGGCATACAGATATTTGTGGGACTGCCTACGAAGTACTTCCTTGACATGACTGATATGTTCCTCTGGACTGGTGGAAAAGATGTGGATATTGTCAAGGTGCACCCGCACTGTAATGCCAATCAGGTCGGAGAAGATAACATCCATGAAACGTTGGAAAATGGGCAGGGGGTTACATATGCCAAATGGCATGACTTATAATGCCCAAATGGTGTCTTGAAGGCCATCTTCCACTTGTCCCCTTCCTTGATCCGGATTAAGTGGTAGACCCCCCTAAAATCCAACTTAGTGAAAACCCGAGCAGCATGCAGTGATTCGATGATATCACAGATTAGCAGCAAGGGTTACCTGTCCTTGCATGTTATGTCATTCAACTGACGATAGTCAATACACGGACAGAGGGTGTCTTCTTTCTTCTGTACAATGAATAATGGAAAGCCTCCAGGGGATTTGAATGGTGCAATGTAACCCTTCTTGAGACAATCCTCTGTGTAACATTGCAGGACCTCTTTCTTGGATGGGGCCAGTGAATAGATCTTCCCATGGGGGATGACTGCATGAGGCAACAGGTTGATGGAACAGTCAAAATGCCAATGAGGTGGTAATGGGATTGTCAAAACTGATATGATATTGTTTCGTCCTCATTATATATGTTGGCATATGCCCAGTTACTTTGTGAGGAAATCCGCATCGCAAGGTCGTGACCTTAAGTTAACCAAGCCTCCATTTTAGGTTAAAGCTGCCATTTTAGTTTGTCGTACAAAGTCACCCTGTGGCCTAAAATGGCCGACCTGTGTTCTCTTGTTCTTACTTTAACCTCTTCAACCTCTGTAAGCGAGTTAATGTCCAACATGCCTGCAGGCTACATGTTAGGGTCATGTAGACCTTGTCCTTTGTTGACCTCGGGATCAGTGGATTACTTGAATGGCCGATGTTAACCTACAGTATACAAGAACGATAACGCTATTTAAACATGACATGCAAAACATCTGTTTGACCTGCATTGAAGTAAATGTGTAAAGAGTGTAAAGTTAAACCCAGAGAATAATAGTACTTGTTAGTAAATGTATTAAGAAGTAAACCGCATGCATGAGATATGTAAATTAGGAATGAACCTGGTGCGAACCCTAGCCCAGTACATGATTAACTTGTAGGAGGCTGGACATCGTTATGAAGAAACTGTATAAATATGCTGATGTCCAGCTAGCAATTCCTGCTCACTGCTCACATTGAACCTGCTGGTGGTCTCTGTGAAGTACTGACGGCCAAATAGCTATTTGTGTACTTTGTTTTGTAAACTGTTTAGTAATGCAATTAAGATTCTGGGAATCTTTGCAAGCCCGTGTTGGTGTTTTTCTCTTTGCATGATGTAAAAGCCTTAATATTGTATTTTCTGATTCCACAGATGGCGTCCGAATAGGGGACCTCAAGATTTACTTCGTCTCGTTGAAGGTTGGCTCAGCTATCGGACCGGGATCGGATGGTGTCAACAAAAAGGCCCCTCTGGACGAGAAGCGAATTCCTCGGCACAAAAGCACAATCCGATCCCTGAACGGTGAGCTGTAGCCTGAGACGACGTCTTGACGAGGGTCCATATATCGAGGTGGGTAAATTTGCCGAAATCACCAGACACGTGGGTCCTTAGAATTGTCCTTAGTAACCCGGTCGGGCCTCGTGGTCCTTTGGTCAGGTGAATCGTGACGCGATTCTTAATTTAACCCTGACAATTTGAATTTGGCGCATTGTACTCACGAGCACAATTATTTGACCAGATAACACCAGAATTCTGATATGCCTGGGAAATTGTCTGCCTGCTTCAGTGCATTATTCCGTAGCGACAGACAATCTTTGGAAGTTAGCCGTCCCGCACCACAGGAGGGGTCGCCGGCATGTACTATGTACTGTAAGAAAGGCTTTGGTAGTATAGCATTTAATGATATTTGGCATGGACAGACCAGACAGAACTCTAATCTTCAGTGGCCAACCAATGGTAGCTTTGAAATCCCTCATATAGAATATTTAGAGTCTGTATTGGTAAAGAAAAAGGCTAGACCTGAGCATTTGACGCATTGCACAGTTGGAAAACAGAAGCTTTGCAGCAACAAAAGAGTAAAGAGAAACATATGCGTCGACATATGACAAATGCCGAAAAAGCACTGTTATATGATCAATATAAACAATTGGAATCAGTTAGGAACACGGACAGAGCGTTTCAATTAAGCATTCAGAAAATGTATCCTTTGAAATATTTTCATACGTCCGATGAATTGATGAATAAACTTTTGCATGAACGAAGGCCTGATGCCTCTGCGCCACCCCTGTACGTCCCTCCTCCTGGTGCTTTGCCTCTTCCTGTCGTTATTCCTCCTCCTATAGTCCCCCCGGTCCTTCCTATTGTTCTTCCTGTTGTTCCTCCAGCCGTCGCTCCTTTGCCTACTCCCTTGCCTCCACTTATTGATATTCAGAATGTGCCTAATCTCCCTCTTGCAAGTGATTCCGCATCGCTTGTAGTAGACCAGGGAACTGGATCAAGGGTTGTGACTCATAATACTGTGTCCCCAGATAAAAAGAATGAATTGATTGCTTGGGCCAAACATTGAATGGAGAAGGGTGAGCAAGCTGATGTTTTTTCCACACTCGAAAATCTAAAACGTATTCCTGAGAAAAATGTTTTTATTGGAGGGTTAGGAATTCATTTGAGCATAATGTGGAATAGATTAAACGATGTAGATCTCCCACAAGGGTTACGGGATTTGAATACCTTAGCATTGTCTAGGGATACTGCGGAGAAAGTATATGAGCATGTCAAGAGGATTTTTGCATATAGGAATGAGTTACAGAATGAAGAAACTAATGGTGATAGTTTAGGTACTATATTTTTGCAGAAACGGTTTTCTCCTCGCCATGAATTGATAGGTGAGGAAGCACAAATTTGTACAAAGGATGCGATAAGATGAATTTCGGATATGTCGATAACTCCAGACGAAGTATATGACACGTATAGTCAGTATACGTTAGAAATTCAAAAGAAAGTGATACGGGTTATGGTAGAATACCTGCAGAATGAGTGTGTAAAAAGAAATATTTGTTGTCCTGCAGAATTATTGGGTGTTTATAAGAGAGCCTTTTCAATTGATACCTCTTTGACTGCATTAGCGCTTGATTTGGCTCTGTTGCTTAGTAAGTGTTCGGAGCTACCTACTTCTCAGTTGCCTATGAGAGAGGTCCTTCCGACATTTGTCCCAAAAGTTGAGATTGCGGCCAATGCTGCATGAGGTATAGTCGCTGTGGACATTCCTGCACATTATGTATCGCAGTTTGTTCACGTCCCATTCTCGAGACAGGAAGTGAACACCATAAAGCAATCTATTCCTGATATAAGAAAGAATCCGACGGGGTTCTATAAATAAATAGAGTCGGTCTTACAATCATCAGTATTCACCTTAAGCGATATTGATTTATCATTTCCCGTACTCCTGCCAGTTGATTTGTGGAAACAGATTAGGACTGTAGATGATGTACCTGGGTTAGGAGATACATGGGATAATATGGTTAGGCTCGACAGAGAAAGACCAGCTGGCGAGAGACTGCCTCAAGTGATATTAACTTTGCCTGATAACATTATTGTAGAATTAAAAACCATAATTCCTGAAAAAAAGAATCATTTGGGACAAGCCTACGGCCTGTGTCCAGGGAAATTCTCAAGGTGCTACCGAGTTCTTCAATCGGTTCGAACAGGTATTTTCAGATTTCAGTGGACAAGACTTAGGCACAGAGTCAGGGAAAATGCTGTTTGTCGACAAATTTGTACGTGGATTGCTGCCTGACATCCAGTTACAGATTATGTCCTCCGAAAGCGCTTGGCAGGCGAAGTCTCAATCAGAGGTACTGCACATGACTCAGTACTATGAAAATCGTGTGAATAATGAAATGGAAAAACCTGAGAAAAGAAAGGGTGACCTGAAAACAAAAGTACTATTACAACAGATTGTTAGAAGCCCTAGAGGGGGTAATACGCAATTTAGAGGTCAATACGGTCCACAGGGAAGTACGCCCCTGGCTCCGGTAACCATTAACCAGTGTGCCTATTGTCGACAGGAAGGCCACTGGCGCGCACAATGTCCGACCTTGCAACAAAGGTCATTTGGGAACAGGGGTAGAAAATCCAGAGGTCGCCCAGGTGTAGGGTGCCCTGGTAGAGGTCAGGTTACGCCAGAATCACAGCAACCTTTTTCACAGGAAAAACAAGTATCAAGTGTGGATAATAGAAACATTTTTGATCATCCTTCTGCCGTGTACCTCTCTGAAGAAGTTCCTTTTAATGACATTCTGTTTCGTTAGGATTGCCCGAAGCAGGATTTGGAACCAACGCCTATTCCCGTTCATCAGAAAGGTCCCTACGTTGAGAATGCGGTGGGAAATAGGAAGCATCTATTTTTAGTAGATACGGGAGCACAAAAGTGTTCCATTGACCATTCACGGGTTCCAAACATTCCCCTGTCAGAGCAATCCAACGTTTCCGTAGGGTTCTCAGGCACACCTGTAGTTTGTCCAGTCTCTTTGCCGGTACCGAAAACCGTGGGTCCCTTCACGGAGCAGTGTCCATTTCTGCTTACTACAAACTGTGGAGAGAATTTGCTGGGGTTAAATTTGCTGAAGGAATTGAATGCAGTAATACGTTGCTCCTCGGACGGAGTTCGGTTAACAATTTCACCTCAGCAATCACTCGCCTCTTAGCTTTTGACTCGACCTTTACCGCCAGAATTCAGTAATATTCCGTAATGCTTATGGGTAATTGATGATAATGATGTGGGCATTCTTCAAATTGAACCTGTTAAAATTATTCTGAAACATGGAGTAAAACTGCCTCGCATTCCACAATATAAGATCTCAGTTGAAGGCGAACAGGCTTTGAAATGTATAGTTTCTGATTTTGTGCATCGTGGAGTAATTGAGGAAATTACAGGTAGTTTGTGTAACAGCCCGATTTTGCCGGTGTACCAAAAAGGTGATTATGCGATTCCTTTTCAGTTTATAATTGATTTGCGTGCTATTAACAAAATTGGGGCTCCTCAATTTCCCATTCTACCTGATGTAACAACTAACTATGATTCCGGCTTCTGCCACTCACTTTAGCATTGTTGACCTCAAAAATGCATTTTTCAGTATTCCTATACACAAGGATAGTAGATATTTGTTCGCGTTTACCCTAGGTGGACGCTCGTTTACATTCACTCGTGCACCACAAGGGTACACTGAGAGTCCAAGTATTTATAGTAGAGCATTGAAAGAGCAACTTGATACTCTTGAGTTGCCTACTACTTGCACGTTACTACAGTATGTAGATCTCCTCTTGGCTGCTGATTCTGAGAGTGCCTGTAAAGAAGGCACCATGTTGTTGCTTTGTCATCTAGCAAAACATGGCCACAAAGCTTCACTCAAAGAATTCCAATATTGCTGTCAAAGGAGGGAAGAAGGTTGACACCTGAACGAATAAAAACTATTTCTGGCATGTCTGTCCCAAATATGCAGAAGGAAGTTAGAGCCCTGATAGTATGGCTTCTTACTTCTAACTTTTGTTAACGATTAAACCAATGCTGGCTTTGACAAAGAAGGGCATTTCTTTGCCATTGCCATGGACTTTGGAACACCAGACAGCATTTGATTTACTCAAAACCAAGCTGTGATCGGCGCCGGTTTTAGGAACTCCAAATTATGAAAAGGCCTTTGTATTGTTTGTGCATGAACGTGATGGTTGTGCTTTGGCTGTGTTAACGCAGGAACAAGGAGGGAAGAATAGGCCGTGCGGCTATTTCTCATCCGTCCTTGATCCTGTTGCATGCGCTTTGCCGAGATGTTTGAGAGCTGTCGCTACTGCTGCTGTGTCTGTAAAACAGAGCGAGGGAATGGTCCTGGGTCATGCGTTAACCCTAATGGTACCTCACTCTGTAGATATTCTATTAAATAGAACTCAAACACAACACCTTACTTCCGCACGATTGACAAGATACGAATTGATCTTGTTTGCTCCCCACATTCAAATTCAGAGGTGTTGTGTATTAAATCCGGCTGAACTTTTACCTGTCCCGCAAGATACTGTTGATGGTGACGAAACGTCACACGATTGCCTTTACACTACAGAACAACAGACTAAAGGTAGAATTGATTTGAAAGATACGCCTTTGAATAGCCCACCAGGAGAGCTATTTTGTGATGGCTCCTGTTTCAAACTTCCGAATGGTACATCCACGGCTGCTTATGCCGTCACTACCTTAAGCACGATTGTGGAAACCAAAAGAATTATGCATAATTCCGCGCAGGCTGCAGAAATGATAGCATTAACCCGAGCTTGTGAACTTTCTGAAGGGCTTACAGTAAATATATATACCGACAGTCAGTATGCCTTTGGGGTAGTTCACAACTTCGGTAGACTTTGGAAAGAACAAGGTTTCTTGACCTCACATGGCACAAAAATGCAGCACGGCACTTTAATAGTGCGATTACTTTCAGCGCTTGCACTCCCTTTTCAGTTAGCCATTTTAAAGTGTACAGCACATCAGAAGGTTAAAGATGATATAGGAAAAGGGAATGCTTTCGCTGATCAGATAGCTAAACATACTGCCACTGATTATAGTTCAGAAATGTATGCCGTACGGGAAACTGTAAATGTTTGCACTTTTGGTGAAAGTATTGATTCTGTAAAAGACATTCAAGCAGATGCTTCTGTAGAGGAGACCAAGAAATGGGTCGAGGGTGCAGGGAGATTGGATGGTGATGGGTGTTGGGTGGACAAAGTTGAAGGAAAATGGTTACTCCCTGACGCCTATATTACAATGATGGTCATTATGGCTCATGGTCCGACCCATGTCTGTGCGCGTAAATTGACTAAAATGTTACACAGTGTATGGGCCAATGATAACATTTTCAAAATTGCGGAGCGCTTTGTCCAAGGGTGCATGGTCTGCTTGCAGCACAATGTAGGAAAAGGTACCCTGACTCCTAGAGGAAGTTTCGCTCCACCTTCTGTTCCATTTGAGGTCATCCACTTTGATTTTATTGAGATGGAACGTTGCAACAATCTTAAATGCGTGTTGGTCGTCATTTGTGCATTTAGTAAGTGGGTTGAGGCTTTCACTGTTAGAGATGCAACGGCCATAACCACGGCAAAAGAGTTCTTTCCTAGGTTCGGGCTGCCGAGAGTCATCTGGTCGGATAATGGGCCATACTTTATCACTGCTGTAATCCTACAAATATGCGAAGGATTGCAGATTGATAAACGGTTCCATTCAGCCAGACATGCCCAAAGTGCAGGATTAGTACAAAAGCATAACGGCATCATAAAGAACAAGCTCGCTAAGACGTGTGCTGGCACCAAGTTAAAATGGCTGGATGCCTTACCGATCGTGTTGCTGTCGATGAGAACAACCCCTCAAACTAAGACTGGGCTCTCTCCCTTCGAGGTGGTAATGGGAAGGCCTGCTAATATTTGGGGTATGCCAAAGAGTCGCTCATTGCGGGCTGTAGAGAATGTGCTTCTTTCAGATTACTGTAACCAGTTGACTAAAAATCTATTTTCAATTTATCACCAGGTGCGAGAGGCATTACCTGTACGCTACGAGGGTCCCAGTCACAGTCTACTGGACTGGATCCTCACGAAAGTTTTCGAAAGGTCGTCTTGCCTTGCACCTCGGTGGAGGGGTCCCTACCAGGTCCTGTTAGTCACCCAGACTGCGGTGCGGGTAGCGAGGCGGAAGAACTGGATACACGCAACGCACACCAAACGGATCCCGCAGCCCGTGCCATATGATACAGAAGACACAGAATCCCTTTCCAATGCTGTAACCAATGTGCCTGAAACAGCAATAACCGACAAGAGAGTATCGGAGACCGTTCCAGAGTTCGTAAGGCCAGACAAAACGGCCATTTTGTCTCCGTACTCTCCAACAGTGGTACTTCCGGGTCATCCATTTTCTGATCCCATTTCCGTTCACGCACCACCTCCAGTGGGAAGTGACGACACACTGCTTTCTGATCCTTCAGCACCGGAAATTGTGAAATATAATTTACATCCAAGAAGATAGACGTACGGCACGGTTTGACTGTGCGATTGAGGAAATCATTTGAGGGCTTGCCTTTTGGCCCGACTATACGATAGGATTCTGTTGGCTAAGGGTTGTGGTAAAGACATTAACAAGACGCGCGACTGGAGTTGCCAGCAAACAAACAATTGGTGTTTTTCGATTGAAGACTACGATGCCTGCACCCGCTACCGCTCGTACCGAACTTTTAGATAAATATGTGACTAGCAGAGACAATGATCAAGCGTGTAGGGAGACCCTGAAAATGTATTGTTGCCTTTTTGTAATAATAACTGGGTTTTTAGTAACTACTGGTTTTGGGTTATGGTACCTGGAGGAAGCATATCCGCTAGAGGACTTTTTAACCTGTTGAAAATGTATCTGTTTTACCCACTCCTTCCGTGCAATTGCATACCTTGTTGCCTAGAGATTCTTTGCATAGACGGAACTATCAGAATAATACTCTTTTGTTAATAATGAATGCCACTCATGCAATTTTTAATAGGACCAACTGCTGGATCTGCTCGCATTTACCGCAACATGGGGATAAGGGGTTAGGTTGGTACATTCATCTTTTACCTTTGACAACTGCTTGTTATGCTTCTCTTAGAGCACTATTCTTTGGCTGTTGGAATGACAGCATCTCAGGGAACTTTGATGGTACAAATTTTAATAGTTTTGAAAAACATGTTTTGATGCCCCTGGGATGCTCGCTCTTTGCAAATAGGAGTAAGCCAACTGTTGCTTCTGTTAGGCCCTCTGATACATTGTCTCGCCCTTTTCAGTCTTTGATCTCTTTCAAAATGGCTCCTATAGGCAATAAGGATGCCACGCCTCCTTCTTATTCTGTTAACCATAGCCCCGATTTCCAGTTTCCTTCTGCATACAGATGAATGGAACACGGTCAATGGGTGATTTTAGAAGTTGCGCCAACGTTGCGAATTTGACTAGTGAGAACAGACCTCTGTCTATTTTGTTGGCGGTAATGTGGCATTTCCATGGTTTCCCAGGGATTGGCAAGGTACCTGCTATTTAGGGATTCTATTACCTGGGGTATTTATTGCCAGCACTGCAGAAATTTCGAAGACTCGTCCACGACGAGATGTGAAGGGGGATACTCCAGAGCAAACTCTAGGAGACATAATGAAATCCTTTGTGCCATTTTTCGGGCAAATTATGAATTCAGAAGATATCAGGGGACTAGCGAGAGTACTGGAGAGAACCATCAACCGGACCACTGACATACTCTATAATATGACGTTAGAACAGAAAGCTTCAGAACCGGATGGCATTAGATGTCATTCTGGCTGAGCATGGAGGAGTATATAAATTAGTGGGGTCCGCTTGCTGCGTTTACGTACCAGACTCCTCTCCAACGATCTTTAGGGCGATCCAAAATCTACATATTCTTAGTTCAGAAGTGCACGTTCCTGAGGGAAACTGGGAACTTAGTGCATGGTTTTGGGACCTCCTATGGTCATGGGGATGCAAGCTGCTTTCGGCCTTGCTGATTATCTTGGGTAGTTTACTGTTCCTTTGTTGTTGTATACAGTGTCTTCCTGGTATATGTTCGGTATTAGGGGGATGTTGCGCGCAAGCAACAAATGTATTAGGGCATAAAATATACGCCCCAGATAAGGTTTCCAAGGAGTACGTGACGAAAGAAACTCTAGTTTCTGACCTAATGGCAATAGATATGTCTGATAATGATTCGGGGTGTATAGACGTTGAAATGTGGAGTTAGTCGTAAAGTGATTGGAAGTAGTTTAGCGCTTGGCATAGGCCAAAAGGAGGGTTTGTCAAAACTGATATGATATTGTTTCATCCTCATTATATATGTTGGCCTATGCCCAGTCACACTGCAAGGGAATCCGCATCGCAAGGTCGTGACCTTAAATTAACCAAGCCTCTATTTTAGGTTAAAGCCGCCATTTTAGTTAGTCGTACAAAGTCACCCTGTGCCCTAAAATGGCCGACCTGTGTTCTCTTGTTCTTACTTTAACCTCTTCAACCTCTGTAGGCGAGTTAATGTCCAACCTGCTTGCAGGCTACATGTTAGGGTCATGTAGACCTTGTCCTTTGTTGACCTCGGGATCAGGGGATTACTTGAATGGGCGATGTTAACCTACAAGTATACAAGAACGATAACGCTATTTAAACATGACATGCAAAACATCTGTTTGACATGCATTGAAGTAAATGTGTTAAGAGTGTAAAGTTAAACCCAGAGAATAATAGTATTTGTTAGTAAATGTATTAAGAAGTAAACCGCATGCACGAGATATGTAAATTAGGAATGAACCTGGCGCGAACCCTAGCCCAGTAGATGATTAACTTGTAGGAGGCTGGACATCGTTATGAAGAAACTGTATAAATATGCTGATGTCCAGCTAGCAATTCCTGTTCACTGCTCACATTGAACCTGCTGGTGGTCTCTGTGAAGTACTGATGGCCAAATACCTATTTGTGTACTTTGTTTTGTAAACTGTTTCGTATTGCAATAAAGATTCTGGGAATCTTTACAAGCCCGTGTTGGTATATTTCTCTTTGCATGGTGTAAAAGCCTTAATATTGTATTTTCTGATTCCACAGGATGTCGCCAGGTTCACAAATACTCTGAGAAAGTCTGAATACTCCCGGGGAACTGTCTGGATATAGCAGAGATGAACATGCATGTTTTGAGATGATGAAGGAAAAATATCAGAGACTGTCTGAGAAGCACCTGAGGAACAGCACTCTTGAGTACAGCACATGGAAGCGAACATCAAGGTCTGTGTTTCCCAATTGATATGAGGATTGTGGTACAACATCCAAGGCGGACCCAGCACTACTGGGTAGGAGGGAGATTTTATGACAGCCAAGGAAATATGCTCTTGATGTTCATTGATCCATAAAAGTAACTTCCCCGTTTGCTGGTCAACGGGACCGGAGGAGACCTGTGTCATCAATGACTTCCACTACTGTAGAATGTTCCTTGCGGCTGAGAGGAATTTCGATGTTGGTCACAAAAGCTGCATCAATGTAATTGCCAGAAGCACCGCACTCCAAGTGAGCCAACGTGTTTACGTTCTTGTTCTTCCATGCAATCAAATTTCCAAGACCAACAAAGCCACGGACTACATGGGTGGAAGGACTGGAACAGAAGAAGGGCCTGCCGTTGCCTTCTCCATACACGACAGGCCTGTCAGTTTTCCGACTTCTCTGGGGGACGTAATGGGCAGGTCCCAAATAGTAACCTGCGGCTCCGTAGTATAGTCACAAACGATAGGTTTGTTAGCGCTTCTTTTCGGTCTCTGACAAAGGACCCGTAACTGCCCCCAGATACATAGGTTCTGGACCCAGATCCGTAGGGTTTGGCAATCCCAAAGGTGCCACTGAAGGCCCGAGATGGAACCTCTAGCTTCTGCATCATTCACCTATTATCTGTGTTAGCCTATGGTCGATATGTAGTACTTGGTCCACTAGCTCTTGGAGAGAATCAGGTTCCAAAATGTGCAACAACTCATCCTTATAGTCCTCTCGCAGGCCACAATGAAACAGATTCTTCTGTGTAATTTTAGGCCATTGTGAATCAGTTGCCAGCTGTCTGAATCAGCTGATATGGGCTATGATGTCGCTGTAGCCCTGTCGTATGTCCATCAGCTGGTTCTGAGCAATGGAAGCTAGGTTAGGCAACTTGAAAACGTCCAAGAATGCCTTTTCAAAGCCTACACAATCATTCAGTATGGGACTGTTGGAGGAAACCGGTAGAGCGGTCCAAGCAAGTGCAATCCCAATTAGATTACCTAGGATATAGCCAATCTTGGCTTTGTACCGATTGAAAGGACCGGCCCGGAAGAGAAAGTGTATTTTGCAGTGATTGCAGAACTCAGCCACTCCACGAGGGTTGCCATCGAATTTCAAGCGGATAGGGTTTGCCATGGCACCTTCTGCCTGATTGGCTGCACCTACCCCTCAACCCACCACTTGTCACAGAAAGATATTTTCTTGATGAAGGGTGGTCATCTCGAGGCAGAGGGCCCAGAGTTCTTCCCGGAGTTCTTGAGCCTCATCCATGTCTGGGACAGAAGGAAGGTGTCTCAATCTGTTAAACAAAGTATCTTGTGGACGCTGGGTATCTGTTCTTCCTGGTGAGTGGGGTCGTGCGGCTGCCAGTCTGTTGATGTATACTTGAGGTGTCGAACAAGCAACGTGGGGTACCAACCCAACACCCTCCTGGTTCACTCAAAAAGGACGGGGCTGGACCGGCTCCCAACACCACAGGATGGCACTTCTCTGACTAGCATGATGGCAGGACAGTGCAAGCACTGGTAGAGAAGGCCCCAAAACGTCCATCTGTAGTCCAGATGAGAATGGAGATTTCCGGGAGACAGGAGTCTACAGGTTCCAGGAGGCAGGATACTAAGCAAGGCACAAGGCAGGGCAATAACAAGAGACTGAAAGTCAGGAGACAACCCAGTGATTGCCAGGGGAGGGCTAAGTTGGAAATAAAGGAAATCCAGTTACTGAGAAGAGGAAGCAGGAACCCCCAATAGAAGGTGGAAAACCAGGGACTGGGGCCCAACCCAGACCCAGAGAATCAGGGGGGCCAGAACCCAACCCAAACCCAGGATGGCAGACTGACCCAAGGAACAAGGACCAACCAACAAGGAACAGGAACCAGGGAAGGAACAAGGAAGGCAAGGCAAATAGCAAGGCTAGCCTGGAGCGAGGGACACGATCAGAGGACTGACCACATTGAGACACAGTAATTCCCTGCCATTGGGACACGGATATAGGCCAGGATCCAAAGCGAGTCTTGGAGCGTAAGCTTTGGTTTCCAAGCAGACAGACATGCAGAGGGTCAGGCATGGACACCCACGTATGCGTAGACCTGCGATCACGATGGTGCCCAAAGAGCCGGGAAGCGGGACCGGATGAGCCTGTCCAAGCACCATCGTGGGTAAAGCCTCCATGATAGGACCCGTTGGAGCCGATGACCCTGCCTCCCAAACCCAGTGAGTGACATGACAATGTGGGGTAAACACTTAGAAGCTTCTAATAAATTACTAACAAAGTCGGCAAGCACCCTACCCACAGTTGCTGTTACAGGTACTGTCCATGCTAAGCCCACATACAGGGCAACACCAACAGGATCTGTGAGCTAACACCCTTGAAGGTATTCTATAAGGTAACTTAAAGACAATACTCACGAGGTTGAGAAATACCACCTGAAATGTCAGCGAAGCCCACGAACCTTGTAGATCAAACAGGGACCCGGAAAGGTTATAACAGCAAAGGAAGGATAACTTAATACATAGGGACAAGTATGAATAGTGAATACAGAATAGTGAGGAAAACATAGGCATTCACACAGGAACTGGCTGTAAAGACTGTAGAGGGTTGTCTGTACTTCTGCTCTTTCTATGGTAGAGGAGAGGCACGGAGGACCCAAGCCAAGATTCTCTATTTGGTAGCTATGTTCGAGAAATCAAGGCCTAGCTTCTCAGGAGGTGATGCAGGCTGGTTCTTAAGTACGCTGTAGTCCCCAAGCACCCACAAAGGAATGTCCGCACACTGTTTCGGTTAAAACACAGTCTTTATATAATTAATATTTAAGGTTATATACAATATCACGATAGCGCACTTTGTACTCGGTTATCAATAATGGCAAATATATACAGTTCTAAGTGGTACCACAATTGCTATTAGATCTCTTAAAAGTGCATCAACTGTACAGTTAAATGGCACACAAATCAAGTCGTAAAGGAAACCAACAGTAGAGAAAAGAGGAAAGCAGTTGATAAGAACAATTGGCAGAAATACTGGTCACTACCGTTAAACACAGCTCTGTGTGGACATCCCCCCACCTGGGCAACCTGTAGAATAAAGATACAAGCCCAGTCCATATATTGTTCACAAGAGACTTCCCAATAGTTCTGCAACCCCAAAGTACCTGGCGTTGTAGCGTTCCTTGTTGGGGAATCGAACATTCGACAGAGAACAGGGTGAGCTACGACGGTGAAGTGGCAGCTTCGTTCCTAGCGGTGCTCGTTGACGGGGAAGCGTAAACGTCCTGCAAGGAAGAGGCGTGCGGGGCACCTTGGTGTCGATAGTTCTGGACCGCAAAGTATTTGAAGAATTGTGGCCCAGCAAGGGCGTCGAGTCGTCGGCATCTCTGTGGTCTTTGGGTGGTGGGAAACCCACTGTGAATGCTCCTCGGCGCGTCGACGGTCAGGCCTTCTCCAGCAGTATACAGCGGCGACGATGCGGACGAGAGCATCTTTGGATTAAAAAGTTCTTAGGCAAACGGGAGCACGGCGGCTCCGGTCGGCGACGGAGGTCGGCGACAGTGGCGGACAACAGTCCGGGCGCCTCTCTTTGGGATTCCGCGGCAGTCCCCGTCTCCAGCCGACAGCCTGTCATAGGTCTGTCTACCAGGGAGCTTTGGCAAAGATCAGCTGGTGCACGATGGTCCCTCCTAGCTCGGGAAGGGGGCGCCTTACCAGGTCCTCTCTGGGTCAGTCGTTGGAGAAACACCAGCTTTCAGATTGTGAAGGAGAGCAACAGCAATTCTTCTCTTCCAGCAGGGCTTCAAGGTTAAGCTTCAGTTACACTCCAGTTACTCTTCAGCTTCTGAACACGAATTTTAGTAGTGAGAGGCCCCCATATATACTAGTTGATCTCCCATTCATTCTGCTGGGTCACACTCAGGCAACCAATCGGTCAGAAGGGCATTCATGCAGGCAGGCATCCAATCAGGTGCATAGTGTATTCAGGCCATTCACTCCTCTCCAGAGACTCACAACAAGTTATGTGTATTGGGACAAGTACCCAGCCATTCAACACTCCACACTGCATTCATACCAGTTTCGGGCAGGGCTGTCTCAGTCATTGTGTCAAACACCAGATACTAGACACCCACAACACAGAATGCGTATTCGTCACACACTCCATTCACCCAGGTCCCACCCACAGGCGTACCCACAACATACGGTCGTTGGGAAGGCTCCAGCCAGTCTGGCCTGGACTTCACAACAACACCATATATGGAACTTCCACCCAACAGCCGGTCAGGGGGAAGGGACAGAGTCAGTCAGGGCTTCCCAGGACTTTGGGAAAACAAGGTAATAGGCAATAGAAAGCAAGAGGCCACAGGGGGCATCTTGTTTCCTCTCAGGAATCAACTGATTCCAATGGCAGGTCCTGGGTATCCCAAAATGGAGGATACTCAGGGCACCTGTCAAATTCAGCATGGAGCTACCACCAGCCCATACCCTGCTCTGTGGGCCACACACAGGTGCCCAAAAACATACACTAGGGGCACAGGGTGTACCCCCACCCATGGGTGCCATAAGGGTATCCCATGGGTCTGTACACCAAACCAAAGGAGAGAGCTGCACCGCCAGGAGTCCCACATGAACTCCTGTGCAGAAGACACGACAGAACACACAATAAAAGGCAGTAAAGGACAAGGATATGGAGGCCCTGTCCCTCCGATGCATTTCCAGCATCACAGTCGCCCCCCCCAGACTGAGGTTAGGGTGCCTAATCTCCCACGAGATAGACACCCTCATCCAGACGGTCAACATTCCTTCTGGAAAGGCCATCTGCGTTATCATGACTCTTCCCTGGTCTATGCTCTATGGTGAAGTCTAGCCCTTGCAGGCTAATGGACCACCTGAGCAGTTTCGGGTTTTCACCCTCCATTTGCATAAACCACTTCAGGGGCTTATGATCTGTTTGGACCTTGAAGGTAGACCCTGTAAGGCAGGCCCTAAAACGCCTAAGGCTCCAAACTATGCTAAACATTCCTTTTCAACAGTAGCCTACCTAAGTCCTCTACTCCTCAGTTGTCTACTAATGAATATGATAGGATGTTCCCTTCCTTTGTCATCTAACTGGGACAAGACAGCTCCAATTCCGGTGTCGCAGGCATCAGTTTGAACGATAAAGGGCTTGCTGTAATCAGGTGCGCACAACACCGGTGCCCTACACAGACTTTCTTTCAAGCCATCAAAGGCCCTCTCACAGTCTTCAGTCCAATTAACCTTCCTAGGTAGTTTGGGTGAAGTCAGAGCCGTCAAGGGTGCAGCTATGGTTCCATAGTCTGCCATGAAATTGCGATAATACCCAGTGAGGCCCAAAAAGGCTCTCACCTGGGTTTGAGTAGTGGAAGTCTCCCAGTCATGTACATCCTGTACTTTACTAGGGAGAGGTTGGATTTGACCCCCTCCTACCTCATGACCAAGATACGTGACTTTCCCCATAGCTATCTGGCACTTGGTGGCCTTGATAGTGAGGTTAGCCCTTTTCAAGGCCTGCATCACCTTATCCAGATGTGTCAAATGCTCTTCCCAGGTGGAACTGTAGACGGCAATGTCGTCTAAGTAAGCCACACAAAAGGCTTCCAGCACACTGAGCGCATGGTTGACCAATCTCTGGAAAGTGGCAGGGGCTTCTTCCACCCAAAAGGCATGACCCTAAACTGGTAGAGTCCCTCTGGTGTTGAGAATGCCGTCTTTTCCTTGGCATGATCCGTATAGCTATTTGCCAATAGCCTGAGGTAAGGTCAAAGGTGCTCAGAAATTTGGCAGCACCTATGGTGTCCACGAGCTCATCAGCCCGGGGCAATGGGTGCGCGTCAGTTTTGGTGATGGTATTGACTCCTCGGTAGTCCACACAGAACCTCAAATCCTTGGTACCTGCCTGGGAACTTGCCTTGCGGACAAGGACCACTGGACTAGACCAGGGACTGGTTGAGGGTTCAATAACACCGAGATCCAACATCTTGGCGACCTCAGCCTGGATGTGGTTCTTAACAGTATCTGACATACGGTAGCACCTGCTTTTGACAGGCACACTGTCACCAGTGCCAATCTCGTGCCTACACCACGGTGTAAGGCCTGGTGTCAGTGAGAACAAAGAGGCATACTTCCGGAGCAAAGTCCTGCAGGCCTTCTGCTGCTCTGTCGTCAGATCGGGAGAGAGATTTACTCCCTCCACTGAGCCACCCTGAGGGTTGCTATGCAGCAAATTAGGAAGGGGCTCACTCTCATTCTCTTCTTGCTCTGATGCCAGCAAGAGACATGAGACTTTGGCAAGCCGGTGGAAAGGCTTGAGCCTATTAACATGGAATACCTGAGGGGCTACCCCAGAGGCTCCCATGTCAACTAGATAATTGACCTCGCCCATCTTGGAGATTATCCTCAAGGGTCCAGTCCACTTATCTGCCAAAGCCCGAGGCTTGGTAGGCTCCATCACGAGGACCTCCTGTCCCGGAGTCCAATCCACTTGCAATGCTTTGAGGTCATGCCAGTACTTATTCAATTCCTGGCTAACCTTGAGATTTGCTGTTGCCTGACCCATCATCTGTGTCATCCTCCATCTGAGGCCTAACACACAGTCCCCCACTTGCTTGGTGGGACCTGGAGGGGTGGCCTCCCAACCTTCTCTGATTAAGGAAGGGGCCCCCTCACAGGATGTCCAAAGAGTAACTCAAAGGGGCTGAAACCAACACCCTCTTGAGGTACCTCTCTGTACGCAAACAGCAGGCATGGCAGGAGAAGATCCCACTTCTTCCTTAGGGGCTCTTCCAAAGCACCTAGCATGCCCTTGAGAGTTTTGTTAAATCTCTCAACCAGACCATTGGTCTGGGGGTGGTAAGAGGTGGAGAACTTATAGGTTACCCCGCACTCTTTCCACATGGTTTTCATGTAACTCGACATGAAATTGATCCTCTATCAGAGGCAACCTCCTTAGGGAATCCAACACGGGTAAAAATGCCCAGGAAGGCCCTGGCAAAAACCTTGGCGGTAATAGTCCGAAGGGGTATAGCCTCAGGGTACCTGGTGGCATGATCGACCCAGACCACGATGAACCGATGTCCACCTGAATTGGGAGGGTCAAGGGGACCGACAATGTCAATGCCTACCCTCTCAAACGGTGTGCCTACCACTGGAAATGGCTGCAGTGGGGAATGACACTGCCTCCAGTCTTGCCAGAGAACTGACAAGTTGGGCAGGTCCTGCAGCGGGACTCCACTTCTACTCTCCCATCCGGGGCCAGTAGAAATGGGCAGAGAGCCTCTGCTTAGTCTTCTTGGTATGAAGATGACCAGCTAAGGGCACCTCATGTGCCAACTGCAGCAGGAAGGGCGTGTAAACCTGGGGTACCACCAACCTCTTGAGGGCACCAGGTTCAGGCTTAGTGGGCTCACTAACAAGGAGCTCACCCTCCCAATAAATCCGTAATGTCCTAGGCACTTCTCCTTGTGCCTGGGACAGGGCCTGTTTCCTCAGACCCTCGAGAGAGTGGCACTCTCTCTGTCCCTTATAGATGTCCGCCCGGGAAGGTCCCCCTTCAGCTAACAAGCATTGAAGGTCGGGATGATCCTCCGGGTTGAGAGCCTCTCCCACAGGAAAGTCTTCTTGCTCTTCTCCCACAGGAGTTGAGACGGGATTCACCACTGGACCCAGCCCGTCCGGAGCATGGATCCCAATGGGTGCTGTCGGAACAGCAGGAAGAGAAGGGGCTCCCTCCACAGAGGTGGCCTTCTTACTCTTCCGTTTCCTTCGTGCCTTGGGTTTCCCAATCGGCAAGGGTACCGGGCTCGCAGCCAGACCCTGTGTGACCTGCGATCGGGTGACCACAGCAGCAGCCATGGGTAGACCATCCGCGATCATCCCCAACTCGACCAAATCGTTTCCCAACAAAATGTTCGCAGGCACGTTGTCCTGAACCAGGACTGGAAGCTTTGCTGTCTTGTCTCCAATTGTAATGTTGACTAAGGCTACAGGCGATAATTTGGGAGGCTCACCAGCTAACCTGGTGGTTCACAGAGGAGCACCTACATAGTCCTCTGGTTTGAGCAGGGTCCTGTCCACCACTGTCATGCTTGCCCCAGTGTCTCTCAAACCAGTAGAAGGCTGACCATTCAAGAGGACACTTCTCAAAAATCTATGAGTGTTCTGTGGGATAGTCGGATAGTCGTCAGTACTTCTGCATTCTGGTCCCAGGCCCCAAAGGACACTAAGGAAATCTGTACGGGAGCCCCGAAGGTGGTCCCAGTAGAGGAGGGGAGGACAGTGGCCTCCAACTCAGGTACGGAGTAGAGAAAGGTCAGGCTGACAGCTGGGACTCCAAGTGCCTTACCCTTACACTTGGGGTCACCCCTTCGGTGATCCAGAGCCCCACAATCCCAACAAGTGCCAGGAGTGCGGGGTACGGTACTGGAACCACTGGGACCCTGCTTTGCAGCAGGCGGACCACTACTCTTACTCCCACCCACAACAGACTTATCCGCACTAGGTTGTTGGGTCTTCGGAGAGGAAGGTTTTGGTTTACCTGACTGTCACTGCTTTTGGGACTCCTCAGCTTTCTGAGAGGCCCCCTTTTCTTTGTCCTTGTCCTTCCCACTGGAGTCCTTAGGGGACACCCAGTGGGAGACCCACTTGTCAGCCAACCTAGCCAGCTTAAAGGGGTCCAAAATGTTCTGGTCAGCAACATACTGACACAGTGTCAGGTTTCTTTTCCTTTATCTCTTTATTATTATTATTATCCATTTTAGATTGGCCTTATGTGGGTGGGAAGTTTTCTATTGTAGTTGGTTTGGCCTTAACTTCTTAAGACAGAATCCTGATTCTGACCCAAGGCAAGATGGAGTTTCTCAGTGACAGCTCTGATTGGCCAGAGAACCCTGCAGAAGAACAATGAACATTCTAAACTGTCACTCTTTGCCTTTCATCATCTAACCCCTAGCTGAGAGGACGTGTGTAGTGGCTGCTCCTGCTTTAGTCTTGGGCCTGGTGGATTTTATCCTTCAGGCGCTAGCAGTTGAGCGGCTACTCTCTAGAGGGTGTCAGGAGAAGATCTTTGTTTGCCGGGAAAGTGATCTGAAGACAGGAAACCCTGAAGATATTTAGAAATCATTTTGGAGATAAGTGACTATCTTTTGGGATTTTAAATCTACTGCTTTGCCTTCATCTTGAAGTCGTTTGAGAGAGAACTCGTAAAATGTTTTCTTGGAGCCTGTAACTTTGAATTGTTTAAGTGCGTGAACTTTGGTACTTGTTTGAAAGTAAGCGTGAGGTTTAACGTGTGTTATGCGCGTGAGCTTTCTATCGCGAGAATTCATCTGTGCGTAAACTTGTCTGCGTGAGAACTCTACTGCTCGTGTGTTACCAGCGCGTGTGTTTCTATCGCGAGAATTCATCTGCGCGTGAACTTGTCTGCGCGAGAACTCTACTGCTCGTGTGTTACCAGCGCTTGTGTTTCTTAGCGCGAGAATTTGTCTGCGCGTGAACATAAAAAGCACGAGTGTGTTATGCGCATGAGATTCCTATCACGAGAATTCCTCTGCGCGAGAACTTGTCAGCGCGAGAACTCTACCGCACATGTGTTTACCAGCGCATGTGTTTCCTAGCATGAGAATTCTTCTGCGCGTGAACTCTGCTGTGCGTGTGTTTTCAAGCGCGTGTGTTCTAATGCGTGAACTCTGCAGTGCGTGGACTCTTCAGAGCGTGGGATTTTAGCGTGTGTGTTCTGCGCGGGTGCCCTTTAACACGTGGACTTTTCAACGCGTGTGATTTTAGCATGGGTATTCTTCAGCGCGGGTGCGCCTCAACACGTGGACTTTTCAGCACATGTGATTTTACCGCGGGTATTCTTCAGCGCGGGTGCGCCTCAACACGTGGAGTCTTCAGCGTGTGATTTTAGCGCGTTTGTTCATCAGCGCGTGTGCTTCTTTGCGCGCGTTTCTTCAAGAATCTACGTACTGTATTGTATTGTAAATAGTTGGGAACTTAAGAAAAGAATAAAACAAAGGCATTTACTAAAGACAATCTAACTGGAACAATTTGGCAACTTTGAAAAGGCAAAGAGCAAGTCTTCTCGGGTTTGCCATAAATAAGAACTTGCTGTAAATTTCAACAGACTCAAGTAAGAAAGATTTTCTGCTACTTCTGCAATCTTCTCTAAGACATTTTAGGAGAAGAACCTAGTTATGGATTAGTTATGGACTTATTAGTTATGGATTTAAAGTCAATTCTAATCCTTGAAGTTAAGTAAGTAATGAGAGGGTTTGCATCTGTTTTCTTGTATTCTCTGCAGGTTCAGTTTCGGTTAGTCTTGACACAGTCAGCCTGGTGTTTTTATGTTATCCACTTCCCCCTTTCCCTTAGGGGTGTAGTTAACAGAGCTGAGTTGCATTTCTAGTTCTGAGAATTACACTTCAGGAGGATTGTCGGGGGTTCAGCAGCTTCCGCGGACACAGGTCCTCTCAGCCTGACACGCAGCTCTGGTGAACAGGCTTCCGAAAAATGCTCAAAAAACAATAGGTGGGACAATTCAACAAACGTTTTCACTCTGTAACCATCAATCCACCCCATCATGTTCATGTGTGCAGCACTCACCCAGTCAATCCAAGACATATTCTCTCATTTGTTAAAATCCCTGAACCGTTTAAGGTATTGGGTCGGTATTTTACCAAACTTGGCAATTAAAGCAGACTTCATGCAGTCATACTGACCCCTTTCTCCCACACTCAGTTTCAGAATACAGTCATATCCAGTCTGAGGCACTCTGCTTAACAAACACTTAGCCCAATCTCTCTTATCAACATCATGAATTGCACAAGCCATTTCATACGCTTCAATCCATTGGAGGATATCAGAACCCTCCGCATACACACCAACCAAATGTTTCATAAACTTTGTTGCTGGGGACCTGACACTCTCAACTGGTTTAGCTGAAGTCTCAAATTGATTAATGCAGGATTGCACTGTCTTCTTGATTATAAGTAGTTTATATAATGCTAGATGCGTCATCTAGGACATCATCCTATGTGGCATATTACAAAAACCTATCAAAGGGTGGGATTGGATTAAGGGAACATGTCTACATATAGAATACATGAGTATAAGTCTCTCATTTGCGGTCCCTTGTCTGTAGGACACACCCTGAGCTACTTCTAAATACTTATAATACTGATTACAGCAAAGAATATGGCAGCAAAATAATACTTGCAACATTGTATATAAAAGTGAATGGCAGGTTTTTCTGATTGGTTGCCAGCCCAAATTCAACCTTGGACATTCGGCTTGCTAGCGACATGTACATAGAAACGAAGCCCAGGTGCTTTGAGATACATCAGCTCTTCCCTTGTTTTCCCAAATAGTCTACCCACTCTCATCAGTAGGCCTCAGGCCAGTGTCCTCTGTTTGAAGATTGACCTTACCAGGTCTGCAGTGTCCCGGAACATTCAAAGGAGTGTAGTCACACCATTATCTTAGTCTCGAGCCTAATGAATAGCCCTTATTTGCGAGCTCTTCGTCAAGTGTTAAGAGATAATTAATGTGTCCATTTCTACAGTGTATTTAACACTGTTTGATTCAATTATACTGGGTGCAGTTGCTTGCTCACTCTATCCCATAGAAAGTTCATACGCTTGTAATTGTCCAATACTTGGCATCTATAAATGTTCTTGTTCCTCCTAATCTTGAGAAATATGTCCTTTGCACATCGTCTGCTTGATAGACTCCCTTCGTACTTTGCCTTCATCTGTCGAAATAGCATCCTAGGTCTCGGGCCAATGAACTCCTTTATTTTGTAAGGGAAAAACAGCCTCTTGATCATCTTCTGACTTTGGCATCCTGGGCTTGCAATTTGAGGTAGCTGGGTTGATTGACATAAGCCGTAGTCCATCTTGTTCTAACGGTTGTCCTAAACGTTGAATGTATACCTCTTAAAAGCAAGCTTCCATGTGTTCTTTCTACTTGCGTTATGGCATATTTACAGTCATTGACCAGTGAGTATCATTGAATAAATGTTTCTCTTAGTGCTCTAATTACATTGTCATCTTTAAAAATTTTCATATTGTTTCAGCACAGGTTCTTATAGCTTTCTTATGACATTCTTTTGTTGTCGTCAGACTTTGTCTTTAACGTACATCCATTCTGTTTATGGCTGAATTTCGACAGCTCTGCAAAAGGCATCCTTCTAGGTAGCTTTCCTCCACTATGTCAGCTTGAAGTGAATAACCTCTAAATGGTTGCCTGAGTGCATATCGTCTCTCATATTCTCGATGTGGTAGAGGAATATTGCAAGGATTCATGCATGGATTCCCAATTGTGGCTCTTTGTCTGTCATTCAACTGTGGTGGTGCTAAGGGGGCAGAGATCACAGAGAAGGTGTTCACCTGCTCCTCTACAGTTCAATTTTGTGCCATTTATCTAAATGCCATGCTCACTTCAAATGAGGCCTGAAAATCCTGTTGCATTCAAAGAGAGCTAAGCCACACAGTTACAATGATAGGATGTAAAACAGTAAGCATAGCTGTGTTTACAGTATAACGGTGTGCAGGGGACGGGAGTGTCCTGTCTTGGGGCACCACTCTCTTGTTTCAGGATGCAAACCAGTGCCAACATTAGTCATGTCCTCAATGTTGCAAGAAGCAGAATTTGCCATCCTTTCTCATAGAACTGTCCACAAGAAAACTGAACATGTTGAAAGGTAATGAGTCCTGAACAGTAAGAACAGTAGGAAGAAGTAAAATACATTTGTTGCTAGAGACCTGTAGTAATAAAGAAAACAAGACCACAAGCTGAATAAGATTCTGCCAAAATACTGAAGCAGGCCTGAAGTGCTACTGCCCCCTGGTGGGCCTCTGAGTCACTGCACACATAGATAGAATAGCTTGTTAATACAGAAAATCTCAGTAATTGTGCCCCACAGTCTGGCTACATGCAGACACTTTTTTTCATAAAACCTTCACTGTAAGATAAAAAGTTTCAGTCCCAAGTTAGTCCCACAGAATACAAAGCTAATGTTTCAATGTGATATAGCACAAATATGTTACTGTCAGGAACAGCAAGACATGATAACCATCTGGGTGACCAATTAGCGGACGTCATGGGAACAGATACTAGAAGTGTCAAGTAGATCTTGCAACAGGTCGCTGATTTGGCTAATCTCACTAATAGTGATTGGTTCATCTGAATGGTGATATTGTCAGGATGACATGTGACAAGTTATGTCATTTCCTAGGGGATGTTCTAAAACATCATTAAGGGTTGTTCTTATGATGTCAGCTACAGGTGCTGACCAATAATGTAGAATTGTGTATGTCATCATTTAGGTGAAACCCTGGCCAGAGCCAGTAGGGAGAGAGGGGTGTATTTTTACAGGGTAATCTGAAATGTTTCTTTTACAAATTTGAATATATTAAAATGATGTGGTTTTTGTCTATACATATTGAAGCCAAATGTGGGCAGGCCAAGGGTCTTTTGGGTTTTGGTTTCCTGATTTGTGCACCTCCCATCCGTTCTGCATTGCAATAAAAAAGCTGTCTTTCTACATACTGTGCACTTCATTTTTGTTTCTGTGGATTATTTGGAGTCTAAAGGATATTTCTCGACAGTTCAATAGGACAATCATGGATGGAATAAGAATGTCAATTAGTGGTAATGAAAACTGTTGAGAGGAGTTGATGAGGAGGGTTTTCCAATACAGAGTTACACCTCATGGAGTAACTGGGTACACCATTTGAGATTTTGAGAGAGTGGCTGTAGGCCCAATACATTGATGACAACTGGATGGCTGAGGAGATGAAAGGCTGTGGCGTGTGATGCTGAACATTTTAGAAACAAAATCAAAAGGTGTGCAGAAATGTCCAAAGTAAAATGTGATCAGAGGTTTGCGTGTAGAAGTATGGCGTTGCTGCCAGGACATAGGGTAATAATTTAATTCACGTATTTTTCATCCACGTTCTAGGGGGAACGAGATTTGTTGTATCTAAGCTTTTGTTTATAGTCAGTAAATAGAGCTTGTTAAGAGCTTAGAAGCTTGAGAGAGTAGAATCGGAATGCAGAGGATGGAGTGAGAGTAGTTTGGAGAAGAAGGATTAAGATGTGACTGTAGTCACTTTCCACCTTTATTAACAATAGAAGAATTACACTACTTCTGGTAAATGTCAACCTTTATTATAACAAGCATTGGAAGAGCCAACATTTTTATCTTTTGTGTTGGCAGGGGATAGGTCTTTGCTAGGCACTGCCATAATGGTACTGTCTGCCCATAATATGGCAACAGATGGAAAATGGAGTGCCTACATGGGAATGTAATGTCAGTGCCTTCAATATGCCTAATAGCTATACAAAAACCAAAACTTGGGGTTTATTTTGAACAGGACATTCCTGCAAGTTACATATGTGAGCATGCAAATATTGTTTATAAATCAAGTAGCTGAAGGCACCCTAGGTTAAGACATGTTTTATTACATCCAGAGCTCATTTGGAGTTATGACTAAGCCATTAACTCACATAAAACTGCTTAGAAATAACACTGCCAGGCACTACACAAAAATGTTTGATGTTAGTATGTGATAGAGCTTGCTCAAAGACATCCCATGAGGATGTTTTCAGAAGGTAGTGCATCAAAACGACCATAGGGATTTTCATGCCTATGGGCAGTCAGTGGGTGGGTAAAAAGCCAAACAACATCCACAAGCTGTGTGTCTCTCAACACCGATTTCCTTACTATCTGTACACCAATGTAATAGCTTTGGCTCATATGTGGCACTTTTAGTAGCCAAAGCTAAAAAAGGGTAATGGCATTAAGTAATTCTGGTCAATGACATGAGTAAACTGGGGGCAAATAATGCCTCTGTCTGTGTGACAGGTGATTTCCTATGTATTAGTACCTGGCGAGGGGGTGTGGTGGCCTCCCAGCCAATGAGAAGGCTAAGAACGGGATCCCTACCACACAGCGAAAGACCCTGCTCTGAGCCTCGTCAGCGCAGGAAGCTGCCATCTCCCTTGCCGAGAACAAAGGTAAGTGAGCTCCCCCTGTCCACTGCCCCTCCTCCTCGCACCTAGCCCCGTTTCCACATATCTATACCCCTCCCTACCGCAACCCCACTTATCTGCTCTATCCCTCACTTGCCGCCGCACGATTAGCCGCCATGGAAAGGGAGAAGGGACTAGTTACATTGCAGCCATTTTTGTTTGTTTCCTTTTTTTAATATCTTTTTAATGGGCACCATGGAAAGGGACAAAGGTCTACATGTAGATCCGTCTGCCCATTCCATGGTGGGCATTTTGTTTGTTTACTTTTTTTGTATAACTTTTTAATGACTGCCATGGAAAGGGAGAAGGGACTATATATATAGTCCCTTCTCCCCAATCAATGGCAGACATTTTTTTGGTCGAGTTGAGAAATGTTTTACACACAGTTTCTCAACTCGAGAAAAAATACTATTAGTACCGTGGTACAAAATTCCAGGGCATCAATAGCAAAAGAACCCTCTGAGGGGGCAATACCAGTCGGGTAATTAACCGACCAGTAATGCCCTCCCCCCTGGGTTCTATTGCCTCAATGTACCATGGTTGAAATCCATAGAATCTGTGGAATGTACACTGAAGCACAACAGTCTTTCACAGACTGGGCCTCATCACGAGTTGGGTGGTATCCTACTGGTATTACTCTGGGTTACCGCCTGTGCTAATAGCGTTACCGCCAACCGTTACCGCCAACCGGTCCGGCGCTATTAATGGCGGATCAAGGGTTGGGCGGTAACTGTAATTCCCCATTCCCCATTGGGTCCATTGGACCCAATGGGGAATTTCCAGCACAATTAGCGCTTGCAATTTGCGCCCGAAAATGGGAATTTTTCGGGCGCGTTTACCCCCAGCTCTGACCTGGGGTAAACACGGCAGACCCATGTTTGGGCGGACCCTTAAATGCGGCGGTAATGACCACTGTCTTCTTCAACACAATGGCCGAAAACAAAAACACGACTTACAACAACACAGAGTACGTGATCTCCAGTAAGATAAATCGATACTACGTAATAGGAACTGGATAACAAAGAAACCACACTGCAGCACAGGTACACTTAGGCAGTGTCTAATGGCCTTGAACTGCAAGGAAGAAGTACAGAGCAAGGAGCTTCTCAGTACTAAGCAGCAGGTTAAACGACTTGTGTTGCTGCACCTCTATTTGACTGTTCATGCAGCGGTAGTCATTTTGCACTCTTTCGTATTGCTGAATCAGGTGTTCAGTGCTTCGCTAAATCCCAACAACTGCATATGAAGAGCAGGGAAAGAGGAATTGGGAAATGATGCACATGGCTCGGGTCAGATAGAGGTGTCTCAGAAATCCACTGTTTCAAAATACAGAAACGGATCAACTGCTACAAATAAAAGAATTATATTTTCCCATACGGTTTCTATACTTCATTTTTACTCAAGGTAGATCCTTATATTAGGTCGATATAACACTCTGAAGATGTACTATTTATGCACTCGTTACAAACAAAAGCCTTCTGGTGCCTGTTACATCAGCCTTGCGTCCCGCTACACAGTGACGCAAAGCGTTTACAATAAAAGCTCAGCCCCCGCTCCGCGGGATCAGTTCCGGGGCAGGACAGCAACGCACGAGCGTCCGTGTCCTTATTGCTCCTGTTGGAGCTGCGCAGCTGGGCCCTGCAGCCTGGGCCCACCTTCCTGATTCCCAGCCGACGCATCGGACGGGAATCAGGGACATAACACTGTAGATGAGAAAGCGAATAGAACGGCATGTACAACGCCGCCGCCAAGCACACAAAGCCCCTAGCAAGGGCGTAATTTTTGGAAACCACTGTGGGGGCACCCAAACCCCCACCTGAAAAAAAAGATTTTTTTTCTTTTCCTCTCACGTGCTAATAAATCAGCTGAAGCAAATCCATGCAGCACACACTGGGCTTGCCTTTGACTTTTGCCCATAACTGTGTATGGGAAGCTGGCACTGGGTGGCCATACACCATTGGGCAGACCTTTCCAAACTGGACAACAGGCGGAACATGGGTGGAAAAGGATCCTTGGGACAAACAGGTGGACGCATAATGGAGATACCAACAAGACTCACCAACTACACTCCAAGGTGAGAAAACATTTGCCACTAGTGTGCACCGACAGGCACATTTTCAAAAAAATTAAAATAAAACATGGCAACAGGCACGTCCGCTCCTAGGCCCCGCACGCCCTCCAGAATAGCCACCAACCTGTCACCATCCACGCCGCAGACACGCCCACAAGGGGGGGTCAACCATCGCACTCAAACCCTTTGACCCATAATCGGTTGGCCCACGATGGCAAACTGTGGATACAAAAATTTGAGATGGCCATGGAGTGCAAAGACATTACCACATCATGAGGTTGCACCTCCTACTGAATGTTCGGGACGAGGTCCTATGCATTTTCAATTAGCTGGCGATCACGGACGGCCTCGGCATTTACCAACAGACGAAGGATGCCCTGATGGCCCACTTCATGCCCCAGCTCAATCTAGACTATGAAACATTTATATTCTGCACCACCATCCAGATGGAAGACGAGACACTGGATGCCTTTCACACCAGGCTCTGGAAACTCGTGAAATCATGTGAATTCACGGACACCGAAAAGCAGATCCGACGACAACTCATAAATGGGATACACTCAGAGAAGCTAAGGAGGATGGTGCTAAGCGAAAAAGGAATATCCCTGAACATGATCCTGGAACTTGGCCGCCAGAGGGAGTTGGCACATGCCAGGGCGGCATACATGGGCACAACCCTACAGAAACTCCAGCCGGTTCTTACCACGGCAACCATGGCCCAAATCACACATCGCCAATATGCGAGGGATGATGCCAGTTGAAACAGCACGCACCCCAGATGGCAACAGAGAACACCAGGGCCCATGGAATGTGGGTGGTGCGGAGGACCTCACCACAGACGACGCAACTGCCCAGTCCAGGGTACCAAATGCGGGTCATGGAGCAGAAAAGACCATTACGCAAAAGTGTGCAGATCGTCAGCGGTGCCACATCAACAACCACAAACACCCCAGGACATAAATGCGGGAAAGAAAAAGAAACAGGCCAGTGCCTGCCGCGTCGAAACCACAAATTCGTCAACCGAGGAGGAAGGAGATGATGTGACACAAAAACAGCAAGAAGCTGCAAACGACCAATGGAAGAAAGGAAAGAAAGTATACCTAATCTCAGCACTGAACTACGGAAGCACAACACCCAAAAAGAGAGTGCGAAGGCGAAAATGCCAAGTAGCGGCGATCCAAGGGCAAGACACGCAAATGTCTATAGACATGGGAGTGTCTGTCAACTTCATGCCGCTGACTGCATTCAGAAAACTAGGGCCCCAACCAGCCCTAAAATCGACGGACACGTTACTGTTTGCATATGGGTGCAAAACCCCACTGCCCCTAGTAGGCAGATTTCGAACCACACTCAGCAAAGGTAAAAAATCACTGCAGTACAAAATCTACGCAGTGAACGCAGGCATAGAGTGCCTCCTGGGTGGTGA
Source organism: Ambystoma mexicanum (assembly GCF_040938575.1). NCBI lineage: Eukaryota > Metazoa > Chordata > Amphibia > Caudata > Ambystomatidae > Ambystoma > Ambystoma mexicanum. The sequence goes on along the minus strand of NC_090931.1, from coordinate 338,104,196 downwards.
TGCAGCAGAGGACCTGGGGCTGATAAGGTTCATATGCGAAGTAACAGACTCATAAGACGTCGACAACATTCTCAAGAGATACCGGAACCTCCTCAAACGGATTGGGTGCCTAAAGGGGAAGTCAATCAAGCTGCACATCGATGAGTCTGTCCAGCTGCGAGCAGTGCGACACTGAAGAACGCCATTTCACATATGAAACCAGGTGGAAAAGGAGCTCAGGGCACTTGAAAAAGAGGGCATCATCGAGGAAGTAACTGGGCCTACGCCATAGGTGTCACCCATGGCAGTCACCAAGAAGCCCAAACAACCTGGGAAAGTGAGAATATGTATTGATATGTGCCTCCCCAACACAGCAATAAAACGGGAGCATCACATTACCCCGACCCTCGATGAAATAGTAGCAGACCTCACAGGATCCAAGATATTCTCAAAGGTTGACCTGAACGCCGGATATCACCAATTGAAACTACACCGGGATTCCCAGTACATCACAACGTTCTCCACTCATATTGGCCTACGCAGATACAAGCGGCTCAGATTCGGAATTTCATTGGCGGCCGAAGTTTTTCAGCAAACCATCCAGGAGGTGATACGCGACATTCCAGGGGTTTTAAACGCCAGTGATGACATTCTTATTCATGCAGAAAATAGAGAAGAACACGTACGAAGGCTCCACATGCTACACAGCAGGCTAGAGAGTGCTGGGCTGACAATCCACAAAGAGAAATGCGAGTTCCTAAAGGAGGAGATCTCTTTCTTCGACTACACCTTTAACAGTGCAGGCATTTTGGCAGACCCCCAAAAAGTAGCGGACATCCAAGCTGCCTCACCCCCCACCACACCGACTGAGGTTTGCAGTTTCCTAGTTATGGCCACCTACTGCGGAAGGTTCATTCCGAACCTGGCCACACTATCAGAACCCCTACGAGAACTCATGAAAGCCAGCACGAAATGGGTTTGGGGGCCAAGAAGCATTCGAACACATCAAGGCATCACTCTCGGCAGACAACACCATGGCATATTATGACCCTCCACGGTCAACCAAACTGTATGTTGACGCCAGCCCCGTGGGTCTAGGAGCCATCCTCATACAGGTGGCCAACACAGGAGAAGCAATGCCGATTGCCTATGCATCCCGCGCGCTCACACCGACGGAGCAACGATATTCACATATCAAAAAAGAAGCGATTGCAGTACTGTGGGGCTGCCGCCATTTTCATCTATATCTATATGGCCGGAAATTCAAGACCTATACGGTCCACAAACCATTACTCCCGATATTCACAGGCACGTCATCATACCCCCCTGCCAGAATTGCAAAGTGGCTGTTACATCTACAACAATATGACTTAGAGCTAGCCTATCAGCAGGGCAGTGGTAACCCGGCAGATTTCTTGTCCAGACACCCTAGAGCGGCAACACCGGGGGAAATACATGTGGCTGAAGAAATGGAGGAACACATTTGCTAGGTGATACACACAATGAAGCCAAGAGCCATCAGAATAGGAGACATCGTAGTGGCCACACAAAACGACCCATGCTGTGATCTGGTGAAGGACATGATCATATCAGGAGACTGGAAGTCTTTCCTATGAAACATCCACAACAGAACAGGGGAGGCCAAAGAATTCCTCACGGGAATCTTCACAGTCAGACAAGACCTATCCATCACAGAAGAGGGGTTAACCCTACGAGGGACCCTGATTGTCATCCCTGCAAGCCTACAGGACAGAGTAGTTGCACTGGCACACGAAGGACACCAGGGGATGGTAAGAACCAAGGCACGGATAAGGCACCGCGTCTGGTTCCCCCACATCGACGGGAAAGTCGAGCAGCTGGTCAACACCTGCCTCCAATGCCAAATAACAGGGGCGCCGCCCAATCCAGAGCCCATCCTTTCAGCAGAGTGAGGATCTGCTAGATAGGTCGCCATCAGCATAGACTTCTGCCAGGTACAGGAAGGCACATACCTTTTGGTGGCGATCAACGACTACTCCAGGTACCCTAAGGTGGAAATCGTCAACTCCACAGCAGCAGAGGTGGTCATACCCGCAATCGAGAAAATGTTTGAAACGCATGGCCTTCCAAGGAGGATTAGGAGTGACAACGGCCCACCGTTCCAAGGAGAGGAATTCAACAAATACCTCACGGAACTCAACATCCACTACCACCGCATAATGCCGAGATGGCCACAGGCCAATGGCGATGTTGAACGCTTCATGCGAACAGTGAACAAAGTTTTGCGCCTGTCGCGCGTCAACGCAAGCCCCTGGAGAGTCGACTTATACAGATTTCTGAGGAACTACAGGGTAACATCCCACAGCACAACGGGAATACCGCCGGTGGACATGATGTATGGGACAATCATCAATTCATCCATCCCGCACCATCCGAGCAGGAGCACAGACACGCATGACCGTGAACGCACCAAACTAAGGAGGACTTTGGCAAATGCCCATACGAGTAACAAAAGGAATGCCAAGCGATCCCACCACCGAGTTGGTGATCAAGTGGTCATGGTGAGAAACCCATCAAAATCTAAATTAGACACCCAATATGGCACTGTCCCATGGACTACAAGCCAGAGGCATGGCACTATGATAACGTCCAGAAGGGGACAAAGACAAGTAACGAGAAATGCGTCTTGGTTCAAGGCAGTACCAAAGGATCTTTGGACAGACGGCGAGCCGCAACCGGAGGATGAAGAGGACCCACCCATGGGGGAGGCACATGAACACCTGGAAGGCGAAGCGACCATGGACGACAGAGTGGAGGAATAGCCGAGTGAACCAGGACTGGGTGAGCCGAACGATGAAGGTGAGCAACCCGAGGGGACCCCGGGATTCGCACCCAGGGGTGGATGATATAACTTAAGAACTGCGCCCCGGCCTCCGGCCAGACTCAGAGACTATGAGTGGTAGCATACCCACTCGAGAGACTACACAGTTCCTTAGTTAGAACAATTTGCCAAAGTAATGTTTACGTGTTAATGTTTTGTTTAAAATAAAGGAGGAATGTTACATCCGCCTTACATCCCGCTACGCGGTGACGCAAGGCGTTTACAATAAAAGCCCCGCCCCCGCTCCACGGGAGCAGTTCCGGGGCAGGACAGCAACGCACGAGCGTCCGTGTCCTTATTGCTCCTGTTGGAGCTGCGCAGCGTGGCCCTGCAGCCTGGGCCCACCTTCCTGATTCCCCGCCGACGCATCGGACGGGAATCAAGGACATAACAGTGCCTATTTTGGTTATATATTAAGAAGCCCAAAACGTTGCAATGTTGGCATGTGATGAGACGGGAACTTTGCCAGCCTGTGACCAGTCACAATATATATCTAAATGTCCACATTTAATTGAGCAAAGATGTGGACAGGTTACTGAATCCGTCCTAAATGCTGTGCACCAACCGGATGATGAATCTGAGCAGAACTGCTCTTAAACCAGTTCAGCTGGTGGGGTCGGGGGTTAGGAGATCCTCCCATCAGCTTTCCCAAAGATCTCTAGATTGATGGATAAAATGGACGACACTATAGTGCATTCAGATAACAGCATCAAGAGTTTGACACTGATTGTGTTCTGCAATGGATCAAAGAGCTGATCTCTCATATAAAGTCCTCACCGTATTGTTGACTCTGCTATGGAGGGGTGGGAAGGAGCTAGAGAGCGAGAGAGCCAGTCAGGAGGAGACATGCAGAGTGGATTGAAGCGAGGAGGGATACAGCGAGGGTGGGATGTATTTAGGTTTATAAGCAGAAAGTAATGATTACACACAGCGAGGTAGGAAAGAAGTGTGAGTTGGACAAACGGCGGGAAATGTTACGGAGCAAGAAGGCAAGGTCTTCCACATGAGAGGTCACGAGGAATTGAAGAACAGGCAGATAACTTGCCAAAAGGAATCATTTTGTCATCCAGCTATTTGCAGGCTAGTTCATAGGCGGGGGGGGGGGGGCAGGTGGGTGTTGAATACTGAATTGCAATAGTTAATAAGGAAGTAATAATGAGCAATCAGATGGTGCTCCATGGCAGATAGGAAGAGGAGTCAAGAGCATAAGACAAAGTTAATGGTTCCTTTCCCCTCATCTCCCCTAAGAGGTCACATGTTTTGAAATACACCAAAACAAATATATCCAATTTCCTACGGCTTAATCAGATGTCAATTAAATGGGAAAATATTGAGATGGCAGATTTTTGCAATGCAGTGGTTCACTATCAAGCAGTGTTCAACCCACAAATCAAGTACTAGGAGCAATAGGTTGGCTGCCTTTTCAGTGTCTTAATATAGCTTTATCAACCTCCATAACAGTTTAATGGCCTAGTCACGAGTTGGGAGGTAGCCCTTAAATGCGGCGGTAACGCTATTACCGTCACATTTAAGGGCTGGCCCTATCATGAGTCAGGCTGAAAATGGGAGTTTTAAGCTGGAGGTAAAAATCTCAATTTTTGGGCAGTTTTTGGCGCTAATGGCGCAGCGCTATTTGCGCCGGCGCTAATAGCACCACCATAACCCTATTGGGCCCATTGGGCCCAATGGGGAATGGGGATTTACCAATTTAACCACTACTCATGATCCGGCAATAATAGGGCCGGACCGAGTAGCGGTAACGGTATATGCGTTGGCGGTATTCCGGCGCAATTAGCGCCGGGATACCGCCAATCTCGTGATGAGGCCCTAAATCATGTGTGTGTGTGTGTGTGCCTTTCTTGAGGTCCCTGGTGGCTTCTATTTCTGGAATAGTACGCTACAGGGCTCTTGAAGGTCATAAGTACCCAGACTGTACACTACGGTGCTTTACTTTTGACGAGGGAAAGTTGTTTTGTGTGATTTCAATTTTCTTGAAGCACGAAAAGGTTTGCCTCATTTAGAAAAAATGTATGTCAACCATAGAAAATGAAAGGGGGCTCTTTTACAAATTAAGGTACCAATGTCTAGTCCAACCATGGTAGAGGGGAGCAGAGCTGCCAGAGACAGCAAGGGAAGAAGACACAGGAAGAAGCAGAACCCCTGCTGTTGGAAGAGGACACATAAGATACACCCAAAAAAATAGACCATCTGATTGCTCAGGACTGTGGCGCAATAAGCTCTGCAAAAATACACACTCCAGCAATCTGAGTGGCCAGGACATACTATCCTGAGTTAGAATACCCCTACCATCAACTTAATTGAAGAACTACACAATCCATATGGGCCTGGCCACAGTCTCATGCACTCCTAACATGTTGGTTTGCAGGTAGCTCTGCTGCCAACATTCCCACTTAATAATTCCTTTTATTCGCACCTCTTAAGTTCTCCATTCAATTAAATCAGAAGCTCCACTTTTTGGTCTTCTTTTGCATGCCCTCCTTAGAATGATGCATCTGTGATAATTTGGGAGCCCAAATACACGGCTCTGTGAATCACTCCAGCTCTAGGCACACAATCCTCAGTCAATAGACGAATGGAACCAGAGAAAAAGAGTGAGGGCAAGGTGCAACCATCCATCTCCCATCTGTGAGGCAATTACATTGTCAATAACACCCTTAATATCATCAATGACATGATGTGGGATTTCTTCTAAAACGTCCAGGCTGCCATTACAAGTTTGGAAGCACTTGTAAAACAGGCATTATTTGGAGATGCCACCTGCTTCACCACTCTGCCTAATTATGGGGTTTCCACCAAAACACAGAAAACCCACCAGCATTTCAGTAGAGGAAAGTACTGTGATGGACGCCAATTGACCCAAATGAGACTCCTGAATGGGGAATAACCAGACAGTCTGCGTGACTCTGAATCAACGTGGACCCTTGCCGTGCTCCACATGTGTGGTGGCAGCAAGGGAGTTTGATAACACAAGCTCGCAATGAGGCCCCGAGAGTGCCAAGTCGAGGTTATGTCACACCTTGACAAACACGTTCCTTATTCTTGCGACTTGATCGCTCGCTTGAGACACCTTGACAAACAGGTTCCTTATTCTTGCGACTTGATCGCTCGCTTGAGACACCTTGACAAACAGGTTCCTTATTCTTGCGACTTGATCGCTCGCTTGAGACACCTTGACAAACAGGTTCCTTATTCTTGCGACTTGATCGCTCGCTTGAGACACCTTGACAAACAGGTTCCTTATTCTTGCGACTTGATCGCTCGCTTGAGAGACCATTCAGACAATGCGTATATACATGAGGGATGGAAAAAGGCCATGGCGGGCAATGTGTTGGGGTAAATGTAGATAAAGGCATAAGAACTGATCACCAGTGACCCTTGCCAGGGGAAACCGCTGATGGGGGCCCTTGGATTTGGTTAGCCGTTTTAACAAGCAATTATAATCACAGTAATCATAGAGATGAACATGCAATCAAGATACCACAAAAGGGTAGCAATTAGTACAGAGGTTTCTAGCTAGCTGTTCATTTGAGTTACTCAAGAATGTACTCAGCTAGCATCCATCCCGAAAGCTCGCAAAATGCACACACAAAATGGAAGCGAAAATTGCCCACGCAAAAGTTTTACTGGTGTTTGATGTATGCTGTGGATGAGTATTTAACACATGCACACACGTAAGTTACTGATAGGTGTGAAAATGGGTTCTGAAAAGAGAAGCACTACATTTACTACTATGTTCCGCGGAAGAAGAGTAAGTGGTTACCTTTAGCTGGAAATTTGTCAAGAAAAGTGGGTGGATACTTTTACTATTTTGTCCTAAATGTGTACCTTATCTCTCATTTAAAGGAGGATACTTTTGAATAAGTATGGAAGAAGCACTGGATGTTTCCCTGTTACACTCGGCCATGTGTAAGGCCCCAGGCTGTGCAGCACTGCCTATTGTAGAAAGGCTGGTTTTGATTTTATGAGCCACTTACTTTCCTATGGGCAAATTACGAAGGGGTAATTTATGTCGTAAACCATGGATATATAACCATATCTGAAAATGTGCGTATTTTACACTTTGGAGCAAGGCATATGATGCACGTAATGTAAATTACTCATTTGCTTTTCACGGTTTTGAATTGGCGCCATTGTGCTCATCAGGTGGCCCCTGTGCCCTGTGCTGGACAGCTGGTGGAAACAGGGTTCGTTTATGGCATTTTGCACAGCTGTCCGATAATACGCAATCGTTACTAAGAGTGCTTGTTCAATCGGCAGATACAAGCAGTAAGAGCGGGAGATACCGAATGAATACACGGAAAGACGTCTCCTGGGAAAGGACATTGCAGGCGTGATCCGCATTCAATTGCCAGAGATAATGTCAACTTGAATATAAGTTCCACTGACAGGATCAGCTGGGGTGCATTAATGCTCAGAGGAAAAACAGAGGGGGCCCACTTGCACGTGCCAATATAGGAAACGCGCTAACAGGGATATTTGGTTTCCCACATTACAATATGTAAAATATTTTCCAATAATGTATGCCTGTTTTGTTTCACGGTTAAAATAAAGTCGAACTCGTGACCACACAGAGATTAACTGTTTAATGCTAGCTCGTTTTTTCTTGCAGCTTTCAAGGTCATATAGGACCCTTCGCTGCTTCATTAAAAGCACCCTAGTAACATGTTAACCTATCAATAATCAACATAGTCTCGTTTTCAAAATGAAAGCTCCAGTTTGACCTTAACTCAGATGCTCGCAGGACCGCATCAATATCTTTGAGGGATGTAATGACTAAATGAAGAAATGTGTATACTTTACCATAGCACACAACATTCAGGGTATCCTCCAGGGACAGGAAGAAGAATCTGGGGAAAGCCATTCTCCGCTGGTCCAGATGGAGGCGCACTGCTCGCTGGCATCGCTCCAACTTGTGGTTCATCTGTTCCAGTGTTCCTTGCAGACCTGGAAAACAATAGGACATCAAAACAATGCATCGTGGTGCCACTCAACCCCTTCAGCATATGGGGTTTGTGACCCTTAACTACAGACAGCGGGTGGGACTAGCTTCTCGGTACTAGGCACCAAACTGTCGAATACTCTGCCCAACCCCCTTAGATCGGAACCCTCCTTCCACTCATTCAAACGTAAAACCAAACTGTGGCTCACTACTTCAGACAACCCTCTATCTGTATGAGTCTGTACCGTCTTGTTGCCATTGCTAGGCTGACACCTTGCATTATTGTACATACCTTGTATATTCTTAAACTATTTCTGTATATTTATCCACAGCTTCTCATTGTATATGTTGTACTGTACATATTCCTGTATTCTTCTTGACCTGTCTTTTACTGTAATTTGTAATATGCTTCATTGTAACCTCAAGATAAGCGCCCAGATGCCTTTGGGCCAGGCGCGCTATACAAATAATGAAATACAAATACAAGGTCAGTAATGTGTGTGAAAAGAAGTTGCATCCCTTTCCCTGGATATTGTGTACTTGTTACTGCCCTCTCAAATTTCTCCTAAATTATGTAAAATGGCAGATGATTAAAATCGCAGAAGAGAACAGTCCTACAATCAAACGTTCTTGTGCACAAAGACGTTACCAGTATTAGCTCTGGACTTGGAGAGAGACTACTCAATTCACAAAGAAGTTACCAGGAGGGTCTGGGACTTACTTCTGGAAAGAGACTACTCAATTCACAAAAAAAGTAGCCAGGAGTGGCTCTGACTTACTCCTGTAAAGAGACTACTCAATTCACAAAGAAGTTACCAGCAGTACCACTGATTTACTCATGATAAAAGACTATTCACAAAGAAGTCAACAGGAGCGACGCTGACTTACTTCTGGAAAGAGAACACAATTTTAGGAGTAAGTTCTAGTAACTTAATTGTGAATCAAATAGTGTCTCGCAGGAGTACGTCTTTGTTACTCTAGGTAACCTGTTTGTTAATCAGCCCCATAGTCTTCAAGTATAGAAAATACACCCATCCATGTGATCTTCTCAGTGACATCTCTTACTTCCAGAAATCACAGATGGCACCTTGTGTTGGGCTAATTTCTGCAGGAAATTGCGAACTGAATTCTAGTACTAGATAGCATTACTTCATTTAGAATTCTCATCTTTTCACTTTTCCTTCTGGGGAAAATTGGAGTTAACGAGTTCCAAAAGGTTTTTACTGGAACCAGATGCAGCTTATGGGTTTCTGGACATTGGATTATGTGTAACAGAAACGATTGGGAAATTCTACTGGTGACATCAAAATACCAACATACACCGATAACCAATGCTAAGATGCAAATAATTTCAAATTGAGTGTTCTGCTTGGCATTCAACAAGGTGCCCTAAGTGTACAAAAACCCACATGCCAGCGACTGGATTCAGTAAAAAACATTTAGAAATGGATAGCTGGGATTTATACCAAGGACCCCCCATTTCTATATTTGTGTCCTACATATTCCTCTTGGCTCCTCGCCTTTCTTCTATCTTGAGGCTGACAACCACGTAATAGTAATTGAAAACTTGACTGCAGTAGTGCTCTCAAGCAGTGGTCTCAATTGTGCTGATATTATAATTTCCCACCAAACTAACATATCTGTTTCATATGTCTATTATCATCAAATTGCAGACATTACAAGAAATGTCAATTTCTTTAATCAAAAGCACAAAACATTGAAGAGGTCCTCAATAGCAATCTGAAACATTTTAAATCTTGGTAGTGGTTTTCTGATGTAGCTGCTTCATGCTCCAGCTACTCAATGCATTATTTCTTTGTCCATCTTCCTCATCACAGTTCTGAAGACAAGTGAATGGCCCACCACTGGGGATAGACAGTTTGTTTCTTAAACTCTGCTGTGCCACAAACCAAGCCATGAATAGCGTCACCCTACATACTCATACCAGCTTTATCCAGTCTCCCTTTTTGGGGCAGCCACACAGATTCACCAGCATCCAAGGAAACTTCAGGTTTCTGCTAGGCAAGTGTGAAACAATATTATCTCCATTTCCCTCTCCTAAAATAAATTTGGAGCATGGTGGCTGACAACTCTATTATGGCCACCTGCATTAGCGTGGGTGATACCTACTTGTGGATTGAAGTTCCACTAACTGACTTGAGCTCCACTCCATGTTTATTTGCCCCATCGAACTTGGAGAGTGACGGCGCCTTATCCCTTTGAAATCGGTCTCATGACTTTTCGAGAATAGAAAAAAAAAATTGAACGGGAAGTGAATCTTATTTGATCATGAAAGCTACCCGAGCATAAGTGGGAGTGCATTCTCTGTTCACAATCTAATCCTCCAATCACTGGTTAGACCTTACGACAGCATCAATGCTGAGGTCAAACTACATTCCAATGCTTTACTGGAGATAAAAGAATGTTTGATAAAGATAGAAAAAACTAGGTTTATCCAAAGAGGCCCCTGTTTTCCATACTGCAGCCAATAATGGAGTTGAAGATATTATAGTTCTGAGCTCCTAGATTCAAACAGGGGACTCGGATCCTCCATTGAAGGCTATGGGCCCAAGCAAATCTGTGGCAAAAACCTCTTTGAAGACATGTAAAAATCAACTATCGGAGAGCACGAATATGGAACGAGGTTCACTTAAGTTCCTACGTAACATCCTGAAAGCAGTTACGCTCAGGGAGAAAAAGGATCAGGTTAATGTTCCAAGATCTGAGGAGCGAGACATTCATGAACTGGTACCGGTTACAGCGGATGATGGTCAAACGATTGACCTTGTGGAATCTATGATTGGTCAAGATATGGAGGGATTTGACCCTAAACAAACAGTCCCAATTAACAGCAGAGGCAAAAAGAAGAAATGTGGCTTGCAGAAAACAAAGAACAAAAATAGGAAGAAAACTACTGACAGTGCTGACATTAAACACTTCTTGCATCGGATAGATTCTGAAAAAAGTTCTGACCTGTCAAACCTACAGACGCCACAGAATAATCATGCCTGAAGCCCACGAAAGAGTGCCTTCTTAATGACATTGGCTTGGACTCAATATTGGTAATAGACTGTGGTAGTTACTCAAATCAGTGTGTGAGAGTTAATTTAGGAAAAGGAAAGGGGCAATTGGCCCCAGTGGAATCTACTCCTGATGCAGGACCCAAGCTGTTGGAATCTCCAGGGCGTTCTGGTTGTGTAGTTAAACCCTGCCATTCATCTTATAATGGTCTGTTATGTTTGAGGATCTCTGCAATGTTCAATGATGAACTAGAGTATCCTTTACAAATGTAGAATTTCATATATTGTTGAGAGTGTTCCAGGTTTAATCAAGATTATGGACCAGGGATAATGGGCACATGTTACTTCTGCATGTGAATTTTTTTGAGGAAAATTTTGTTTCTTTGTATACAGAATTAGTATGAGATCTAGTTTTGGAAGCACAAGAGGATTTCGTTTTAAAGGGATATGATGTTGTTTTCCCAAAAAAACATTCAAATTGATTCTGCCTTTACTAATACTAATCCAAGAAATAATGACGGTTTTGCTTCAGAGAGGCAAAAATGGGGCTATAGAGGTTGGGCTGTAAATAAGGGGGAGGGCATACCTTGAGTACTGCCTTGTACAATTGATGGCTCAGGACGGAGGCTCATCTGTGAGAAACCCAAGTTTGCAAAAGAGATCCAGGAATGGAGCTGGATGGCTGGTGCCTTGGGAGGAAGGAGTAGCGCTTGCCCAGGCGTCTTCCACTGATTCTGAGATTTTAAGCTGGAACACTTGTGGATTCAACAGTTCTTTGAGTCGGGAAGAATGGGCTGTCCTAAACGCTTATGACATCACTTTTTCACAAGAGAATTGGCTGCATGAAACCTGAATTATGGATGGATTTTCTGCTACAGTGAAGAAAGCTAAGAAGGAGCCATTGGGTCATCCATTTGGAAGACTCTTGACTGCAATATGAAATACATCCAAATGGGCTTTGAAATTGGCGAAGACTCCTATACATTTTATTTTGGTCGGGGTGTTAATGTTCTGTAATACGGAGATGGAATTTAAATGTCTGGTAATCAATGTATACATCAATCCAGCTAAAATGTGTCAAAACAATGTGAGATCTTAGTTAAATTTAATTTTATCTGATTGGCATAGGACAACTGTCCGCCCTGCTGTGTTATGTGTGGGAGATTTTAATTGTTTCTTTTGTATTGGGAGAATGATCAGGACAGTGACATGGTCCAGGGAAAGAACAGTGCTTAAAAGGAAATAAGATTCACTAGATGGTCCAGTTTCATGAAAAAGTGGAATTTCAAACGGGTCAACAGGAACATTGAGGGTGACTGAATTATCAACCTATGCAGTTTTGGGCCATGTTCTACATCGACTGTAGATTTCATGTTTATGTCAGATACTTATTTTCATTGTGCAGAATATTTATTTATTTCCAAAGCCTCAAAGTGATCATGCCAAATTGGCGAGGACTCTATCCCTCCCATCTGAGGATATGAATTTGAGGAGATTGCATGCCAAGAACCTATGACTAAACAATGGAGGTAGCAGAATGTCTCAAGTTATATCCTCTCCTGATAACTTTAACAATTTTACTAAGTTGGAATGGGAGAAATGGGGTGAAAGGGCAGACAGTCCTTTTAAACATCCATAGGTCTTCTCGGAATTTTTTAAATGTGGGATTGATTTGGTTGAAATAATACATGTTTGCAAGCCTGGCCCTGTATCACTGTCAATTCAGCAAATATTTGATATTAATATCATAGATGAGAAACAAGTAATGTGAGGAAGGAAAAGAGAAATTACTAAGTCGAAAAGGCTCCCAGACAATGTCATTTTACAGAAATTGCATTGCAGTAAATTAATATTTAAAATCTGGCTAAAGACGTATATGATTAATACTTACAGCAAAATTAATCAAGAACTACTCTCTCAGTGTGCCAAATATGACAACAGGCGAATTTGGAGAACCCTTAATGTGTATGATATTAGACAGTGTAATTTACAGTCAAATGGCATCGCCAAGGAATCATGGCTTCTACACTTTAGTAAACTTTTTTTGGGTGTAGAGGAAGGGAATTGTCTCCCTGAGCCTTGTGTCGATAAAAAGGGGTTCCCAAGCTGGGACACACAGGATATCAGGAATTTAATTGTGAATTTAAAAAACTCCAGAGCAAGCAGCCCAGAAGGCATCTCAAATGTTGTTTTAAAAACAATATGTGTCTGATATTCTCTTGGTGTTATTTAAACATATTTTTCACCAGCAGGTTCGTCCCCTCTTGTGGCAATCTGCGACTATAGATCCAATTTATAAAAAAGTGACAAGATTAGAGCTGAGAGGTAACCGACCTATATCTCTGATCGGAAATTGTTGGCTTCCCTACTGCTTGAAGATTTTGTAAAATGGGCTCACCCCCTTGCAAACAGGCTTTCGAAAAGGCCAAGGTGCCTTGTTGAATTGTATTGTTTTTACTGTCTTACAGTTCAACGCTGCAAGGTTGAAGAATACATCTACATATGTTGCTAGCCTGAATATTTCGACAGCCTTCAACAGAGTAGATCGGTCTCTGTTGTGGCACAAGTTAACAACATGGGGGCTGCTACCGGGCTGTTAAATATGATAACATTACCTTATAGAAGCAACAGGTTTTCGGTAGATGTAAACGACGACAGGGTTTTAACAAGAAAAATGTAAGTGGGTAAGGGCGTAAGGTTGTGTCCTTGTCCTCACCTTTTTTAATGTATATATGTCTGACCGTGCATCAGTTTCAAATGTGATGGATGGGTCCCTTGGAGGTGGGTCGGAAATATAAGCTGATGATATCCTTTTTGTTCGATTTGACTCCAATAGGCCTACAAAGGGCTTTGGATGCTTTAGCGAGTTTTGCAATTGATAGTAGTCTAGTGGTAAACACAGAAAAGTCCTGAATTTGTATCTTAAATAAAAAAGAGTAAATGTAAGAATTACTCCTGGTATCTTAACATGGTTGTGATCCCAGAGGTTAGTACTTTACAGTATCTGGGTTATACTTTAGCATTGCAAAAGCACTTAACTGTGAAACCAAAGGTCATTACGAAACTTGATGCCATCGTAACTCAAATATGAATAATTCATAGCAAATTTTGCCAATTTTGTCTAATCCCCTGCTTCAATTTTATAAGCAGAAGGCAATTCCGAAAATGATGTATGGAGTAATTACCTTTTTACTCTGAGGGATTTGCTGGACAGAATAGAAGGTTTTTTTAGAGAGCTGTTTTGTGTCTCCCAAATTCTGTTCCTGTGGGAGCTATTAGGTGAGACTTGTTCTGTATTCTTTATGGTATAACTATAAATTCAGCAAAATAGTCTAATATTATAAGATTAAGCTAGGCCCAGGGCCTTCTTTATTATACAGTTTGGGTGATATATATAGTAGTCTAGAAGAATCATCTATTAACAATTTTATGGCATTTTATGAAACGTTTTTAAATAAGCCTACATTTCTGGTGAATCGGGCCACCTTTTATTTAAAAGAAAAGTGAAGTACTGGGATAGGACAGAAATATGGGATAAAATCAGCAAATATAAAGTTTATAAGTCATTTTGTCTCACTTTGGGTTTGAAGAAGCCTTTACCATATTTGTTCAAATCCGGTCAACTAAATTTAGAATATTTTTATTTTAAGATTCTGTCTTAATTGTCTGCTCATTTTGGAAGTTCTGGGACCTCAGATATGCCTGGAAACGGAAATGAGGAAGCGCATGCTCTGTAAGCAGCAGGAATGTGAAATTCTAAAGCACCTGGTTGGCTCATAGGTTCCTAGTATTTACCAGGCTATCTCAACCTGCCATCTCAAATGTTGGAGAGTCTTTGCCATTGTGAGAGTCTCGAATCCAGTTTAGGTATTAATTCTACGAAATTTAATGTATGTCTTTTCTTGCAGTATGTTGAATGTCGCAGTGCAAGAGCCAATAAGGAAAAAGGTTCAATATAGTGAAAAATGAATTTATTCTGTGACTAAAATCATTTTATATACATTTCCAGCTACTAGAAACTAGCAGAAGAACAAGTTATTTACACCTGGTAATGTTCTTCCGACTGGATGTTCCTCCCACATATTCCTCATCTTTGATATATAATATCCAGCTTCAACTGCTTCGGAATTTTTTTTTCAGCACATAGCGCTGTGCGTCGATGCAGTCGACTCAATGTTCCTTGAGGGCCTCTGTCTCAAGGATGATGTAAGCGAAGGCATAAATAGCATGTGCAGCGCCCGCTGGCTTCAGTTCTGTTTTTTTCATGTCTTTCTCCGGTAGAACTACCTACATCAACACAGGTTTGACCATACTAGGCTCTGAAGGAGCGAAAGCTGTAATAGCATGGGGAATTCTACTGAGGGCTAGGCTGGGAGGGCAATGAGGAATAGGTGGGAGGAACATCCAGTCGAAAGAACGTTATCAGGGGTAAGTAACTTGTTCAAAGGGACTGTGTCCTCCCACATATTCCTCATCTTTGATAAACTCCCAAAGCAGTGTTTGTTTTGGTGGAGGGAGTAAACAGTTAGCTGTTAATGGTTTCCATGAACAGAATGGAGGACAGCTTTTCCAACGCTTCCATCCTGACTTTGGGAGGAATCAATGCAGTAATGCTTCATGAAAGTGTGTATTGTAGACCACGTAGCTGCCTCACAAATTATTTTTAATACTAAAACCTCTTTGTAGAGCAGAAGAAGTAGTCAAGCCCTAGTGGAATGGGCCCTCAAGCCTTCTGGGTGATATTTACCAGCCACTCTGTAGCATTCTGAAATTTCTAGAATAATCCATCTGGATAATGTCTGCTAAGTTTGGACAATCTAGAAATGTAGAATTTCAGAGCTCTATATGGATCTCATCTATGCAACCTCTCTTTCTCCTTGCCAGGATGAGATGGAGGCTAGAAAGTGGGTAACATAATCCTTTGTCCAACATGAAAGTCTGAAATGATTTTAGACAGAAATAAAGGCTCAACCCTCCGGAAGACCTTGTCCTTGTAGAATACTGTAAAGGGTGGTTTAGATGATAGTGCCTAAAACTCACTCACTCTATGGCTCAAGTTAGTGTTACCAACAGGATGGTCTTGAACATTAGTAATCTTAAGAAACATGAATGGAGTGGTTCAAATGGTGCACATATAAGAGATTTTAACAATCCTGAAGTTGGAGGGCCTGAAGGATCTGAGAAAGTGTGACCATCTTGAACTTGTTCTTCCTGGGGAACTTGTTCAAGTATCTCGAGTCCAAGAAGGGTCTCAGTCCTCCGTCCTTTTCAGGGATTAGGAAATATGGAGAATACCATCCTTTGGTCCTCTCCATTATAGGCACTGGCTTTATAGCACCTTTCTCTAGCAGGGTAAAAGTTTCCTGCACAAGAAACGGATCTGGATCCTTCAAAGAATGGCTCCTCCGGTGGATGGTTCTGAGGTTCTGAATGAAGGGGAGGCAGTAACCTTGGCCTATGGTTTCTAATGCCGAAGCATCCGAAGTAATGTCTCGCCATTCTTTCAGATGCTGAGATAGTTTGCCTCCCACAGGTGTGTCATAACTCAAGACCTCAGAGAGGTTTTGAGGAGGCTGAAGCAGTGACGGTTGGTAAAGACGCTGCTGCTTGAGCAGACTGTGC
Source organism: Ambystoma mexicanum (assembly GCF_040938575.1). Lineage (NCBI taxonomy): Eukaryota > Metazoa > Chordata > Amphibia > Caudata > Ambystomatidae > Ambystoma > Ambystoma mexicanum. The sequence goes on along the minus strand of NC_090931.1, from coordinate 338,087,755 downwards.
ACCTCTCCCTCATCCACCATGAGGGAATCTTCTTTGGCCTCTTTGACCAGCCATTCCTCTCGGTCTTCCAACTGAAGAGTAGTAGCAAAAGGATATACCCCTCCAAGACTGTCCACTGGGGCGAAAAAGCTGAGGCTGCCTAATAGCAGCACCAAAGGATTTGGCTGCCGCCTTTGAGGTCTGCGGCTTCACAAGGCTTTTATCAGCCTTGCTGCCAAAAAGATGAGACCCATCAAATGCATGTTGAGGAGCCTAGACTGCACGTCCGGTGCTAATCCAGATTTCCTTAACCACGCAAATCTGCGAATTACGGTGCTTGCCACCATGGCTCTGCTGATGCTGTCAGCAGAATCCAGACCTGACTGAAGAGACTCGCACATGGCTTCCTTGCCATCCCTAATAATGGCCAAGAAACCATCTGTTTCCACCCTTTCAGGAATATGCTCAGTCGCCATAGAAATACATTCCCATAGAGTGTATGAAAACTTTGACAAGGCACATGTGGAATTGGCTGATTTAAGAGCCATGCTCCCCACAGAAAATACTTGTCTTGCTCAGGAATCTACCCTTTTGTCATCCCTATCCGGTGGGATGGTTGGATAAGCTGCTTGTTTCGAGGTAGCGTTTGCCGCCTGGACCACCAGACTTTCTGGGGATGGGTGTTTTGATAAGTAGTTGGGGTCACCACTTGATGGGCAGTATTTTCTTGTCACGTTCTTATTTACTGCCAGATTTGACTCTGCTGCTTCCCAATTGGCACTTCCCTTTTCTGAAGAGCAATGTGGAAAGGTAAAATGGGATCCTTTTGAGGACCTTTATCTAGGATGTCTGTAGCATCATCTTGCTCAAAGGGGGAGGGCAGATCTATTCCATCCCAGGTAATCTCCTACCTTAGACATCAACTGCCTGTATGAGGCATATGCATGTTTGTCGGACTCAGGCTTTACAAATTCTAATTACGGTGAAGTGTCCACTCCACTGGCTGTTTGCAAATTTTCATATAGGTCCTTCAGTCTGGAATCCTCTGATATAAAACTATCAGGGATGTTTGGTGTGCCATACTGTAAACCAAATGGTGCATCATTATCAGATGGCTCAATGTCCTCATAAAAAGAGGTTAGAGATTTAAAATAATCATTTCTTGATAAAGGAGTGAACGTTTTCTCCGGCGAAGGCGTTGAAGGCGTCATATTTGGAGCCCAACGCTCCAGGAGTTGTTGAGGTCTTCGACAACGACGGTTTCGACTTCGATGGCACCGAAGGCTTCGATGGCGCCGCTGGTGCAGCCGGCATCGAAAGTGCAGCTGGCATCGATGGCGCAGCTGGCATCCTTATGACTTGAAGGATCACCCGATGATGTGTCATCATGTCGAGGCCTCAACGGCTCTCGATGGGTATCTGGCCTATGTCCTGGGCTTGAGGGCGCGCAGAATTTGACTTGAGCCCTTTCCTTACCAACTTCAGAAGGCACGGAAGGAGCATGGCCTGCGTGCTACGATGGTTTTTGATTCTCGATTTCCTAAGCATTTCTTGCCTGAATGTTTCCCATTTGGCAGGGGTGAAGGCTTTTGTGGGACTGGATATAGTTCTCTGAGGAGAGGAGTCGGACAAGGACATTGAAGTAGGCAATTTATGGTACCACTTCTTCAACTTCCTCAACGTCGACGAGGAGAGGTTGGAGCCACTCGAAAACCTGGACCTCTTTGCCTTCTTTCTTTGAGGAGAGTCGCCTCTCGATTCATGAGAAGAAGGTTTTTTTGACGGGGTACTTGATGGGGATTTGTTAGGTACTCTACCTACCGCCAATTTCCCCTTACACTCCTTCAGAGCTTTCCCAGTCATCGATTGTCATTTTGAACAGCCCATGGTCTTGTGCGCCACACCGAGACACCACAAGCATACTCGATGCTGTTCGGTCAGTGACATCTTGGCATCGCAGTCTTGACATTTTTTAAACCCGGTCTTCGGGGTAGTCGGGCTCGAAGGTAAAGACATTTTCAGATATTTCTCGAAGGAAATACTGAAGCACGCTGTAGTTCTTGAAGCGTAAGCTTACTCCGAAAAATGAAACTGAAGCCAACCGGCGCAGCATCTGCTATTTATGCCTTTAATGGCATCATCCTCGAGACGGTGGCCCTCGAAGGACATCGAGTTGACTGCATCAACGCAAAGCGCCCCCTGACGAAAAAAACATTTCCGATTCAGTTGAAGCTGGATATTATATATCAAAGATGAGGAATACATGAGAGCACACAATCCATTCGAAATATACAATATGCAACTGTATTGCATGAAAGCAGAGAGACTAACATGTTGAATAATTACAATGAATAGCGTGTATGATGAAGTCTAGCAACCATTTGTAATGTAGCACAACGAATAAGTTAATTAGAAACCATAGTGAAAAGAAGTTCAAACCCTATGTAATTGTCCGGTCCTGGCGTCTGCGTCTGCAGGAGATGCTGAGCCCCACAGATCTCTCAAGAACGTTTGATCAACAACTGTCTTAAACCCAGTTGAAGAACTAACACTCCCAAGGGAAAAGGGGAAGTGGAGAAAATAACAAACGACAGACGCCTACTTCTGGTGGGCTGCAATCTGTAGAAGGAGACATTAATGTTTATTAAATAATGAAGACATGCATTAAATTAACTCAATCTCTAAATATCAAATAATTTAATATCTAAACCCATACCTGTCCAATCTCCGAAATAACCTTGGAGATTAATTAACTTCTTTTTCACAAAGACCCATTGAGAATTTATCTTGCACAGTCAATGTTCAATTTCAGAAGGGCAATGTGAATTTAAGAATGCATTTTGTTCCTCAACCAAAAATGCTCAAAATAATGAGTTCAAGAATGTGCAATCTTCTTAAATTAAAGAGGAAATCACTTTCGAGTGTTCATTCATTCAATTGCATTTCATCCTTTCTCAAGCACATTGTATTCCTGTTCAGATGTTCCTTTTACTTTAGTAACAAATGCGCAATTAAGAGTTCAGATGGTATTTTAAAACTTTAAACAAGAACAATAAGAATGAATTCAGATCCTGTTCAACCTTTGAAGCACATGCGCAATGCTAATGGAATCCGAAGCTTTGCTTTTGACTTAAGCACTGTAAATGAGTTCAGATGCTGTTTACCTTTTGAGCACATGCGCAATGCTAACGAAAACAACTGCTTTTGCCTTTGACATGCGCACAATAGACAAGTTCAGGCGCTGCCTTATCCTTCAGAAAAATGTGCTATGCTCATGAAATCAATGTGTCTTTACTTTCCACATGCGCACAGTGAATATTTTTAGAAGCCACCTTATATAATGGCGCGCAAGCGTAATTAAAAGCCTTATGAATTCAAGTTAAACAACATCAAAAACTTAGGCTCAGGTATTTTCCTTAAGCAATCTTCATTCACGCAACCGTACTGAAACTGACAGACTTGAAATCAGATCAGATACGAGACACAGCAGTAAAACAAGGACACTTCTCCTTTGCGCATGCGTGAAACAAAAATGAAGGCTCTGAAGCACTGATCTAAGAAAACTGCGCAGTTAAAATTCCAAACGCTTCTTCCTTCAGTACAATGTCAGAAATTCAAAACCGTGTCAATTACACAGAGTCATAAAAGTCAAGCAGATTTTTGAAGTAAAATGAAACGAATCTAAATACCTAAACTAAATAAATACCTAACATGAATAAAGTGATAAAAATAAAGCAACTTTTCTCCAGCTTGAGAAAAAGCGACGCTCCCACCAAATTATCAGCTGAGCTTGTCCCACGTTGACCAGCTTCTCAGGAAACAATATTTATCTTTGTAAACTTCACCAGAATCTCATCAAAAGGCCTTGACGCAGGAACTTAATCAAAACAGGACCTTCCTTCTTGAAGGTGAACAATGAAAGGCAGTTTAGAATTGTATGGAAGGTCAGAGGTTCATGAAACTTCCAATCAGGAACTGGCACTACTGCCACCATGTTGGTTTGGGGAGTTAGCACTCTGATGAACAGAAGTTAAGATCAACAACCCAAAATCAGATTAAAACAATAAATTAATTAAATCTATAATCTAATTTCATTTACAAAGTACCCCTACCTAACCTGGGACCTGACAGTACCCCCTCCTTAAGCCCTGACCTCAGGGCCAGGTTTATTTGGATTTCTTCTGTGAAACTTAGATACTAATCTTTCCGCATGAATATCAGATTCTGACTCCCAACTTCTTTCATCAGGACCAAACCCCTTCCAATCAATAAGATATTGAATCTTTCCCCTTACTTTTCTAGAATCAAGTATTCTTTTAACCTCAAATTCTTCTGAATTAGTTTCCAAAACAATTGGTTTAGGAACTGGTCTCATTCTGATTCCTTTTGACACTGGTTTTAATAAACTTACATGAAATACTGGATGAATTTTCAAATTAGTAGTCAATTTAAGTTTGACTGATACTGGTCCTATCACTTCCTCAATCTCAAAAGGACCCAAAAACTTAGGACAAAATTTATTTTTTTCTTTCAATTTAATATTTTTTGCTGATAACCAGACTAAATCACCTTTAGCATAACTTGGACTTTTCTTTCTTTTAAAATCTGCAAATCTTTTATACTCAGACTTACTTTTTTGTAACATTTCCTTTGCTTTAGCCCAACCTTTCTGAATTATTTCAGTTATATCTTTCACAGCTGGACATGTCTCATTTACTCCATCATTCTCACATAGAAACCGAGGATTATAACCTCTTCCACAAAAAAAAGGTGACATGGAAGTAGAGGTTTTAGTAGAATTATTATATGCAAATTCCGCTGTCCACAACAAATCCACCCACTCAAACTCTCCTTCGACAAAACATCTTAAATATTTTTCTAATTCCTGATTGATTCTTTCTACTTGACCATTAGCCTCTGGGTGATATCCTGATGTTAATTTTATCTTCAAACCCAATCTCCTACAAAATTCCTTCCAAAATCTCGACACAAATTGAGACCCCCTATCTGAAATAACTTGACTGGGAACTCCATGCAATCGTACAATTTCTTGAATGAATTTTTTAGCTAGACTTGAAGCTGTAACTCCTCCTTTCATGGGAATAAAATGACTCTCTTTAGAGAAACAATCTACCACTACCAGAATTGTGGAGAATCCTCTATCGTTAGGTAAATCTACAATAAAATCTAAACCAATTGTATGCCAAGGCCGAGGAGGAATAGGCAAGGGTTCAAGAAGTCCAGCAGGTTTTCCAGTCTCATGTTTTGACTTAGCACAGACTTCACAAGTCTTTACATAATTTAAGACATCTTTCTTAATACTTTCCCACCAGAAATGCCGTAGAACTAAATCCAAAGTCTTATGAAAACCCGGATGTCCAGCTAAAACTGAATCATGACAATCTTGTAAAATTTTCTCTCTAAGGTCCTCACTCGGGAGATACAACTTATCCTCAAAATAAGGTAAACCATTTTTAATAGTTCTTTTAACATCCAACTGTGCCCATTCTTTCATCTTCTGAATATTCAGATTTATTTTAATTAACTCCTGCAAATCTTCTTTTTTAGAAGAGTTAGCTGAAACAAAATGTTCTTCAGGAATTACAGGTTCAGGTCTTAACTCCAATTCTTTTTCACAACCAGGAAATTGTCTGGATAAAGCATCCGCTTTACCATTTAATTTCCCAGGTCTGTATGTCACTACAAAGTCAAAATCCGCAAAAAATAATGACCAACGTAACTGTCTGGGAGTAAGAGTCTTAGCTGACTTAAGAAAAAGTAAATTTCGGTGATCAGTAAGCACCGTGACAGGATTTCTGGCACCCATCAAAAAATGTCGCCATTCTTGAAATGCAGCTTTTATTGCAAGTAATTCCTTATCCATTATTGAATAGTTACTTTCTGCGGCAGAAAATTTCTTTGAGAAGAATGCTATTGGATGAAGCTGACCAGTTTCTTTATGCCTTTGAGATAAAATAGCTCCAACTGCAAAATTAGAAGCGTCTGCTTCTACAAAGAATGGTTGTGTTGGATCTGGGTGTAAAAGAATAGGACCAGAAATAAATCTATTCTTCAAGGTGTTAAAAGCTTCTTCCGTTTCTTGATTCCAAAGAAAAGGTACACCTTTTTTTAAAAGTCTAGTGATAGGAGGAATAATGGATGAAAAATCTTTGATAAATCTCCTATAAAAATTAGCAAAACCTAAAAAACTTTGCACTTCCTTGATCTTAGTGGGAGTCGGCCAATCTTTCACTGCTCTGACTTTTTTTTGATCCATTTCCAACCCTTGAGGAGAAATCACGAAACCCAGAAACTCCACCACTTCAGTATGAAATTGACTCTTATCAAGACTAGCAAAAAGATGATGATCGTGTAACTTCTTCAAAACTTGTCTTACATGTTGATAATGTTGCTCCAAATTATGTGAAAAAATCAAAATGTCATCAATATAAACTACGACAAAAAGATCTAGAAATTCTTTCAAAACATCATTAATAAAGAATTGAAAAGCCGCTGGAGCATTACATAATCCGAATGGCATCACAAGGTATTCAAACAAACCAAAACGTGTTTTGAAAGCAGTCTTCCACTCGTCTCCCTCCCTAACCCTAACCAAATGGTAAGCTCCTCTCAAATCCAATTTAGTAAAAATGGTTGCTCCTTGAATTTGGTTTAACATTTCTGGAATCAATGGCAAAGGATAGCGATTCTTAACAGTGACTTTATTCAAAGATCTATAATCAATGCAAGCTCTGAGCTTCCCTTCCTTCTTGGGTACAAAAAACAATGGTGAAGCTGCAGGAGATTGTGAGTGTCTAATAAACCCTTTATTGAGATTTTCCTCAATGTATTCCTTCAAGTAATCATTTTCCTTCTCGGTCAAGGCATACACCCTACTACTAGGTAAGATTGCTCCATCCTCTAAATCAATTTTGCAATCATATGATCGATGTGGCGGTAACTCCCCTGCTTCAACCTCATCAAACACACAAGTAAACTCTTTATAACACTCAGGCAAAAAACCCATCACAGCTCCAATAGAATGTTCTTCAAATCCATTTTGAGCTAAAGCCACCACTCTTCCACTTTCAATACTCTCATCTCTGATCTCATACTTACAATTGAAACAATGTTCCTTACAAATTTCTGATCGAAAATCTAATATTCTTCTTCCCCAGTCAATTGTGGGATTATGATTAGTCAACCAAGGCATTCCCAAAATGATTTGTAGCTGAGGAGCATCAATAAGTTCAAAGACAATATACTCAGAGTGATCTTTAACCAGTGTCATAAACAAAGGAACAGTTTCATGAGTGATGGGTCCCGAGGTTAACTGAGAACCATCTACTGCTCTTACTTGCTCTACTGCTATTTTTTCAACTAATGGAATTTTCATAGACCGAGCCAATCCCCAATCCATAAAATTACCAGTTGCCCCTGAATCAATCATGGCTGGTCCTGATCCTTTTAAAACATCATCCAAGAATAAGGATACGTTAATTGTTACATGAGGTACAGCCGCTTGAAGGGTATTCGCCACCTGTTGAGATCGAGAAACATTGGACTGCCCTCTTTTGGGAGTGTAAGGACAATTCCCTAGAAAATGACCACTACGCCCACAATATAAACACAAGTGATTAGCTCTTCTCCTATCTTTCTCCTCTTTAGATAATGGTCCTCTTATTTTGCCTGACTGTTCACTGACTTTACTCCTTTCTTCCATTCTAGGTTTTTCAAAACGCTGACCCACCTTGACCTCTCCAAAACCCTTTCTACGTTCATTTCTTCTTTCTCCCAATCGAAAATCTATTCGCATAACTAAGTCAATTAAGGCATCACAAGAAGTGGGACGATCAACCATGGTTGATAAAGCGTCTTTAAATTCGTCCCTTAAACCTCTGTAAAATAAGGACGATCTCTTGTCCTCTGGCCACCCTGTTTCCAAAACTAGAGCTCTAAAAGCTGTTACATAACTCACTAAGTCCTTATTTCCTTGTTTTAAATCTAACAGTTCCCCATCTAACTCTTGTGAAATCATTCTTCTTCCAAACATCTTTCGAAACTCTTCTTTAAATAGAACAACATCTTTCAAAATTGGATTCTCTTGAGCAACCAAAAGAACTGCCCAAGATGATGCATCCCCAGTTAAATAAGATAACATAAATGCAACTTTAGCCATGTCAGTTCTAAAACTCTCAGGACGACACAAGAAATGTAACTCACACTGTGTAACAAAAGTTGAAAATGTTTTAACATCTCCACTAAAACGTTCTGGGGACGCTAAAGGAACTGATGTCTGACTCAAAATGTGTCTTCCTACTCTATCTTCATCTCTCCCGTCTGCTCTTTCCAGAACTGGGGGTTGTTGTTCACTGTTCCCTGTGGCTCCCAACTCCGAAGACAATCCTTCCCCAGAATACCCTACTCTCTGGGTTCTAGATTCCCCAATGGATTCTTGAATCCGAGTCATCTTAACTCCCAACTCCTCCACCTTTTTATGTAATTTTGAATTCTCTAAATGAGAAACTCTTAATTCTTCTCTCAGTTCTTGGATTACTTCTCCCAACTGTTCCATGATGAAATCTGTGAGACTCAACAAACCAGGCAGACTATTTTTTGGCCTTTCATCTGTCCGGTCCTGGCGTCTGCGTCTGCAGGAGATGCTGAGCCCCACAGATCTCTCAAGAACGTTTGATCAACAACTGTCTTAAACCCAGTTGAAGAACTAACACTCCCAAGGGAAAAGGGGAAGTGGAGAAAATAACAAACGACAGACGCCTACTTCTGGTGGGCTGCAATCTGTAGAAGGAGACATTAATGTTTATTAAATAATGAAGACATGCATTAAATTAACTCAATCTCTAAATATCAAATAATTTAATATCTAAACCCATACCTGTCCAATCTCCGAAATAACCTTGGAGATTAATTAACTTCTTTTTCACAAAGACCCATTGAGAATTTATCTTGCACAGTCAATGTTCAATTTCAGAAGGGCAATGTGAATTTAAGAATGCATTTTGTTCCTCAACCAAAAATGCTCAAAATAATGAGTTCAAGAATGTGCAATCTTCTTAAATTAAAGAGGAAATCACTTTCGAGTGTTCATTCATTCAATTGCATTTCATCCTTTCTCAAGCACATTGTATTCCTGTTCAGATGTTCCTTTTACTTTAGTAACAAATGCGCAATTAAGAGTTCAGATGGTATTTTAAAACTTTAAACAAGAACAATAAGAATGAATTCAGATCCTGTTCAACCTTTGAAGCACATGCGCAATGCTAATGGAATCCGAAGCTTTGCTTTTGACTTAAGCACTGTAAATGAGTTCAGATGCTGTTTACCTTTTGAGCACATGCGCAATGCTAACGAAAACAACTGCTTTTGCCTTTGACATGCGCACAATAGACAAGTTCAGGCGCTGCCTTATCCTTCAGAAAAATGTGCTATGCTCATGAAATCAATGTGTCTTTACTTTCCACATGCGCACAGTGAATATTTTTAGAAGCCACCTTATATAATGGCGCGCAAGCGTAATTAAAAGCCTTATGAATTCAAGTTAAACAACATCAAAAACTTAGGCTCAGGTATTTTCCTTAAGCAATCTTCATTCACGCAACCGTACTGAAACTGACAGACTTGAAATCAGATCAGATACGAGACACAGCAGTAAAACAAGGACACTTCTCCTTTGCGCATGCGTGAAACAAAAATGAAGGCTCTGAAGCACTGATCTAAGAAAACTGCGCAGTTAAAATTCCAAACGCTTCTTCCTTCAGTACAATGTCAGAAATTCAAAACCGTGTCAATTACACAGAGTCATAAAAGTCAAGCAGATTTTTGAAGTAAAATGAAACGAATCTAAATACCTAAACTAAATAAATACCTAACATGAATAAAGTGATAAAAATAAAGCAACTTTTCTCCAGCTTGAGAAAAAGCGACGCTCCCACCAAATTATCAGCTGAGCTTGTCCCACGTTGACCAGCTTCTCAGGAAACAATATTTATCTTTGTAAACTTCACCAGAATCTCATCAAAAGGCCTTGACGCAGGAACTTAATCAAAACAGGACCTTCCTTCTTGAAGGTGAACAATGAAAGGCAGTTTAGAATTGTATGGAAGGTCAGAGGTTCATGAAACTTCCAATCAGGAACTGGCACTACTGCCACCATGTTGGTTTGGGGAGTTAGCACTCTGATGAACAGAAGTTAAGATCAACAACCCAAAATCAGATTAAAACAATAAATTAATTAAATCTATAATCTAATTTCATTTACAAAGTACCCCTACCTAACCTGGGACCTGACAGTAATACAGCAGTGTAGTAAATAAAGTAAAACATTCCAGACTTCCATCAAGGAGCAAATGTCAGTCTGGAAACAGCTAGGTTTTAATGGCTTTTTGAAAGAGGATAGTTCACTAACAACTCTTGTGGAACTGGTCAAAGAGTTCCAGATTTTTGGGGCGAAGCTAGAGAAGGATGAGCCCCCTCATCCGCTTTTTAAAGAAATGAGACACCACAAGGGATAGATAAATTATCTTAGTTTCTGACTTGAGAGGAGTCTTTATTTTAACTTTTAGGAATGCTGACCATATTCCAATGAACTGCCTTGAAAGTGATACAGAGACCCTTTAGGGCTATTCTACGTACGACTGGGTGCCAATGTAAAGGCATCCATGCTGGAGAGATGGGTTCTCTGCATTCCAATTTCAGTAAAAGCCACAAACGCTGCACTTTGTACTCTTTGCAGACTTGCTGATTAGGATGATAGCCTCCAAGGACATATATACTTTTGTGAGAAATCAAATAATCGAAAAATGTTCCAAACATTTTAAGGTAGACAAAAGCTTGTCTGCTCTTCATATGCTCTATACTATGAAGACAAGCATTAAGAAATATCTGCACTGCAGGTAAGTACTAAGAAATAAACGCAAGTAATGTCTCAGAAGAGACACAAACATATTTGAAATCAGTAGGGCAAACTTTTACAAATGGGATCATCAAATCTGTACCCAGAGGTAAGTGCATTTATTAGGCTTATAGGGAGTCGAAGATAGTTCAAAGGTGTACCTGTAAAGTTCAGTGGGGAACACTCTGTAGGCAGCTTGCAGTTATTGAGAAAACTAAGGTATTACCTGAATGTCGGAGAAGAAGCAGACAAAGCAAGCTTTCTCCTGGAGAGAACATAGATGACAACTAAGTAGTAACAGACCCAGTTTAAATGACCCTAGGCCTTGGATTGAAGAGTTGTAGTGTTGGAGCAGGAGCACTGTTGCTTTAAGTGTCACTATTAGGAAAATGTGAAGCAGAATTTCAGGCAAAGACCGGAGACACAAGGAGACAGGACTATTGATAGATTCAAAGTCAGAAAACCCTGGGATGGTGAGCCAGCCACTGGAATGGACAAAGGAAGCCCAGGAATTGGAGACACTAAAGTCAGTTTGGACATCTGGTTTTAGTTTTGGTCCCAGGGCTGGTTCTTGTTGCAAAATCTGAAAACGGAGTCACTGAAGATGGCTGAGGGAGGAAAACCACACTGACTACGGACTACACTGGATCACCTCTTCAAGGTGACTCACAAAGAACAAGACTGAAGAAGCAGAATTGAAAGAACACAGTAGGGAACCTTGAAAACAGCTCATGTGAATATTCCATGAAGGCAAAGGGGCTTCAGAATAGGATGGAGCACTGTCCCACATAGAGGAACATGGTGCAGTGAGGATCAGGAAGATTTGACAAGTAGTATCACACCGTTCTGGTTTCAAACAAGCAGAAGGCATTCCCACTTCACATAATGGCAGTATGACACATCCTGAACGCTTCAGTGGAGCATTAGAAGACAGCAGGCATGGGTGTTCCAGCGATTCACACCGAATAGAAGAAAAGAAAGAGCCGGAATCAGAGGGCAGTCTTGCACCATCAAAGATCTTTTTAAAGGATATGTGTTCAGTAACACTGTTGAAAACTACTAGCCGCATAGTGAACTAAGTAATCAAAGTGGCCCACTCTGGCTAAAATACTGGCCCATTTCGACCGAAAAAACTGTCCCACACTAGCATGTTGGCCATGCAAATCGTGCATTGCCCTATAGGCCAGTCCGAGCCTAAGAGGGAGCGAGTGATGCACGTTGGAGTCGAGGGGGTAGTTGCAACGTAGTGGAGGAAGGCTGAGCGAGAAGCGGGAAGGCGCAGGCACACAATACCCTGACGAGGAGCCGAGAGAGGCATCATGAGTTCCAGGCGTCCTGAGAAGTCTTGAGATATTGTAATGTACAAACCAGAGGGACAATAACTCTTGGAGGTTTACAACAGCAGAACACCTTAAACCCCAGGGAGTTAAAGGGGTGACCCATCAAGGTATTGAGAACCACACAATACTGCCTTCTGGGAAACAGAGTAAAAGTCGCAAATCTTTCTGTGAATGAGAAGGACATTTCACACGAGAAGTCAATAATGCATTCTGGGAAGTGGAGTTCACGTCCCAAAATGATCTGTGAATTAGACATTAAACAGGGCAAGGTAATGCTGAATTGTGGAGATTGAGTATCGAAATCCCAATGTTTGCCACCCCACACATTCCTGCATTTCGCACGTTAGGTTGTGCATGGGAACATTGTGCAGCCTTTTTTGTAAGGCTAGTGTTTGCACATTATCTCTGCAATGATAATATCTCCGATACATTATATTCACCTGGTACTAGCAGCAGGGTTTGACTCAGTGCAACTCAAACATGTCCTCCTCTCTAGACACCACTGTCTTTTGGACTGTAACACGGAAGACAGATGAATTGATAACGACCAGATGACGAACTGGCGATCTTCATGAAGCCTAGTCCCAATCTTCCTCATCACAGTCATACTTCCCACCTTCCCCCGGAAGGGTTGATTTTTGGTAATGCCTGGCCCTGCTGGCGATTAACAACTGGACACCAGATGTAATTTAGGCAAAGTCCATGGGTGGAAGGGAGGAGTTAAATAACAATGTTTTGAGTGCCTATGCCCTGGAGGAACCTGAAACGTTGGCAGAGGCACCTGGGATCTCAGGTGGTTCTCAGACGACCCGTAGTCGATATACTCTTCATTTGCATATTCCACAGTTCCATCACGACAATTGTTCAAACAGTCTCGTCTTGCCACAGCCCTGTAAACATGGAGCTCCACTGCTATCCCAATGTGCCTCTCTCGGGATATGCTTTGCTTTCGCCCAAGACCCTGCCTGCATATACCAACTTGAGGCCCAGCACACAACTCCTCTAATCAGCTCCCCAGAGTGCCTGACCAGGGGCGTAGGAGACACATAAAATCTGGGGGGGGGCAGGGGACATCTTGGGGACTTTGCTTTATTTATTTATTTATTTATTTATTGTGTTTTAGTCAAAAAACTCGACTTTTCACAAACTTAGAATTAAAATAGCAGTACGTATTAAATTACACATATCACTGCATAAAACAAGAGAAAAGAAGAAAAGAAAACAGAAGAAAATTAAAGGATGCAGCAGCAAAGAGCATGTCTTTGTATGTTGCATTTCTGGATTTTTCATCTGACTATGAGCTCATTGTAAGAGAGAGGAAATAACAATTACTTCCAGTGGGCCACAGATAGGACACCAGCTCGTTAAGAGGCAGATCACCTGTAAGTGGACTCCTGCCAAATAAAGGAGTTGCAGCCTTTTCTACCAACTGCAAGTTGCAACTTTGTTTTGTGGGGCAAGGAGACGTGTGTGTCTCTTGAAATGGAAGGATGGGGTTTCAAAGAAAGAGGAAATCTTTTTTGTACCTCTGAGTAAGCCCTGTTATGGGAGTCGAGGGACCAGGTGTGTGATGTTGCTGCTTTGACTGTCCTCCGGTGGGGGTAGAGGGTACAGCAAACAAGGAGGATGAGCAATCGCAAGCCCACCCCCTTAAAAGCAGTCCCCAGGTCCACGGCCGATGGGATGTGTCGGACCCGGGGGATGCCTAGTAGGTGGGGTGTATGCGGACCCAGGGGGTGGCCAGAGGGGCAGCCCGCTATGTGGGCTGCCCCTCTAGCGCCCTTGCGAGGGCCGGGCCAGCCTCACACAATGAGTCTGGTCCCTCTTATACCATCTAATGCTGGCTTCAGAGCCTAGTCTTTCTTTGCCTTTGTTATTCTTAATGCAGAATTGGACTCTGTTCCTTTTTTATCGTTTAACATTTGCTGCAAAGCCTGATCTATTTGATTCTCTCATATGTTACTAGGACGGCAGAGCATGGGTCCACTGTCCTGTTACATTATTCAAAGAGCCCCTCTGGCCTTTCTTTGCCTCTCCCTTGTCTCACTGCTTGCTTGCTTAATACATTCCTCCTTGCTTGAACATTCACATATTCTCCCTAACACAGAAATGGCAGCTGCAGTTTGTCTTAACTTCTATTTGTTCTGTGTCTTGAATTGGCCTCTTAGTTCCGCTTTTCTGTCTGCAGGGGAAAGGCATTTGCCAGTCACTGCCATTATGGTTCTACCTGGCCATAAGAGGGCAACAGCTAGCCAATATTGGAAGAACACGGGCATATTATGCCAGAGGCTGGCAACTGCCTTCCTAATGCCTATAAAAGAAACACAACTCTTGCCTTTGTTTCGAACAGTAATTCAGTGTATGAAGAAACGGGAGAACACACATATTGCTTATAAATGAGGAGGAGGATGTTACACTTGGTTAAGGCATTTTGTTCACGCCAGGAGCTAATTTCCAGCTGCTATTAAGCGATTACCTTTTAGACTTCTGGCTTTAAATAACGTTAGTATCACCTGAAAAGCACAGAGGTTGCTCAACAGGGTTCCTGTAGCACGAGGGATACCCTACTCGTCGGCATGGATGATTGGAGGGTATTTTTGCCCTGGTTTGGAGCCTGGCCCCTACAGCCATGATGGGGGGAGGGGCCTATTACTTTTGGTTGTATGTACCCTTTGAGGGTGGGCAGACATTGCCTCCTGCTTTAGCCCACTAACAGCTCTGTTTTGCAACTTTATCACACATACCAATCAGGTGGCATGTAACTCAATGCTACTAATGTTATCAGCCTCAGAAGTCTCGAATCCTTTGCCACATCAACTAGGGTGCAGGCTTGCCACCTGAGACTTACCCATGCCTGTCGCCCTGTGTAGGGAAGACAGAAACAGAAAGAGCAGGACACAGTGCCCTTGTGGGTTTTTCACACTTCCTCCTCAGGGTGGGCACAATTCACTCTGCAGAGAAAGTGGCACATGTGGGGCAACATTCTCCCACTTTGACAATGTCACCCAAAGAGCGAAATTGGCCATTTGAAATACCTCTGTCGACTTATTATTGTGCAATCCACACTGATGGGTTTAAGCACCTGATTAACGCGAGATGGCAATTAGGGCATTTGCCAACGCAATCAAGAAGCACAGGACACCCTCTTACCAGCGACATGCCATGCTCACGCATTCTGATAACGAATTGCCATTTATCTGGGGTCCTGTTAAATGTATTTATTTATTTATTACATGTGTAGCATCACGCAAAACCCCCAAGCATCAAGGCGCAAAGTAAACTGCATGCAGTGGACTGCATGCAGTGGACCACTTCCATTGGCCCACATTTTTACTTTTCTGCCACAAAATTAGCGATTGCTAGTGGAATTGACAATGGCTTCCTCTGGACTCCGCCCCGTTTTTACCAGGTTTAATTTCCAAGCAGATCCCAGAGGAATCCCTTTCCTTATTTCCAGCATGAGAATCCATGCTGGCAGTAAGGCCGCATTTGTCTGGTGGAGCGGGAAATACAGGGGGTCCTGGTGTGTCCCCTCGGCTCCCGAACTCCACCCAGAAAATGCACAAAAATCTGGCCGATTAGAAAAAGCGACAGTAATAGTATTTTTCACCGCTTTATCTGAAGCAATTGGCCTGGAAAATGCTGTGTTGCTTCGGAAGCTGAATGCATTCACTCTGCCTATTATCCCATCAGAAGATTAAGCCAGGTGCTGAACACAGGTGTTACATATTCCTGTGCACAATCTGCATTTGGAGCATTAACTAACTAAGCTACCTTACAAATGATATCTCCTCTGGGGCTTTAACGTCTTAACCCCTTAACTGCCATAGGAATTTTCCCCCAGTGCCAAGGCCTTTTTTGGTTATTTCGGTATTTCACCATTCAATCCCTTGTAACTTCTTTGTTACATGAGATATCTCAGCCAACGTTGGCCCCTTGTTTCCCCACATGTAGGCGGTCGTAACACCATCCAGGAATCCTAGTTTGCTGTAGGGGGGGTGAGAGAAAATAACCAAAAAGGAGAACATTTGTTTTTTTTCTTCAGAAAATGGCAATAAAATGTTGTACAAAGAAGCCTGTGGTGTTTTCCTTGTATGAGCTAGGAACAAATGGTTTGCTGTGCTGGATTTGCCTTTTTCCAGGCTTTCAAGAACAGATTGAGTGGAAACCAAAATAACATATTTTGATATGCTAATGAGCCGTTTTGTGAGAGGTAGGCGATTTTGGTGTTTTTTGTCCAATAGGATATGCGTGGACGGAATGGAAAAAAAGGGTAGGAAAGCTGAATGGGAAACCAGAAAGGCATACATTTCTGAAAAGTAGACCATATTCCATGTTTAGAAAGGGGTGATCTGCGCAGGTCAGGCAACAACTATGTAGGGAAAGATTCCATAGTATGGGGGAATCGGGAAAATGACAAAAAAACCCACAATTTCCGCACATTTCACTCTGCTCACCCACCGAAACATGCAGCCAACAACACATGGCCTACCTTCCCGTGTTCCCACAGGTTTCCCGATTAAAACGGTACCTCACATGTGTGGGGGCACCTACCTGAGTGCAAATGGAAAAGCCTAAAACACTGGTATCCCCAAGTCTTTTCGCACAGCAGATTTTCAGGAATTGTGCTCATGTGGACAACCTACAAATTTGGGCCTAGGGTGTCGAAGCCACGAAAGAAAACAGGGAACCCTATGCATTTCAGAAAAGAAGACACCCGTGGGAATCTACGGAGGTCTGACTTGCGCGAATCGCCCCATAATTTATGACCCAAAATCCCTGACAAAGTCTGAAATTTGGTGGAAAAAACAACATTTTCACTTTGTCTGGGACTGTGGGTAATACATTCTGGGGCAATTCACGCAAGTCAGACCTCTGTGCATTCCCATGGGTGTCTTCTTTTTGGAAATGCATGGGGTATATTGTTTTCCTAGGCCCAAATCTGTAGGTTGTCTCCCCAAACCCTTTGGGTTACCAGTGGTTTAGCCTTTTCCCTTCGCGCCCAAGTAGGTGCACCCACACATGTGAGGTACTGTTTTTGTCGGGACACCTGTGAGAACACAGGATGTTAGGACATGTGTTGTTGGCAGTGTGTTTCAGTGGGTGGCCAGAGTGAAATGTCTGAAAATTGTGGGTTTTTTCCCACCAAATTTCAGAGACATTTCCCTCTGCCCACCCACTGAAACATCCCACCAACAACAGATATCCTACCTTCCCACGTTTACACAGGTGTCCGGATGAAAACGGTACCTCACGTGTGTGGATGCACCTACCTCGGCGAAAAGGGAAAAGGCTAACCCACTGATAACCCCAATCCTTTCGGCAAAGCAGATTTTGCTCATCTGTACAACCTACAGATTTGGGCCTAGGGTGTCGAAGCCACCAAGGAAAACGGAGAACCCCATGCATTTCCAAAAAGAAAACAGCCGTGGGCACCCCCCTTTCCACTAAAAACATCCATGGTGGTTTAGTGACCCCCACACCCACCCAAAACAAGTTATCATTTTTTAAAATTTTTGTTTTTGTTTTGCCTCTTTCCTAGGGGAAGATTGTGCTAGCAATCTGCCCCCAGGGAGGGCTACATGAGATGCCCCCATCCATTTGGTGTGGGGGGAGAGGGCCACCCCCTTTCCACTAAAAACATCCATGGTGGTCTAGTGGGCCCCCCACCCGAAACAAGTTATAATATATATAAATTTTTGTTTTGCCCTTCCCTAGGGGCAGATTGGCACATGTGTATGACCATCTTCCCCCAGGAGGGTGGCAAAACGTACTGCTCCAGGCTTGGGAGGCGGGGTGGCTCTGCCAATATTTGCAGTGGCCTCTCCCCTCACCCCAAATGGATGGGGGCATCACATGTACCCCTTCCTAGGAGCAGAAATCTGCCACCAGGGAGGACTACATAAGGTGCCCCCATCCACTTAGGGTGGGGGGAGGTCCACACCCCTTTCAAACACAAATAATCCTGGTGGTCTAGTGGGCCCCCCCGCCCCCACCCAAAACAAGTTATAATATATATATTTTTGTTTTGCCCTTCCCTAGGGGCAGATGGGCACATGTGTGGCCATCTGCCCCCAGGGGGGTCAAAACATACTGCCCCAGGCTTGGGAGGGGTGGCTCTGCCAATATTTGCAGTGGCCTCTGCCCCCACCACAAATGGATGGAGGGCATCTCATGTACCCCTTCCTAGGGGCAGAAATCTCACCCCAGGGAGGGCTACATAAGGTGCCCCATCCACCGAGGGTGGGGGAGAGAGGGCCACCCCCCTTGCAAAAATCCCTGGTGGCTAGTGGTCCCACCCGCACCCACCCCACCCAAAACTAAGTTTAAAAAAAAAATGTTTTTGTTTTGTTTGCCCCCTTCCCAGGGGGCAGATGATCACCCATCTGCCCCCAGGGTATTGCCCCCATGCTTTGGGGGGCAGAGGGCAGCTTACATAGTAAGCCGCCCCTCCGCCTACTTCAAAAACCGATCCCTGCACGACACACCAAACACATATTCTGGGGGGATACATGAAATTACATCCCCCCACTTAAAATTGTGGGGGATTTGTCCCCCCTGCCCTCCCCATGTCCTACGCCCATGTGCCTGACCACAGATTACCCCCCAAAGAGGAAATGGAGACTACTCTTCTAACCCCCTTCTGCGATTTCCTCACCACAGATAAACCTCAAGCGAAACCCTGGAGACACTTCACTGTGAGGCATTTGGAGTGTCCCCCCCCCCGCATGTGAATCCATGTACCCAACACCCTCCCCCACCCAAAGGCCCTGCCTGATATCACCCCCTTAGCGAGGCTTTGCATACAAAACCTCTCACACCCTCTCCCGAAGCCCTGTCTGCAGTTAACCCACACTCCACCTACGAGGCCCTGCACAGAACTCCTCTCACCCTCGGGCGCAGGGCCGGTCTTTGCGTCAGGCAACCCAGGCGGCTGCCTGACGTCAGTCAGCCTCTAGGGGGCACTGCACCAGCAGTCCACAGTGCTAGAATACACGTGTAACATGTTCATTTCCTAACATTATAAAAATGAATGTGCCTGTTCATTTTTATAATATTAGGAAACAAACGTGTTACACGTGTATTCTACCACTGGCACTGCTGCAGGTTGTGGCCTCGGCCAGGGCAGTTTCTAGTCCATTTGGTGCCCAGGTCGAAACACTAGGAATGCGCCCCCCCCGCACTCCATCCCATGTGCCACTCCCGCAGCACCCCGTACTCCACTCCCGCAGCACCCTGTGCACCACTCCCACCGCACCCCGCGCACCACTCCCACTGCCCCCTGCGCGCCATTCCCAAACTACACCGTTAAGGAACTCCTACCCAAAGTCAAACAGTCTGTCACACAAGGAATGAATTGCCATTTGCAACGGTGGGCCACTTTTTCACTGGTGCCCAAGATCATTTTATGCCCCAGTCCCACTTAGGCTGCAGATAATGAGGACTGGGCACACCAACCAAGAGACCATGAACATGGCACAGGATGCAGTATATACAACCAATAAAGAACACAAGATGCTGAAGGGGGTTTGGAGGCAACCTAAGCCAAAAGGGCAATGACAAGGAGACAACTGAACCCAATAAACAATCACGTTAACATTCTTTGATTGGGAATCAAGGGTTATGTTTTGATACAGTAAAGCCTTGACTGTTGTAAGGATAAATGGACCAGGATTATTTATTTATTCATGCATTGTTTGTCGGGTACCTGCATATTTATTAATTTATGCAATGTGTGTCGGATACAGGTATCCGACAAACATTGCATAAATAAATAAATTATCCGTCTCCATAAATATCCGTCTTGCATAAATAAACCGTTTCGTAGTTTAAAGAATATTTACTCAGCAACACTGGTTAAAACTATTATCCGCATAGTGAAGTAACTCATCACAGTGCCATGGAAGTGGTTTAAAGTGTAATTGATATATAGTTTGGAAAAGAAGCGGCATGAAAGAAATAGTGCTGCTTTAAACTATTATTTTGGCAATTTTCTGAGCTTGCAGGGACGCACCATGGGCCCAAACGGGTCTCCATTTGTACCGTGTCGGGGCCCACGGTGCGTCCCTGCAAGGCACACCCACTCCCCACTTCACCTTCCCTCCCATCTAAATGCCAGCACGAAACCATTTAGTGACTAACGGGCCACCATTAGCAGTTTCCTGCCAGCATTTTGATGTGGAAGGGGCTGGTCTAGGGGGACCTAAAGTGTTTTTATTGGTGTGCTTATGCCCCCCACCCCAAGTGGCACAAAAGTGTTCAGAGGGAGCCTCTGACTTCTGTTATGTCACGTAGTACTTTTGTACTACGTGACATTACAGTCGGAAGGGGCAGCGGCAGCACCTGACCTGCAGAACTTTCCCCACGTCAATGCGCTGCCCCACAAACTGGGGAATTCCATCCCCTCCAGAGGCTCCAGGGACTGGGGCAATTGTGCCCCAGGCAGTTGCCCGCCTTGTCCGGGCCATGAAACGGGCCTGGCCTCGGCCCCCAGGCAGGGCAGGGCAATTGGCAAATAAATTAGCAACATTTGTTGCTTTATTACCTTCCCCGGCCCCGGGTGGCGCCGGCGCTGCTGGCGCCAGCCAGGCCAATGGGCGCAAGTGCGGTGTGCCCTCCTCCAGGCTATGGGCGCGCACTGACACTGAAGTGTGGATCGATTGGGGCTGGCTGGTGTTGTCGGACCCGGCCATTACAGAAAAGAGGAGGCAGTGGGTTTCTAAATCCTGAAGTTGTTCCCATCACAAGCACATACTGCCAAGCAGCAGCAGAATCAGCAAATACAAACATCCTGCCCTCGCTGATTGGCCTTGTTTCAGGAAACCCGGCAGTAACTACAGCCTGCCGAGGCAAGCACACTTCTTTCCTCCTGCTCCCCGTCCTCGCAGGTGAGGCCTATTCCTGCATAGGCATTTTATTTATTTTAAAATGGTATTGCAGAGATTACTGGGCCATCCAAGAACAGCCTATAAAGGCCACAAAGCTAGACACTTTTGTTAAGGCTCAAGTAGTCATGAAAAAGGAAGCGAGCACTAGTGGTGGACTCTCCTCAGGAGATCAAAAGGCCGGTTCTCGGAAGACCTGGGCAGAGTGTCACCGTCAGCAGATCTCCATTGGCCGGGACAAAATCACTTCGAGGGCAAGGCCCTGGGGGTCGGTACCACGCTTGGGCCGGTTTGGGGGTTACTACGCCCCCCTAGTTCCCGCTCCCGAGCATATTGTTCGTCGTTCCCTCTTTCCTGGGCATGCACTGCTGACTTTATTTTAGTGCAAGAGTTTCATACATTTCACTGTTTGCTCAGACGTGTCTTATACTCTTCTTTGTCGTTGTGCTTCTTTTGTTTGGAATAGCAATCACGCTAGTCTAACGAGATAAACAAACACCTACACAAACGCGCCTTGTGAATGATGGTGTGAAGGATGGATGCAGCTGCTTGACCAAAAGCTGAGCGTAGTCTGCATAGCAGCTGGCTTGGGAAAGCGACTCAGCAACTACAGTAGAAACCGTCTCCGTGGACGGTTGGCCCGTCTTCTGTATAATGCAAATACCCAGACTTGCAGGATGCATGGTTCACTTTCTTTTTTCCATTGGGGGCGACATGCTGTAGCATCAATTCATGGCCTTTGAAATACCCTGCACGGTGCAGCTTCCGATCTCCTTTAACACAAACCCTGGGAAATGGCCATGACTAACTAACGCCACATTAATCAAAGCCAGGTCTCTAAAGAATGGTTCAAGTGTTGGGGAATCACCTGCTCACACTTTCTGTCGTGTGACCAACCAGTGCACAAAAGATGTTTCAGAGCGTGGGACTCTTGATGCCACACATTTCTGCATTTGATACACCAGCAGCTAAACACACCGTGGGGAGGCAGCTCCTTCTGCATAGGCCATGTCTCTCCCAAGCTCGGGACAATATTCTTTACCATAATGGAGAATGTGAAAAAGCGCAGGGCTGCAAGGCTGGGGGCTGAGGGTGGAGGGCAAAGCGCACTATGCTTCAGGTACACTGGAGATGCTTCCCCTGATACTCGCAGTACTCCAAGTCCCGTGAAAAGAAATTCGTCTGTACACTGCACAATGTGCAAGGGCCGCTGTTATTCAAGCAGCACGCGACTAGTAATTTGCAAAAAGTAAACTTAACGAGCCCCAAGAAAAGGTCATCTTCCACACTTTAAGAATTTGATTGTTTTTGTTTATATGTTGGGATGGTAGACATTGTTTTTCTTTGCGATCTTACAGTTTCAGGTGCTGTCGAGAGCTAAAATGAGTGATCACGAAGGAAACATTTAAGAATTTTGAGAGTTCACAAGCATGAGCGAAACAAACCCCAATACTCGAACTGCCATTTATCTGCCGCCGTAATGCACTACAGTGTGTTTCAATGTAAAGTCCACATTGTAATGTCATAATTTTAGAACGCCACCTCTCCAACATTAACATTGGGAGCTATGTTGAATTATACATGCATGTTAACTCTCTGCATATGTTTAAAGTAGACTTTACCACTTACATGGAGTAGTGATATTGTTTACGTGTATCCCTCCAAAATATATTTATCTTCTCGTGAAATATTTGATGCCATACATATTGCATAAATGCATGTATTTTAATGCTGAGATAGACGGGCTTGTACAGCTATCGGTGGGTATGTTGCTGGTGCTTGTTCTTGGAGGTTTGAGTAACACTGTTCAAGACCAGTTCATCACCTTTTAAGAGTGGCTAAATGTTTGAGGTCATACGAATGACATTATTGTAGATCTGAAATTGTCGATTCTCTGACCTGAGTCACAGCAGCAAACTGGTCATTGTTACTAAAAATGAAGAGCAAAAGCAGACTAACATAACCAGGCCTGTTCGGGTTTGACCCTCTTATTGCTGTTTTCTGAGGTTCATGAAATTCAGCAGATGCCAGCATTGACAATGTTGTTAACTCATAGTCCCCACTCCCGCTGCTAAAACCCATGACACATGCATGAGATTACAGGTCAGAGGTGGGGGGCGCCAACGATGCTTCCCGCCTGGGGTGAAATCTGTTGTAAGACCGGCCCTGCTCGGACGGCCATTTCCCTTCCCCTCTCACTAAAGCAACCCCTCTGTTTAGAAAACGTGTTCTAAAAGCCTGACTTCATGAAACCTCAGATTTTCCCAGGGTGCATTTGCAAACAATATATTCGGGAAGCAACCTTGCATTCCACATTATGCAGGCCTCGGGGCATCCTGAAAGAAAAAAGGGCAAAGCTGTAGTCTCTGCAGACTACCCACCCTGCCCAGTGGTTGTAGTGAGCGGGAGCGGTGCTCCTCTTCTTTTTTAAATTAATGTTCATGTTCCTATACTTTAATTTTAAAAAGAAACTGTTCCAGAATAATAAAAGTGTGGGAAAAAGTTGAAACTTGCATTGCACTGCCTCCTGTGGATTTGAACCTGGGACCTGCTGGACCATCTCCAACCTCACTTCACGGTGAGTTCTTTTAGGACTGCCAGGCTGCTTTTATTTTTTCGTTGGCTTGATCGTGGCAAAGTCTATTCCCAAGCCCCATCATAGTGCTGCTCCCTCAGTAATCAACTGTGTGTGTCGTTAACGGGAAGGTGAGCGGGGTGGCTTTAAACTTCAGCGTGCCCCTTAAGAGGTGGGTCATTAGAAGGGGGATGGCGGGTAAAGCTGCATGTTGTGCGGGACAGGGGCGTTGCTAGGGGGGGGCTAAGGGGGCTATAGCCCCTGATCTTTTGGTTGTAGCCCCAGATAGAATCTCAGGAGCTACAGCCAAAAGACTAGCTAGCCCCCAGTCCCAACAGTTCTGACATCAGCTTAGCCCCGGGTCTTTTCCAGACCTAGCAACTCCCCTGGTGCGGGACAATGATTAAAGGTAATGGGGGTGTTGTAATACATTTTCTTTCACTGGGATTCTTTCAGCCTTTACAGAGGGGGGTGGGTGGAATGGAAGCAAGGTGGGACCCAGGTATGAGGTTTGAATAGTGGGGGGTGAGGGGTTTGTGGCGATGGGGTTGGTGGGCAGCCGGGTTTCCACTACTTTTTTTTCATACACTTCGACCTCTCACCCTCTCTCCCCACATATCCTTGAACCGGCCATGATGTATTTACAGTGTGCTAATTTATATACACGTTGCTATGGCACAGTGTATTTGTGTCTGCCCTTTCCATAGAAACTTTTTATATTTATTTTAGTACTTTACACTCAGCAGTGTAGATGTCAGATATATACTGAAAATAAGAAATGATTCGAGGTTTCAAAGCTTTACAAACTGCTTTTTAGCAACGACAAAAAAACAATCTGCAAGACATACAAAATATCTTGTTGTTTACATTGCACAGTACTATGCTGGCTGCGTGCAAACCGAATCGCCTTCATTCTGGAGCTAGCCACTGCCAGCCGTTCCTACCCCCGCTGGGAAGTGTGAAAGAAAACAAGGGCGATGCAAACATTGATACAACATTGCCACCTATCGGCTATAGCTTGTATAACATCACCTAAGATTCTGGAAGGGCATCTCATCGTCACATCGACTGAACCGATTGATTGGAAATTACGCTTTCTCAGTAAGCTCAATAAATGATGGTAATGCAGGGGGTAAAAATGGCGGCGGACGACACAGGCTGGCACTTAAGTGAAGAAAGGTAAATACATAAATAAAGAAATAAAGGTGTTTAAGACAAACAGATAACCAGCACGATCAAAGATAGCCTATAATAAAACTGTGAACTACTCGTCATTTTCTTAACATCTCTTTAACGGCGGCAGCTCCTGGCCACTGCCTCAGACACGGACTCAAGGTATGTCAGAACACACTGAGCACGCTACTGACAGGGCTAATTAGATTGACCGACCGTAGCCTAAAATCATGGCAAATTAACAAACGTCTTTTTTCGAATTAGTTCACATTGCTGTTGAAATTACCTGCAGAAAAGCATGCATTGCACATGACATTAAAAATACAACCACAACCAGCAGCTACTCGCCCCGTCGTACCTCTTCTCATGCAGTTTTGCAGGATGTTCGGATTCTCTTCCGCAGCTTTCATCAATCGGCTGAAATTATGGTGGATGTCGGCAAAAAGGACAGCTTCTTTTGGCATTGCCATCCGAACGCCCAAGGTGGAAAACACCTAGATCCAGAGGCGGACGTGGTTAGAAGAAACTATGGAGACTACAGCATTTTAATACGAGCAATGGGCTAATACAACGAATTACTAAAGGGCCAGGCCACATCCCTTGCATGTATCTCAAGATTGCCTTAGGGCCGAGGTGTTGCCAGGCCCCATAGCCAGATTTATCCAAGCTACAAGTCAATGAAAAGGAAACAATAATACAGTGCTTCCCCAGTAGATGTCACTATCATCCATGTTTAGACCAAACAGTGTGAGACATTCAGAGTTGGATTATTTGTTGTCTAATAATCTGAAGGGAAAACATTATAGTAAATACATTGTTTGATGTGTGCAACCTATACTTAAATCTTGTCATTAGAATGATTGAATACAAATAATGAATAAACAAGAATCGGGATTACTCATCCAGATACAAACCAGTGGCATCTCGTCCGTAGTGGGTGCTCTACTACCCAAAAAAAGGAGGAGCCACAGAGAGCAGGACCAGTTACACCTGACCGCTCGCACACCTGCAATGAGGCGCTAGAGCAGTATCGCAGTGTCAGCCTGTGCTTTGCGTGGAAACATGCTTTCCCTACTGCATACAGAACACCCAATCCAAGCACACCCAGCAGTCCATGAAATGCATGGGTTTTTTTGCTTCCACAGCCTCATCGGGCTCATTGGGCATGGAAGCAGGGTAATGCAGGCTCTTTTTCTTTCAGGGGCTTCATCTGTGCAACCCTGCTCATTGGGAGCTCCCAGGATGCCAGCTTAGAAATACAATTTTAGAGTAGGAATCCGGACTCCTGTAAAGATCTTAACTTAAACATTTACCTGCACTACCACTATATGTGGGCATCATGGGGATCAGGGAGGTAAGCTAGTGGCGAGTGCGTGGAAGTGAAGTCCTAAGGGATACAGGCTGGCAGAGTAGGTCATTTTAAAAATAAAAATATGTGTGTGTGTGTGTGTGTACACATCTGAGCAATTGTGTGTGTCTTTATGTGTGCATGAATGAGTGGCATGCGTTTGAATGAATGGTGGTGGGTGTGTGTATGTGTGTGTGCATGCATATGTGTATGTGGGTTGGTAGAAGGGGGCAGTTGGCACATGGGTGGTGTTTGTGGTGTGGGGGTGAAGGAGTTGACGGATCGGCAACAGTGTTTGCGGTGATGGATGGAGCTGTCCATTGCTTGTATATATGGGCGCAACAGGCATTAACACATATTCAGCTGCAAAATTGGCAGAACTACACACAGCCAAC
Organism: Ambystoma mexicanum; assembly: GCF_040938575.1. Taxonomy (NCBI): domain Eukaryota; kingdom Metazoa; phylum Chordata; class Amphibia; order Caudata; family Ambystomatidae; genus Ambystoma; species Ambystoma mexicanum. The sequence goes on along the minus strand of NC_090931.1, from coordinate 338,061,148 downwards.
ATGCATGTCTGCTTACAATGGCAATATTGGAATAAAGTGCCACAGATAGCATTACAATGTCTTCTCTTACAGTGCAATAAAATAGGACTGTTTGGACTCCACAGCATAAGTGTTACATAACAAGGTCTCCTGCTTGGCCCTTCAGCTATGTGTAGAGCGACTCAGGGTGCCCAAGACCATTACCCACTACCCCGTTCTCAAGGCTGTTATTACATGCACGTTCGTAAAAACATTGAATACATTGTTGAATTGTTAACAAAAATTAAAGTGTTAGCAAAACATTTTTTTACATATTATGTCCATCATTTGTGGCCAGCATAGTAGGTTATGATAGGAAAAAAGAACAAATGAAAACACAAGACCGCCCAATATTAATTGCATAAAACATAAAGGGAGGTGTGGAATGTGTGAAGCAATTGTTGTTTGCATATTGCATGTATTTCTCAAAATATTCTGAGGAACCTTGCCAAATGACAATGATATCATCCATGTAGCGTCTCCATATAATGATGTCATCTTTGAATTCACTGTTATTCAGAGCATGTGTCTGTTCAAATTGTCCTATGAACAGGTTCACCAAAGGGGTGCATATTTTGCCCCCATGGCCACACCCTACCTTTGAGCACAGTATGAGTCGGAAAAAAGAAAAACATTGCTGTCGAGTGTAAACCTAAGAAACCTCTTAAGCATTTCAACATGTGTCCTGTAGGATGCTGAAAAGTCACGATAGGTGTAGTCAATTGCTTTAATAGCCAGTTCACGATCTGTAACTGTGTATAAAGCAGACATATCCAGTGTCACTAAGAGATAGTCTTCTTTCCATTCTATCTCCGGCAGGAACTTGTGTGCTGTCTCTGATGTAGGATGGGAGTGCTAGGACATGTTTCTTGATTGCATTATCAATATAGCGTGATAGTCCTTCCGTGGCCCACCCTATTCCGCTCATTATTGGCCAAACCTCTGGAAGTGTTTTGTATTTTGGGTAGGAATTAGATTGTCGGCATAGTGGGTTCTGTACTACTAAGAAACCGTTTCTCATCATCTGTGATCAAACCTTGATCATAGCCCTCTTGGACCAGGACATGCAGCTCTTTAACTACTTTCTTGGTTGGATTACCATTCAGTTTTTCATAGCATCCTGGTATTGCCAGATGTGCATGACCGATATGATGTAGTCCTCAGTATTCATGATTACCACATTGCCGTCTTTGTCTGTCTCTTTGATCACTATGTCCCTGTCTCTGGAAAGAGTATCCAGTGCTTGTTGTTGTTCACAGTTGTTAAGATGTATTTCTGAACTCTGACCTGGTGGGCAGAGGTTGAGAAGGCCAGCCTAGTTTCTTGGAACAGGGTAACCTTCTGGACAAGCCAGACCAATCAAGGTAGCATTGGCGGCGGTCAATACTAGGTCTCAGGAGTAGTGAGGAAGACTGAAAGACCTCAGTGAGCACACAGAGTAAATGACACTTACCAATCACTCCCAGTCAGGTATATATATATTAAAAATACAAATACTTTTATTCAAGGCCTTTGAGTGTCAACACAATCGTTATTAAGAGTAACACTTTTAAACCAACACAATCCTACTAAAATACATATATACAAAACCAAGGGGCCTAAAGGGTTAATGCACAAAATGGGTTCACAACCTAGAAAAGGGATGGAAGCAGGTAGTGCAAAGAGTCTTTAGGCAGTTCTGCAGTAATCACAATCCTAACTGAAAAGCAGAATAGTCCCTAAGAAGAGAGGAGCCTGTTGCTCAGATGTACTTGCAATGCTGTCACACGCAGTTGTGCATATGGGCAAAGACGGGGTCGCTTGTAGGGTCTTTAGCAGCTCAGGAAGGTGGGTGAGGTGATGCAGAATAAGTTCCCACTATTCGTGGAGGGTCTCCCCGAGAGGGCAGAACAGGTTCCAGGAGTTGGGAATAGTTTGCGAACTCAGGCTAGCTGTGGAACGGAGAGGGGCCCTCAGGGGCCACTCATGCATAAAAATGGATGGATGAGCTAGGGACCACCGGTAAGGGTTGCAACTACTCATCGACCCCTGGCGCACTCCGGACCAAACTTCAGTAGTCAAATCCAATTTGGTTGCAGGTTCTAATGCGGCAATCTCGTGGCTCTGCGGCTTTCAGCGGCGTAGATACAGCATTGATTCCCAAACGGGACAGTGGTGATTTCTCCATTCCTGGCGGATGGATCAGGCCTCAGGACACATAAGGTCACAGGTGCAATGCACTTGCAAAGTTCATCAACACGGCTGGGGGACACGGTAACAGCGTGTACTCCGGTTCCAGTGCTCTCTCTTTACTCCAGACCTGGGAACGGCAAGTGGATGAAATTCGGAGTGAGAGTGGCGTGAACACAGAGCCTGCAATGTTACAAGTTTCGAGGGCCTCTTCGAAACGGCGGTGGTGACAGAGCAAAGATCCTAAGCAAGCTGGTCAGCCCACTGGTTGGCCCAGGGACACTTCTGAGAAGGCTTACTTGCAGGGTTTGATGAAGGTGCCAAGAATAGTTAGTCCCGTTATTCCAAAGGGTCGAAGTGTTTTTGCAGACCTTATAGTTCAATCAGATGCAGAGGCGTCTAGCGGGACGACAGTGAGCTCGGGGTGCCAAACCTTCCACCAAGTCACCAGCAGTTCCCCGACTCAGCTTCTTAGTTACAGGATACTTGGATCCTATCCTTTGTTCAGTGAGAACTCCAGAGATTGACATGGTATGGGTGTTTGGAGCCTTCTCTAATCCAAAATCTCCTTCGCGCGAAAACGAAGAGGACCCAATGGGAGATCTTCTCACATACAGGCCCACCATACATGGACCAATCACGGACCACGGTGGTCCCAGGCATTCACAGCACACCAGACTCTCTGGCACCCAGGATGTGTATTGGAACCCGACAGTCCAGCCCACATCCTGGAAGCACACACACAAGGCATGCAGAAGCCTGTGAATGCTTGGCGTTTCATGGGAGAATGCATGCCCAAAAAAGGACTGACCCAGGTCGCCTCAACCTGGGGAAGGTGAAGGGGCAAGATTGCCAAAGGACAGAACAAAGAAGCTTGTGGCATTGAAAGGTTTCATGGTGCTGTTTTGGAATGTGGTGGAGTGAGTATGTCTAGTCTAGTCTAATTTGCAGTTTCGTGTTTCCCTTCTTAAAACAAAGTTAAAAATTAAAGGAAAAAATAAATTTAGTCCACGCTTTGTGGGCCCATTTGAGGTGGAAAGGGTGATTAATCCAGTGGCGCTACGGTTGAAACTCCCCAATTCCCTGAAAGTACATCCAACCTTCCACATTAGTCTTTTGAAACCTATGATTCATGGGACCAGGGTTTTATCACCACCTTCCCCAGTGTTGTTAGAGAATTCATCTGAGGAGTTTGTCGTAAAGAGAATTGTGGATTTGAGGGGATTTAGAGGGAAACTACAATATTTGATAGATTGGGAAGGATTTGAGCCTGAAGAGCGTACATGGGAGGATGAATTGGATGTGCATACTCCACAGTTAGTGGCAAGATTCCATAGGAAGTACCCTTCCAAAGCTAGCCCTAGGACAGGGCGTTAAAGGGGGGGTACTGTCAGGTTTCATGGTGCTGTGGTTGAATGTGGTGGAGTGACTATGTGTTTAATATGCTTTATGGTTTGGGCCTTAACCTTGAAGTACAGAGTGTGGAGAGCTTCCCAAGCCAAAATGGAGATTTCAAGCAAGATCTTTGATTGGCCAGTAGTACAAGAAAGGCATTGCCAGAACATTCTAAACTGTCTTTCATTGTCAGTAGCCCAGCAGGAAGGACCTATGTTTGGAGGTCTGATTGATTTTGAGACTTTAGCTGGGCCTTTGCCAAGGTTAAGCTTACCAGGATTTGGAGAGTGTTTGGAGAGTTGAAGAATCTTTCCTGAGATCATCTTATAAAGAAAGAAGCAAGCTAAGTGACCTTATTTATGACTAACCTTAGTTTTTAAATTGTGAAGGGGTTAAATACTCTAGTTTAATTTGCAGTTTCTTGTTTCCCTTCTTAAAGCAAAGTTTCAACTCAATATCTGTTTATGAGAAAAGAAAGTCTGCAAGAGTGTTGTTTAACAGATTGAACAATTTCTTAATGAACAGCATAACGTTTCGTGCGCGTGCCGTAAAAGCGTGTGTGAATTCATGAACTAATTGAAAAAATTCCTGAAGTGTCACGCATTTAGCGGTCATACATATTTATTTTGAGCACTGCATGTATTGTAATGCTCTCAAAGTACGTCGGATTTCGGGTTAGAAATCTCACGCTGTCTGCACAAATGACAGCGTGTTCGGTATGTGGATGAGAGACTTTATTTTCGTGATTCGTTTATCCGTAACTAAAATACTAACATTCTAAACTTTGCGCGTGATCTTCACCAAAAAAGCTTTCCTCCTGCTGGATGATCGCTATTGCGCATGTGTGATTTGACTTAAAGAATCGTTGTGAAATGCTATTTCTTCACGCACGAGTTATCCACCTAAAGAGAACTATATTTTTACCGTGCATTCTTGAACTGTTCTGACTGTCGTAGAAGGGAAATGCTATATTATCACGTATGCGCGTAACTTAAAAAAAGGAAAAAACTTAATTTTCGCGCATGCGCAGAAGAGATTTTCCCTGCCTTCAGGAGAAGAAGGGAATCTTGCTCCACAACATTTGTTTCACACATTCGTGTGCAAGAGGAAGATTTTAAAAGTACTTCTATAAAGTTAATAACTAAAAACGTGTGAATAAATACAAAAGAGGGTTAGCTTCTTCCTAGAAGTGAGATAAAAGAGAAAGAAGCAAAGGAAGTTTAATTTAGGAGTGAGTCCCATTTTTTGGAATTAGGACTGCATGTAAGCGATTCCCAGGAGATTTTCCTAGAATTTCCAGAGATTGGCCAAGCAGCCATCCAATTAAAGAGTTTCAGGGATAGACACTGAGACATTGACACTCCAACACTTTAAAAGTAAGGAGAATATTCCTCTAAATTGTCAGAAGAGGATAATCAGGTATGGTGGTGTGTTCCTACTTTACATCTGGGATATAATAATTGGAAGGGAAGGCAGAATTTTAGACAAGAAAGGTTGGTAATTAAACATTGATATTTATTGTTTTTTTTCAATAGGTTGAGTGAGTTCAAGAAGTGAGCAAGACCTGAAGTTTGTTATTTTGTCCCACTTCCCCTTTTCCCTTGGGAATGCTCTCAGCTAAACTTTTTGTAATCAGTTGAGAGGTTAGCATTCATAGGGGGCTGCGGGGGTTCAGCAGCTTCCGCGGACAAAAGTATCCATTGAAGATTAAGCCTGACAGACATGGCCATTTTGGAGCAAGCCCACCTATCTGTGCCAAATGCGGTAAACACGGTTTACCTGGCAGGAAAGGGTTAAAAATACATGAAGATAAGCTGCCGCCAGCCCTGTCCAAGACACATCTGCACTTCTCATAAAAAATCCTTCGAGAGTATCCAGGGCCTTTAGAAATGACAGGACGACCCAAGTGCACTATACTGGAAGGTACATTGTGCACTTGAAATATGTTGCATAAAAGTTGCACCACTGACAAGGACTAAGGGAAACAAAGTCTCCCAGTACCGACTGTCTGTAAGGGCATGTCAGTTTCCCCATAATAAAGTGAGCAAAAAGCCCAGGGGATTGCAGTAGAAGGCTGTGCTCCTATGGCAACGTCAGACTATGGCGTTGAACAGCAGCAAAAAGTCGGGAGTTACACAACTGGAGGGAAAATTACACATAAAATGGAAATCTTTCCTAACAGTTTAAACTGGGTCTTGTAATTTTGTTCTTTTTGCAAATCTTGTCCAGATGTTGGTATATCCCATTGGTCACGGCTTTATGGAAGGTTTCTATAACGCTCTCACTGGATAAGTGTGGTGTGAATTTGGATGTGGCTCTTAGTTCCCGTAGTCGCAAGTGCCTTGCATGCATTGAAAATTGCACTGTGTTAGTACTTAAACATTAGTGCCCGTTCTCTTGTCCATTGTCAACTTTTCACTTCTGCTTGACTTCCAGTCTGCTTCCTCTAAGTCCTTTCCCAGTGTTCTCCCCTTCCCACTCCCTCCCTCTCTCTCTCTGTCTACCTATTCTATGGTGCTCTCTGTCATTTCGCTGACACCTATACTAGTGCCTCCTCCAGGCAAATTTTCACCGACATCCTCTTTGTTGTTCCCTCACCAGACTTATGGACTCTTCATATGGTCTCTGTGCTCTCTCCTTCTCCCATTAATGGTGGCACCCGGTGGGAGGCCCTCCTGTCCTCCTTCTTCTCCTCTAAGATCATCATTAATGTTTCGATAGACGCTTCGCACGTCTCATTAATTTCCTTTCTTCTCCTGCTGTCCCCTCTCCCACCTCCACAGCTTCCTCAGCTGCTCCCTCCTCCTTGGCTACCTTGCCCTCTCCTCCTTCCTCTTCTGCCCCCACTCGGGCCTCCTCTACACCTCTGCAGGACATACCTCTGATTTGTACCCCTCCCCGGAAGTCTTTTAAGGATGGCCACCTTCTCCACATTGCCACTCTTAACTCTCACGCCGCTGTCAAACACTCCTCTGACATCTGCCCCCTTCTGGAGGAACTTGACCTCGATGTCCTCGGTCTCACCAAGACATGGTTCACGGCCAGCTCTGTCACAAGCTTTGACTCTGCGATCCCTGACAGCTACAAGATCCTCTCGGAGCCCAGGTCCAACTGTTCCGGAGGGGGTGTAGCCCTGATCTTCCCTCAGTGGATTCCTGCCTCTGTCATTCCTACGCAGGCCTACTCTGCTTTCAAAAGCCTCGTCTTCAGGATCTCTCTCTCTCCTAGCCACTCCCTTACTGTGGCTACTATCTATTGGCCACCTGGTCAGATCTCCTCCTTCCTCTCCGAGTTGGCGGACCTCTCCTCCTCCCTCCTGGTCTCGACCACTCAACTCCTCCTTCTTGGAGACTTCAACATCTACCTGGATGCTTCCTGTCCTCCTCTGGACTATTTCGCAACCTTTGCGACTCTCTCTTACTCACTATTCTCCCCTCTGGCCGACTCACTCTGCAGGGCACAATCTGGATGTTCTGATCTCCTCAGACCTTCCCCTTTCTATCCCTCTCACCACTCCTCTCTCCTGGAGTGATCACTTTCTCCTTTCCTCCCATCTCACCCTCTCTACCCCCCAGGTCAAGCCAACTCCAGCACTGCCACCCACCTTGTCGGTCATCCGACCCATGAAGCGTGTGTCAGTTGAGGCTTTCGCCACCACCTTCTTTTGTTCCCCTACCCCTTTGGCTGACTCACACCCTGACACAGCCGTCTCCATGCAACACTCTACTATCTCTGATACTCTCGATCTTCATGCCACTGTCATGAGGATCCGCCTGAAGCCCAAAGCCAAGTGCAACTCTTAGTACAACTCAGACCTCGTCTCCCTTAAACGCAAGTGCATGGTGGCTGAGAGGAAATGGCATGCTTCGGATACATCCTCTGACAAACTGGCCTGCCGTCTGCTCCAAAGGCAATACGGTCTCTCTGTCCACACCAAGAAGAGAGCTCACATCCAAGCCCGCATCTCTGCGGCATCTGACAACTCGGCTGAACTCTTTAAAATCTGTAAGGAACTGGCCAATCCTGCTTCAGTCTCTATCTCCCCTCTCCCTTCCCAAGCCCTCTGCATGGCTCTTGCCGCTCACTTCATCTCTAAAACTCAGGACATCCTATCCTCTCTCTCCTCCTCTCCCCTTCCTCCCTCCGCGCCCTGCTCTTCCTCTGGCCCTTCTTTGGCCACCTCTCCTCCCTCCATCTCTGCTTTTCCCCCGTTCTCCCCATATGAGGTTTCCAGACAAGTCCGATCTATGAAGTCTCGTCAAAACAGGTTCACCACTGCTCCTCCAAAACCACCAAGGACCACATCGACTCACTGGCGCCTGCCCTGGCCGACTTCTGCAACCATTCATTTGCCACTGGAGTCTTTCCTTCCCCCCTGAAGCACTCCCTTGTGCACCCTCTTCTTCAAGAAACCCTCTGCCGACCCGTCTTGCCCAGCCAACTATCGCCCAATCTTCATCACTCCTTTCTTTGGCAATCTCCTGGGAAAGCTGGCCATCTCCCAGCTTAATCTCCACACTGAATCTGTTGGTTTCCTCCATGACCATCAGTCTGACTTCAGAGCTGTCAGAAGCACGAAAACTGCTCTCCTGAACATCCGTGAAGGCCTGCTCTCCAACCTTGACTCCAACACCCCCTGTGTCCTCAACTTACTTGATCTCTCTTCTGCCTTTGATACGATCAACCATGCCATCCTGCTCAATCGTCTCCGTGATTACCTGGGGATCACTGGTCAGGCCCTGGCTTGGCTGACTTCTTTCCTCTCTGATTGACCCTCCCAGGTTCAACTTGGATCCTTTCTATCCTCTATCTCTATCTCTACCTGTGGTGTTCCCCAGGGGTCTAACCTCTCTCCCTGGCTGTTCAACCAATACCTGGCACTCCTTGCCCACTGCATTGCTTCGCTCTGCCCCAACTTCCAGTGCTATGAGGACATCACTCAGCTCATTTTCAGGCTACCCTCAGCCACCTCTTCTCCCTCTCTCATCTCTGACTGTCTGTCCGCCATCCAGGAGTGGTGTGCTGCCAATGATCTCTGCCTTAATGCCAGTAAGACTGAGATTCTCCTCATCAGCACCACCACTCCCTCCTTTCCTGTCACTCTCTGGCTGGCCTCTCTTGGCCCTCTTCCTGCTCCCACCTGCCGGGCTAAAAACCTTGGGGTCATCTTCGACTCCACACTCTCCTTCTCTCCTCACATCTCTGACGTCTCTAAGAAGTCACACTACCAGCTGCACCTCCTCAGAGGTATTCTTCCTTTCCTCTCCTTCCCCCAGAAGCTTGCTGTCTCCAAAGCTCTGGTTCTCTCTAGGCTAGACTATTGCAAAAGTGCAAAAGTCTCTTTCTAAATCTGCCTGCCTCTACTCTGCGCCCTCTGCAACCAATCCAGAATAGGACTGCGAGACTTGTCCTTGGCCTCAAGCCCAGGGACTGTATCTCTCCAGGACTGAAATCTCTGCACTGGCTTGCAGTGGCTGCGAGAATTGAGTTCAAAACCCTGTGCATTGTCCACAAGGCCTTCTGGGGCCTGGGGCCTCAATACCTTCAACTCTCTCTTCCTAAATATCTTCCTTCTCAAGCTCTGTGCTCATCTGCCTCCAACTCCCTCAGGGTAAGTCACTACTCCAAGCAACGAGTTGGTGGTAGATCCCTCACTTCTGCTCGGGCCTCCCTATGGAACAGCCTCCCTGCCTCATTGAAACTTGAGGAGAACCATCTCCGGTTCCGGAAGCACCTCAAAACCTTTCTCTTTCCTTCTGCTTTTTCTCCTCCTCTACCTTGCTGAATCCCTTACTGAACCTGCACTGGTTACCTGGCACCCTCTGTTCTCAGGCCCAGGTCCCCTCCACCACCAGTTGGACTCCTGCAATGCCTTCCTGGCAACCCCCTGCACTCATGAATGTCTGTGTATCCCTACAGTCCCAATACCAGCACTTGACAGGATGTCTGCACTTACCCTCGCATTTGCCACCATCTGGCCGTACTTTACTTATTGTTATTATTCGTATCCCATGTACTGCACTTCCCCCCCCTTGCACTTTCCCCCTTCCCATGCACTTGCGCAATCTGAATGACACCTGGCCTAGTAGGATTGTTGTCTGTCTTTCCTCCTTTCCCCCTCCCTTGCCTCGTCGTGCCTTGAAACACTTGTGTATAGGCGCGTTATAAATGCCATATCATATAATTTCTAGTTCATTATAGGTCTCTTCCCAACTTGGATCTGTGTCTGTCCCCAATTAGTAGGTGCGGGTTTTCGATGTCCTCTATGGTCAGTTCACTCAATGGACCTGGTCTGGTTTTTGGAACAAATGATCGTACCTGCAATGCAAAGAATTTTTTCAATTTGAGTTTCCTAATAAACTTGAATATGTTGATCTGAAAGTCGGTAAAGTTATCCTTGTAGCACAGAAAGTACTAGTGGTTGATATAATGGGTAGCACCCCAAATGAACGTTATTCAAGCACCTAAAGAGCGGATATTTTCAAAAGGAAGGTTTTAGAGTTACGGACTGCACCAGAGTACCTAACACAACACAACAAATATAGACTTACCTGGCATGGATATGGAGTGCTTCACACACTCCATATCCTCATTTATGTTTTAATTTGTGTTAGCTTTGCCAATATGAATGCAATTAATATTGGACGGTCTTGTGTTTTCATTTGTTCTTCTTTCCTATCATGACCTACCATGCTGCCCACAAATGATGGATGTGGTATGTAAAAAAAAAAATGTTTTGCTATTACTTAATTTTTTATTAACAACTCAATAATGTATTCAATTTTTTACGAACGTGCATGTAATAACAGCCTTGAGAACGACCAAGTGTCGAAACTCCTGTCGGCTGAAGCAAATAAATACATCTAATACAAAGCAATTTTATGACTCTTAAGATTTATACAAGATACAATAACCAAACAAGGGGCATTGCGCACATAATGACAGATCCAGGCATAGCGCGAACCACCAGCACAACCCACTAATCTCTAGACAGAAACAGGAGGTTCAGGGTAATACCTTCCTGTATTGGTGACACAGCTTGACCTAAACTTAAACAGGCGATCAAGCACACTCTCTCCTGGTTTTCTACCCCAGCACTTTATCCATTACCCACTACCTGATGTGGGCTCTGAGGGTTGTCTATGGACGATACCATGGTCCCTCCGTTAACACTGGGGCCTGACATAGAGGCTCATCACATTGCTCATGCTGTCGTAATTGCACCTTTAAGAATCCGATTCGATATATGGCAATATAATCTGCGGGCCCTGTATGTTCAGACCCACAGTGTTTGTTTCATTTTAGTACCACTCAGAGGATTATAATAGTAGGATAATTCAAAGACAGGTTTGCTGCTACTGCGGAGAAAGAGTAGCAGCCTGTGGAGCAGTTGAGGTTCCTGCTGACCAGGGCATTCTGGTGCGCATACACTACTCTGGCAGTTCCAAGATGGCGAACGGGTCTTTTATAGAATTGGTCTCCCTTGGGAGGATAGACGATAAAGTTAAATAAGACACAGGTGGGTGTACGAAGTCAGGGTGGCTTCAGCAATCACTGAATAAGGAAAATGATTACATTCAGCAGTAAATCCTTAGTGCAAGCCCGGTCCAGGTAGAGGGTAGGAACCACTACCTCGGGTGGATAGCTCAGGGGCAACGTGCTCGCCATGGAAGCAAGGCGACACAGAGCAGCACAGGTTTGATCCCTGGGTCCACGCTTAGAAACCTCTGGGTATTAAGTGTGTTATAAATAACCTATCATATCATACCATAACAAACAAACACATGCAGGGAGAAGAGTAGTGTGGGAGTTTAGAGTAAAGAAGCGTCAAGTCAGAGGTGCAGAAGGAGTTGAGGGTGCCTATAAACCCAAACAAAGACTCTATGCTTGAATACTGTGTGTGTCTGGTGCTAATTCCCAGTGTCTTAATGATTGTCATTAAAGTGCCAATGCTGAACAACATTGGCACAGCCTGCATAAAGACATATTTTCACAGTTCCAATGTTGGTATTATTAGGCACAGAACATGCAAGTGTTCTTAAAGTAGCAATACTGGCATATATACACACAGCCAGCATGACAATATCTTTTTACGGTGGCAATACTGGCTTTACTAACCACAACCAAACTAAGTGGCATATATCGTAGATACAGGCATTGCAGCGGAGCGAGTGGTCGGTATTGAATATATCGAAGACCTTGATCAAAGGAAAAGTGCAGTTCTTTACAGACAACGTGAAATGCAGTGGGAGCATATGAAACAAATGTGTTGTACATAGAACAGAGTGGTGTTTGCTTGTGACAAACGATGACATAACCAGGATAAGATGGGTAGGTCAGGGCATTTAATTGGGACATCACTAGACAATCTAAAAAATGTTTAACGGTTACAATGTACATTATTTACGCTTTAAGAAACAGAATGAAAAAGTGTTTAGCCTAGAACCACATGATTTATTCATATTATCTCCAGAACGAAAAGTAAGCAAATAAGGCACTGCACCACAGTGCCACCCTTAAGTTGTGATATGCCACAAAACCGCATGTTACGTAACGGAAACAAGCCATACACAAAATTATGCCATATAGAACAAAATTACAATTCCCTTAAAGCGCATTAAATACTATTTTCTCGGGGTAATAATAAAAAGATAATGCATTCTATCATAGGGAATAAATAAGATGTCAATGGCATCCTAAGGCAAACTAGTGAAAGAATTTGCTTTCACAAGTTGCCTTAGACCATCCATTCAATGGCCTAAAGTTTACTATTTTTTACTGAATGTTCCATTCATTACTAAGAGCAGAATCACTTATTCCAGGAATTGTTCTAATCTTTCAGGTCATGTTGACAAGGTGAAACAAGGTCAACCCAATGGCAAGATCTGTTCAGAACTAGTATGATATTTGCTGATTAATTCTGGAAGCATTTTCGCCACATGCTCGCAGTTTCCATATCAAGACCGGATCACCTGTGGACAATCTCTTAGCATCAATCGGAAAGCGTTACCTCTTCCAGTTGAGTCCACTTCTCCTGGACAAGAAGCCACAGGCGGACAGCCGTCTCGATGACCTGTAGCTTCTTCTGCCATTTGATCACCTCATCCAGAAAGGAGCCCGTTTCAGAATAATTCTGCATGGTAGCCAGGACCACTTGGTGGTTTTCTAACTCTTCAAATATGCAGTCTGTGTTTTTCAGCAGCATGACTGCACCAAGCTCCTAGACAATGTTAAACCATAGTGTAGTTAGACTGGCGACACATTATAAGCCATACATGGATATATAGGCAGATAGATGGATGGATAGATAGATAGATAGATAGATAGATAGATAGATAGATAGATAGATAGATAGATAGATAGATAGATAGATAGATAGATAGATACATTCACAATAGCAGGTGGTCGGATGCTGCAGCACAGTGTTTCTAATCTCAAAGGATTACATTCTGTGCTGCATGAAATGAGAGGTTCTCTTTAGCAAGAGGCTAATGATCGCTGACCTATGGCACACAATGTACCCTGGCACATCAAGTGGCCAACTTCTGAAACACAGGAAGGCAAGTGGCTCTTAACACTGCACATACAATTGTACCTTAAACCTGGGCATACACCCGTTAAACCACCACCACCCATATGGAAACAGACTTGGTTGAGGCAACCTAGCTTCAAAAACAATGGGGGTCATAACGAGGTTGCCGGTAATCTGCTGGTAGTACCGCAGGCTTACTGGCAAACTGTGCCTACCTTTTCCACTGCCTTATGTCCGAGTATTACGAGGATATTATGGGCAGCAGTGCAACAGTAAGTTCCCATTCCCATGTAGTCGCATAGTACTGTATGGGATGGGAACCACTGAGCTTTGGTGAATTATCTGCCGGTAGGGGTCTAAAAACTGGCAGGTAAGGTCTGCCGGTAGTTGACAGCCCCTAACGGCCGGCTCGGAGTACGCTGGTCCGGAAAAGGTGCCGGGACAGGCATGCTTATAATGAGCCCCAATGACTTAATAGACAATGGGAGTCATTACAACCCTGGCGGTAGGGGGTTAACGGGGCCGGTAGAGCTGCCGGCCCCGTTAACCCCCTACCGCCTCATTACGAGGTCTCCTCGCGGGACCGTCCTTAGCGGGTCCCGCGACCAGACCACCATGCTAACACCGGGCCCGTCATTAAGGGGCCCGTTGTTAGCATGCTCCCCATTCCCATTGAGCCCTTTGGGGGCTCGAATGGGGATGGCTTCCTGGAATGGGGAAATACCAGGCCCTCCAAAGTCGGAATGGCCTGGTATTTCCCCATTCCAGGAACCCGGAGCCGGTACCCGGAATAGGGGTAGCCATGCCGCAAATAGCAGCATCGCTACCTCCAGGGTCGTAATGACCCCCAATATCTGCATGGGTTCTTGTTCATAGAGTGATCGTTTTTTCTGTAAATAATGCCTATATTACAGTGACTGATTCTTAAGCATGAGCCTTTGTGTTCTCTCTATTCCTCTGTGACTAAACAGATGCACTCATATGCTGATAGAACGCTCATTCCTTATAGAAGATAGTCAAATCCACTATCGGGACCCTTTTTGGAAACTGAGCAAGCCCATCCTCGTCTTTTAAGACATCCATCCCTTCCATGCCTGTGGCTGGCTACGTGCTGTGCTTTTGTTCAGGTCATTAATATATTAGTTTGTGCACAATGTGCAAAATTGCACCCAATGTTCTGACTATGGTCGGATGGCTGCCTTGTACACTGCTGTTGTGGTTTCTGGTTCATAGTTTCCATATCTCTTTTGGTGTTGGATACTGCAAACAGAGGCATGGACATGCACTCAAACAACACCCAAAGATCTCATTCTTGGCTTGTATTGTCAAGTATCGATCAATTGTCATTAGAGACAGCAGACTTGATTTCCCTTCAGAGCAATATATCACACTACCATGTAGCTGGCCATGATGGAATACAGAATAACACCCTGCCTTGTATGGGTTAGATGAGCAAAATGGGGCCAACATTGGCAGATTGCGTTATGGGTACCTCCTCTCCTAATGGTCTACAAATGAATCCTGGCAGCCTCCTACCACACCAGCTTTTCCAAGAGTATGACCAGCCAATCGCTGCTCTTATTCCTTGCAGATCTAGGCCAGATTCCACAGTGTCACCATTCCAGTGGCTGTGTATCCGAGAAGCAGTGCTACTTTATATGAGGCAAGCACCATGCAAATAATCTCTGCCGGCAGTGAGGCTATCACAGCTGTGAATGATGGAACTAACTCCCTCCCCCAATTGCTGCCGGTGATGTAACCAGTCCCCTCCTGCAGTTTCTTAGGATCATAAAGGTGGATAACGTTACATTCAATCAAAATATTGAATGGTTTATGAATGACGCTGCATGTTTCTATTTTTAATAAACTAACCACATGATCATAAGTTCTCCTGCTGTCCATTCATGTCAAAGGTCTTATACTGTGCATATGAAATTATTTCATATTATATAATGAAGCAGAGGGGAACCATCACACAGAGCTATTCTTGAAGGAAATGGCACTGTGGGATTTTAGGGAACGCTATGACCCACATGATCTCCTTGCCAACAGGTCTAGTTAATTGTAATAACAATTGAGCGTATCAGCTCTGCAGACAGACCTGATGGCCTTATCAGCGTGAGTCGAAGCCTCAGCTAGGCATCTATCACCAGCATCTTACTCTTGGACATACATGCCAACATTCCTGTCCCATTCAGGAGATGCTAATTCAGTTCTGGTTTTCCCTTTGCTTTCCAGGGCTTGTAGTTCTGGATTCATAATGTGGAAATGCAGGAGTACAAGTCCCAAAATGAAAAGTTAAAACCAGGACTGGACTAGCATCTCCTGAATGGAATGGGGCACGTAAGCTCAAATGATCTTGGATAAATTACAAGAAGCAGAGTCTTCACATGGCTGCAGGCCAACTTACTTCTGAAACAACTACGCAATGTGTGGGAGTGCGAGAAGGTAGATTCTCCCTCACTACTCCTGGTCCATGACATATCTGTCAGGTATTTGCACATGGAGACAGGCCCCTCTCCCCACATGCAGCCTCAAGAATTGTTTTGAATTAATCATACACATTTGTATTACACTGGGCAACCTTCCAAATGATCAATTTCAGTTTGTCTGTTTGTCAAGCCATATGTAAATCAGTCTTAGTCCTACCATCAGTATGAGCAGTGATGCCCTGACTGCTAGACAACATAAGCAAATGCAGACAAGCTGCAGCCTTGTGGATCCTTCTCAATGAGGAGCAGCTTGGTTCTCTATGGAACCCTATCTCACTGAGGGAGACCAACTAAAACCAAAACGTGAGCAAAGGGGCATGATTTAATTATAACCATTTGCACTCCTCCTGGCAACCTATCATATCATTTTAGCCTGTCAGTGCCATTACAGAAGGGGACCAGCGACTTGCAAATCAGCTAAAGGAAGTAGTCCAGTCCGAACTGCCCTAAGTGGCACCAGTATTCCCAGATATGGGCCCCGAGCTTGTTGAGCTTCACGTTCCAAGCTACAACTCACAGTTGATGCTGTATGAGGCTAATACATGCTCAGGGATTATATTGGTCTGATTCAGAAGGAATATGGCCTATTAGTAAAGGCTGGGCTGCCATTGTTGGGATGGGAACAAGCCTGGGTTGCATATGATGTTACCCACTCTGTAATGGCACAGCAGGCTGATGGAGTGGAAAGCTGCCCATGGGAAATGCAATTCTTTATGATTAAGCCAAAGATGTCCAATCCATCCTTCTTCAGTGTTTTCAATCCTATAGTACCAATGTAACACTGGAAATCAACATAGTTCAAGAAAAGTGAACTAACATAAAAGCATGCAAATCTATCTACATAAGAAGATCTACCATGGTCAAAATATTATTTTCTACATAAAATGTGCTGTGAATCTTATAATAAACGAAGTACTGTCTTTACCTCCATGTACTTCAGAGAGTCATATAAGGACAGTGCACTTCCTCGTCCGCCTTTCTTGGACAGGTGGAACGCCTTGTCAGACTGCCTGCTCATGCGCCTGGAGGTTTTGGCATTTGTAGCATTCTTGTTGGAAGTCTCTCCTCTGGTGTGTTGGCTGCCAGACACAGAGCTGGCAAGGTCCTGAAGCAGAAAAAGCAGAACAATAAGCAGGCTTGTCAAAAACAATGACGTGAATGAGCTGCACTTTAGCAAGCGAATGAACAGTTAATCTGTTCGGTGATGAGCAAGATTTTGAATTAGTGTCTTGTTGAAATGCCATGTTGGGAAAATGTTGCAACAACATAACACACTTGACTAATGTGTGCTTGCCACATAAACACGCAATAATAGGTTGCTTTCCTGCAACAATGGTTGGCTGGTTGCTCATCTTGCACACATTAATTTGCCTCAGATTAATTGACCACAGCAGGGCGGATTCCAAAGCACTTCACTATTCTAAGCACGTGAATCTGTGAAAGCTATTGAGCAATGGAGAACAGGGCTTCGTCCTATTAATCTAATTAAATCGGTACAACGTCCTTTCATCGCAGGATTTTTTTTGGGTTTTTTTTTTACTGCAAATTTTTTAACGCAAAAACACAGCAAATTTTTTAGGGGAGGTTAGAAAATTATATATATGGGGTGTGGGTGTTTGCGAATATATAAAACATAAAAGGGAATGTGGGTCTGGGGGTTAACCCCCCCAAAAATAATGTAACAAAAACATTCAATGGGTTTTTCGTTAAAGAAATTATGCTAAAAAACCCAGCGAAAAAACATCCCACTGAAGTGGGAGAATGGGCTAACACCCTCCCAACGATCTCATCCAGACCATGGCCTAGGGGATCATGGCCCAGGCACCCCCCACGAGAGGAGTTCGCTTATTTACCAGATGACAAAGCACCCTGCTTCAAAAACATGCATATACAAAGAATATGCCCACTAGTACGCCCGGGTCAAGCCGACGCCTGCAACATGGATCAGCTCGACTAGAACAACAGCCACAAATATTCACATCGTTAGAGATGCCATGCCAACAGACAAGAACACACGTGCCACCATGCACACTGGTCACTCAACACCAACCAACACGAAGAATATACTAGGTGCTATGACGTAGCGGACTGACATACCCACGGACATGCATCATTGTTATTTTTAACATAGGCCTTCTACAGCACCGCAGAAACGCAAGTCGCCTGAAGACCTTGTGTATATGCTTGCCGATGCTTTTTGCTACCTATCACTATGAAGATGCCACCATGCATATCTAATGCTGCGTATGAAACTCTGTCACCCTACTACCCCCACGGTATGGATTATGTACCGCCACCCACGGACTAGGCCCAAGTAGGCCGCAAGCAAGAGTCCCCAGGCAGGAGCATTGCAAGCAAAAATCCTCTCTGAATGAAATACAAGTGCTGACCATGCAGAACGAGCCCCAACGAGAGCCCACAGCCAAGGCCACGATGTTGCAACCTGCATGCCATGCGCCCAGTGCCAAGGTTATACCTACAGGTGCCAAGCACTCAGAGATAAAATACAAATCTAACGCTCATAATTCTACTCCAGCTACGGTCTCCCCACACGTGACTAAGCTGAACTGACAAGGTGCCAAGCATACGAGACAGAGAACCACCAGGGTCCCACGTCTGGGACACAATCTGCAACAACGAAGCAGCAAGTTGGACATCTACAGCAATGGGAAAGACCTGCTCACCAGCCCGTAAGCAGACCTGTCCATTGTCGGCGCAAACACATTGTTGCACATTGTTGCTAATGTCAGGTGCACCCCGACCTGGGAACGACGATGGTCCCAGGCTTGGGGGCTCACAGGAGAACCAATCAGAACCCAGGGGGGCTCATCACTGATGCTATTACTCTTAGCCAATCACCAAAGGTCCCCTTGTAAGAATTCCAATGTAACAACTGTTAGGGACAACCCAAGTGTAACACCTGACTCGTCCTCATCCACTAACATTTCTTCCCATAAGGGATCTATACTAACCCTACCACTCGGGGAACCAACCCGAAGTGGCGATAGGTTTTGTGATGATTTTCCCAGGTGACACAAGTAGCGCATCTTACTGCTGTAAAAAGGGCCTCCGAGCTACGCTAACAACGAGAGCCACTCCGGATGCATACGGACTGAGCGTATCCCTGCCGTTACTCTAATAAACAGCAGTAGTTGCCTTGCTCCTTGTGTGTGTCTCATACTCCTTTTGGGACGCAGGAAGAGTTGGGGCCTCCCCAGCCCGGAGGTCCGCGGACAGCTCTGCCGGCCCCCGGAAGATCACCCCGACAAGTTGGAGGCACTGCTGAGATCTGTTTGAGGTCATTTACCCTGAGAGCACCACTCCAAGACCTCTTGAAACGAGGAGACCCGGCAGCGTGGGCCCCTCTGCCGTTGCCCCCTTTTGAGGACTACAGGACCATCGCGGAACTGCGAGAAGACCGGACCGTGCAAACCGGATATTGGCCCTCGGGAGCTGACTTGAGACGTATCCTGCCCACGGTTGGCGAGTGTCCAGACGTGGTCCAAGACGAGAGGAGGTGGTGAGCCGCTTTGGAAGGGTGCACGCAGTCGGGCGGCCCCGCCTCAAGAGGACTTGGTGAGTATGACACTCCCAACAAGCAATGTAATGATGTGCGGGAGGGGGGAGGAACTGTAAAAAGGGAGGAGGGAGGTGTTTACAGTGTGCTGCTAAAGATTTGATAAATAAGTGACGATAGACGAGTGAGTGGGGGCTGGACAGAAACGAGGGCCGTCTCCTACCTCGTCACGGAGCGTATTGGGTGGAGCCGAAAGGTACCACGTGTGGTTGTCAGAAGGCACTGATTTGTTCAGATCGTAGGCACCTGTAGGGAAGGGATGTGGCTTTCCTATGAATTGGCGTTATAGATCAATAACTAGATGAGGATCCCTACTAATTGAGTGTTGAAGCTCGTTAGGTAGATGAAGTTTCCCCGCAGGAGGTAGCTAGTTTGGTTCCAAGTGTGGAAGATAATTGGCTGGTTAAGCTCCCCTGGTGAGGGGCATATCACACGCGAGGCAACGCAGTGTGCACAGTCCGATTATAAGAGTTTATTGTGAGTTACCTTGCTCCGGTTGAAGCGAGAGGACAGTTGTGGGATTTACGGGGGAAAAAAGTGTGAAAACATATTGTGCGCTCTTCTTTCATCTTATAAAGGTTTCTTACCGGTAATAGTTGCAGAAGGTGGTGACGTCATCCGCAGAGCTTGTATAGGACACCGCGACCATCTCGGGTTGATCAAGGAGTGGCCGGAATTAAGAGAAGCCGCCAGACAACAACTAACAGCCGCTGAGGGGTACTCCAACCCCGCATACAGCCCTCCACCATATGCCCCTACAGATAGCTACCAGAGGGGGGAGGAGGTGACGAGCACGATGAACTTAAACTCCACACAGGCAGGAGCGAAGGGAGGGAAGGAAAGTGGGGAACACATCGCAACCATAGGACCAGACTATTGGGTAGCAGCACAGGTGCTCCTGAAGCTCAGAGGGACATTAAAAGGGGAAGAAGAGGATGTAGTGAAGAGGATGGCAAAGGATGAAATGGGTATCACACAGACAGGGACCGAGGTGAGTAAGACAAGAGAAGGTCAACTGTCACAGGCAGAGGAAAAAATGTTGGAGGAAAGGTTGGCTGAATTAAGAGACGCACAAAGTGCACTGATCAGACAGTTCGAGCAAGAAACACGAGGAAGGAAGAAAGAGAGAAAGGAGAATAGGGACGAGCAGGAGAGGATGAAGGAACGAATGGAAAA
Source organism: Ambystoma mexicanum (assembly GCF_040938575.1). Taxonomy (NCBI): domain Eukaryota; kingdom Metazoa; phylum Chordata; class Amphibia; order Caudata; family Ambystomatidae; genus Ambystoma; species Ambystoma mexicanum. The sequence continues at coordinate 338,040,789 of NC_090931.1, read as the reverse complement.
AAGGAAGAAGGAAGCAGAGCAGATGAAGGCAATAGCAGAGAGGGTGTCACGAGCGGAGCAACGAGAAATTAAATGGAGGGAGGAAGAGAAAGAACGGGAAATGGAACTGTGGAAAAAGAAAATACTATCTGAAAGCGCCCAGAAATATGAAGAAGGTAAAGTAATAGAGAGCATATTAAAAAGGGAACGGGCCAAAGGGGAGAGGAAGAGAGGATATTAGCGAAGGTAAGTGTGGAGGTGTCAGAAGAACTAAACAGGAAGAGAGCGGAAATAGGTGGTGAAATAATAGGGAAAAAGGATGAGGAGAGTGGAGATAGGAGGGTGGAGCACGGGGTAAGAACATACACAAGCCAGGATTTGGAGGCGGCTACAACGTCAATACAAGGGTTAGCTGTTAAAGGAGGAGAGCACAAGGAAGCAGACTTAGTAGATCTAAGGACGGTGACAGTGGGTGGAAAACGCACGGAATGGGGATTGTCTTTTCCTGATGGATTTTGCAACAAGGAGGAACAATGTTTAGGAAAAAGTGGAGGAGATGGCAATGGGGATAGTTTAGAGAAACTGTACATTACACGCACCAACCACGAGTCACCCTGGTCGTGCTAAAGGAGGGAAGAAGATACGAAAGGTGAAGAGAAGGTAAAAGAGGTAGCAAGGAGAGCGTCACAACTATTAACACTGACACCGGTACCAACTCCACGCACTCTAACAACACGACCTCTAGCACCACGCCCACTGACACCAACCCCTGCACACACCCCATATGTCCACAGACTTGGGGACCTCCCAGGACGCACACAGGATGAACGGGTAAGAACGCCCACAGTGAGAGAAGAAGGTAACAGGAGAGGGAGGAAGAATGAAGAGGATGATAGAGCAATTAACAGTAATATTGATATGATTGAAGAATTACCCGACACAGAGGAAGAGGATGAATACACAGACATAACCCCACAGGCACGGGGGGAAGTGAGGGGGTACAATTTAATGCCACTTCTGGAAAGGGGAGGGGCCAGACCACAAAATGTCCCCTGGAAGCATGCCAATAAAGAGAATATTAAATGCAGACTCCCATCACTAAGTGGAGGAGCAGGGAAGTGGATATATGTAATGGAAAAACACACTGCGGGGCAAATACTAGCAGTAGGGGACATGAAGGGACTCCTAATATCAATATTGGGGGATGCTGCAGATGACATTTGGGAAAGGGCGGGCTTCCCAGGGGTCACTATAACTAACACATCACATGATGGAGCGCCATTTGCCAACTGCAGACATGCGCTGTGGCAGGCTCTAAGGGTCCAGCACCCGGACACGTCAGACATAGGAGCTATAACATCACGCAAGATGTGTGAGAATGAAGATCCTGTTGATTACATCCAGGAGATTCAGGAGAAGTGGTGCCTGGAAACTTGGGAGCCGTGGGATAAAATACTAGCAATTTTCTACCATATATTAGTACAAAGGCTCCCGGAGCAAGTACAGAGCAGCTGAAGAAAATAGTGGGGATGGAAGCTAAGGCCTGGCCGGAAATACAACTAACAATAGTACACCACTGCAGGATGTGGCAGGAAAAGATTAAACAAAAGGAGGAAGATAGAATGGCAGAGGAGGCAAAATTGGTATAGAAAAAGTTATCTAAATATGCAATGGAAGGAGCAATAATAACAACGCCTGCGGTAGTAACACCAACCCCCACACAAGTAACGGTTGCACACGACACAACACAACAACAGGTAGCACAATTACAGCAGCAAGCCCAAATTATAACACAGTAAAAGCCTCTGCCCCCACCATACACAGCAAACGCAGGGGGAGGATATATGCCAATTGGAAATGGATACTATAACAACTACAGAGGGAGCGGCGGAATGATAAGAGGGAGGGGCTATGGCCAACCTGCACAACAGCAAGGGGGAGGGTTCCGGGGCTACTACCCAAACAGACAGCAAGGGTACCAGGACAACACGGGGAGTTTCCCTTGGCAAGCTAGGGAACCACCAATATATTGGGTTTGCGGGATGTTGGGACACATGTCACGCACTTGCAGGGTGAGGCCCACACCAACAGCCTGGGGGGAACAAGGGCAGCAAGGGCCTATGGGGGAACAACAAGCTTACCAACAACAGCATGGAATACAACAATGCCTACACAACAACAAGCGCCACTGCAACAACTACAGCAGCATGTACAAACATACACACCACCACAGCAACAGGTGACAGCAATGCAGCAACATCAAGTACAACTGGCACAACAGCTTACACAGATACAGGACAATGCAATATCAACAACTGCTGAACCACTACAGCAGACACAGCTGGGGAAGGTGACAATATTGGGTCACAACCCTTACACAGGAAGCGGTCAGTCACTATATCCACAATAGGACAGCCCACAGATGTCTTTGATGTGTCCCATCCTATCAGTAACACCTAATACTGCAGAGGAACCACGCATACAGGTAGCGATAGGTGACAAAAAATGTTCCTTCCTAGTTGACACCGGGCCACTAGGTCCTGCATAAGGGAGGGTAAATTTAAGCTGTCAGGCAAAGCCATGCACACTCAAGGATTCTCTGGGGCTTGAGGGTTGGTTCCCTTCACTGATAACATCTCTTTATCTATAGGAGATCACGACATGTCTCTCCCACTCCTGTACTCGAAGGAGTCACTAGTAAACATACTTGGGAGGGACATAATGAGCAGGTTGAATGTGACCATCTCCTTCACGGAGAAGGGCATAATTTGCTCTACACCAGGAATTAACATGCTCACAGCACGACAAATACTGCAGGCTTACTGTGGCCAAACAGAGGCCCGGGCTGAGCCTGTAGATGCAGAGATCTTCCAATATGGGACAGATATGGCAATTGCATGGTTGCGTGGAATTGAGGGCAAAATTTGCAGAAGGCCAGCAGCATACCTATTCAGACCAGTGACACCAGCAAGTGAAATTGAGGGGAAAATTATTTCAGTGAGCATCGAGAGCATTATGGCAACTGCTGACTACATCGCAGTACATGCCCAGGACAGGGAGGGGAGAGCTTGGAGAGATGTAATAGCACGGGCAGAGGGATGTAGGCTTACACAGGTGTCTGATGAGGAGCTCTTCTCAGACGACAACTGAGAGGGAGAGATGGTGTTTGGGATGAGCATTAACATTTGGTTGAAGGTAACATACAAGCAGGTGGCACAGAAAATGGCAATGGCACTCGAGGCACCTGCCCCTACACCAGTGCCATTTTACGAGGAAGACATGGCAGCTGTATCAGCATCACTGTGGACCACCAGTCTGTATGACGTTGGCTGCATCAAGAGCATTGGTGGCGTAAAAATAAAACTGAAAAAAGGAGCAATGCTACCAAGAGTGGAACAATACCCACTATCAAAAGAGGCAGATGAGGGCATATATGAAACAATAACCGCCCTAATAAACAATGTTATACTGGTGCCATCAGAATCACCTTGCAATACTGCTGTGTACCCTGTACGCAAAGCGAAAGGAGGGTCTTGGCGTTTTATCCAGGACCTAAGGCCCTTGAACCACATCGTAGAGGCAGAGTACCCCATAGCAGCTAACCCAGCTACCATACTATGTGGGATCCCAGCAGAGGCATCACGGTTTACCGTGATTGACCTCAAAAATGCTTTTTTCTTGATACCTCTGCACCCAGACTCACAGGATCTGACAAGCTTCACATACCGCAACACAAAATTGAAACACACAAGGTTGCCCCAAGGGTACTGTGAGTCACCATCCATCTTCAACAGAGTGATACAAATGGATTTGGGAAACATAGAGATGGAGAGCATGGTGCTGTAATACGTAGATGACATCATCATTTGCAGCACCACAGAAGAAAGGTGTAGGAAAGACTCAATTAAGATGCTCACAGTGTTGGCTGAGAAGGGGTACAAGGTAGACAAGGAAAAGCTACAGTACTGCCAAAAACAGGTACTGTACATTGGTCAGCTCATCTCACAGAATGGAAGGAGCATTGCACCACAAAGGGCACAAGCAATAACGAACACACCACAACCACAGACAGTGAGAGAACTACAGCAGTTTCTGGGCCTATGCAACTACTGCAGGGCATGGGTTTTTGATTACAGCTCATACAAAGAACCCCTGCTCGAGGCCCTCAGGGAGGCATAGAAGGGGGACAAAAGGTTGGGGTGGACAAGAGAAATGAAAGAAGCATTTGACGAATTAAAACATGCCATCTCAACAGCACCAGTACTAGCCACTCCAAACTATGACCATCAATTTGTTATCTTCTCACATTGCAACTCAGCAGTAATGAAGGCAGTACTGACACAAAAGACAAGCATGGGACACAAGCCTGTAGCATTATATAGTGGACACCTGGATCCTGTAATGTTAGGTCACTTCCCTTGTGAACAGAGTTTGGCCGCCGCAGCCTTTGCGGTGGAAAAATCATCATCCATAACAATGGGGTGCCCCACCACACTATTTGTGGAACACGCCCCCTTTATTTTATTCACAATGTCACTAATAAGCATCAAATAGTTTATTACATACATTATACAATTAGTATACATTGCCAGGTTTCTTATACACAATACTTCACATTGCCACTTATCAGTCAGTCTGGATTAACACACATTGGGCCTTATTACGGGGTTGCTGGTAAAAACCGCCGATAAGCCGCGGGTTACCAGCAACCCCATAACACTGTTTCCCCTGCCTGACTTCCCAGTGCCACTGGGATATTATGGCAGGTGGCAGAAACAGTAAATCCCCATTCCTGTCGAGTCGCAAAGAACTTCACGGGAATGGGGTCACTGAAGCACCGGCACTGTGGCTAACGGTGCCGGTACTTCAGTGAGAACACTCCTGGTAGAGGCGTGAACTCCCAGTAGGTGAGGCGTGTCGGGAGTTCTGTGCCCCTATTGGCAAACTCTTAGTTTGGCGGTCCGGAAATGGTGCTGGTGCATTGCTACCAGCACCCTTATTTCCGGACCGCCAAACTGGTAATGAGGCCCATTGACAGTTTGTGTTGCGAGAAACCCGAGGCATTTCCCCTAGGCTATTCCCAGGGTTCCTTGGTTCAGGTGGCCTGGGGAGGGCCATCGCTCTTGGATACCAACCCTGGGGGCAGATGTGGGAAGAAGCAGTTGTCGAAACCAAAAGATCTACAAAGAAATATTCCTAAAAAGCAAATTTAATCAACTGCTGATCTAGGACCGACTGTCCCTACTCAGCAGTTGGGTAACCTGTGTCCCTCGGAAGAAAATATTCTGAACACCTTACTAAACCTGTCCACTTATTCAGTGGAGGGGCCTGGCATGGGCCAAAGCCTGGCTTCAGAGATGGCCTTGACTGTTACAACAACTTTGACTAACCCACAAAGGTGGAAACTATAGGACCATCGGAACTCGATAAAGAGTTCTTAACGCTGGCCGAAAGATGAGAGAAAACAGTAGCCTCACCAAGGGTACAGATACCTCAGATTGTAACACAACAAAATCTGAGACAAAATCAGCCTAATTCTGTGTTGCCTCTAGTGGGGTGAATAGAGAAGAACCTGGGAATTCATGGCACCATGAAAATAAAAGTGGGGCCACTTCAAAATTATCCCATCGATCAGTCGCCAGACAGGATTGCGCCCAAGGGGAGCCTGCAACAGTGACAAACACATAGTATTGAAGTTACTCAAGTCAAAGGACATTACGATAAGTGAAAGGAAGGTCTGAGCCCGAACGAGGGGGGGGCTTAGGGTGTCTTTGAAAGCAAAGGGAGTCCGAGCCCAGCTGAGGGAGAACCTGGGTTGGATGATCCACCTGATATGTGCTACAAGCAAAAGGGAGAGAACTTTTAAGTTGTACTTTTTGTTGAACAAGACTTTCTTCAAATGAGAGACTATTTGTGCTGTTAAGAGACTCTCTTAGAAGGTCCTGCCCTGCCTTAGAGACTGCTTCCTCGTTGCTAAGAGAAGCCAGAGTGTGCTATAGTGCCAAAGTGCTCTACCTTACCCCATTCTGGAAACATTGGGAAAGGGAACTTTAGTCCTCTACCATTCTAACATATTATTTTGAACACTTTTCCTTTTTGCATTTCACATCCCTTTGACATTGTGTTGTATTAGAGTAAGGGCTGGTAATGGTTTATGTTAGCATACGCCATTTTTGTTTTGAAAGACACCACTAGGACTGTGTTATTATGATTTGATGGTCGTAGCTTGCTCCCATCTTTAGACTTAGGATTAGATAGGCATTTTTCAAACCCTTTTTGAAGTTCAATAAACACCCTTGAACTGTGATCACTTGCGTCTGTCTGTCGTCTTACTGTTGATACCATGGTTTCCTTACAGTGTTGCCAATTGATGTTTAGCCACTCTATCCATAATGCTGCAACTAGTCCACATTTTTTGTTTGTAGATAGACAGTATTACAAATAAAATGCTGTGCCCCAAAGGCTACAGCATCATGTTTATCCAAATGAAATATTGAAAATCTAACAGCAGCAGTAACCAGTGATGCACATTTCCTTTGTACATAATATATTGAAATAGTCTTTTCTCCCATAATCTGAAAAACATGACTGGCTGAACATATATACTGTACTAGCTTATAGTGAGCAGAGTGCTTTTCTGGACCCTGCTGACTGTACTTGTCAGAGTGCCTTTGCTGAGTCTTTCTACGCTTACCATCACTGGAGGATGGCTTATTTGCTGCCTGCACGATAGAAACACTTATAAGCCTCACCACTCGCTGAGCAAGCGGAGTGAGCAGAGTGTTTATTTGGACCCTGCTGACTGTATGTTACGCTCACCTGGCTCCCACAGGGGCGTCGGTCGGACCCGGACAGCTGCGGTCTCCACCCACGTGATGCGTAGTGCAGCGATGACTGACTGGATCTGCCCTCCTAATCTTGTCTGCTTAACCCGTAGAAATATTCTCCTTCAAGTGGAGAGATGGATTTAGCCGCTTGTGGATTCAAGTGATGGCACCCCCACAGTCCTCTCCAACTAATCACCTCTGATAATGCCCTCACAGCAATTTCACCTTGTATTCTTGAAAGATGAGCTCTCCATCCTGCGTGGATTTGCAGGGGCGCGTCGATTCCAGTTACTTCACTGGTTTGAAGGCTCGGGAGAGTTCCGGAGAGTATTGACTCTGAGGTTCCTGGTGAGGACCAGTAAGTATTAAGTTCATAGAGTTCAATATGTCCGATGTTCACTCTTGTTCCCCCCTTCCTTTCTTGTCTTGCAGCTGGCTCGTGAAAAGATGCTCTTGTGACAGCTGGTGGCGCTCAGGTAAGAGTCTGTATTACCCGGCACTGTCCGGTAAATGTTGCACGAAGAAAACGTGTTTTTTTTGTCCCTCTTCACAGATACGGGACATGAAAATATGGAGAGTCACAAAAGGATGCCTCCGGTGGTAAATCAGGTAAGTCTATGGTGGTAAGAATTATATTTGTTGGTTCCCTCGGCTCACCTTGTGGTTTTCTTTTGTCTCCTAGGTTCCGAAGTTCGGCGAAGAAATGATGGAGGCAGCGCCGACCCGAAGTATGCTGTGAAGACTGGTGAGTATGGCACAGCGCTGCAGCTGGAGGTGCGGCGCATGCAGAAATGATGTTCTTTACAGGTCCGGAGACAAGATGGATCCAGAATCAGGTGTGGAATAGAAATAAGTTCGTTTTCTAACCTTGTCCCTTTCTTTCCTCTTTGTTTTAGGAGCTCCGGATTCGTTGCGGGCGTGGCAGGAGACTGGATGCAGGCTGCAGGCACGGTGAGTGTTACGCTGCTGGATGTAGAATAACGCGAAGCGTGTGCTGCTGGTCGGGCGTGGTTTAAATAGCCTTAAAAGTAGTCCCAGGTAAGAAGTCCCTAGAACCACACCCGAGTAAAAAATAGTCCCTCTAGAAAAATAGTCCCTTTCAGGCTTCATGTTGGATTGGAGTCATTTGCAGCATGGTCTGCCTGAGGTAAGTAATGACTATGAGCCTGGCAGACTGATTCCTAGTATGAGCCTGGCGCCTAAGGTGCCAGGACTGAACCCAGATAGCCCCTAGCCGGGGCTGCTGAGGTTTTACTAAATATCTAGATGCCTGCTCCCGGGGCTGATGGGCTTGGTCCGGATGCCTGGGGGTAGGCATCATGACACCACTCCCCCCCCAAGGCTCCCCCTAAAGTTGTTCTTCCCCAGGGCCCTGGTTTGTCTGGGAAGTTCCGATGGATTCTTTTCACCAGCCGAGGTGCATGGATGAGGTCACTAGGTTCCCATGAACTTTCATGTGGTCCGTAGCCCTTCCAATCGATTAAATAAAAAAGTTTTGATTTAACCATCTTGGAGTCCAGGATATTTTTTACCTCGAATTCAGGTTCTCCATCTATCAAGATGGGGTCGGGTGGTTTGGTTAATCTTGTTCCTGGTTGAACTGTTTTTAAAAGTGAAACATGAAAGACAGGATCAATGCGCATATTAGAGGGTAATTCCAATTTGACGGCTACCGGGTTGATAATGGCCTTAATAGTATAAGGTCCCAAATATCTAGGTTTAAAAGTCTGAGTTCCCTTCAGAGGTATGTGTTTTGTAGCCAGCCAAACTTGATCCCCAATCTGGTATTGTGGAGTTTCACTTCTATGTTGATCAGCATTTTTCTTATATTTCTCTTTTGCTTGTTTCAAATGTTCTGTTGCCTCTTTAAAGGCTTGTGTAATAGTAGAATGCAAATGACTAACTGCAGGCATTTCTAAATGCTGAGGCAATCTAGTTCTGAGGTTCGAGGGTGATGTCCATATATGGTATAAAAGGGGCTTTGTCCGGTTCCTGAATGTACAGAGTTATTGTATGGATACTCGGAAATCCATAAAATATCTTTCCAATTACTTTCGGTCTGGTGTAGCATGCAACGTCGGTACTGCTCAAGGGTCTGGTTGGTCCTCTCCATCTGACCATCGGTCTGGGGATGGTGACTGGTTGATAACCTCATGTCGATTTGCGCCAGTTGACAACATTTCTTCCAAAAATGTGAAATGAATTGACTACCTCGGTCAGAGACCAATACGGAAGGAAATCCTTGTATTCGAACAATGTTTTCGAGGAACACCTTGGCCAGAATTGAAGCAGAAGGTAATCCCTTTAGAGGAATAAAGTGGGCCATCTTGGAAAAAAGATCCATAATAACTAGAATGGTGTTAAATCCATTACATGGAGGTAGATCTGTAATAAAGTCTAACGATAAGGTATGCCATGGTGTAGGTGGAATATCCAAAGGTTGTAAGAGGCCAGCTGGTTTTTTCTTCTGACTTTTGTTTTGGGCGCAAATGCCACAAGACATTACAAATGACTTTATGTCTTTTCGCCAGGTGGGCAACCAGAATTGTCTCTTAATTTTAGCTTCAGTTTTTGCGATACCTGGGTGTCCTTCCATCAGGGTGTCATGATAATTGGAGATGACTAGTTCTTGTAGTTCCTTGTGTGGTAGAAATAGTCGCCCTTGATAATAAGGTAGGTCATTGATGACTGAGTAGTCCGGCCCTTTCTTCACCCAGTCCTGCAGGGCTGTTAGATTGAAGAGTTGTTGGATCTTTACTTGAATATCCTCTAGTGTCTGTAGAGTGGTTATGCCAAGAATTCTTTGTTCTGAAATTATAGGCACCGGTTCCGGGTTCGCATATGCTTCTCCCATCCCTATTCGGGATAAGGCATCTGCCTTGCCATTTTTACAACCTGGTCGATAAGTGATCACGAAATCGAACTCGGCAAAGAACAATGCCCATCGAAGTTGACACGACGATTGGGCCTTGGCTGTTTTTAAATACTGCAAGTTCCGGTGATCGGTGATTACCGTAATGGTATGCCTGGAACCGAGAAGATAATGCCGCCAAGCCTTGAAGGCGGATTTGATGGCTAATAATTCTTTATCAGTAACCGCATAGTTTAACTCGGGTGCCGAGAACTTTCTGGACCAAAATGCTACTGGGTGAAGTTGACCAGTTTCAGGATCCTTCCGGGACAGGACAGCTCCCATGGCTAAACTGGATGCATCAGTTTCAACTATGTATGGAAGTTCGGGGCAGGGATGCTTTAAGACAGGTGCAGACGTGAATTTCGCTTTCAGCTCTTGGAAGGCCTTTTCAGCTTCTTCGGTCCACAAGAAGCGTTTGTTTTTTCGCAAAAGTGCTGTGATAGGGTGTACAACATGTGAGAAATCCGAAATGAATCTGCGGTAGAAATTAGCAAATCCAAGCATGCTTTGTACCCCTTTAAATGAACTGGGTGATGGCCACTTGAGATTGCGCCCACCTTTCGAGAGTCCATTCGGACTCCTTTTGGAGTCAGGATAAATCCAAGGAATTCAACTTCCGTAGCATGAAAAATGCATTTTTCCAATTTTGCATATAACTTGTGCTGGCATAGTTTCTCAAGGACTGCACAAACGTGCTTCACATGGTCTGATTCTGAAGAGGAGTACACTAGAATATCGTCTATGTATACAACAACACAGACGTCAATGAGTTCACGAAGGACATGGTTCATAAAATACTGGAAGGCTGCTGGTGCATTGCACAACCCGAAGGGCATCACCTGGTATTCGATTAACCCGTACTTAGTGTGAAAAGCATTCTTACATTCGTCGCCTTTCTTTATACGTACCAGATGATATGCCACTCGGAGATCTAATTTAGTGTAGATGCAAGCGTTCTTTACTTGGTCTAGTAATTCGGGGATCAGAGGCAATGGGTATCGGTTCTTAACCGTGATCTGATTTAATGCGCGGTAGTCTATGCACGTTCTAAGGTCACCTTCTTTTTTAAGAACGAAGAACAAAGCTGAAGATGCAGGGGACTTGGATGGACGAATGAAGCCATTAGCAAGGTATTGGTCCAAGTATTGTCTTATGTGAAGGTTTTCGGGTTCTGTAAGGGCGTAGATCCTACTACATGGATGTTGTGCACCGAGTATGAGATCGATTTGACAATCGTGTGATCTGTGAGGTGGTAGGGTGTTTGCCTGTTCCTTTTGGAAAACATCCTGGAATTCTTGATATTCCTGAGGTAACTGCACAACTGGAGTAGCGACTGTGGCCAGGCCTTGGTTCAAGGGTTTTTTTGGGTAACAAGTATGTGCACAATCCGGGAAGGTTATTCTCTTCTCTCGCCAATCAATACAAGGATTACGTGTTTCCAACCAAGGTATCCCCAGTATTATTTGGAACTGCAGGGCTTTGATTAAATCAAACACAATAGTCTCTCGATGCCCATCCTGACCCAATAGTGTCATCTCTGCGGTGGAATGAGTTACAGGCCCAGAGGCAATTTTAGTTCCATCGACTGTGGTGATGACATCCGAAGTGGTCTTTTTGCAGAGAGATAGATTCATCCTAGAAGCCAACTCGTGGTCCACAGTTTCCTATGGCCCCGCTATCAATGTATGCCCTCACTGCGTGCATATGTGATGGCTGCCTTGGATCTATAAGGACCATTGGTATGATGAAGTGCGAGGTCTGAGTATCCTTCTTCAAGCTCGGCAAGCGGACCTCTACGCTTGTCAGGCGTGGTCGTTTCCTGAATCAGGCTCTGTTTGATTTTTATAAGCAACTCCGACTACTTTTTTAGATGTTTTTATAGGGCAATCCCGTAGAAAATGTCCTGAGGCCCCACAGTACAGACACAATTGCATCTCCTGTCTTCTTTCTCTTTCCTTTTGAGTTAATGGTCCCTTCACCCCCCCGATCTGCATCGGTTCTGATACATCTGTTCCTTTGAGGGTAACATTGGGTTTAACCAATGCCCGATTCTCGAACTTAGCTCGATCAGCCTTTCTTTTCTGAAGTCGGTGGTCTAACTGGACCACTAAGTCTATATAATCTGCACAATCCTGAGGTGGGTTCACAACTTGGGCCAAAACGTCTTTGAGTTCACCTTGAAGTCCACGATGAAATAATGTAATTCGTTTTACCTCTGGCCATCCGGTTTCCACCACTAACCTATTGAAAGTGGCGATATAGGTTAGTAGATCCTGGTTACCTTGTCGTAATGGTAAAAGTTCGTTATCCAGGGCCTGTCCCTGTGAATGTCTGGCAAATAGTCTTTCCATGCTCAATTGAAAACCTTGAAAATCCCGAAGAAGAGGGTCATCCTGGTTAACTAATGGAAATGACCAATCCGCTGCGCTGCCACTAAGCTATGATAGTACAAAGGCTACTTTGGTTTGGTCGTTCGGAAAAGCTCCAGGTCTGCATAAAAAGTGCAAGCGGCATTGGTTCATAAACACGGCAAACTTTTTTGGGTCCCCAGCAAAATGTTCGGGTGGAGCTAAAGGAATGCTCCCTGGTAGAACCACTTGCACAGGATTGCTCGATGAAACAGGAGTTGGATTCCCCCCGAGTCCAGGTAATGTTGTTTGCCCAGCTTGGTTTTGCAGTAATTGTCTAGCAAGATCATCAGTGCGCTCCTTTGACACAATCAGTTCTCTCCTGAGGGCATTAGTCTCTTGGCGCGCGGAGTGCACTTCTGCACTAAGTTCCCCTAACAATAGGGCTAGTTGGTCGGTTTCTGAGATTTCCATAACGCCCGGATGGGGATTTGTAGATAGGCTTTGCGTTCTGTTATGCTCACCTGGCTCCCACAGGGGCGTCGGTCGGACCCGGACAGCTGCGGTCTCCACCTACGTGATGCGTAGTGCAGCGATGACTGACTGGATCTGCCCTCCTAATCTTGTCTGCTTAACCCGTAGAAATATTCTCCTGCAAGTGGAGAGATGGATTTAGCCACTTGTGGATTCAAGTGATGGCACTCCCACAGTCCTCCCCAACTAATCACCTCTGAAATGCCCTCACAGCAATCTCACCTTATATTCTTGAAAGATGAGCTCTCCATCCTGCGTGGATTTGCAGGGGCGCGTCGATTCCAGTTACTTCACTGGTTTGAAGGCTCGGGAGAGTTCCGGAGAGTATTGACTCTGAGGTTCCTGGTGAGGACCAGTAAGTATTAAGTTCATAGAGTTCAATATGTCCGATGTTCACTCTTGTTCCCCCCTTCCTTTCTTGTCTTGCAGCTGACTCGTGAAAAGATGCTCTTGTGGCAGCTGGTGGCGCTCAGGTAAGAGTCTGTATTACCCGGCGCTGTCCGGTAAATGTTGCACGTGGAAAATGTGTTGTTTTGTCTCTCTTTACAGATACGGCACGTGAAAATATGGAGAGTCACAAAAGGATGCTTCCGGTGGTAAATCAGGTAAGTCTATGGTGGTAAGAATTATATTTGTTGGTTCCCTCAGCTAACCTTGTGGTTTTCTTTTGTCTCCTAGGTGCCGAAGTTCGGCGAAGAAATGATTGAGGCAGCGCCGACTCGATGGATGCTGTGAAGACTGGTGAATATGGCGCGGCGCTGCAGCTGGAGGTGCGGCACGTGCAGAAATGATGTTCTTTACAGGTCCGGAGAGAAGATGGATCCAGAATCAGGTGTGGAATAGAAATAAGTTCGTTTTCTAACCTTGTCCCTTTCTTTCCTCTTTGTTTTAGGAGCTCTGGATTCGAGGCGGGTGTGGCAGAAGACTGGATTCAGGCTGCAGGCACGGTGAGTGTTACGCTGCTGGATGCAGAATAACGCGAAGCGTGGGTTGCTGGTCGGGCGTGGTTTAAATAGCCTCAAAAGTAGTCCCAGGTAAGAAGTCCCTAGAACCACACCCGAGTAAAAAATAGCCCCTGTAGAAAAATAGTCCCTTTCAGGCTTCATGTTGGATTGGAGTCATTTGCAGCATGGTCTGCCTGAGGTAAGTAATGACTATGAGCCTGGCACCTTAGGCACCAGGACTGATTCCTACTATGAGCCTGGCGCCTAAGGTGCCAGGACTGAACCCAGATAGCCCCTAGCCGGGGCTGCCGAGGTTTTACTAAATGTCTAGATGCCTGCTCCCGGGGCTGATGGGCTTGGTCCGGATGCCTAGGGGTAGGCATCATGACACTGTACTTGCCAGAGTGCCTTTGCTGAGTCTTTCTACGCTTACCATCACTGGAGAGTGGCTTCTTCGCTGGCTGCACTGGAGAAACACGTATAAGCCTCACCACTCGCGTAGTGAACAGAGTGTTTTGTGTTCTGTGCTCTGTGCCTGCTCCTAGCGTAACGCCATCTCAATTCCTTCTCCTAAAACCATTGCTGTAAGCTTATTTTACAACTCCCCCTCTTTCTTATGATTACTCTGTGCATCTCAGGAGTATTGGCATTTGGGAAAAGTAAATAATCCACGGTGAAACTGTGAGCTCTGTGCTGCACTCTGCATTACCACTGCTGCCCCTTTAAGGAATAGTATATCTGGCTACCATCCGGAGTCCCAAGCCGAGTTCAGTCACACGCCAGTCAGTCGACAGCAGCTGACTGGCAGGAGTTGACTACTCGATCTTGGCTTGGGTGAGTGAACTCCAGCTCAGAGATCACACTGACTACTGAGATTATTGAAACAATGCTCGTTAAACGCAGAGCCCCAGAGCAGAGCGTGTTGGGTTTGGAATGTCCTGACAGAACGCTGAGCCTAAGGAGCAGCCGCTCTCTATAAACATCTCAAACATCAATGGTTTCGAGGGTGAGTGCTTTTGAGAGGGAGGAGGGCCACGGTGTTCCACCTAAGTCTCCAATTATGGAAAATGCTGCAATTTGCAATCAGGACAATCAATCTGATATCACACCCAGGCTCCCTGTTGCACAATATTCTTGAATCTGAGGTGGCCGCCTCTTGTTCGACTCTGCGAGACGGTCTTTAACGATATCCCCCAGGTCCCTTGTGCTCCGATATTACCTCCCTCAATGCACAATACATCCGCACCAATGACCATCCCCTGGCTACAAAAGCTACCGTCTGGCAATGTTTTGGGGAACAAAGGAGATGTATGTAACTGACTGGAATACCCAGGCCGCCCTCTTTGGCTCCTCTCTCCCCCTTTGCCCTTGTCCTAAGTATAACCAAAACATCATTATGGCAAATGTGTGACAGCAGCTCCACATCTGCCGATTAGTCTTGTGCAGGAGGATAAGTACCAGGTGTTCTAAAAACAACTTTGATAACTGTTGATGCTTTCCCCACTATCCCCCCCGGATGCACAATTTCAGGATATTCCTCAGGTGGAGAACCTTAGTGCCCTTGGCTTTGCCACTCACTCACCAGCCATTTCATACGGGTGCAAGTCGGGGTTGTATGAAGCCTCCCCCGGCCGCCCCTTTACCTTGTCGTCTGGGAGTTACTGCTTCTTTCGTGGAATACCAGGCGGCACCGAAAAAAAGAAAGAACATGTCACTACGGTCAACCCTGCACACTTTGCCTGCTAGAAGTAAAGTAAAATGTAAGTGGACGGGGGTGGGACTCAAACTGGCTGAGTAACCCTCGGGGGAAAGCCTGAATTCGAACATCAACTATCAAAGGAGCAGCAACATCAGCCCATCTGACTCGGCCTAACAACAAGTTTTACAAGCAATTCCACCCACAATACTGCCTACAGAGAGAAAGGTTGAGCTTGTCGCTATAGAATTACTGGAGACCTGTGCAGAGATAGATATTCCAAAGCTAGCAGGGGTCTCTACCTGCTTGCGATGAACCTCATACAAATGAATTAATTCCAGCTCGATTTACAGTGAAATCACTCTTGAAGAATAAAGATGGCCTCCATCCCTCTCAAAGGGGTGGGTCTCATTTACA
This sequence comes from Ambystoma mexicanum, assembly GCF_040938575.1. Classification (NCBI taxonomy): domain Eukaryota; kingdom Metazoa; phylum Chordata; class Amphibia; order Caudata; family Ambystomatidae; genus Ambystoma; species Ambystoma mexicanum. Next base: position 338,025,130 of record NC_090931.1, on the reverse strand, counting down.
GGACACGTCTGACAGCTTGTACCTCTCTCCCCAAACATCTATGACACAGGCCTCCCTGTTACTCCAGTCATCATTATTAGAGAATCCTATACCTTTCTCATTTCATTACACAGACCAGGAGCTGCTGAGGTCTACTGCGGTTGCAAATGGAAAAATGAGCTCCCCAAAACGCCCAATCAGCAGTATGGGTTGCAGAGTAACAATGATTACCAGCCTGTCCAGATCAACTCTACCTCTTCTGTTACCCTTTAAACCATTCCCTATTGCCGTGAACCCTGTTGGTGATGCGACTATGGTTGCATAGTGGTCGATTATAACACAGGGTTTGCATTCTGATCTTCACACAGTTGATCCACTACTTCAACATCAGAAATTAGACTCTGCCTGCTTGCATTCTACCACAAATAAGAGGAAACCAAAATCCTCGCTACCGTTCTTTAGGAAGGGTTCAGATGACATTTGTACACGTCACAGTGGTGCAAAGGAATATATTCAAGATTGCCCAAAGTCTGGAGGGACAAAAGATGTCAGTCCTAAGAAATCAAACACTGACCTTTTTGGGCAAATGCCTGTGATTACCATAGCCTTAGCACCCTTCACAAATCTCTATGAAGCCTTGAATGACTCCTTAAAAGAACAAACCAGTTTGCTCGCAATGCTGCATTCTAGGATGTTATTTGTGGAAGGGTTTATTACAGCAAAAAACACTACTGGAGTAACCACCAACACCGACGGAGTGCAGTGCAATTAAGCCTGAAGTTGCTGTAATGATTCTAGACCTTTACCTAAAGTGGAAACTCGACTGTCTGGGCGACTGTCTGGGCCTATCAAAAATATGCTGGGAGGAGCAGGGCCTTGCTAAAAACTCAATTTCAGGAGGCCATGATGACCTGTTCTCATTTAAAAGATTCACCAGAGACTGGACTCCTAAGTGAAGATGCTATTACAGGGGTGAGAAATCTCCAACAGTATGTGTGCTCGAATCTGCACCTTCAATATACCCAATTGTGGATTTACCTGTTTTGGAGGGAACCTCTAAATCCTTCCCACTCTTCAGTAGGAAAAGAAGACGGATTGAGTCCAGCTCTCCTCAAAGCCCCCTTGTGCCTTGGCTGTGAGGAACCAACTGGGTAGCTGACTGTGGTAACAATGCCGGTTGGAAACAAAGGCCCTCAATGTGGGAAGAAGCAGTTGTTGCAACCAAAAGATCTACAAAGAAATATTCCTAAAAAGCAAATTCAATCAAGTGCTGATCTACGACCGACAGCCCCTACTCAGCAGGGTATAACGTCCTTTCATCGCGGGATGTTGTCTCTCTTGCAGATAATCCATCTTCCCCGCTAAACTGTGAACACCCAAAGGAAAGAATCCCACAGGGCCCAAGGATAAGCTTTATGGATAAGAGATCAATCTCTGTAGTGAAAGCCCCCCCCTCAATTCTTCCACTGATCCTTTATTGAAATTCTAAAATTAACATGAACAATTAAAGGCCCAAATATGTTAGAACATCTAAGGCCAAATAAGGGAATTAAGGCCTCGCAAACATCTTTGAAAGATCAGGAAAATTGGTCCTGGTTGGCAACAGCACTAGCCCAATTTTCCAACGCTTAGGAAATTCCCAAGCGAAGGGTGACAGGCCACTATCTTTTATATCCTGGAATACAAAAGCATCATCGCATCTCTTCGCGAAGGGGGAAGTAAATTGGTCTGAGTTGGATATGGTGTGCCTGCCGGAAACTTGGCTGCAAGAATTCCCTATACTAGATGGCTTTACATCGCTCCTAAATCCTGCAATAAAGGGTCCCCTGGGCCACCCCCAAGCGGAGCTGTTAACTCTGATCAGAAACGACCTTCAATGGGAAATACATTTTCATATTATAAAAATAGGAATAGACAGGACCCTAGCAACTATCGTCCTATTGCACTATTGGATGCCCTTGGTAAAATCTATGCTACTCTTTTATTAAAGAGACTAACGAATTAGCCCAATACAACGTTTTCCAGGCTGAGTTTGTTAAGGGATTGGGCATTGCTGACTCTATTTCTATTCTCTGAGTCCTAAAGGAAAAAACCCTGAAGGCAAAGGGCAAGTTGTTTTTGGCATTTGTTGACAGCACTGACAGGGAACGTCTTTGGTGGAAACTGACAAACTGGGGATGCCCCGAAGATCTGGTCTCCCAAATAAGAAATCTACAATGAGGAAATGGGAAGGTGAGTCGCGCTCGAGTTAAAGATCAGTCACTGAATGTCAAATTGTAGTGATCCAATGCAAATGCTTCTCAAAACAAAAGTTGTTGATAGAGATGTTTATTCTCAAAGTTGGACAGCCGACACGTGTTTCGACCGACCGGTTGTTTTCAAGGCCTAAATCGTTTTTTTAATGCAACCAATTACTGTAAATGAAAAATAATCCACAATCCTTCTTGGGTTGCTAGCTGTAAACCGCACAACTGCGTGGATGATAATTCATGGGTCATAAATAAAAGAAAATCTTCAATGGGTTCCGCGAAGAGTCAATATCACGCACAATATATAGTCCCGTAATTCAGAGAGCCAACCAGTAATGGGGCCCAATCACCGCGTCTCACGCTGTAGTAACTCGAGCGCGACTCACCTTCCCATTTCCTCATTGTAGACTTCTAATTCCAGCTCTGGTGGATGAGCTGGAGGGTTAAGAGTGGTCGCTGCCAGTTTACATCAATATTGTTTCTCGTTCCTTGGTATTGAAACATGAGTGGTCACTAGCGCACAGTGTCAATATATCGAATCCACAAATTTCATTTTTTTCTTCTCACAAATAAGAAGTTTACACTCAAACACCTCCATCAAGATCTGCCTTAATAACGAGGGGCAACTGACCGATATTTTCGTTTTACTGTATCAAACTGCAGTCGGTCATCAAAGACAGTTGACAGCCTTGAATGACTATGATCTTGAGAATAATCTCATAAGTGATTAGTCAGGGGGAGAACCTCTGGCATTTATTCTCAGATTGCAAATCACTAAATTCACTCAGAACAAAACATTTTGGAAAATGTGTCTGCGACTTAATCTCGCAAAAGGCGATGAGGGACTGTACCCTTATGATTAAGGATGATGATTTGGAATTTAGTTTATTTTGATCTGTGTTTTTGCAAACGTTTTGTGTATATAACTGTTATACAAATAATTTGTTTTAAATTCAAAAATACTGTACTAGCATATATACCCAGCATTGCCCGGGCTGCAAAGTAACCAAACGTTCACATGGTTTTCATCTGCTGCCATGGCTGCTTTTACGGCGAGCATCAGACGACTTTCCAAAAGTAGATCATCTCTTGGGGAGCATGATTATTGAATTATAGTTTTTTTTTCTCACTGGTGATTTTCTTGCATCAATTTTCCCAAACATTTCATATGGTTTTCCAGTGCGGCCGTGGCTGCCTCTTAACACAAAGCATCAGACGGCTGCATAAGCTTGTTGTCTGGCTTGTCGCTGTTCTGGTGGTCTTGCTGTCCCATTGCTGCCTGTCTGCTTGCTTGCGCTTGCAGCCTTTGATGGCATTGTTCAACTGTCTCTGTTTTTAAAATTAATTTCCCCGGATTACTTGTAGTAATGTTTGGCAAATTTGTAGCTTTCATTATGGTTGTTTGTTAAGCAAAATAGATGTGGTTGCTCATTAAGCAAATTAAGCATACATTGGGCCTCATTACGAGTTCGGCGGTAGCCATGCTGCTATTGGCGGCATGGCTGCCGCCGAAATCGTGTCCGGGTCCTCGGAATGAGGACTTACCAGGCCATTCTGAGTACGGAAGGCCCGGTAATTCCTCCCTCCAAGGACCCGGACACGGTCCTTCCCCATTCCCATTTCAGCCCCCATAGGGCTGAATGGGAATGGGAGAGGGAGCAAACAACGGGCCATTACGAGATGGCCCGTTGTTTGCTCCCAAATCCCCTCGCGGGACCCGATCTGCACGTCTGGTAAAACCAGACGTGCAGAACAGGTCCCGCGAGGGGAACTCGTAATCGGGCGGTACGGGGTTGACGGCACCGGCACCTTTACCGGTGCAGTTAACCCCGTACCGCCCGACTCGTAATGAGGGCCATTCTAATGTAATCCACCGGGGGCACCATCTCAGCAACTTTAAATTGAGCAAAATCATCTGAAAAGTTGTATTAATTTTCCCGGATTACTTGTAAAAATGTTTGCGACTTTTTAGCTTTTATTGCGGTTGTTTGCTAAGCCAATTTTGATCCTTTTCTATGGTCATTTGTTAAGAAAAATAGCGATGGTTGTTTTTTTAATGCAAAATAAGCAACAGTTCAAAATTAATCCACCACTGCAGTCACCTCAGCAACTTAAAATTGTGCAAAATAAGTATTTGTTTTAATCTTTTCCACCAATGGCGCCACTTCAGCAAATATCAAGCACGCCATTAGATTTCTCGTGAAAATGTACCCTTGTTAGATCTCTTTGGAGCCTTCTAGATAGTTCCCCCTTCATTTGTATAGCGGACAAACAGACACACATTCAAAAATATATGTAAGATTTCTGCCTACTACAAAACAGTGGCATACACAGAAAAAGTATGCCATCTATGCTTGCCTAAGGTTAATTTTGACATCACTGTACCTAAACAGCCAATGGAAATGTGGGCACCTGTCATGGATCCATATCGCCAGCATGTATTGGCACTCTGGATTTACAAGAAACATTCAGTGCACTGGGTATATGTATCAGAGCTGCAGACCGTTCATTAAGACATAATTCAGTGTGTAAAGGTGAACATAAAAAGATGTGCAGTCAATGTTCACTGCAACTGGCTTTCAGGTTAAACTTTTTGCTGATGCTCTTTTTCCTGGAATGAAACGCAAAGCCTTTGTTGCCAGGGGCACCGACTTTAACACAGATGTAGCTGTAATGCTTGGCTGACTTACTTCATTGAGTCCCTTGGCTGAAATGACTCTGCAGTGGGGCCTTAGGTCAAATATCTTGCTCAGCCAGACCTCTTCACAGTTCTTCAAGGCACTTTCAATGGTCACATCTCGCACTGCTCGCTGAACGATGGATTTCACATGACCCGTGTGCCCTGCAATGTTAGAATGCAAGATTAACGCGGGTAGAAAATAACCACTCAGCCTGCAATGCCACTTTGCCAAGTAGCAATCACTGTTGAATCAGCATTCATTATTTTCGCTGGCGTTATGGAACTACTGCTGGTGGTAAATATCGCTGGTGGAAATTACCACCATGACAATTACTGCCAGAATTAAAAATACCACAACAGAGAACAATTTCTGTAGTTTCCAAAGCCCCCAGTAATATTATCAGCAATGCAAATGCACCACCAGCAGTCAGTCAGCAGTAAAATATCATAAGCATATGCACAGTTCCAATTAAGGAATAGGACTCCTGCAACAACAAAAAAAAGAAACTAATACTTCTCCATGATTACCTGAGTGTTAAGTGTCGACACATTGCATGCAATTATCATTGGTGAAGATGCATACAGTTAAGACACTTTTTTTTAGACCAGCCCAGATCATATTTTAGTTGGTATCTTTCGCGAATTTAAGACAATTGATCACGACTTGGGCGTTACCGCCGGCGGTAATAGCCCTACTGCCGAACTCCCCGGCGCTAATAGCGCCGGATCACGAGTTCGGCGGAAAAATAATTCCCCATTCCCCATTGAGCCCATTCGGGATTGCCCCTAAGAGCTGGGGCGAAATCCGCCGAAGTCCTGATTTGGCGGACCCTTAAATCCGGCGGTATTAGCGCTATCGTCAGATTTAAGAGTTACCGCCAAAGTCGTGATCAGGCCGAGTGTATTTCCTATGATGGAAGTTGCTATTTCTATTTCTATTTAGAACAAGGCAGACGGGCCTAAGACCTTGAGGTTTCTCAGCGCTCAACCAACTGAAAGTATAAAGAGGAATTGAGAATCAGCGATCTATGAATCCCAGTCGAACAGTAGGGTTTACAGCCTCTGTCCGTGAATCGTACAGCCAGACCAGAAAGATCCATGAACATAATAAGCTATTTTTTGAAGAACATGGGAAGCTGTAATAAAAAGAGTTCTGCTCTTAGATTGGTTCAGGGCCAGCCAATTTGCTGACATCGAACTCGCAGTGGACTGACACGTGGATTGGATAAAAACAGCACTGTTATTGTAAGAACTGGGCAGCTGGAAAATCATCTGGGTGTCAGCATAATTCTGAAAGGTGATTCGCAGATAATTAACAGAGCATGCAATGACCTTTACATATATATTGAAAAGCAGGGGCGTTACACATGAACCCTGAGGTATTACACAGGTCAAAACCTCAAGGCCATACATATAGTCGTTTGCTTTTAATTAATTAATTCATCTTTTATAACGCATTTATTAATGTGGGAGACCAGTCTCTAAGCCAGGCCCACGATTCGAACTTGTGTTGCTCTGCGGTGCCCCTGAGCAATCCTCCGATCCTTTGGGATTCTGTTCTCGAGAAAAGAATTAAACCAGCCCACTGACTCTTCTGATGCGGGGCCTGACACCTTTAAATGATTCAATAGAATATTATGATCCAGGGAGCCAAATGCTTCAGATTCTTCTAAAAGCATCAACATGCCCATATCCCCTTCATGTAAGGTTTAGAAAAATGTATCTTTGACATCTTAGAGGGCTATTTTAGGTCTTCTATACAGCCGAAACCCAGACTGCCTATCCCCCAGAATCCATGAGTCTCCCGGTGATCCTGGAGCTACATTTTTGCAGCATTGGCCATTACTTTTAGTAGAAACTGTAAATCCACCAAAACCGACAGTGATTTTACCACCAGTGGTGGTTATTTCAGTACAGAAGTATTGAACTTTTTTTAATTTGGCAGTATCATACAACTTGCGGCATTTACCAATTTTAACTGGCGGTAATCCTGCCATACTTGTAAAAATGAGCCAACTCGTATCCTGGTGAACACTGCTTGCCCATTTCAATGACTTTATCATACATAAAAGGACTTTATTAGCCTGTAAGGACCGAGAAGGGTAAGCTGGCATCAGCTTTTGTTAAGTGTACGTCTGTAACCACAGCGTCATTTGAACACGTTATATTGTAGGTTGTGACATGTTTCTTTCTAATTTGTCCCCATGGCAATCTAAGACAATGTAAGGCCCATGTTACATAAAGGCGCGACTGGGGCAAATTGTCATTGAAACGCTGCATCCAGACGTTAATTACCGGAAGACCTCATTATAGGATTACCGCATTAATGGAATCAGTGGGTGAAGATCTTTAGAAATACCACATGTAGTATTTCTGAAAACACATCGCCATTCTTGTTTTGAGGATGGTAACTGGTCTTGCACAGTAGCATATCATACTGTTACTTTCTTTGTTATGCATAGAAGGTTAATACTTACCCTTCTCTGCAATGCTTTGCAGGTGGTGAGATGGTGGCCGTAGCTCCTCTAGGGGGTCTACATGTAGACATGTGCTTCCATACACTACGTGAAAAAATATTTTCTAAATCCTCAGGGGCATGTTTACAATGTGTTCCTCTATCTATTGAGTGAAGATAAGAGTGTGAGTGAAATTGATGAGGCGTTATTCATATGGAATGCTGCATGCAGAAAATAGCTCACTGGCCATAAATTGGAATGTGGTAAAAATGGGAAGTATCCAGCATATACTTATGATTTAGAACAGCTGTTATCCATAAAGAGATGTGTTAATGATATGATATGATATAATATGGCATTTGTAACGCGCCTATACACAAGTGTTTCAAGGCGCGACGAGGCAGGGAGGGGGGAACAAGGGGAAGACAGACAACGATCCTACTTGGCCAGGTGTCATTCAGACCGCGCAAGTGCAGGGGTAGGGGGAAGGGAAAACGTGCAAGGGGAAGGGGGAGGGGGGGGAGTGCAGTACAAATAAGTAGAATAGAAATAAAATAATAAATAAATAGGGCCAGCTGGTGGCAAGTGCAAGGTAAGTGCAGACAAGTGCTGGGGGGTGGGGTGGGGGGCTGTAGTGATACAGAGACAGTCCCGCAGTGCAGGCGTTGCCAGGGAGGCAGTGCAAGTGAAGAGTGACTGAGCCCAGGACCGAGGTCGGTGAGAGTGGCCCAGTTGCAGAATCAGTGCAGTTTTGGTGAAGAATTTAGCAGGGGAGAGGGAGAGAGAAAGCAGAAGTGAAGAGGAAGGTTTTGAGGTGCTTCAGGAACCGGAGATGGTTCTCCTCAAGTTTCAGGGAGGCAGGAAGGCTGTTCCGGAGGGAGGCCCCTGCCGCGGAGAGAGATCTACCCCCAGCTCGTTGCTTCGAGAAGCGGCTGACCCTGAGGGAGTTGGAGACGGATGAGCGTAGGGCTCGGGAAGGAAGATATTTAGGAAGAGAGAGTTGAAGGTATTTAGGCCCCAGGCCCCAGAAGGCCTTGTGGACAATGCAGAGGGTTTTGAACTTAATCCTCGCAGCCACTGGGAGACAGTGTAGAGATTTCAGTCCTGGAGAGATACGGTCCCTGGGCTTGAGGCCAAGGACAAGTCTCGCAGTTCTGTTCTGGATGAGTTGCAGAGGGCGGAGAGTGGAGGCAGGCAGATTAAGATAGAGTCTGTTAGTGTAGTCCAGCTTCGAGAGAAGCAGGGCTCGGGAGACAGTGAGCTTCTGGGGGAAGGAGAGGAAGGGAAGAATACCTCTGAGGAGGTGCAGCTGGTAATGTGACTTCTTAAAGACGTCAGATATATGAGGAGAGAAGGAGAGTGTGGAGTCGAAGATGACCCCGAGGTTTTTGGCCTTGCAGTTAGGAGCAGGAAGAGGGCCAAGAGAGGCCGGCCAGAGAGCTGCAGGGAAGGAGGGAGTGGGTGTGCCGATGAGTAGGATCTCAGTCTTACTAGCATTAAGGCAGAGGTCATTGGCAGCACACCATTCCTGGATAGCAGACAGACAGTCAGAGATGAGGGAGGGAGAGGAGGAGGCCGAGGGTAGCCTGAAAATGAGCTGGGTATCGTCCGCATAGCACTGAAAGTTGGGGCAGAGCGGTGATGCGGTGGCCAAGGAGTGCCAGATACTGGTTGAACAGCCAGGGAGAGAGATTAGACCCCTGGGGAACGCCACATGTGGAGAAAAAGATGTCAGAGAGGAAGGACCCAAGTTGGACCTGGGAGGGTCGATTGGAAAGGAAAGAGGTCAGCCACGCCAGAGCCTGACCAGTGATACCCAGGTTATCACGGAGACGGTTGAGCAGGATGGCATGGTTGACAGTGTCAAAGGCAGAAGAGAGATCAAGCAGAATGAGAACACACGGAGTGTTGGAGTCGAGGTTCAAGAGCAGGTCCTCACGGATGTTCAGGAGAGCAGTTTCCGTGCGCTTCTGGCCGCTCTGAAGCTAGATTGATGGTCATGGAGACTATCAACAGTTTCAGCATGGAGGTTAAGCTGGGAAATGGCCAGTTTCTCCAGGAGCTTGCCCAGGAAGGGAGTGATGGTGATTGGGCGATAGTTAGCCGGACAGGAGGGGTCAGCAGAGGGTTTCTTAAGCAGAGGGTGCACAAGGGAGTGCTTGAGGGGGGATGGGGAGACTCCAGAGGCGAAGGAGTGGTTGCAAAAGTCAGCCAGGGCAGGAGCCAGGGAGTCGATGTGGTCCTTGATAGTTTTGGAGGAACCTGGTGAATCTGTTTAGACGAGACTTTCATAGATCGGACTTGTCTGGAAACCTCTTCAGCAGAAAAAAGGGGAAAGGCAGAGAAGGAGGGAGGAGGGGTGGCTGCAGAAGGGCCAGAGGAAGAGCAGGGAAGAGAGGGGGGGAGGTGATAGGAGGAGAGTGAGGACAGGATGTCCTGAGTTTTAGAGATGAAGTGGGAGGCCAGTGCAGTGCAGAGGGCCTGGGAGGGGACAGGAGAGGTAGAGACTGCAGCAGGGTTGGCAAGCTCCTTGCAGATTTTAAAGAGTTCAGCCGAGTTGTTAGATGCCGCAGAGATGCGGGCTTGGATAAGGGCTCTCTTCTTGGTGAAAACAGAGAGACGGTATTGCCTTTGGAGCAGGCGGCAGGCCAGTTTGAACATGAAGCACGCCATTTCCTCTCTGCCACCCTGCACTTGCGTTTTAGGGTGACGAGATCCAAATCATACCAGGAGTTACATTTGGCTTTGGGCTTCAGGCGGATTTTCATGACAGGGGCAAGGATATCAAGAGTATCAGATATAGCAGAGTGGAGCAAGGAGAGGGCTGTGTCAGGGTGGGAGTCAGCCGAAGGGGGAGGAGGGGCGAGAAGGTGGCAGCGAAAGCCGCAACTGACACGCGCTTCATGGGTCGGATGACCGAGAAGGTGGGTGGCAATGTAGCGTGTATTAAGAGCGTGTATTGCTCAACGAGCCTCGGATTCTTTCTTCCATATTTATTTTGCCTACCATTAGTTCCAATATAAACCTATAAACTGCATACAGTTGGCAGTTAAAATGACAAATATGGCTGGGCGAATCCGGGGAAGTTGTAGTGTGTTTCAATTTTAGTGCTTCTTCATAGGGGTTCTGTGATGGATTGACAAATGAAAACATGAGAAGTAAGAATTTGAGTTCACCATATTTATAATGAGATGCACATTGGTTAATGATATTGCTCAGTTTCTTCGGATTATATTAGCCTATTCTCCATTGCTAAGAAGAATCAGTTTCATCCGTCTTCGAGGTTCACGTCAGTCTCTTCTCTTCAAGGAGACATTTATTTCATCAGTCTCTAAGGCTTAGGTCAGTCTCTTTTCTCTTTCTAAGCACAATCTCTTTGATCAGTTACTATGGTTACACCAGCCTCTTCCTCCTGAAAGTGGGCACTCTTATTAGTCTATGAGGCTTACATCACATTCTCTTCCCTTCTAGAAGTAATATAATTTATCAATCTAATTCATCAAATTAATGAATCAGTATCTGACGCTTAAAACAGCATCTTCTCCCTTTCTAGGTGGAATCTATTGTATCAATCTCTGAAGCATTTGTCCTCCTCGTCTTCCTACATAGGAGGAATAAGATTCACCAGTCTGTGAGGCTTGAATCAGACTCTTTCTTCCTAAGAGCAATCTCATTAATTAGTCTCCGAGGCTTACATTCGTCTCTTCTCCCATAGTGGGAGAAATCTGTTTCATCAGCCTCTGAGTTTTACCTCATCCTCTTCTGTCTCCTTCTGCAGAAATCGGTGTCATCATTCTTTGAGGCTTATGCCAGCTTCTGATTCTTTACAGGGAGACATCTTTTTCATCAGACTCTGAGATTTATGTCAGCCTCTTTTCCCGTTATAAAAGGAGACATTTTTGCATTGTATGAGGCTTATATCACCGCTTATCCCCTTGAAGGAGGAAGCTGTTTCATTAATGACTGAGGTATAAGACAGACACTGCTCCCCTTCAAGGTGGGGTCTGTACCCTCAGCGTCTGAGGCTTATATTACCCTCTTCTACCCCTTCTAAGACGAATCTGATTCACCAGTCTTGGAGGCTGACACCTGCCTCTTCTTTCATCCTGGGAATTAATCTGATACAACATACTCTGGGGTCTACGTAATTGTCTTTTGGGTGTAGGTTGGATGTGAAACGCCCATGGTTTTATAGACTTCATTGGCTCTGCCAGGATGTTGGTGTAGGTGTGAGATTCTAATAGTTTCAATGACTTCTTGAACTCTCTCAGGATGTTAGTATATGTCTGAGACCCAAACCGAGGCAATGGTTTGTTCTGCTCTCTAAGGGTGTCAGGGTTGTCGGAGAGAGCCAGATCTGTGAAGGCTTCCTCAAATCCCCCAGGATGTTGTGGTAGAGGTGAGTTTCCAGCAGCCTGTGTGTTTCTCAGATGTTTGCAAGGGTCATGCAACCTTCTTCACCAGCAATTTTAATTTCCTTGCCATTAAGGTTACATGTAAAATTACTTTTCAGTCTCCAAACTTGCCTTACTGAATCTAGCTGGCTTTATATAGCCAGGGCCCTCCTCTCTCCTTTCCCATCCTCTTAGTTCATTGGGCGTTTTCTACCCTGCCTGTATCCTATCTCGCCCTAGGGTCTTGGAGCATTAAGCTCTCCCTACTGTGCTCTTGGACTTCTAGGTAGTTGTCACAAGCTTAGGAAGCGACAGGAAAGGATAAAAACCATGTTAACCATTTTGTATTTTACTTCGCCCACAACAGCAGCATGCATGGTCCTATCTCTTTGCCCACCTTGTAACATGTGCCGTGCTTCAGCAAGAGACACCAGCTCTTCTCGTGAGACAACAGCTTGAGCGTTCCCTTCACGAGATTCAGGTGAGCCTGTGCCCTGGTATTACACCGCTATATATATATTGTGACAGCCAAGTCCTGAAAGTGTGTTCACAGCATGCATGCACAAGTCATTCATCAGTGTTTCACCACAGTGACCTTTTGGGTAAAGCAGAGACCCTTGAAGCAGCTAACATTCTGCCTATTGCATTTTACAACTGGAGATGGCAAAGTGAAGGTTTTAGAAACCCATGGTGGAAAATAGTTCTGCAGTGAAATTGGCAGTGGATGGTAGCTTCCATTACTACCAGCTTTTTCTGGGCTTAACGAAAAGATAGACTATGTATAAGCGGAGGTAGTGGCTGTGCTAAGCATAGATCTGGTTTGGCATCAAGATTCATCTTTGGGCAGAGCACTGCTGCTAGGCTCTTGGCCTTCTTGCTGAGGTTCATAGGCTGGCTTTGTCTGCGTAGATCTATCATTTACAGCTATGCTGACGTCTGTTTGTCTGTACATTTATGAAGACTGGACTGCAGGTAAACACACGTGCCAGGGGGAAATGGAGGAGGCCCTGCTAACACCATGAATGTATTCCAGCTCACAACCCATCTCCCATGATTTTTAGAAAACGTGTCAGGTTAACTGAAGTTAAATAGTTCGATACTGCTGTTGATCCAGGCCATTCACAAGAGAAGCTACTTTAATATTTAGAGGTTACGTGAGATGTGTTCCTCCATTCCAAGGACAAGAGAGCAGTTGTAGTATGAGCCTTAGAAACTGGTAGCCTGGACTACTGTAAGGCACTCCTGAGGAGTACTTAATTAAACGAATTAGCAGCTTTCAGGTGTCTCAACAAGGACTGTTTTCTGGGTGTAGGAAAAGTGATCATATTCAAGCTGTTAGTAGGAACCTGGTATGGCTTCCAGTAGAGAATTCAGCTTAAAACTGTATTTGATTCTTCAAACGTATCCATGTGGATGATTTTTGCCTACTTTGAGGCTAGCACCATAATGTATATCCTAGTATGGAATCTTTGGTCTATGCAGGATCACAGACTATTCATTTCGATGGCTGTCTGAGTAGAGGAGATAGAAGTTTTTATGTTTTGAGACCTAGGTTTTCAGATAAATGATCAAATTGTATTCATGACAGCACAGGGTTTTCTAGTTTTGGGTCCCTATTGAAGCAGCATCCTTTCTGGTAGGTGTTAAGTATGGATTACAATAAAGATAAATCAGTAACTAGTGATTTCACAAAGATGATATTGACATCTCCAACTGACTCAGTGACTGAGAGAAAAAATAAAAAGAATTACGTGGAACCAAATATTGCCTATTCCACATACTTTGCTGTTAACCTTCAACGTCCACAACTCTTAACATGTGTTGCACCTTGCTTCCACCTACCCAGTCATGTGCTAGGGCCACAGTTCCACTACGTTTTTGGGAACACCTCTACCACTGGGAACACATGTTTAACACTTACTTTGTAAACCCAATGCAAGCAGATCCCCAAGTGTCATAGATCTCAAGCTCTCTGCAGTGACACGCAGCACTCCTCCAGTTTGGCGCACCAGTTGCTTCCAATGTCTGGTCCTCATCGCAGGATTACTTAGGTCTTCAATCAATGGCAAAGTTAACTAAAATAAAAGAGAGAAACACTACCATTACTTGTTGTGAAATATGCTGTCCTTCTTCATCAGTTGTACTAACCAGCTGGCACCATAAAGAAAACAGTAAATGGTTTTGCAGGTTAATAGAAAGAAAATACTGAAAACAGCAAGTTAAAATTTTGAAAATAACCTATACAGCAAAAGTCATTCAGCTGCATAGCAATGTTCGTGTTTCCAAAGTCATAACAATGGTAAACGTAATCATCATCTGCTTTTTGTCTGGCCCAGCAATGTATCCAGGAAAATGTGCAGTTCACTCATAAAATATGGCATAGCTCTCAAACTTTGGCTGATCAATTAAGGATCCCAAACAGGGACGTCATTTGGGGGTCACCAGGGATCGCAACTGCGACCCCTGAGGACTCCCTTGCTATCTCTGTGGTCTCCCTAGCGACTTCTAAAAAACTATGTATATATATATTTTTTTAATGTTTTAATGTAAGCTCCTGGGCTGGCTGTGGCCAGTGCCATGTGGCTCGTTGTTTCTGGAGCGGCTGGCTTTCTTGTTCAGGCCTCTTAAAAAACGGGGTTGCACTAGTGTTACACTTTGAGTAGTGACCCTAAATAATAATGAATAGGAATAATACATCATTTGTCTTTTTGGAATTCTATACAATAATTGATAGCCTCATTAAAGGATTATTTGAGGCACACTTCAGAGGGAGAGTCCCTGATTTAGTCTGTTCTTAAACACCTCAACTCAGCCTTTCATCCTTATGAGGTCGATAAATGAGTACCAACACTAGTTGGATGATATTGTATGTATATTTGTTCTATATGAAGCTCTTAAGCGTAAGTGCTTTATAATTACACATCATTATCATTTGACTTTGGATGACTTCTTGCATTCACAGAAATGTGCTAATATGGGCTTATACACACTGATATTAATGATACATATGGTGATCCATTCTTGGATGAAATGTATATCACATTATAGTAATATCGTAACCATATTTTTCGCTGTGTACGTAGGAACAAGGCTATGTGATGCCCCTTGTTTTATCAAGGTACGAAAAGGTAGTGTTCATTCTCTTCCCGTGATGTTGCTTTGGGGTCGGGTCAAATGACATCACTTCCTGTGATGTCATCAGCGGTCAAGGGTCGTGTGCTGTCACTTCCACTACCCCTGGCATTTTGGTGAAATGACGTCCCTGATCCCAAATACCACCATGAGTTTCTAGCAGGCTTCAGGATCGGCTCCTCCCAATCCTTTGCATTTTTAAACATATTTAAAGCCATATGGGGAAGGCCAATTTCAAATAGAGTTGCACCACTACTCTCCTGGAGTCTGCTCTCTTGCTCACAGGGCTTGAAATATTTATTAAAAGAAAAACACAAAACTTACTACGTTCTGCTAAAAGGCTACCTATATTAAAATAACATAAATCTGTATTAATACAGTCCTGGCCAAACTCCTTTTTACTGGAATCAATTATGGTACAAGGGATTTGAAAACATAAATCTCTTGGATATGTAGTTGATTCAGATTGGTTTGATGTCATCATATAATGGTGCAATATAAAATTGATCTCAGTATCAACCACATAATATCTAAAGTCAAAATATTGAATTTGTATTAAACACACTGTAATTGTGCACAAATATAACACTTTTTCATTGCATTGGGTTTCTTTGTAAAAAAATAGACTTTTGCATTTGTCCCAAATAGCTTTCTGTGGGGAGAATCAAAGGCAAACAATGACTGCCTGAATTCAAAGTGAGAGGTACTGAAAAGTTGAACTGCTTCTTCAAGTGTGACAGAAGAAATAAAGCAAGTGCATACACTGCGGTGTCCCACAGGGATCTTGTATTGCTCCTACGCTATATAATCTCTTCACAAAGCCTCTTTTTGATAAACTTGATGAACTAGGAATCGCATATACAAATTATGCCGACGATACCCAGGTGCTCCTTCCTTTAACAGGCTCATATCACCAAAACGCTACAGCCCTTAGGCAAATCTACTCCACTATCCAATCGTGGATGGCCACAAACGGCTTATGCCTCAAAGGGGATAAGACTGAGATTCTTATTCTGGGCCAAAAGGCCACACTAGCCAAGTTAGACTGTCTCTACTCAAACTTTAACATCAACAACTGCATCATCCCAGTTCTATCCTCTGTTAAAACTTTAGGGGTCCACATTATCTATGAACAAGCAAGTCAGCGCTATTGTCTCTGCCTCTCCCTTAAGTACTAAATTCATCAACACCATCAAACCCTTCTTAACCAAGGAAAATTGTCTCTCAATAGCCAGAACAACCATAGGCGCAAAGCTTAACTACTGCAGTGCGCTCTTAGCCGGCACCTCCTTAAAAAACCTAAACAGACTCCAAATCACCCAAAAGAACTCACTAAGAGTAGCATTAAGCATTCCAAAAAGAGACCACATCTCACAAGCAAGACAGTCTGCTCACTGGCTCCCAGTCAAAGAACGCATCACATTCAAAATTCTCACTACCACACACAAGTGCATCAAGCGTACAGCTCCGCCCTATCTGTCAGACACACTCTACAAATCCATTTCATCCAGGCCCACCAGAACATGCTACTCCAACCAACTCACTGTACCGCGCATTAACAGGACTAAAGCAGGAGGGATAGGCTTCCCTTATCTAGCCCCAAAACATTGGAGCGCGCTCCCCTCTGCCCTCAGAGCAGAAACGTCTCTCCCTTTAGAAAACAACTTAAAACTGCTCTCTTTAACTAAAAACACTCGATACTTTATGTTTCACAAACTGTCCTATGCAAACTGTACACATTTTCTTTTATTCCTATATGTGTTTTGTATGTGTAACTAAGTTCTGATCACTCTCTGTAACAAGTGCCACGATGCCCCTGGGCTGTTGCGCACTCTACAGATGTGAATAAATAAATAAAATGACATTTTATAATGGACAGTAGCTGATACAAGGCATCTGGACTGTCTCAATGTAAAGTTAGAGGCACCAAAAGAATTTACATTTTCACCAGTCACTTGCTTCCTTGAGAGACAGCACTCAACACATTGTGAAGACGGTTCTACAAATTAAACCATCAGAGGAACAATATGGTGCCTTGGGAACATTTCACATAAAAGAACGTGTCTGAATAACTTTAAGTGGAATTTGTTTTCATTAAAAAAAAGTGTCTATCACAATGGAACTGAACATCCAATTATACCAAAGCCCAAGTGGGCCATTTGAATCAGCAAAGAAATAACCTAGCCTGCCCTTTTGAAATAGTTATGTCAAACAATGCATTAAGACAATGTATTGACCTGTGATTTTCTAAACGAATCTATTATTAGCTTCTAAATGTACCACAGCTTATTGATAGTGGATTGTGTTGTGCAATGCATTTTATCCACATCATGTGATGTAATGTCGAATGTCGACCCCCCCAGTCCCATTTAGCCCCTTCTGTTGCCCCTCAACCCCTTTAACTGCCCCAGGCCTGTTATGCCACTTTTTATGATCCCCCAGTCCAATTGAGCCCCTTTAGCTGCCCTTTAACCCTTTTACCTGCACCCAGACCTGTGTTGCCCCCTTCCTTGACCCACCAGTACAATTCAGCCCCTTTTGTTGCCCTTAACCATTTTAACTGCCCCCAGACCCGTTTTGACTATTTACATGACCTCAGTCCCATTTAGCCCCCTTTGTTGCCCCTCAACCCCTTTAACTGCCCCATGCATGTTTGCCCCTTTTCCTGATCCCCCAGTCCCTTTAGCCCCTTTTGCTCATCCTCACTCCTTTAGCCCGTTTTAACGCCCCAGACCCATTTAGCCCCTTTTCTTGTCCCAGTCCCTTTTAGCTCCTATTCTTTCCATGGCCCCTGTTCTTGCCCTCTTTAGACCCTTTTCTTGCCCCAGTACCTTTTAGCTCCTATTCTTTCCACGGCCCCTGTTCTTGCCCTCTTTAGACCCTTTTCTTGCCCCAGTACCTTTTAGCTCCTATTCTTTCCATGGCCCCTGTTCATGCCCTCTTTGGACCCTTTTCTTGTCCCAGTCCCTTTTAGCTCCTATTCTTTCCATGGCCCCTGTTCTTGCCCTCTTTAGACCCTTTTCTTGCCCCAGTACCTTTTAGCTCCTATTCTTTCCACGGCCCCTGTTCTTGCCCTCTTTAGACCCTTTTCTTGCCCCAGAACCTTTTAGCTCCTATTCTTTCCATGGCCCCTGTTCTTGCCCTCTTTGGACCCTTATCTTGCCCCAGTCAGTTTTAGCCCTTGCTGTTAACTCCCCAACCCCTTTTGCTCATTTGCTTGCCCCACCCCCTTTTCTTGGACCCCAACCAGGCCCCTCCCCTGTTCGCATGGCCATTTCCCAGTCTAGGCTCGTGCTTGACCCCCAGGCTTGGCCCTGCACATAAATTCCCTGGCTCCCCCAGCTCTATGTATAGATTATACAAAAAGCATACATGATGAATCCCTTGTGCATGAGTGTAACTTACAGGTATGAAATGTATGTATGAATACATACAGTAAGCACTTACATGTTTCTCCCCAGGGAAGGCCCGCTTATGCCGATCTGGATGTGCCATAGAGTGGCGAAAGGTGGACAGTGCGAATGTTGGACAACATCCACACAGTCATTACTTGCATGGTTAGTAACAAACAGTTCTAAATGCATTCCTACGCTTATCTGCACAACTAGCTAACACCTAATAGGTAAAGGCTTAAGTGCTGCAGTAAATGTGGTAAAGTGCTCCAATTTGTGTGCGTAGGAAATGACAGCAGTCATGGGAAACATTTGCAGGCGAGGAGAAAAGAGTCATAGTGAATTCTGTTACATTCCTTTTAGTTAAGTTGTGCCTGCCATAGATATGGTTTTCTATGAATACCATGTCAAGTTGTAATTAACAAGACATACAGTCAAGTATGAAATGTGCGATTCCTTACCTTTGTCAATTACCTTTATAAATGAATCCCCTAATGAATACTCAGACAAGCGTATCCTGCAGAGAGGTGGCTGTGCACTAAACATGCAGTGGTTTGAATGTGGCTTACAGGTTGGTATGCCTTCCAATCATCACCCAAGCACATGCTGGGGTCATTTGAATTGCATTTGTGAAGCTAATATATAATGGCGGAGGAAAGGTGACCAATGGACATATCCTTAGAAAGCAACTTAAAGAGATGCATGGAACAATTACACAGAAATGGCTAAACAGCCTCGGGTGCATAGGAATGCATAAAGCAATATAACATGTTAGACATCTGGACTATTGGGCTAGCAGTAAAATGGGGAGGGTATAAAATATAAACTTGTCGCGGCCCCCGATTGAGGGAAGATTTCCTCCGTATCACACACTGCCTTCTCGACATACTGCTTCCTCTGCTGTGGCAGAGTTTATCCTTGACTGAAGGGAGGCATTCAAAACCACGGGAGATATTCGAGACAGACAGCCTGATAATCTCTGCAGAGTGTTGTTGGAATGAAAACCTTTGTTTTGTTAAAACATGCCTTGCACCTTCCTGAGACAGTAAGATTTCTTTTAAAAGAGCCGCAAATTGGAAAGTATGTTTCTTTCTATTTTTGCAGGTTGGATGGAATAGTGAGAGTGCATGTGCAGACCTTCTATTGTTTTTGCTCGAGGAACCTACATGTTACACCAAGATTACTTCAGAGGGTACGTAAACCTTCTCTGCAGAAGGCACTTTAACACTCTGAACTATCTTACTGTGATGGGAATTTACATTTCCCTAGATTGATTAGATTCATTTGTATTTGTACTTAAGTATATTTGATCAACTACTGATTAATTATATTCAGCTAACTATTTTTATAGACTCTTTTCAATTCCATCCTAGGTATATTTTCTAATAGATAAAAAATGTGAACCTATCTGTTTGACAAATTTATAGTTAAGTAGGCGATACCTCTTAACAAATTATGCTCTTTGGGCAATGGTACCCTTTTCTGAGGGCCCTTCCCCATATGTTGTGTGAAAAACCTGAGTTTATTCTCCCTGCAAGACCTTGAGAATCCCTTATTCAGTTGGTCAGGGGAGGGCTAGCGCTCTCAGATCCAAACCCTGGAGGTGGACGAGCAAGGGAGGATCACCTGGGTAGGGGAGCCCGGGGTTATGCTCGACGGAATGCCCAAAGGGAGACGCGGTGTTATACCGAGGAGGAAGGTGAGGGGGACGAAGTCAGTCAGGTTTTCCTTGGCTATTTCATTTCTACCTCCCTTCCACCCACAGAAGCTCCCTTGATAAAATCCAATTACCCCTACACCTCTGGTAAACCAACTAGGATCCCAAACCTTGTCACCTTCAGAAACCATCTTTCTCAGAATCCATGTTGTCCCGTTTTCTACCCGTCTACTCCCAATCATTCTTCTTCACGTCCTCTGATAATTCATTCCCGAAAACCCAATCTACATTGGTAAAACACTGCCGTTCCCACAATCCCCTCCAGTAATTTCATGATCCCAGTTATTCGCATTTACCTCAAAACTCACCCATCCGAGATCACAAAAAACCCTCTAACACAAGGATTAGAATTCCATACAACACCTTTTCCCCATCTTCTTCCATAGGACATTCAAAGACACTGCCCCTCTTTCTCCGACACAAGCACTTTAGTGCAATACCACAGACAACGTACTAATATGCAACCTGTTTACTTAACATGTCCTGACGTAAGGGTCAGGGAGAGCCAGGCAATTAACCTGAATCACACACATCTGACAACCCTCTCCCTTACCCACAGGGATAAAATGTGGAGAAAGAGAGCACAGTACGAGCACGGCAGACAGCAAGAAGAGATGGCTAACCAGGCCCAGCAGTTCAAGAGAAGAAGAAAGGCAGCAGGAATCGAGAGGATGGCGAGGAGTGAAATTACGTTGCCCTTTTCATCCCATCCTCGTGAACCCTTTGTGGAAAAGAGAATAAGACCGCGAACAATAGCTGAAGTGTCTTGTAGCAGATGTCAATGGTACACGTGCCAAGTTTATGCTGATAAGCAGTAGCAAAGGGAGCTCTCGCGACCGTGGTACTGGCCTTGACTCCATTGAAGTCGAAAACCAAGCCCTTCATCACAGCCGGTGAGTCAAGGGGAGAACCGATAACAACCGGGCTGTGTTGAATGAGAATCGCAAAGTGGCACGTTTGAACCAAGTTCATTGAACTGTGAAAAGTTTTAAGGGGAGACCAGCTGTAGAGGAAAACCGGCACCACGTGGGTGCTAACTCAAGACACTCTGGTTGATCCCCATCAGAGCGAAACTATGGGTACCAGAAGGCAGTGGGAGAGTCGGCAAAAGAGGTCAAAGTGGGCCTACAGGAGGTCTAGTAAAATCCCCATACAATCTAAAGACTTAGATCTAAGAACTGTAGAGAAAGTAAGGGAAATGAATCCCGCCTTGTGAGAAAGCAAGGGAAGTGAATCCTGCAAATGATGAAAAGCAAAGTGAATGTGAAGTTGATAATAATTAACCTGACCAACGGATGCTGACGAGAAGGGGGCAAGTCTAAAGTCCCAAGAAACAGTTGGTTGACAAAATGTGAACCTGGCCGAGGGATGTCTACTATGAACTGTTTAAAAAGACATTGGGCCTCATTACGACCCAGGCGGTAAGTTACCGCCTGGGTCGTACCTTTACCACCATGGCGTAAACTACGTTTACGCCATGGTGGTTGGCGGACTTACCGCCCCATTCCGAGGTTGGCGGGGCGGTAAGTCCCCAATCCCCATTTACCCTTCCCCATTCCCATTTTTGCCCCATAGGGCATAATGGGAGTGGGGAAGGCGTTAATTACGCCACCGTAAATTACGGTGGCGTAATTAACAACAAGGTCCCTTAGCGCCATGGATTTTAATCCTCCATGGCGCTAAGGGACCTCGGAATCAGGCGGTAAGGGTCGGCGCTGTTTACGCCGCCGTAAACCCCTTACCGCCTGGGTCCTAATGAGGCCCATTGACATTTACGAAGGGTCTGAACCCCGAACGAGGGAGATCGAGGGATGAATGTATCACCCAAGAAAAGCCATAATTAACCCGGTGGAGGGAGGCTGAAAGAAGAGGGGTCAGCGCCCGGAAGAGAGGTACCCAAGGGTGAATCCATCACCCAAAAGAAAACGTGACAAGGAACTTTGTGAATGTTTAGTGTTTTGTTAAAGTAACTATCAGGCCCCTTGGAATCAAGAGACATAACCACATTACGACCCAGGCGGTAAGGGGTTTACGGCGCCGTAAACAGCGCCGACCCTTACCGCCTGAGTACGAGGTCCCTTAGCGCCATGGCGGATTTAACACCTGCTTTTAGCAGGTGTTAAAATCCATGGCGCTAAGGGACCATGGAGTTAATTACGCCACCGTAATTTACGGTGGCGTAATTAACCCCTTCCCCACTCCCATTATGCCCTATGGGGCAAAAATGGGAATGGGGAAGGATAAATGGGGATTGGGGACTTACCGCCCCGCCAAACTCGGAATGGGGCGGTAAGTCCGCCAACCACCATGGCGTAAACATAGTTTACGCCATGGTGGTAAAGTCACGGCCCAGGCGGTAACTTACCGCCTGGGTCGTAATGAGGCCCAATGTCTTTATGATTAGAATGTATTCCCTGATGAAATGAAGTGTTGCCTTGCTCTCAGAAGTACATATTTGACTGAAGAAATACAAATTCAAATAAAGCACAGCGTTTCTTGAATATTTGTAAAGTTATGCAACTTTGCTAGAGCAAAATAAGAGGGTCCTGAAAGATTTTTGTGTGTTGCCCAAAGTTACCAAATGCCCCTTTAACACATGGATCCCCCTTTTCCAGTCCTAGCAGTTTTAGCCAAACTGTATGCAGACTGTTGAAACTTGTAGACTCTTGGGAAAAGAGAATGCAATGGGTTATTAACACAAATCCAGGCCAAGATAAAGGTGAGATGAGAAGGAACAAGCTAGAAACTATGGTGCAACTGCCCAAACACACTGAATTGTACACTGAATTTTAAAAGTTTTACAGTTTTCAGAATTGCCTTGTGATAATTACCTTATTATTTTCTTTTTGATCACCTGGGAATATGTTTTATATTCGCACCCGGGAAATGTGCTCAGCCAGTCAGGAAGCTGGAAACGTGGGGGAGAACACAGTGTACCATCTGCGTTTCTTCAGCCCCCCCCCCCCGAGGCCCTTCCGTGGGTGAGTCCCTCCCTTTTGCCTCCCGACACCTCTACCATCTCACCAACCCCAAAGACATCCCTCACCCTTCCCCTGCTCCCACCCTCCCTCACCACTTAGCTGCTGGACCGAGGCTTTGTGCTCCAGTCCTGGCGTTCTGCCCGGCCCGCAGCTGCTAAGTCTATTTTCTATTAAAAATGGTGGCAGCCATCTCGGTTTTTCGTTTTGTATACTGGAATTGGGCTTGTGCAATGGGCACGCAGCCTGTCGCCAGTAAAAGAAAATAATAAAAAAAACATTTAACACTCCGGGCAAACCTGGGGTGCGAATAGCAATCACCCCTGTTTAGGGGTGCGTACAGGGCCGATAACGGCCCTGCCAGGGACGTCATTTCACCAAAATGCCAGGGGTAGCGGAAGTGACATCACCCGACCCTTGACCCTCTGATGACATCACAGGAAGTGATGTCATTAGACCCCGCCCCAAAGTGATATAGCGGGTAGCGATGGTACACGACATTTCACCCGTTGAAAAAACAGGAAGTGGCATCACATAGCATTGTACACTATGAAAAATATAGTTATGATATCACTATATGATGTACATTCATACAAGAATGGATCGCCATATGTATCATTAAGTTCAGTGTTTATTGGCCCGTATTACCAAATGACTGTGTATGCAAGCAGACGTCCATGACCAAATGAGAAGCGTAAGTGCTATATAATAACACATCATTAAGCGCTTTATATAGAAAAAATATACACCCAATATCACCCAACCTCTGTTGGTACTCATTTATCGACCTCAGAAGGATGAACGGCTTAGGCTTAGTGAGGCGTTTAAGAACAGGCTAAATCAGTGACTCACCCCCCTGAAGTGTGCCTGAAATAAACATTTAATGAGGCCAGCAATTACTGTATAGAATTCCAGAAAGACACATTATTTGGTATACCTATTCTTTCTTATTTAGGGTCAGTGCTGAAAGTGTTAGAAGAAAAATAAGAACAAGTGCCTCAAGTCTTTTTTTTTAAGGGGCCTGAACAAGAAAGCCAGCCACCCCAGAAGTAAAGAGCCACAGCCCAGGAGCTTGCATAACTTAAAAAAAATAAAAAAATAAAAATTTTTTTTTTTTTTTTTTTTAGTAGAGGTCGCAAGGGACACCACAGAGGTCGCAAGGGACACCACAGAGGTCGCAGTTGCGACCCCTGGCGACCCCCAAATGACGTCCCTGGGCCCTGCCTAAGCTCGGGCGGCAGGCCGTTGCCGGCCCGGTACGCCTCCCTAAGCATGGGTGATTGCTAAATTATCCAGGTGGCTCAGTAGACCAATGCAAATTCTACAGAGATCTGTGTTTGACTTCATGATTGCAGGTCCGTAAGCCCCAGATCCTAGTGAGGTTGATAAAAAGCATACAATTATGTTGGATATGCATAAATATCTATCTATTATCAGCGGCAGGAGGCCCTGCTCGGGGGAGCACATTGTTATGGCATTATACTGCTGACTTTTTCACCTGAATAATGTGAATAGTTTCTAGGGTTCCGATGTAGACCTCCCATTCCTGGACTTCGTTCGGCAGACAGTGCATCATTCTCTGCTGTTGGTTGGTGCTTTTATACAGCTGTTCTGTGTCCATGTCCTGCCAGAGTTCTTTCTTCCAGCCATCCTGCTCTTTCTGGATCACATCCACATTCTGCCAGAGAAGGCTGAGGTTCTTCACCAAATCCTCACAGCTAATCAAGCAAAGGGGAGACACACATGGGTTACAAAAAAGAAAAACAAGATAAAGTGCTTAGCTATGAAACAGCTTTTTCTAAAATGTCCTATATCTGTCACAGGCTATAAACCACTGAAAGGGCCTCCTGTGTGATGTAAGGCTTTGCTCACTATTTTGGATGATTAATTACAAAGCTCAAGGTCAGCAACAAAGAGTTGAAGACCTCAGCAAGTTGTGGCTGCAGTAGACTCTGGGCCAAAGGAGATATCCGAAAGACCCATAGTATATGTATTCTAAAATAAGGATTTCTTGCTCCTTTTTGTTTTTTAATGTTCAATGAAGGTATGCAGTGAATAAACAGAAGGTGGTATTACAGTCCAAGGAGAGAGCTGTAGCAGGTGTCTTCAGCCAAGCTATGGGCCCAAGGCAAAGCCAAGGGCACATAATGAGGGTAATCACGCATAATGAAGGCAAGGTAGGATAACACCTGTTGCAGCCCTCCACAGGCTGAAATGTCATGATAATATGGCAAAACCATAAAATCAGTGTAAAAACAAAAGAAAAGAGTTGGTGAATGTGACTGCAATCCTGGAGTTAGGGATTGTAAAGTTGGAATGTTGACGATCCGAAACACTGAGGAGTGAGGTGGAAAGTTGGGAGTGAAACAGCATGACTTGCAACAGTGGCAAATCCCTACTGCTGATTGAATGGCTTAAAATGGCTTGCCAACATTCCAGTGTTATAATTAATCAATAAGCCGCTCGGTTTTGGGGGCCTTAACATGGGTCCTGTTACTATTACCAAGTGTTAAATACTGAAACCAAAGGAGGTATAGCTAGTAGCACACCAGCGTACATTTTGGGTTGTCAATAGCTTCTTCTTTAAAGTTGTATGATGTCACATTAGGCATTTCACTAGTTCAAAAAAATACAAATCAAAATAAGCATCATGGAAAACAGAAAGGAACGACTTCTAATCCCTTCTCAATTTCCATGGCACCCATCGACAACAGAGGGAAAGGACAATGCAGGATTCTGTATCGGCTTGAGTGGCAGCCAGAAGAAATTCAACAGAGTTAAGTAGTTGAGGAAGGCAGAACCATGGTGAGAGTGAGGGGAAATATGTTGTGGGTAGAGTGAAGTGTGGCAGGGGGTCATGGCAAATGGTGAACTCTGGGATGAAAGGTGGCTATGTCCCACTGATTTGGGGTCTTGAAAGGTGAGCCCATACCATGAGGTAAGACTTGCCTTTCTAGCCCCCTGATTGATTAGGAGGCACAACTAAGTGACCTCCCAAGTGCTTATGGACATTAGCACCTTGGATTGGCCGTACAGTGAATTAGGCTGCTCCGATGGAGAGCTGTATTAACTGGCACAAGTCTGTGTTCGGAGCATCATGAGAGCTATGGACCACAATCTGCCTCCCACCAACACCAGAACTCACTTATTGAAAACTGGTGTGCCAATGTCTTTAAAAAAAACTCTACTTGTTGGTAAAGTGTGGCTGTGCCTTCTGATCTGGAATCTGCTTTCCCTGTGTATTACTTCTGCATAATTAACACTGAAAATGGACTTCATTATACAGGATGCAGCAAAGCGAAGGAGTAAGTACGTTTATTTTTTTTAAAGACCTTAGCACCTA
Source organism: Ambystoma mexicanum (assembly GCF_040938575.1). Classification (NCBI taxonomy): domain Eukaryota; kingdom Metazoa; phylum Chordata; class Amphibia; order Caudata; family Ambystomatidae; genus Ambystoma; species Ambystoma mexicanum. The sequence continues at coordinate 337,998,810 of NC_090931.1, read as the reverse complement.
TGTCTTGTTAGTGTGGGTGACATTGATACAATATCCATCAGGGTGTGTTGTTCCTGCCAGCAACTGCACTGAGAGGTTCTTGTTGACAGTCTTCTTTGTGCTCATGCTCTTAACTTGAGCAGGTGGGCTCTTCCTGCCAGGACGGCTCAACCTGAGGGGTATTATTGCCTCATTTTTCTGGTCTTAGTAAAGCCTGCTAAAATTAAAATATACCTGTCATCCACCTAATAGCAATACAATCTCCAATATCACTGAGAGATAATGGATTTTAATAATAAGCAATGTTATTGTTGCAGAGGTTAAGGAAAAGAAGAATACATTCACAGTAGAATTCATTTGAATAATACATCCCAGATAATCATTCATTCCACCACATATAACACAATCCAAGGAAGTTGAGGATAACTAGAAAGCAACATCTAGCTGGGGAAAAAGACCAGTGGTAATAATAAGTATTACTAAGTAATGTACATTACGTTCAATAGTTATTCAAATGGATAAATGTACTGCAGTGGGAAAACAATGTGAGTGTTACCACTATGTTTCAGTTCAGTGCTGCCTTCTTCAGGTAGTATAAGTGTGAGGAAGGCGGGAGCCAAAACATTTTAACATATAACACTATTTCTCAACTGTGACCTCAAGTTGTCAACAGTTTTCGTTTTACCTTTTTAGGATGCATAAACATTCATTTAAAATGCTGGAATTCATACATTCAACAAGGCAGCTAAAAGGTTAATTCAGGAGAAGTGGGAAAGTAATTTGATCTCAGCTTTGCGTCTTCTAATCTCAAAGGCTACACATATAATCACGAGCAAAAGCTTTCCCCAAAATCATGTGGGTCAAAATCCAATCCAGAAGCCTTGGATTGATTTAATATAGGTCGTCTCCATCCCACCCGTGTACTGTGTTTATAGAAACTGCAATATGAATTAAGACTAGAAATGTGACAATAATGCATGTGGTCATTGCCTACAGATCCTGTGGGCTTAACTTTAAGATGAGATGGATATTTTACATGTTATGATTATGATTATATAAAATAATTAAATATACTTTTATACTATAATTATGTATACATATAAAATGACCACCAGGTGAGACACAAACTGAGATTAGCCTCTTCACAACTTGCATGACTGGCTGGTGAACTAAATCCAACCCCCAACAAAGAAAAGTTTATAGGAGGCAGCATACCATCTGACCAATGAGTACCCAACAGCTAACTGGAGCAGTAGATATCTGCCTCTCCACCTATCAGTATGGTGGGCGGGGCCGTTAACAGTTCTCCTTTAATCCAGATGCCCTCTCCCACAGCACTGGTCTGGCCATTGGGCTTAAGGTCCTGAAGTAATTCAGAGGTTTCAAGACATCAGACTGTCTACCTGCCTGCCTGAACTGCACTGCACTGCACTGCACTGCACCGCTGGAGCCGAGGAGCACTGTGCCTCAGCCCCATCTCCATCATGTGAGAATCCTCTTCCCAGGAATCACACTGGGAATTCCAAAACCATGTATCCATCCCATGGCAATTCCATGCGCTGGTTTTTTGAGGGAGCTACAACCCCATGCATTGGAAAATGTTGAGAAATTGGTCACATACTGATCTAAAATGGAGAAATCCACAACAGTAGTTTCGAGCAGTTCTTGCAGTTCTTTCAAATCCTTGGCTTCATTTTGAAGGCTCTTGACTTGTTTGCTGAAGTTTCCTATCAGGCCGAAGGCTTTCTCTGTCCCACACTTCATGACATATACTTCAGACTTTTCTATTTCATTTCCCAGAACATCAAGTTTATTTTGGAATTGACCAAGGTCCTGTAAAGTGAAGAAAACATATATATCACATTTATGAGGTGATTGAGGGCTTACATACTGAAACACAAAATAATCATAAAAAGTGCAAATTAGTCACAATGTTCACAACTGTACTCCTAGTCCACTGTCCGATTAAACCCAAATGTAAGGAGGAAAAAGTAAGGGACATGGGAGTAAGTATAAATATCATGGTAAGGAAAGTCAACAAGCACACGGATTTAACATTTTTACAAATCTGTTTTTTAAAAGTCACCTCCGAATCCTATGGGGATCAGCAGAACACACAAGAGCCCGTAGTCAGTAGTTGAACATCTGTATTGAATGTGTCAGGATGGGTGTGGAAAAGACCTATAGATCCAACTGGCAGCAAACTGCAAATAATAATCTGTTTTTTCTCACTGTCCAAGGCATAACCCCCAGCAAGCTCACCGATCCATTTCTTTCTAAAGAAAGCCTCTCCTACAGAGTTGGAGATCCAGGCCTCGGAAAGTGCTGGACTTTTCACTAAAGAGGGGTTCGTCCACGGTCTAGCTCTTCCCTCACTCGTAGGCTGGGCTAGAGACCAGAAGTACGACACCAGCTGCAAACATTGTGCTCTTTTATAGGGCTCCAAATTAGTTGGATTAGTCATTTAATGTCTGATTGGTTAGCCACCTGTCTTTTTTTGCCCCGCGAACGTGGTTAATTATTCCTCGTGTATCAGTCTCATTTTAAATGAGGCAGTACGTTAAATGGAGGCATAATAGCGAGGCATGATGCCTTTACACCTCCGTAGAATGTTCCGCCCCATTTTGCAGCACTGACGATGTGGAGGAGTGGCACAGAGCAGAGATCGGATCTCTGTTGTGCATTCCTCCTCTATCCCATGAGGGTACCCTGTTCTATGCCTGCATGAGATTTTCATGAACGTGTTCCACAAATGGATTCCTATGAACTCTGCCGCAGTTTTACACTTGGTCAAGACCATGTGGATTCCATAGGAATAAATTAATAAACACAACCTGCAAAGCAAATTTGCCTGTGGCGATTGCATTTCCATGATGCAGAGTGAAAAAAATGAAACAGTAAAAGCGAGTTAGCCTTGCTTTTACTGTTTCCCTGCCCACTCTGCCTCTTGGACTTTAAACATTCTATGCAGGGATCCCCACAGCACGTAAGTGCTAACAGTGGGAGTCCCATACATGCAATTTATGATTTTTGGAAAATGACACTGCATGTGATATTCCTAGTGCCCTCAATGATGATTGGCTCTGACTTATTACTGTGCCCCTAGTGTCGTGGCTATTAATTAAGTGCTATGCAGTGGTGGCTGAGGGCTTAGGAGGCTCATCAGCCATTTTAATGTCTGGCTTTGCAGTTATGCTGCCCAGTGTTGGTCCTCTGGATCTAAGCCTCACTGAGTCACTGCAGTTCAGTAGCAGGGTAAGTAGATCTGCCTATAGGGTGCTTGTGAACAGGAAAGGAAGGATGCTTCTTGATGAACGGGTAAGGGACATCTGTGGTGGCAGCCATGGCTCCTAGGTGGATTTCGTTTGAGAACAGTTGATGGAAGTAAGGCTTCCCTAAGAGCCATTCTAGGGTATTAAGTATTGAATATGATTATATATTTGTGCATGTATGCGCTCATTTCCCATAATGCCTCAAGTTAGTCGATTTGTCATAGTTATTCACAAAAACTCATTATTTCTTTTTTTCCAAATAGTATTTAATTGTGCTGTGAACGTTTCCTAAAGCTAAAAACATACACGTGTTTCAATCTGGACAGTCTTCCTCAAGGCTAAACAGTGGCAACTATAATATGTATAATAAATTGATTCTTACGTTTCACCGGTATTCAGTGCTTCCTATCAGGTTAAACAAGGAATACGTTTATGTACCCATGAATGGGCTGGGACCAGATATACCCTTTGGTACAGCAGATTTCCATGAATGTACTAGTGTTCTGTCCTTATTCTTCTGGTCATTCCATGAAAATATATATGAATGCCGTGTTTGACTGCAGCATTCTATGGGGGAAAGTCTAGTCTAGAGTCTAGTATCTGTATGCTCACACTTACAACTACAACTATTAATAATTGAAATAGACTTCCTGACATCAGTGCATTGGTGCCAAGGTAGAGACAGTGGGCAGCATTTCACTTTCAAGAAATTAATTAATGAAAATACAGGACTCTGCGCCAACAACTCAAGTTGAGTTAAATCTTAGATTATGCTTTATTGATCATCCATGACCATTGAGCCCATAATTGATAACATGTTTCGGCTCCACTGAGCCTTTTTCAAATCCGGGCTACCCATAATTATAATATAGGACATACAATATATCATAGTCAAAAAACAATTTGTATGAACGACATCATAAAGTATAACATAATACCAGTTTTCAAATATCGTGACCACAAAATATGCATAATAACATGAAAGAAATTAGACAGAAAAACAAGGATGGGCAAAAGGGAAGGGTTCATGGGTGTAGAAAAATAGGCAAACATATCATAATACATTGTTATGTTTGAGTAGACAGAAAAAGAGCACAAAAAACAGAAACAAAAACACAAACAAAAAGAAAAAAGAACCCATTAGTAATCATTATTCTTCAATTCATTGAATAATATAACCAAATTCTGCAATGGTCCCTTGAGACAAACTGACAACTTGGTGGATGTCCTTACCCGAAATTTGATGTAACCAGTTCTTATGACTATTTGTCCATGTAGTAGTAACGGGGTACAATCCCCAATATCAATCTAAACAAAAAATGTAAGTAGCGAAGGTAAATAAAACTGATTGTCCAATTTAGAATATACATTAATTGTGTATATCAAGGTTGCCTGTGGCAACTAGGCATTTTCATGAGAATAAATCCCGCCCTTCACCAAACGGGCAAAACAACTCTTCTTAATGGTCACAGGCCATTTCTGCCTTATTCAAAACAATTCATTATAAGTTCCGTAGTGAAGACAATTGTAATTAACCATCATTACGTGAAATGATGACGCATTTCCAATTATAGAACACGTATATCAAGTACGGAAAGCACAACATATAGCTTATTTTGTTGCTACTCGTCAAGTACCATTAAAGCTAAATCTCATTGAAAAGTAAACCATGAGATAAGCGGTCCTCTCTTACCAGTTCCTGGAACACAAACAGTCACACGCGTCGGCAGGTAAGCCGAACGCTTACCAGGTATGCCTTCTTATACTAGGCGTCATCACTGTGCGCGGTTACCACGGCGACGCAAGGACAAGCGTCGTCATTGAAAACCGCATTCTATCCCCCAGCATTCTACAAATTACATATGCTATATAATTCAAAATATTTGAATAAAGCCTGAGAAACTAACAAAGCATGTATACGCTTCTCCTGACCCAATTTATATTTGTTGAATACTTAAATGGTTACTATCACAGTAATGTATAATCACGGGCACTAATGCACCTAACTACAAAAGGTTGGTGAGCATTACACGCAACATTCAAATAACATACTGAGCTACCAATTATGATGGGGTATCCCTTTAACAACACCCTGAAATACATGTAACCTCCTAATAAACAATGAGCCGTGTTCTAAATCAAGTATAACAATGAAAATTATTCGAGCTTGAGAAGCCAGATTGCAATGTACTACATCTCACAAGAATGAAACCATTTCATTATCTGTATTAAGTCCTGTATTTGTCGAATTGAAGTAACAAATTGCTCTTGCTTCCGCTTGTCGTAACGCCTTCACTCTGTCACCACCTCTTTTGTTCAAGGATACTTGTTTAAGACCAATGAATCTAATTTCCGATTTGAGATGTAGCTGATGTGTTTTTTGCCAATGTTCCGCTAACGGAAGTGATGGGTCTTGACTGCCAATTTTGGCTAAATGTTCACGGATACGGATTCTCAACTGTCTCTTGGTGCTACCAATATATAGTTTATGGCAGACACAGATGATGCCTACAAAAGTTGTTTTGCAATTAATTCCTTGTTTAATGATCCAACATTTTCCATTTTTATCTTCGAATTCCGTTGTTCTTTGGTATGCATATTTACATTGTGGACAGACTCCACATTTCCTGAAACCAGAAACTTTCTTGTGTAACCATGTACCTTGAGTAGTGCTCTCAATGTCCGGTAATAACGATGGACTAAGGATAGATTTAAGTGTATTTGCTCTTCTGAAGGTAATGCGTGGATGATCACTCACAAACTCACCAATATGACTGTCCAATTTAAGTAGGTACCAATGTTTGTTCAAAATTTTTCGTAATCTCTGGTGGTCTGAACAATATTGAGTGATAAAGCTAATCGGCATGTTAGCTTCCAAATTATTCCCTTGTCTCTGTCTCAAAGTATCCTGCTGCTGCATCAATTTGGTTCTCTTATATGCTTTACTTATGTCTTTTTGGGCATATCCCCTCCTTCTAAAACGTCGTTGTAATAGATTACATTCCTCTTCAAATTTTAAGTTACTATTACAATTTCGTCTCGCTCTGATATATTCACCCAATGGTATATTGGTGATAGTTGGTCGAAAATGACAACTTTTAGCATGTAATATTGAGTTAACTTCAGTTGGTTTTCTGAATGTAGTTGTTTGTAGTACTTGATCTTCCAAATATATTGTCAAGTCCAGAAAATGTATCCGCTGTTTGTTGCATTCTCCAGTAAATTGAATATCAAAACAATTAAGATTTAACTTGTCCACAAATGCGTGAAATTCCTCTATGCTAATATCGACGATGCAAAAAACATCGTCGATGTACCTTGTCCAAAATTGGATTTTCTCAATGAAAAATTATTCAGTGTATATTGCTTTGTCTTCCAACATCCCCATGAAGATATTCGCCAATGCTGGGGCATATTTAGTACCCATAGCTACCCCCTTGGTCTGTTGGTATACCTTGTTGTCAAAGGTAAAGACATTGAGATCAAACGTGAGATGTAACATTTCCTTAATCATGTTCAAATGGTTGTAATACGAGGCTGACTCATGCCTGAAAGTATAGTCAACTGCAATCATGGCCCATTTATGCTGAATAGACGTGTACAGTGCCTTCACATCTAGAGTCGCTAGAAGGAAGGTACTCTGCCAAGTAAAGTTTTTTAGTTTCCGTATAAGGCTGGTGGAATCTTGCAAATATGAATGAAGTGACATAGCCCTTGGTTTGAGTAATAGATCCAGATATTCCGAGATATTCTCTGTGACCCACCCAATCCCACTCATGATCGGGCGGCCCTCTGGTATCCTTTCATAGGGTTTATGTATTTTCGGTAAGAAGTACATTGTTGGAGTTACCGGTTCTTTTATCCATAAATAAGTGCGTTCATCATCCGTTATCAATCCTCGGAATATCTGGATCTATTACTCAAACCAAGGGCTATGTCACTTCATTCATGATTGCAGTTGACTATACTTTCAGGCATGAGTCAGCCTCGTATTACAACCATTTGAACATGATTAAGGAAATGTTACATCTCACGTTTGATCTCAATGTCTTTACCTTTGACAACAAGGTATACCAACAGACCAAGGGGGTAGCTATGGGTACTAAATATGCCCCAGCATTGGCGAATATCTTCATGGGGATGTTGGAAGACAAAGCAATATACACTGAATCATTTTTCATTGAGAAAATCCAATTTTGGACAAGGTACATCGACGATGTTTTTTGCATCGTCGATATTAGCATAGAGGAATTTCACGCATTTGTGGACAAGTTAAATCTTAATTGTTTTGATATTCAATTTACTGGAGAATGCAACAAACAGCGGATACATTTTCTGGACTTGACAATATATTTGGAAGATCAAGTACTACAAACAACTACATTCAGAAAACCAACTGAAGTTAACTCAATATTACATGCTAAAAGTTGTCATTTTCGACCAACTATCACCAATATACCATTGGGTGAATATATCAGAGCGAGACGAAATTGTAATAGTAACTTAAAATTTGAAGAGGAATGTAATCTATTACAACGACGTTTTAGAAGGAGGGGATATGCCCAAAAAGACATAAGTAAAGCATATAAGAGAACCAAATTGATGCAGCAGCAGGATACTTTGAGACAGAGACAAGGGAATAATTTGGAAGCTAACATGCCGATTAGCTTTATCACTCAATATTGTTCAGACCACCAGAGATTACGAAAAATTTTGAACAAACATTGGTACCTACTTAAATTGGACAGTCATATTGGTGAGTTTGTGAGTGATCATCCACGCATTACCTTCAGAAGAGCAAATACACTTAAATCTATCCTTAGTCCATCGTTATTACCGGACATTGAGAGCACTACTCAAGGTAAATGGTTACACAAGAAAGTTTCTGGTTTCAGGAAATGTGGAGTCTGTCCACAATGTAAATATGCATACCAAAGAACAACGGAATTCGAAGATAAAAATGGAAAATGTTGGATCATTAAACAAGGAATTAATTGCAAAACAACTTTTGTAGTATATGGCATCATCTGTGTCTGCCATAAACTATATATTGGTAGCACCAAGAGACAGTTGAGAATCCGTATCCGTGAACATTTAGCCAAAATTGGCAGTCAAGACCCATCACTTCCGTTAGCTGAACATTGGCAAAAAACACATCAGCTACATCTCAAATCGGAAATTAGATTCATTGGTCTTAAACAAGTATCCTTGAACAAAAGAGGTGGTGACAGAGTGAAGGCGTTACGACAAGCGGAAGCAAGAGCAATTTGTTACTTCAATTCGACAAATACAGGACTTAATACAGATAATGAAATGGTTTCATTCTTGTGAGATGTAGTACATTGCAATCTGGCTTCTCAAGCTCGAATAATTTTCATTGTTATACTTGATTTAGAACACGGCTCATTGTTTATTAGGAGGTTACATGTATTTCAGGGTGTTGTTAAAGGGATACCCCATCATAATTGGTAGCTCAGTATGTTATTTGAATGTTGCGTGTAATGCTCACCAACCTTTTGTAGTTAGGTGCATTAGTGCCCGTGATTATACATTACTGTGATAGTAACCATTTAAGTATTCAACAAATATAAATTGGGTCAGGAGAAGCGTATACATGCTTTGTTAGTTTCTCAGGCTTTATTCAAATATTTTGAATTATATAGCATATGTAATTTGTAGAATGCTGGGGGATAGAATGCGGTTTTCAATGACGACGCTTGTCCTTGCGTCGCCGTGGTAACCGCGCACAGTGATGACGCCTAGTATAAGAAGGCATACCTGGTAAGCGTTCGGCTTACCTGCCGACGCGTGTGACTGTTTGTGTTCCAGGAACTGGTAAGAGAGGCCGCTTATCTCATGGTTTACTTTTCAATGAGATTTAGCTTTAATGGTACTTGACGAGTAGCAACAAAATAAGCTATATGTTGTGCTTTCCGTACTTGATATACGTGTTCTATAATTGGAAATACGTCATCATTTCACGTAATGATGGTTAATTACAATTGTCTTCACTACGGAACTTATAATGAATTGTTTTGAATAAGGCAGAAATGGCCTGTGACCATTAAGAAGAGTTGTTTTGCCCGTTTGGTGAAGGGCGGGATTTATTCTCATGAAAATGCCTAGTTGCCACAGGCAACCTTGATATACACAATTAATGTATATTCTAAATTGGACAATCAGTTTTATTTACCTTCGCTACTTACATTTTTTGTTTAGATTGATATTGGGGATTGTACCCCGTTACTACTACATGGACAAATAGTCATAAGAACTGGTTACATCAAATTTCGGGTAAGGACATCCACCAAGTTGTCAGTTTGTCTCAAGGGACCATTGCAGAATTTGGTTATATTATTCAATGAATTGAAGAATAATGATTACTAATGGGTTCTTTTTTCTTTTTGTTTGTGTTTTTGTTTCTGTTTTTTGTGCTCTTTTTCTGTCTACTCAAACATAACAATGTATTATGATATGTTTGCCTATTTTTCTACACCCATGAACCCTTCCCTTTTGCCCATCCTTGTTTTTCTGTCTAATTTCTTTCATGTTATTATGCATATTTTGTGGTCACGATATTTGAAAACTGGTATTATGTTATACTTTATGATGTCGTTCATACAAATTGTTTTTTGACTATGATATATTGTATGTCCTATATTATAATTATGGGTAGCCCGGATTTGAAAAAGGCTCAGTGGAGCCGAAACATGTTATCAATTATGGGCTCAATGGTCATGGATGATCAATAAAGCATAATCTAAGATTTAACTCAACTTGAGTTGTTGGCGCAGAGTCCTGTATTTTCATTAATTAATTTCTTCAACGTATGGGACGGTTAGGCTTTTTACCGTCCTTATACAGTTGACCTGCGACTTCATTGACCGGATTTTGAAACTTTTAATCTTGCACGTAAGGAGTCGCCCTGGTGGAGCAAGGTTTTTCAAAGCCACAGTTTTTCAAAGCATTTCACTTTCCACCATTAAACAAGAGGGATTGGGGGAAATAGAGGGGCTCTGCAGAATATCCTGTACACTGCCTTCGGGTAGCTCATCACTAAGTGGGAAGGCTTCCCTTGTTTCCAGAGCCCCTCTGAGTCCCAAAGGGGGATGGACTAATGAGACTGGCACTGCATGTACGGGGGATCGTGCAATCCTGGGAAATTTAGCACACCTGAAATACAATTAACATTACAATCAAGTCATCATTTTCAATCCACCATGCTTAAATTTGGAGGACACTGAAACCTCACAGAAAGACCATGGCTTCATAAATGTCATGTGGGCAAAACAGCTTACGAAAATTAAAGAGCAACATTAAGGAAGAACCTACACATGGGCTCTGCAACATTTAGCTCTCCAGATGTTTTGGATTTCAACTCCAATCAGCTGCAGCCAGCATAGTCAGTGGTGAGGAATCATGGGAACTTTAGTATGAAACATCTGGAGGGCCACAGGTTGCAGGCTCCTGCCCTACACTGTAAGTAATCTGAATCTGGAGAATTATTCGTGTTGAGTGTTTTCGGGTCTGGACTACCAATCTATCATCTTAATCAGCAACTCATGAAAAATTATTGGTTTGCATAAAGATGAGAAAAATGTCATATTACCAATTCCATCTTTTGAAATTGAAATCTTACATAGAGTGCTAATGGGCAAGGACCTGGATTTAAATGGATTATATCGTATTTGCTCTATGGTTGAAGAACAAGGTTTAATCAACATGCACCAAACCTTTCTTCAATATCCTTTTTCAAATCTTTCTATTGTTGAGGATTCCATATACGATGCCAATTTATTTAGCAGATATTTCTATAATTGCGTATTTGTTTCTATCACAAAACACTTCATTGTGCAATGGCAATAGCCATAGCAGAGCAAAATTACTTGATTGTCCCACACTATTGCTTATCATTATGAAATGAGCAATTGAGGCCCATTTTCTGCTTCCATATTGACTACTACTGTCAACATGCCTCAGGAGTCCTGTTCATACCTCTACTGGCAGCAAATAAGTAGCGCATGTGGGTTACTCATACCTCTGCCTACATGAGCTCCACAAGCAAAACACAGGCAAACTGCTGTGAAAGCCACTGCAGAAAAGGTCACATAGACAAGTGATGTTTCTTCACCTGCAGCAGTGTACTTCGGGCTTGATGGGTGCAAGGTCCATTTCACAAAACTATTGAATTAATTAATTCATTAATCTTTTCTATAAGCACTTAATACTGGGGGCCAGTCTCTAAGCTCGGGATTCGAAACTGTGTTTCTCTGCATTGTCTTGCTTTCAAGACAAACGCATTGCCCCTGTGATATCCTCCTGGCCCCTATATACAATGTATATTTTTTCATTTGGGCGGTGATGACAACACCCAAAGCACAAACAATTGTGGTGCAGAGTTGTTGGAATTCACTACTTCTAGTCCCTCAGACATTCTTGTAAAATGTGCATCCTTGTGGTTAGCACCCTACAACCCTTTAAGTAATTAGCTACACTAGATGCAAAGATCCACCTGGGAAGATCAGAAATCTAAAAGCAGTCAAAGGTATTCTATTTGGGCCACAAATCCAACTTTACCTTTGTGACCCTTTCAGCTTCCTGCTGGATCCTTGGACCTAGGCGCTGCTTGGCCAGGGACACTTTGGTCTTCATGTTGCTCCAACGTCCAGGCATTGCCTTGTAGAGTATTTCACTCACAGCCGGAAGCTTCATCTCATATTTTTCCAGAAGGGTTACTGTTTTCTGCATCACAGTGAACTGTACATCCATCTCTGCCTGCTTTGCAGACACCTAAAGAGAAAATAATGATTGAAACACTGATTGTTAAGTCCGTAATCTTTATGAATTCCATAATCAGTATAAGATATTTACAGTGCAAGTTCTAGAAGAAACATGATTTTCATGTCCACGTTTGATGTAAGATGTTGAAGAGCATCAAGTACTGCCTCAAAACTCCCAACCTGTAATGTGTAAGAATAGTTCTGCATAACATCATTTCAAGCGCAACATTCACAGACAAGCATGAATAAATCTGTGTGAGACCTAAAGTGTGTGGCTACAATTAGTGGATGTGCCTCTACATATGTGGTCTGGGCTTCATCCATGGGTAGCATGTTAGGATAAGTTAGATATTAGTACAGCGCCTGCACTGCCTTTGAAGCAGCAGCAAGGTACTGAGGGTAGAAATGATAGAGAGAGGAAATATGTTGGTAAGAGTAGGAGGACGCAGGAAAGGGAATGAGGCAGTATGTCCATTATGAGCTAGGGGCTCCATATTTCAAAGATTCCCCAAATTAAAAATAGCCTCATTCTTATTCACATTAATTGTGTCAAGCAGTGGTGCTGTTTCATGCATTCAATGCAAATATTTTACCCAAAATGTGTTTTAATGGAATAAACGATAGACCCCTTTTCTTCTAGCCATATCTACCATTTGGTTATATGCGATTTGATCGAATTACTTCTGCTCGGATCCCGAACTCTCGAATACCCAACCAACAAATCCCACCCACCAAACCCCTCTCCAGCGTTCCTACTCACTGAATCCCATTCACTTGAATGCCCTACTCCCTGCCCCACTATCCTTGCTAATGTTGGGTTTCACAACCCCATGCCACCCTTCTGTATGTATGCATAATGGGCAGCTTCACTGCCATATCACCCCACTCTGAGAACCAGCCCGATGCCCCTATCATAATTTTTCCACCGCACCCACAAACCATATAACCTTCCTGGCATCTCCAACCACCACCACTCCCCACATTCATCTTACTGTTTTCCTTCAACTCACCCTCATCCACTTCCTGGCTCTGTACACTGAACACTGAATAAATAAAGCAGACCCTCATCCTGTGTTCGCTGTGCGGCCAGTCGGTGGCCTGTGGATTTGGCTACCCATATTTAGCAAAGATGGATTTGGCAAGTCCATCTGTGTCGAATATAGGTAGAACCCCCATTTATGCATGTGATTTCGTATAATAGCTCACCTGGGGTTTGCAGTCATACTTTGAATCTATTCTTATGGTGAATACAAAGCATACCTCTGTCTAAAGTCTAAAACACCGGGAAAATGTGTCACTTACATTTCTAGTAATTTAGAAAGTATAGATCTTCTTGTACATGAAAATGATTCAAGGGGACATTTCCAGAAGGAGTACATAGTATAGTGAGGTGCTACAATATTGCATCGTCTCTATTAGAGTTACTAAGAAGGAAAAGGGACTCAATCAATCTACAGTCTGGGAGGAAAGGATCATGTAAAGTCATTTGAAACCTCTGATAAGGTAAATGAACAGTAGAAAAGCCAGGGCCATTTAATTGCTGTGTGACACAAAAGAAAGAGGCATACAATTGTACAATACCAGGCTCAGGAGAAGCATAGGCACAATTCTCTCAACAAAATGTATGATGTTGGAAAAGCATAAGGATATGACAGAGTGGAAACAGCCATGACAAAATCCATTTGTCAGCAGTTATAAGCAAACAGGATCATGCTGTTGGATATTCTCTTCCCATCATTATATGAACAAACACCAAGTGGAACTTCCTGTATATCCAAAACTTTAAAATTGCTCTTCTAAGAACTATCCTTCCTCAGTGATTTTCAAAAGTCTTCTTAATTTCCTGTATTTACTTACTCACTCACTTCCATTTTTGGTGGAAGATTGCTTCAAGGAAGACATATTTTGCAGTGATACAATTGAAGCATAAGTAGGGGTGTGTGAAGTTACATTAGGCAAGGAATTATAGCCAGTCAGTGTTTGCCTGTAAACCATATCTGTGATCAGACTGTGACTAATCAGCCTAGAATTCCAATTTAACATCTTCAAAGGGACCTAAAAAAGGAGACCTTTGTCACATTACTCTCGACCACTGGCGATTTCGATCCTCACCTCAGAGATAATGCAAGAAAAAAGCATTGGGAGCATTAATTCAGATATCTCTTCTTTCTGGATGGCGTGATTACTGTCACACATTCTCTAGGATCTGTTCCACATATTTTCAATCTAATCAAAATCTTTGGGAGCTTTGCTGGATACATTATAAGTTGTAGAAAATCAAGGATTAAGCTAGTCTATTTTTATGTTTACTAAACCATATATATGAATGTACCTGCCATTTGGGAACACAGAGCAATCACATATCTAGACATACTAAACACACTAGATGCCATGGATATTCTGAATAAGAAATAAACAAAATGGAGATCAGTTCACCCCATGGGTTAAACTGAACTTGAGTTTGTGAGCCAGAATCAATGCAATTAAAAAAATCACTGTACCAAAGAGTCTATTCCAACCAGTGTGTACAATGCTATGTGGCACAACTGAGAGCTTGATGGAGAAGTTTGTCTGGTGGCCTGAAACTAAACTAGTGCTTTTGTTGGATAAAATTAAAGTTCCTCCTCGGGAAAAAATATTTGGATTTCCTCACCTTAAGGAGTACCACTCTGCATTTGCATTGCATGGTCTGAAATGGCTGGGAGCAATGTAGGTCCAGTTTGTGTACAAGAAGAGCTTGGTTCACTTGACACCAAAATAAACCAGAAGATACCTTTGACCCCATAAGCCAACTGGTTCCATACAATCATACGTATGTGACATTAACTCTGGGTGCTTGGGAGTGTGCCTAAACGAACATTTGGGCACACCTACAAGATATGTAAACCATATTGGATCACATACAATGCACAACAGGTTTTATTTTGACTCTCCTGTAGAAGTTATTTTTTACATCTCAGTATGTGCTAGCTTCTCGTTGTTCAGAGGCATCATTGGCTTACTGGTTGATGCCGGATATCCAGGAGCTGCTTTTAGCTCCTGTGCAACAATACCTTACTTCAATCCCTGCGTTATTTAATTTAATGTATTAACTATGGTTATAGCTCAAAGAGCTTTATCATAATATACTAATAATTTGATACATAAAATAGTAATACAAATACAGATCCAAAATTCCATGAAGACAGTTATATAAATATAGATATCATATACACATAATACAGTTCATTACAATTTGTAGTTCAATACTGAACATATACAATACTGATTCGCTCATTCCGTCCTAGGTTACACAGTTAAAATACAAATGCAACCAACAAACAAACATAAAAAACCCTTCAGTCCTTGGTTATTCGAGTTTAGACATATTTCCCTAGCTTTCCCTGCTTAAGAAGTTTGTTGCAGATATTAAACAATGCAATGTGCTCAAACAGTACCGCCAAAACGACTCATTCTTGATACTGTTGGGATCAGAGACATAGGGCCCCCCTATTTACATATAAAGGACCATGTTCCCTGCACTCTGTCAAATCATGCTTGGCAGTCTCCAATGTATTAGCAAGCCCAAAGGAACAACATCCCCTCGCTTCTTTAGGAATTCCTTGCTCTGGACCAGACGAAGATAGAACTGGCAATTTAGCAATTCTCAATAATAGCACAAATCTACGCATTTTGGGGGAAGGACAGAGTTCAATATAAAATTGCAGGGTTTTTTAACGATGGTGAAGTTGGTCAATAATGATGCGGATACCTTTATAAAGCATGCTAAGCCCTGAGGCATCAATGCGCTGTTACATACACCAGTAACTCATGTGAACAGTATGGAGAACAAAGCATTAATTACATATAGTGTTCATCAGACATCATGGGTTAATGGACAAACCCCCATGAGGGAGGAAGCTGAAGTAGACCATGTTAGGTGAACAACAGAGTTGTTAGCGCTTTCCTGAATGTCCAAAAAGACTGTTCGGCCCATAGGGTAGGTGGGAGAAGGTTCCACTGTTTGGCAGCGCTTGCTGGGAAGCTAGATCCTCCAGCGTTAGCCCATTGAAGTTTAGGCTGGATGATGCAGAAGGCATAGGCTGCTCTGGTTGGTCTGGAAGAGAACGCATTGAAGACTTTTTGGGATAAGTACGGTGAAGCATATTTGAATAGGCATCTATGCATGATGGAAAGTGTTTTGAAGAGAATCCGCTCACAAATCGGGAGCCAGTGGGCGAGTTTTATTGCTGCAGTGAAATGGACAGCTTCAGGGGTATTCTGTGCAGCTCTGAGTGCGTTATTCTGAATGATCTGTATCTTTCGAATATCGATATCAGTAGTACCTGCAAAGACAGCATTACAATAGTCCAGCCTGGATCCTATGGTGGCTAGGGCTACATTCAGGCAGCCCCCGGGGGGTTGAAGAATGGTCTGGAGCCATTGATTAGTTTGGTAGTATAGGCGGCAGAGGAGGCAATGGCACTAACTTGTCGTGATAGCGAAAGTGTTGCATCCAGATACACGCCAAGTGTTTTCACAAAGGGTGAGACTAGTATTAGGGTCTTATCAATGTTAAAGGATGAGTATTGGGGGTCTGTTTTTTTTATTACAGAGGGAGGGCCTAGTACGAGAAGCTCTGTCTTCTCGTCAGTTAGGTATAAATGGTGCATAGCCATACAGGCCTGGATGGTCATGCAGGCAGAGTTGAGAGAGGTGGAGTCCTCATCGTAATTTCCGGAGAGGGGGAGTAGGATTTGCGTGTCATCCGCATAATTTGAATAAGATATGCTGATAGAGTCCAGGAGGGTGAATAGTGGTTTTGTGAATATGTTATAAAAAGTTTGGGACACGCAAGACCCTTGCGGGACACCGCGGGTGATGGGTGAAGGTGGGGCACTGGCATTATCCACAAATACTCTAATGGGTCTATCCCCTAGGAAGGATGCAATCCAGGCTATGGCCTGCGGGGAGAAGTTGGCAGAGGTAGATAGGTGCTGACCTAGGATTTTGTGGTCAACCAGGTCGAATGCCGCTGAGAGATCAAGGAGAAGTAGCAGTGCAGGCTTTCTTTCATCCCTAATTTCATCGATCTGGATCTTTAGGTCGAGAAGAGCCAATTCTGTCCCATGGCATAGGCAGAATCCTGATTGACGCATGCCCAAGAAGTGGTTGGCTTTGAGATATCACAGGATTTGCAGATAGGCTGCTCTGTCAAGAATTTTAAGTACAAAGGGGACAGTTGTAATTGGGCAGTGGTTGGTAGGGATTCAAGGGTCTAGTGTTGCTTTTTTAATAGGCGGGAGAACCCAAGCTTCTTTGATGCTAGTAGGGACTATGCCAGTGGACAAGGATGCGTTGATGAAGGAGGTAATGAGAGGGGCTAGAATGTCTCAAATGTCTTTTTTAAGGCTTGCAGGACAAATGTCTCCATTACACAAAGATGGTTTAAGGCTTTTTAGGATAGATTTGACTGCTCCTTCCGAGACATTAGTGAAGTGAAACACGGGGGGAGGAGGGAGAGTTTTGTGGGGAGAGAGGGGACTATCTGAGGTATTTGAGAAGGTTTGATCTGGGATTGTTTAATATTGATTTTCTTTTGCAAGGTGTCAATTTTAGTAAGCAAGATGCTTTGGATATTGGACCACCATGTGACATCTTTAGTTATGGTGATAGGAGGGACTGAAGGGGTCTCTAATTCCCTGAGAATGGTGAAAATGTCATGGGTGTTAGATTTGGCATTTGCAATGCCGGCATTGTAGGTGGAGGATTTGCTAGAGAAAATGGCCCTTTTGTAACATTTGGCGGCTACTGTGTACAGTAGCTTTTTGGCCTCAGATTAAGATTTCTTCCAATTTGCTTCATCCCAATTTGCCATGAGTTTCTATGTGCTGATGGTTTAAGTTTACATGGCTTTAAAGGGGCTATGGTGTCGACAGCAGCAGTCGATAGCAGCAGTTAAGGTTAAGGTTTCGGTGCACTGGTTCGTGAGAATGTTACAGTTTTTGGCAAATGGGGGCTTGGGTAGGATTGAGCTGAGCGTTGGTGCTAAGCGTTCCATTGTGAGGTTTCTGGAGCTGCAGGCCAAGCTAGGGGGCAACGGCATGGGGATGGGAGTAGCGTGGTTGCCAGGTGAGATGGAGAACAGCACAATGTTGTGGTCAGACCACATGAAAGGGCTGTTGGTAAGGACAGATACTTGAGAATTGAGGTCATCAAGCCAGTCAAGGATCCGACCTTTGTTGTGTGAGGGGGTACTGACGCAATGTTGGAAACCAAGGGCGCAGAGTGAGTTGGATAGCGATGAGGCAGCTGGATCATCAGGGTCATTAAGACCTAGGTTGAAGTCTCCCAGGAGAATAGTTTTAGAGGTCAGCTTGATGTGGGTTCCCAGGTGATGCAGGAGGTTCTTTTCAAATGACAAGGCAGGACCCGGGGGGTGGTAAATGATGTGAAGGCTAATAGTGGCGGAATCTGAGAGCACCAGTTTAGCTGACAGTATGTTGCAGTTGTGGGACAGGGAGATGCCCCTTTCAATGAGTGCCACTCCCCCACCGCTCCCGTTCGCTCTATAAGTGCGGAAGATAGTGTATCCGGATGGAATGGCAAGATATGGCAGGTCCGGAAGCTGCATATAGCCAAGTTTCAGTGGTTGCTAAGATATCAAGATTGAGGGTGGTAATTAGCTTGTGGATATCGAGGGCGTGTGCAGGGATGGATCTAGCATTGATTAGTGCACATTGTAGTGCTAGGATAGGATCATGTCCCTTCTGTTGGCTGGTTGAAGTCTTAGTTATAACTTTCTGCAGTGTCAATGGTTTTATAGGCTTGTGGGAGGTAAAGGCTGCTGTATGCTTGGTTCTGGTTTTAATGGGGGTGGCAGTCCGGTCCCCTAAATGAGTGTTCCTTCTGTAAGTGTTTTACAAGCGTGAGTTGAGGCAATAGGGGGTAGCTTTCTGGCTGAAAGTGCAGCGATCACCTAGGCGAATGTTCCTTGTGGAAGTGTTTTGTGGGTGTGAGTTGGGGCAATGGGGTTACATCGCTGTTTGGCAATGTGGCTATGGAGGGCCCGCCTGGTGGTGCATGTAAATACAGGTTGAGTCAAGTGCTTGGTAGTGTCCAGGCACTGTTCGGGTTGCTGGTATTATTGGCGATGTTGGAGGGAGAATGTACGGTCCTAGAAACTGGGAAGTGTGGGTTGCTAGGAATCTTCAAAGGAGGTAAGAAGCAAGTCCGTTTTGGGAGCACCACATAATTGTGTGGGAGTATTGGGGTACTTCGCACTAGTGACTCAGTTTTCTGCATAGGACGTCTGGCCCTTTGTAGAGGCTTCTCATTGTGATAAACGCTGGAGACTAGTGAAGTGACAATGCTTGGGAGTGTTTTGGGCCATAACTTCCAGGAAATGCTCCCTCTTGCGGCAATGGCGCTAGGAGGATTGCAGTAGAATGCAATAGCGGGGTGCAGCATCCGGTCCTGTGCCGACAGAACGGCTTGCTACGTGAAGCTAGTATGTACTGCCGGTCTAAGGCTAGGTTTGTATTGCTGGACATTAAAGGGTGCATTGCAAAGGGGGGGATAGCGTGTCTGATGTGGTAAGGACTGCAGATAGGTGGGTATCACTGGTGAACAGTATCTAGAACATTTGGAATATAGTTTTACGATGCGCATTCTACGGGAGAGCGCTTTACCTTGAGTCGGAAGTTGGGTGTGCTTATCAATGACCCTGCTATGCCTTAAATCCTCAGGAGGGTGAGTTTGTGTCGGAAGGAGAGGGTTGGCTACTGCTGACCAGGTTCGGCCAGGACAGGCCAAGAAAGGCAGAAGCGTTTGGGTGCTGCCTTCGGGGGATGCTGGCTCTGCCTTCCGGCTCTGGGGCTCCAGTAGCATAGATGCTGGAACTGGCCAATCAGCAGGCCTGGTTTTCCAGCGTGGTTGCAGAGCAGATTGCCCACAAATCAATAGATGTGACTACATGTCGGCCATCTGAGTGTGCCGAGTTTTGTGGTTGTGTGAATGCAGGCTAGGGGTTGTTTATTCCTGTGAGGGCCCAGTAGGCTGCTCTACGGAGCAGGGGCCAACAGAAATTGCCAAGACAGGCAGAAGCCTTTGGGTGCTGCCTTCGCGGTAAGCCGGCACCACCTTCCGGCTCGGGGACTCCAGTAGCATTGATGCTGGCACCGGCCAATCGGCAGGCATGGTGTTCCAGTGTGGTTGCAGGGCAGATTGCCCACAGTTCAGTGGACGTAAACCCATGTCTGCCATCTTAGTGTGTCGAATTGTGTGTTGTGTGAATGCAGGCCAGGGGTTGTTTCTTCCTGTCAGGGCCCAGGCGGCTGCTCTCCTGGGCAGGTGCCGACGCATCATTTAGCGAGATGTTCATAGTTTTCACACCAATCCCATTGTTCAAGTTTGCAAGCAACTTTCCTAGTCAATTCTTGTAGGCTATTCACCCAAACAGGCTTCCAACCCATGGTTCCAAAGTTCACATGTGCAAGAGAGGCCAGCGATTCGAGGTTAGTAGAGGGTCATTGTTGGTCAAAAAGGTCTAACAATGGGGAAACTGGTGCCTTACTGAACTTTAAGTACAGAAGGCAATCAAAAATCGTTTTGATTGCCTTTGCAGAAAGTGATGTAAGACCCAACTCTAGGCGGATAATTTCTATTGGGACACTCTGTCCCAACCCCAGCATTCTCTGCCAGAATCTGCCCTCAAGCACGTTCAGCCAAGAGTAATCCTACATACTAATTGAAGCTGCTCTTATACAAATCGATGCATCATATTTCATTTCGATATTGCCTTATGTTTTCTGGCTTCTTTCAATTCTGCATAGTCATTCTTAGTAGTAAATTCAACTCCTAAGTACTTATAACGATGCACTCGCTCAATGACATTCCCATCGATAACCAAAGTGGGAATCGACACCTGCTTATGAGAGCAGTGCATTACCTTGGTGTTCTCAAAATACAACATAAGATCATGTTCCAAAGCATCGATTTGCAGCACTTCCAAGGATCTTTTAAGTCCAGCAATGGTGTTATCGAATATAATGAGGTAATCAGTGTATGAAAGGCAAGAGACACTAATCCCCATTATCTTAGGCAGGCAGGTATGGGCCGCTTACAATGCTTTAGGTAATTCTGATAGGTAAATGTTAAATAACAGGGGCAAGAGAGCACACCTGTTTTACTCCTCGATTAGTTCTTATAGGCGATGAAAACAGACCCTTATTGTGTAGCCTAATTTGAGCTGCGGTGTTCTCATGTAAGCCCATAATCGCCAATAGCAAATCACATAGGCAGCCCAAACGATTCATTTTAGCCCAGAGTTTGCCCCTATTATCAGTATCGAAAGTGGGCTGAAAATCAATCATGGCTACATAGACACCCAGTTGATCTTTTGTCAACTGGGTGTCTATGTAATGAGTCTAATAGCCAAATACAGTGGGCAGTGCCCAAACCTGCCCGCAAACCCATTTGAAAATGACTCAATAGTCTAATAGAATATACCCACATTGTTAATCTTCCTAATAGTAGTTACGCAAAGATTTTACCAGTTGCATCTAGCATGGCAAGTAGCCTGAAGTTCTCAGGGCGTGTTCTGGGCCCCTTCTTGTGGATTGGTACAAGAATCGTGCCATGCCACGTGCTAGGGATCCACCCTTCCTGACTTACCTCATAAAATAGACAATATATTAGAGCCCCCCCTTTTTTAATATTGCGTTGGGTAACCCGTTAGGACCAGGGGTTTTATAGCCTTTTAGAGGACCAATTTTCAGCATAATCTCTTCATGAGAGAAACTAATGCTGAATTTGGCTCCTGGCAGGAAGGGGTTCTTACTTCGGACAGAGGGATCATAGAACATTTTACTAATGTGGCTCAACCACTCATGTTCCCCATTGACATAAATCTCATAGAATGGTGTGTTGGAGTTGAAAATACTCAACAGTTTCCAGAGCTTGCGTGAATCCCTAGTCCTCGCAATAGCTACCAAATATTGTCATTGTGGAAACCGTCCCAGTCAAACATAGTATCGACCCAAATGTTCCCTTTGTGAGAGCATTTGTCTTCCATGACAATTACAGACTTACTTTTGACAAAATCAGCATCAATAATTTTGTTAGGACAATGGCATCTTGCATTCAAATCTTCCCCTAAGTATATCTGGGCTTATTTGTCAGAATTCTGAATACTACCTATAACATCCAATACAAAGTCCACAAAGTCATCTGTTTTGCCTAAGCCTGGAGGGTCATATACATTGATAACGTTTATAACACCAGCATCTTTATTTATACTCAATCTGACCGCCAAAACATAAGGACTATCATCGTTAGTATGAATTCTTGCTGTTTTTAAATAGTTTTTGACTCCAATAATGAGGCTTCCATATGGGCGGCCTCTGGGCCCTTTGTTTGCCATTACTTGAAACATGCGGTATCCATCAATCAGTAATTCAGAAAGTAACCAGACTTCCTGTAGTAGGAAGATATCCTTCTGCAGCAAGAATTCCAAAGACCCTCTAGTCTTCAATAGGTGAACAAAACCTTGAGTATTCCAAGTTGAGATGGCCAGGTCTCAATTTCTGGCTATTTGACCATTGTCATTATTGTGGACCAGCCAATTCAGTATACCCAGGATATTTGCTTGTAGTGCAAAGTTGGTATTAGCACTAGCACCATTATTACCTATGGTGACTATTTTGTCTTTAATCTTTCACATGTCAAGCTGCTGAGTTGGTCCAGTTATCAGGGCTTCCTCAGCAACCTCTAGATCGCAGCCTAGATCTGCTTATTGGTCTTTATAAGATCGAATCATCTGTGCGGTTTCATTAGTGCTGCAGTAGGTTTGACTAAATTGATATTTGGGGTCCTTAATTGTCTCAATGAAGTCAACATCCTTGGTGTCAAGAATCCTTAACAGGAGAATTGTGCACGTCACAGCCAAAATAATCGTCTCTATTAATGTGTGGACGAGATCTAGGTTTGGCCATAGCTTTTTTTCTTATCGTAATTGTTCCGGGTTGCTTAGTCAAGACTTTCTCTAAAGTTGTGTCAGAGACAATATATTTGTTTTTTTGGTGTCTATCGGAATTTACAAGTGCAATGGTAGTAGGTTTAGAATGTTCAGATTGCATCACTAAGTTAGTTGGCATACACAGTAATTGCAGGGGAGACATGTTAAAATTTTATTCAGACATATCATTAATGACACTTTGAAGTCTATCATTCAGCACCCAGCTCATAAGTGTATCTTTAGGTCTAATCACTTTCTTGCTTTTCCCATTAGAATTTTTTATTTTCTTAATGGCTGGTTCTGTGTTAAGCACCTCCTCTATGCCTTCACCCATTTGTGTATGTGCAATTTCTATTTTGTTCTCGGCTACGTTATGATTTTGTCTCTTCTTTTTCCTGCGATGTTTCCGGGGCAGGTAGATGGTTGAGGACTCACTAGGGAGTTCAGCCATCTCCGCCGCCTGATATGTAATAAGGTTGGCATCAACAACTACACTGGTGCCCACTATTGAAACAGATGCATTAAATGAGGTCCGACTGTCAGATATATAGGGAATAGCTGCAGCGATCAATTCATCTAGGTCTCTGTCTTCATCATCTCCAGACAAACTACTGCTGGTCAAGACAGAGACCTCCTCTAATATCCTACTGCACATCTTCAACAGTACTTTCACTGCGAATTGTAGGACAGACAATTGCGCTCGAGATGGACACTGCTGTCCCAGATGGTCATCAGTTGAAGTAATCACTCTCCCCCATCATCTATTGGACACATGTTAGGCGAGGCTGATAGTCTATGCCCCATCTCCTCAACACCACCCGGCTCATGGTCAGCTCTCATGGGCATATTTCCCACCACACTATTTATTCTGAGGTGGTGGGTGACATGATCTTGTGACTCCTCATGTACAGAGGGCTGATGGTGTAGTTGGTCATTGGGGGCAAGAGAGTCTCAGAGAGAATAGTACAGAGCCAACAAAGAGTGGTTACTGTCCATCGCAGAGAAAGTAACGTCCGAAAGGGATATATTGTTTTCTCTACTTGGTATCACACCGCTTCGTCCCTTGGGTACTATTCAAACAGTCTGTGACTAAAGGAATTAATATTCATTTACAACTGCGGGTCACATTTTCATGCATGCCTGAGACAGTTTCATGCTCCAGCCCAACCATGTGAGCCGCCCAAGCCCATTTCCTCCAATCTTAAAAAAGAAAAAAGATTTTAAAAAAAGAAAAAAAACATATCATATTGGATGTCCCCGCTGAATTGTCAATTACCAATGTTGATGGTCGAGGTGGGATTCGTTTTTGGTTCACATATGAACTAGGAGTCAATGGTGCCAGTTATGCATTATCTATTATGTTTACCACTAGAGGAGCTTGTTGCCTATGCTCTGGTAGAGCTCACATTATTTCCCTTAGCTAGATTACGAGCACCGAGACCTACCTGTGTTTTAGGGTAGGGAGCAGTTTTCCTCTGTTTGTGGTTATGGGACCTCAAACTTATTTTTAGAGGCATATTCGTAAGAATGCTCAAATGAAAAATGGTGTATTATAGTACTTAACTTTAGACAGTGTCCAGAGCCTCCCAAGGCAGGCGGGGATAAGGTAGTATTAGTCGCTGCAAAACAGCTTCCGAATAGCAGGGATAAAAAATGGAATAAAGTGTATCTGTAATTGTCACAATATATATTCCAGACCAATAAAAAGTGCATAAAAATAGCAGCAATCAAAGACATTTCCTTTCAGTGAGGAACGAATAGTTTTAAAATCACAAAACTGTTTTGGTGCTTACAGGCTACCAAATTATAATGGCTATGAAAGGAGGGCCCAGTACTGCGTGAAGGAAGAAATTGACACCATGCGCTCCAAGCTCTAAGATTACTGTTTGAGTAATTGCATAGTCCAGATGCTGTAATGTCTCAAAGCAGGCTGCGGCGGGCTATGGATCTCCGTGCGGGACAGAGGGACCACACTCCCATGGTGCACTCTTGCGTTTGGGTAACAGGAGGAAATGGACTTACGTGGAGTACACACTATGACCCGGCACCTTCAACCGTACCTCTGGAGCGATGAAACGTTAACCTCGAATGCCTCCAAGGGTTGGTAAAAGGAGCCAAGCTATTCAGCGCTCATGCGCAGACTTCAACGACTGCAGTCCAACTCACACAACTCTGCTATGCTCAGCTTGGATCTGGGTTTTTGTAGCTTGCTCCTCCTCCACAGTCAGCAAGGCATTGAAAGTGAAAAAACACTAGCGACCGCGACGACTGCAGTCCAACTCGCACAACTATGCTACACTGCACTTTGAGCTGGGGCTTCTCCTCCACAATCAGTAAGGCATTGAAAATGTAAAAACACTAGCGACTGCGATGACTGCAGTCCAACTCGCACAACTATGCTAGGCTCTGCTTGGAGCTGAAATTTTGTAGCTGGCTTCTCCTCCACAGTCAGCAAGGTATTGAAAGCGAAAATACACTAGCGACTGCGACGACTACAATCCAACTCTTATCCCTGCATTATGCAGTCCGCATCATTGGTTTGTTTTCCCCACCTCTAAAACATCAAGGTGGGTAAACATGTAATATTATTCAGTGACTAGAAAACATGTGTCATATATCCTCTTTACTTTGATATTACATTTTACTCTCTTCACCCAACACACTATCCATCAGACCAGGTCCACTTTCAAGAACTTTACAAAATGTAAAATAATGTTTAGCTCACTTTGGCACTCTTATGGAAACAACATTAATTCCATCGACAACTGAAAATCCATATCAAGACCACAGATTAAACCTGGCCATATATACATTTTCTAGTTTATAGATAAACATTTAATTTGGTCGCAGATCTATGCCAAGTATTTGGCTTGGAAAATGTTGATATCCTGCACTTCTTATCAAACGCAACTTCAGGCAAGTCATTATTATTCATGATGTATGAAACTCAGCAGTCAATAAGCTCACTGGGTTCATAAGTGTCTAACTGAATGTAACATGCAAGTCATCAATGATTGAATATAAGTGTTCAACAGGAAATCCAGACAAACCACTAATAAAATCTAAATCTGACCAGGAAATCAAAGTTGGAGCACTCATTAGTGATACATTTTGGTTGAAGAACCTTTCTATTGTGGCATTCATCCCCGTTCCAGGGGCTGCAAGGGGGGGATAATGGAACGGCAGCACGACTTATCTCCCTGAGGGAAGCAAGGGCATATAACGAGGGCTCTGGGCCGTTATCCCCTGTCGCAGCTTCTGGAACGGGGGATCAAGATCATTAGCACCCCGAGTTGCCAAAGCGGTAATGCGGGGTGCTAAAAATGGATTTTCCTTTCCACAACGGGACGCGCGCATCGTCCCACTGTAGGAAGGAAAATCCTTTACCAACATGGACGCCATGGAAAAGGAAGAGGGGCTCCTTATGGAGCCCCTCTTTCCTTTCCAAGGCAGCCTGTGGGAGGCAAATGGAAGGAGCAGATGCAGCGGTGGCGGCAACCACTGCCAAAATAAGATAAGTAGAGGGGTGGGACACAAAAAAATGGGACGGAGGGTAGGGAGATGATGGCGGCGGGGGAGCCAGCCATCAGGCGGCTTGGACCGCAGGCTTGTACTGCTAATGCCTGTAAAACAATCTCTAATTTGCAACCTGTTTATACCCAAGAAAGCATCCTGACAATGACCTACTGGTCCCAGGAAATGGTTTTCAGAATCAGTGCTATCCAGGATAAATGGTGCTGTATAAGTACTCGATCGGGTGAAAATATATTACACATGCTCTTTAGCTGCACCCGCCACTGAGAATGGTGATGTGATCCAGGGAAAATACTATTTCTAAATATTGGTGTAGAAGCAAAAATGTGCCAGATGTCAAAAAAGCATACAAGAGTCGGAAATGAGTCAGACATGCTATATTTTTTCTGACATGTTTTATTTGGAGTATAACATCAAACTAAAGCAATTCTCTTAGGGCCAAGGCTGCATACAAAAAGTAACTTAACTGTGATCAAGAAAGTAGTGTGCCAAAGTATTGGCAAGATTAAAATAGGGTCAAAGTAAACTTTCATTCAGGTGTTGTGAGGGTTGGGTCCTAGTCTTTCCCAAGGTCTTCTGTGAATAATTTTTTGGATCCCCACCAAATCCCTGCCTAAAGTCTCCTCCCAGGTAGCCAGGGAAAGGCAGACGCTTCCTGATCCTGACCTTTTGGGTGGTGCTCTGCAGGGAGATCACCTGGGAGGAGAAAAGGCCCAGGGAGGTGAGAAGAATCAATTGGGTGAGACACAGTATTAACGATCCCCTAAGAAAGAGATGTTACACATGCTAAAATACCTAAACGCTTGTTGCCACAATAATATAAAGGTCCCACTTGTTAAACACCTAAATGTGGGTAAAATCAGCCAAAGCACCACTGGAATGAATGTGAATACCACCCATTCTAAAGTCTTGAGAGGTAAATGCTTCCCTAACTTAAAAGGGGGTAATAGGAAGAAGTCTGTAAATAAGAATCACCAAAATCCGTCAACAGCTAATTCCTCTTTTCCAGTAAGACTGATCCCTGAATTGCATGACATTCCTTTAAAGAATGTTGTAGAAACTAGAAGGCAAATCAGCAAATCACAAAAAGAGTTAGAAAACCTCACTTTGTTGCCAGGGACTTCCATTCCCATAATTTCCTCAGTACTGGAATGAGGAAGAAGGATACAGAGGAACACTACAGTGGGAGTCATCTCCTAATTAGTGCCAACGACCTACACCTAAAGAGATCTGAGAGGTTTAAAAAGTAGGCAGAGCCATGAGAATTCCAGATGAGTTTCTATTTAGACCACAGATACTCATGGACGAAGAAGAGGGGCACATTTTCCGCTTAGACATAGAAGCAGCTATAGTCTGAGAAAATATGGCATTGTTTGATGCAACTGATGACAAAGGTAGACAATTGTGCACAGTAATTGCCATTGAGGAAGGACGATTTTGTAATATTTGAAATGTGCATTACTTATTGGGTCAAAGCGATTAAGAGAGAGGTCCCGCAGAGAATGATGTTAGCAAAGAAGCTTCCTGAATATTTTGATGAAGATATGGTGAAAGTGCCAATCTCATTGTGGACTACAGGCACCTATGATGTAGGCTTACTGAAAGGAGTTGGGGAAGTGAAGATTAAATTAAAACCAGGAGCGATTTTACCTCGAGCACGGCAATATCCCATGTCTCGAGAGGAGGATGAAGGAATTTTCAAGACGATTTTCACCATGATGGACCAAGGTATCTTGGTGACGTCAGAGTCACCATGTAATACGTCAATTTACCCAGTGAAAAAAGGAAAGGGGGGTTGTGGAGTTTATTGGTCTTAAATCTTGTATTAAACAAGATTGTAGAGGCTGACTTCCCTCTAGTCCCTAACTCGTCCACGATTCTATGTAATATACCTGTTGATGCACAATATTTCACAGTGGTTGACTTGAAAAATGCATTTTTCTTAATCCCATTGCACAAAGACTCGCAAGATTTGACACTGTTCACTTTTAGACAAGTATGATTAAAAAGCACAAGGCTGCCCCAGGTGTACTGTGAGTCCCCATCAATTTTTAACAGAGTCTTCCAGATGGACATGAGCAACATTGCTTTAGAAAGTGTTGTGCTGCAATACGTAGATGACATTTTAGTTTGCAGCACCTCAGAGGAAGAGTGCGGACACGATTCTGTTCAGCTGATGATTGTACTTGCTGACAAAGGATATAAGGTTGACAAGGAAAAGTTACAATATTGTCAGCAAGAAGTGTTGTACATAGGCCAATTGATTTCACATGATTGAAAGAAAGTTACTCCTGAAAGAGCTGAGGCCATTCTAAAAACAGCCAAGCCACACACGATAAAACAAATGCAGAGTTTTCTAGGATTATGCAATTATGGCCGTGCATGGGTCTTTGACTACAGTTCATACACTAGGCCGCTTTTGCAGGCCTTAAAGAAAGCACAGGCGACAAAAGAGAACATTGTGTGGACTGAGGCAATGGAAGAAGGGTTTAACGAACTGAAAAAAGCCATTTGCACGGCTCCACTTTTAGGGATTCCCAATTATGAAGAGGAATTATTTTTATTCTCGCAGACAGATGGTACTTTTATGACAGCAGTACTCACACAAAGAACTACATTGGGGTACAAACCCCTTGCATACTACAGCAGAATTTTGGACCCAGTAATGAGAGGTCACTTTCCATGCGAACAAAGTTTAGCAGCCACCGCGTTTGCCATAGATAAAGCTACAAACATAGTGATGGGATGTTCCATGACGTTATTTGTTGAACATGCATTATTTGCAATTTTAGAAAAACCAAAAGGCACGTTGACTACTCAAAGGGCTTCTGCCTATGAGGTAATCATGAAATTGTCTGATGTAAAATAGTGAATCCAGCTATGTTTATAGCTGAGCCAATCATAGAAGGAGAGCCTATACACGATTGCGCAAACTATGAAGAGTTCTGTGATGAGCTTCCTAGGGTGAAGGAAAATGCACTCGAAGAGGGAGAGATTGTCTTCATGACGGTTCTTCAAGAATTGATCAAAATGACAGGCAAAGATATACAGGCGCTGCAGTAGTGAAACATTTCACAAATGGAATTTTCAAGTGCTTGTAAGTACTTGATTGCCATTGCATTAATCAGCACAAGCTGTAGAATTATTGCCATTGAAACTCGCAGTCGAGAATCACGCAGACCAGGAAGTAACAGTGTACAGCGATTCCGCCTATGTGACATCGACGGTACATGCAGGATCAGTGCGCTGGAAAAGGAGGGGCTACCTCCGAGCAGACAACACGCCATTGCAGCATACAGCCTTATTGGATAGGCTCATTAAGGCACTACAATTCCCAGTGGGCATAGCAGACATTAAATGTGCAGATCACACAAAAGAGACAGATTTTATCTCGCGCGGAAATCAAGCAGCAGGCACTGAAGCCAAGCGCATAGCAAATACAGATATAGAAATGATGAATGTTCAAACTATAGATGTAAATGAAAGAATTAATGTATTATTAAATGTGGATGAGAGATATAATCATATTCCTAAACACAGATAGTAGAGCTCCAAAGGGAGGCACTGCAAGAAGAAAAGAACTTGTGGAAGCGAAGAGGGTGTTCTTTAAACCCCTCTGGAGCATTATGGCGACAAGACACCACTGGTTAACCAGTAATGCCTATAGCCTTATTAAAGGCAGCGCTAGAACAACTACACTATCCTGCATATACAACTAGGGAGAATCTTGCTGTAACCATTGCTGAGGATGGTTTGTACCCAACCTAATGGAACATGTTGCATTTTTTATGGTAAATTGTATTATTTGCAAGCAGTTAATCGCTGGGCATACACTACACATAGTGAGGGCGGTGATCCCAAAACCAAATGGCCCTTTTCAGCACTTGCATAACGACTATGTCGACATGATACAAGTTTGTAATGGATACAGATACCTTTTAGTTGTAGTATGTCCTTTCTCCAGATGGATAGAGGCAGGTCTATGTATGCACCCAGACTCTACCTGTGCGGCCAAGTTTTTGGTGTGGGAAGTGTTTCCCAGATGAGGGGTGTGTGAAATAATGAGATTGGAAAATGGACCTCATTTTGTTAATGCAGTTTTCGAGCAGATCAGTTCGCTGCTCTGATTAAAACATAAGTGTTCTTATCATCTGCAAGGAAATGGTATTTGTGAAAAGCTCAATGGCCTGTTAAAGGAAAGAATAGCTAAATTGAAGCTTACTTTGAAAAAAAGGGTGGTTGCAATGCCTACCACTGGCATTGTATGCATTAAGGAATCAACCAGTTTATGACCACCATCTTATGCCGCACGAGATTGTGACTGGCAGAAGAATGAGAATGCATTTAATGCCTCCATCCCGAGTTAGAAGTGATGCTCAGCCAACATCAGAAGTGTTAGGACTTGAATACTTGAATTGCAAAACTACTTGAACTGTTTAACATCTACTTTTTCTGTGATTTCAGGACAGTTGCAGAGACAAGGATGTGCAGCAGTACAGAACACAGAAGGAGATGCTTCAACAATCCAAACTCCCGAATGTATACGTCCAAGAATTTACCCAAGTGACAAGTTCCTGATTCATAATCACACAAGGAAAAAGTGGGACGAGCCCTGCTTTCACAGTCCTTTCATTGTCGAGGACGTCACGCCATCTTCTGTCAAAGTGCAGGGTAGGCGAGCTTGGATCTTCCTGAGCGATACAAAGATCTACGCTGGAGAGACACCTCTGCTTACATCCTACCGTGAAGAAGCTACAAACATCAGGGAAGAACCACAGCATGTGCAGACGAGATCCATGGCGAGGAAGAAGGACACATAACCTGTCGAAAGCATGAAGAACTCTTAAGTGGACTGTGCTTTAATTTGGACACTCCCTTTTTAGCTACAAATAAAAGGGTAAAAGGACACATTTGAACACTCTATGTATCTCAGTTGCAGGGTTAAGGGAAGATCTGCATTCTTGAAAGCCACAGTAGGTTATTAATTTTGGACTGAGACATGCTTAAAGCCTTGATTAGAAAAGTGAAAAAAATGTATTAACTTTGGACTGAGGCACACTTAAGCCTTGATAAGAATAAGGATATGCCAAACTTTGATCGTTGACACAGCAATTGGTAAAAGAATACAGTATCCTGATTCATACCATACAGAGCTCTAGTTCGGAGTTACTCATGGTGTTACCCAGTGATGACATTTTTAGGCACATACTTACGTACTTTGAGTTGCTAATACATGCATATCTGCGACTGGTGGGGAGAACTTGTCGCATTCCAGATTTTCTTGCCAATACTGACAACGAAAAAAATTGTTAGAAGACTGCTTATAATCATTGCAGAAGAGTTTTTGAAATTGCCTGAGTTCAGTGAAGAAAACACAAATGCCCCTATTACCCGACGCAGCACATAGAATGGTCAGTGTGGTGTTCTTTCATTTAACTGAAGACTACCCGCATCTCGTTGGAAGACACACAGATGTGGTGTCATTTCTAAGAGACCCAAGATATACTACAAATTTGAATGTGATTCTGCAGGGAATCATAATCCAGGTGGCGATCTATTCTGAAAGAAACCACAGAGCTGTATAGAAACTTTCCTCCGAGGGACAGATCGAGGAAGTGATAAAACATAAAACTTTGTTCATGCTGAAAAGTAAGCTACAATGTCATTTGCCCTAAAAACTTGAAACTTTGTTCATGCTGACAGGGAAGCTACAATGTCATCGGGCCTGAAGCAGATTCGAGGTATCGATTGGGAACTGGTTAATGAAGCATAGTTCATCACAGCTCACAGAAATGCTCTTTTTTCATGATAAAGGAACATTTACATCACGACTGGTGGAGAAAATCGGTTCCAGAACGAAGCTAGTTGATCGAGGACGAATGCTGCAGAAAGATGACAAGTTTCAAAAGCAATCTAAAAAAGCAGCGTCATTAAAGAAATATGTTTCCTTCCATAGCATCAAATGATCGAGATGGGCAACCAGAGCAGCACCTTTGTGCTGCCCCAAGAGGATAGACAGTCACATTGCCCTAGAAGCAGATGCTGTAAACTGACATACCATTGTATTGTTTACACATGTATTGTAATCATAATAAACTACTTTCACTGACAGTTAGAACTGCTTTCTATATAGGAGCAAATGATGCAAAGGTTCCTATGTATGTGTCTGAGCAGAAGGAAAAGGTAAACGTGGCAACTACAAAACAACCCAGGCCATTTGTAGTGATTCCCATCCCTAGAAAAAATGGACAGATACCTGAGATTGAAATGGATGCTATTAGCAATACATCACACATAGCACTTGTTTCAAACACTACTTTTGAACGACGGAGACAGGGTCAGCAAAACAAGCAAAATAAGGGATTGACAAAGGTTGGGCCCACACAGATAATGCATGCAGACACACCTGATCCAGTGACAAGAAGCCCAAGCACAAGCCCCACAAGCCAATCACGTGCAGAGATGATAGCAGAATCAATACAGCCGTTTATAGCCATTTCCAGAAAGATACAGAGGGATAAAGAAAGACTTGCTGAACTTCCTTCTACTCAGTGAACCCGTATGGACGTTCCTGCAAATCAACCAGCCAGAAGAAGTTATACCGATGTGTTCAGAGATGTGGTTATATCAAACTACAAAAAGACTTTGAGAATTAAAAGAAGCACCCAAGAAGACAATTATGAACTGAATGATTATCTAAACAGCACAGCTCACTTGGGAAATAACATATAGTACCAACACATGAAAGAATTTGGAAGAAGGACGTCAGAAGAAGACTGCTTTGTATGTGCACTCTTGTCATACAGTATGGGGAAGTCAAAAATCTTCATAGCAATTGAAATTGATGTCCAGACAGTGCATTGTCTATCGTACATAGCACTTTGTAAAACAAGAGATCAATTTATGGGAAGCGATGCTTCTCTTAAATGGGCAACTGAAAAGACAGATCCAGATGAAGATGACTACATACAAGATATAAAGACAAGAAATAGAGCCCATATGAGAAATTACGTGAACAGATATGAAAAGCCAGGAGTGAAAGGAGCTGGTATTAGATGGGAAGTGAACAAAAAACTTGATATCAAACCAAAAACTGCAGAAGAAGCTCACAGATGGAAGAACAGAGGACAAATGCAGATTTGGGGAACAGTATTATCACCAAACGAATGGGAAAAAAGGAGCAGTGACCTGCAGAGCATGGATGATCATTGTATACTACAACGAAACAATTGAGAATACACAAATGTTATACAAGCCATTATGGCCAAGACTTGCTAAACTACTGACATGGGTCAAAGACAGGGGAGGACCATTGTAGATAGTACTAATACAAAGTTCCAAGTTTGGCTTCAGGAACAATGGTACAAGAAAAATGGGAGAAAATCAGAACTGTGAGCGAATATTTGATGCGCCAGGAGTGGTGCATGGAACAGCAGTAATACTGGATCATTATTGGGCTTGTGGATCAAAAGCCTACATGGGACTGCCTAAAGACTGGGGAAGAATTGGCACATTGGTGAATGTCCATGTTCCTGCATTGGTGATTCCTATTGACAGTTTTCCTAAAGCAGATGCTCATCTAAGGAAGAGGAGATCTGTGGAGTGGATAAATCAAACAAAGAGAGAGAATTACTTATCTGCTAAATCAATAGAAACCTTTGATGCCATTCCGTATGAACACAGGCTGTTTAGCCAGACCACATCAGTGTTCACAATGATCTTTATGCCAAGAATCCAGGTTGAAGCAAATACAAAGTGGTTACAAATCACGAGATGAGATTTACTGCAGACAATTAACACAACTATAAAAGGATTTAATGCAATCAGAGAAGTACTGAGTGCTGTAAGACTAATGGCTCTCCAGAACAGATATGTTCTGGATATGATTACATCCATGGATGGAGGTGTTTGTGCCAAAATTGGAGAATCTTGTTGCACATTTATACCTTCTCTCGATGACGAGAATCGAACTTTCACAGAGGCCATAAACATGCTGATGAAACTTCATGGTTAGATGATAGAAAAAGTAGAAGATATTGCTGATGATAGCTGGTTTGGAAATCTCTGCTTTACAAACTTTATTTCAATATCACATAAACAAACATCAGAAGCGAGCAATATCATGTCCAGACAAATAATGAGTAGCACAATTAAAAAGAACAGTTTTGCAGAGGATAGAAAAGAAGAAAGGGAAATCAAGGAGGATAGAAGAAAGAAAGCTAGAAGCCAGCAAAGGACAGAAAATCAGAAAGTAAATGGTAGACTTATGGCGCCATCAACGTAAAATCAATGAAACATTAAATCAAATGATTACAGATATGAATTCGCACAGCAATAGCAAATAAAACAACAGAGACATCGAATTATGTACAATAATTCAACCATAGACCTCCAGGAATCTATTCCAAATGTCCCAGAACTTCCCAATATCATCCGCGTCCTTGTAAATTGCCTTCTCATAAATTGAAACAGTTAAGAGTTCATCCACCCACTCATCAATGTTGAAGGAACAGCTCGACTTCCACAATCTCAGTATCATCCTTTTAGCCACCATGCTGGCTCGGAGTATCTTCTCATGGGTTCCACAATGGATTGCAGATATGTTCAAATTCATTGGAGTGTTGCTATTATTAGTGTTGCTTGGATTTTGTGTGATGAAGATAATAATCTCACAATGCAAGAAGACAGCAAAGAAAGCCATAGGAAGGAAGATCATGATCGATGTTGAACCAGGATGGAAGCCTAAAGACTTGACTGATGAAGAGATCAGAAACTTTGTGAAATCTAGCATCCATGCACTCAAGGAAATGAAGTTCCTGTGTCCAAAGGACCACAGGAAGTATGTGGGAAGATGGATCAACTGCAGTCCAAGTGGACAGTGCATGCTCACGACATGGAACAAGGATGAGCATGTGAAGTCAGCTGGATGCCTGAAGGGAGTCATAAAAATATGATCCCTAAGGGGCACTTTTTCAGACCTGGATATCTGGATGTGGAGAAGATATGAGAGTGGTAGATAAATCACCCACAGGGGGGGGGTGTAGAGGAGGAGCCAAGTACCCTTACTCCACCTTCCCCGCCTACATTACCTGAGAAGTATGAAACAAAGTATGTGAAAAATACTACACCAATCAGAAGGAAACAACTCTGTGCAGTACCCATAAGAATAACTATAGCTAAGAGAATAAGGGAAGTTAAGTATCCATTAAGGAAACCATACCTACATCCAAGACAATATGATGGCCATTTGAATGTGATTCCTGATGAAATAAAGAAACTGAAGGACCAGGATGAATGGTGACATCATACAAAACTGAATCGATTCCATTTATAGAAGATAACAAGACCAGAGAGGCAGACAATTTATGACGAATGAAGAAGTACTAAGGATAAGTGACATCTTGAGATCAAGATAAAGAGATGTATGCCTAAGCATGATGAAGCTACTTAGTTTAAACGTGTACAGATTCAATGAAAAGCAAGCAGCAAAGCAATCATGTAGCTAGCCAAATTCTTAT
Source organism: Ambystoma mexicanum (assembly GCF_040938575.1). Taxonomy (NCBI): domain Eukaryota; kingdom Metazoa; phylum Chordata; class Amphibia; order Caudata; family Ambystomatidae; genus Ambystoma; species Ambystoma mexicanum. The sequence goes on along the minus strand of NC_090931.1, from coordinate 337,962,731 downwards.
AGTGAATAGATAGCGGCAAGTGCCAACATATACATATATACCTCATCGATACATATAGATTGAATAAAGAATGAAGGTTCCACTATGTATATAGCAGTCTTGTACAAACATGGAAGGCCTCAAATTCAGTGTTGCAGTTACAAAAGCAATTGAATTAAACAGAATGGGGGTCATTGCGACCCGGGCGCAAAGGGATACCGGGCACCGGTAATGACAACGGTGCCGGTAATCCCTTTGCACCCTATTCCGAGGTCCCTTTGCGGGTCCTTCCTTAACGCCTGGTTTTAGCAGGCTTTAAGGACGGGACCCGCAAAGGGACTTCAGAGCTAATAATAGTACCGTAATTTATGCTACCGTTATTAGCACCCTCCCCATTCCCATTGAGCCCTATGGGGGCTCAAATGGGAATTGACATTTTCAATGAGGACTTACCGGTCCCGCAAAGGTCAGGCTAGAACGGTAAGTCCCCATTGAACCAGGGCAGACACGGTACCGGTAATGGTGCTAGTGATGGCGCTAATAGCGCCATCACTAGCACCAACCTCGGAATGAGGCACACTATATTTCAGCTAAGGAGTTGGTTGGGCCAAAGAGCTAAGGTCTTATCAGAACTAAAATTGACTGACATTAAATACAATTAACGTGAAAGAACAGAAGCTTCTGTTCAAGAAGGTCAAGTGAAAACAACAGACATCAGAGGACTGTTGGGGAATACAATCAAATACAAAAAAAGGCTCAATTCATGGTGTCCAGTCACGTAATGGAAGAAAGTTGGACGCATGAGGAGATCACACCTACGCACGAATGCCAGACAGTACCCAATTTCAGAGAACAGTACAAATTCAAGGCCAGCTTCAGACACTAATTGACACTGAATAGTTGAGGTGATGATGGAGTGTCCTTTTTAATTGGTGGGAAGCTGGTATCAAGACAAGCTCACCCACACCTGGTTGGTCAGTCTGTATGCTGCTCACATAGGTGGAAGGTTATTGACGGGGGTTAGAAGCCAACCAATTGTAGAGGACCACGTAGTTAGGGTCCTATAGTTTGTGTAGCCAATGGGATGTAATACATTTAGTAAAGTTCATAGTGTCCATCTTAAAGGGAGGGCTTAGTGGCTCCACCTGTTGTTGACTATCCTATAAGTTTTCGCTGTTACTCTATACAAATATTACGCCTATACTTAGTAGTTCACTTAGAGGCAATCTCGCTTCCCGATAGGTTTTAGAAGTTTGCCACATAGGATGACGTTGGTAATGACGCAGGTCTACACGTCAGTAGTGACAAATATGGTCTATAAAAATACTGTTTATTCTTAAATGAGTTGAGAGTTGAGAGTTGAGTATTGAGCGATTGCTGATGTTCGTTGTACTCCCTGTTTTACTTACTTACATTAAAACAGACAATCTTTTTACCAAGCGATTTGTGTCATCTGAATTATTGATTTTTGATTAAAATCTGCATCCCCATCCATCTCAAGGGTATTGCTACTCATCTTAAAGGGCTGGAAGTCTCCAGTTCACAAGCCTACATTGCCAGAGCCAGTCTAGAGGAAAAGTGACACTAGCTGTTGGTCATTATTTGGTTGTTGATACAGAGTGGAAAGAAAGGTGGCCAACAGGCTTCCCTTTTGGACATGTTTATCCAGAGGGAGTTGGGCATAGTTGCCAAGAAGTCTTAAAAGAGCACTAATGTGGTTCCTTGTTTTCCACATAACTAGTCTAAAGATTGATGTTAAAGAACCCTAAAGAAATTGCTGTTTTCTAAAAGATGGAAGTTGCCACTGAAGCACTTTTCTGTTCTTGTTGTTGAATAAGTAGACAGGCAGGCAAGTATACTTGTAGGGCAAAAGATTGCTGCCTTAAAGAGTCTGGCAAAGGAAGAAGCCAAAAAGTAGTTGATGCCAGTGCTGAACTGTTGTTCTAAGAACTCGTGTTGACTCATAGCATTTGAAGAAGTGTTAAAGCGTGTTGAAGAACACTCACAATTCTTTCTTTTCAAATCAAAACTGCAGTCATCCATCCTGACAAAGACATTAGTTGTTTCTACAAAGGTAAAACCTGTTCTTACTCCAAGAACAGTTGGAATAGTTCATTTATTTTGGAAGCCAGAGCATTGTGACAATATCCCGACAAACACAGGTGTTGTTGCTTGCTTGGAGATGACAAAACGTGATACTGTTCTTATTCCAGGAGGAGTGGGAGCTTGTGATTTCTTGAGATACTTTAATGAAGCAACAGAACTTTGTGTGATTGATTATCAAACCTTAAGAACTGTGGTGGAATTTTGTGTTAAACCAGATTCCCTTGTTTCCTTCACACAGGTTATGAGAAGACACATTGTTCATAGTGTCAATCACGGACAAAGCTGCTGGAGCCGTCAGTGCCGCATTGGAGCCGCAGGAATTGAAGCCGAAGTTGGAGCTTGGTTGCCTGCCTGCCTGTCTCATCCTTCCTGCTACAGAAGCCCCTTCCTGATTTTGTGGACCTGCTTCTGTGCAGGCATTTTCAACTCACCAGCCAGTGCGCTGTAAGGACATTTGCTGTTCCTTTTCTCTGTTCCTGACCTCGTTGGTCCTGGGTGCTTTTGGGGACGCAGAGAGCTCCTACTGGGTGCCTGAACACCTGGCTTCTCGGTTTGTGGCTCTGGGCTGTCTGGAGGCTGTATCGGAGAGGGTGAGAGTTTGTGCTCCGAGCTCGCGCTACAGGTAGCATGCAGAACCTTAAGACAGACGGCACTCAGAGATGGCAGAGAGGCAGCCATTGCAGTCTGTGCAGTCTGGGAAGTTGGTGCTTACTTCGGACTGCTGACTGTAGGATCTGGAGCTGGGACCAAAAAGAGACAACTTATCTCTCAATTCAGAGATTTATACACAAACTTCATCCAACCTACGGTAAGACTGCCTCCCCTCCAATATCCCTCCTTCTCTTTTCCCTTTGTGTGGCATTGTACTGAATGGCCACAACGTACGGCTGATGCCTGCGGGTTGGTAACCTTTGAGTGAGCCTATTGGGGTACTTATATACTCCCAAGAACAGCAGGGACTGAAGGATTCTACGACGTTAAAATTACTTAACCCAATGCATGGCTAATGACTGTGGATTGTTAATCTTTGGGTCAGCCAACTGTGGGGCCTATTCACTGCTGTGACCTGTAGAAACTAAGAGTTCTTTGAATTTTCACCTGGACCCAACGCACGGCTGATGACTGCAGGCTGGAAACCCTTGAGTTAGCCAATTGTGGGATCTACACAATGCCCATTTTATGGCACCAGGAGCGTTGGTCCTTTTGAGTAGGTGGGAAATTGCAGACACCCTGCCTTTTGCTGTACTGTGAACTGTACGCTGCCTTGGCAGGCTGCTCTTGGCCCAATATCAAAGGCTCAGTTTAATTTCAACTGGAGTTAGAAACATGGACTAAGGCCTTGAAGCAACTTCATAAATCACTCTACAGAACGAGTGGCACTTTTCCTTTGGACCATTCAATTATGAAGCAGTGCATATTAAGGTCAGGGGCAGTGTGGCCCTCTGCATTTCTTTGTCCCCCTTCAGCCACTCCATTGGTGTTGTGCACTCGCCTACAAATGGGCACCCAAAATTACATCAGTCTCTCTTGTCCAGTGAACAGCAGCTGGAACTGGTGGTTGGGGGAACAAATACCACCGAAATTATTTCTGCAGATCAACAAAGTACCACAACATCTCAAGGGACTGATTCTACCGTGTCATCGAGGGCCGGGGTACTTGAGGGGGGCCTTCTACCCCAACCCCATTCGAGGCAGCTGGGGATACTATTACAAAGAACTGTTCCTCCAGACTCACTGCATAATATGGTTGCAGGTCCTAAATATTCTTCAATGTGTAGAAGGGTGCTCTTCCATCCTTCCCTTCCTCCCTCTACCTCAAAAAGCATGGTGACATACAGCTCTGTCCCCACTCTGCTCCAGTGGGCTTTCAACTAAAAAACTCTAGGACAGATGCATTTGTTTTTGGCACACATCAGGTTAATTTGCTCTTGTTTAAAGAACCTTCAACCAACAAGGTGGGGCGCAAGGTGTGGACTTTAATTTGGGCCATTTACAGGTGGATACAAATCTGAAATGTAATTTTACTGGGTACATACAGGATGACTCTCTTTCGAGCCCAACCACAGAAAATTAGGGGGTCGCAAGAGAGATCACAGATTTGGGTGTGATCGCATCATAGCGCCTATATCAACCTATTTGGCTTCCAAAAGGGTTTTGTGGGGTAATGGGATGGGGCTGACTGATAGAATATTCGAATTGGGCAATCACTACGACCCAGAGACACAACAAGCCATGGGTCGAAAGTTTGGATCTCAGGATTATGTCTATGGTTTGCAGCCATCTCTCGAGTCCCTATCTATCTAGCCATATAAGTCTATGATAACACGCCCTACTCTTACCCAGCTAGGCCCTCAATCTGGGTCGTTTCCTGTTGTGCAGAGTGAGAATAACATGGATACTGCAACAAAAATATGATCACACAGACCTCTTTCATGACAGCACCTATCAACTCGGTGGTGCAAGAGGTTCTGTGTCCTCCATTTTCATCATCTCCATCAGGAGATTTTTTGAATAAATCTCCTCCTACTGAATCTTAAAGGTCAACAGATGGTCCTATTTGGGGGAAATGTTCTTCCAATATCAATAAAGAGTTAACGGCTCTCTATAACCAATAAGAATTTGTCTCAAGGGCGTTAAGGGCTAATACTGACACACTTAATCAGATTAATCAAAAATTGCCTTTTGTGAAGGAGTATTTGAGGGGGCTTTCGGGATGAGATTTGGTGACTTGTGTTCACCATTCCTCAGACCCCAATTCAGAGAAGGTTCAATTAAATAGTGTGAACTTGCCTGCCCAAGCATCTCCCATATTGATGAGGACTGTTGTGGATAGCTCTGGCCCAGATACCAGAGAGTCACCTAATTGCCCTACACCTTTGGTGGAGTGCATGGGTCGTCCAGCGCACCAATTGGTACTCACAGACTTACCTATGGACACCATTACAGTGGAGGGACATACATTGGTGGCAGGGGATCTCCCGGAGGTACCCACAGATATTCACACCTCTCCTCCCTTTTCTAATCATCCAACTAGGAAAATAAAGAGGAAAGCCAATAAAGCAAAAAAAGCAAAAAAACTATCTTCTGCCAAACCAAGATCTGCTGATGCTTAAAAAAACATGTAAATCACCTTTCAGCCGCCGCCGTGTTCACCTCGCTGGCTAGGTGAACTGGTGATAGGGAGATTCCTTCTTGCACTGCCCAGTACCAAAGCTGCATTGTATCTCTGCAGAGTGGTAGGGACCCTACACCTCCTCTCTTGTTGAGGTAGTACATGGCCACTGTTTTGTCTGTCATTATCAGGACATTCTTTCCCTGTACAGAGGGCAGGAAGGCCTTCGGCGCTAGTCTGATTGCCCTCAGTTCCAAAAGATTGATATGTAGTTTGGACTCCGATGGAGACCAAAGACCGCTGACTGTCAGATTGTTGGTGTGGGTTCCCCACCCCGTGAGTGAACCTGTGGGCTTTCCCTGTTAGGAACCTGAAGTAGGTCTGACATCTTTCCTGAGAACTGGGACCATTGAGTTCTTAGAGCCCATTGAAGGGATCTCATTCTCAGGCGGGCCTCTGGCACCAGAAAATTTAGAATGCCATAAGGCCGAGCAACCTCAAAAAATCAAAGACCGGGAGACACTGGGCACTTTGAAATTTGGTGACCATCTGAAGAATGTCTTGAACCCTCACCTCGGGTGGCAAGTTCTTTCCCAAGGAAGTATCCACTACAGCTCTGATGAACTGGAGTTTTTGAGAAGGTGTCATATGGGACTTCTTGTAATTGAGGGAGAAGCCGAGTCTGTGAAGAGAGTGGAAGGTGACGTTGAGATGATCCAGGACTTGTTCAGGAGAATGTACCCTTATCAGCCTATCATCGGGATAGGGGTAGGCATGAATCCCCTCTCTGCTAGAACTAGCTGTCACTACCACTATCAACTTGTTTTAAACCCTCGGGCATAGGTCTGTCCGAATGGCAGAAATCGAAATTGATAATGAAAACCGCCAACTGCGAACCTCAGGTATTTTCTGTGCTTGAGATGGATTGGCACATGAAAATAAGCATCCTGAAGGTCCAATGACACCAACCAATCCTAGAGTTGGAGTGCCTGAAGGATCTGAGAAAGTGTGACCATCTTGAACTTGTCCTTCCTGAGGAACATTTTCAAGTATCTCAAGTCCAAGATGGATCTCAGTGCCCAGTCCTTCTTGGATATTAGAAAATAAGGGGGAGTACCATCCAATGTTCCTCTCTGCTTCAGGCACTGGTTTATAGCGCCCTTCTCTAGCAGGGTTACATTCTCCTGCACAAGGAGCAGATCTGCAATCCTCAAAGAGTAGTTGCCCTGTGGATTGTTCTGAGGTCTCCTTATAAAAGGAAGGCAGTAACTGTGAGCTACAGTTTCTAAAGGTCAAGCATCCGAAGTAATGTCTTGCCATTCTTCTAGATGCTAAGACAGTCTGCCCCCCCCCACTGGTTGTAACGCTCACCTGGTTCCCACGGGGGCGCTGGTCTAGTCTGGATTGCTGTGGCCTCTTCTAGCGTGATGCGCAGGACCCGGAACACCGATTGGACAGTACCTCCAAATCGTGCTTGCCTGGCCCGTAGGAATATCCTTCTGCAGATGAGAAAGGGGATTTACAGTCTGCAGAATAGTGTGCTAGCTCCCCCCCTTTCCCCTTTCCCCCTTCGTTCCTCTCTAACTTCCTCCAAACCCCGGTTTAAGCTCACCTTATGGTTTGGAAGGATGAACTCTCCATCCTGCTTCTGGTGCAGGGGCGCGTGTTCGTCCAGTTACTTCACTGGTTTTCAGAATGGCGCTGGCAAAATCCACTTGACTTTCCTGAGCGATGCGCCGTAAGTATGAAAGTTCAAAGTTCAAGTGAGGCCCCCTTTATGTTGTCTTTCTAACCTGTGATCTGTCCTTTATTTCAGGTGCAGAATGAAGGCGATGCGTCGAGGGGTTAAACTGCCGAGGTGAGTAATGATGAGGGCGATCCCTCTAAATGTCTTTATCATTCCCCAGAAATGTCTCTTGTCCTTTCCCCATAGGGGCCGGGGTACGGTACCTGCCAACGGGGCGGCGCCGACCCGAAATGTGGAAGAAAAGCCGGTAAGTATTATGGCTGTTAATCAGGCTTTCCTTCTGTGTTCCTTCTGCTCACCTTTTGTTTCTTCCTCTCTCCCCTAGGTGCAGAGATGTGGCGTCCGATGCTGACAGCCGCGATGGAGCCGGGAGATGTCTCGAGGACAGGTGAGTGAAGCGTGGCGCTGCAGCGAGCAACGGGATGCTTTCAAATGGAAGTCTTTCTTCAGGGATGCTGGCGAGAAGATTCCGGATGCAGGTAAGAAGTTTGAAATAGTCCTTGGTTTTCACCTTTCTCTTCTCTTCCTTCCTTGCAGGTCTTCCAGGTTCGAGGCGGGCGTGGCTGGAGTCCAGGAGCAGGAGCAGACACGGTGAGCGTTAAGCTGCAGGAAGCAGAGCAACGCGAAGCATGAGCTGCTGTCTGGGCCTGGCTTAAATAGCCTCCAAAGAAGTCCCAGGTATGTATCCTTCCCCAACTAGGTATGTATCCTTCCCTGGCCATGCCCGAGTGAAAAAATAGTCCCTATGAAAAAATAGTCCCTTTCAGGTCTAGGGAGGCCTGAAGCGTGCAGCATGGTCTGCATCAGGTAAGTGCATCAGGTAAGTGCACAAAACACCTCCCTTTATGAGCCTGGCGCCTATGGCGGCAGGACTGATGTCCAACATGAGCCTGGCGCCAAAGGCGCCAGGACTGAGTCCAAAGAGCCCCTATAAGGGGCCGCTGTGCTTTTACCCAAGGGCATGATGCCTACTTCCGGGGATGCTGGGCCTGGCCTGGTGCTCCGGGGGTAGGCATCATGACACTGGTGAACTGTGACTCAAGACCTCAGAGAGGTTTTGAGGTGGCTGATGCAGTGGCAGATGTTAATGCCGCTGCTTGAGCTGGCTTTGCACCCCATCCTCGTCCACCACAAGGAAATCTTCTTTGGCCCCTTTGACTGACCATTCTTTACTTTATTACATTTGTAACGTGCACACATTGACCCATAGGCTTTAGGGCGCAGACTAACTCACAACAGAAACACAAAGAGTGCTGACTCAGTCAAGAATATAGGAAAGAACGGTGCAATGATCAGAATCCATGAAAGAGATCTAAGCAAACAATAGAGTCTTTAGCATCTCGCCCTTCCAACTGAGGAGTAGTAGCAAAAAGATCTAAACTCCCAAGGTTGTCCACTTGGTCAAAAAAGCTGAGGTTGCCTAATAGCAGCGCCTAAAGACTAGGCTGCCGCCTTCGAGGTCTGCAACTTCTCAAGACTCTCATCAGCCTTGTTGGCAATAAACTGAGACCGGTCAAAAGGCATGTTGAGAAGCCTGGATTGCACAACAGGTGCAAAACCAGACTTCTGCAACCAGGCAAATCTGCACATAACAGTGCTAGTAGCCATGGCTCTGCTGATGCTATCAGCAGAATCCAAATCCGACTGTAGAGACTCGCACATGGCTTCTTTGCTGTCTCTAACAATGGCTCAGAAGCCATCTCTTTCATCCCCCTAGGGAATGTGCTCTGCTGCCATGGAAATGCAGTCCCATAGAGTGAACTTAAACTTTGCGAGGGCACACATGTGGAGTTGGCAGATTTGAGTGCCATACTCCCTGCGGAAAATACCTTCCTTGCCCATCCATCTACTCGTTTGTCGTCCCTGTCAGGAGGGATGGTAGGGTACGTCACTTGTTTAGAGGTCGGAGTAGCTGCCTTCACCACCAGACTCTCTGGAGTGGGGTGGTTTGACAGGTAGTCGAAGTCACTACGAGAAGGGAGGCACTTCTTCGTCAAGTTCTTATTTACAGCCGGATTGGTCTCTGGTGTCTCCCAATTAATCGCCACCCTTTTCTGTAAGGCAATGTGGAATGGTAGAATGGGATCTTGTTCGTACGGCAATAGAGGTCTACTCCAACCCATGTATCCACTAATGTTTACATGAGTTGCCTATATGGCGCATCGGCCTGCTCCCCAGTCCCTGGTTTCCCAAACTCTTTTCATAGATGGAAGAAAGAGACCTAAAAGAGTCTTTCCTGGGTAGAGGATTATATGTTTTCTAAGGAATAATGTATTTTTTGTCAGTAATGGGTTCAACACTGGAGTAGTTGTCAAACTTTCTTCATCAGTGCCACTGATTTGACTGGGGCGCTCAGCATCGATGGCGCAGCTGGCAATGATGGCGCAACTGGCGTCAATGCCTTAGTCGTTGAAGTCGAGTGTTTGGCTGGCGTCAAAGGTGCCGGCGGCGGCGAAGGTGTCGATGGCGTCGATGACCGTGATTTATGTTTGTGACTCGACAGATCCTTCAATGAAACTTCATTGGATCGAGGCCGCGAGGGCTCACAATGCGGATCAGGCCTTAGTCCCGAACTCGAGGGCGCACAAGATTTAGGTTGAGCCCTTTCCTTCTCAGCTTCATTCGAAGGCGCGGTAGGAGCATGGTTTGGAGGCTTTTGTTTTTCTAATAAGCTCCTCGATCTAGACCGCTTGGCCTTCTTCCTCGGAGGAGAGTTGCCTCTTGACTCGTCAGTCGAAGGTTTCACAGTCCTGGTTGGGGATTTAGGGATTCGGCCTACCTTCAACTTCCCCTTCCATTCCTTCAAGGACTTTGCAGTCCTAGACTGGCACTTGGAGCAGTCTGAGGTGTCATGGTCCGCTCCGAGGCACCACAAACAAATCTGGTGGGGATTGGTTAGAAACATTTTCAAACCCCAATCCTGACACTTTTTGAAACCGGACTTCGGAGTCGGCTGTGTCGATGATGAAGACATCTCAATCTCGAAAAAGCGAAGTCGTAAGAAAAGTGAAGAAATGTGCCATATTTCTTCAAAGCTATTGCTGTTGCGGAAAAACAGAACTTAAGCCAACGGGCGCTGCACGTGCTATATATGCCTTCAATGACATCACCCTCGATGGAAGACTTTGAGGGACATCGAGTCAACGCCATCAATGCACAGCACCCTTTGGCAAAAAGAAATTACGAAGCAGCTGAAGCTGGACAGTACATGTCAAAAGATTAGGAATTTGTGGAAGGACACAATCCATTCGAAAGGCACTGACCCCATTAATCAAGATCTTATTGTGGGGTTATTTCCAGTCAATCGAAGGACAAATGGCTTTAGCGGCTTCTAAATTGACTTAGGAACTGGGAAGAGCGCACCAGTCCAAGCTTACTTCTTTTTGGGTATTGGATGCTACAATTCCCAAGGAAACTAACTTGCATAGGTTAACATCATTAGATGGATCTCTACCATCTGTGGTTTGTGTAGGCTCCACGAAAATAAATAACCAATCAATAAATCGGGTAAGAGTGCAGAGGGTAGGAATGGTGATACATTACAGGAAACTTGTGTTTTGCGGAGGGTTTAGGCCAAACTGCCCTTGTAACAAGTACTAGAGATATGAAAATGACTGCCACATCAGTTTGTTGGATGTAAATGTGGCATGCCCCTCGAAAATCATTGGGTGGGAGGTCAATAAACAGAGACATGGCCTACTATGCCTGAATAGGTCTAAGGTGCTGGAGCTATTTAAGCAAAATCCCCTGCTGAGGTCCTTACACTCTGGCGATATTGAATTCATGTCACTCTCTGTTAACACAGATAACCACATGGCCTCATACTTTTTTTCTGAAATTGTCTCTTACTTGGTATGGGCACAGAGGGATATATTTCACTCCCTCTGTCATTATTTAGTAGATCTTAACTCCAGCAATGCAGCTAAGCTGTTTCTGTCACCACTGGTCATGGTTCCGAAGTCACAGGCAATTATGATGGACATGATTTCTTCTGCATTGACCACTATTCAAGTGCGGCTGTCGGATGCCGGCAAGGCTAATAAGGTCCAGGATTGGTCATGGCTTGAGTCGGCCATCAAAATGTTTGTGTCCCATATGAAGGGTAGAAATCAATCCTAGCATTAGTGACGTTAAGATATTTTCGGTGGGTTGAATAATTTCTGGTATCAGTGGCAGCGCTCCTCTGAGATACAGAACTTTAGCATACTGTTTCTACAAGAGATGATGTGTACGGGTACCTTTGAGTTGGAGGGATACTCCACTTTATTCTGTCCGGCAACATGTGTGGCTAAGGGAAGACCTAGTGGAGGTATGGCAATTGCACTTGACAGCAAGCTGCGGATTATCCCATCTATGTGGTATGTGGAGGAGGGCATCCTTGCAGGACATGCCTGCTTTCCAGAGGGTTTTGGCGATGTACTGCTCATTAACATATATTGGAATCCAGCAAAATAGTCAATTTTTGCCTTCCACTCCCTCTTAGCTGAAGTATTTGACTCCTGGCTGATGGCTGGGTTTCAACATGCCATCATTGTGGGAGGGGATTTTAATGCATACTGTTTCAAGGGTCAGGATGCTAATTTGCACCCTTGAATTCCATACCTGGCAAACAAAAACCTTCTGAATGGCATGGAGTGGGATACCTTTATGACGAGCTGGGATATCCATTAATTGAAGGTTAAAAGGAGTGACCTTGTTCCTACTCTTACCTGGCATAGGGGCGAATCCAAGTCGTGGATAGATGATTTTTTTGTCTCTACCCCGCTTAAACTCAGGTCCTCTAACCTATCCATTTATGATTCAGGGGCTGGCGACCATTTGATGCTACACTTTACTTTGAAAGAATTTGCAGCTAGAAATGAGGTGTGCCCTATGTTGGCTCCTGTAAGATCTGACAGGAACGGCTTAACCTGCCATTGGGATGTACAATAAACTCATTAAATATCTTTTTGATGAAAATATTATGGGAGGATCTGAGGTCTTTGCTCTGGGCGAGCCATCTCTGGGAATGGGCTATGAACCTTTGGATCTACGCATCATTGAGGTAATTAAGAGGGTAACGTTTGAAGCCAAACAACGGTTGAAACCATCCTACCACCATGCATTTGACCATAGAATTAAGGAATCTAAAAGGGCTAAAAGATTGGCTATTAAACTTTGGGGGTGAAGGGCCCTTTCGAGAGAGGAGTTTAACATCCTCAAAAAGCGTGAGGTCTAAGGCACAGGAATCTCATAAAGTCCCTGATATATGAACTCCACTTAAAGGACAACCAGTTTATGTTGAGGACTCTTCTTAATGCCAACACTAGACAATTTTGGTCAGCAATCAATCTAAAAACAAATGCATCTGTTACTATTGCTATTGATGCTATACAAGAAGAGATCTGGGTATCTTTTTGGGGGGAAAATGATCCTCCCTATCTCCCTAGTCCAGCTCCCATAAACAGAGAGAGGGCGAAGAAGAACGTATGGCATATCACCATATCAAAATCAACATAGACAATTTACGATCACCTTAAGTATCAATATGGAGAGATCTGGAGGGAATGGTAAGGATGACACTTCAACACAGGCTTAGTCGACAGAGCAAACACAGACAGCTATGGATCACCGACAGGGAAATGCGTAGGAAGGGAGCTAATGAATGTAAAATATACAGCACCAATACCAGAGTGGGGGACAACGCATGCCTCAACCTGCCACACAAACCTCTGAAATAGCTCAGATGGAAACCTGCCACCCCACCACACATAACAACTAGACGGACAAACTGCAATACCAATTCCATAGGACAATTAGTGACATGGAGCAAAGAAATGCAAATACTAGGAGGCAAAAACCCACTTACCCAGAAACTCAACTTTCAGCATACATCTCTCACACAAAAACACACACAACCAGTTCTCTGCACAGCAAACCACATGTACTTCACAACACCACAACAACTAACAAACAACACATAACTCGCACCAGCAGCACATGAATACCGGCATCAATCTGATAATTCATAACCAGGCTCAGCGCACAGTGAAAACGGAATGGAAGCTGCCAACAGGACACCACCTTTCTCACTTTCCTACTCCCACTTCACCCTACTAACCGCCACCACTCCTTTTTTGTTTACAGATCCGCCAGAGTGCCTGGGGACCAATTCTGTCGGTGACGGTGTGCGGTACAAATACCTTTAACATTAACAATAACTTAATGCTCTGGGTATTCCTCTTGATGATGGACCTTGCCTGTGGGCTCTTGAGGACATTGTTTGAGCTATAAATAGATTGAAACCTTCCCTGGCATCAGGCCCTGATGGTCTTCCTCCATTTGTGTTGAAAAATTACCCATTTGCCTGGGCCCTTTTCCTTAAACCCCACTTTGATGACATATATTCCTCACATATAGTCCGACATCCTGGACTCAGTCTATTATTATTCCCATACATAAGAAAGGTGACCGGAACAATTCGCCCAAATATTGGCCGATTGCCCTGATCGATTCATTTTCTAAGGTTTTCTCTATTTTGCTGTTTAGAGATTTGAACACCCACCTAGCCAAAGCAAACATCTTATCCCGCTTTCAGATGGGATTCCATCCCTAGATGAGCATGCTTCTCAATGCAACCATAGCTAAACATCTGCTGCTTTCCAGGCTTTCCAGGGTTGCCATATCTATATGGCCTCCCTGCATTTGACTTCAACATTTGAATGTGTGGTTCAACATCGATTTTGGGACAAACTACTTAAGCTGGATGTGCCCTCTAAACTGATACACCTAATTGCAACATTGCATCAGAATTCGACATTGAGAATTTGTTTACATAAGGAAGGGCTCTTTCTCAATCCATCAAGGTTCACTTGAGGCTACATCAGGGGTGTACATTGGTGCCCACGCTTTTCAATCTATATCTTAGTGACATCAAATATCTGTGGGGTACCCAAGATTGGACACCTGTCAAATTGGGGCACCAAAAAATCCATTGACTGGCCTTCGCTGATGATATTATTTTAATCGATAGGACTCTGCGAGGCCTCCAACGGAAACTTAACATCTTTTAAAATTACAACGTATTGAATAATTTGGTTCCAATGGGGCGAAATCTAAAGTGATCATATTTTCTAAAGCTAAAAAAATGAAGGTGATGCAGTGGTTTATGGGGTCCGAATTGGTTGAGTGAGTCCTTGCTATACGATATCTGGGATAGAATCTATCCAACACTGCGTCGATTACTATGTGGACATCAATGCTGAAGGCTAAGATGTCTCCTCTGCTGTCCCATATGAAGCAGATTATGAAGAAACTATGTAGATTTTCAATTCTTCCAAATTTGAAATATTACTTGGGGAAGATCAAGCCCGTTCTGCACTATGGATTAGATATGACCCCTTTAAATCTTGGTCCTTGTCTGAATTCCATGCAAGGTTCCCTGTGGAAAAAGGTGCTCGGGCTTGCTACTTCAATTGTGATTGAATTTAATTCCCCTCCTGGCCAGGTTACATTGAAAACAGTTACTTTCTTATTCCAAGTTTCTTAGTCTTCCACCCAACTGCCTGTATGTTGATCTGAATCAAATTATGGTTCAATGTTCTGTACCTTCTGTCTTCTCCTTCAGGGATAAAATGTTTAAAATACTAGAATATATTGGTTCCACAGAGCCTGAATGAATGGGAAATCCAGACACTGTTAAACTTAAATTGTTTAGAGACTGTAGGGTCACGCTCGAAACCCTGTCAAACTATTCATTGTACAGGGAGTAGGCTGCCTATCTCAAATGTTTTCCTTGTCCTAAGGCCTGCAAGCTTTCTTAAGATTCAGGCTGAACCAATTTTACATGAGGGGAAGAACCAAGAATTGGTCCACTATTTCCACAGAAAGGGTCCATCAGGAGGTCTGTCGTTTTTGTGAGGGAACCACCACCAATGAAATTTTGAGACACTGGATTCTGGATTGTCATTCCCTTAGTTCGATCAGAGAAACCTGTTTCCCTAGGGAATTGGACAGTATGACCAAGGAATGCTCTAGGGAATTGTTTTGGTCACGTCTCGTGGGTGGTGAGAATCTATCCCTCACTATAGCACTTGTTCGTATGTTAAATGAAATTGAAAGGAGGTTTTAAATACTGTAGGTATGTTTTTGTAATGAATTTATATGGCTTGTATGTTAAATGAAATTGTGAGAATCTTTATAGTACTTGTTTGTATATTGACTGAAATTGAAAGGTTTTAAATTCTGCAGGTATGTCTTTGTAATAAACCTATAGTGCCTGATTGTTAAATGAAATTGAATTGATGTTTGTATACTGTGGAAAAATGATTCTCAGTTTGTTTTAATACTGAATTTAATTTGCATAAGGTTTTATGTAAACCAGATCACAAAAAACAAAAGGACAAAATCGTCAGATCATATGTTATACATTACTAATGAATTGAATTACCATACATTTCTTTTTCACTTTATTTGTTGTACAAGTGTGAAGGTCAGATATCTTTTTGTTAGAGTGTTTCCTTTTGTTTATTTTAGGCAAGGAAATCTTTGTCAGGGTTGGGATAGCGAGGCGTTTATCCAACCTATTAATTTAATAAAATGGCTAAAGTTGAAACCTCTTTACAAAGCTGTCCGGCTCACATTTCTGACCGTTACACTTCACATAAGAAAAATTCAATATGGAGCATTGGTGCTCAGTGTCCCAAATAAAGCATTGAAAATATCTCTGGCAAACCTTTCATTTCACTCCATATCACAGCATCACTCTGATAATCCCCTTTGTAATAGTTCTTTTTCAGCTATCATATGGTAAGAAGTCCTCTTCCCAGTTCTCAGGTCTGTACTGGAGCCTAATGGCTCTTTCTGTAGTTGGAGATGGTCTTAAACTAATTTGTAGCCACAGGAATACATAAGGCCACTCTAAGTCCCTTAAATGGTCCAATCTAGGCTTCTTGTCAGCTCCCTCTTCCATGGTCTTAGTTCTAAGGCCATCAAACTCAAACTCTCTCTCCTTCTTGATGTCCTGCCACAAGCTTGTGCTTGGGTGAGTTGCTCTTGCTCCTTCCTTCTCTCTGCCTTTAGCCGTTTGCTGCTTCTCCACATCCTTGATGTTGTGCCTCCGCCATATTATTCCACCTCCTCTACCCTGCCGTTATCCTCCTCTTCACCACCACCCCCACTTCCTGGCACCTCTTCTCCACCAAAACATGGGTCTCTCTTTCTCTCCAGCCTTCTGGGCATCTCAGTTTCCAGGGAATTATCTCTACGCAAATTCATGAGCCTCTCAACAAAGCCTCAGATGGTTCTTGGTTCTCTCTATTTTCAGCCTGTTATCACTTTTTACAGCCTCTTGGGTTCTCTTTCTTTCCAGACCCTTTTCTGTCTTTTCAGCCTCTTGGGTTCATTTTCATTCCTGCTTCTTTGGTTTTCTCTCTTTTCAGGCTCACATGTCTTCCTCTTCCTGGCCTCCTGGTGTTCTCCCTCCTTAGCCCCCTAGGTCTGTCTCTCCCCAGCTTCTTGTGTATTCCTCTCCCTAGCGTACTCATTCACTCTAAAAAGCCTCCTGTGGTGCTCTCTCATTCCAACCTCCTTGGACTATAGACCTAAAGCTCTCTGGGACTCTCACTCAGCCACTTGGGATTTTTCTGTCTCTCCCCCTCTCCTCTCTTTCTTCCCTCTCTCTCTATCCCCCCATCCACAGTCTTTTCTCTGACCTCTCATCTCATGCTCCAGCTCCTTCTTTGCTGTTGACCAGCTGTTTTAAGATGAGCTACTTCTTTGGACTCCCACACACTTCTACCACAAGCCCTTTCTTTCATGGGTTCTTGTCCCTGCATTCCAGCATTTCTCTGGCCTAAAGGAACTCGGGTATATCTCCCTTTGCAATTAGTATGGAAATTGGCTGATGGGCCAGGGGACGATTTTTACTTTTGATGTGGAACCTAGGGTTAGTTAGTCCCACCACATGGGTGGTCCTCTCTCTGCTTACTGCACCCAGACCACACCCTCGGGAAGGAGTTACTTATCCTAACAAGGTTAATGTCTATAAGACCTTGGAGGTGACTGTTCCACCCCTCAAATGTTCTATCTTAGTTCGGGTCCTGGCTTTTCCCCTGTGGTTTTGGGTATCATTTTGCACCTGCATGAGTCGAGCGTGCTGGTGCTACTGACTCCCCAAGGCCATCTTTCATAACCAATTTCCTTTAAAGGACAGAAGCTTCTAAGGCAGAAATGTGATAAGCCCCTGCATCCCCTCCGTGTTACGGTGGGGGTAGTGAAGGATCCTCCTGATGCCATCCCCTGACCCAGCGTCCCCTGGTTGTAGCAGAAGCATGACCCATTTGGAAGCCAACCATTGGACTGTAAGGTCAGAGAGTGGACTTGTAAACAGGAGTAGAATCCTTTTGAATGATGTAGCCAAGTTCAAAGGCAATACACTCATCCAAACATTCTTGCTAGTGAAAATCATATCTACTGCCAAAAGATTGGTCTTGAAACAAAACTGGCTGACATGAACTGTCTGACACTATACAGAGCATTTTGTACTGTGTGAAAAATGAATATGTATTTAATGAAACATGGCAACATTGTATAGAACTGTAAATGCAACTAGTAGACTGCAGTTAGTATCTTAGGGCCTTTTTGAGTTTGTATCTGTACTGAGTTTCTAGTGGTGATAAGATTCTCTTTCCTCTTTATTACTTACCCTTTATCTCTTTTCGACAATGTTGTGACGCAGCCAGTAATAAGCTTTGTACATAGGGGATAGGAGCCCCTCTCAGCCAGGGTGAGAGTCCTACCATGGAGCCACCCAGAGCCAGTTCTACCCATGCAGTGAATGGTGGCAACAGAAATTGCCCAATTCCTGCCCCCCATGTTCCAGAATGCTTGCATGCTGACTCTTATCCCCAACCATGCCTCTATTACATGATGCTCGCCAGTCTTTTTTCATTCTTTTTAGAGCACCAGAAGAAGATCATGAAACCAGGGGGAGAGGCCAACTCAGTCCCCACAATTGCTTAGAGCAAGAACTGGAGACCAAGACACCCAAGAACTCTAACAACCCTCCAAAACGCTGTACAGCCTACATCATGTGCCGGAAATCCAGAGACGTGGTAAGAGAGAGCGAGAGAGAGAGAGAGAGAGTGAAGCCACTGGACTTACGGAGCTGCCACACACATTGCAGTTCACTCAGGTGCAGTGGCAGTTCTGCAAGCATTATTTCCTTGGATCTCATAGACCACTTGGGACACTGTATGGGAACTGGGACTCTCCCATCACTAATACTAATATTCAAGTACTTGAGGAACCAAGCCACATCAATGAACTGGGATGCGGGCCTGGCAGGAATGGGCAGAAGAATCGGGTGGGGCTGAGCACCCATTGTATGCCTTTCCCTTGCATACACACAACACTGGTGGAAAATACAGCATACTACTGGCTAGGGTTACAATATAAGACAGGATTTACCAGGAGAGGTCAGTGATGGAGGTGGAGGATGACCAGGAGACCAAGAGGAGAAAGGAAGGGGTGAAGGATTGATGAGGAGTTTGTTGGAGAAGGTACGGTAGTGGTTTCGGAGTGATAGTGGTTCTGCAGAGTGAGTGTGTGAGAGTGTGTGCGTGTGTGTGTGTCTTAGACAAGTGTGTAGAAAAGGTAGTCAAAGGTGTGAGTGGGAGAAGACTTGTACGTAGTGAAAGGGTGGGGATAGAGTAGTGGTGTGGGAGGAGTATATTAGTGGGAGGATGAGAGTAGTAGTGGGGGGAGTGTGATAGGGGGATGTAATAGTGGGGGGAAGTAGTGGAGTGGAGCAGGAGGAGTGCTTACATCAAATGCTGGAGACGAGGAGTCGGAGGAGTGAAACACTGAAAGGATAAAGACTTCATGGGAGGAGTAAGTGGAAGTAAGTGGTACAAAGAGTAGTCAAGAGGAAGTGAGTGGGTGTGACCGATCTAGCCTGAATACCAGATTAAGTGCAAGTCCCAGAGGGAGTCTAGACAGCCTTCTTACATGGAAGCCCCGCATATGAGAAGAGACGATTGGAGTCTGTAGGAGTTACCAATCAATAGAACTAACCAGGGGTTAGGGGCGCTTAGGTTAGGGAGGAGGTCTGTGTGCAGATGAGACAGAGTTGGATGGCCCTATGGCCCTCAAATAGACATAAAAACCCATCAACGGTCTTCAAGATGAAGCGTGTCTTCTGTGCCATCTGTGACAATGCATGCTCATCTCATATCTTTATCAGTTGTTAATTGTATCATGATAGTGGATATGTGTGCATTGTTATTCTTCTACTTTGAAAGGATTTCACTAAAAAGTGTGTTTAAAAAAATAATTCCCATTGATGTGTTCGGCATGAGCCACAAATTGTCATTTGGGGAAGGAATATCGCTATCCCGTATGTCCAATTTGGCAGATAGTGTAAAACAGAATTGACCAATAATTGATTAACGCCAGAAAGGTATTGAAATTCATGAAAGTAGAATTACAGGCCCAAAACAGGGTCACTTCTTGCACCTGCTTCAAAAGTAAAACATCTTAAATGGTGCAAAAATAATTCAAGAACTCGATTTCTCCTCAAAGCCACCCATGTAAAAGTGACAGCCCCATTCTCTTATTACCTCATTGAAAAGCCGCATCATTTTCATGAAGGAACCTGTGTCTCTTTCCTCTCCGGTTATGCGCTCGACTTGGGGTTCGGTTCTTTTCAAGAAAAAATCCAAACTCCTCAGTGTGTGAGACATCTAAAAGGGCAATGATACAGCAAGAAATAGCTTTCATTATGATTTTCTAATTTAGCATTTAACAAAAAATAGAAAATTAAACATGTTATCATGACGATGAACATGATTGAAACATTTAATACTAATTATAGTACAGCACAAAAAACATAAAATACCAAATACTGTATGTAAATATCATAAATATGTGAAATGGCAAAAGCCTGTGTAGACGGCTAATGTGCGTAAAGGAAGACATTTTCAGAGTGTAATTATATCATGTGGTGTATTTTAACGTCATTTATGTTATCAGAAAAAAAAAGATTTTGCTCCTTTTAGGTGGAGGAGTAGTAACCTCAAACAAAATCTCATAGAATGGCCCTCAGTCCGAGGTTGGTGCTAGTCATGGCGCTATTAGCACCATGACTAGCACCAATACCGGTACCGCCACCGACTTGGTGGTATGGGGACTTACCGGTCTATTCCGACCATTGCGGGATCGGTAAGTCCCCATTTTAAAAGCCATTCCCCATTCCCATTCGAGCCCCCATAGGGCTCGATGGGAAGGGGGAAGACGGCATTAACGGTACCTTAAATTACGGTACCATTATTGACCCCAGTATCCCTTTGCGGGTCCCGTCCTTAACGCCTGCTAAAACCAGGCGTTAAGGAAGGACCCGCAAAGGGACCAAGGAATGGGGCGCATAGGGATTACCGGCACCGGTGTCATTACCCATCCCCGGTATCCCTTTGCGCCTGGGTCGTAATGACCCCCAATAAGTTGAAAGTTCAACATAATACATACAGCCAATTGTTGCATCTGCTGCTCGTTCTCTTGGATTCCACTTACGGGTTTTGAACTCAAATATGTAATGTTGAGTGTAATACAATTAACATGCAGCATGATTCGAAGTAAACATGAGATCATAAAATAAAATAAAGCAAACTAAAATCAAATGAAGTTTGAAACGAAAATGAAGAACATTAATAATATAATATTACATACCAAGAACTATTAAAATGAATAATTACATAATACATAAGTACATACAAAAAGTGACCTATATTCTTAGAGAAATAATGATTAATCAAATTAATTTCGGGTTACGTGTTTTAAAAGTATATATTTACTTAATGTATGCAACATTAAGTATGCTTTTTAAGGGGTCCCTGTCTTGGGACTTTTATGCAGTTAATTGTATGTTATTATTGTTGAAATACACATTTTGTTTGCCTGGAAGATGATCTTGAACTCGTATATTTGTATGCGTAGGGTAACAGCTCTCTCTAGCGGTGATAACAGGTGAAGTGGGCAGGACAGCCTCGGACAAACATACATCTAGCCTTTTATAATATAGTATGATACCACTAATGACAATCCCTGTAAACAGTTATCCCTAAAACACAAAACATATAAGCATCTGATCATAAATATCTATGTTAACAAACTCTGAAAATATATATCCCTAAATAACCATCATCAGAAATCCTGCAGAAAAATGTATACAAAAAGGAAAATCAAATCAAAAAAGTGCATGGTACATTTTTAAGACACAAGGTTTAGAAGAATACACCTTATGATAGACATATTTTAAAATCAATTATACATTTTTCCTACTGGGGCAAAATAAATCTAAAGGAACCAGTTATGTACTTTACGGTTAAGGTTAGTTGTTCTATATGACAATTCCTCTGAATACTCCTTATCTTTTGGAAAATTTGAATCATGCTTGCATTGCGACAGGTGGTCTCACCCATAATTGTTGAGCCGCAAGGGCATACTTGCGACTTCCAATGGATGTGACAGAGTATAGGGTTCCCGTGCGCAGTCAACCCAGAGACCAACAGTGCCCCAGAAACATCCTGCCACAGGTGAACTAAGAGCATTCTGAGGCAACTTAGGGAAGAAGGGCAGATAGATAAGCGATCTGCATAGAAGACATCATATCCCCTGGAAACAGCATTATCCGTAAGATATGGAACTTATTCTTCTAATGGATACTTTCTCCTCTGCAGATTCTTTAGCTTTTTAAATACTATGGCAGCAAGGCCAAAAAAAATATGAAAAGCATGGCTTCAAAAGAACCATCAAGAAGAGACAGACATTTCACCTAAAGATGTGAGGCACCTCGGCCGTACTAAACAAAGCCCCTGCCATTTCATCTGAATCCAGGCAGAAGTGGCTTGTAAATGTATGCAAGGATGACTAAGTGATTGCCCTGCAGAGCTCCTGAATCATTACTCCCTACAAGAAATAGATCATAGCCGCATGACCCCTCGTGGAGGTTGCCATGATCCCTCTGGTGGAACATTCTGCACCACCTAGTGGCAAATCCTGATGCATACTACAAATCATCTGGATATGGTCTGCTTTGACACAGCCACCACCATAGAAGCATGACCACCTGCTGCTTGCAGTTGCCTCTACATTCAGTTTTCATCTGACATGCCTGTTTAGTGGCTCATGGCCCAACTAACCTCGCTGCCACCGTGATGAGTGAGGCAGCCAAAAGAAGGACTGAAGCTGTATCAACTGGTTGATGAGAAACTCAGGGATGGCCTGCAGTAGAAAGGATGGCTTTACCTGAAGAATAACTGTGTCTCTTGTAAAAACAGGGTATGGCTTGTCAACCTACACATTTGGGAGCTCACTAACTCACCTAACCAACATTATAGCCATTGGAGAAGCAGTCTTTAAGGTAAGAAACTTAATGTTACACCTATGCAGGGACTGAAAAACTTGAGCCATTTCTTAAACCAACACTAAAATCAGGTCTCATTGGGCCTTGATGCATGGCACTTGTGGATAGCAGATCACCAGTGCTCAGAGGTGTGATGAATCTGATTGTGTCATAACTTCTTTCCTGGCAGTGACTTTTCCCCATGTGGCCAGGGGCCGGCAGCCACTACCTGATCCTGACCCTTGGCGTGGCTATATGGGGGGATCACATGGGGAAGCAACCCTCAAGGGAGTGACATGACATCAACAGTTGAGACTGGGTAATGCTGCCAATTAATGCCTCACATTTTCACCCTTCCATGCACTTCTCCCTCTCCCCCTCTACCATGTACTTGCACGTTCTCAATGTCACTGGGCCTAGTAAGATCGTTGTTTTTGTTTCTTCTCTGTTCCCCTTCCCTTGCCTTGTTGCGCTCTGAAACACTTGTCTATGAGCGCGATAGAAATAAAATATCAATATCAATATCAATATCAATGGACCCTAAACCACTTCTTACAACCTTAAAAGCCATCCCCCTTCCCTAATGTGCTCATGGATTGTACTTCTACTACCATTCCTCTATAAAGTACTGGGATGAGGAAGAATAGGAGTATCCTGAATGAAGATCACTTTCCCAGTACTGTGACGAGGGAGAAGTATGGAGGAATGATGATCACAATGAGAACCATTATCAGCGGTCCAGTCTTTCCCCAACAAATGAGACGAGAAAGAGGCGAGGAGCGAAGATGATCACTCCCAATGAGAACCACAGTCAGCAGTCTAGTCTTCCCCTAAATTCTATTGGGCAGAACCAGTATAAAACCAACCAAGGAAACACTCAGCAATTGTGAGAGAGGCCATTCCTGGAGGACCTGGCTGCAGGAATCATTTGTTGTAGAAGAAGGGGCCTTGGACTGCTATCACAGAGAAGTGAAGGTGGAACCCTTGCACCCCAACAGCTGTTGGAGGACTGGGGACTGCTGGAAGAACCCCAGAAACTTCTTAGAGCTCCAAAAAGGGGGTGAATCCCTGGGCACCAGCAGTTTTCCAGAGGGAAGCTGGAGGCTCCCTCACTGGGAAAGTGCAGCTGAAAGCAGGAGGAGTTCTCCAGCACACGGAAGAGCAAGGTACCAGCAGTGGCTCAGGAGTCAAGACAGCTACAAGGTGCGAGAGGACAGCCCAGTGAGCAACACACTTTGTAGAGGCTTGCAGAAAGTAGAACAAAACGTGAGGAATCAGGTCGTGCTTCTTCAATGTGGTAGAGGCTGGGATGCCATTAAGAGTACAGATGCCCACGGAAGAAGCCGAGAAGCATAAAGAGAAAGCCGGCGACCCCAGGGAAAGGGTTAGGACATCGAAGCACTGTCGGGCAGTGTAACAAAAGCCCAGGGACTGGGATCTGGGACCCACAGTATGAACTTGGGGAAGACCAAGAAGGGCCAGAGACCCACAGTACTAGTTTGGGAAGCAAAGCCTGATAGAGGTCAAGGAGAGAGAAGGAGAAACCCTTACTTTTTGAACTTTGCAAAAACACAATAGTAACAACTCTGGGACTTGCATCAGAGGGAAGCAAAGCCCAAGAGAGGTCAAGGGGAGAGAAGGATAACCCCTCACCTTGTGAACTTTGTGAAGCTGTTACAAGTGTGCGAAAAGCCCCGGAAAGAGAGTATCCAAGGTGAAGAGCGGATCTGGCATTTGCGCCCATAAAGAGCCATTAAAGTAACTAGGGAACGACTCATGTTGCCATGTGCTGAAGGAGAGAGAAAGAGAGAGATTGTTTTATAAAGTCCTGGCAGGAAAGTAGGCCAGGCGAAGAGCAGATCTGGGATTCCCACCCATAAGGAGTGGTACAAGAAAATCTGGCTACAGAACATGCCAGGTGTTTTGTGAGTTTGGAACTCGCACCCAAATGGTGCCTTTTATGCAAAGAGAATTCTAAGGAAGATAAATTGAGAATTGAACTGTATTGAATGTGAGATCCTGGGGAAGTGAGCCATATCCCCTGGAGTGAGTTGCATTACACGAGGAGAGAGCTATCATCTTGATCAGCAGACATTTGGTTAGATTTAAACTTTTGCTTTGCATGGAAAGACTCCTGGGGAAGGGAGTCATCCCCATTGAAACTGTGAACATTGATCATTTAGAACCTTTGTATTGGAGTTTGAACTTTTGTGTTGGATATGAACATGTGTGCACTTCAAGAAGCAGAGACGGTTCCCTCTGCACCTTAGAGTTCATTTTTAGAGTGTGATGGCGATGATAGGATTTTGGACACACAACAAACATTTATTCTGGACATCTTAACACTGGACAGACCCTTAGTTGAATTGAGGTAGGGAAATACCTCTTAGAGTAGGACAGCAAGGCATTTTCCAACCACGTCTCATTCCTGGCTTCTCACACAGGACTGAACCGCAATAGGTATCTAAAAGAAGAAACTCTGTTCAGACTTCCTCAAAGATATGGACAATGCTCCCAGGTATCCCTCAAGGTCGACAACAGCAACCTCTCCTTCACAATTGACAATACACAGGCTAGCAATCTAGCCACAGTGGTGGAAAATATCCCAAATCCCTGTTGATTGCACCAAATGCAGAAGTGCAGCCACCGTGTAAAGCTTCTGCATCCTCTACCTATATTAGCACCTACCATGAGGTCCAGAACTTCTTTGGCCAAGTCATTGGGCCTCCTTAAAAGTTCAGCAGTATGGGAAAAAAAATGTAAGCAATTCAGTTACTGCTACTTTTATTGGTGGCAACAGAATTACCAATGTTTTTACTGCACAGCCGAACTATAGGTGGGACCTTGAAATTGAGGATTTTCCTCCACATCATGTGGGCGAAAAGTCCAGCACCTTAAGGACACTTTTTGGCAGTTTTACCATGGCAGAATTACTGTTTGTGGTAATTCTGCCAAAATCCTATGGACTCCAAAAATGAGGATTAACACCACCCTACCACCACTTTTAATCCCATGGCAAACCCATCGTACCAAGTGGTAGTACCAGTAAATGGATCTGTCAGTACTTCAGCTGTAATTCTGCTGAATTATCACCAAACTGCTGGCTACCCAGGTCCAGGTGGGAACAACCAGGATGTTCAAGTGCACAATGCTACTCAGATTGTGTAGGTCTGCATACCAGACTCTCCATGGCCATTTTTGAGCCAGCAAGATCATCGCCCCCTGAAGTAAGCATCTCCTCAGGACCATCTGCAGCAGGGGAATTGGAGGCAACACATACATCCTAGTGCAATTTCATAAAACCAGCACGGCATTGCCTAATGTAATGTAGTGCGTCGCCTCTCTCTCTTTCACCATCTCACCATACCTCTGGGTCTTTCAGGTGGGCCCCCATCCCTACATAGAAGCACCACACATGCAAACCTGCTCCTGAAAGACTTGGAGGGCAAAGATGTGCCCACTATAACATTGTCCCCTGTGTATCACCAAGACCTGCACCAAGCAGGTTCTCAGCAGTAGCTTGCCCTGCATGGACCAAGAGATTTGATTTCAACCGAACCAGAGCACCCACTGGAACCCCTTCATATGAAGCCTCACTTGAGGATTGAGAAGAGTGCACAAAGACATAGTGCCCAGTAACCATTAGACCACTAGTGCTGCAAGTCTGGCCCATGAAGCTGTACAAAGCCATGTGTGTGGCCTGAAACCATTCATGCAGAGGAAAAGCACTTCTATGTGTTGTTTCCAACACCACCCCCAATGAATTGCAGCTGCATGGTAGGGATACATATTTATGTTTCACAAGAACCCAAGGACAATAGCTGAATATTCTGCTGAAGAGTATCTTCTCCTAACTTGATTATAGTACCAGACAATAATTGAAGTAGGGCAATACTTCCAACACCTGCCAGCCACAGATGGGATGCCACGACTGCCTCAACTTTACAAAAGACACTTGCCACTGATGTGAGACTGAAGGGTGGTCCCCGGCATCAGCAGGGCTGCAATAGCTCAACCACTGACCTGACTGGGAGTTCCATATCAAGTCGATCACTTTCCACTTCATTTATCTGTTTTTCTGAGTTTATGTGTGAGAGACTGCTTTTCATGCCTTCCTTTTGAACCAGCAGAAGGGCTCTGGCCAGATTACTAGCCCAGGTGTGTTCTGAGCAAGCCTGTTTTGGTCTTAAAAAATCCCTGTGGCCCTATGTAGCAGTTTGCCTCTGTCTCCTGCTCCTTAAAAACAAGGTGCTGATATTCCCATGACTGTCTTGCCTTCAAAGTCATCCTCTGTGAGGAATCACATTCTTTACTCTCATGCTGGGTCCATGTCAGGCCCTCTAGGCCCAGTGGTAAACAAGGGGAGGCTAGTGCGGTTAATAAGGTGGGCAGAAGTTTCACATTCAGGTGGTACCAGATATTTTGTGGGCAAACTTGTGAAGGATTGTCGGATGGAATCAGCAGAGTGTGTTCTGTTGAGTGGACATTGGATTGGTCACTTTCCTTAACTAATTTCCTTCTTCAGCAGATGGGCCTAGCCCTTTCCAAGAAAGAGGGGAAGCCCCTAGGGGCTGCCATTCTTATGCCAGAGTACATGGAATTTTGGAGTGCATTCTAAACTGCCATTCATTCCAAAACACTGCAGAAGTTGGTCCCAGCATTAAGGGCTCCTATTAAGGGGCCCTGTCAGTGTTGTCTTCTGAAATTGTTTGGATAAAGACTGCTTGAGACTTCGTGAGATAGGTTGCTGTGAAGACTGGTGGGACCTTTTCAAATCAGAGATTAAAATTGCAAACCAGGAATTGTATTTACTGGTGTTGGTATTTTAAGTGCTCTCTTAGGGATCTCCATAGCCTCAGTGAGCCCAGCACTGTATGGGAGCATCTCCTGGGGTGCATAGTGTGAGTGCGAGTTTGGAAGTTAACACTAATGCGTGGGAGCCACTTTCAGTCGACAAACCCAGAGGAAGAGCAAGCATTCACTTCACCCCCCAGCTCCAGTCAGCGTGCAAGCGCTCTGAACTCATTTTCTTCCAATACATGCAAGCCAGCATTGCAGAGGAGCCTCCCTTAGAGAAGTGCACATTCAGCAAGCATATCAGTCAGTGTTTAATTGTAATTATAAACACTGCCTGCCATGCGAGCATGGTAGGCAGCGTTTAATTGTAATTGTAAAAGCTCCCTGCCATGCAAGCTTGGTAGGCAGCATTTAATAATACACACTGCCTGCCTGTACAATTAATCCCTATGGAGTCTGCCTGCTTGATGGCACACTCCTATTGTACCTTTTCAAAATATCTCTGTGAAAAAGGTAAAGGCAAAAAACAGCACCAGTGGTGGTTCCAGATTGATTGTCATAAAATCAAAGATCAGTTTAGGAACATAAGAATGACCACAGATGTATATTTGACAAATATATCTGTGGTAAAAGTGTTGTAGGAAAAATTATTCACAGCTAGGCATTGTTTAAAATAATTTTATATTAATATGAATAACTTTCTGTTAGGGAAAATCTAAAACATTTTTGAGACAAATTATGGTAATTAGTGTGTATATAGGAAATATTATATGTTTAGCTCTGCTGTGGTGTTTATGTTAAGCTGTTTTATGGATTTATATAATTGAGTTGATTTATTTCTGATCCAGAAACAAAGTGAATTGACTCACCTGATCCAGAAACAAAGTGAATTGACTCACCGCCTGGGTTGTATGATTGAATCATTATGCACATAATGCGCACTGGGCTTGGTGCTCATTTCATTTTTCACAACACTCCCCCTTACATTAGTATGCGTGTAACCCTGAAGCATATATTCTGATTCAGACAGCCTTGGAACGTGGATGTGGGATAAAATGGCTATGAATCTGTTGGCATGATTCTTATCACCTTTACTCCATAAAGCCTTTCCTCCACCCGAAGGGGGGTGTCCTAGAGCCCCCGCAGTAGAAGCTGTGTCGGCAATAGAGGAAGAGAAAAGGGATCTATGTGGAAAAAATGAAAAAAAACTAATGAGGCCCAAAAGGCTGCGTTTTGTTTGGTCGAATTACAAAAATGTTTTGGGGGGTTTTGTGCTTTTTTACATAATTCAGGGGGAGTCACCTGCTCCTCCACCACTTGACCCTACCTTAAATGATACCCTTACTAAACCCCCATCTATTTTTAAATAAAAATGTAAAAAAATCCTGCAAAAAATGTGACTAAAAAAACTCGATCTTTTCAGCCACATTGCTTTCTCATTCAGTTTTTTTGGGGCATTACCGAGAAAAGCATACACCTGTCACTATGCATCAGAAGAAAGAGTAGTCAACAAACCCATGCAGTGGGTAGCTACTATCACTCATCCACACAGGAATGATTTACTAATGTCACATATATTTTATCGAACGTCCACTGCTCAAACCTTCTACTTATCCTTTTCTTATCAAAACATGCACCATTATGTCAATATACAGTACTTCAGATGGATGCCCCACTCATAATTCATATGCTCAAATGCTTCTGATTTGATTGTCAGTAATGAACACTCAATAAATGCTCTTACACTGAACTGTATAGTGTAATCCGGTTTATTATGAGAAATGATTCAGAAAGAACATTGCCACTAGTATAGTAACTAACAAACTCAATATGCAAAAAGTTATAAATGGATATGCAGCTATCATTGGCATTGCCCCTGTGTCTACTCAAGAACAGTCAACCATTTCAGAAGCATAATAGCCATTTCAAAAGTAACTAACTACCTCATTTAGTCTCACTACACAATCTCATGAAATGGACTCCCTTTCCAATACCTCCCCTCTTTCCCAATATGATAGTAAAGATGGGTAAAACAAGCTCTTGTCTACCTACCCTCTGAGGACAGTAGTGAGTATGAGAGCTGGAGGCTGGATGCCTGGAGTCTGTAGGCTTGTGGTCTGCACAATCCAAGAATAGGATCTAATTCAATTGGAAAAACCACCTATCAAAATCATCATGGTCCAACACAGGAAAAAATGCCTTCAAAATAATTATTAGTGTCAATTGGAATGGACCATGATGCAAACAACAGGCAATTATAAATAAGCCCAGAAGTATTGTTATTGTAGTGTTCCCATTTGTTCCCAAACAATAGATTAGATTGGCTCACAGCCCAGACTTTCAAACTGAACGAGAAACTATGCTCATAATTATTAATATGTGCTTACTGCCTGACTACATATCAATGCAATTCATTTTACGATGAATGTGCCAGAATGCATAACAACTACATGGCTTGAGATATAGCTCAACCCCAGGCAGGGCCAAAATACAAGTCACAGTCACTCGATATAAGTCCAAGGCGAGGCCATCTAGAGTAGTGCAGAATTGTAGCCAGGTCTCAGGGTAAGGATGGCTTTGGTCTTGCTCAGTACACTATGAACAGATATCATTAAATAATTATATATATAAGATGTTCCTCCACTTATTTTGCTAAACAAATACTGTACCGAAACCCCTCTTAGCCAGAGAGGGGGTGGATTATAGCCCATTTAAAAGTACTGGAAGCTGAGTGTGCAACCATTTAAGTTGAGTTACCAAAGGTACAAAACTTAACACAATGCCACAGAGTTAGGACCTTGACAGCAAGTTTAACTTTTGAGTCCCAATGTACAACTTCTTAATTTGCACAAATGTGAATAATAACAGTGTATATTGGAATAAAACTAAACTACTGACGAAGGGTTTTAATGTCTGCGGGAAACTGGGAAAAAGAGATCTGACACAAATCAGTTTTAATTGTTTGCATTATTTTTACAATATGCCAGAAGCTGCTTTTAAAAATGTTCTAATTTGGTGAAGTTATCAAACATCCAGTATTTTTAAGCGTGCATATACAATAATGATATAATGTTTTAATATAGTGTGTCAAGCCAGGTTGTGCTTTACAAATATGTGTCATTATTATCTAATTTCATTGTACTCAATTTATCAACCACAAAAGGTTTCTCATTTGTTAATTTTTAAACATTTTTAATTGACTGAATAAACAATATTTTTCTCGAGAGGCAACTCCACAAACTAAAAAATAAAACAATTACAATCACGAAACAAGCACATCAGTGGAGGAAATCACATACCCTCCTTTCTCCTTGAACAATGCTTCGTCAGTCTTGCATGCCTTAATGGCATATTGTTACCCTAACTCTCCACCTCTATGTAAAGTTGGTGTGTCTAATATCCACACTCCCACAAGGGAGAATATGTGGGCCACTGAGACAAGGAAGAGCTGGGGAGTAGCGAAGATCACTCCCCAGGCAACTTGGTATCCATTTGCTCAAATTAATCTAAAACCTAACTTGCCCTCCAAAACTACTGAAAATACTTCTTCAAACTCTCAATATGAGTATTCAAACTTTCCATTTAAACTACTGAGTACACCTTCCCAGACTCTGTCTACAAGTGATCACAAACTGACTTCCCTTCGTCTAAGTATAGAAGTACTGCTACGAGGAAGCTGAGCCGAGTTATAATTATAAAGATCAGTGAAGACCCAAAATATAAGCCGCCATGTAGTTGTTGCAAGCGCATATTGGATGGTGGGACATTTAAACAGTAAAGCTAGCTGACAGAAAGGAGCTGGCTGGAGAAGTCGAGAAATCTTGGTGTTGATCGAGGGACTTCTGGGCAAATGCGAAGTCTGTGGAGTCAACCGGCTCACGGGATAAACCGAAGGAGGCAGACTGCAGAGATTAGTATGCTGTGGAAACGCCAAAGGAGGAAGGACAGCCTCCTGGTGTGAAGCTGTACCGAAGAGCAGCTTCTATGCTGTTTGAGCCCAGGGGAGCACGCAATAGGCAAGCGAGAGCTAGGGGAAGGATACGAACCACAAAGAAGAGGCAGCAAGCCCAATGGAAGGAAGCGGGAGGCCAACGAGCCGATGCAGGTTCACCACGGGGGAAGACATTCCTGCTAATGTGATTATTGAGGGTGTACACTTTGCTAATCAAGCAATCTTGCCTATATTTGCCACAGAAAGCATTACCAATCTGATAAGCAACCTTAAACCTACCAATCACAGTTATGATCCTATCCCTGCTTATTTGGCCAAACAGCACGCACACGCTCTTAGTGGGATAATCCAGGTCCTGTTGAATGCCTCCTTACCCAAGGTTGTGTGCCTCTGGACTGAAACAAATCCTATCTCACTCCTCTTTTAAAAAAGCCGACATTGGACCATAAAACACTGTCCAACTGTCGTCCTTTTGCTGGCTACGCAGCTACAGGACTTCCTGGAAGAACATAACATCTTTGATTCATTCCAGTGAGTACTCAGACCAGGCCATGGCACAGAGATGGCATTGATTGCCATCTGGGATGACCTACTTGAAACTGCCATCAATGGTGACATCAGCATGCTTGTCATGCTAGACTTGTCGGCAGCCCTCGACAGATGATTTTTGCATTCTTAGGTCAAGTTTATCATCACTGGAACATGTATCCGATAAAGCACTCAGTTTGTTCCCCTCATTTGTGACAGATTACTTTCAGCAGGTCAAGGCAGGTCCTTACCTGTCTGACTCATTACTGGCTACCTGTAGAGTGCCTCAGGGTTCTTCTTTGTCTCCACTATTGTTTAATGTATATATCCGCCCCTTGCTCAATATTTTTGTCCAGTTTGATTTATGTTATCATTCATATGCAGACCATACGCAGATCTATGTGCGGTTAAAGCAACCACGGAAGGCAATGGAGCGAGTCTTTAGATGCGCAGACAAAATCCAAAGTTGGATGCTGGAAAATATGCTCCAATTAAATCTAAAATGGAGATCATATTTTTTGGTCCAAAAAAAGAAACTAGCAAATGTGCTACATTTTGTTCCCTGTCCAACTTTATTTGGAATTCCAACGAAATACACTCAGACATTAAAACACCTGGGTTGCATATGGCAGTCCTGCATAAGCTGTAATTTACAAGCCAATCAAATCATTATGTCTGTATATTTCCAACTAAAACTTCTCAAGCCTCTACTTCCTCTCATTTCTAAGAAGGATCACCCAACTGTAGTGTGAACTCTCACAAACACTAAATAAGATTATTGCAATGATCTCTTGAAGGGCATGCCAAGATTCAGCGGCTCCAGGTTGCCCAGAATTCGGCAGTAGGATTGATTGTTTACACTACCCAGGAAAACAGCTATGTCAGAGTTCTGAAAAAGCCTTCATTGGCTTCCAGTGTAGCAGAGGCGTCAGTTTAAAATTCTATGTTTGGTTTTCAAATGTATCCATGGCCTTGCCCCCAGCCTATCTGTTATCTAAGATTGTAATCTACCGTCCTACCCGCCCTCTGAGATCTATAGTACAAGGCCTGCTGGTGGCCCTCCTCTGCAGGACCACCACATTGGGGACAGATGTTTCTCCCTTGTGGGTCCTCAAGATTGGAACTCCCTTCTGCTAAAGTTATGGCAAATTGAATCCTTTACGATTTTCAGGAAGCAAATGAAAACATATCTGTTTAAGTAAATCCCCTGGCCACCCTAAAGCAAGTAATTAATGTCTGCATACTCTGATTTCTTTTTTTCATCTGGGCCCAATGCAGTTTCTGCCAGGTTCCCTAATGGAATACGCCCGTTACAAATATGAAAATCAAATCTAATCTTAAGTGTTTGTGTATGATGAAAAGAAGGGTTTGAATATGAAAGAATCCCAGCAGGAGAGTACACCGGGTAAAAACAAATTGGACAAATCTATAAAATACACTGCATGAGAAAATCCTAATAGGGATATATCAGTAATTAACCAACGATTATGAGTGAGACATATCAAGGAGTAAGAATGAACCTGGCAGGAGAGTACACCAGGTAGTCTATCAAGAATCAGACTCTCAGCCAAGAAACTTTGTATCTTAATTATATTTCATCTAAAGGAACTTAAGGAACCAGTATAAAGCTTAGTGAAGAGAATTTCAGGTGGAAGAGAACCAACCTTTGGAATTGTGAATTTTATCGTAATGGAACTTTTGTATTGGAGTTAAGCATTTTTCTTCTGGAACATTTGTACACCTTCCAAGGCCAAAGATGTTTGCCTTTTCACCTTATAGTTGATTTTTAGAATGTAATGGTCTGAATAGTACTTTGGACACAGGACAGTTTGCTTTGACATCTTGACAAAGGACCAACCTATTAGTTTTGTTTTAGAGCAGGGACGGAGAGGCATTTTCCACACCTATTTTTGTTCAATAAAAGTCAATGGCCAAAACCATGACTCACCTGTGTCCGAGTTTCATTCCTAACATGTGATCTACATATAAAGAACACTGACTATTCATTACACGCCAAACATAGATGAGAAACCTGCAGAACTCACTCAGCACGAGCACAGACACCAGACGGCACACACAACCAAGTACAAAGGATAGGGAAGGCTTCATCACATCAGGATGACTAGGAGTATTCTTTAATTGGAAGTCTCTTCCCCCACTTATGTCTCACTCATATCTTAGCACCTTGACAGGATGTCCAAGGTTGGTAAGCTAGATGTCAACCAATGAGGAGTCCTGTTGCCACACCACCAATGATGGATAGCGCCAACCAATTAGCTGTCCCTGTAATGATGTAGTAGAAGTAGTATAAATAGGGGGATAGGACCAGGAACAGCCATCAGATATGTTTCAACCAATAGAGTGACTAACCCCAAAACATCCTACAATAGTTTGAGCCATTAACCAACCCAACTTCCCTGTTGGTTTTGTAAACTGATAGTATAATGTGTTATCACTACGGACATAGTTTTGTTACAAAACTTGCTTACAATTGTTGAGAATGTGAGAGCTATGAGAACAAAATGATTGTATGATGTTCAGGCTTGGATTTGTTATTTGAATAAGCCTGGGTTTCGACTTGCACCCGAGTCCTCCATCATTAAGTATTATTCTGACTAATTGTGTGATCCTGGGTGCACCATTACACACGGTAGCAGAGGATGGGTCTCTGGGTGTTTCCAGACAATTGAAGACTCTTTTTTGCGTCCCCGTGGACAGTGAGGGTGGATGATGGAGAGCGGAGATAACACACACTTGAGAAGAGAGATCGGCAAGTACCGACATTCATGGAAAGCCATTACTGGTCCCTGCAGGCTGCACTGCTAGGCATGTAGGGGAGCAGGCAGCTAGAGGGGACTCGATGCCAAAGACCCTCAGAGGATCCGTGAATGTGAGTGTGAAGGGTGCACGCCAAAACTGGGAAGATTGGGTTTTTGTGTTTTATTGATTTATGAGAAATAAGAGATGATAAAAGATTGAATACCTTTGGCAATGTTTGAGTAAAACCATGTGGTAAGCCTCTTTACAGGGCAGAGATAAAGAGAATAATCCCCCAAATATACGGGAAGAAAGCTGTATTTTGATTTGTGTTAATGTTTGCTGGTGCCAGCCTAGTGTTATGGGGTAATGTAGAATAAGTAGAGGTGTTCCATTGTGTTGGCAAAAGAAGTGATTGGTGTTGGTGACCTGGAAAGGGGGTCTGGTGCATGAGCAGTATTTTTGGTGCTGCTCGAGAGAAGGATTGTGTGTTCAAAAGGATTTTGCCTCAGATAGCGATGCGGGTGTGGTAATATTGGGGGAACTATTGTGGGGAGAGGGTTTGAAAAAGAGTGAAAAAAGTTGAGTGTGGGTTGCAGCAGTATTTATTGATCATTGATAAGTTGCGTTTTATATTGTTAGTATGGCGGATACTCCCATTTTTCATTTGTCCAAGATACATAAATAAAATCCTTAACTACCACGTTCAGTGGGTTAAAGACACAGCCAGCAAGATGTGTATGCCATGGCCTCAAGACAGCACTCATTCAAAAACAGTTCTACAACAAACGTGCTTATATTTACATGCCACATACAAGGGAAAACAATGACAGAACAGATTAAGTATACTCAAGCTGTGGAAAATGTTTGAGGAAGAAGAAGGGGGAGCCAGGTAAAATGAGTGGATGCTTAAGCAGCACAATGGAATGAGTGTAGAGGCCACAGCTCCTCCCACTCCTCTTCCCCAAACCAGTGACCTGTGCTCAGCTATACAGGGATTATATCCATTAAAGGCTGCAGCAGGATATTCCAACCTCATATATGCAATGACGACATATGTGATGAAGACAGTATGAGAGGCAAAAAGACAAACAGGCAAAGGACACCGCGATTACAGAAACAATCTGATGCGCAGTGCAGCGTGCAAGCAAAGTTATTTAAAGCAGATGAAAAAGCATGCAGGGTGAAAAGGACGAGACAGAGATTATGTCAGACAAATGGATGGGATGGCAGATATTATTCAACTCGATGAAAGAGTATTGATGACAGTAAAGTGAAGGCGAGGGAAGGTAGAGAAAGACAGGAGGCAAAAAAGGAGAAGACAGTGGAAGAGAGAGAACGGCAACGATGAAGAGAGGGAAAGAGAAAAGAGATTGGAAGAGAGGGAAAAAGCAAGGAAAAGAAAAAGACAGAAAATGAAATGAAGAGAGGGAAAAGGAGAGGAGTTCAAAAAGAGGCCACAAGGATGTTGATGACATCCTTAATAGGCACACACTATTGGACAAGGGAGAAGATGACATTATGAGAAGGAATAGTGATAGCCTAGGCAGGAACAGAAAGGATGGTACAAGTATAAGAGAGAGTTGGGTAATGTGAGGAACCAGGAATGAGATGCAGACATAGAGGACTGTGGGGGGATCAGACAACTTTTGGATGGTTTTTCAAAATATGCCATTTTATTGAATCATAAATGTTATCGAACGCTTCACTCTCCCTACTCTGACGAGGATTTCCCTACCTATCTAAACTAAAGAAAAACACTCCATTAAAGGATGTCTGTCCCTCACACTTAAATATCAAATGCTTATATGTCAATTTATCATAAAATCAATAATGATATTCGCAGTCTCTCTTGGTAACCTCTTGGTAACCTGGATGAACTCCCCTTCCCCAGGTTTCAAGGTAAACTCAGCTCCAATATTCAACAAAAGGAAACAAGTAAATCCATGTATGTAATACAGTCAAAATCCCTTTCTTGATTTCTTCAGTGTCAAAGTAAAGTTTTGTTAACCAAACTTCTAATAACAGAAAAGCTTCTCTTCTTGCTGAAATAAAGACTTTCCACTTCATCAAAATAGCATCAATATCATTCGCAGCCACAATGCTTTGCCACAACTTCCAGTTTTCCATGAAGAAATACCACAGTTCTTTGTTAGATCAATGTAAATATAGCCTCTGTAAATGATAATGAAACACAGTTCTTGGTTAACACTTTTTACACCTTTCTTTGTAAGATTAGGGGTCACAGTAGGTATTTTTGTCAGGATGACTTCACAGCACTTCTACTTCTACTTCAACAACTTCCAATGCTGAACAACTTCTACAAGAGTTCAACCTGAGGGCCTTCTCCTCAGCCTCACAATATTCCACCTACATTTGTGCTACTGAAATCTCAAATCTACTGA
Source organism: Ambystoma mexicanum (assembly GCF_040938575.1). NCBI lineage: Eukaryota > Metazoa > Chordata > Amphibia > Caudata > Ambystomatidae > Ambystoma > Ambystoma mexicanum. The sequence continues at coordinate 337,925,969 of NC_090931.1, read as the reverse complement.
CAACCAAATGCACCACCACAGCTTCAGTACTTTGTGACTCTAAGCAGTTCTGAGTTATGACAAGATTAACTTTCGATTACTTCAACACCTTCAGTATACAAGGCACTGTTCCTCTGAATACTCCTTTTCCAAAGGGGCAGCCTCTTTGCTCTCTTGGCTGTCTGCAACCAGAAACAACCTAGAATTGCCTTTAGGACACACTTCTTTCTTCTTCCTATTATCTTTGACAATGTATGTTGTATCAACTTCAAAGAATACTTATCATTAGCAAGTTTCCCTTCCCCAAACATGTCTTTATCGCTCTGCCTACTGTCAGCCAGAATAATTACCCAGAAGCTTTGTCACCACTCTCCTGGCTTCAGGTAATGCTTGCACACTCTTGTCTTAAGCAATGTTGATATTCTAGTTGGCTCACAGTAACAGTTAAACCGTTCTTTGTCACCGAGAAAGGCTAGTTTCAGTCTTAATTGGGGGAAATAACTTGTTCGTTCTTGGCTTTGGGCAATGCGTGTTTTCTCCTGCTTGTAAGAACAATGTTTAAACCCTTGACTTTTCTTGTTATAAATTGTTAACTGCTTTAATACAGATTTAGAGGTCCCTCATCCTTTTAGAAACTTTTACTAGAGACACACAGCCCATTTTTTCTTTTTTTTGTTTTTGCAAGGTGTTAAGTTCGACAACGCAGTTTCACTGCGTTTTCTCTTCACGCGAGTAAAAGAGAGTATTTGGTCTCACACGAGTGCTACACTTTAAGTGTTCCATTGTCAAATACTTAATGATGAACTTTGCATTACTTCTACTAATATGCAAGTTATTATTTAGCTGGATACTGTTGCCGGCAGTGTTTACACAAGGAAATCAGAATGCCTGGTTCAATTTACCAGCTTCTGTGTTCCTTTCTCCACATGCTGCATAACTTCTATGACTTCATGCTTCACTTGGGACCCACACCCTTCCTTGCTGAAGGCATTTCCGGTCTGGCGACTCAATTAAGGAGCCCCTCTCTCTCCTGAGACTCACGGCTTCACAGCAACTTCTCGACACGCTTTCTGCTGTGCAATCTCTCCAATTAGGCTCACGTTGGGAAAGACAGCCTTCCTGCACGCCTTCCACTGTGCTGCCTATATATATCAAAGTTTGGGAAGTGAGGGAAGGGACCATTTCTTCCCTTCCCTTGCTTCTTATGCCAACAGACCAGTGGACTGACCAGTGGAGAGGGCCCAGATCACCCAAGGAAAGCCACCTTCCCCTCTCCCCCATTTCATCTGAGGCCAACATTTATGCATGAAGGGGCTGGGCCACTGTCTGGGCGCTGCCCCCAGTAACGCAAGGCTGCTGCTGGAATTTGCTCCCTGCTAGCCCTGAAAAATACAAATGTTCTCCCCCACACCTCTCCAACACACTTTGAGGCCGCTGTGGTGTTCTGCACCCCAGTGGTCTCACCATTCCTCAAAATTGCCCCCCTTTCAACTGGGGCCACCGGCTTTGCACAGGTGTCCCAACATCAATGCATCAAGGGGGCTGCTCCACTATCCATAAGCAGCCCCCAGCCACATGAGACCGCCGGGGGACTTTGCTCCCCGGCAACCTCGAAAATACAAAAGTTCTCCCTCATGCCCCTCCAACACACTATGAGACCGCTGGGTTGTTCTGCACCCCGGTGGCCTCACCATTCCTCAAAACTGCCGTCCCCCATTTCAACTGGGGCCACCGGCACTGCACCACTGGTCCAACATGTCTGCATCAAGGAGGCCTCTCCACTGTCTCGGAGAGACCCCCAGCCACACAAGACCGCTGGGGGACTTTGCACCCCAGCCGCCTCGAAAATACAAACGTTCCCCCACCACCCTCCAAAACACGGTGACGCCACTGGGGTGTTCTGCACCCCGGCAGCCTCACTGTTTATCTAATCTGCCCACCCCCTGCCCCATGTGATCTGGTCGGACTGGGGGCTAAAAATTGTCTTGGGCACCAATGAAAAAGAGGCCCACAGGTGCGAATGGCAATTCATTCCTTTTGTGACAAACTATTTAAATAGTGCATAACTAGGAGGTTTTTGATAAAATGTGATGCAAATTGTGCAATTTAATGAATATTTATTCAGCAACAATGGTCACAATTACTAGCCCACACTAGTATTCAGCCTTTTTTTTGTTTAGTCACTCCCCATTGTCCACTCTGAGCCTGGATCTGGGGCTACCGGCTTTTCCCCAATATTGCTGCAGCCAGGGGGCATTAGTACTTGCATGCCAGAGGGAAATGATTTGCTGGGTGTGGCAGGGCGGACAGGAGACAGCTCATTGTCACAGCATTCCCTAAGTGTGTAGTTTCAGACGTGAAGAAGAGAGTTAACTGCTTGTAATTGAAGTCTGTCAGAATATTCCCATTCTAATTATTTGCTCCTCGGCGCCTGCGACTTACTAGTGCTGCAGCCCCCCCCCCCACCAAACCCAATGACGCCACCTGAGGTCATCCAATACTACAGCCTTCCAACTGCTCTTCATGTGTGAGGGGGGCCTATGGCAAGCCTTGTATGGTTGGCCAAGGTATAAGGAAGATGGGGGGCCACTGCCAGTAGGTGCAGCAGTCCCAATCGGATGGAGGTCACAATATTGGGGAGATGGTGCGCAATGCCTGGTGGCCTCTGGTCAATGCTGGGGGCTTAGGGTCTTGCTTGGAAGTATAAGGGTGCGTGCTGTTGAACCCTCTGTGAAGTATCTGTTGCCCTGATGTGCTTGGGGACATGGAGCAAAGTGCTGTGCAGCTGGGGGCAATGGCAGAAAGTAGATGTGTGTTTTATGCCAATCATTGTTGTACTCTGCTCTTACCCTCTAGCACATGATCCTTTACTTTTAGTCTTGCAACACCAACTAAGAAAGCTAATCTCTAAGACTTGCTTGCCATTCCACCTTGATGCAAATCACTGCCTACGAATCTGGTGAGTACTTTGGGGGTTGCAGTGGAGAGGGCCAAGAATGTACTATTCAGGGGAAGCTTGAGGTAGGAGGGCACCACTCGGTGTGTATGCCTGTTAAATGTGAGGGGGCTATGTTACACTTGCCGCAGCCTGTGGATGTATTTTCAGGGATCAAAAATGAGATTTTTTGACAAGGGGCAAAAAGCAGCCCCAGGGTATTGGGCATAACCAGTTAAGAACCAGGAGCTAGTACATAGTATGCAGCGATTTTCACTTTGCCCCAGATGCAAACTAACTTTCTGTCAATGGTATACTATCAAAATGCTCTAAATGTCCCTTAGGTGTATTCTTTATTCTCCTTTACACACATTCCCAAACATACATAGTTAATTTTGCATAGCAAGGTTGGCATGGCACCACTTGCCACAGTAGTCAAAAGTAGCTCCTTCTAGCTTTTGTTTCAGTAAAGTGAACTTGGACTTCTTTCAGATCTTTATGTCTTTTTATCTTTTTAATAAGCTTATTAAGATATATATGCCCAATTAATAAACATGAATACTCATGCAATAGAATGCCTCCTTGTTTTATTCCTTGGAATGTTGTTTATTATTTTCTAGAACATGTTTAGTAAAAAAACAACTTTTCGTTCCCGGACGAATAGCTGGACCAACTATTCGGTATTCAGCCGAATAGTAAATTAACTATTCGGTACAACCCTTCTCCGAATACAATTTCCATACACATCAGACATGTGTGTGATAATGACACAAAAGATGGGACTAGATGAAGGCCCTGCTGCTTACATACAAGACATTCAGGAGAAATGGCATTCAGAAACTAGGGAAGCTTGCAACAAAAATATAACAATTTTTTATCACATTTTATGCCTGGTTCTCCCCGAAGAGGTACAGAGATAATTAAAGAAAATTGTGGGGATTGAGGTAACATCATGGCCCGAGATACAATTGACTATTTTCCATCATTGTAGACTACAGCAAGAGAATGAAAGAAAGATAGAAGAAGCGAAGTTAGTGCAAAAGAAACTGTCAACATTGGCAGTAGAAGGAGCCGTGTTAACACATGCTGGGGAGAATCACAACATGAAGGAAGCAGAGCAGATGCACCAGGGTCAAATGGAAACTTTGCAGGAAGAGGGGACTATTATTACACCCCCGGGGGAGAGGGTTTTCACCCAGAGGCAGACGGTTTGGATTCTAAGCACCGCAGGCAGGAGGGCTTAATGGAGGGCACCCATGGTTGAAGGGCCTCCAGCACAGTGCTGAGCATGCAGGAAACCGGGACACATTTCATGGGTTTGTTGAAGTAGGGGAGGCATGCAACAAAACTGACAACAATTCAACCCAAAAGGGGGATCAATATACCCACCAAAGTATAGCGCTGCACCACCAGACTATAATGTCCAAGATTACATGCAGTATCAGCAAACACAAGCACCACAAATTCTGCAAGCACAACAGACAGTACAGCCACAAATTCAGCAACCACAAAAAGCGGTACAATATCAGATACAGCAAACACAAGTGCAACCACAATTACTGCAGAATGGGGGATGCAAACATATATAAACATATGAACATATTATCGCAGGCACCAGCAACACATAGAGTAGGGGGTGTGACAGTAGTCAGAGGGAATACCTTTACTGGTACAGGATTGAACATGTATCCATAATAGGACAGCCCACAGAGTGACTTGATGTGCCACATTCTATCGATTACCACAGACCCACAAGAGGAACTGAAGATGTTCGAGAGGGAAAGTTCCCAATGTCAGGAATATCAATGGACATACAAGGATTCTCTGGTCCTGGACAACGGTTCCTTTAACAGACAAATAACCATTGGAGAACACAAGATGGCTATGCCATGGTAATACTCTCGAAAGACACCAGTCAATATATTGGGGAGAGATCTGATGAGTAGATTAAACATGATGATTTCTTTCACTGAGGAGGGGATAAGTTGTTCTACACCAGAAATTCATTATGTGAATGCTCGAGAGTTCATCACAGCATTTTATGGTCAGAAAGCACAGGGAGGGGTACCACTAAACCCAGAGGTATTCCTTTATGGAGTGGAGATATCATTGGCATGGCGTCCACGAATACAGGACACATTTTTCTGATTTCCCACAGACATTTTGTTCAGGCCAGAGATACCCACAGATGCGGAAGGACAAATAATCACAATTGAATTAGAAGCACCAATAGTAAGAGAGGACTCAGTGATATTAGACAGAGTTGATGGTGCAGGAGTGACCTGACGCACCTTAGTAGCACTTAACTCAACGGATTAACTGACTTGACAGATGGAGACCTATTTGAAGATGACCACTCAGATGACAAGGTGATTTTTGATATTTGTCTTACATATCATTTGCAAAAAGAGTACAGAGAGGTTCCCCAATTAATATTATTGGTGAGGAAAGTTTCATCAGGAAGATCTGGCAAAATTACTAAGTACACTGTAGACCAGCGGTCCATATGACGTTGGCTTATTAAAAGGAGTAGGAGCAGTAAAAATAAAACTGAATAGAAATACAATTTTACCATGAATAAATAGTATCCCATCTCCAAAGAATCTGACAAGGGTATTTATGAGAGCATTGCTGCCCTGATTCAGCAAGGTATATTAGTGCCTTCAGAATCTTAGTGCTTCAGAATCGCCATGCAACACTGCAGTTTACTCCGTAAAAAAGGCACAAGTGGGGTCTTGGAGATTTTAACAGGATTTACACCCTTTGAATAACATTGTTGAGGCTAAGTTCCCACTAGTGCCAAATCCGGCATCCATATTGTGTAATATACCATCAACAGCCAAATAGTTTACAGTGATTGACTTGAAAAATACTTTTTTCTCCATTCTCCTGAATGAAGACTCACAATATTTGACTGTTTACTTATCGCCGAATCAGATTACAAAACAGTCACCTCCCACAGGGCACTGTGAGTCCCCCCACTTGTCTTTAATCGAGAGCTGCAAATGGACTTGGGGAATGACCAAATTGACAGCATGGTCATACAGTATGTGGTTGACATATTAGCTTGCAGTGCAACATGGGAAGAGTGCAGGAAATGATTGACAGTTTTAGCTGAAAAGGGGTACAAGGTGCACAAGGAGAAATTGCAATATTGTCAGGAAGAGGTATTGTACATAGGCCAGATAATATCAAAAGAAGGAAGGAAAGTGACACTGAAAAGAGCAGATGACATCAGCAAAATGGCCAGACCGAATACTGTAAAGGAAATGCAACAGTTTTTCGGACTTTGCAATTATTGCAGGGCGTGGGTCTTTGACTATAGCACATATGTGAGGCTGCTTTTAGAAGAATTGAAAGAAGCACAGAAAGACATGAGCAATATGGCATGGACAAGTGAGATGATAAATGCCTTTGATGAGTTGAAAAGAGCAATCGGCAAAGCTCCCCGTTAGGGATCCCAGATTACAAGGAAGACTTGTTCTTGTTCTCCCATTCAAATGGAGTTGTGATGACAGCTGTCCACACACAGAGAACATCACTGGGGCGCAAACCACTGGCATGGTATTCCTCCGCTGTGCCCATACACACTCCATTTAGACATGGGTGACTAGCCGGATCCTGGCCACCCTCGCATAACTTTAATGGCTGAAATGCACACATGCATAATAGCACCCCCCAAATTCTCCCAAATTGTTGGACCCCGGTCCCTCCTAGGGCGTTCAACCAAAAAGTGTGTTGGGACCATAATTATGGTGAAAGGCACTATAACAAATGGCAAAATGAATGAATGGATGAATGAATATTACAGCGGGATCTTAGATGCTGTAATGAGAGGCCATTACCCATATGAACAAACATTGGCTGCAGTAGCCTTTGCAATTGAGAAATCAGCTACTATCATTATTGATTGTTCCATTACATTATATGTGGAACATGCTCCTTCTACCATACCTTAGAAACCCAAAAGCACATTTACGACTGAGAGAGCATCGGGTTACGAGGTCATAATTTGGAATCCATCGATCAAAATGCACAGAGAACACAGCTAGGTTCATAGCAGAACCAGTGGAAGAGGGTGATTATGTACATGACTGCATGACCTATACAGATGTCTATGATGACGTGCCTTGCATCAAGGAAAACGCCCTAGGAGAGGGTGTGATTCTCTTCATTGATGGATCAACTTACAACCAGATGTGAGAAAGCTGAAGGTGTCTCTCAAGCCAGTCCCAGGGATCTGTCATCCAGGTGGCCAGGACACAGCCATTGCTACTGGATCCAGTTCCTGGGGGTGGACCAGTGAGGGAGGATCACCTGGATGGGGGGTCCTCGGGGAGTGGGAGACCGGCGTGTGAGACACGGTATCCCCTTCCTTTGACATATTTTCCCCATCCTCTCACGTAGGACCTTCGAAACCACTACCCTCCCTTTTCCAACACAAACACTTTCACACAACACAAAGGACAACAGACCTTTACCTGACATGTCCCAATACAAGGGTCAGGCAAAGTCAGGCAATTGATCAGAATCACACACACCTGATGGCCCTTTCCCTTCCCAACAGGGATAAAAGGTGGAGTCCAAGAGCACAGTACGAGCACTGCAGACAGCACAACAAGACAGCTAATCAAGCCGGCAGTTCAAGAGAAGGAGAAAGGCGGCAGGAATCGAGAGGGTGGCAAGGAGAGAAGTAACCTTGCCCTTTTCATCCCAGACCAGCGGAACCTTTGTGGAAGAGAGCCTCAGACCATAATAGCACAAGTGTCTTGCATCAGATGTCAACGGTACACAGGGCAAGCCTATGCTGATAAGCAGGAGCAAGGGAAGCTCCCGCACCCATGGTACCGGCCTTGACTCCAATGAAGAGGAAAGCCAAGCGGTTCATCAAAGTCGGTGAGTCGAATGGAGAACCAATAAGAACCTGGCTGTGGTAATTGAGAATCGCAAAGTGGCAAGTTTGAACCAAGTTCAATGAACTGTGAAAGAACTGTAATGAGTGTTAAGGGGAGACCAGCTGCAGAGGGAAACTGGCACCATGTGGGTGCTAACTCCAAAGACTCTGGTCGATCCCCATATGAGCGAAACTACAAAGGCCGTAGGAGAGCCATCGAAATGTTCAAAGTGGTCACGCTGAGGGTCGAGCAAAATCCCTGTACAATCGAAACACTTGATCTGGGGGCGCTGTTGTGCGCACGCAAGATGGCCGCCTGATTGCCAAGCTCCTGTCCATCAAAAATCCTGTTTAACCCAATATCCTACTTCGGGGCTAACCAAGGCACCCACGCGACATGTGGATGTCGCCACAACCTCAGAGGTCCTCCTGAAGAAATCTCAACCAAAAGTGGAGCGGCCTTACCAAAATATTAAGCAGTTAAGTTCCAGCGTATCGAGTCGGGGAGGAGACCCGAGGACGAGATCAGTGCTGTGGCCACGGGAAGCCGTCATCCCCGCCTAAGTGTGCCTCAGGGGCTTCTGTCCACCTCTCTGCAGGTTGATAGACTACCTGATCCTTGCTGGCACTGAAGCGTGCGCTGTGGCCCGAGGAGTTCCCTGGACACTGTGGGCGGACGTGAATGAGGACGGGCAGCAGACGTGCAGTGAGCCTAAACACCGGTCTTGCTGCGGACACGAAACGGAGCATCTGCTGGAGGCTGCGGCGGGGCTGCCTGCGACGTGCTTGCCTTGAAGCCCCGCTCCGGAATGACCCGGACAGATCTGTGATATCCAAACATGGCCTTGTAAGACAGTGCTGGGCACTGACCTGAAGGGAAGACTCGGGACAGATCAGGGATGACTGATAGAAGGTCGGAAGTACGGGCGACGTACCTTTGAGCACGAGCCACACTACGGGGCCGAGAACCCAGACGTCACTTGCAACGACAGCAGCAACTAACAAGGCAAGTGTGCCCTTATTACTGGCCCACTCGTTCGCTGCCCATACTACAATATTTAACATCACCCCCCTGCCCGACCCAAACAAGGAGGCAGCGCATATGTGACTAGAGAACGCGCGACCCGCCTGGCCGGATTGGCGGTCCCGACACCGGGTGGCACTGGAAGGGGGTTGGGCAATCTGGAGTGGCGCACCACGGCAAATAACATCGCCCCTGTAATCTGGGAGATCTGCCTAATCCCAAGGTGTCTCGCTGCAGCGACCCAAGCTTGACCCCTCCACTGAATCCTGCCAACTGCGGTGAACGCTATGGAAACATATGGGACATTAAAACATTAAACTCACGCAATCCCAATACTCTGGTCTGCTGCTTGTACCACGAATTGGGCGGACATTGCCCTGGTGTCGGGTGCCTGCACCCGCGGTAGATGGTGTTGTTTTCCCACAAGGAATAAAAAGTGCAGCAGTACGTGGGAGAATACAGTCCATTCTACAAGATTTGTGAGATCCTCATGTTACGAACTGCTTGGAAGACATGACAGCAATCAAACTCGAACTAATTTGAATATTCTGCACAATCCTTTGAATCGACCGCACACATGTCCTGACCTTGCGGTGACCAAGGCCATGTGCACTACTACTCTAGCTAGGTGTACCGGCATATAGGTCCATCTAATTCATACAAGGCCACACTGAGAACACACGTATAGACTCGACCCTGGCAAAGATACCTTGGCCATTGGTCAGACTATACTAACCACGCAGGAGGCCGCTAGCTGCCCATAAAATATCTCTGGGTGATGCCAAGGGGGACTAACGCAAAGAAGAAGAAAACCTGCCCGATGGATTCCTACACAAGCACCCAGGCCCCGGCCAGCGTGCCGATGCCAGTAGCCGAATCCCCCACGACTTCAACCGAAAACACCAAATTTGACCATCTCCTTATCACTGTACCAAATGGCTTTATGTCGGTCAACGTCACATTGGATGATATCGTTGCTACTATTGGCTCACTCAAGGCCCGAGTAGACAGGGAAAGCACAAGGATCACAGAGGCGGAGAGCAGGATCAGTACCAACGAAGATTCTATTGGCCAGAACACTCGTGATATAACTCTCCTGAAGGGCGAAATGACCAAACTACGTGGCAAGTGCGACACCTTGGAATCCAGGTCCCGCCGGAAACAACATCTGCATAGTGGGAATAGCCGAATCCTTCTGTAAAGGTCTCATGGAACCTCATGTCGAGTCGCTGCTGAAAGCTGTTTGAAGACAACTCCTTTTCAGAACACTTTCTGGTATAGAGCACACTGCACATTGACCCCTATGCCTAAACAATGGGCTCCTCCCTGCACCATTATCGCCAAACTACTAAACTACAGGGACAAAGATACGGTTTTTCATCTGGCAAGGGAGATGGGGCCACTCCGACATGGTGGCGACACCAGTCACATATACACTGACTTCGCCGCAAGAGCGCAGACGCAAAGGAGGTCGTATGACCAGGTTAAAAAACAACTAAGACTGAGAAAGGTCCTATATACACTGATATTCCCGGCGAAATTGAGTATACAGCATGGTGGGCGCGCACATTTCTTTGAACATCCATCAGCTGCCATGGACTATATAGAAGCCTCTATTCCACTTCCGCCGCAGGGAAGAGACCCAGACCAAAATGACCTCCTGCAACCGGCCATGGACAGGAGAGGTCATGATGACTGAATGAATGTACTACAATATCCTTTGACAAGTTTGCTATGGGAACTATAGGTGTCTGGGTGGCACCGACCCATGTTTATTGATTGTTGCAGGATGAGCTGGGTTCGGTATTGTTGGCCCCGGCCACAATACACCCACCTCTGGAAAGTTCCATGAGTTAATGAGAAGGGATCATCATCATGTTGGGGTTGATGGTGCGGGTGGGGGTGGGGTACAAAGTAAGGTTGCTCTTGGCACTGACCCGAGAATTGTTGGGGATGTTAAAGGTTTAAAATCAGAGTTAGGTTGCATCGGACAACGCTGATATGGCAAGCGCACATTGGTGCTCAGAGAACAGACCTGAGATAACGGAAGATTATGACGCAGGTTGATGGAGGATTGTATCAAGGTCCTCTCCTGGAAAGTCCGAGGCCTTAACATCCCAATTAAGGCCCGGAAAACTGATGCTTATGTAGCTAGACACAATCCCCAGATCCTCCTTTTACAGGAAACACATGCTCTTAGACAGGTTTGCACTAGTTTTCTTTCACAATGGGGACCACTAAGGTACTACACAGAGTACTCGGTCCAGTCTAGGGGAGTGCTCACATTGGTCCACCCAAAACTGGGATTCCGGTTCCTTGACAGTAAGATGGATGCCCAAGGTAGATACGCATTGGTCTGGGAGGAGGTGGCGGGACGACACATAGTGATAGTCAATACATATGGGCCTAACATTGATGATCCTGAATTTGATAGTGCTATACAAGACATGCTGGACACAACCAACGATGCGCAAGTGATATGAGTGGGACTTCAATACGATCCTTGACTTATCCCTGGACCGATCCTCGATAGCCCCCCAAACTCCCACAAGAGCTGCAGTTACCCTACGTCAGATAATGCAACAAATGTCTATAATTGATACATGGCGGGAACTACACCCACAGGAAAAGCGGTTCACTTACTACTCATCTGTACACGACTCATAGTTGTGTATTGACTACTGGCTCATTAGCTCGGCCCTTTCAGATGCAGTGTCTAACTGCAAGATGCATCCCCGTACCCTCTCAGATCACTCCCCAATATCAGTCACCTTAACTTTACGAGACGCCGCACTACATTCTATTCTAAACGTTGGAGGATGCCCTCCCACCATACTTAGGGACCCCCTCGTATGTGAATCACTTCACAATGAAATAGAAGAATTCTTTAAATTAAATGAGGGGTCAGTAGACAACCACGCCACACTATGGAAGACGTTCAAGGTATGGGTGCGGGATGCCATTATGGCTAAATCTACCGGATTGTTGAAATCTGTAAGGAGGAAGCTGAGTATAGCGGAAGCAAAGCTGGAATTGCTTCAAATAAAATACAGCACTACACACAGTAAGGAGTCAATCTCCGACATACATGCAACACTGAGCGAGTTCAACAAACTCGCCGATCGAGAAATCCAGTACATGGCCACCCCAACCCAGGCTCGTCCCAGGGGAAAGCAATAAAGCTGGTAAGTTTTTAGCTAAGATGCTTAAAGCTGAGAGCCACCATAACCCCATCACTAATATCCAGACACCTAGTGGGGCGATGGTGAACCGAGATCAGGACATTAATGCCACGTTTGCTGATTTTTATAAAGCCCTCTGTTCCAATCGTGACAGTAAGTCAAAGGAGGAGATAACTAATAACTTACATGAACTTGACCTCCCAACCCTAACGCCCGACACAAGCATGGCACTAGATATTCCCATTGCATTGGGAGGAAATCGTCAATGCAATAAAAGCTCTAATCTCTGTCAGGACCGCCAGATTGGATGGTCTGGGAGTCGAACTATACAAGGAATTTCAAGACGAACTAACCCCAGTGTTATTGAGGGTTTGGGAGGAAGCTATGGATTGGGGCATATTACCCGAATCTATGCGTGAGGCAGTGATTACGGTTCTCCTCATGCCTCGTCGCCCGGTACAGGATATGGCCTCTTATAGGCCCCTTTCCCTGATCAATGCAGATACAAACATTTTTTGCCATACATGCCCATCTTGGTCCACCCCGACCAGGCTGGCTTTATTCCCACTAGGTCCACGGCCTTAAACCTACGACAACTCTTTGGAGTAATGCACAAATAAACCCGAAGGCAATTGCGGCCATTGCGGCGCTGGATGCTGAAAACGCCTTCGACTCTGTCTCCTGGTCCTACCTATTTTTGGTGCTGGAGAGGTTTGGCATAGGCCAATATTTTGTTAAATATGTCTGCTTACTCTATACAAACCCAGGAGCGAGAGTTCTAACTAACCATACTATGTCACCTCCTTTCCTATTAAACAGGGGCACCCGACAAGGATGTCCTTTCTCCCCTATTCTGTTTGCACTCACTATAGAGCCTATGGCAATTTGTGCGAAAAAACCATGCACATAGAGGGCTCACAATGACTGGATCCCTGCAGATAATTTCCCTCTATACTGATGTCACCTTGTTATATAACCGGAACCCGAAAGAAAATGTAGGACCTATCATGACAGACATAAATGTGTTTTCCGAGTATTCTGGGTACAAGATTAATGTTTCGAAATCTGAACTGTTCCCACTAACTCCCAACACCGGAGATTTATCCAGCGTAAACGGGTTTAAATGGTCCCCTACACACGTCCGTTATTTAGGAATAATGGTATGTAGGGATAAAAAGGCACTGTACTCCAGAAACTATGGGGAACTACTACATACTCTCTCTATCAAATTACAACTGTGGTCTAAGCTTCCTATCTCTTTATATGGACGAGTGGCGTTTCTTAAGATGGTGGTTCTCCTGAAACTGTTGTACTGCTTTTGATACATTCCATTCTGGCCCGGAAGAACCTTTTTTGCGAAACTTCAGACATTAGCTACTTCCTTTGTATGGGGCGGAAAGGCGGCCAGGCTGAAATGGTCCAAAATGGTGGAGCCATTCTCGAAGTGCAGCATTTCAGTGCTCGACTTTGACTTGTACTATTTGGTGTCCCAGGCACAATTCGCAAAACATTGGTTTGCCCCCAGTGACACGGCCACACATATCCCTCTGGAGAAATATGCTGCCTCCCTGGTTGATGCGCGGTCTGTCATCTTCAATCCCAAACACAAGACTCCTGCGAATTTGATCCCATAAACATCACTACACGTGCATGGTTTAAGATATATAAGAGGATTGGGCTGACGACCCCATACCACCCGCAAATACTGTTATGAAATTTCCCCAAAATTGCACCCACACTTGACAAGGCATTTCAGAGGTCATTGGACCCGAATAAACAATTCAAAATGCGTGACATGTTTCCGGGGAGTACATTATGTGAACTGTGGGATTTCATTGAGACAGTGCGTGAGGGGTACCTCAAACGATTTCAGTTCCACCAAATGAAGGCCGCATTTGCCTCCAAATGGCCGACATTCCCCTTGGAGCCCCCTACGCATGAGTGTATAAGTGCCATGACGGTAGTTGGTGGACAAAAGAAAGGGGTTTCAATGTTATACAACCTGGTCCAGTTACATTCAGAGTCGTGTAATGCCATCAAAGATGTCTGGGAACGTGACCTGCGAGTTGAGCTGGGCGAAACTCTTTGGCTCTGATGTTGCCAGCTCACTAGCAATGTATCCATGAATTCAGGTCTGAGACTAATTCAATTCAAGGTACTCGACCAACTCCACTATACCCCTGCCAAACTAGCCAAATTTGTGGATGGCTGCACGGGGAAATGCCTAAAATGTAACGCACCAAATGCAGATGCATATCACATGTACTGGGTATGCTCTTTGGTGGCACGTGTGATAGAGTCTAAGGGAATATCTAAGTATACGATCTATACTCGTCTAAAAGGCTGAAGAAATGTGATAGGTTTCTTAACATCAGGTGGAGCAACTAAGCCCTCCCCTAAAACAGGTAATTATGAACATCACTAAATACATGATGTCTCATTAGCTACACAAACTATAGGACCCTTAATCATGCGGTCCCCTACCATTTGTTGGTACTCCAACCTCCGTCAGTACTTTTCCACCTACGTTAGCAGCACGCCTATTGGGCTTCCAGGTGCTGGTGAGCTAGTCTTCAACCATAGCTTCCCACCAATTAGCATATTCATCCATCATCCCCTCAGTGGTCTGTCAATTACGGCTTTGAACTTGTCCTTGAGTGTTCTTTGCTCTGGACAATTCAGGGGAGTGAAGGCATGCTCTGCCCTCATGCGTAGGTGTGACCATCATGTTCGTCCAACTTCATCCTTCCACGTGACTGAAGACACAAACAGATGAATTACCCAGGAAGTACTCCCCAAAGTGTCTTATTGGACCTCCTGGGGGATTGTCTGAATGTCCTGTTGACCCCCACAATTATAGTGAACATTGGGTGGCTTGTGAAGCAGATGGGGATTGCTGCTTCATGATTTGCGGTCTTGAAGAATACACAGCACAAGGAGGAAGCTTGAAGGGGGTGAGCAAACTATGGATACCAAAGGATGACATTTAACGGAATGGGCAGAAATGTGGGCGTGGTCAAAACTTTGACCAGAGGGGGGAATGTGATGGTGCTGATGAATATGTAATTACTACCTTCTTCCCTGGCCTGCCCCATTACTGTATGCATGAGAAACATTATAAACTGAGACAGCCATAACACTCCATAAATCAAGGGGTGGTTGACAATATGAGTTAAACTGAGATCCATGAAACAATATGCTTAACCAAAGTGAATGTAGATGCAATCTGCCATAATTAGTTAGATTGTGCGACACAAGTTAGGACTAAAAGTAGTTTGTAGAGTGCGCAAATAGTGTGTTGTATACAATGTGCAACATAGTAGAAAAGGACAGGAGGTTCCTGTGTACCAAGAAAGGGACTCACTACACTGATAGGGCAGTTGAATAATAGGTAGATAAGATGCTGAATACACTCGCAGTGACATCAGCATATGGCAGATATATCAGACGAGTAGAGGTGGCTATAGGTCGCAAATGTGGAAACAGGAAGACAAGAGTGCCGCCATTCTCCGAATGTGGAGGCAGCAGCAAGCCTCAGAATTAGCAAGGCCTCAGAAATGAAAATGCTGAATTTGCAAAAAAACATTTTGTAGAAACTCATGCCGAGCCCAAGCAGTAGCTCATGGCCACTGCCAAGGTCAGAAATTAGGAAGGGAGTAATTGATGAACGGAGCACAGGCACTAGATAACAATTCTCAGGATGAGAAGCAGTCGACTCCCCAGTTAATCAATTAATCGTCCAGGTGCACGAGATCAGTAAGCCAAAATACTTTATAGAAAGTTACTGACTAGCGCCATAAGTGTCCACAAAGAACACAACATGCACACTAGAATTAGCTAAAACCTCAATAAATAGAAGGAAATCCACTCTAAAACACGATACTGTGATGAATCCAAGGATGTCGCCACTCCTTTCCAGGGGCTGACCAGCCACTACCTGCTCCTGACTCAGTACCCTAACACGTGATCCACATATAAAGAACACTGACTATTCAGTACGAGCCAAACATAGATGAGACACCTGCAGAACTCCCTCAGCCTGCACACAGACACCAGACAGCACACAAGGCCAAGTACAAAGGATAGGGAAGGCTTCACTGCCTCTGCAAGATTAGAAGTATTCTTTAATTGGAAGTATGGCAGACCATGGAAGTCTCTTCCCCCACTTATGTCTTGCTCATATCTTGACGTCTTTTCAGGATGTCCAAGGTTTGGTAAGCTAGATGCCAACCAATGAGAAGCCCCCTTGTCACATCGCCTATGTTGGATAGCGCCAACCAATTACCTGTCCCCGTAACAATGTAGTAGAAGTCGTATCAATAGTGCGAGGGATCCAGGAGGAGCCATCAGATATATATCAACCAACAGAGTGACTAACCCCTATACATCCTATGTGTAGTTTTTGAGCCATTCACCAACCCAATTTCCCTGTAGGTTTTGTAAACTGGAAGTGTAATGTGATGTCTTTGCTGATGCAGTTTTGTTACAAAACATGCTTACCGTCGTTGAAAATGTTAGAGCTATGAGAATGAAATGCGTTTATGATGTCCTGGCTTGGATTCATTGTTTGAATAAAACTGAATTTTGACGTGCACCGGAGTCCTCCATCTCCAAGTCATAATCTGACTAATTGTGTGATCCTGGCACACCTTAACACACCTGTAGAACATTACCAAACAACAAGGTGATGGCAATAAAAAGAGCAGTGGGGCAGATAGAGGGCCATTCCCTACTAAAGTAGTCAGGAAATCTGCATGAAATATCGAAGGTGCTACCAGTTTAATAATATGCCATCTCCTACTAAAGTGGTGCTCTAGTAAAGTTCATAATGTTCTTTAACACTAAAGAACACTAAGTAATATCCAGGTGCAATTATTATTTGATTATATGAAATACAATAGCAAGCTTTCCATATTCAGAAGGATGAAAGGCTGACTCTTCCCATCGGAATTCGAGATGCTGATCATACACCAATAATAAAGCAATTGACACACTGACCTATCTGACCACCATGATACATTTCAGGCATTTTGTTATGCAATAAAGTTCTCAGCAATGGAGTGGTTTATAAAATAATCAGTGAACAGCTTTCACTGTCAGTACCAGTAAGAGA
This sequence comes from Ambystoma mexicanum, assembly GCF_040938575.1. NCBI lineage: Eukaryota > Metazoa > Chordata > Amphibia > Caudata > Ambystomatidae > Ambystoma > Ambystoma mexicanum. The sequence goes on along the minus strand of NC_090931.1, from coordinate 337,908,842 downwards.
AAAACTCCAAGTAGATTGCCTGCAATTCACATCAGTTGCCTTCAAATGGCAAAGAAATAAATGTACTGCTAAAACGATGGCCGACCATGAACAAAGATTGATTTCGGCAAATCTCTCAAAGAAGGCAATTTATTGCTACTGCGTTAAGAACTGGCACAGGCAGCACTTAATAACAGGAACCTATAGAACCACCGGCATTTTCGTATTAAAAAAACAGCAACAATATATCATTTAAATCCGGAAATGTTTGCTGGGGTAAGCAAAACATTGTGTGCCGTTGTTCTAAATAATTGTCTGTGAAAATATTAATTAACTGGGGGATTAAATATCAAATTGCAATGCTCGACCGTTCAAATTGTTTCCCCAGCAGCAATATTGATCAAAGCACCACAAAATCCATACTTGCAATGTTCTCTAACTAAAATTATTTACATGATATGTAACAAAACTAATTAAGCAGAGCTTGATGGTTATAAATATGACCCTCATATATCACATTAATTGTCTAAGGTCTTAAAAATACACATTTGATTCCTGATTCCCAATTTAAAAAATATGTATTGAATGATGTTAAATGTAATACAGATTTTCTAGCTGCAATCTCTCTCTCTCTCTCTCTCTCTCTCTCTCTCTCTCTCTCTCCCCCTCCTCCCCCCCAGACTTGCATTGTCAGTTGCACAGTTTCTAGAGCCACACAGATGTTGGAGAGAGCAGCATGACCAGAGAAAAAAACACTGATTTCTCTTAAAGGAGGAGATGACGGTGCTTTTTTATTGTTAAAAAAATAATGAGAGCAGTATTGACAAAGGCAATCCCCGAAGTGGTAAATGGCCTGATATTTCATGACATGATTTGCCACTGCAAGTGTACTTACAGGAAGGTTGGCATCACAGTAAGAGCATGTTGGCCGTATGGGAGAATGGTGGACGATATGGATAGGCTCTATCAGGGGTGTTGGGATTCTGACAGACATTGTAAGGGACCAAAGAACTAGGGTACAAGGTATACCATTTAGTTTGTCTGTTTTTAAATGATTCGTGTTTGTGTACACTATACAAATGCAAAGGTTCAGCAGCACTACCCACCAACCAATGATGAGCAAGCAAAAGTAAACACTGCCTGGGTGAACACAGAAGAAATAGATCATTGGTTTCAATCAGAGTGCGGACTTCCGAGGACTTCGGCAGAGACAAACTATTGGGTAGCTCTGAAAAAAATCTATTAATAAAGGACATTATTTAATTGTACTCATCTTGTAAACTGGCCCTTTTTTATAATTTCTAATATTAATTTCTAATGATAACTTCCAGTATATGTAATGGTCATAAACAGAAACATTACTCTCGTCTTTTCTTACTGAGGAAAGCACATTATTAAAACAATAACCCTAAAACGATGCCTGATCAAAAGTTCTCTTTCAAAATACCCCTATGAGAAAGGGGACAAATAGCAAAAGTGAGGGTTTATGGCTGCTGTGCATAAAATCAAAGGGCATTTTGGGGAATACGAGAATCTTTATATTTTACATTTTATGTCTGTGATAAAAGAGTTGTATACTTCAATCAATAAGTACATAGTGTACATAATTTCTCACAACACTCACCTAACATTAAAGTGTTTGTAACCATGAACCATACAAAATCATTATGACAACCTCAAGATTTGATGTAAGGATAAAATGGCTGCAACATCTTGCACTCCATTGGGGTCGGGTGTCCACCCTGCTTCTTGTTTGTGGGGATAATGTTTCCTATCCCATGTTAGGAAATTATGCATAAATGATAGATCTGCTAACAATGCCACCATAAGCACTGATTGTTAATAAAACATTACAAATAATGAAAATCTACAATATTTCATAAGGCAACGTCACCAGTGTAATAACCCAGAATACATAAAAAGTTGATGGTAAGTTAAATTACTAAGCCCATAATTGCATGGTTACACAAAGATTCTGTAACAGGTGCTTTGGCCTAAAAGGCTGCTTTACATCTTATATTTTGGTGTAAACTCGAGAAACCAAAACTGCAAGGTCTTACCTGGTCTATGAGGTATTTTGTGAATGTCCACATCCATTTAAAAGCGTATGCGCTAAGAACCTGCTTTATAGGTGTGAAGTCCACTTGAATCCAGCCCAGGTCCTGAATATCTGGGAGATTCCTAATGCTGTCTCTTGCAACCTAAACAAAAGACCAATAGTTAATAGTTACATAGGCTGGGCTGATAGTCTCCGTGAGACATAACATGCAGAAGCAAATGGCACACATGCATGTGTACTGCTGGGTCACGGTTTAACAAAGAAAGCTTGGCCAGCAGATATTGGCAGGCACTGAAATGAAAAAATATTAACAGAAATGCATGGACATAACATCAGCACCAAATCTGATCCCCATTAGAAGGTAAACTTGAGAAACTGTGGTTTGAAACCCGAAGGTAGCGATTTACTTCATATATGGGATGCTGGCTTAATTTGCATGATGACATGTTTCTAACTTTGTAGCCAATTAGCAAGCTTCGACAGTAGTTTCTATCCACTTGTGCTTTTCTTTGTACTGTGTAGTTATCTGACAAAATGTGTATTACTTGTGTTTAGTCTAGGCTACCTAGCTTCTGTTAGAAGGTGGTCAGCAATGTTCGCCTTCTACTAGTGCTGGATCCCCAAGCAAAGTCATTTGAAATTCATGGTTGCCTCACTGTTGTGACTTCACCATCCCGGTTTACATTTTAATAAGTTGTGTTCACTCAAGCGCAGAATCAGCCTAGTTCTAAAGCGTGCATTTCTAAACCTTACTGTCGGTAGACTGTAATAAGGTGTCTGGTGTGCAGTGGTATTATTAAGTGGTTTGGGGGCAGTGTGAGCAGACACTGGGAGGGTGAGAAAGCTTGCTGTAGGCGAGGAGAAATGCAGGCATAAGGAAAGGTCCACAAACACTTCAGCACAGCAAAGCATGGAGGCACGGAGAGAAATACCACGCCAGGAAAATAGCCATGAGATGAAAAGAAAGGTCCACCATAGCTCCGTCCCAGGAAGTCCCAGGTGAGGAGTTTGTTTTTTAACCCTGCGCAAGCATTAAATGTGCTAGCACCAAGCAGGCTTCATTGTGTGGTAGATTCCTTTTGCCATCACCAGCGGCTCTTAACTTCGGCATGGGACCCCTACCACACAATAGAGACCTCGGTTGTGGGCTCTAATGTTTTATAAAGGTATTAAAAACCACAGAGGGGTTCTTTGGATATATAACAGAACCAAAAATAGAACAGGGCGTTAATTTATATTGTCAACAGCTCCAATTGTTTTAGCTTTTATTGTATGGTAGTGCAACTGGCTAAATAAAAGACTTCTGAACTATTCAATGTACATGTTATTAAAATCTACAATATAGTTGTGAAAATTCATATTTAATAAAATATAAAACGTACAAATTCAATAAAAACAAGCACAAAATGTAAATAAATAATCAGCATAAATCAGCATGTCACATAGATACTACTATTTGTCCTAATTGTAATCCTACAACATGGCATTTACAAAAAGCATTCTTGGTGTATATAATGTTTCTTATTAATATCTTTACATTCACAATGACTAGTCACACTATAGATGGTAACAGGTTTTCAACCTCTCTCCAAATGTAATAAGATGCAGCCATTATAACCAGCTGAGTAAACACTGGACCAAAACTGATCCAACTGTGTATATCTAATGTCGTTGACAAATTTGATATATCTCAGTGAATAAATGGTCTATATGGGAGGAGCACCTTGTCAAGACATGGTGTGGAGTTTCTATAGATTGCTTACCTAAACGATAGATTTGTTGTTCCTGTAAGGCTCAGCCAAGTACCTCTGTGCGAGAAGGTCGGCAATAAACTGAACCATAGTTTCATAATAAAACATCTCAATTTGACACTACGAGTGTTAACAATATACTCAAATGGTCTTGTGAAGGGTATACTTTGTGTTACATGTTCAGCATAATTTATCTTGGCTGACAATTTGTCCAAGGTATGGTCTCTATCCCATAAGATCGCCTTCGTTTTTATTGTATCGATTACTAGCCCAAATTAATAATGGGTATATTTCCCACAATATCACCTTCAAGGAATGTAATGCCTATTTCAGCAAAAAACGAAATGCTAAAAGACACGAGTTCCCTTAAAGCCTCTAAAGCTTCATTATTTCAGGTGCGTGATTCAACAAATCAACAAATATGGTAAGTAGCAAAATTTCTGCACCCTTCTCTTTCAATAACTCAATGTACAGCTGACATCTTACACACCTCCACAGGGTTAGCAGAGCTTTTAGGCCTAATTTGCACTATATAGCTTCAACCAGTACACATTTAGGAAGGCCCAGTATGATTCTCCATAGCTTCCCCTCCAACCTTTCTAACCAACGGACGTGCTTTTAAGAGAAAATCACCATTCCATACAACACACACCTAGGACTATGCTAGATGTACACAGTTTAATGTTGCCTTCTTTGGAATTACCTACCTTGGCTGCTAAAAATCTTCTGATGGCACCAACCCGTCTGTTAGTCTAAAGGCAAATTTTACTTTTCAAGAAAGTGGAGCTGATTTTATTAGTAATGGAGACACCCAAGTACATATAAGCATTCACAGTTTCCAGCCTATTACCGGCTGGTTCCCAATGTAGAGGTCTGTTTTTATTCCTGTGCGCACCGATAACCATTATCTTGGTTTAATTGTTTTGCGCCTGCACCAATGGGCTCTAATTTTTGCTAGGTAAGTTTTACCCACGTTCCAAGACCCTGACTTGAGCTCAGGACCACTAACTTACCTACCACCTATCACACACAAAATTACCATCTTTGGGGTATTTAGAGGATACAAAAATTGAAAGATTGAAGGCGATGTTCATGCAATTATCTTGTGGAAGTGACCTGCACTATCCCTTTTATGCAGGGTAAAACGTCTTTAATTCTTATAAAATATGGTCACAAAATCAGACAATATATATTGTGGAAACTGAACAAGCCAACATTTACTAATGCTATGATGTCACACCATTAATATTATATTTATTTTACTTTACAACAGTGTGTTCCACTCTGCAACACACACAGCTTCAGCGCACAAGGGTGGGAGCTGGTGCCAACCTTCGCACAGCATACTTAGTGGTATTCCAGTGGCCTTAACAGATGTCTTTTGATTTAAGCATGATAGTAGGCAAGTGTATCCATTAAGGTGAAAAGGCGCTTAAGGAGACTTTTTACTACTCTCAAAGGGCCTGTTGGAAGATAGGACAGAAATACTGCCAACTCATAAGGAGGGTCGTATCGTGCGAAATGGAGAGAGATGGAGTGAAAGGGAGTGCAGAGAGAAAAAGAGAAAGAGAGAGATACAGAGAGAGAGAGAGAGAGAGAGAGAGAAAGAGAGAGAGAGAGAGAGAGAGAGAGAGAGAGAGAGAGAGAGAGAGAGAGAGAGAGGGGGGAGCTGGTGCGGTGTATGCCAAGTACAGCTAGATACTTCATATTTAAGTATTCATTTAGGTGTTTCATTTAATGTTGAATGTCACATAGTGGCCACTTCAGAACAATTGTCCACCGTGCAGGCATTTGAAGGTGAATCTTGAGACCCGATGATGATTATACTTTGTAATTGTTTGTGATGCCAAAGGATTATTTCCCCAGGAGATTGTCGGGGAGCAATTAGCAGAGAGTTCTCCATTTAGTGGGGCCAGGTCACTCAGCAGGTGGCTCTTTTTCCATCAAGTGTGCCTTTATTTACTTCCAATGACAAAAAGAGCCAATGTTCACCCTTTTCGAACAAAATTCTCTTCCAAAACTCAGCATTTTTAGGATATGTGATGTCTGGGAAGGTGACCCTATGGTATCCTTCAAACGCCTTAGAGAATCCTACGGGATTGGGGGTAGGGAACGGGCACGTTATAGAGACCTGAAGTTTCTTTTAACTGAGCAACTGGGAATGTTAGGGGATCCAATGAGAGAGATACCCACGGTCTGTGAGGTTATCCGTTCTCTTATGTACAGTGTCAACATAGATGAAACTAATGCCGATGGATAACTTTCATGTAGAATCATGGGAAAAAAATTTCGGGCTTGGGTGGAGGAACTTGGTATGGATATTCCGAATGAGGAATGGGAAAGCCTGCTTCGTAGTGGCATGCAGTCAAAGATGGATCTAGGACTGAGGTATATTGGACAGAGAATCCTTTGTAAATTGTATTAGACCCCTGCTCGAATGGCCAAGCTAGGATTGTTAGACAATGATATCTGTTGGGGCTATGGTCTTAATGGGGGCACTTTGCTCCATATGCTATGGACGTGCTCGAGAGTGTCTACCTTTTGGAGTGGTGTCTTGAATAGTTTAGACATTATACTGGGAGACTCACTGCCAAAAACATCTTATTCGACGATTTTATTATCAAGCAGGGAGAGAGGAGACATGGTTAGCATAAGAACAGAATGGATCAATGGGGTATTGGTAGTAGCAGTCTGGAAATCAAGGAAGAAGCTGGCGGTAGATAATAGGCTGATAGATGTCTGCACCTTGTCTGACTATGAGAAGATAATGCTAACGAAACAAAAGCGAGAGGAGCATTATCTTAGAATTTGGGGTTCTTTTAATTAATTATATAGCTGATGTTTATTGGAATGTGATAGATGGGGGTTATTGTCATTCTATTTGATGTTGTGTGTTGAGTTTGTTGGTGTTGTATTGTCTGGTGTTGTTAGAAGTTTTATTTCTACTGCAGAATGGAGGTTTGTATTAGTGCATTAAGGTTTTGAATTTGTGAATTTTCGTTATAGTAGGATTGGTTATCTAGCTATCATATGTATTTTACAATTGGAATGCATGTCTCTGATGTAAAGGATATGTACATGTTACCTTTCTTTTGTATGTTTTATTTCCTAAATGATGAATAAAGGGATCAAAACTCAGCTCCAGTTTTCCTGTTAGACTCTTAGGCCAGGTTAAAATGTTTACCTCGGCGGGAGCCTCATGCCAGCCCTGGTAGGAAAAGAGGTGATGCAGTACTTCACCAATGCTCAGGAAATAGTAATCGAAACACGCCCTTCGCCCAATATAAAGTTAGCGAGTATTCCCAACCTGAAGAAACTGAATTTTCTGAGAAGCATGTCGATCTATGAAAGGTGTGCAGTTCTGGGGAACTGGTCTTCTTACTCCAATAATATATACAGCAACTACTAAATCACAACGTGACTCTCATATTTACTGCTGTGGAAAATACGAATATTTTATGATGTTTTCGTAACAATGACATTGCAGCAAGCAGAAATTTAGACCATATGGTGATTGTAGAAAGTAAAAGGAAGCAGTCATGTCCAACTCGGAAAAAAGGAAATACATTGCAACCATACGTGCCTGTTAGGCCTCTTCGTTTTGTCAATCGCTAGAGAGGGTTGGGTGTCCTCTATGCAAGTGCAACTGCTTTGAAACGTTCGCTCCAGACTTGTGCCTTATTTTCAACCTGTCTTCATTTTGAAAGTCACTCAAAACTCATTCAAAATAAATGTGTAAAGCTCATAATTATGGAGGTTGAGGCTTTATTTAGATCCTTGGGTTATGCAGTATTTGAAGTGAGTGCATGGGAAAAATAACAAGTGAGGCTTCTCACACCTCAGCTGTTAACGAAATGGAATCCACACCCGCAATTTTCATCACTAAGGATTACTTGCACTCAAGGTACACACACGGGAGGCCGTCAAATTGAATTTGGTCATATACAGCAGGAGACACAGTGGGAGAATGATTGGTCTTGGTTGCCAGGGGCTTTGACGGTTAATGTTGATTTTGTTTAGCCACAAAGGGGGTGGAGACTTGACTACACATCCAGATGGAATGGTGGAATACCAGAGGTCACACACATCTTTTACATAATGATGATAATCCCCTGGCCGTTTAGATGTCTTTTGTTTACAAAAAACATGGCTTATGGATGCCTTAGTAATTGACAGTAATTCCCTTTCCCAGGTAAAGGCTGGTAAAGGTACCTTGGTAGACCTACATCAGGCCTGTTGACATCATGTAGAAATGGCCATGGCCTGGGGGTGTACCCATGGCTTTCTCCAAACGGGTTCTCACAATTATCGAGGCTTGCCTGGTCAACGGAGATAGGGAGCTCAGAGGTCTTGTTGGGTTTGATTAACCTGTTTTGGAACCCTTTGGGGATTACCGTTATGGCTTTTATGGAAGGAGTTCTCCTCTTGCTGGTGTGTGTGTGTTTTGGACCCTTTGATAATTGGGGTGGTGAAAATGGGGTATCTAAACATCTCTTGTTTGTCTAATACCATTGGGCCTAAACAGATAAGAACAAACGCTTGGATGGCCTTAATGAATTTAAGAGGCCTTCTTATGGTCAACGGTACACTCAAAGGGGACATTCCACTGTGTAAAACTCTGTGTAGGGTCCAACACACAGCGACATTAGACCACTTCTTTGTTTCGAGAACCTTATATGAATGGATAAAGGACCTAGTGGTGATACCAAAAAATAAGAGTGATCATGATTTGGTCACCACAACATGGTCCCTTCTTCTAACTGGGCTTGGGGAATAACCGCTTTAGTTGAGCTATCAAAACCTTGGTAGGACTAAATAATCCGTTAAATTGGCACACGCTTTGCAGCAATGCATGGGTACTGCAGACAGCCAGGGGTTTCCACCTGGAGTTCATACAAACATGGAATCAGTGCAGCTGGCCATGCCCCATCCGAATGCCACAGGCAGAGCAAGCGCTATTGCAGAACGAGCTCAGACAGTCCAAGGGAGCCATAGAACCATGCTCAGTCCACCCCAAATTTGGGTGCAACATGTTCCTAGTTGACAGGAAAGAGAAAGTGCGGCCAGTCATAAACTTAAGAGAGCTGAAGAGTTGGGTGGCATACAGGCACTTCAAAATGGAAGGCATTCATTTGCTGAAGGACATCCTCAGAAAAGACGAATGGCTAGCAAGAATGGATCTAAAGTATGCATACCTTACGATCTTGGTAGCAGAGACATACGAAAGCGCAATACTGGAAATCTAAAACGCTAACGTTGGGTTCAGCATCAGCCCTGTGGGCCTTAACCAAGATGATGACACCGGTGGCAGCGGCCATCTGAGAGAAGGGTGTTTGCATAATCGTATACCTCTGACAACATCCTGCTCCTGGCGGAAAACAGGGCGACACTCATGTATCAGATACAGTGGGTGAGAGATCTCCTGTCGTAGCTGGGTTTCCTCATCAATCAGTAAAAGTCAGATATGGCACCGACCAAGAGGCTAGATTTCTTGGGCTTCATGCTAGACACGAAGAAAGCGGCTCTAGACTACCAGCAAAGATGAAAGATATCAAGAGGGACATAAGGAAGTGCCTTGACATGGGGGTCATCGCCCTTCGTGCACTAGCAAGAGTGGTCGGACTATTAGCGTACTCCATTCAAGCCATTTTTCCAGGGCCTCTAGGTTCTGAAATACGTGCACCTGTGGGATGTGAACGGTGTGCTGCATTTCTAGCGAAATAAGTACCTATCGATGACACAGCTGTCGGGGAAACTGCAGGGGCAAGTCCTAAAAATTAAAGTGGGGGCGAGGGCATATTAGGCAAGTCCTAAAAATTAAAGTGGGGGCGAGGGCATATTAACAAACGTAATGGGATGTGACGGTGCATGAAATTAGCACATTTAATTAAATTGGCTTTGCATAACCACCCAAATTGCACAGGACGAATGGAACTTGCCTTTCATAAAATCACCCATGTGTTCCCTCGGCTTCCGCCCTGGGAAACTGGCTATGTTCCTATGTCTGGTATCATGTAGGAGGGTCTCAGACATCAAAGCGCTGGAGATGGATGGAAAGAACTTCGGCCAGTGGGCGTGACTTTCACGTTAGCGAAGAGGACTAAAACAAACTCCTATTCTATCTCATACTCCTACCTACATGGTCAGCCGCAATGAGTGGCAACCTGCATTTGTGAGTATGAAGCCAGAACAGCGGAATGTCGTCCAGCAAGAGTGACACAGTCGCTTATCGCTTGTATGAAACCTTTCAGGGCAGTGGCTTCTGCCACAATAGCCAGGTGGGTCCGCAAGATCATGCAACAGACAGGGATCGACTGACGCATTTCGGGGCCCATTCGGTAAGAGGCACAATGGCATCCAAGGCATTCTTAGTGGGGGCGTCACTCATAGACATATTGCAAGCAGCAGACTGGTCAAGCGTCAGCTTGTTTGAGGCTTTTTAGGTCAAGCCAATCTCATCTGGGACAGAGGCAGTGATACAGAGCATTGAACAAGCATAATGTTCTCCTCCGGTCAGGACATAGAATGAAGTTTAACATGGGGAGTCTTGATTCTATTAAAGACACAGAGGCAAGCATTACTTTCCCACCCAGCACATGCACTGTGATGTTTGATGGTTATAACAATATGATTTTGCTTCTAGGGTAACTGGGCATTGCATTCTCCCTCCCTGACAGAGTTCTTTCCGCTTGGCACGGGAAGATCAGAAGAACGGCTGAACAAGGTCATATGTCAGGGCAGTCGAGGACTTCTTGCCCACAGGACGGGTTTGTTTCCATTAGAATGTTTGATGCAGTGGCAGTTTACCAGGATTGCTATTGACTCTCAAGTTTTGTTGCTACCGTTGTAACATTCATGGATCCATTCAGACCATCCAAAGAAGAAGAGGAGTTAGAGACAGGAAGTGCAGAGGACTACAGAAAGGAAGAAGAAGATAGGGAAATGTGGTGTAAAAAAAAGAGAACATGTTTGTTTATTTGCGGTTTTAAGTGTTGGAACTGCTGAAGAGTGTATTAAAGAAGTTGAAGCATAATGCTCGCCTGCAAGTCAACACGAAGACAAATATCCTCAAAAACAAGTAACAGGATTGCTTTTTACAACTTGCCCTGAAGAGACCACAGCCTACTGTGAGAACAGCAACCAGCTATGTCAAGAAAACATTTACGATTATGCAGTTTGCTGCACTTAGCTTCGATTTGCACTCGTACCTCAACACCTCATTGGGGATGAGTTTCATGCACAACTTGTACACTGTGCTACCCCAAAATGTATGCGTCCCCTTTTTTATGTAGGTTAATTATGTATGTTAATTATGTTGTCAATGCCAGACCATGTTATTAATATTAAACGGTCTTCTGAACATCAACAGAACCTTCTACTATAAATAACGCACCAGGACATTAGTGCATGTCTCACTAGCTACTCATCTTAAAGCAGCTCCCATGCCTCCTTAGACATGTCTACTACAGCAACAAAAACAAGGATTTGAGCAAAGCTGGGTGAACGGTAAAAGGTTAGAATCCACAACTGTGCAGTGAAGTATAGCGCCTGGACCTGAAACCATACTGGAAGCATTACAAGGCGAAAGGCAATGTGTTTGTGTCTTTAGAAACCATGAAACCCAGAGGTTTATACTTACAATAAAACCGAGGTGTTAACCAACCATTTTAGTTGGCATGTTTTCAATAACCTCGAAAGAAAGATGACGATATAGACATCTCATGTTCAGGTAAATCTAGCAGAATGCTGCCGAAGATGGAAGCACCTTGTGGGAAACCCCTGCATGGCTGCAGCAAACAGGACCGATACACGATCCACCCATACTGGTCACCCCCGCTCACCTCCTGTAAAACAATCTGCAAAGAGGCAGGTGAAAATACAAATAGGGACAAATTGTGTAGCAACCCAGACGTCGCTGTGTATTGGGAACAACTAACAAAATACAGCCTTTGGAAAGTAATGCTCATTGGACACAATGATCCAGCTGAGCAAACAAGACATTAGGTTTGGGAAGTGCGGTGGTCAATTGAGTTATTACCCATTTAGTACACAATAGTCTAATTTATGGTTTGTCAAAAGACTAAACTGATTTTGATTTTCATTCTTTCAATTGCATATATCAATAAAATATTGTGATTCAATGTATACACGCGATATTCACATCCTATCCACGATTCTTTTTTTACATTTTTTTTTTAAATTTTATTAACATTTGTAGAGCGCACGTCAGCCTGGGCGCATCGTGGCGCTTGTTACAGACATATCTTAGTTACATAGAGTGAATTATTTACATAATATACATTATTTACAGTGGCAAATATCACATTTGTACAGATTTGCAATGCAGTATATTTACATGGATTCACGAGTGTCCTATATTAATATGCGAGGAAGGAGGTCTTCAGTTTCCTATGAAAAATCGGGAGTGAGTTCTCCGCTCTAATGTCTGCAGGAAGAGCGTTCCAGGTCTTGGCGGCAGTGTAGGGGAAGCTTAGGCCACCGGCTTTGGCTTTTTTGATGCGTGGGATGTAGAGTAAATTGGTGTATTGCGTCCTGGTGGGACGGGAGGAAGAGGGTTTAGAGATGGTCTCAGATAGATAGGACGGGGCGGAGAGAGAGAGGCATTTGTGTGTGAGGGTGAGGATTTTGAGTGTGATCCGCTCTTTGACCGGGAGCCACTGGGCTGAGTGTCTGGCATGGGAGATATGCTCTCTTCTTGGGATGCTAAGAGCGGCCCGGAGCGCATTGTTCTGCGTGACTTTAAGTCTGTTAAGGTTTTCTGCTGAGGTGCCTGCTAGGAGGGCGTTGCAGTAGTCCAGTTTGGCTCCAATGGTAGCTCTAGCTATAGAGAGGCAGTTGGGTTTAGAGAGGTATGGCTTGATGGCGTTTATGAGTTTGGTGGTATGCGCAGATGAGGAGGTGATTGCGCTGACTTGTCTGGTCATAGATAGAGAAGAGTCTAGGTATACTCCCAGTGCCTTTACAGCTGTGGATACGGGGATGATGGAGTTGTCAATGGAGAAGTTGGCGTACAGTTTGTCCAGTTTTTCTAATGTGCTCTGTTGACCTAATATCATGATTTCAGTCTTGTCTCCATTGAGGCAGAAGCCATTAACTGCCATCCAGGCCTGGATGATGGAGTAGATCGTATGGAGTGCCTTGGCGTCTTCGTGATATGATTCTGAGAGGGGTAGAAGTACTTGTGTGTCATCCACGTAGTTCGTGTACGTGATACGGTATGAGTCGAGTTTGTCAAAAAGAGGCTTAGTGAACAAGTTGTAGAGTGTGGGTGCAGTGCAGGATCCTTGAGGGACCCCGCAATGGATTGTGGTGGGAGTGGCTTTGGCAATGTCCGAGAAAACTTTCATGGCTCTTCCCTCTAGGAAGGAGGTGACCCAGAGAGCTGATTCTTTAGAGAAGTTGGCTGAGTGTGTGAGGTGTGAAGTGAGGGTCTTGTGATCAAGCAAATTGAAAGCGGCTGAGAGATCTAGAAGGAGCAGGAGAGCTGGCTTGCCTTTGTCCATGATTTGGGTGATTTGGCTTTTCAGATCCACCAGGGCTGTTTCTGTGTCGTGTCCTTTCCGGAAGCCTGATTGCCTGGTCCCGAGGATGGAGTGGGCTTCCAGAAAGTGTTGGATTTGGCAGTGTGCAGCTTTGGCCAGTAATTTCAGGAGGAATGGCACTGTGGTTATTGGTCTGTAGTTGTTGGGTTGTAGGAGGTCGAGGGTAGTTTTTTTTAGGAGGGGCCAGACCCAAACCTCTTTGAGGCTAGCTGGGATGATGCCTGTTTTAAAAGCCGCATTGATGAAAGCCGTAAAGAGCGGTCTGGGCAGTCTTTGACGAGTTTTGGTGGGCAAATATCGCCTTTACAGGGGGAGGGTTTGAGATTTTTTAGTAGGTTGATGACTTCTGGTTCAGTGACGTCTCTGAAGGAGAAGTCAGGTATGGTGGGCTTGGACGAGGTGGGTGGGGCGTTGGTAGGCTTGGATCCTGTCTTTTGAGGTAATGCTTTGCAATGGTTTTTGATTTTCTGTTGGAGAAGGTCAATTTGGTGTAGCATGGCCGCTTGAATGCTGGCACACCAAGCTTCATCTTTGATTATCTCATCCGGGGTATCGGGGGGGGAGATGAGCTCGTTGAAAATGGCTAAGATCTCTTTAGAGTGTGATTTGGCATTAGAGATACGTGTGTTGAAGGCGTTGGCTTTGGCAGCGGTGATGGCTGTTTTATATTGGCGGGAGATTAAGTCCAATTTGTCTTTGGTACTGCTGCAGGGGTTGGATTGCCAATTTTTTAGTGCTGCTCTTTTGTGGGAGCGCATTAAGTGCAGTTCTTCAGTGAACCAGGAGTTGGTGTGTAGTGATTTCTTTTCTTTTTTTCCATTTGAGTGGTGCTATTTCATTGATAGCTTTAGTGATGACATCTTTGTAGATGTCTGCTAGAGTATTGGGGTCATTAGCGAATGGGGGTGCTAGTTCGAGGGTGTTAAGGTAGGAGCGAAGGTTATCCTCATTGAGTTTTTTTGAGCTTGTGACTTGTGCAGTGTTAGCAGGGGTCAGAGTTTTGTGGTTTTTGGTGATAGGGATGGAGAATTCGATACAGTTGTGGTCGGTCCATGGCAGTGAGGAGTAAGAGGTGATAGTGGAGAGGCAATTACAGTCTGCGATCCAGTCTAAAATACGGCCTTTGGCTTGAGTAGGACTTTCTACTTTTTGGGTGAAGCCTAGGTCACTAAGTTCTTTGGTGAGGGTGACTGCAGATTTGTCTTTGGCATCATTGAACCCCAGATTGAGGTCTCCTAGTAGAAGGGTTTTGGTGGAGCTTTTGATATTATTGCTGAGGATGTGGATGATGTTTTCCTGAGAGTCTGGGGTGAGGCCTGGGGGGCGGCATAGTAGGTGAATGTTGATGGTGCTGTTGGGTGACAGTGTGAGTTTGGCTCATAAGAGGTCAGAGTTGTTGGTCGAGGAGTGGCTGACAAATCGGAGCTGGAGGTTCTCCTTATAGATGAGGGCTACTCCGCCTCCTATTAGTTCTGGTCTTTCTTGTCTGACTATGGTGAAGCCAGGTGGTAGTGCAAGTGCAATGGCGGGGCCTGATGCTTCATGTAACCATGTTTCTGTGATGGCTAGTAGGTCAATGTTATTGTTGGTTATGAGGTCATGAATATCTGATGCATGAGCTGGGAGGTAGCGGACATTGAGGAGGGCACATTTGATGTGTGGTTTGTTTGTGGAGGTGTGGGTGGTGGATGTCTGTTATGTTATGTGTGGTGATATTGTGGGGTGTGGTTTGGTTAGTGAGTGGTTGTTTGTGGGAGAGTGGGTGTCTAATGCGAGGGATGTGTATGGACATGGTGCGGGAGCTCAATCTATAGTTTCTGCATTCTATGGGAGGGGGTTGTGTGCTGAATTTAGTGGTCTGTGTGCGTGCTCTAAGTCTTTCCAATCTATACATTATTGCGACGCAGGGTGCAAGGGGTGCGTCTGTGCGAGGTGAGTGAGTTAGTGAGGTATCCGTGGCAGCTGGTTGCGTGGGATTTGGGAGTGGGCTAAGTGGCGTGGGAGCACTGGGACGGGTTGCTGTGTAGAGTTGGAGGGCAGTGAGTGTTGCAAGGAGGGTGAGCAGCGTGGTGGTGGCAGCGGCCAGCTTGCAGGAAGCTATGGGCATGATTGCAGGATGGGAGGGGCTGTGGGTAGAGGAGGGCACAGTCAGGTAGGGTAGGGTGGCCCTAGTCTGAGGTAAGCAGGAACAGATGGGTTCAGAGTGGGCTAAAAGGCATCCTAAGGTACTTAAGAGATGTCAATGTCACTTGCGAGCAGCATAAGGCATAGGCAGGAGCGCAGATGAGCGACCATAAAAAAATAGCAGTGTGGTCTCTATGCGACCATAAGGCACAACAAAAGAGCAATGTGGTCTCTAGGCGACCATAGGGCGCAATCAGTAATGGCAGGAGTGGCCTCTAGGCGACCATAGGGCGCAATCAGTAATGGCAGGAGTGGCCTCTAGGTGACCATAAGGCACAGCAAAATAGCAATGTGGTCTCCAGGCGACCATAAGGTACAACAAAATAGCAATGTGGTCTCTAGGCGACCATTAGGCACAACAAAAGAGCAATGTGGTCTCTAGGCGACCATAGGGCGCAATCAGTAATGGCAGGAAGGGCCTCTAGGCGACCATAGGGCGCAATCAGTAATAGCAGGAGTGGCCTCTAGGCGACCATAAGGCACAACAAAATAGCAATGTGGTCTCCAGGCGACCATAAGGTACAACAAAATAGCAATGTGGTCTCTAGGCGACCATAGGGCGCAATCAGTAATGGCAGGAGTGGTCTCTAGGTGACCATAAGGCACAACAAAATAGCAGTGTGGTCTCAAGGCGACCATAAGGCATAACAAAAGAGCAATGTGGTCTCTAGGCGACTATAGGCACAGCACAAATACAATGTGTTCTAGGAGTGATAATGGGAGCCATAAGAAATAACAGTTATGACGTTGTGTAGCCGTGCGTGACAGTAGCAAAGCGGGGATACTCTAGTGTAACCAACATTCCTAGGTGGTATAATGAGAATAAGCTAAAAAGTCACGTGCGTGAGCATAAACATATTGAAAATAGATGGGAGTCATTGGAGAGGGTAGCGGAGTGAGGACTTACCATCGGTAAAATAGGAAGGTATCACTGGGTCCCTGGTGGTACTTAGCAGTAGTTGGGCAGAGTTCTTGGCCCTGGATCCGGACGACTCCTGACAGGCTCAGGACAGGGCTGTCTTGTTGGGCACCGGAAAAGGGTACGGATGATCACTCAGGGTGTTAGCGCCTCGCGCCGGACAGCGGCGAACAGGGGCAAACAGGGCAGCTGGCCTTATAGTGGCCTTGGGGTGGCCGCCGGCTATTCCGCCTGCCAGTGGAAGTGCTTGTTCAAGTACAAACAAACACACGTTGCCTAGCAACGAGCCCAAGGCAGAGCCTCGTTTTCATCCCGCAACGCGCCCAACATTTTGTTTTTAGAAATGTCAGCGCGTGCGGATCGTGGGCCCAAGGGCAGGCCAAATAGGCATGGGATGCAGTGCAAAAGTGCAGGGTAGAGCCCAGGAGGGGTGCGGGGCGAGGATTCCGCTGGTCTTCCTTCCGGAGGGCACACGTGGAGTCCCACGGCGCAGAGGGGCAGCTGGGCTCCTGGCTGGGCCTTGGTGTCTGCTGGGGGCTCCTGCCCGCTCCATGGAAGAGAGCACTGAGGTCTAAGGTGGGCAAACATGGCAGCTGGACTTATAGTGGCCATGGGGTGGCCGCCGGCTATTCCGCCTGCTGTCGGAAGTGCTTGTTCAAGTACAAACAAACACACGTTGCCTAGCAACAGCCTAGCAGAGCCTCGTTTTCAACCCGCATCGCGCCCGACATTTTGTTCTCCTCTGTATCTCCAGGACACACTTGATAGGTAACTTCATGTGTATCCTCTGCGATCTGACTTTTATGGTCATCCAGCACCATCCTGAAGGTCAGTTATTTAAAGATGACTGCAGAGTCCACTTGGTGGCATTTTGGAACCAGCCTCCACCATCTCAGAGGGATGAACCTAACCATTCAGTCTTTAAAGAAAAGTACAAAACTGCATCTGTTCGCCTAGAGCACAGGTCTGCAACCTTGGATTCTCCAGAGGTTTTGGATTACAATTTCTATGATCCCTTGATATTGTCTATGCTTGCTATAGATGATGGGAGTTGTAGTCCAAAACACCTAGAAAGCCAAAGGTTGCAGACCCCTGCCCTAGACTATTCATTTGGAAGAATAAATGACTTACCCCAGGTAATGTTCTTTTTCCTGGATGTTCCTCCCATGAATTCCTCATTTTAGATATTTATTTTCCCGATTTGCAGCTCTCGTAAACATTTCCCCTGCAGGCGGCTTCGTGAGCACTGGTGTCGATGGCCGTTGAGTTGTCGTAGGTGATGCCGAGGCAGGTACAAATAATGCGCTCAGTGGCCCGTGACCTCAGTTGTCATTTTTTCCCATTGCACAGCCGCGTTAGGGATTTGAGACAAAAATGTTTAGCGTTAAAGTAGATCATCGTATAATTGTATTAGAGAGCTCTGTAACTGCAGGGTAGGTTGGGAGGGCGATGAGGAATCCATGGGAGGAACATCCAGTAGAAAGATCATTACCACGGGTTAGTAATTTGTCCTTCTAATGGATTGTGTCCTCCAACGGATTGCTCATTTTAGAGAGACTCCCATAGCAGTAAGACCAATTACGGAGGAGGGGAGGAGCGAACTCCCTGGCGATTATGTATGTCACCGCCTGTTGGAGGACAGCCCTGCAGAAACGAGACTCATTTGTGGATACTGTGTCCAGACAATAGTGTTTTGCAAATGTGTCTATGGAGGACCATGTTGCGGCCTGACAGATTTCCTTTACAGATACCCCTCTTTGGAGAGCAGAGGTAGCTGACACACCTCTAGTGGAATGTGCCCTGAAGCCTTCAGGGATTTCCTTACCCACTCTGGTGTAGCATTCAGACACAGAAAGCACTATACATCTAGAGATGGTTTGCTTTGTTATTCCTCTATCTATTTTCAGGCCTGTGCATCCAATGACCAGCTGCTCTTCCAGCCTGAATTTTCTTGTCCTGCTGATGGGATTGAGCCTATGTAGCCTTTCCTCCTGATTGGAAGGATGAGGAGGTGGATAGAAGGATGGCAGACAAATTGTCTGTGACATATGATACTCTGAAACGACCATCAAGAGGAACAAGGGGCACACTCTAAGAGTCACCTTTTCACTGGAAAAGTTTGTAAAAGGTGGCTTACAGGACAGGTCTGCAATTCACTTGCTCACCGGGCGGAAGAAATGGTGACCAAAAAGGTTGTCTTCCAAGATAGTAGCCTCAGAGAACACAAATGTAATGGCTCAAATGGGGAAGCCATGATAAATATTAACACTAGGTTTAAATCACATGTCGGGACAATGAAAGGTGTAGTATTGGCCAGGCCTTTATGCATCACAAGGTGGATCGAGAAGCATGATCCTTGTTCTGGCATGCGCTTGAAAATATAAAGTGCTGCTAGATAGCCCTTGAAGGTGGCGATCTGAAGGCCTTGTCTTGCGAAATGAAGAAGGAAAGAGAACACCTTTGAGGTGTCACATAAGAAAGGATCCACATCCAGTGCTCTGCACCAGCTGCAGAATTTCTTCCACCGGCAGTGGTATAGAGCTTTAGTTGCTGGCCTTCGGGCCGAAAGCAACACCTCTATCACGTCTTTTGGAAGGTCCCAATCCCTGTATAATGGCCTTTCAGAAGCCAGGTGTGCAGGTCGAGCATGTGTACTCTCAGGTGAAGAACCAGCCCCCTTTCCTGAGAGAGAAGGTCCGTCATCCGGGGAAGATGATGTGAAGGGTAGTGGCCATGTCCAAAAGGTCTGAGTACCACGTTCTCCTGATGCCTTTCATTTAAAAAAGGAAATTGCTGTTTTGAAGAAGAAAAAAAAGAAAAAATATTTGTTTCCTCGAAAGTGTGTGTAAAGTATGGACTTTATCACCACACTGCCTGCCATCATCCAAGCTGCGGCATTGTTTCATCTGCAGCCGCAGCTGCAGTGAATCTCCCTCTCCCTTTGTGCCTTTTTTGCCGACCTCGCAGCATTTTCAAGATGGCCGGCGCAGTTTCATCTGGGTGAGGGCTGCCTGGAGTGGCCCTCTCTCTGTGCTCATTGGCCACTTTGTTCATCTTCTGGCCAACTGGGGACCGGCAGGCTTCTGCGGGGCCCACTTCCTAAGGCCCCTGTCTTCTCCCTGTCTGCTGCCGGTTCAGTGTGTGAGGTCGCCCTGGACCCTTACTATGCACCTTGGGAATGGTGCTCTAACGTTTTCCCGGAACCTTGAACTACATTGACACTATCACCTGTGCAACCGTGGGTTAGTCGCCCCTATCTCGTCATTCCACACCCCTGACTTTTTCCACATTCTCCCCATCTTACCCTTTTTCCCACGCTTATTGCCTTTGACTGGACTGCGTTTACAACATTTGCAGCTGTTTTTGAAGTTAGCTGTTCGTAACATCTGCTGCTGTTTTGAACTTAGTTGTTGGTAACATCTGCTGCTGTTTTGAACTTAGCTGTAATATACATGTGCTGCTGTTTTTGAACTTAGCTTTGCCCAGTGACTACCCTGTGCTACTGCTTCCTGCTTCCCCCCACACCTTTCTAGTCCCCACCCTCCCTCCACTACTTTCTCTTTTCTTCCCCCTCCTCCACGTTACCTATGGCACTCTCTGTCTGTCCCATTTTTTCTAACAGTTTCTCCATTGACTATCCTCCCCTTCTCACCAAGTCTGGCAGGAAGAAGTTCAAAAAGGATATCTTGGCCTCTAACCCTGGTCTCCCTATCGCTGACACCTACTCCAGCACTTCCACCAGTCAGACCCTTACTGACATCCTCTTTGTCGTTCCTTCGGCAGGCCTTTGGACTCTTCCTATGGTCTCTGTGCTCTCTTCTTTCTTTTCCTCACCCATTAATGGTGGCACCCATTGGGAGGCACTCCTGGACCCCTTCCACTCCTCTAAGGTCATCATTAATGTCTACCTTATTGGCACTGTCATGGTGCAAGGTCCTCAGGCCAATCTTCTCCTCTTTGACAGACGATTCCCATGCCTCATCAATTTCCTTTCTTCTCCTGCTGTCCCGTCTCTCTCTTCTTCAGCTTCCTTGCCTCGCGCCTCTGCATCCCCCTTGGCCTCCCTGCCCTCTTTCCTCTTCTGCCCTCCCTCTGGCTCCTTCTATACCTCTACAGAGTGTACCTCTGATTTGTACACCTCCCCGGAAGTTCTTCAAGGATGGCAGCCTTCTATATATTGCCACTCTCAACTCTCGCTCAGCTGTCAAACACTCCACCGACATCTGCCACCTCCTGGAAGAACTTGACCTTGATGTCCTCGGTCTCACCGAGACATGGTTCATGGCCAGCTCTGTCACAAGCTTTGACACTCTCCTCCCTGATGGCTACAAGATCCTCTCTGCACCCAGACCCAACCGTTCCGGTGGTGGTGTAGCCTTGATCTCTCCGGAGTGAATTCTTGCCTCTGTCATTCCCATGCAGGCCTACTCCTTTTTTGAATGCCTTGTCTGTAGGCTTTCTCCCTCTCCTGGCCACTCTCTCACTGTGGCTACTATCTATCGGCCACCTGGTCTGATCTCCTCCTTCCTCTCTGAGCGGGCAGACCTCTCCCCTCCCTCCTGGCCTCGACCACTCAACTCCTCCTTCTTGGAGACTTCAACATACACCTGGATGCTTCCTGTCCCTCCTCTGTACTCTTTCACGACCACTGAGACTCTCTCTTGCTTTCTATTCTCCGCTCTGGCCCGACTCACTCTGCAGGACATACTTTGGATGCTCTGATCACTTCAGACCTCCTCCTCTCTATCCCTCTGACCACTCCTCTCTCCTGGAGTGATCACTCTCTCCTTTCCTCCCATCTCTCCCTCGCTACCCCTCAGGACAAGCCAACTCCAATACTTCCACCTACCTTCTCGGTCATCCGACCCATGAAGCGTGTGTCAGTTGAGGCTTTTGCTACCACTTTCTCTCCCCCTCCTCTGCCTCCTCTGCCTCGGGCTGACTCACATCCTGATACAGCCCTCTCCACACAATAATCCTCTATCTCTGATACTCTTGATGTTCTTGCCCCGGTCATGAGGATCCGCCTGAAGACCTGTCAGGCTGAGAGTATTCCTGTGTCCGCAGAGCCTGCTGAACCCCCAACAATCCCCCTCAAGTGTAATTCTCAGAACTAGATTAAACTCAGCTCTGCTAACTACACCCCAAAGGGAAAGGGGGAAATGGGACAACATAAAAAAAACACCAGGTTTGAGATGTCATGACTAGCTGCTGCTGAACCTGCAGAGAATACATAAGCAAATACAAATCCTCATATTACTTACTAAACATTGGGGTTGAAGACTCTAAATCCTTAACTATAGTGTCAAGAATCATACCTGGTTCTTCTCATTAGAAATCAATGAGAAGTTTGAAGAATTTGCTGAAAATCGTTCTACCTCTATTCTGGAGACTCTTGAGAAAAACAGCAACTCCTTTATACAAAGTAAACCAGCTGACTCTTGATCTTTGTCGTTAAAACAGTTTTTAGTTCCAGTAAATGTAGGTTTAAATGAATTCTGTTCTTTATTCTCTTCTCTAGAGTTCTAAAACACACACACGATGCTTGAGTACGTTGTTTTCATGAAGAACGCGCGTAACCGGGAAGGAAAACACACAAAAACCTGTTCTGAAAACGCGCGCTAAAGAAAACACGCGTTGACGAACACACGCGCTGTAGAAAACACGCGCTGGAGAACATACGCACCGTAGAATACTCACACTGGAGAACACATGCGCTGTAGAAACACACGTGCTAAAGAACACACGTGCTGTAGAAAACACACGCTGAAGAACACACGCTCTGTAGAACACATGCAATGAAGAACACACGAGCTGTAGAAAACACGCGCTGACGAACACACGTGCTGTAGAATACACGCGCGGGAGAACACACGCGCTGAAGAAAACTTGCGCTGAAGAACACACACGCTGTAGAATACACGCGCTGGAGAACACACGCTCTGAAGAACTCTCGTAGCAATTTTTACACGCACGCAAACTCTGAGGAATAATCGCAGCAGTTGATGAGTTCTGGCACACGCAGGAGTCCAATCGCACGTGAGAAGAAAAACATGTCACAAGCGCTAGTATGTGACGCTCACAATCCACGCGCGTGCATTCAAATGAAAGTCAAACTCCAAGTACACTTTAAGACAGTGCAACATTACAGTACTAAACTCCAAAATGCTTTTTCTTACTTTAAAAGTCTCAAAGAAAATCTGAGAAACAGATTTAAACATACAAAATAAAGTCACTTATCTTTTGAAAGGCTTTTCTTAAAAACTCTAGGAATTCCATGCTTTAGTAAGCTCTCCTGACAATCCAGATACTTCTCCTGAACCCCCTAAAATGTAGCCGCTCGACTGCCAGGGATCTGAATGTCCAAATCCACAAGGCCCAAGACTTCAGCAGGAGCAGCTACAATTCACGTCCTCTCAGCTGGGGTTTTGATGGTGAAAGGCAGAGAGTGACAGTTTAGAATGCTCATTGTTGTCCTGCTGACCTCTCTAGCCAATCAAAGCTTCTATTGAGAAACACCATCTTGCTTTGGGTCAGAACCAGGATTCTGTATTGAGAGGTTAAGGCCAAACCAAATAAAGTAGAAAACTCCCAACACACACCAAACTAATCTACAGACTTCTAAATAAGGGAAATAAATAAAGGAAACCTGAAAATAAAGGGGAATAAATAAAGGAAACCTGACAAGACCATAGCCAAGTGCAACTCTTGGTACGACTTTGACTTAATTACCCTTAAACGCAAGTGTAGGGTAGCTGAGAGGAAATGGCAGGCTTCTTGTGCATCCTCTGAAAAACTGGCCTGTCGCCTGCTCCAAAGGCAATACCGGCTCCTTGTCTGCATTAAGAAGGGAGCCCATATCAAAGCCTGCATCTTTGCAGCATCTAATAACTCAGCCGAACTCTTTAAAATCTGCAAGGAGCTGGGCAACCCTGCTGCAGTCTCTACCTCTACTGTCGCCTCCCAGGCCATTTGCATGGCTCTGGACTCTCATTTCATCTTAAAAACCAAGGACATCCTGTCCAACCTCTCATCCTCTCCTCCTCCCCCCTTCTCTCTCCAATTCCTCTGGCCCCCCTGCAGCCGCCTCTCCTCCCTCCTTGTCATCTTTTCCTCTGTTCTCCCCCGACAAGATTTCCAGACAAGTCTGATCTATGAAAGTCTCGTCAAAACAGTTTCTTTCCTGTTCATTCTAAATCATCAAGGACCACATTGACACCCTTGCTCCGGCTCTGGCTGATTCCTGTAACCATTCCTTTTCCTCTGGAGTCTTCCCCTCCTCTCTAAAGCACTCTCTTGTGCACCCACTTCTCAAAAACCCCACAGCTGACCCCTCTTGCCTGGCTAACTATTGCCCAATGTCTATCACTCCTTTCCTGGGCAAACTCTTAGAAAAGCTGGCCATCTCCCAGCTTAATCTTCATGCCAACTCTGTTGGTTGTCTCCATGCCCATCAGTCTGACTTCAGAGCTGCCAGAAGGACAGAAACTGCTCTCCTGAAAATCCGTGAAGACCTGCTCTCCAACCTTGACTCTAACATCCCTTCTGTCCTCATCCTACTTGATCTCTCTTCTGCCTTTGACATGGTCAACCATGCCATCCTGCTCAACCTTCTCCGCGATAACCTGGGTATCACCGCTCAGGCCCTGGCCTGGCTGACCTCTTTCCTCTCTGATTGACCCTCCTAGGTCCAACTTGGGACCTTCCTTTCCTCCATCTCACTCGCTACTTGCGGTGTCCCCAGGGGTCTAACCTCTCTCCCTGGCTGTTCAACCAATATCTTGCACCCCTTGCCCACCGTATTTCTGCTCTCTCCTCCAACTTTCAGTGCTATGCTAATGACACCGAGTTGGTTTTCAGGCTTCCCTCCGCCACCTCTTTCTGTGATCCAGGAGTGGTGTGCCACCAATGATCTCTGTCTTAATGCCAGTAAAACCCTCCTTTCCTGTCACTGTCTGGATGGCCTCCCTTGGCCCTCTTTCTGCCCCCACCTATGAGGCTAAGAACCCCGGGGTCATCTTCGACTCCACACTCTCCTTCTCTCCTCACATCTCTGACGTCTTTAAGAAGTCTAACTATCAACTGCATCTCCTCAGAGGTATTCATCCTTTCCTCTCCTTCCCCCAGAAGCTTACTGTCTCTAGAGCTCTGGTTCTCTCCAGGCTAGACTACTGCAACAGCCTCTTTCTCAATCTGCCTGCTTTTACTCTCCGCCCTCTGCAACTTATCCAGAAC
This sequence comes from Ambystoma mexicanum, assembly GCF_040938575.1. Classification (NCBI taxonomy): domain Eukaryota; kingdom Metazoa; phylum Chordata; class Amphibia; order Caudata; family Ambystomatidae; genus Ambystoma; species Ambystoma mexicanum. The sequence continues at coordinate 337,884,152 of NC_090931.1, read as the reverse complement.
AGGACTGCGAGACTTGTCCTTGGCCTCAAGCCCTGGGATTGTATCTCTCTAGCCCTGAAATCTCTTAATTGGTTCCCAGTGGCTAGATGGGTTAAATTAAAGACCCTCTGCATTGTCCACAAGGCTTTCTGGGGACTGGGTCCAAAATACCTTCAACTCCGTAAATACCTTCCCATTCAAGCTCTTTGCTCCTCCACCTCCAACTCGCTAACAGTCAGTCGCTTCTACAAGCAACAAGTTGGGGGTAGATCTCTTTCCTTGGCTGGGGCTTCCCCCTGGAACAGCCTACCTGCCACTCTGAAACTTGAGGAGAACCATCTCTGGTTTCCAGAAGCACCTCAAAACCTTTCTCTTTGCTTCTGCCTTCGCTCTTCCTCTCCCCTGCTGATCGTCGGCTTCAGCTCCTGCCCCTGGCTACCCTCTGATTTCGGGCCCAGGTCCCTGCCCACCCAGCCACACACCTGCACAGCCTCCTGGCTACCCTTGCACTGAGTCTGTATCTGTAACCCAACAGTCCCCTTACCTGCACTTTTCAAAGACCCCTTGTCTGCGCGTTAAATCTTGCACTTGCCATCCTGCTGGCTGCACTACCAGTTGTTGTTTTTATCCCTTCCTCTGCACTTTCCACCTCTCCTCTCTCGCTTGCACTTCCCCCTTCCCTCTCCCCTGCACATGTTCTCAATGTCACTGGGCCTAGTAAGATCATTGTTTTATCCTCCTTTGTTCCCCTCCCTTGCCTCGCTGTGCTCTGAAACGCGAGTGTATGAGCGCGATACAAATAAATGATCATATCATATCATATCATTCTCCTTCTAGGCGAGGTGTATTGCCGTTACGGAGATCTTGTTTGGCAACACCCAGAAACAGAGCTGCATCGCCTCTCTGCACAGGAAGAGTGACCCTCCTCTACCTCTCTTTTTGAGCTAGTGCATGGACACTGTGGTTTCCGTCATGATCAGGACAGTCTTCCCCTGTATGGAGGACATAAAGGCCATCAACGCCAGTCTGATCACCCTCAGCTCCAACAGGTTTATGTGAAGCTTTGTCTCCACCAGAGACCACAACCTGCTCACCGTCTGCTCGTTCAGGTGTGCTCCCCAGCCTTTCAGAGATGCTTCTGTCACTATGGTTGCCTCTGGCCACGGTTGCCAAAATGGCTCTCCTGCCATCACATTCCCTATGCAAGTCCACCACAGCAGATGCTGAGTGACTCTGCTTGGCAGTTGAATCAAGACCGTCATAAGACCCTCTCAGAGGGCGAGTATTATGCATTCATCTAGCACTTATTTATTTATTTATTGCATTTGATTGCCTGTGAAACGTAGCACTGCTCCTTGTACATAGATGGAACCCGGGAAGCAGAGATTGTTGTTTGTACAGCTAACGCATTTCTCCTTCACGCACCGCACCTTCGCAACCTAGCAGAAGGCACGGTCTCATTCCACACACCCTGCACTCACATTTAACACAAACACTTTTGCACATCACCTCTGCCATAAGAATGAAGTGACTCTTACCAACAGAAATTTCGAACTGTAGATTCCCACATAACTATCTCCGTAAAACACAATCCCCACCTTTAGTCCATAGTATACCTATGCTGCGCCCATATACACTCCATCTAGACACGGGTGACTATCAGGGTCTTGACCACTCTTGCATAACTTTAACTGCTGAAATGCATACATGCATAACAGCACCGCCCAAATTCTCCCAAATTTTGGGACTCCTGTCCCTTTCAGGTCGTTCAACCAAAAGCGCAATGGGACCATAATTATAGTGAAAGGCACTATAACAAATTACTGAATGAATCAATACAGCCAGAGAACTGTGACCATTGAGACATGAGGGCCCCCTAGAGAGATGTCGTTCTCAACCAAGCCTCTGGCACCAGGTAGATGTAGGATGCCATCAGGCTGAGCAACAGTAGGAAGTCTAGGGCTAGCAGGTATTTGGCATTCAGGAATTTGGTGCCCATCTGCAGGATGTTTAGAGCCCACTCCTAGAGGGGGGAAGGGAGGACCCTTGCCTGAGGGGGAATCCAGGACCACTCCGATGAACTGGGGCATTTGAGGAGGTGTCAGCTGGGACTTCTTTAAATTGAGGGAGAAGGCCAGCGTGTGGAGGAGGGGGCAGGTGCGATTGTGATGATCCAGTACTTGGTCCGGAGACCGTACCCTGATTAACAAATCTTCTAGGAAGGAAAAGCCATGAATCTCCGCTTTCCTGATAATGGCTGCCACTACCGCCAACAGCTTGGTGAAGATCCTTCGGATGGAGGTAAGCCCAAAAGGCAGAAATCAAAACTGGTAGTGAGTATTGCCTATGACGAACCTCAGGTACTTCATGTGCTTTTGATGGATCAACACATGGAAATAAGCGTCCTGTAGGTTGAATGACACCAACGAATCCTGAATTTCTAGGGCCTGGAGGTTCTGCGAGAGTGTTTTCATATTCAATGTGTCTTTCCTGAGGAACTTGCTCAATCGCCTCAGATCCAAGATGAGTCACAGAACTCTGTCTTTGTTTGGGACCAGAAAATAGTACAAGTACCACCTACTGTTCCTTTCCTGAATAGGTACCAACTCTATGGTCCACTTCTGCAGAAGAGAGGAAACCTCTTGCAGGAGCAGTGGTTCTGGAACAGGTGGTGGTCTGGCCAGAGTGGGCCAATCCAGAGAGGGCGCTTTCAAAATAGAAGGCAGCAACCTTGGGAAACTACCTGAAGGACCATTGCGAATGGTGTGACAGATGGTGTGCAGTCATAATGTCGAAAATAAAAAGTCGAATGACAAAAATGTCGAAAAAAAAGTCGAAAAAAAAGAGTCAAATCTATTATTTTTTTATTTATATGTATTTTTTGGGTTTGGTAAGTATAAAAAATGGGTAAAATAAAAAAAGGAGGGTTTGGGGCGGAACCCCCCATTTCGAAAAAAAATGTATTGAAAACAAATTCAACTTTTTTTTTCGACATTTTTTTTTCAACATTATGACGTTCGACATTTTTGTTTTCGACCAAATGACTATAAACCGCGACAGATATCCCTTTAACAGTGTCGTGTGGTGGATGTTTTTAAAGAGGGTATGGGGCTGGTGGAGCACTGGAGGGAGTAGATGTGGTAGTGGTAAGTGTCTTGCCTCCTCTGCCTCTGGAAGGACAAGAGAAACATCTCTGACCTTTCCCTTGATGGGCAGTGGACTGTTTTCCTTTTTGTTTGTAATTATAGAAATGAAAAGGCTTACCTTTCCGTTGAGTGGAAGGTTGTGCAGGTTGTCTGGTTGCTGCTCCTAAGGACTTTGCCGGAGCCTTGGATGCCAACAGATTCTCAAGGCAGTCACATGCCCTTTGGCCAAAAAGATGCAAGCCATCAAAAGACATGTTAAGCAACTTCACTTGGACATCCTATGCAAATCCATATTTTCTTAACCAAGTGAATCTACGCATGACGGAACTTGCCGCCATAGATCTCCCGACACAGTCGGCGTGTCGAGTCCTGACTGCAGGGACTCTTGCATTGCTTCTATTAAATCCTCCACTATGTTGAGATAACCCTTTCTCAATTCACCTTCTGGGATGTGCTTGGCTGCCTTTTCAATCACAGACCAAAATGCATGTGTATTTTAACAGGGCACATGAAGGCTTAACAGCTTTAAGTGGTATACTGCCCGAGGCAAAGACCTTTTTCGCCAAATGTTAAGACGGATTTCTGAACTCTGTCCTGGTGGCGCAGAAGTTCAGAAGGCCAACCTAATTACTTGGAACAGGGTAACCTCTGGACAAGCCAGACCAATCAAGGTAGCGATCGCGGCGGTCAAGACTAGGTCTCAAGAGGGGTGAGGGTGACTGAAAGCCCGCAATGAGCACACAAAGCAAGAGCGCTGACAAACTACTCCAAACAGTTGTTATATCAAAAATAGATACACATTTATTTTAAGGCCTTTAAAATAATGACCGTAGCGAGAAAATCACAATATCACAATATTAAACCAACACATACCATATCAACACAATATATATACAAATACACAGTCGCAAGCGTTTAAAGCACGAAATATGTAGTCCACCTGCCAGGGAAGGAAAACAGGCAGTGCGATAATGCTTTCGACTCAGTTCGCCTTCATAGGCACCTAACTAGATGGAAGTCCGAGCCCTGCGAAGAGTGGAGCCTTGTGCTCAAAGTACCTGCCACGCCGGTGCCGACGGGCACAAGGGGAAGCTCTTTGGAGGAAGTCAGGCGGTTCACGTTAGTGCACAGCAGAAGAAGAACAGGTTCCGCAACTCAAGCGCAGCCTCCACAGCGGGCAGAAGCAGAGCGCGAGCGCGGCAAAAGGGTGCTGTTTTTACACAGCAGGGAAAAGCAATGGGATACTGCAGGAGGGCGACCAGATCCTAGATATACTACTCACCGGTCCCCGAAGCAAGCAGACCCAGGCTTCTCCACGATAGTTTCAGCAGCTGGCAGGTTCAGAAGAGCAGGGAACGCTTTGTAGTCGTGTAGAGCAAAAAGACGTCCCAATCGACGAAACCGGCACAGTTTTGTTGCCGCACAGGACAACGGAGCGGCCGTGCGTATTCGAGCCAAATGAACCCTCCTCCCTTCAGACCTGGGGACGCCAAGCGTACGAAGCGTGGGAGAGGGACAAGGACTCGCAATACAACACAACCTGGCGGCGGTTGCAGAGCCAAACTCCTTTGTAAGCTGGTCAGTCAACTGGATGGCCCAGAGACGCTTCCGAAGGCTTACTTGGCAGGAGATGGTTGAAGATGCCGGGAATAGCTGTTCCTGCTATTCCAAAGGTCGAAGCACCAGTACAGGCCTTCTGGTTCGATCAAAGGAGGACAGGGGCTCTCCGGACGACAGCAGTGCAAAGGAGGATTCCTTCAGCGGGTCACCAGCGATTCCTCGGTCCAGCCTCGTAGTTGCAGGATACTTGGCTCCTGTATTCCTTCGTTCGTGAGAACTCAGGAGATCGACATGGTAGTGGTGTTTCCAGCCCCCTCTTATCCACGGTTCCCTTCGCGCCAAAACGGAGGGGAGCCAATGGGAGATCCGCTCATCAAAACACATACCATACGTGGACCAATCACGGACCACGGTGGTCCCAGGCATTCACACCACCCTGGACTCTCTGGCACCCAGGATGTGTATTGGGACCAGACATCCCAGCCCACACCCTGGAGGCACACAAACGACATGTAGAAGCCCGCGAAAGCAACCACGTTTCGCGCGAAAGTACATGCCCAAATAAGGAAGGCCCCGGGTCGCCGGACCTGGGGAAGGTGAAGGGAGCAAGACGGACAGTGGACAGGACAAAGGAGCCTCGCGGCCTGGCCATTTTGGGAGCCAGGCCACCATTTTGGGTTCAGTGCAAAAACGTGCTCAGAACGCCAAAAGGAGCTCAAAATAAACAAAACGATCGCTGCCACCATTCCAGTCCCTGAATGACTTGCACCGATCAAATACCATCCTAAAAGAGTATCTAGGGCCTGTAGAAGGCTAGAGACCCACGAGAGCTGTAACTTACCTTACAGTGCCCTCTTGTGTCGTGTTGCACTAAAGCTGCGACACGATAAAAGAAACTACGGGAAACCACGTTCCCCGGTACTGACTGTCTTAAGGGCATGTCAGTTTCCCCGTAAGAAAGGAGCGAAAGCCCAGAGAAGTGCGGCAGAAGGCTGTACTTTTCTGGCAAAGTCAAGAACAAGGTTAAAAACAATAGCAAAAAGTTTAGGGGTTGCCACATGGAAGGAAAATTCCCTACAATTACGAAATCTTTCCTAACACTCGCCCCTCCCAGACTATGGACAGGGGGAACTAACCCCACCCCTGGATGAGTCTCTTGTTCAGGTCGGTTAAACATTCTGGATAACCCATCAGCATTGCTATGTTGGACACCTGGTCTATGCTCAATAGTGAAGTCGAAGCCTTGAAGACTTATGGACCACCTAAGCAACTTTGGATTCTCCCCCTTCATGTTCATTAGCCACTTTAACGGCTTATGGTCAGTCTGCACAGTGAAGTGGGTCCCATAGAGGTAGGGCCTCAGCTTCCTTAGGGCCCACACAACAGAGAAACATTCTTTCTCTACCGTGGACCATCTGAGCTCTCTGTCCTTAAGCTGGCGACTAATAAAACCGATAGGGTGTTCCTTACCCTTCTCATCTACTTGTGATAGTGCAGCTCCTATCCCAGTGTCAGAGGCATCCGTCTGCACGATAAAAGGTCTTTGATAATCAGGGGCCCTTAGGACAGGGGCCTGGCACAAGGAGTCTTTTAAGCCATTGAAGGCCTTCTCACACTCGTCGGTCCAAGTTACCTTCTTGGGTTTCTTCGGAGTTGTGAGGGCAGTCAGAGGAGCAGCTATGGTGCCATAGTCTGCCACAAAATTGCGGTAATACCCCGTGAGTCCTAAAAAGGCTCTCACTTGGGTTTGCGTAGTGGGGGTAGGCCAGTCTTGTACTGCTTGTACTTTACTGGGTAGAGGCTGTATCCTCCCTCCACCTACTTCATGTCCAAGATAAACCACTGAGCCTTGTCCAATCTGGCATTTACTAGCCTTTATGGTCAAGTGGGCTTTCTGAAGAGCCTGGAGCACAATCCTGAGGTGTTTCACATGGTCTTCCCAGGTGGCACTGAAAACTGCTATATCGTCCAGATATGCAAGACAGAATTCGTCCAACCCATTCAACACATGATTCACAAGCCTCTGGAAAGTGGCAGGTGCATTCTTCAACCCGAACGGCATTACCCGGAATTGGTAAAGGCCGTCTGGTGTAGAAAATGCTGTCTTCTCCCTGGCATGTTCTGCTAACGCTATTTGCCAATAGCCAGCAGTGAGGTCAAACGTGCTGAGGTACTTGGAGGCACCCAAAGTATCCACCAGCTCATCTGTTCGAGGCAAGGGGTGGGCGTCTGTCTTGGTGACAGCATTCAGAGCCCTGTAATCCACGCAGAACCTCAATTCAGAAGTGCCTGCCTTTGGAACCAGAACCACAGGACTGGACCAAGGACTACTAGAGGGTTCAATCACCCCAAGGTCTAACATTTTGTTGACCTCGGTCTTAATATAAGACCGTACTTTATCTGACATCCTGTATCCCCTACTTTTGGTAGGTACACTGTCTCCTGTGTCAATGTTATGTTTGCACCAAGGTGTCAAACCAGGGGACTGTGAAAACAGGGGGGAAAACTGCCTAAGCAAATTTTTCACCTCAGCCTGCTAATCAGAAGTCAGGTGAGGGGCCACTCGGACACCCTCAACGGAGCTATCTGAAGGACCGCTCTGGAACAGGTCGGGGAGAGGTTCAGACTCCTCTTCCTCAACGTCTGACGCCAGTAGCAGTGCTGCGATTTCGACTCTTGGGACGAAAGCCTTCAGCCTATTCACGTGGAACACTTTTGGAGCCTGTCCAGGCCTTCCAAGGTCCACTAAATAGTTCACCTCACCCAGGGGCTCCACCACTGTGTAAGGGCCTGACCATTTGTCCTGTAAAGCGCGAGGCCTTATTGGATTCATGATCAGGACTTGCTGACCAGGTGTAAAGTTGATGAGGGAAGCTTTCTGGTCGTACCAATGTTTCACCAGTGCTTGCCCTGCCTTCAATTTATCACTAGCCAAGCCCATCAGAAGTACCATCCGTTTTCTGAGCCCTAGCACATAGTCAACTACATTGGTAGTAACAGGGGGAGTGGGCATCTCCCATCCCTCCTTGACAATGGCTAAGGGTCCCCGTACGGGATGACCGAACAGAAGTTCGAAGGGGCTGAAGCCAACACCCTCCTGTGGTACCTCTCGGTAGGCAAACAGCAAGCATGGTAAAAGAAGATCCCATTTTCTTCTCTGAGGCTCCTCCAGAGCCCCAATCATGCTCTTTAACGTTCTGTTGAAACGTTCCACCAGACCATTGGTCTGGGGGTGGTATGCAGAAGAGAACTTGTAGGTGACCCCACATTCTTTCCACATAGCCTGCATATACTTCGACATAAAGTTGCTGCCACGATCTGACACAACTTCTTTAGGGAAGCCAACCCTAGTAAATATGCCGAGTAAAGCTTTTGCAACTGACTTGGCAGTTACAGTTTTCAATGGGATGGCCTCAGGATACCTGGTTGCATGGTCGACCAGCACCAGGATAAACCTATTGCCCGAGGATGTTTGCGGGTCAAGGGGACCGACGATGTCGATCCCTACCCTTTCAAATGGTACCCCCACAACTGGGAGCGGTACCAACGGAGCTTGGATTGTCGCGCCAACCTTACCAGACAACTGGCAGGAGGCGCAACTCCTGCAGTGACTTTCTACTTGCACCCCCATCTTGGGCCAGTAGAAGTGCATGGATAACCTTTGCTTGGTCCTCTTCATACCAAGGTGACCAGCAAGGGGAACTTCATGCGCCAACTGCAGGAGGAAGGGTCTAACAGCAAGGGGAACCACCAACCTCCTATGGTCTCCTTCTGTAGACTCTGTGGGCTCACTATACAGGAGTCCACCTTCCCAATAAATCCTATGCTTCCCAGGAGGTTCACCCTCAAGCTGGGAGCAAGCCTGTCTCCTTAGGCCTTCCAGAGATGGGCACTCACGTTGGCCTTTACTGAATTCATCCCTATCAGGACCTCCTTCAACTAACAAGTCTTTTAGTTCAGGATGATCGTTGGGGTCGAATACTTCAGGCATCGCCACCTCCTCGTCAGGCTCGGGCGATTGACCAACTTCCTCCACCGCAGTGGTAGGCGAGCTCGGGGGAATATTCTCTTTCCCCCGTCTTGACTTGTAGACTCCTTTCGCCTTGGGTTGCCCCTTCGGCTGGGGCGGCGTATTGGACTTGGCCAATGCTGCCCGTGCTTGAGACCGTGTGTAGGGTCGTTCGGCAGTGTCTCCTACGAGCCCTAAAGCTCTGAGATCATTACCTAATAAGACCTTTCCCGGGACGTTTCTCTGAATGCTCACTGGAATCCTGACAGCTGTACCATTTAAAGTTAGATTAACAGGGATCACGGGAAACATACAGAGGGGGCCGTCAGCCAACTTAGTGGGCATCAGAGTAGCTCTGGCAACTTCCTCTGAGTCTACCAAGGTAGAATCCACTACAGTTCGACTGCACCCACTATCCCTAAGAGCTGGAGTATCCACTCCATTAATCAGCACACTGTCTTTAAAGTAGTGCTTGGTATTATCCGGAATCCTAGCATACGCCTCTGCGACTTTAGGCTCCCAGGAACCCAGGGACACTAAAACTACCTCGGCCTCTATTCCGCTGGGAAATGAGTCCGAGGAGAAGGATGCTCCTGTAATCTCTTCTTCCTCGTAGGAGGAGAAGGCCAGATTAGCGGAGTGGACCCCCAAAGGTCTAACCTTACAACGGGGATCCCCCTTCACATGGTCAGTTGCTCCACAAGAAAAACAAGCCCCAGTGGGTCTGTTTACGTAGGGAGGCTTATTGTAACCAGAGTTCTGTTTCGGAGGCGCACCTCCACTACCCTGTGAGTTCTCTTGTGTCTTACCCTTGTTTTTCTTTTTGTGGCCCTTTTGGGAAGAAGATTTAGCAGATTCCCCACCCTCCATATCTTTGGACTTTTTCCCCTCCTCCTGCTTACCAGGATGAGTTTTGTCCTTATGGGACACTCGATGTGACACCCATAAGTCTGCTGCAATGGCCAGCTTCTTAGGATCTATCTCCTTCGAATCGGCCAAATGCTGCTTAAGCTCCGGGGAAGAAGAAGCAAAAATGTGTTCCAGCATGACAAGATTTATCATGCCGTCGAAGGTAGAAACCTTATAGCCTTCGACCCAGCCAGTTAAGTTTTTCAAAGATTCAGCGACATAAGATACCCAAGTACCACCTTCCTTTTTCTTATACTCTCGAAAACGCTTTAAATATTGGGCCGGAGTCTTCCCAAACTTTAAAATGAGAGTCTGCTTTAACATTGCGAAATCAGCCCGCTCAGCCTTCGACATTTCCATAATGGCACTACAGCCAGAATGGGGCAGTCTACTGAGCAACCACGCAATCTTATCAGCATTGTCAACTTCCTGGACCTCGCATGCATACTCAAACGCATTCAGCCAGTCCATAATGTCATTCCTCTCTTCATACACACTGAGCAGATCTTTTGGAAACCGTGGATGAGAGGAGGCCCCAGACCCATGTCCAGGACCCTTGGATCCATTTGCAACCTGAAGCTTGGCCAGTTCCAACTGGTGATCCCTGTCTTTTTGTTTTTCTGCCTGCTCGATTTTTAGTTTGGCTATGCTGAATTCAAGCTCCTGCTGCCTAAACCGCAGCTCTTGCTTCTTGAATTCAAGCATAGCCTCCCCATCAGCACTGGCAGAGGAAACATTAGACATTACATCCTCCCTGTCCTCGTGGTCGCGATGGATCAGTGCAGCGGCAGAACCGTCGGTTCTGCCAGTGAGAGCAGCCCCACCACCTTCTGCACTGTCCTCGGAAGTTATAGCGTCAAGCTGCGCTTCCTGCCACGCCACGATTCTCTGGATCATTTCCAATTTAGTGCCTTGAGAGGAAACACCTCTCTCCGCACACATCTTTTTCAGCGTTTCTGATTTGGAAGCATTTAAAGTTAACAACGTATTTGTTTCCATACTGTTTGATAGGACTATGGCCTTTTTAAAGTTATACTATAACAATTCACTACGTGTACTGTTTGGAATAACCTGAAATGCCTTAGTTCGAGCGCAACACTGGATACCTTCAGTCGTATCCCACCGCTGTACACCAATTTGTTAAGACGGATTTCTGAACTCTGTCCTGGTGGCGCAGAAGTTCAGAAGGCCAACCTAATTACTTGGAACAGGGTAACCTCTGGACAAGCCAGACCAATCAAGGTAGCGATCGCGGCGGTCAAGACTAGGTCTCAAGAGGGGTGAGGGTGACTGAAAGCCCGCAATGAGCACACAAAGCAAGAGCGCTGACAAACTACTCCAAACAGTTGTTATATCAAAAATAGATACACATTTATTTTAAGGCCTTTAAAATAATGACCGTAGCGAGAAAATCACAATATCACAATATTAAACCAACACATACCATATCAACACAATATATATACAAATACACAGTCGCAAGCGTTTAAAGCACGAAATATGTAGTCCACCTGCCAGGGAAGGAAAACAGGCAGTGCGATAATGCTTTCGACTCAGTTCGCCTTCATAGGCACCTAACTAGATGGAAGTCCGAGCCCTGCGAAGAGTGGAGCCTTGTGCTCAAAGTACCTGCCACGCCGGTGCCGACGGGCACAAGGGGAAGCTCTTTGGAGGAAGTCAGGCGGTTCACGTTAGTGCACAGCAGAAGAAGAACAGGTTCCGCAACTCAAGCGCAGCCTCCACAGCGGGCAGAAGCAGAGCGCGAGCGCGGCAAAAGGGTGCTGTTTTTACACAGCAGGGAAAAGCAATGGGATACTGCAGGAGGGCGACCAGATCCTAGATATACTACTCACCGGTCCCCGAAGCAAGCAGACCCAGGCTTCTCCACGATAGTTTCAGCAGCTGGCAGGTTCAGAAGAGCAGGGAACGCTTTGTAGTCGTGTAGAGCAAAAAGACGTCCCAATCGACGAAACCGGCACAGTTTTGTTGCCGCACAGGACAACGGAGCGGCCGTGCGTATTCGAGCCAAATGAACCCTCCTCCCTTCAGACCTGGGGACGCCAAGCGTACGAAGCGTGGGAGAGGGACAAGGACTCGCAATACAACACAACCTGGCGGCGGTTGCAGAGCCAAACTCCTTTGTAAGCTGGTCAGTCAACTGGATGGCCCAGAGACGCTTCCGAAGGCTTACTTGGCAGGAGATGGTTGAAGATGCCGGGAATAGCTGTTCCTGCTATTCCAAAGGTCGAAGCACCAGTACAGGCCTTCTGGTTCGATCAAAGGAGGACAGGGGCTCTCCGGACGACAGCAGTGCAAAGGAGGATTCCTTCAGCGGGTCACCAGCGATTCCTCGGTCCAGCCTCGTAGTTGCAGGATACTTGGCTCCTGTATTCCTTCGTTCGTGAGAACTCAGGAGATCGACATGGTAGTGGTGTTTCCAGCCCCCTCTTATCCACGGTTCCCTTCGCGCCAAAACGGAGGGGAGCCAATGGGAGATCCGCTCATCAAAACACATACCGTACGTGGACCAATCACGGACCACGGTGGTCCCAGGCATTCACACCACCCTAGACTCTCTGGCACCCAGGATGTGTATTGGGACCAGACATCCCAGCCCACACCCTGGAGGCACACAAACGACATGTAGAAGCCCGCGAAAGCAACCACGTTTCGCGGGAAAGTACATGCCCAAATAAGGAAGGCCCCGGGTCGCCGGACCTGGGGAAGGTGAAGGGAGCAAGACGGACAGTGGACAGGACAAAGGAGCCTCGCGGCCTGTCCATTTTGGGAGCCAGGCCACCATTTTGGGTTCAGTGCAAAAACGTGCTCAGAACGCCAAAAGGAGCTCAAAATAAACAAAACGATCGCTGCCACCATTCCAGTCCCTGAATGACTTGCACCGATCAAATACCATCCTAAAAGAGTATCTAGGGCCTGTAGAAGGCTAGAGGCCCACGAGAGCTGTAACTTACCTTACAGTGCCCTCTTGTGTCGTGTTGCACTAAAGCTGCGACACGATAAAAGAAACTACGGGAAACCACGTTCCCCGGTACTGACTGTCTTAAGGGCATGTCAGTTTCCCCGTAAGAAAGGAGCGAAAGCCCAGAGAAGTGCGGCAGAAGGCTGTACTTCTCTGGCAAAGTCAAGAACAAGGTTAAAAACAATAGCAAAAAGTTTAGGGGTTGCCACATGGAAGGAAAATTCCCTACAATTACGAAATCTTTCCTAACACCAAAGCATTGTAACGTGTGTCATCTGTGTCAGGTGTCACCTTATTGCTCACAATTGCAGCCTGTACCACCAGACTGTCATGAGCCGGATATGTTGTTAGGAACTCTGGGACTATCACAATCCCTGGTCCTACCTTTAGGTCGCTGGCTCCTTGATGTAGCACAGTGTGCCGGCGCCGGCACCGCGCACAGCCGCACATCCTTGGAAGCTGCTGTGGCACATTCAGGATGGAGCTGCACAGGTGAGAACTGTGTTTTCCGGCACACCACGCACGGCCGTCTGTTCAATCACGTGACTCGATGTAACGCAGATACATGACTCAATGCCACATGGCCCCCATGACCGAAGCACCCAAGCCGTAAGGATAAAGCACAGTATTTCCCTTGCCGCTGTGCTTCTCAGCTAGTATACTGCATCAGTGAGTGGCGCCTGTAGGGACATTTTCATTTCATTTTTTTGATCTTTCTTGGTTATTTGAACTCTGGCTTTCCTCTATGGACTCTCTTGTGGACTACCCCTTGGATGTGGTGACTTTGCTGAACTCTATCTCTGGATCTTGACCCCTGTATTGTGACTCGGATTGTGTTTCTTGGTTATGGATATTTGGACTTGATGTACCCCATGGAATGTACTTGCACCTCACGACCGTTGCCTCAAGAGTAAACCTGTTGCTCTCCAACTTGTTCTATTTCTACATGCCCCTGTTCTTCGGGCCTCTGTTTGGCCCTTGCCAGTTGAAACATCAACAGGTACGTGGTGTCCTAGGGGAAAGGAGGGTAAGAAGCTTGTTTTCAGAAATACTTACAGCTGCAGTGGTCTCTTTGGTGGCGCTTCCTGTTCCTGTCATCCTTTTGTCCAATTAGTCAGCCAGTTGCGCCTTGAAACACGTGTGTATAGGCACATTGTAAATAACCTATCAATCAATCAGTAGAGTATTTTTGTACCTCTCTGGCTGGTTCATTGGAGTGAAGGACATTAGTTCACCTGGGATCCAGTCCATGAAAGGGTCAGATGAAGCTGTTTTTTTACTTTTGGCAAAATCCTTATAGACTGCTGCACCCGAGCAGGGAGTCTTCCACAGCTCCATGAGGGGATTTTTTATTGCTTTATGTAACAGGAGAACAGGCTCAACCGATGTGCCCTTGTCCAGAAAATCTGTTAAATCACATTCTGTTATTTCACCAGTTGGGGACACCCACCAAATGCATATGTTACTTTTGCCATCATTTTCATGTAAGCCGCGTTTGCATGGGCTCTAGGATCACCCTATAGGAATTCCAATTCAGGACAGGTGTCCAAGCCACTGCATCATGAAGGGCTGAAGCTAAAACGGACAACCTCCTTTCCTCATCCTGTAGCTCTTCATGGTGTCAAGGAAGACCCATGTGTTCCAGCCCAAAGGGTACTCATCAAAAATGTCCTAAAAAGAGGACATAAAATCTCTAGTAGATTTTGGAAGCAATCCACGCAAGGGATCTTTGACCGTCTTTGACAGCTTAGGCTGTGATGCATATGGCGCCAACGGAGACGGTGGTACATCAAAACATGCACCGGTCACAGATGGCGAAGATGGCATTGATGGTCTGATCGAGGACTTCACCAGTCTCAGGATTTTAGGTGCACAAGGTGGTTGGTTAGTCGAGTCCCTGTCAGCCTATTTGGGCACAATGTGATCAGAGGTCTTCTTCCCAGGGAAGAGAAAATGTGTGGGCCCGCTTTCTCGAAGAACAGCCTCATCTTGATCCAAAACTCTTCCCACTCCTCAGCTGAGGCGGATTTAGATAGGAACCGTACCTGTCTTGCTGGGGATGAGTCCCTCGATGAATGCCTTCTTCTCTTCTTCGCGGAGGAAGAAGAGGAGTGCCGGGAGTCGCTCCGTGAGCGGAACCGCTTGCATTGTTTTTTGGAGCATTTTCTCTCCTTGGGCATTTACTCAGCCACGGAACTCTTTTCATCAGATCAAATCTTCGATGGATTCATACTTGGAGCATTCAAAGAGGAACAACTTCAGGCCAATTTGGAGGCTCTCCCCTTTAAGGCCTTGGGTGTCATAACTTGACATGAGCCCCAATCTGCCATGACGTGGTCGGTACCGAGGCACCACAGACAGATCCTGTGAGGATCAATAGGCAACATTTTTGTGGCTCGATCATGGCAGTTTTTTAAACAGGAGGGTTTCGGAGTAGACATGATGTCGAGTCTATAAATAATTTGAAACATTTCTGAGGCGAAGTTCCTGAGTGGCATGCTGTGCATGCCGGAAAAAGGTACGGCGGTCATGGGGCACTGATCACCCTATTTGCACTTGCATCGACGTCATGTCTGGTTACGGAGATGATGACTCGACAGCCATTGAAGCCAGGGCACACAACGTCCTCCACTGTGAAAAAGTTTCAGAGTGCTGCAAAGCAGGAGAATACATATCTAAAATGAGGAATCAGTGGGAGGACACAATCCATTAGAAGTGCATGTTCAACAGTGCCACAAGATTGTTTGTTCCATATAAGTGGGCTTAGAAATGTGTTCACATATTGGTACTATTTTGGGAAAATACTGAACTGCTAAAAAGGAGAAAGCAATTGTACTGACTGATTGACATAAGGCAGCTAGCCCAATCAGTTTGTTATTTCGGTTGGGTTTTGAAAACATACCCTAGCTGGCTGTCTGTCACTCAGAAACATGTCTGATTGTGCCCCACTCATGTGGGATCACATCGCCCTGTCAGGTTGCAAAGAACTGCAATTTCTCCATCTCCACTCGCCCACTCCTTGCAAACCCATTCAATGATTTAGTAAGGTATGCCGCTGAATACAATAAAAACAGTCATTACATTGCGCTGCCATGCCTACAAGTGCCTTTTCACTGCAAGCCCATAAAATGGCGGCCATTAAAAGCGGGTTTGATATAAGAGTTGACAAGCGCAATGGGCCTGAGCAGACGCATTAGCCAATATTCCTGCGCATTAGCTGTGCAGGACGTTTTCCCATATCACTGACTATGGACTTCATGACCCAGTCACATGTAGCAAAAACATTATTTTTGCAGCTTTTTTGCTTCACAGCAATTGTATTGACGGATTTATGTGATGTTTCCAGCAATATACTAATTCAGAAATACATCTTATTTAATAAAGCACTATAATATCAAATTTACTATAAAAGATAGTTACTATAAAGGATCTATGTCTGAACAAAGCATTACGTCTGTGACCGGATGCGTATTTGCTTGTAGTTAGCATTCAAATCCTAATTTGATTATCTCGAGTTTGGGAAATCATGTTTGTGTGCACAACAGTTTATATAGCTTCAAAGAAAATTAGCAGGTTGAGATGCTGTTCCTGTGCCAATGATCAACATCCTGGGCAAAAGAATTAAAATAAACATGTGTTGTTCTCCCTCCAGTAAGTGATGCAGGAGTTACAAATGTTCAACTAAACCCTTGCACAGGCTTATTACATGATTTTTAGGCTGTTAATTCTCACACTGAGGATACAGCGGGACTCAATTTGTAGCAGGCAACCTCAGCAAGACTTTCAGGGGAGGGGAAAAAGACTATCCACAGGGCAGGCTACAAAGGAATACAAAGTGGTGGCAGAAAATTATATAACCTCAGGCTAGCTCCCTTGTGCAATACCCGATGGGAGGATAGAGATCAGCATTTAAAAGGTAGCCAGCAAAGGCATTCAGTGTCAAGCCTTGGGAGCTTTTGCAGGTGGAGAGAAAAAGTGTTACGATTTCCCGTCGGCACGGGATTTTCCAGCGCTTTTCTCTGTGGCGCCGCTGGCGTCACGTTGCTAATCTCCAAGTAGCTACTCCCAAGATGGCCGCTGTTTCTCAGAGCGTTGGTCCAGAGGATCGGGAGACGGGAGAACCGACTCCGCCCATCCTCGAAGCGAAAGTACTTCTGGCGCCCGACACAGAACGGCTTCGCGTTGCTTCTGCTATCAGAGACTGTGCTCCGTGAGTATCGCTCCTAGGGACCTTCAATCCTTACGAACTCGCTATCCTCTCAGACACACCTACTTACTTCCTTTTTCTCTCTACCCCTCACGGTTACATCCCGCGCGATCGTGAATCTCTCCCCTCTCTCCCAGGATCTACGTTATCCAGCCCATTCACCTGATTCCGCTCTACTAGGTAAACACGGTACAACCCTTGTTCCCTTCCAACTATCAGCCAATCCTTGCACTCATTCAATCTGCTTTCCCTGTCTCTCAGCACTCGCCACATCGAGTCAATATCGAACTACAACACCCAGGCAACCCTTCTTCCTGGACGCGGATTCCTCTTTCCTTCACGTCTCTCCCATTGGACATTGAGCAAACCTGTTTTACCTCCTACTAGCCTTCCTGGGTAGAACCTCCCTCTTATTTTCGCATTTAACCTTTCTTTTGATTTCTGTCCCCATTACTAACTGTTACTTCTTGTTCTAACTACAGACTTCTGACACCCCACGGACAACTTAACAGATAACATCACATCTCATTAGAAGTCCACAGAAGACAGCACGCTTCTGATTCTTCATCACCTCCATTTCGGGGTTTTCTTCCCCTAGAGGGTTTCCCCGGCATTTTCACACAGTGTCGAATTTTACTGACGCTGTGAGAGAGCGCCGGGTGGATTACTCATATCACTTGAAAACGAGAGTTGAAGAACAGGTAGGATTTCGCTCTTTATACATGTGTGCATATTGAGGGGGTGATTGAGACGTATCATATCCACCAGGGGAATAGTTTTAACAGCAAGCAACGCCTGAAACAAAGAATACGCATCCCTCACCTCCCTACATAGGTATCAGAGACACGAAATGGAACAACAGGTTCAACAACTGGTTGCCGCCATGCAGAATTTGTCTGCAGAAGTGCAATTTCTCAAACAAGAAACTCAGTCTTTAAAGAACCAAGTGGGACGGTCTGCTCAGAGTTCAGAAGTCCCACCAGGTCCTCTCCCCTCCGGCAGATTCGCTGGTAATCCCCATCAAGTAAAGGAGTTTCTCGAATCCTGTACCATCCAATTCGCATTTAAGGCAGCCTTTTTTCCAACGGACAGGGACAAGATCGGTCACATGATATCTCAAATGACCGGAACAGCCTTAGCGTGGGCCACCCCCTTGGTGACCAACAATAATCCAATACTAGATTCTTACCCCGCCTTCTGTAACAGCATAAGGAATATGTTCGGAAGGCAAGAAGTCACCATAGCCGCCCAAGAGCATCTCTTGGATCTCAAACAAGGTTCTCAGGATCTCCTTTCATACATAACCCGCTTCAAACAGATGGCAGCAGATACCACCTGGGCGGATGACGCTCAGATGACCATATTTCGAAGGGGTTTGTCCGAGGAAATAAAGGACGAAGTCTCACGAGTTCCTCGTCCACCTAATATGAGCACATTTATTTCCTTGGTAATGCAATTAGACTATCGGCTTCAGGAGAGAAACCGGGAGAAAAGGAAGGGTAGACACAGTCGACTATGTCCTGAAGGCAGTACCACTGCCAGTAAGGCTATGATATCAGAGGAACCTATGCAGTTAGGAGCCGCGCGTGGACCCCTTTCCTCAGAGGAACGCTTTAGGAGAAAGTCTCTCGGACTCTGTATGTATTGTGGCTCGAATACTCATACAGTCAAGGAGTGCCATCTGATTCCCACTAAGAAGTCGGGAAACGCCAGTGCCCGGCTGTAAGGGGAACAACGGTGCAGGGTACGACATCCCCAAAAAGTTCCCCCTTACTACTTGCACGGAAACGACTACCCAGATGACAGAAAACGGAATGGTAGTGCTAGTGATATCCCTCGCTTCTTCGCTTAGAGAATGTGCCCGCGCTGGTAGACTGAGGAGCTGCCGGTAATTTCATCGACGATTCTTGGGCCCAGAGTCACAGCATACCCAGAAACCCCAAAACTTTTTCTGTCCCGGTGGAAAGCGTAGATGGCAGCCTGCTAGTTTCCGGACCCATTAAGGAACAAACAGATATCCTGATCATGACCATCGCTTCCCACCAAGAGTACCTAGAATTGGACATAATAAAGACAGCCCATTACCCCGTCATTCTGGGACTCTCCTGGCTAAGATTACATAACCCCTACATTAATTGATCAGCAGGCACTCTATTCCTAGGTTCCGAGAATTGCATCCGAAGATGTCTAAAGGCAACCCCTCTGCAATCCACTGGAGATCGCGATACCCGCCCGGACCTTGAGAAAACGTTGTTAAACCAAATATCAACCCTACCTCCAGAATGCCAACAATTTCGCTCTGTGTTCACACAAGACGAGTATTTCCGAACTACCTCCGCATAGAAGAGACAATTGTGCCAAAGATCTGGTACCCAACAATCCCCTTCCATTTGGACGCATGTACATATTATCAGCTAAGGAAAAGGAGGTATTGAGGGAATACTTACGAACACATCTCCAAAACGGGCTTATTACCGAATCCACCTCCCCAGCAGCTGCCTCTCTTTTCTTTATACCGAAGAAAAATACCACAGAACTCCGTCCGTGCATAGATTATCGGGGGTTAAACAAGATCACAGTGCCCGATAAATACTCAATGCTCCTCATTCCGGATATCCTGGAAGCAGTTTGAGGCTCCAACATCTATACCAAACTCAATCTACGTGGAGCGTATTGTCATGATGCCCGCTCCCGGGAAGCCGGTTCAAGCCCTGCGTCCCCGAAAGCGGACATCCAGTCCCCAAGGAAAGACCCAGCAACCCCATATAGGGGCCCTTTGGACAGTGTCCTGGCGCCTATGGTGCCAGGCTCATAAAATACATCAGTCCTGGCGCCATAGGCGCCAGGCTCATTATGGGAGTGCTTGGGTGCACTTACCTGATGCAGACCATGCTGCAGGATCCCGGCCTCCTTGAGGCCTGAAAGGAACTACTTTACCTGTGGGACTAATTTACCATCCGGGCGTGGTCGGGGAAGGATACATACCTGATTGGAGGAAGGATACATACCTGGAACTTCTTCCAAGGCTATTTAAACCCCACCCGAACAGCCACACGTGCTTCGCGTTGTACTGCATCTAGCAGCTGGACGCTCACCATGTCTGCTCCTGCATCCTGACTTCTGCCACGCCTGCCAGCATCCTGGATCACCTGCAAAGGAAGAGAAGACGAGAACAGAAGAAGGAAAAGTCCTTACCTGCTAAATCCGCATCCCGGAGACATCTCGCCGACAATCCTGAAAAGGAAAACTTTTATTTAAAAGCTCATCGCGTCGATCGCTGCAGCGCCGCATTCCACTCATCTTTACAGGGTGCCTCCATGTTCAGCAGCGATCATCCGGATTCGCAGTCACGCCCCAGCGCCTAGGGAGAAAAAGGCAAGAACAAAAGGTGAGAGAGAGAAGGGAATGAGGAAAGCTAAATCTCCATGTTAAGACTTACCTGTTGATTCATTCCCCCTTCATTTCGGGTCCGCGCCGCATCATGGCATTTCCGGACCCCAGCCCCTAAGGGGAAAAAGAGACATCAGCGTTAACGAGCGAATGAAAAGACATTACCAAAAAACGCTCATTAAAGACTTAGCTGATTTCTACAAGGATTTCACCTCTCATCTCGGGTCGGTGCCTGTTCCCCGGCATTCCGTACCCCGGCCCCTATGGGGAAAAAGACACTAGCATTAGTACATTAATGCAGGGACACAAGGGGAACCTCTTATCAAAAAACTTACCTGGAAGCCAAGCAAGTTTGGTTCTCACCAATCCGAAAATCCAGTGAAGTAACTGGATACCAACGCGCCCCTGCTTCAGAAGCAGGATGGAGAGCTCGTCCTTCCAGACCCTAAGAAGGATACTTCTGCGAGCCAGACAAGCCAGATTTGGGGGCCCGGTCCAGTCCGTCTTCCGAACCCCGCGCATCACCTTAGAAGAGGTCACAGCAGCGCGAACCAGGCCAGCGCCTCCGTGGGAGTCAGATGAGGGTTACAGAACGCGAAGCCTTCCTACAAATTCCCACCCAGGCGCTATGGAAAGTTCTGAGACTGATCAGTTGGCCCAATTAATGGGGGAATTACGGGCCGAAGTACATGCCGCTCGTCAAGAGACTAATGCCCTAAGGAGGGAATTAATAATATCAAAGGAAAGAACTGATGACCTGGCCAGACAGCTTTTGCAAGGTCAAGCTGGGCAAACTCCTCTACCCAGTTCCGGAGGGAACCCCGCTCCTGTGGTTTCCAGTAACCCTGTGCAGATTAATCTACCCAGAAACATGCCGCTGGCCCCACCTGAACGCTTTGCTGGGGAGCCCAAACGATTCGCCGTATTCATGAATCAGTGTCGTTTGCACTTCCTATGCAGACCTGGGGCCTTCCCTAATGATCAGACCAAGGTAGCCTTTGTATTGTCATATCTCAGCGGCTGCGCTGCCGATTGGTCAGTTCCACTGGTTACTCAAGATGACCCGATTCTCCGTGATTTTCAAGGATTTCAAGCAAGCATGGAAAGGTTATTTGCTCGACACTCTCAGGGGCAGGCTCTGGATGACGAACTTCTATCCCTGCGACAGGGCAATCAGGACCTCCTATCCTATATTGCAACCTTTAATAGACTAATTGTGGAAACGGGATGGCCAGAGGATAAAAGAGTCACGTTGTTTTATCGAGGCCTACGCAGAGAACTTAAAGATGTCTTGGCCCAAGTTGTAAATCCGCCCCAAGAATGCACAGAGTATATAGACTTAGTGGTCCAATTGGATCACAGACTTCAAAACAGAAAAGCAGATCGGTCCAGGTTTGAGACCCGGGTGTTGGTCAAGAACCATGCTAATCCCAAGGGAGTTGATGTCTCTGAGCCTATGCAAATTGGAGGGGTTAAAGGACCCTTAACTCAAAAGGAACGTGAAAGGAGGCGGCAGTTAAAATGATGTCTTTATTGTGGGAATTCTGGACACTTTCTACGAGGTTGCCCGGCAAAACCGCCCGAAAGGCGGTAGGAGCCGCTGATAAAAACCATGAAGACTCTGTTTCGGGAAACGACTCCGCCCGCCAAGCGTAGGGGTCCGCTTGCCGAGCTTGAAAACTAACTCTCAGACCTCGCATTTCATTGTGCCAATGGTTCTCGTAGATCCAGAACAGCCTAAGCGGTTGCATGCAATAAAGGCATACATCGATAGTGGGGCTATTGGAAACTATGTGGATCGTGAATTGGTCTCTAGGATTAACCTCCCTCTCCGTCCTAAAACCAGCAAAGATGTCATCACCACAGTCGATGAAACTGAAATTGCCTCTGGACCGGTAACACATTCCACTACTGAGGTGACTCTTATTGGTCCCGACTGCCATCGGGAGGGTGTTGTGTTTGATGTAATCAAGGCTCCACAGTTTCAGGTTATTCTTGGAATCCCTTGGTTAGAGACACATAATCCTCGAATTGATTGGCGAGCTAAGAGAATAACCTTCCCGGATTGTACACAAACCTGCTACCCAGAAAACCTGAAGATTAATCTAGCATCTGTAACCTCTGCCTCCATGCAACTACCTCCGGAATATCAAGACTTTCAGGACGTCTTCCAAAAGGAACAGGCCAACACGTTACCTCCTCACAGATCGTATGATTGCCAAATCGATCAGGTGCCCGGTGCACAACCCCCTTGTAGCAGGATTTATGCCCTTACCGAACTTGAGAACCTGCATTTGAGACAATATTTGGATCAATAGCTAGCTAATGGTTTTATTCGCCCGTCAAAGTCCCCGGCATCCTCGGCTTTGTTCTTCGTGCCCAAAAAAGAAGGCGACCTTAGAACTTGTATCGATTACCGCGCATTGAACCAGATAACGGTTAAAAACCGTTATCCTCTGCTTCTGATCCCTGAACTCCTTGACCAGGTGAAGGACGCTTGCATATACACCAAGTTAGATCTCCGGGGGGCTTATCATCTGGTACGAGTTAAAGAAGGCGACGAATGGAAAACTGCCTTCCGTACTAAATACGGATTATTCGAGTACCAGGTGATGCCTTTCGGATTGTGTAACGCGCCGGCTGCCTTCCAATATTTCATGAATGATGTCCTTCGGGAACTCATCGATGTTTGTGTTGTCGTATATATCGATGACATTCTGGTGTACTCCTCTTCGGAATCTGATCACAGAAAACACGTCAGGGCAGTACTTGAAAAACTGCGCCAACACAAACTATTTGCTAAATTGGAGAAATGTGTTTTCCATACCACAGAAGTCGAGTTTCTAGGTTTCATCCTGACACCCAAAGGAGTCCGAATGGACTCAAGAAAAGTGGATGCCATCCTCAAACGGCCATCACCTAGCTCTGTAAAAGGGGTTCAAAGTATGCTCGGCTTTGCCAATTTCTATCGCAGGTTTATCCCGGAATTTTCACGCGTGGTCCAACCCATTATTGCACTCTTGAGGAAAAATAAACGTTTTGAATGGTCTGAAGAAGCCGAGCAGGCCTTTCAGGATTTAAAAGCTAAGTTTACCTCCGCACCTATATTGAAACACCCGCGTCCAGATCTCCCTTATGTCGACGAGACTGACGCATCCAGCCTAGCCATGGGAGCTGTCCTGTCCCAAAGAGATCCCGAAACCAACCAACTGCATCCCGTAGCATTTTGGTCCAGAAAATTCTCGGCACCCGAGGTTAATTATGCAATCACTGACAAAGAACTGTTAGCCATTAAGTCCGCTTTTAAAGCCTGGCGGCATTATCTGCTTGGCGCTCGACATACCATCACAGTGATCACTGATCACCGGAATTTACAGTATTTGAAAACCGCCAAGGCTCAGTCATCACGGCAGCTCCGATGGGCTTTGTTTTTCGCTGAATTTGATCTCGTGATTACCTATCGACCTGGCTGCAAGAATGGCAAAGCAGACGCCTTATCCCGAATTGGAATGGGAGAATCTGATACAAACTCAGAACCAGTACCAATAATTCCCGAACAGAGGATTCTAGGCATGACTTTGTTACAGACGCTTGAAGACATTCAAGCCAGAGTGAAACAACTCCTGGACCCTACAACCTTACAGGATTGGATACAAAAGGGATCAGACTTTACCATAGATAATGGTTTACCTTATTTCCAAGGACGCTTATTCCTGCCACGTAAGGAATTACACAAACTAGTTATTTCCGGTTATCATGATACATTAATAGAGGGACACCCCGGTATTGCCAAGACAGAGGAAAAGGTGAAACGACAATTTTGGTGGCCCTCTTGGCGAAAAGATGTTCAATCTTTTGTGATGTCCCGTGGTGTTTGCGCCCAAAATAAAAGTCAAAAGAAAAGACCAGCCGGTCTCCTTCAACCTCTAGACATATCGCCAGCACCCTGGCACACCCTATCAATGGATTTTATTACGGACCTGCCTCCTTGTTCGGGGTACAATACTATTCTGGTAATTGTGGATTTGTTTTCCAAAATGGCCCACTTTATTCCTTTAAAAGGTTTACCTTCAGCTTCTGTCCTAGCCAAAGAATTCCTCGAAAATATTGTTCGGCTACATGGATTCCCATCTATACTAATCTCTGACCGGGGAAGCCAATTCCTTTCCCACTTCTGGCGCAAATGTTGTCAAATGGCGCAGATCGACGTAAGATTATCGACCAGTCACCACCCTCAGACCGATGGTCAGACCGAGAGGACAAATCAGACCCTTGAGCAGTACTTACGGTGTATGTTACAGCAATCTGAAAGCAACTGGAAAGACATTCTTTGGATAGCCGAATACGCATATAATAATTTGGTACACTCTGGAACTGGCCACAGTCCTTTTTATACTTTGTTTGGGCATCACCCTCGAACCTCAAACCTTGACTCACCTCAGAACCTCGGAATGCCTGCAGTAGAACATCTGCATTCTACAATTACCCAAGCCTTCAAAGAGGCAACTACGCATTTACAACAAGCCAAGAGAAAATACAAGGAGAATGCTGATCTACATCGGAGTGAAGCACCTCAGTATCAGATTGGGGATCAAGTGTGGTTAGCTACCAGACATTTACCACTCAAAGGGCCTCGAACTTTTACCCCAAAAAATCTGGGACCTTATTCTATTACGGCAATAATTAACCCAGTGGCTGTTAAACTTGATTTACCAGCTAGTATGCAAATTCACCCTGTTTTTCATGTGTCACTTCTGAAACCAGTGGTACCCGGAACCCGACTACTCAAACCTCCAGAACCTATTCTAATAGATGGGGAGCGCGAATTCGAAGTGAAGAACATTTTAGACTCAAAAACGTTTAGGTCAAAACTGTTCTACCTAATTGATTGGAAGGAGTACGGACCTCAGGAGAGGTCGTGGGAACCCAGCGACCATGTGCATGCACCTCGATTAGTCAGGAAATGCCACCGACTCTTCCCAGACAAACCAAAACCCCCGGAGGGAACAACCTTGAGAGGGGCCCTGGGGGGGAGTGCTGTCATGATGCCCGCTCCCGGGGAGCCGGTTCAAGCCCTGAGTCCCCGAAAGCGGACATCCAGTCCCCAAGGAAAGACCCAGCAACCCCATATAGGGGCCCTTTGGACAGTGTCCTGGCGCCTATGGCGCCAGGCTCATAAAAGACATCAGTCCTGGCGCCATAGGCGCCAGGCTCATTATGGGAGTGCTTGGGTGCACTTACCTGATGCAGACCATGCTGCAGGATCCCGGCCTCCTTGAGGCCTGAAAGGAACTATTTTACCTGTGGGACTAATTTACCATCCGGGCGTGGTCGGGGAAGGATACATACCTGATTGGAGGAAGGATACATACCTGGAACTTCTTCCAAGGCTATTTAAACCCCACCCGAACAGCCACACGTGATTCGCGTTGTTCTGCATCTAGCAGCTGGACGCTCACCGTGTCTGCTCCTGCATCCTGACTTCTGCCACGCCTGCCAGCATCCTGGATCACCTGCAAAGGAAGAGAAGAAGAGAACAGAAGAAGGAAAAGTCCTTACCTGCTAAACCTGCATCCCGGAGACATCTCGCCGACAATCCTGAAAAGGAAGACTTATTTAAAAGCTCATCACGTCGATCGCTGCAGCGCCGCATTCCACTCACCTTTACAGGGCGCCTCCATTTTCAGCAGCGATCATCAGGATTCGCAGTCACGCCCCAGCGCCTAGGGAGAAAAAGGCAAGAACAAAAGGTGAGAGAGAGAAGGGAATAAGGAAAGCTAAATCTCCATGTTAAGACTTACCTGTTGATTCATTCCCTCTTCATTTCGGGTCCGCGCCGCATCATGGCATTTCCGGACCCCGGCCCCTAAGGGGAAAAAGAGACATCAGTGTTAACGAGCGAATGAAAAGACATTACCAAAAAACGCTCATTAAAGACTTACCTGATTTCTACAAGGATTTCACCTCTCATCTCGGGTCGGTGCCTGTTCCCCGGCATTCTGTACCCCGGCCCCTATGGGGAAAAAGACACTAGCATTAGTACATTAATGCAGGGACACAAGGGGAACCTCTTATCAAAAAACTTACCTGGAAGCCAAGCAAGTTTGGTTCTCACCAATCCGAAAATCCAGTGAAGTAACTGGATACCAACGCGCCCCTGCATCAGAAGCAGGATGGAGAGCTCGTCCTTCCAGACCCTAAGAAGGATACTTCTGCGAGCCAGACAAGCCAGATTTGGGGGCCCGGTCCAGTCCGTCTTCCGAACCCTGCGCATCACCTTAGAAGAGGTCACAGCAGCGCGAACCAGGCCAGCGCCTCCGTGGGAGTCAGGTGAGCGTTACACGTATCATTTAATACGCATAAAGAAAGGAGATGAGTGGAAAACGGCCTTCCGTACTCCCTTTGGTCATTTCCAGTACAGAGTTATGCCCTTCGGGCTGTCTAACGCCCTGGCCGTTTTCCAACGCTTTATGGACCATATCTTTGCTGATATAATTACACTATGTAATCATCTATCTCGATGATATATTGATCTTTTCTTCCTCATTAGAAGAACACATTTACCATGTACAAGAAGTGCTTTCCCGTCTCCAGCGAAACCATCTCTTTTGCAAAATCGAGAAATGCGAATTCCATAAACCCTCGGTTGCATACCTTGGGTACATATTGTCTGGGAAAGGCATTGCTATGGATCCAACCAAGGTTTCAGCCATTATTGAATGGCCTACTCCTAAGTCTGTCAAGGACATTCAGAGATTCCTGGGATTCGCCAATTTTTATAGGAGATTCATCCCCCGTTTTTCTTATCTAACGCATCCCTTGACACATCTCCTCATGAAGGGAGTAAAGTTTCTTTGGAACTCATAGACACAACACTCTTTCGATCAGCTAAAGACATTGTTCACCAAGGCACCAATCCTAATCATGCCCGACCAACAAAAGAGATTCATTGTTGAAACGGATGCCTCTCATCAGGCTTTAGGAGCCATTCTCCTACAACCAGGAATCGATGACATTGAACAACCCGTAGCCTATCTATCTAAAGCTTTGACACCAGCTGAGATCAATTATACCGTACTGGAAAAGGAACTTTTGGCGATAAAACGCGCCTTTGAAGAATGGAGACATCTGCTATTGGGAGCTCGATTCCCCATAGAAGTCCGGACCGATCACCAGAACTCACGCATATTGCAGTATGCTCAGACGTGCAACAGCCGTCAGGCCCGATGGGCTCAGTTTTTTTCCCCCTTTCGTATCTCTTTTTCATTTATACCTGGCAGAACCAATCTAAAGGCTGACGCCTTGTCTCGGAGAGATCCTGTGGAAGAAACAATATTCCACCCTGAACCTATTTTTCCCCAGACGGTCTGCGTCCCAGTCGTACGGGACTTTCTGCAAAAGATCGAAGCAGCAACGAGGCAGTGGGAATCGTCTCATCCGGAACTGGTAATTAGATATCATCTAACACCTTATCAGGGACTATTGTGCAGAGATAAAAGGGTCTTTGTACCAGACAAGAACCTCCACAAAGAAGTCTTACAACTTTGTCATGATTCCAAAACAGCCAGACATCGAGGATTCACTGGCACTTTAGACTTGATTCTCAGGCATTACTGGTGGCCAAAAGTTAGGACGGAGGTTCAGAATTATGTCTCCTCATGCACCGTATGCTTACAAACCAAGAGTCCCCGGCAAGCTCCCTCAGGGAAACTGGTGAACACAAGAATACCAACAAGACCGTGGCAGATCATCTCCACAGATTTTATAGTGGATCTACCAGTTTCGGAAGGTTGTAACAATAGCATGGTTACCGTGGACTCCCTCGCCAAAATGGCTCATTTCGTTCCTCTAGCAGCAATCCCTTCTGCACCCCTGATGGCGCAGGTGTTTCTTGATCATATATTTTCTCTTCACGGACTCCCCGAAGTGATCATATCATACCGAGGACCCCAGTACACCTCCAAGTATTGGAAACACATCTGCCATACCCTAGGAATTTCCAGAGCCTTGAGTTCCGGGTTTCACCCACAAACCAACGGACAGACGGAACGGCTCAATCAGACTCTTGAGGGATATCTTCAGTGTTACATTTCAGCTGCACAAGATAACTGGAAAGGGCTTTTGTCTTTAGCAGAGTTTGCTTATAACAACAGTACCCATTCAGCTACACAGCACAGCCCTTTTTTTTGTACCTTCGGGTTTCACCCTGTTTTATTTCCTACTCATGGGTTCTCTTCCTCACCTGTTCCTAGCATTGACAGTATGGTCAAAACCATACAAGATGGACAGGAACAAGCCAAGAAAGCCCTGTTAGAGACACAACTCTGAAGTAAGGAACAAGCGGACAGACATCGCACCTCGGCTCCACCGATTCATGTAGGAGATCGGGTGTGGTTGTCTAGCCGATTCCTCCCCAGAAGACTAATCTCTTCAAAGCTTTCACCTAAATTCTTTGGCCCTTTTCGAGTACTCAAGCAGAAAGGACCTGCTGCCTTTCAACTTCAACTGCCAGACTCGTGGAAACGCATTCATTCTACTTTTCATGTCTCTCAACTTAATCTGACCTCCGGAACAAATTCCATCCACGGACTACCAGTACCCCTCTACCCATCCTTACAGATGATGGTCCAGAATACGAAGTGTCGGGGATCTGTGACTCACGCTATAGACGGGGTACCTTACAATTCTTAGTGGATTGGAAGGGATACTCACCTGCGGAAAGATCTTGGGAACCCGCATTGGCGGTACATGCTCCTCGTCTAATTAGGGCGTTTTATAATTTTCATCCTGGCAAACCAGGGTTTCTCTCCCATAAGAGGGGGCATACTGTTACGATTTCCTGTCGGCACGGGATTTTCTAGCGCTTTTCTCTGTGGCGCCGCTGGTGTCACGTTGCTAATCTCTGAGTAGCTACTCCCAAGATGGCCGCTGTTTCTCAGAGCGATGGTCCAGAGGATCGGGAGACGGGAGAACCGACTCTGCCCATCCTTGAACCGAAAGTACTTCTGGCGCCCGACACAGAACGGCTTCGCGTTGTTTCTGCTATCAGAGACTGCGCTCCGTGAGTATCGCTCCTAGGGACCTTCAATCCTTACGAACTCGCTATCCTCTCAGACACATCTACTTACTTCCTTTTTCTGTCTACCCCTCAGGGTTACATCCCGCGCGATCGTGAATCTCTCCCCTCTCTCCCAGGATCTACGTTATCCAGCCCATTCACCTGATTCCGCTCTACTAGGTAAACACGGTACAACCCTTGTTCCCTTCCAACTATCTGCCAATCCTTGCACTCATTCAATCTGCCTTCCCTGTCTCTCAGCACTCGCCACGTCGAGTCAATATCGAACTACAACACCCAGGCAACCCTTCTTCCTGGACGCGGATTCCTCTTTCCTTCACGTCTCTCCCGTTGGACATTGAGCAAACCTGTTCGGCATCCTACTAGCCTTCCTGGGTAGAACCTCCCTCTTATTTTCGCATTTAACCTTTCTTTTGATTTCTGTCCTCATTACTAACTGTTACTTCTTGTTCTAACTACAGACTTCTGACACCCCACGGACAACTTAACAGAGAACATCACATCTCATTAGAAGTCCACAGAAGACAGCACGCTTCCGATTCTTCATCACCTCCATTTCGGGGTTTTCTTCCCCTAGAGGGTTTCCCTGGCATTTTCACACAGTGTCGAATTTTACCAACGCTGTGAGAGAGCGCCGGGTGGATTACTCATATCACTTGAAAACGAGAGTTGAAGAACAGGTAGGATTTTGCTCCTTATACCTGTGTGCATATTGAGGGGGTGATCGAGACGTATCGTATCCACCAGGGGAATAGTTTTAACAAGAATTCTCTTGAAGACCCCTGTCTTGGAGACCCCTTGCCAGGAGAGTGTTACAGAGCAGACCAGCAAGGATGAGATACTGTCCATGCTAAGGAGAAAGAAGCATGGTGTAGAGAGGAGGGAGAGGCTGGCTGGAGAAAAGAGAGTGATAGTTGTGTGGAGAAAGATGGAGGCTCTGGTTGGTTACAACAAAAAGGATGGAGGGTTAAAGATCAGAGACTGGAGTATCACTTTGCAGAGGAAAGCGAGGGCAACCTTCTGGAAGGAAGAGCAAGTAATAATTCTCTGCCAAACCACATCAGGGAGCACTAGATTCTACCCGAAGTGCTTAAACTGGGCCCATTATCCAGACACCTTGTATATTGAGTTTAGGTTTGCCACCACCCTGACATACACTGTTGAAGATGGAGAAAACAAACCTTAAAAACAGACACCAAAATGTCTGCCATTGTTTGCGTGTGGGGATTCAATGTTGGACTTTGTGAAATGAAGGCAACGGTTATCTGTCATTCAGTCTTGGATTTCTTGAGGACAGTGAATGATTGGCTGATTTTTATTGTCATAATTCTGCAAGCTGAAGCATTCTTAGAATCACAGAAAAATAATGTTGGAAAGCAGATGAGACCTATTTGATAAGGAAGGTAAGGGGTTTCATGTACAAGTTAAAGACCCAATTGGATATCAGAACCCTGAGCGACAGCAAAATCGAATGTATTGGCGATTGGCGATAGATAGGAGCCCCCCTGTTCTATCTGATGTTGTGCAGTTCTGAAGAAAGGATGACAATCAGTTGAACACTTGGCCTTCTATTCCCATCGTCTCCTGGCGCCTAGGATGGAGGCATGCACAGTCTACCATATTGTATGCTGCAGGGGGGGTCTAATATGCTAAGTTCAGGAATTGTGTTTTACCTAATGCTTTAAGAGCCTGATCCCTCATCGAAAAGAGTAGGGATTCAGCGCTTCACTAGATTTACATTTGGTGTTCATGGAATAATTAGCTCTGGTTAATAAAAATTGTTTTGTTATTATTATTTTTAAAATTATTATTAGGCTATTTATTGAGCGCAGACTTAGCTTTGGGAAGCAGCAGAGCGCTTTACAATCATTGGGGAAGAGCGCGGTGAGGGAAGCAGAGAAACAAGGGAGCAGGGAGCTAACAGGGTAGCAGCAGGTTGGCAGGCACTTTGGTAGCAAGAGATCTACAAGCAATCAGGGAAAGGAACAGTGTGGAGCAGATCACCCATTCTCAGGTCGGGTGGGGAGTGGAGGGTGAGTATTTTGTTACTACCTATGCTAGAATCATTGCAGTAGAGGGAGATACTGGAGATTGGGTGAAATTGGCTGGGTATGTGTGGTCTGCATTTGGGGCATGTCTTTCCCTTATTACACTTACCTCGTCATGTCTTTCCATCGCTGCACTTATATTATAATAATATAGCTTTGACAGTAAACAGTATGAGACCTTAAGGCGATCGCCTGATACAACAGTTCAATACATGCCCAAATGAGAGCTCAAGCCGTGGCCCGAAAATGAATAATTTATAGTATCAGCAGCGGTCGGATGCCCCCTAACTATCTCATCCAACTGGCCGTCTGTGCACACTGCGAGCTACAGGTAGGCACAAAGTGACTTTAACAATCAAATCACAGTGTGTTCTGCACGATCTACACAAACACGTGCAGCCCCACACGTATGAAAATGGAACCGAGCCTACATTCCCATCAAACCAGCCCAATTTCGTGCTCAATTTGGTTCACATTTTAAAGAACTTTGAAGTTTCCTTAAACGCGTACTTGCCGCGAGTGGAAACTAGATGGCAGTGTGCTTTTTGGAGTCTTTCAATCACACGCGATTTACATCTTTTAAATGAGAGAATAACTTTGGATTCCCTGGCTAGTGAGTGTTCGTAAGGAAGAAACATCGAAACTACCATGACCTAAAAAATCCATATGATGATAAAAAAAATGTCAGGTTCCGTTTTTGAAACTTGGAAATAACACAGCGATTATGGCTATTTATTTTTGGACAGCGCTGCATGCACCGACGGTCGCCTCAGAGCACATCAAAAAGACGGTTATGGTGCTTTGAGATAACTCGAGAAGCAAGGATGGTATAGATATGCGGAGCAATGAATTACCCCTATGCCCGTTGCACCCCTGACGACCGCAGCCAGGTTCAACACCATCATGCAAAAATGCAACACAACCCAGTGTATACGGCGGTGTGGGGCAATCACAACGACAGGTCATCTCCAGGATGCAGCTGGAACAAGTAAGGAATTGTAACAGTACTTGCAGGCTGTATTCAATCTGCGGGCTATACCAGTTCATATCGCACGCCGACTGACCAATCACAATTGTGAAACACACGCTAGTGTGTTCTAACAAAGGATAAAGTGCATGTTTGGGAAATAAATTGCAAGGTGGCACAGAATTTGAACAAAAGGAGGGGGAATTAGGGGTTTCCCCCATTTACAAAAAAACCAAGCTAGTGCACCAATATAAGTGCACAGATGCAAAGGTGTACATAGGTAAAGGTGTAAGGCTGGTGTCTTAGAGATTAGGGTATTTTCAATTATCTAAGCAGGTATTCCAAATGTGGTCAGAGTTAGGCTGAGCACTTCTGTATTTCCTTTACTGGAAGCATGAAGGCAAGGAAGACATTGTTCTGCAGGCATCTTATTCAATTGACAATTTCAATCAGTTTCTCCGAAAATATAAAGGATAAGGAGCCGAATTCTGTAGAGGTTTCACTTTTCTCAAAATGTGAAGTATCTGATCCAATTTACTTTTTAACCTTGTGCTGGGCATATTCAGAGGATTTATTGTGTGAATCTGTCATGTGTTGTTTGTAGAAACATTTTTTTCTGTTAAGATGTGACATGGGACTCCATGGTATACAGTTTACTGGGTAATTTATCTCATGGATGTTGTGTTTTACGCTATTAACGTTCAAGGTTTACACTTTTAAAAGCGCTACTTGTTTGTTGATCCATTTGCTGACTTTTTTTGTGGGATTTTTGGCTTTCTTTTATAGTCATCCTTGGAGTCAATATGACTAAGGTCTTTTAAAGATATATTTGTAGATTGTGTGAAAAGTATTCAAGGAGGCAGAGTGCTGTGGTAACTCATTGGGAGGGGAGGATGGGCTGGGTGGTTGAATATTTTGGAGAACATTACAACACAGCGCCCTTCTCATGGGTGTTCCAAGACCTAAACTCATATTAGGTCCCAGTTCATGTCATTGGGCCTGATTCTGACTGTGCCAGTCCGGTAACAACGGTGCTGGTAAGCTTACCAGCAGTGTTATCACTGGACCCGCACAGTATGAATCTGCGGGCGGGTGCCGTTCTGCCGACCAGGGTCAGACCTGGCAGGCGGAATGGCACCGGCCCACAGAGTTACACGAAGCACCAGCACCGTTATTAACAGTGCCGATGCTTCCGTGATCCCCATAGGAACGGGGATTAACAATTTACCGGCACCTGACTTCCCAGAACGCTGGGTTTGTAATACCCCGGTGTTACCGACAAGCGAGGTTCCAGTAATATATTGCAACCCGGTTATCGCCGGTCTTGTAATGAGGCACATTGTCTGAAATGCCTGTGCAGAAAATACCATGTTGGGGCGACTTCCTGAACCATAAAAGAGAATTATGAAATAAATGAGAAGAGAACATTTCAAGTCTCTGGTAGCTCTTTTTATATAGACAGTCATTACTGATATTTCAAATGTAGAATAAATAGTGAAAAAAAGAAGAGGAGAAAAAATGTATAAAAAACGATTCCAGAGAGAGGCATATTTGATCTCGAAATTATCCAGTCTGGCTCAGGCAGGGTTAAATGAGATTTTGGGACTACTCTGTATGAGTGTTTCTTAAATGATGTTGCACTTTTGTTAACCTCCCTTCACAGTCTATTTTTTCTGGTATGTGTTTGATAGTCTGAAATGTATCTCTATTACGAAAGGTCAGTATCATTAAAAATAGAAGTAGCGTAAAACTTCTGGTCTCCTTAAGAACGTCAGATCTGACTTGGATAAAACTGAAACATACCTGAAAATACTTGAAACTGATTATAGTGCAACACATAACAAGCATACACTCGCCGATATCAACGCACACCTTCAAAAATTCAACGATTTAGCAACCCAAGAACAACAATATATGTCCATTCCAATCAGAGCGCATAGGTATGGCGAAGGAAATAGAGCAGGGAACCACCTGGCACGTCTATTACGAAATGAACACACTCATCCCCCTATTACAAGCATCTTGACAGACGAGGGAGTGGCCGTGCACGCAGAAGAAAAAATAAATGCTGAATTTGCTGAATACTACACTAATTTGTACGCAAACCACGATACACACACGCAGGAAAACATTAAGACATACTTGAGCAAGATTGATCTCCCTAGACTTTCACCAGAGGACAACTGGGCCCTTGAGCAGGAAATAACTAGCGAAGAGATCGTTGAAGCAATTAAGTCACTGGCAGCAGGCAAAACCCCAGGCCCAGATGGCCTAAGCTCTGAACTGTACAAAACATATGCCGCAATACTTTCCCCTATATTAACTCACGTATGGGAGGAAGCCTTGAGCTCTGGCTCACTCCCAGACACAATGACAGATGCAGTCATAACAGTCTTGCTGAAACCTAGACGCCCCGCCCATGAACGCTCCTCGTATCACCCACTCTCCCTGATAAACACAGAGACAAAGATATACGCAAAAGTACTTGCTACGAGATCACTGCCCAAAATGACCACCTTAATACACCCTGACCAATGTGGCTTTATTCCAACGAGGTCCACGGCCTTAAACTCGCGCAGACTGTTTAGTATCATGGCGCAGATTAAGCCGGACGCACAGGCTGCGGCTATTTCGCTGGACGCTGAGAAAGCGTGGAGATACATGTTTGAAGTGCTCAATAAATTCGGTTTAGGTCCATACTTTACACAGAGTGTCAGGTTGCTCTACGCCCCACCCAAAGCTAGGGTCCTAACAAACCGTACCCTCTCCACCCATCTCACTTTACACAGAGGCATCAGACAGGGCTGCCCCTTCTCTCCCATCCTCTTTGCCCTCACGATTGAACCAATGGCGGCTGCAAGCAGACTGGAACAAGAACTGAGGGGCATAAAGATGGCCGGCATTTATCAGTCCATCTCGTTATATGCAGACGGTGCACTTTTGTACATACGAGAGCCAGAAAAGAACCTAGAGCCCATATTGGCAGTGATAGAAGACTTCACTGCACACTCAGGCTACAAAATTAACACTGCCAAGTCTGAAATGTTTCCACTGACACAGGCCACTATCTGACCTACACACACATACGGTCTGAGATGGGCCCCTGACCATATCAGGTACTTGGGAATCCTGGTCTCTAGAGGCAAAACGTCACTATATATATATAACTATGAATCTGCATTACAGACGATCCAGACCAAACTCCAAATTTGGACCAGACTTCCCATATCACTTGCTGGCCGAATCGCGGTACTTAAAATGGTAGTGCTCCCCAAGCTCCTATACATTTTCAACAACGTCCCTATATGGCCAGGCAAACCTTTCTTTGAAAACTTACGGTCCATGGCGACCGCCTTCATATGGAATGGGGGAGCCAACAGACTGAAATGGGAGAGATTGGTGGAGCCCTACGAAATGGAGGGCTTTGCCGCACCCGATTTCAAGTTGTACGACCAAGTGGCACAGGCACAATATGCTAAATACTGGCAGAACCCTGCAGAAGAAGCACCACATGTCCCCATAGAACGACATTCGATCCGGCCAACAGACCTGAGATCCATTATATTTGCGAAATCTCATAAAGATGACTGCAAATTTGATCCAGTATCCTGTACGATCGCAGCATGGGCGGCAATCAGTAAGCGGCTCCGTATAGACACACCCTATGATTCACAGGCTCTGTTATGGAACTTCCCGGGCATTGAACCCACATACGACACCAGTATTCAGAACACTTGGATCCAGAAATATGAAATTACTATGAAAGCTATGTTCCCAAATGGCAGTTTTGTAACCCCGGAACACTTTGCAGATACAGTGGGGCGAGGCCAACTTGTCAGTTTACAATACCACCGTATGAAGGCAGCATTCAAGAAACGATGGCCAACATACCCAATAGAACTGCCCAAACATGCATATTATCAAGCACTCCATACACAAACAGGCACTGGGGTCTCCAAATTATACAACTTAGTCCAAACCCACACGAAATCATCAAACACTATAACGGCTTCCTGGGAAGAGGACATGGGCATAACAATAGAAGAAGGGAAATGGGCCAGATATTGTCTCCTTACAAAGAAAGTCTCGCTGAATGCGGGGCTCAGACTCATACAGTTCAAAATACTGAATAAGCTCCACTACACTCCAGTCAAAATGGCAAAATTTCATGACTCCATAACCACAAACTGTCCTAAATGTAACAACCCTCGAGCGGACGCATACCACATGTACCGGACCTGCCCCCTGATAACAGGGTTCTGGCGTGAAGTAGCGAACCTCTTGGAGGATATAACACAGATTCCAGCGCAGCTCAGCCCCCAAAAATACCTGTTTGGCGACACAGGAAAAGTCCCAGAAAAAACTAAGAGACAGTTCAATATCGCATGCGTAGTGGCTGAGAAATGTATTTTACAAAAATGGAAGAGTAACCATGCCCCGCGTGCAGAACAATTCCTTATAGCTTTGACATATGTTAACAAATGCGAAGAAACATATATAGGGCTGGTCCCCCCACCATGTAGACCCAAAGACATTTGGACAGTGTTCAGATCTTACCTCGGAACTACCCCACCAGGTTCGGAAGATTCAGACAGTGATTGAACTGTATACGAAACATGTCATTCTGTAATTCCAATGTGTTGAACCTATGCTATTACTAAACCAAGCATTGCAGGTATATGAAATGGGAGTGGAGGGGACAGAATCATTGTTTATATATATGTATCTTCTACTGGAGGGAAATAGAAGCGATGGTAATGTGATTTGCAAACCAAGTTTAAAAAAAAAAAATAGAAGTAGCATTACAACTTCCATTTGCATTCAGGAATTGAATATGCGACACCTTGATGAATGCAGACTGTCCCCTAGCTCAAGGGTACTAATGATATACACTTTAAGTATATTAAATTGATGGTTGAGGGATATATATGAACATTTCAGATAGGAAATTGATCAAATGATGCAAAGTTGGAAGCATGCAACAAAATAATTGCTGACCAACTGAAGTATAACTCATGAACAAACAATGGTCAATTGCCAGAAATGAAATTGAGTGCATGTTCTCTACAAGTAAACCAAAGATAGAAAACACTTTCCCTGGTCTCCTGCTAGACAGGAGTAAACGTGGGTTCCCTGTATAGCATCCAGATGTATTATTGGAGGTTCTTTCCGAGTTTCTATCCTTTAAGGAACGCACCTGGAAATAATACCGTCCTTAAAAGGCATAGGTGCTAGTGGGCAAACAAACAGGGTTTTTGAGGTACCTGTAAAGTCACTGCACGTATTAGGACCCATTTTGCAATGGTTAAAGACCTCATCCATGGTCAAAGAGATACGATTGCCATTGTATCAATGAACCAAGACAGACCCTAACAGGTTAAGATGTATAACTCTTATTCCAACCACAGTGCAATCTAACCAGTCTAGGAAAAGTCTATGGCCCAAAATGCTCTTCTACCCTGATCTTGAGAGTGTTACAGGATGTTTTGTAGCACATCACGTATGGTGTCTTATGACTGTACAGTGGTGTAAGCTATGGTAAGCACTGTAGGACGTGTTCTAGCATGATGGCTCTAACCAGTGTAAAATAGAATTATTCTGGGGGGTCCGCGAATGAGGAAGGAAAATGTGTTCCCCATTCCAAAATAGGGAAGGCCACTACAAACTGTTGAGGGAGCACGATTAAAATGCTGTATCAAATCACATGCACCAGAGGAGAGGCAGGTTTGCTAGAGTGACTAAAGGGTAGCAAAATAAGAGACCATACTGAGCTTAGAAAGTAATGGATCTAGCCTGACAGACAGGAGGCCTGTTGCTTTGGTATTTACTGACATTAGAGAGATCATGGTCCAGGCAGGGCAAGTGCTCACTTCTGAGGTGGACGAGGCGACTGGGCTTCAGCTCCTGAAGTGAGCATTCCAGTCGAGTATGCAACTGACTAGAGGAGGCTCCAGGTTATGGCCCTTTGGAGGCACACATTTACTTAGGACGCTCAGGGACTGGACTCTTGTGTCTGCTAAGACTTTTAGACCCCAACATCTGATCCGCCGTAGGGCAAGTAATTATTTGAGCATGATATGTTACACAGCAGGGTGAACATAGAAGATGCAACCCTGCAAGCAGATGATCCATCAGGGTAATAGGAGGATACTGAGAGTGAGCAAATAGCAGCAGTGTAAGTTATGAAGTGGCAACCCCAAAGCCTCAACAAGTCTCCTGCATGGAACAATGGCATAGGAAAAAGAGTGGATTCTGGTCTGGTGTTGAAGTGTGTGGGTCACAACCTAATTGCAGGACTGCACCATGTTAGCCTGGAGTGCCAGAGGAACGCATCTTGATAAAGGAACTCACTGGTGAAACTACATCTAAGAGGGATTTCAGTTTGAGACATGGAACCATAAAATGCATCGTTTCAACCTGCCAAGCCAGGAACACGACAGTCGCATTGTTAGTGCAAGTTGAATATGTCCCAGTCAATGTCCTCTAACACCAAAAGCTTAAAGCTCCTACTCTTGATGCCTGTATCCAAGACATGAACGTGACTATGTAACCAGGCTGTGTGCCAGACATTGTGATAAACAGAAGACACAGTACTGACATGCTTTACAACATAACCAGAAAATAACCAGGGCAAAGCAGGAGGTAGTCACCGGGAAAGGTTGGCACTGGTGAATGGAGGCCAAGGCCCCATCTTTGATGAGGAAAGGAGGGACAAAAGGGCAGCACCCTACAAGCATGGTTGTTGAGGACAACAGTGTTAATAATCTTTCAGTGTCCTATGTACTGAACGATGTGTGGGTACTGAGCAGAATAGCATCTCTCTAATCAAGGGTCGGAAAAAGACAGAAGATAGAAGATACAGGAAGTCACAAAGGCTCATCCTTGATCAATACGTTTTTCAGGATAAGAAAATGTGACCATAAGTTTCACAGCATCAGTGGATTTAGTCAATATAGGTCGGGGAACAGTTACAAAAAAATGAGGATCAGAGGTTTCTCCCAGCAAAGAGTCAATGTGCTTGACACTATACAGTCTAAACAGAGCTTTGCAGTTTTCATTCATGTAGAGCGTGAAACATTCTATCCAAGGATTAGACATAAGAAAGGGTGAAGGCACAGTCAAGGCATGAAACTAAGAATAGATAGGCATGTGCAGTCAAAGATCAGAGAAAAAAAGCAGCAGAGATAAAGGGGAGAGCATAAATCAGGGGACAAAACACATCACCATTCTTTTCCAACACAGAACAAAGGAATGTGAGTTATCAGAATTAGATGGGTGTTGTGAGCTCACCCACCTGGCAATTTTATATAATAAATGGCTTCACAACTGTGGTGAGTAAGGTTGAAATAGGTCCACAGGTCAAAGAAATCACACAAAGCATTATAGGTAGTGGTTGACTCAAACATGTTAATTTTTGCACTTGTATTATTATTTATAACTTGATTCATTATATCTTTCAATTTTGGGGGTATATGCCTGGCAGCCAATAGAGCAGGAAGCGGAGTGGAGAAGCTCCTTCCCACTCAGATACAAAAGACTTTCAGAATGCGTTTTGACACATAATTTTCACATATCCAGGTAGTTAATCACACCAGGGATGAGATGCGGTGTCTTCTGGGGGGAATTGCTTTTTGCTCTTGTTTCTCTAAGTAGACACTGCATAGATATCCCCATACAAGCCTCTAAGATGGCCTACGTGCAGAGCCGCTAGGAGTCTCCATACTAAGGAGCCATCAAACTGAGCTGATGTCTCATGGGGTCCGAAGCATGTGCACTGAGACTTTTACTTTGAGCGGAAGGTGCTGGCTGTGAGAGGGGGCCACATTGCAGTTTCTAAAGCAGACTGGCAAGGACAAGCACAGAAGGAAAGGTTCGGCTGCTGCTCCCTGGACAGAGAGAAGTGAGCAAAAAGCAATGGAGGGATTCAAACGGCAAGAGAACTGGCTGACCCAGAGAGGGAGCTGCATGGGCTATAGAAACTGGTCACAACTGTCAAGATTGCATAGTCCTATGAAATGGATGGGGTAAGGCAACACATATTTACAGGGTAGGCTTAGTGTGCCCCTTCCCCCTACTCCATTCAAGCAGCACAATGTTTGGGACCAGGTGGTCAGCTAAGTGAGACTCATGTAGGACTCATAAGCGGACATGAGGAGACCAGGTTAAAAGCCAATATTTAAATTTGGAGGAGGTACAGCAGGCACTGGGGACTCAATATAGAGGCTTTGGGGGGACTGATTCTTGCACAGTAAGTCAATAGAGGTGGTTAGCAGAAATCAAGTCTTAGAATTACTGTTAATCCTGGGGCCGATGATCTCTGATCTGCACGGGAAAAGTCTGATGTTAACTTGCACCTCCGAATCATCACTGGGCATTAATCCTTATTAGCACTGCCTATAATGACTGTAGGGCCCCAGTAACTATTAGCCTCTCGCACTATCTGTACCACTCTCAGAAACTATATTGAACACCCCTTTTCAAGTGAAGGGATCCTTAGACGATCGAGAAAGCAGAGGATTGTGGTGGTGATGGAAATGGCAGACGTTTGTTCTTTAGACATGCTGCTAACACATTCACCCAAAATTATCCTGATGACAGTATTCTAAGAAAGTCTGTTTAGAGGCTTATAATTAAGCATAGCCTGAAAGAAGAGATGGCAGAGAACGCTGCAGTGGGGAGAACTTTGAAGCTACTGGAACACGAGCTGTGTCCAGCAGACTCACTAGAAGAAGAAATCTAAACTTCTGATATCACAGAAATGAGGCCATCTTTAATTCAGCGCCAACAGACCCTTCAAAGGCACTTAGTAAAGACCTTCCAGGATCAGTTCCAGGAGCTGAGATATGAGCTCACATATTCAATTTTTAGACATTCGCTCGGAAAGGCAAAAAGCAGAGGAAAGAGTACATCTACTGGAACAGTGAATTCAAGATCTCAGGAAGGGATCTGCCTGCAAATGCTTGCAACTTGTGGAGCTGCAGCTCATCACACAGAACTTGCACCTAGATTACCAGGATCTTGAAAATAGGCCTAGAAGAGAAAACATTTGCATCAAAAACCTAAAAGAGAGTCTTAAGAGGGTCAGAAAACCACCCATCTGAAATTGACAGTGCACAAAGAGCAGGTCTCGGGTATAACGCAGAAGACAGTGAATGAAGAGATTGTGTGGTAAAAATCACATTGTATAGAATGAAAAAGAAAACAAAAAAAAAGCCATGAAAGATAAACCCACTCTACTTTGGTAGATCCCAACTGCCACTTTCCAAAACATGGTGCAAAGCACTTTGGCAAGGATGAGTGAATATTCACTAATTACCAGAGATTAAATAGTCACCATATATTCTACAAGTGGCATTTCTGCTTCAGCCCTTAATTAAGCACTAAGCCCCAAGCTGGGGGAGGGGAATTACTGATTCAGGTAACGTCCTGGGACCAATTGTTAATGCATGCCCCAGGGCATTACCTGAAGTGGTAATGCCCCCCATCAAGGGGCTTATTGCTATTAGTATCCCGGCCCGTTAGTACAGGGTACTAAAAGTGTCTGTTTTTTTAATTGCGAAACAACTTCAGTGTTTAGCAACTGAAAAAAAGAAGAAGAAAAAAAGATGGCCGCCATGGAACGGTGTGAAGGGACTATACCTTGTCCCTTCTGCAGTTCCATGGCAGCCATTCAAAAAGGAAGAAAAAATAGTAAAGAAAGAAGGTGACGCCATGCAACAGGGTGATGGGACTGTACGTAGTCCCTTCTCCCTCTTCATGCTGACCATTCAAAAAGAAAAAAAAATAAACAAAAAGGGTAGCCGCCATGGAACGGTGTGAAGGGACTACATGTAGTGCCTTCTCCCTTTCCATGGCAGCCAGTCAGAAAAGGAACACGGATGCGAACGGTGTGACAGTGGTTTTGTCGGGCTGGTAACGACCCGGCGACAGCCAATCATATTGCTTGTTGCAAACTGATTGCACTTCGCTGGGTACTAATTTATCTTAAAGCACCACCCAAAAAATAATTAGTAATAAGGAAGGTCTGTCAATTTTGCATTTGAATAAACTCTTAGAAATAGGAACTCACAAAGATAGATCACCCAGAGGTTCTCCATCGTGGCTTTGGAAGAGGGTGGAGGAGGAGGTAACCAGGTACCCAGGACAAATGGTCACAGTACAATCGGTTCAAAATTATGTTGATTGGTATTTTTAATGTATCTTGTGCTTTTTAATGCATCTCCTCCGCTCATGAGTGGGAAGCCTAGGTATTAGACAACTGAGTAGGTGAATTGGGAAGAGTTATGCGTAGGTTGGGTTTAGAAATGCAAAATTAGGGCAAAGTGGAATATAGCACCATGCTGCATGGCTTGCTCTTTCAGATGTGAGATTCAAGCGCTGGGCTACGGATAGGGAAGCAGGCACAATTGGTGCACTGATGCACACACCAGTAAGTATTACATTGATGCGTCACCTGTTTTTTTCTGATGCATGGATTTCACTATTTTACTTATATGTATGATCATTTAAATAATTATTTCTTCAGTTGGGGTAGGAGAATAGAGGAGAGTAACTTTGATTTGACACAGTCACTAGCTACTATTAGCTCCACGTATGGCAAGGAAGGCATATTGTAGCTAGAATACAACTGTTTTATGAAGATAAATACTTGTCATGTATCACACTTTTCAAGCACACACTCCTCCGCTTCTATTGGGAAGATACTTACATGTAATATTAAGGGGTTGAATTTCCATCTAAAGCAGAAGGAAACCTGGCGTTATTAACTTGCAGAAAACCCTTATGCTTTTTGCCTTCAGGAAACCCATTTACTGAAACTGGATCGAATGAGATTCAAACATAGATCCTACCCATGCATGTTCTATGCCTTCGCTCAGACCAAAACGTGAGCAGTTCTTCACAGGGTTAAGGCATACTCCATAGATCCAGTTAGATCTTATAGCAGATAAAGGGGGAAGGTATATGATGTTGACCAGCTTATTGGGAGGTTCTCTTATTTCAATAGTTATCGTTTATTCGACAAACACATGACAGGAATATTTTACTAAAGGGATTTTCAATAAGATCCCTTGCTTTGCCGAGGGAGAGATATGCCTTATGGGTGATTTTAATATGGTCTGGGCCCCTTCAGGGACAGATCACAAGGCTCACAGTTCCACTACAACACTGTCTTGAGGGGTGTAAATAAATAAATTGAAGAAGTTGGGGTAGTGGATACATAGGGAGAGATACATGGGCACAAAGTAGATTATACCTTTTCTTATATATCCATTTTACCTACTCTGGGATTGATTGGATTTATATCAGTGCTGTGCTCCTGGGTAGTGTCGCCAACTCTCAAAT
Source organism: Ambystoma mexicanum (assembly GCF_040938575.1). Taxonomy (NCBI): domain Eukaryota; kingdom Metazoa; phylum Chordata; class Amphibia; order Caudata; family Ambystomatidae; genus Ambystoma; species Ambystoma mexicanum. Next base: position 337,840,535 of record NC_090931.1, on the reverse strand, counting down.
TGATCCAATTACTATCCCGCATCCTAGACTGGTTCAACTAACTATCAACCTTTTCATTATCCCAGGAACTGGGGTGTCGTTTAGCATTTCCAGCTGAACTACCAACTAAAATAGATTAATTATTTTAATTCATTTTTCTACGGACACCAGTTAAGCAGATAAATAAATGAAAAGCGAGATTTTGGATATGTCTACATAAAGGAAAAGGTGTGATAGATTAACTGAATTATCTCTCTAAAGAATTCAATGACTCTGATTCTAGATATAGGTCTTACACAAATTGAAGGTTACTGTGATCTCTCTGGGCAATTAGAGGCCAATTTGATTGTTATACTCTAGAGAGGGGGCGAGAGCCCCATGTATACGAGGCAAACGTTTTACAGTAAATCCAATCTAGCAAAATAATGTGTGAGTGTCCAAGCTAAGAGGATTGAGACAAGCTCACTACACTAACTGTACTGAACACTCAATGAGGAATATTCTCACAGAGGATACAGCCATTTGCCAATAATTAGTCTACTTTTATAATTTACCCTTCACCAGACCAATACACCAATGTATTATAGCTAAATAACTTGAAGGGAGAGGAGCTCATGGAATTGACAATATTACAAAAAAGAACAGCTGCACTCTCCAAACAAAAGGTATTGGTGGCCATTTAAAAACTAAAGATTAATAAGGACCCAGGCTGAAATGGCTATGCCAGTTTTGTTTACAAAATATTTGCTTCCCAACTGGCTCAAATGTTGTCTCACTTGTGTGACGAATCCCAGGGTTTGTCACTACTCCCATGGGGGGAGCCCCTTCCCTTGAGGCCAGGGAGGTCAGGGTGCTAGTCCCCCTGGGGGGGGGGTGGTACTCAGTAGGTGGATCTCTTGGGGAGGAAAGCCCTCCATGGGACCAGTGACAATAGACTTGGGAGAACATGGTATTCACTAGCCAATTTATCTCAGTGCACTCCTCTTATTCCTTAAAATTTGATAAAGTATAAATTTAGTAGTGGGGTGCCGGGGAGAAAAACAACCCTGACACTAGGTTGTATAAACTATACTATAGACAACAGATAACCACACACTTGTGGATTTCTCCCGTCCCCTGCACACCCATAAATATTGTGAACACAACCAATTAGTGAAGGATTCCTATATGTTCAATTCTGTAATTCAAAAATAACACTTTGCTAATAACTCTTGTCTTATAAAAATTCTTTACTCAAAGAAATGTATATATACACACTTATTCATTTATGTTAGACCATACATAATACCAAACTGTTGAATTTCAAATTTTACTTTGTTGATCATTTCACAATTCGAAATAGACAATATACAGTATGACGTTTGATTATTCAATAATAACCCATCTGGGCAATATTTTCTAGAATAACAATCTGTTAACTTGTGTCTCTACGCGTTTCGGGGTTTGATGCTCCCCTTCTTCAGGAGTTGTCTATTTTCTTCAAAGGTCTTGTAGTTCCATCTATAATAAACAATTTAGATTTTTAGGTTTTAAATTCCATTATTCTTTTGTTTTTCACTGTCACTGTCACTTTAATTATGATCTCATAATTAACTAGGTGATTTTGACTAATTCAGTACGGTTTCTCACTCATTATCAGAATTGCCTGTTCAACTTAATGCCAACAATACCAGATAAATAAGAATAGTTCAATCCTTTTACACTAATCCAGTTAAAAATATATACCCAGATGGGGTGTCCAGATTTTAGCATGTTAACTTCTTTAGTTAGATCCATTAAAATATTCACCTGTGTGATACTTCCAATGGTGTCTCCCACTTCTGTTTGGAATCTCACCACTGCTTGTGCAGTAAACTGCCCTTGGTGATGCAATTAGGTCCCTCCTAGTGCCAATGATGCCCTTTTGATTATCTCAATGTGTAGACCGTTCTGTGAATAAAAGTTCACAATTTGTGGTAAACTGTCTCCCCAGTTATTGTATTACAGAAATTGTAGAGACTTTATTGCTTACCTATCTACTTGGTTGTTGATGAATTAATGTTGGCTGAATATTGCCCTTCGTGATCACTATTCGGAATTTGGTTAATCTGAAAACTCTCCTTTAGTTCTAAGGGAAAAAAATCCTTTATCACTATATTGTCCTCTTAAAAATGGGGGGGTTGAACTTAAGGTCAATGTCATCATACATGTAAAACTCTATTTTCTATCTCCAGCATTTACCTTGTCAGACAGAAGTCTCTGTATCTCTCACTCCCAAGCGCCAAATTCTGCAGCCTCGCGTGCGAACGGCCGCAAAATGGCCGCCGTTCTATTTATTTACGTTCTATGTGTGACGTCATCACGTGATAACTAAAGAAGTTAACATGCTAAAATCTGGACACCCCATCTGGGTATATATTTTTAACTGGATTAGTGTAAAAGGATTGAACTATTCTTATTTATCTGGTATTGTTGCATTAAGTTGAACAGGCAATTCTGATAATGAGTGAGAAACCGTACTGAATTAGTCAAAATCACCTAGTTAATTATGAGATCATAATTAAAGTGACAGTGACAGTGAAAAACAAAAGAATAATGGAATTTAAAACCTATAAATCTAAATTGTTTATTATAGATGGAACTACAAGACCTTTGAAGAAAATAGACAACTCCTGAAGAAGGGGAGCATCAAACCCCGAAACGCATAGAGACACAAGTTAACGGATTGTTATTCTAGAAAATATTGCCCAGATGGGTTATTATTGAATAATCAAACGTCATACTGTATATTGTCTATTTCGAATTGTGAAATGATCAACAAAGTAAAATTTGAAATTCAATAGTTTGGTATTATGTATGGTCTAACATAAATGAATAAGTGTGTATATATACATTTCTTTGAGTAAATAATTTTTATAAGACAAGAGTTATTAGCAAAGTGTTATTTTTGAATTACAGAATTGAACATATAGGAATCATTCACTAATTGGTTGTGTTCACAATATTTTTGGGTGTGCAGGGGACGGGAGAAATCCACAAGTGTGTGGTTATCTGTTGTCTATAGAACATGGTATTCACCCCCTCAATTTATGTCCCCTCTTTCCTCTCACCCCACTCAGTTCCCTGTGGCCCCCACACCTCTATGTATTTCTGTAGAGGATTTCATTCATTAATATCATACTGGGTCAAGAAAGAGTGAGACTTACCTAAGTGAAATACAAACCATCAGTGGTCTGAAGAAAATCAGGCAACTAGGCAAAAATCCACCGGGAAGCCAATATACACTGTACAGTCTATCAGAAGCAGCCCCGGCAATAAAAAGCAAGGAAGGACTGTGTACCTTGTCAAGCCAGACCTGGAGGAGCAAAGAACCACACACTGGTTCATTGGCGAGAGACACAAGGAGAAAGAAACGAGACGCTGTCTAAGATGGACTAGTGGCTCCAGTGGCTCCATGGTACAGGAGCTGGTCCAGTGACGGGGTAAAAGGAAACCTGACCGGCGAAGCTAAAGGAAGAAGAAGGAGCACAGCCGAGGATGCGAGAGAGAGCTGTAAGGGGTCAGTAGTAAGATTTGAAAACAGTGGCATCTTAAGTTTTGGTTATAAACTTTTATTGTCAAAATAATAAGTGGGTTTGGGGAAATCCTAGCCATCCCTAACTTTATGAGGGGTTTCCCATCCTCAACAAAACTAAAGAACGTCTGTGTCAGGATGTTACACAAACAAAGAGTCTTCAGTCCTGTGTCTAACTGACCCTTAATTCTAAACTCAATGCAGGTGAAATTGGGGATTTCTTTGAGCTTTAAACGAATAGCTTAATCTTGAAGTTCCAAACATAAGGTTCAAAGGTGTACAAACAGAAAGACAACCAAGTTCTGTGGACATCGCAGCTGATAAACAACCGTTCTCCCCTTCGCGCTGTTAGTAACCTGGAGTGCGAAAACAAACACCAGCTGCCAATCACTAACTCATCTAATCAGCATTGTCCCTGCAATAGTAAACACGTGTTTACTATTGCAGTAAACACAAAACTAAGGAATGTCTGTGTCAGGTTTTTAAAGAAACAAAGAGTCTTCGGTCCTGTGTCCAAAAACCTAAACTGACCCTTACATTCTAAACTAAATACAAGGTGAAATTGGGGAATTTATTGAAGCTATAAACGTATAGCGTATCCTTGAAGTTCCAAACATACAATTCTAAAGTGCACAAACGGAAAGAGAACAAGGGTCTACCAGGAAAGGGGCTTCCCTTGCCCTAGATTTCTTCTAGTGATCTAAATAATGTTTTCTGACAGTTCTCACATAGTTCTCTTCAATCCTTAATGGGGCACGTGTCTTCCCTTATCTGATACACACTTTCTCATATAGGGGTGCTGACCCCTTGAGCTTTCTCAATCCTTCTTCCTTTCCCTGTTATACTCTCCTGCGAGGGTATTTTAATTTTTTTTATTTATAAACATTTGTAGAGCGTGCAACAACCCGTAGGCATCGGGGCGCTTGTTACAGTGGGTGAGCATAGCTTAGTTACATAAAAGAAACAAACAGTCATGCATATTTATGTACAATTTGTATAGAGCAGTTTGTGAGGCATGAAAATAGGGAAGCAAGGGGGGGTGAGTATGAAGCGGTTAGTTAAAGAGAGCAGTTTTGAGGTTTTTTCAAAAGGCAAGGAGAGAGGTTTCCGCTCTGAGAGCAGTGGGGAGCGCATTCCAGAGCTTTGGGGAGAGATAAGGGAAGCCTATCCCTCCTGCCTTCGCCCTGTTGATGCACGGTACGGTGAGTTGGTTGGAGTAGCATGTTCTAGTAGGCCTGGTTGAGAGCGATCTGGAAAGTGTGTCTGAAAGGTAGGATGGTGCTGTATAGTTAATGCATTTGTGTGTGGTCGTGAGAATTTTTTATGTGATGCGGTCTTTGACTGGAAGCCAGTGAACAGTCTTTCTTGCTTGTGTGATGTGGTCTCTTTTAGGGATACTTAAGGCTGCTCTGAGTGAATTATTTTGGGTGATCTGGAGTCTGTTTATGGTTTTTTTGGAGGTGCCTGCTAGGAGCGCATTGCAGTAATCAGGCTTGGCCCCTATGGTGGCTCTGGCAATAAAGAGACAGTTGTCCTTAGTAAGGAAAGGTTTATGGTGTTAATTAGTTTGGTACTTAAGGCGGAGACAGAGACAATAGCGCTGACTTGTTTGTTCATAGACAGTGTGGCATCAATGTGGACCCATAAGGTTTTAACAGAGGATAGGACTGGGATGACTCTGTTGTCAATGTGGAAGTTGGAGTAGCAAGAGTCTAGATTACCTAGAGTGGACTTTTGGCCAAGAATGAGAATCTCGGTCTTATCCCCATTGAGGCAAAGGCCATTTGTGGCCTTCCAGGCTTGGGTGGTGGAGTAGATTTGCTGTAGGGCTGTAGCGTCTTGGTGATAAATTCCTGTCAGCGGAAGGAGCACCTGGGTATCATCAGCATAGTTTGTATATGTGATCCCAAGTGCATCGAGTTTATCAAAAAGGGTCTTTGTGAAGAGATTTTATAGCGTTGGGGCAGTACAAGATCCCTGTGGGACACCACAGCGAATGATAGTGGGTGCTGCATTTGCTATGTCTGAGAAGACTTTCATGGCTCTGCCTTCTAAGAAGGAGGTGATCCAGGAAGCTTCTAGGTTGGAGAAGTGCGCAGCATGCGTAAGATGTGTGGTGAGAGGTTTGTGATCCACCAGATGGAATGCCACTGAGAGGTCTAGGAGGAGGAGGGCAGGCTTACCCTTGTCCAGGATATGGGTGATTTGATTTTTTAAGTCTAACAGGGCGGTTTCAGTTCCGTGCCCTTTGTGGAATATAGCCTGTCTTTTTCCTAGGATTGAGTTGGTTTCAAGGTAAAGTTGTATTTGACTGTGGGCAGCCTTATCTTATATTTTAAGAAGAAATGGGACGGTCGTTATGGTCCAGTAGTTATTAGGTTGTAAGGGGTCTAGTGTTGTTTTTTTTTAAAAGGGTACACACACAGGCCTCTTTAAGGCTGTCAGGGACTATGCCTGATTTAAATGAGGCATTGATGAAGGCGGTCAAGAGTGGAGCAAGTGGCTCAACACACTCCTTGATGATCTTAGGTGGGCACACATCGCCCTTACATTGCGATGGTTTAAGATGTTTGAGGATGTCTTTGACTTCTGTTTCTGAGATTTCTTTAAATGAGAATTTGGGGAAGTTGATAGTTTTGAGGATGGGCAGGGTCTGAATAGGTTGGTTCTGCTTTAGTTGGGCTTTATACTGGTCTAGAATTTTTTTTTGTAGAAGGTCTATTTTTTTTAGCATAGCAGCTTGTATGCTAGAGTATTGTATCTTGTTCCTGATAAACGAGGATGACCCTTCCATTTGTATCCTTGTTACCACTGGTTTACTTGCCTGCCAGGGTGTCGTCACTTTCTTGCTTGGGTGTGATTCCCAGACTCACTGGTTGCCTGATTCACTGACCTGCCAGGGCTTCTCCGCTCTTTGCTTCAATTTCTCTTTTATCCAGCTTACAACAATGTTCCAATATCAGGTCAGTGACCCTTTCGTACTTACATCGCCATTGTCTAGGCTTTTGCCTTTACCACTGTTTGTACTTGCAATAATTGCACTGTCTTCTGTCAGGTTCTTTCTTTCAACAATGTTTGTGTCAGAAATACTTCCACACCCTTTACTTAGGCTCTTTCTCTTAACAGGCTTTGCATCAGTAATACTTGGACTGCCTTTACTTAGGCTTGTTCTCTCAACAATGTTCCCATTGGTAATAACTGCACTGCCTTCACTTAGGCTTGTTCCTTTAACAATGTTTGTATCAGTAATATTCCCTCTTCCGTTACTTAGGCTCATTCCTTCAACAATGTTTGTAGCAGTAATATTCACTCTGCCTTTACGTAGGCACGTTCCTTCAACAATGTTCATATCAGTAATATTCACTCTGCCTTTACTTCGGCTCGATCCTTCAACAATGTTCATATCCGTAATTTGGGCTTTCTAGTGTAGTACGCGTTACACAGCCTTCACTTAGACGCTCCCCGGTAACCTGCTAACTCTCTCTGGGCTTAGCAGTCGTGGATGCTGTCTCCAGCATTTCTTGTCTTTCCCCAGCATATGCACTCCTGGTCCATTGACTGATCTTGTGTCTGGCGAGTTGTCTGCTTCCCGCTTCACCTTCCTCAGACTTTGGCAGCTCTGGCTGCCCGTTGTCAAAAAGTGAGGAACTTCTCCCGGTCTGGCTCCTCTTCACACCGTGTCTGTTGGCGTCTGCACTGCGCTCTGCAGCCTGCTTGCCTTTGGAGTCCTTCACAGTGTCAGCACAAGTCAGGTGCCTCTCCAGTTTCTGCCTCTCTCGTTCTGCTGAATTCGGTTCACCTGTGTTGATTTAAAATGTCCCGGTCTTTCTCTGCAATCTACAATGACTAGAACACAGCATGGGTTTACTGTGTCCAGTCATTCTCATTTCTCCATCTCTCTTCCTCGTCTCAGTACCCAAAGGGGCTGGGGGATGAGGATTTGGGCTAGAAAAACCTGGAAATCAGTATCTATATTACAATAGGCCATGTATGAATGTTGCAAAGGTGCATGGTTGTCACTGAAAGGTATAGCTGAAGGGTTATCTTGACTTAGTCTCTTTCTGTCTCCCTGGAGCCTGTCCTGTCCCATGTGGTCCTCCCACAGATAGCCAACCCTAGGGTCAGAGTCAGGCAGCTTCTTCCTGCCCCTAGCCACATAAGAGAGGCTTCCTTCCAGGGAATCAGTGACGAAGTTGTCAGAATCATCACAGAGCCTACCATTGCGGACCCGCCAAGAACAGGACACCGAAGGCCGAAGCAGTGGAGAGGCCCCGCTATGCTCCCAGGACAGACTGGAGACCACAACAACATTTCCCTAAGGTAGGGAAAGGGTTGGGCCGGCTGGTTACCTAGGTGCAATGCAAACCATCACTGACACAAAGAAGATCAGACAAGGCGGCAAGAGCCCACCGCGGAACCAACATATGTGGTACATTCTATCAGTAGCAGCCCTGGTGATAAAAAAGGACTGAGTATCTTGTCAAATCAGCCGTAGCGAAGCGAGGAACCACACGCCAGTTCCATGGCAAGAGACCCGAGAAGAAAGGAACAAGACGCTGTCGAGGACGGAAGAGTGTCTCCAGTGGCTTGATGGAACAGGAGCCTGTCCGGTGATGGAGAAAGAGGAAATATGACTGGCGAAGCCAAACACAAGAAGCCACACAGCCAAGGACGTGAGAGAGAGCCTACCATTGCGGAGCCGTCGAGAGAGCAGGACGCTGAACACTGAAGAATTGGAGAGGCCCTGCTACGCTCCCAGGACATAATGGAGACCGCAAACAATATTTCCCGAAGGTAGGGAAAGGGTCGGGCCGGCTGGTGGGACAGAGGGGGCCAAATAGATTAAAGAGATTCTTACCAAATCCCGGGAGGCAAAAAGGGACAGCAAAAGAAATCTAATTAATTGTATCCTATGTAGAGCAGTACCTTGCCAGGAGAATACACAAGGTCTGTTCAATTGGTCATTGAATGATGCAGGGGCAGAGGGCCCACAAAAACAGCACACCGGGGTTTGGGGCCTATATAAAGTCGGGGAAGCCCTGCCAGAACAACGTACCAGGGTCTGGGACCCACATGAAGTCATCCGAGTCCTACAAAAGGAACATACAGTGGCCAAGGGCCCACGCAAAGCCGACAGAGCGCAGAGTGAAGGGGCTGAGGCCCAGAACAAGTCAGGTAGTGTAACGCTCACCTGATTCCCGTAGAGGCGCCGGTCTTGACTGGGCGTATACCGTATCTTCAAAGGTGATGTGTAACACACGGCTGGCTCTTTGGGCTGGACCTCTGTGCACTGTATGTCTGACTCGAAGGGTAAGATGTCTGCAGATAGAAAATATGGGATTAAGGAACTGGGTTATTGAATGTCTCTCTCTTCTTCCCTTTCTCTTCTCCTGTAGAACCCCAAAGGTTAACGCTCTCACCTTAGGTAAGTGAACGCTGTGCTCTCCATCTGCCTCGGGGCAGGGTGCTGTAACCAGTTTCTTCACTGGATAAGGGGAGCAGGCCTCTTGACTTCAGAGGACTGCTGTCCGTCGTTTACTGCACGAACGGTAAGTTTCGAGTAATTCTAATGTCTTTAAAGTCTTTAGTAATGATGTCTCTTGTTTTGCAGGGTTCCGGCGATGGCGGATGACGGGCTGAAGTGAGTTGAAGATGGAGCCCGTGTGATGAATAGAAGCGCCTGGAAGCACGTAAGTAAGCGCTTGTTGCCTGCTTCACGATGCGCTCTAACTGTCTTTTTATTTTGCAGGTACAAGTTCGGAGCGGCTGCAGGGTGCCGGAATACCCACTGGGTTAGATGTGGAAAGGAGTAATGGCACGTGAGTATTAAAGTTCCCCATTGTCTTTAAACGCACCTTGTTTTGACTTTCAGATGCGGGATGCAGCGCCGAAGGCCTCCGGAGCGTGCGAAGAGTTGGTAAGCTTTTGTCTTTCAGATGCCGGAATGCAGTGTGAAGACCTCCGGAGCGCACGAAGAGTAGGTAAGCCTTTGTCTTTCAGATGCCGGAATGCAGCGCGAGGCGTTGGTGACAGCCGATGGACCAGGTAAGTGAAGAGCTGTCACTGAAGACCGTAATGCTAACCTGTTCTTTCTTGTCTTTATAGGTATTGCTGAAGACTGGATTCAGGATGGTAAGCCTTTTTCCTTAGGCCCAGGATCAGATGCAGAAGACACGATGAGCGTTCTGCTGCAGAGGATGCAGAATAACGCAAAGCAAGATTCATCCATCGGGTGTGGTTTAAATAGCCTCCTGTAGTGCTTAGGTGTCTCCTTCCACAGCCACGCCTAGGTAAGAAAAGAGTTCCTGCTTTCCAGAAGACTTCCAGTGTTCTGAATCTAGGGAGTGGCTCCTGCCCCACCCAACAGGAAAAGTAGTTCCAAACAGAAGAGGATCAGAGGCTCAACTGGCAGGCAAGTAAGCAGCATGGTCTGCTGCAGGTAAGTCCACCCAAGCATTATGAGCCCGGCGCTTCCAGCGCTGGGACTGGGCATATTTATGAGCCTGGTGCCACTGGCGCCAGGACTGGGTCCAAAAGGTCCCAATAGGGACTGGTTGGCACTCGGAACCTGGGTTATGGATCTGCTTCCAAGGGAGTTGGGAAAACCCTGACCTTTTGGAAGCAGAGATCATGACAGTACCCCCCCTCAAGGCCCCTCCCAAACCGGGCTTCTCCGGGGGTTTTGGCTTGTCAGGAAATGTTCGGTGAAATCTTTTGATTAGGCGAGGAGCGTGGACATATTCAGCAGGTTCCCAGGATCTCTCTTGGGGGCCGTAGCCTTTCCAGTCAATTAGGTAAAATAGTTTAGATTTGGAGATCTTGGAGTCCAGAATGCTTTTGACTTCAAACTCGAGTTCTCCATCAACTAGGATAGGTTTTGGAGATTTAGTTAGTCGGGTTTGAGGTTGCACGGGTTTTAATAGAGAGACGTGGAAGACCGGATGTATCTTCATGTGCGGGGGCAAGTCCAACTTGACCGCTACTGGGTTTACTATGGTAGTGATGGAATAGGGACCAAGGTATCTTGGGTTGAATGTGCGTGGCCCTTTTAGAGGTAGATATTTGGTGGATAACCAGACTTGATCCCCTACTTGATATTGAGGGGCTTCCTTCCGATGTTGATCTGCTCCTTTCTTGTATTGTTCTTTAGCCCTTTGAAGGTGAGAAACAGCTTCCTTAAAGGCTTGGGTGATTGTAGAATGCAGGTAGTCTACTGCTGGTGTTTCAAGATCTTGGAGGGGATCCAACTCCGAGGTTCGAGGGTGACTGCCGTACAAAAGAAAAAACGGGGTTTTCCCAGTTCCCGAATGGACTGAGTTATTGTAGGCATATTCGGCTATCCAAAGGATGTCTTTCCAAGTTTTTTCAGTTTGTTGCAGCATGCAGCGTAAATACTGTTCCAGAGTTTGATTGGTCCTCTCGGTTTGTCCGTCGGTCTGAGGGTGGTGACTGGTCGATAGTCTCACATCAATTTGAGCTGACCGACAGCAACTTCGCCAAAAATGAGAAATAAATTGACTACCTCGATCCGAAATTAGAACCGAAGGAAAACCGTGCAGTCGGACGATGTTTTCGAGAAATTCTCGGGCCAGAGTTGCTGCTGTTGGCAAGCCTTTGAGCGGAATGAAATGCGCCATCTTGGAGAATAAGTCCACGATTACTAGAATCGTATTGTATCCGGAGCATGGAGGTAGATCGGTGATGAAGTCCATAGAAAGCGTATGCCAAGGGCGAGGTGGGATGTCAATAGGGTGTAAGAGGCCTGCTGGTCTTTCCTTTTGACTCTTGTTTTGGGCGCAGACATTATAAAGTCTCTGATATCTTTTTTCCAAGACGGCCACCAGAAGTAGCGCTTGATCTTTTCTGAGGTCTTGGCCATACCGGGATGTCCTTCCATTAAAGAATCGTGATAACAAGAGATTACTTTTTTCTGTAAATCTGTGCTGGGTAGGTATAATCGTTCTTGGAAATACAATAAGTTGTCCTTTACTGCAAAGTCCTTTCCCTGCAGATGCCAATTCTGTATGTCTGCTGGAGTTACAAGTTGCCTGGCATTATCCTTAACTTCCTCTATGGATTCTGTGGCGATTACACCCAGAATTCTTTGTTCGGGAATGATTGGTACAGGTTTAGGGTTGATCAAGTGTTCTTCCACTCCCATCCGAGAAAGGGCATCAGCTTTACCGTTCTTTGTACCAGGTCGATAGGTAATTATGAAGTCAAACTCGGCAAAGAATAATGCCCAACGGAGTTGTCTAGAGGATTGGGCTTTTGCGGTTTTCAAATATTGCAGGTTTCGGTGATCCGTAATCACAGTAACGGTGTGTCGGGCCCCCAGCAGATAATGCCGCCAAGCCTTAAAGGCAGACTTGATAGCCAGAAGTTCCTTGTCAGTAATCGTGTAATTGATTTCAGGAGGCGAGAATTTGCGGGACCAAAATGCCACGGGATGCAACTGATTGGTTACCGGGTCCTTTTGTGATAGAACTGCCCCCATGGCAAGGCTTGAAGCATCAGTTTCCACGATGTAGGGGAGTTCGGGGCGAGGGTGTTTTAAGATTGGTGCAGAGATAAATTTAGTCTTCAAATCCTGGAAAGCTTGTTCCGCCTCGGTAGACCATTCAAAACGTTTGTTTTTCTTTAACAAGGCAGTGATGGGCTGGACTATTCGAGGGAATTCGGGGATAAACCTGCGGTAAAAGTTAGCGAAGCCTAACATGCTTTGCACACCTTTTACGGAGGATGGTGATGGCCATTTGAGAACTGCATCGACCTTCTTTGAATCCATACGCACTCCGCCAGGTGATAATATGAATCCCAAGAATTCAACTTCAGTCACGTTGAAAACACATTTTTCCAACTTAGCGAAAAGTTTGTGTTGACGCAATCTTTCGAGGACCATTTTCACGTGTTTCCGATGTTCAGATTCCGATGAAGAATAAACGAGGATGTCGTCAATGTAAACAACAACACACACATCTATGAGCTCTCTGAGGACATCGTTCATAAAATATTGAAAGGCGGCCGGGGCATTGCAAAGTCCGAAGGGCATGACCTGATATTCAAATAGCCCATACTTGGTGCGGAAGGCCGTCTTCCATTCATCGCCCTCTTTTACTCGTACCAAGTGGTAAGCTGCTCTAAGATCCAGCTTTGTATATATGCATGCTTTTCTGACTTGGTCCAGGAGTTCAGGGATCAAAGGTAACGGATATCTATTCATAACGGTGATCTGGTTCAGGGAGCGATAATCTATACAAGTTCTAAGGTCTCCTTCCTTTTTTGGAACGAAGAACAAAGCTGAAGAAGCAGGGGACTTGGAAGGACGAATAAACCCATTTGCCAGGTATTGATCCAGGTATTGTCGAAGGTGAAGGTTCTCAGGCTCGGTGAGGGCATAAATTCTACTACAAGGAGGAGTAGATCCAGGTATCAGGTCTATCTGGCAGTCATAAGACCTATGAGGAGGTAGAGAGTTAGCCTGATCCTTCCGGAAAACATCTTGGTATTCTAGGTATTCGGGAGGTAACTGGGGAGTCTCTGAAGAAATTGCTGCCAGTGCAACACCAGGTGGAGGGTGACAAGTAGAGACACATTCTGGAAACTGGACCGTTCTTGCTCGCCAATCGATCAGAGGATTGTGTTTCTCTAACCAAGGTATTCCTAGAATAATCTGAAACTGAGGGGCCTTGATCACATCGAACACGATCTTCTCATGGTGTCCATCTTGACTTACTAGCGTCACCTCTTGAGTGGTATGCGTTACTGGCCAGGAGGCTATCTCCGTACCATCCACCGTAGTAATGACGTCCTTTACAGCCTTGGGACAAAGAGTTAGATTCATCCTCAAAACCATTTCATGATCCACATAATTGCCGATGGCACCGCTGTCGACGTAAGCTTCAATTGCATGTAATCGATCCGGATTATCAGGGCTAATGAGGACCATAGGTATCACGAAATGCGAGGTCACGGAACTGGTTTTCACGCTCGGCAAGAGGACCTCTATTCTTGTCGGGCGAGGTCGTTTCCCTGCTCAGAGTTTGTAACTTTGGTAACTGCAGCTCCTACTGCCTTCTTGGCAGGTTTCACCGGACAGTCTCGAAGAAAGTGCCCTGAGTTTCCGCAATAGAGGCATAATTGCAACTGTTTCCTCCTTTCCCGCTCCTTTTGTGTTAGAGGACCTTTCAGACCCCCTATTTGCATGGGTTCCCCGGAGTCTACTCCTTTGGAAGGAGTTGGCGGTTTGGAAAATACTCGAGCATCAAACTTGGAACGATCGGCCTTCCTGTTCTGCAGTCTGTGATCTATTTGAACGACTAAGTCTATATAGTCCGAACAATCTTGTGGGGGATTCACTACTTGGGCTAACACATCTTTGAGCTCTCCACGTAGACCTCTATAAAACAGCGTAATCCTTTTGTCCTCAAGCCATTGAGTTTCCACTATCAGTCTGTTGAAAGACGCAATATAAGCCAAAAGGTCTTGATTACCTTGTCGCAACGAAAGAAGCTCATTGTCCAAGGCCTGCCCCTGTGAATGTCTTGCGAACAGTTTTTCCATACTGAGCTGAAAAGCTTGAAAATCATGGAGGACCGGATCATCTTGATTTACTAGAGGGATCGACCAGTCTGCCGCATTGCCACTAAGGTACGAAAGCACGAAAGCTACTTTAGCTTGATCAGTTGGAAAGGCTGCTGGCCGGCATAAGAAATGCAACCGGCACTGATTGATAAATACTGCAAACCTCTTTGGGTCACCAGAAAATCGTTCGGGCGGAGCCAGAGGTACATTCCCAGGTAGGTTGATCTGCACTGGATTCATAGAGGATGTAGAAGGAAGATTTCCCCCAGATGCGGGTAACGGGGTCTGTCCGGCTTGTGACTGTAGCAATTGTCTAGCGAGATCATCTGTTCGCTCCTTGGAAATAATCAGTTCCCTTCTTAGAGCGTTCGTTTCCTGACGGGCTGCATGCACTTCTGCCCTTAGTTCCCCAAGTAACTGGGCTAGCTGGTCGGTATCCAAGGTTTCCATAGCGCCTGGACGGGAGTTTTGTGGTAGGCTTTGCGTTCTGGAACGCTCACCTGATTCCCGTAGAGGCGCCGGTCTTGACTGGGTGTATACCCTATCTTCAAAGGTGATGTGTAACACACGGCTGGCTCTTTGGGCTGGACCTCTGTGCACTGTATGTCTGACTCGAAGGGTAAGATGTCTGCAGATAGAAAATATGGGATTAAGGAACTGGGTTATTGAATGTCTCTCTCTTCTTCCCTTTCTCTTCTCCTGTAGAACCCCAAAGGTTAACGCTCTCACCTTAGGTAAGTGAACGCTGTGCTCTCCATCTGCCTCGGGGCAGGGTGCTGTAACCAGTTTCTTCACTGGATAAGGGGAGCAGGCCTCTTGACTTCAGAGGACTGCTGTCCGTCGTTTACTGCACGAACGGTAAGTTTCGAGTAATTCTAATGTCTTTAAAGTCTTTAGTAATGATGTCTCTTGTTTTGCAGGGTTCCGGCGATGGCGGATGACGGGCTGAAGTGAGTTGAAGATGGAGCCCGTGTGATGAATAGAAGCGCATGGAAGCACGTAAGTAAGCGCTTGTTGCCTGCTTCACGATGCGCTCTAACTGTCTTTTTATTTTGCAGGTACAAGTTCGGAGCGGCTGCAGGGTGCCGGAATACCCACTGGGTTAGATGTGGAAAGGAGTAATGGCACGTGAGTATTAAAGTTCCCCAATGTCTTTAAACGCACCTTGTTTTGTCTTTCAGATGCGGGATGCAGCGCCGAAGGCCTCCGGAGCGTGCGAAGAGTTGGTAAGCTTTTGTCTTTCAGATGCCGGAATGCAGTGTGAAGACCTCCGGAGCGCACGAAGAGTAGGTAAGCCTTTGTCTTTCAGATGCCGGAATGCAGCGCGAGGCGTTGGTGACAGCCGATGGACCAGGTAAGTGAAGAGCTGTCACTGAAGACCGTAATGCTAACCTGTTCTTTCTTGTCTTTATAGGTGTTGCTGAAGACTGGATTCAGGATGGTAAGCCTTTTTCCTTAGGCCCAGGATCAGATGCAGAAGACACGATGAGCGTTCTGCTGCAGAGGATGCAGAATAACGCAAAGCAAGATTCATCCATCGGGTGTGGTTTAAATAGCCTCCTGTAGTGCTTAGGTGTCTTCTTCCACAGCCACGCCTAGGTAAGAAAAGAGTTCCTGCTTTCCAGAAGAGTTCCAGTCTTCTGAATCTAGGGAGTGGCTCCTGCCCCACCCAACAGGAAAAGTAGTTCCAAACAGAAGAGGATCAGAGGCTCAACTGGCAGGCAAGTAAGCAGCATGGTCTGCTGCAGGTAAGTCCACCCAAGCATTATGAGCCTGGCGCTTCCAGCGCTGGGACTGGGCATATTTATGAGCCTGGTGCCACTGGCGCCAGGACTGGGTCCAAAAGGTCCCAATTGGGACTGGTTGGCACTCGGAACCTGGGTTATGGATCTGCTTCCAAGGGAGTTGGGAAAACCCTGACCTTTTGGAAGCAGAGATCATGACAGGTAGATCCTGAGACAATATAAAGAGGTCTGGGACCCACACAAAAGAGAAACCTGTTAAAGAGCAAGTCAGGGAGATCCTGAGAAAGCCCAGAGAGATCTGGGACCCAAGTAAAAGTAAAACAGAAAGAGAGGTTCAAGAAGCTAAAAAAAAGGGGTCGAGGACGCATTGCCAAAAGAAGAGACATGTTCTAAGATCTACAGTCAAGTCTGGCAGGATAGTGAACCAGACATGACAGTACATTTGTGAGCTGGGGAAGAGACTCCTCAGTGATATTTGGGAAGTGTGTTTTGTGATAAGAATATCTACAGTGAAGTCTGGCAGGATAGTGAACCCGACTTGATGCAAAATTTTGTGAGCTGGGAACAGGGGAAGAGATTTCACCCTGTTACTTGGGAGCTATCTTTTTTTATTTAAGATCAAGAACTTTTATGTTAAAGAACCACTTAATGTGTTTTGTCATCAAGAACTGTACATTTGAAATCTGTATCCAGAATGAGAGAAACCTCCTTCTCGATCAAGAAGACGTCTAGTTTTTTCCTTAGAGTAAAGTGTAAGGGATGGAAATAGGTTTGTACACAAGATGGTGGACATTTTACTTTACTAGACATCCTGACAAAGTCCTTAGTATTTTTGCTGACTTTGGGCAACCCCTCTTAGTCATAGGGACAGGTAGGGTTTTTCTTTATCAATAAAAGCTTTTGCCAAGAACCATGCCACCACTGTGCCAGACTCATAGTTCTGCACCCTTAAACTTGTTTAATACCTTTGCGGAAACAGGTTTGATCACCCAGTCTTTATTGGATTTCAAGTTCAACCTTACTTGCAAAACCTGACCCAGCCCAATGCACTCAGCATAGGACAATAGCAGTGATTAGCACAGATGAGAAACTCTATGAAAATTCTTGAAACATACCCGGAAGGCATTATATCTTGATTTGGGCAGGTGAATGAGTCAGGGTTGATGCAGGGTGGTTTCTTTACTTGAGAAATCTTTTATTAAAATGCCTGGCCTTCTTGGTGTCCTTTAATGTGGAACAATGCATTTGACTGGGTAGAGTGTATTTCTTTTATTTACCTCAACGAGGGCAATGGGTTTTGTTAAGTCAACGTTGTCTATGGTTAAAGCCTGCGATAGCCGCCTGACCGCTACGTTATTGGTAATTGCTGGAGAGTCAGGGACCTTTCCCTTATAAAGGAATATGAAGCGGGGGATGCCTTTGGTGCTCCTACTCTTTTCCCTTAATGTAAAAATCTTGGCTTGTAAAATACGACAGCATTCAGGCATCCACTTGATGGTTTGGATTATAAATGACATCTTTTTGCAGGTGACTTTCTTTTATTCATACAAAGGCTCAACAATCCTTACCTAACTCGATGAACGAGCTAGGAGTTTTTTCAGGAGGAAGAGGGATTTTATGGTTAATTTACACAAATCAGAAATATTAAGTATTTCACAAGAAAAGGCTTCTTGAGACCAATGTTCTAAAATTAGCCCTTTAATATGGCCTTTTAAAGGGTTTTCAGAATCTATCCAGGTGAGGGGAGGAGCAAGCGACAGAAGATACTGGTGGGACACAGGACAGTGGTGTCAGGCTCGCTAGATCAACGTGGTCACATTTTGAGTTCTGGTGGTCCCTTCCTAATAGTGGGAGATGGCAGAAGCAAGTTGGCGGGGTCCCAGAAGGGCAATGAGGATGCCAGCACAGTTTCCAGTGATGCGATGGGAAGATACCCATGCAACTGTGTAGTCCAGTCAAAGGAAGGTGTAGGTCCTATGCACACCCAGCGACAATGACTCTGACCACAGGGAGGCAATGGATGCAGAAAGGGTTTCATAATGGTTATTTCCACTAATCCAGAGGAGGAGGTTGCTCAGTTTAGGTCTTTACTGTTGACCTGAAGGCAGAGGATCAATGTGCTGTGGTTGGCTTTGACAATGTTGGTCACTGCAACAGTCCTCCAGTGGTTCTCTGGTGGCTCTCTGACTTTAGATGCTTAAAATATCTGATTGACAACCTCCAAGGGCTCAGGGCCCTCTCCTGTTAACCAACATTTTAGCTAAGATGAAGCCTCATCCCACCAAAGGGAAGGCCCACAACATACAGGAACATGGATGCTGCCCAACCCTGCATAGCCTGCCACCTCACAATCTTCACAGCAATAGGACATTCCCTGGCTGAAGTGTATATTGCAATAGAGACAGGTTCAAGACCCAGTTTCAGTCAGTATATACACACAAACCACTGACCAGGAGTACCATGAAAGTGTATAACCTCATGCTAAAGATGAAGGTAGATGGCTATCTAAAAGAATGGCACAGGAAACAGGGCTTGTAACATGGGGAGTAGCCATTTTGAAAAGATATTATGGCAGTAAAAGATCAAAGAACATGGCTGTGCACTGAGTAAAAGATAAAAATTGGTTCACTGGACCAGCCTGTTCGGTGCACATCACAAACTTACCTGAGATGTTACTTAGAAAAAAGGAAACGGTACACGTAGTGTCTCTGCAGCACTTTACAGAAGGTGGCTTGTGCTAATAGTTAAAAAAAGGTGATAAACAATGGGCAACACATTCCCGACAATGGTACCCGTAAGGACTGACCAGTGCACCAGAAATGAAATAAGTCAAGCAGGTGGGTGAGGCAGAAGGACTCGAAAATCAGCTAGGATCCAGACAAAAAAGCATATATCCTGCAGGACTCCGTTGAAGCCAAAGAAAGAAAGTGGCAAAAAGAAAAACATTCCTAATTTGGATGAAAAGAGATTAAATCCTTGGGTTTCTATATTAGCCCTGCCCTTGGATGGACTCTCTATACCAGGCTAATTAGCAGCTTCTCCTACAAATTATGATGGATTGATTTAAGATGGCGCCCCTGAAATTATCATGGTGGGGATGGGCTGATTCAATCAAGATATGGAGGATAATCTTAAGGAGAAATGGGGAAAAAAATTGCAATCAACCTTTGCAAATGGTCTGCCCTCTACATTGAGTTATGGCGTTGTATTCAATGCATAAAGATGATGATCCTGCCTAAACTGCTGTACATATTTAGCATGCTAACCCTACTTCCTAGCAGTACATGATGGCCCATAATAAGCACAGAGATTTCTAAGTTCATGTCGGTGGTTCGAATGATCGAATCAGTAACCTAAAGCTACAAGACACACAAACAGGTTGGTTGCAATTAACCAATATGGAATTGTATTTTGCCTCAGCACCATTCAATCAGAATTATGCTCTTCATAGCAAAGCTTATTCCTTCACTTGGACCAACTAGGAAAGAGAAGTGATGGCTCAAAGACCGGGCTACTAACGCGTCTTCCTCGGATCCTTTTTAGAAAGCTGGACATCCTATTCTTCAAACAAATGTGCACATCCGAGAGAAAGTGCAAACGTTAATTAAACTTCACCAATTTTTACACCAAGGAGCTGGTATCTGGCATAATGCCTCAGTGAATATTATGAATTCCACTTGGTGGTCTACATGGGCAGTATTAGGTATAATAGAGTTAAAAGAACTCCTCAGCGAAGATCGAATGGTACAGGAAATATTTGCAGCATGGTGTCATATAACAATTATACCACTGAGCTTTCCCTACAAAAAATAAGGGAACTGATGGTCATTGAATCAAGTACATATTCACTAACCCTTAATAGATCTGTCTTGCTTAAATGCTGGATTCTGGTAGTGGATAATACCCCCCTGGGCCTCATTCTACTGACATATCCACAGACGTTATACATTATGAACCTGTTTGCTTGATGCCATATTGATTGGGGTGACCATGAGATGGAGTTATTGAAGAAGAGGATATTCTTCAAGGCACAGCTTGACGAAATGGCAGAAGAAGATTGAAGTGGGAGGTGTCACATAGTAAGGGGGTGGGGAATGAATGGGATGGGGTATTTCTGACATGGGGTTTGATTGTGTTTCCTTAGCAATTGCTTTTCTTATTACTTTACAGGTATTACAATTATTAAGATAAAGACTTCAATGGACTGAATCAAATATGTTAAAAGCCTATATATCCCATTAATAAACGTTGACATCGTTTTTTTGTGGACGTGTTAATATTTGTTGTTATAAAATCAATAAACAGGGTTTTTTAACCAAAAAATAACAAACAGCAATGTATACCTGATATGCTGAAATCTCCAAATCAAAATCTTCAAGCAGTGGCCCCTCCGAGTCCTTCCCTGGAGCATCCTTCGGCTGGATAAAAGCTCTCTCCGCGTCTATCAACAGCATGCTTTGAGATCTCATATTGCCACCCTGTTGGTTCTGTGAGCTGAAATATAAATCATGGAATGGCCATAAAACAACAGGGCAATTTAGAAAAGCATGCAGTTATGTTCATCTTGAAATCATAAAAACATTTTAATAAATTCAAAGTGAGAGGAATTAAAATAAATGAAAATGTGATTTCCAAGATATGTCACATAAAATATATTTTTTCACATACAACATTTCAGCTAAATGCATGTTTAAACCCTACACATTTTTATCTTATGGTTATAGTCCTCTTGTTGTGTTACATGTTTGCACAGATATCTGAGCCTCTAACACTATCAGCCACACTATCCTGCTTTCCTGCCTTCAGGAAATAGTTGTTTGGTACTAGTGTCCTAGTTTGCATTAAGTACTTCCTTGTCAACAGACTCCAACAGATTTGCATACCCTCATTAGAATCTCAGTCCTGACTCTCAGATTGCAGAGTCCTACAGGGTTCTATCGTGTCATCACTCATGTTTATTGTCTATATAACTCAGTTGGTGAAGTTAATTTATGCTTTCGGAATAGGATTATGTAACGATTGCAGACAGTACACAATTGCACTTACAACTTAAGCCTCACAGCTCTGAATGAGGGCATACCTTTACAAACGGTATGCTTGCAAGTAAACATTGGATACGGGAGAATTGTGTGAAGGTGAACCCCACAAAGGTGGAAATCATTATGGTTGGAGCTTCAATAAATCTGTGTCTTCTCATATCTGGCTGAAAAACTAGGAGACTGCCCTAAACCAGTAATTGTAATTGTTTAGTTATAGAGCACTTATACACAGGTGAAGTGCTTCAAAGCGCTTCAAGGCGTGATGGGAACAGGGCAATACAGAGCCATTCTTAGGCATTGAAATTTCCGAATGATCATGCAAAAATGACTAGCAAACTTGGCCTGAGGCCATACTACAAGTGCAGGTATAAGACAAAAAGAAAGGAGCGAAGGGGGAGGAGAGGGAGAGTCTTTAGGCTACCATACTCGGCCAACGCTGTTTCAAATAGTACAAGTGCGTGACAGATGGTAAGGCGCTAAGAAGGGGGGGAACAAACAGAGACAAAAAACGACCGTACTAAGCCTGCCAGACCAGGTCCAGTACATTCTAGGTAACGTAAGGGCCCGACATGGAATGAAAGGGAGGGGGGAAAGGAACAAGTGCGCCCAGTCCACGTAAGGCCCTGGGCTAAGTGCTGAGAGGTTACCATACTCGTGGAATGAGTAAAGAAGTGCAGAAGTGGTGGGTGGAGTGCAGAGGTCTGGAGGCAAGTGCGAGGATTGGCGGGGAAGCCGGAGACCTGTGTGGCTCTGGAGGTGCAGCAGGCAACCAGTCAGCAAACAGAGCTGAGTTAGGGAGAAGGGAGGAGGGCAGTAAGCAAGAATAGAGAGGGAGTTAACAAGGAATAGGGAGAGAGAAGGAGGAAGAGAAAAGGAAGGTCTTGAGGAGTTTCCAGAACTCAAGGTGATCAGGCTCAAGACGGAGAGAGGCAGGGAGGCTGTTCCAGAGGGAAGCACCTGCAGAGGAACTCAACCAGAGAGAGAGTTGTAGGCATACGAGCGGAGTGCTCTAGAAGGAGAGTATTTAGGGAGAGCGAGTTGTGGGTAGTGAGGGTCCCGGCCCCCGAAAGCCTTGTGGACTATGCAGAGGGTCTTGAACTTGATCCTTGCAGCCACGGGGAGCCAGTGGAGGGATTTCAGTGTGGGAGAGATGCGGTGACAAGGATAAGTCTCGCAGTTCTGTCCTGGATGAGTTGTAGAGGTCGGAGAGTGGAAGTAGAAATATTGAGAATGAGACTGTTAGAATAGTCCAGTCTAGAAAGAACCAGGGCTCTGGAGACGGTAAGCCTCCAGGGGGGAGGGGAGAAAAGGTTGAATACCTCTGAGTAGGTGTAGCTGGTAGTGAGATTTTTTAGAGATTTCCGAGATGTGAGAGGAGAAGGAGAGAGTGGAATCAAAGATGACCCCTAGATTATTTGGCTCACTAGTTGGTGAGGGTGCAGGGCCTAGGGAGGCCGACCATAGTGACAGTGGGAAAGTGGGAGCAAGGGTCCCAGTGAGGACGATCTCTGTCTTGCTGGCATTAAGGCAGAGATCGTTCACAACACACCAGGACTGAATTGCGGACAGACAGTCAGGGATGAGCAAGGAGGAGGAGGAGGAGGCCGAGGGTACCCTTAAGGAGAGCTGTGTGTCATCCGCATAACACTGAAAGTTAGGGGTAAATGCAGAGATCATGCGGGCCAGAGGGACCATGTAGACATTGAAGAACCATGGGGATAGGTTAGATCCCTGGGGGGCACCACATTTAGAGAGAGTAATAACTGAGAGAAAAGACCCCAGTTCCACCTGGGAAGGACGATCAGAGAGAAAGGAGGCAAGCCATGCCAGGGCCTGATCTGTGATCCCCAGGGTGTAACATAGACAAGATATCAGGATGTTGTGGTTTACTGTGTCAAAAGCAAAGGAAAGGTCGAGAAGAATGAGGACAGAGAGAGTGTTAGAGTCAAGATTTGAGAGCAGGTTTTCACGTGTGTTCAGAAGAGCAGTTTCCATGCCTCTGTATGCTCTGAAGGCAGACTGATGGTCATGGAGACAACCAACAGTTTATGTGTGGAGGGTAAACTGAGAGATAGCCAACTTCTCAAGGAGTTTTCCCAGAAAGGGAGTGATAGAGATCGGTCAGTAGTTTACTGGAATGGAAGGGTCAGAGAAAGGTTTTTTGAGCAGAGGGTGCACAAGAGAGTACTTGAGAGAAGTAGGAAAAACTCTGGTTGCAGATGAGAGGTTAAAGGTGTCTGCCAGGGCTGGAGCAAGATTGTCAGTGTTGTCCTTCATGGTTTTGGAGGGGCAGGGGGCCACCTGTTTGGAAGAGGCTTTAATAGATTGGACTTGACTAGAGACCTCCTCAGGTGTGACTGGGGAGAGGGAGGAGAGAAGAGGGGGAGAGGAGAGAAGAGGGAGAGGGAAGAGGGGAGCCAAGAGGAGCACAAGAGATGTTGTTGCAAGAATGGGTGCAGAGGTCAGAGTGGCCTGAATGTCGTGTGTTTTGGCGATGAAGTGAGCAGCCGGGGCTGAGCAAATGACCTGGGTGGGTGCAGTAGAGGATGACACTGCAGTAGGTTTGGCCAGTTCCTTGCAGACTTTGAAAAGTTTGGCTGTGTTGTTAGATGCCGCTGAGATGCAGGGTTGAACATGGACTCTCTTTTTGGATCTTATGAGGCATAGGTATTGCCTTTGAAGAAGGCTGCAGGCCATTTTGTCAGCGGATAGATATGAGGATCTCCATTTCTGTTCTGCTGCTTTGCACTTGCGGTAAAGGGCAGCCAAGTCGGAGTCGTACCAAGAGTTGCACTTTCAGGCAAGATTCAGTCCGAACTTCATTACAGGTGCAAGAATGTCGAGAGTGTTGGAGATTGAGAGGTGAAGGTTAGTGAGGGCTGTGTCAGGGTGGGAATCAGCCGCAAGAGTCGAAGTAGGAGAGTAGGTGGAGGCAAAAGCAGCCACAGACACTCTTTTAATGGGTTGGAAGATCTTGAAGGTGGTGTGTGGTGCAGGGTGTGCCTGTGCTAAAGCAGAAGAGAGCTTCAGGTGTGAAGAGAAAAGAGAGTGATCGGTCCAGGAGAGTGAGGTAGTGAGAGGGATAGAGAGAGGGAAGTCAGTAGAGATATTAGCATCCAGGGTATGGCCTGCGGTGAATGTCAGACCAGAGGGTACAATGGAGAGAGAAAGGGAGTTACATAGGTTGCGGAAAGGATATGAAGAGTCGGGAGAGTCAAGGTGTATGGTAGAATCTCCCAGCAGGAGGAGTTGGGAAGAGGAGGAAACGAGAGCAGAAGCCAGGTCCGTCCATTCCGAGAGGAAGAGGGTAGACTGGCCTGGTGGCCAATAGAAGGTGGCCAGAGTAAGAGAGGAGACAGGTGAGAGAGCCTGCAGACCAAACATTGAAAGGAGGAGTAGGCCTGAGTGGGAATAATGGGAACTGTGATCCACTTAGGAAAGATGCTGGATACTCCACCTCCTGGCTTGTTGGGCCTGGGCTCAGAAAGGATCTTGTAGCCTTCAGGGAGAAGTGTGTCAAAACTCGTGACAGAGCTATCCTTAAACCATGTCTCAATTAGGGCAAGAACATCAACATCCATAAGTTCAAGGAGGTGGCAGATGTCAGAGGAGTGCTTGACAGCGGAGCGAGTGTTAAGTGTGGCAACATGGAGCCGGTTGCCATTTTTGAGAGACTTACCGGGGGGTTGCAGGGAACAGAAGTTACCCCCCCCCCCCCCCCGGAAGCAGTGAGAGTGCCTGATAGATCAAAGTAAGAGGAGGATGTAGAGGACCAGAAGATGACATGGATGTCAGTGGGGAGAGTGCAGGCAAGGAAGGCAGACAGGCTGTAGGCGGCAAGGGAGCTGTAGTTATTAGAGAGACCATGTGGTCAGGAGGAGGTGAGAGAGCCAGTGAGGTTGTGGAAGCAGATGACAAGGGAGCCCGTGAGGAGGAAGGCGGAAAGTTGATAAGCCGAGGGAGGAGCCTATCAAAGAGTAGGAGGTTGGATTGAGGCCCTACCAGAATGGTACCATTCCGATAGACATTTATGATGACCCTGGAGGTGGAGGAGAGGGCAAGAAGGACCTCCCAGCGGGGGCCACCATTTATGTGTGAGGAAGAGTAAGGAGAGAGCAGAGCAACCATATGAAGAGTCCATAGGTCGGGTAAAGGGACGACAAAGAGGATATCAGCGAGAGTCTCTCTGGCGGAAGCACTGACTGATGCCTACAGCGATAGGCAGGCCTGGGTTGGAGCCCAGTGTATCCTTCTTGAGTTTCTTCCTGCCAGACTTAGTGAGAGGTGAAGGATAGGAGATAGAGAAGCATTTCGAGGAAATAGGTGAGATAGTAAGCGCCATAAAGAGGGTACAGAGTGTGGTCAGCTTAACCAGGCAGAGCAGCTGAGGTACATGGGTGGAGGGGGTGGAGGGGATGGGCAGGATGCACACAGGGGAACTACAAACAGGACTGGGAAAGAGAAACAATGGGAATTGAAGGGTAAGGAGCAGAAAACAGAGCAGAGGGCAAACGGAGTGGTTAGCAGCGCACAGTCACAAGAAAAACAGATGTGAGCACCTAAAAACGATTTTGAGCTACAGGCGAACAAACAATGCAGGATGAAAACACCTAAATTCGATTTTTAAACTAACAGGCACAGACAATTCGGGATGAAAACACACCTAAATTCGATTTTGAAACGAATAGGCACAGACAATACAGGATAAAAACACACCTCAATTGGAACGAAGTGACACAAGTATTGCAGCCTCGCAGTACAGGAGTGGTGGCAGAAGAGGTTATGGCAATAGGGAGTGAAAAGCAATATGAAGTATGGCCATGAGGACGACAGCAGAGAAAAGAGCATTTAGAATGAAGGGAGGGGCCAAGGGTGAAAAGTCAAGGAGGGATGGTGCTGTCATCACTTACATGGTGGCAGAAGGGGATGCCACAGTCCAGGGGCACATGGAGGAAGTTCTGGCAAAGTGGAGCATGTTTAATGCCGCTAATGAGGTGTTGTAAGGAAGGCAGGGAGGATGGCCGCATGCCCAGCCATACCTGGACAGGCTCAGACAGGGACTAGGTGTGGGCCTTTGCCTGGGGGCAGGCTTTCGACGGCCGGCTGGGCTGAATGGATTCTTGGGCAGCAGCTAGCCCAATCACAGGTGACCAGGCCCCAGGGCAGGCCCTCCAATGGAGGTTAAAATGGTGTCGGCCATGATGGAAGGTGGCCGGGATCCTGTGAAATGGTGGTGTAAAACACCAGGAATGCTGATGCTGGGTGCTACGGTGTTCTTCAGATGAGGGAGGATTTCCGTTTTCTTTATAAAAATAAAATACCCAGTTGTGGCAGATTGACCTTTAGTGCTGTGGTGGTGGGGGGGTCCTCAGGCGTCGTGGTGGGAGAGGAGGCCTCCTCGGATGGTTGTGCCCTGCACTGTGGCAGTTTAACCTGATAAGGCATTTAGGGGTTCTGATTGGTTGCAGGGTAGTAATGGTTCCCCAGATCACTGCCTTCAGAAAGGGGTTCTTAACATTAAGATGCTCAAGTGAATCATGCCTTATGTGTCATTTCCTGGGAGTGTTCAGGTGATGCTGTCCCATATGAACTATGCTTCCCAGGAGTGCCAGAGTTTACCTCCATCTAATTCTGCATTTGCAAAGGGTTCAGAATACTGCAGCCCAACCTCTTTTGATCGTAGGGAAGTCGGAACATATATCTCTGGCCATGCAAGCAATGCATTTTTTATTTTTATTTTCATTTTTTTAATATTTGGTTGGAATACATTTATTTCATCCGTCTGTAAACATGGTGTTTTAATAGTTTATGGCATTTTCTGAAATGCATATTAAAATCAGATGAGTTAGACCAGCAATGCATGGGTTTCATATCAGATCGCTAGTCAACCCAAACCCCACAGGCATGTGTTTTGCCACGGCCATAATAAAATAGAAACTGTGATACGCTTAAAAAAAAAAAAATTGCTTAACATTTTGTTATGTTCTCGAATCGACAAACATAAATCCTGGAAATTACTGCATACGGATAGGACTGTACATGCAGGACCACTGCTTCACTAAAGCAATCCTAAGTGCCGGCCTAGAGTGCCACATCCGGGCACCATTAAGACTCCACAAAAATCATATATATATCCATCTTGGAAGAAAACAGAAGGTTAAAATAGAATTCTCCCTGCATAGCGTGAATCATTACACTAGCCCTGTGCACATCCAGTTCTTTTACTATTGCCTAATTTAATTCATAGAAAAAACTCACTGGGTTTACTTTACTTTAATTAAGCTAAAACTCCTAGGTTTTAAAATATGACTTTCTGCCTTGTCCAGAAACCCACCTACCCTCAGGTCTTTCTTGCTCCAGAATTCCACGCCTTACCCTCTATCAAATGAATGGCTGACTTTCCAAGAAGCCACCTTGCAATAACCATACGAAGCTCTGTCAAAATATTACCCTGCACAGAGGGCGCTAGTGAGCCGATCAAGATGGCGGCTTCCTAGAAAGCTCTGTGTGGAGCCCGAAAATCCTGTGAAAATGATGTGCAACCGGGCAACAAAGAGACCCTCCGCGAAAGGCAGACAAGACCGGCGCTGCCGTGAACAAGTGGATGCCCTGCTGAGGACACGGCAGCCCTCAAACACTGTGATCAAGGAGGCCGAACCACACCGGCGCCACCTTTCCCAGGCCCGGCCTCACTACCCCATGCATACACAGCAGAATCCCGAGGTCCGGAGACGACCGAACCCCGCCACAACCAGCGGCAGCGAGAAGGCACTCTTTCCCCCAGTGGGATTTGGCTCCAGCATATAGCCCAAGTCAGGCGAGCGCCCATCCAGTGCGGTGTGGCGCCACCGGCCCCAGGGGCCGAGCCCACAGGGTTTGGGCGTGGTGTCTGGACCCCATCCAGGCAGGCCGCACAATCCGACAACTCCCGGGGGCCGTGAGACGGCATCAGAAACTGCGACCCTGCGGGGGAAGAAATGGCAGAGACACGAGGGGCAACATCGCGCACACCCCCTGTCCCCCGTGGCTCGGAGAGACACCGGTGACGGGCACGGCCAGAGAACTGGACCGCATTACAGCAGGTACAATGCGCGCGCCCTGCCCTGCTTCCCGCCCGGCAAACAAACAACTAACGTGCCACGGCCCTGAATCGTAGAGGCTCCCCCACGAAATCCCCATCAAGCCTGGCGGCCCCCCAGCCTCTACAACAACGTTGGGACACCCCAGACACCGCCTCGACCACCCCGTCCCACCACGGGCCACCCGTTACAGCGCTGAACTGCCTCCATAGCAGGGGGATCTCCCTGCCACCTGCGCTACGGTCACAGTATCACCTCGACGAGCGGGCAGAACTCGGCCGCACCGGCTACTCGTCCACCCTTCATACCTGCACCTGAAACGGATGATCAACAGACAGAGCTGACCCGGCTCGGCTCTGTTTGAAGAACAGCACGAGGCAAGACAGCCTCTCCAACACAGTCGCTGTTACGCCCAGACCGCAAGCCCTTCTCCAGGCAACCCACCCAGGCACAGTACGCTCATAACTTCCTGCTCCAGACCCATGCATCAATGTAGCCCCCCAGGCTAATAAGGTCAGAGAGCCTGACACATTGGAACAGCGCCATACTATCTAGCTGCATGCCTGGGGGCGGCAACGTCCAGTAAAGTACGCCCAATGGAGCACAACCACACACATTGGGACAGACCACCCTGCTACACCCCCTGCACCCGAACCCATCACGGCTACTGTCGGTGTACTGGGCAACACGTGGAGACAGACCACTCAGCAGCATAATCACAGGTCAGCGGCCCACAAGTCCAAGAACGCTTTCCAACCACGGCACACTAACCTAATCCTACCTCCGACTACTGCTCCCCTGGAGCGACAGCTGTCGCTGGCCAAAACATCAGCCCCGAGCCCCTCCAACCGCGCACACCACGCTCATAGACCACAAACTCATCAGCACGCATCATGGGTAAATCAGATAAGGCACAGAGAAAGCTGACATTTGAAACCGGAGCAATAGTAAAGACTCCCAGGCAAGAGGGCCAACCGGCATCCCAGCCCTCCAACCCAATTTCTGAAGGCAGCCAAACACCACCTCCAGCCTTCGACATATGTGAAATCCTCCTGGATCTCAAGACTGGGATTGGAAATCTTGACGCCAAGCTGGACACTCTATCGTCCAAAGTAGATCTACTACAACACAGGCTGGACAAGCACGGCAAGTGCTTAGACACAGTAGAACAAAGGGTCTCTGATCTGGATGATATTATGTCCACACTAACCACCAAAGTAGCGGTGCTAGAACGACAAATGGGAGATGTAGTGGCTAAAAATGAAGATTTGGAGGGTCGGGCTCGCTGCAGCAATATCTGCTTAGTGGGCATAAGAGAACAACAGGCTACGTCAAAGGTGGAGGAATTCATCGAACAATTGTGCAGGGACCTTTTCTGAACCAGAGCTCTCTCCCAGATCTTTGTCGTCGAAAGGGCACACAGGATCCCAGCCATTTGCCCGATTCCTGGAGCACCACCACGCCCCATCATTGCGAAACTTCTGAACTTTAAAGATCGCGACACGATTCTTAAACTGGCCAGGGAGAAGTGCGACCTCCAATATCATGGGGACAAAATCAATTTTTTTCCTGACTTCTCACCCTCGGTCCAAGCAGCAAGAAGAGCATTCACCGGCGTGAAACGCCGCCTGCGTGCCGAGCAGATCCAGTACTCCATGCTATTCCTAGCTAAAATGAGGATCCTACATGCAGAAAAGACCCAGTTCTTCACCTCCCCAGAAGACAAACTCATTCCTTGACAACATCGGCTGCCAACCGCTGTGCGATCGGCCGGGTCCAAGAGGGGGAGGACGGGGCAGGAACAAACCCCCGTCAGCCAACACCATAGATGCTGCCATTCTCCCAGAACTTCCGCCTTAATTAACATATGGTTCCACACAGCCCACAAATGAAAAGGGGCTCCCGCGCTTGGGAGGCACCTGCGCCCCTAGCACAGCACTGTTCAGTTCACAGTTAAAGCCCATCACCAGGGCAAAGTTACACGGGCATGTTGGGGGTTGCCCGGAAAGCGACGTCAAGGAAGGGAAGGGGACCATTAAACAGGGGGGTTCACCTACGGAAGAGTTGGGGGTTGCCCGTATGAGGGAAAGGAATTATACATAGGTATGGAGAAGCACAGGAAGCAAGTCCGATCACCCCTGGCCACCACCTCTGGTTATACGACTCCGGCCACTCCAAACTCCGCCAATGAAACTGTCTATCAATCTCTACCAAACAAAAAGACAGAAAGACTGGAGCACTCACCAGCACCAAAAATCAGGAACAAATCCAGAAGAATGAAACTACCACATAATTATGGTTAATCTAGCCACGTGGAATATCAAAGGGGGCGACCAACCTGCTAAAACTCAAAAAATATCACAGTACCTCTGAAGACACCAGATAGATGTCGCCATGATTCAAGAAACTCGTCTCCTTTCCAGCTCTGAGAACAATTGGGCCCGCGACTGGGAATGCCACAGGTACTTCTCATCATACTCCTCATTCGCGAGGGGAGTCGCTATCCTAATAAGAGCGTAAAGTTTAGATTCATCTCCTCAGAAAAAGACTCAGAGGGTAAAGCACTTGTATGTGGAATACTGGAAGGAAAAGAAGTCACCCTTGTCAACTCCTATGGGCCAAACACTGATAGCGCTAACAATTTTGACTGGGTTATGACGCACCTTGAGTCCGCGGGGTCGGCCACAATCATCTGGAGAGGCGACCTCAACACACCACTTGACCCCCACAAAGATAAATCACAGAGTGCCAAGGCTCCGCCGTCCAAAGCCAGTCTCCAAATTCGAGAAATCTGTGACGCTTACAATCTGATCGATATCTGGTGACACAACACTGGGAAACCAGAGACTTCTCTTTCCACTCATGGGTACACAACACAGACTCATGCCTGTACTACTTCCTAGTATCATCCCAAGGCACACTTCCAATGGGGCCATGCCGGATCCTCCCGAGGACCTTAACGGACCTCGAATGCAACCCAGACACCCGCAGGAAAAGCAGACCACAATGGAGATTTAAACCCGGATCCCTACAAGATCAAGTCTTTGCAGATGAATTGCGCGATGAGCTGACTGCCTTCCTGGAAATAAACCAACCATCAGTCACATCCCCTGGCATACTTTGGGAGACCATGAAATGCTACATTAGAGGGGTATGCCTAGCGAAAGAACAGGGAACATTGAAACTTATCCGTAGGGAACTAACCTCCAGTGAAACCAAACTGAAAGAATGGGAACTAAAATACATCAAATCGAGAGACCCTAGTTCCCTGGCTGCCCTTAAAAGGGAACTCAGCAACTTCAGGGCAACAGCAGAAAGAGAAATAAAGTTTCTGTCCCGAGGCCACAAAATCCGGCAATACGGCGAAGGCCAGAAACCTGGCGCCCTACTAGCACGACTAATCACAGCAGAGAGGAAACCCACCCTAGTGGAAAGGATAAGAAACCAACGAGGAGAATTAGTCCACATGGAAGAAGGAATCGTCGAAACATTTTGCACATATTACCAAGAGCTATACAGCACCAAATACACCGCAAACCAGGCAGAACTCTCCCAGTAACTAGACGATATTGAACTATATTTGACAGACAACGAGCTGAGAGAACCATTGAACGCCCCTATCTGCCTGGAGGAAATCCTCACGGCAATTAAAAACCTCCCCAACACGAAGGCTCCCGGACCCGATGGCCTGACTGGCGAATTCTACAAGGCCCATGCTCAGCTCCTGGCCCCGCTGCTCCTACAAGTGTACGAGGAGGCAATGGAATCCAGAACACTGCCCCCAACCCTGCGGCAAGCAACCATGATCTTCCTACACAAAACAGGAAAGCCACACGACGACTGCGGCTCCTACATGCCGATCTCTCTGATAAATTTAGACAATAAAATACTTGCCAAAATTCTAACCGCCAGACTCCTCCCGCTCATGCCAGGCCTAGTCATAGCAGACCAAGCTGGCTTCATACCCGGACACAACACCTCCTTTGGGATTAGGAGAATCTTTGGAGCAATGACGGCACTCGACCCGAGATGCAGGCAATTGCTGCACTGTTGGACGCAGAAAAAGCGTTCGACTCGATCGAATGGCCCTTCCTATTTGAGTTTCTACGCCGCATGGGACTAGGCACCTACTACCTTAAACTCGTAGCACTGCTGTACAAAGACCCCACCTCCATCATCAACATGGGAAACACCAAATCCCTAGAAATACAACTACAAGGAGGAACCATACAAGGTTGCCCACTATCAGCTGTTCTCTTTGCGTTAGTGATGGAACCCCTGGCGTCAGACCTTCGGGCCCGCATCTACAGAGTGGCCTCTCAATCGGACCCCATAGGTTCGTGGTCTCCCTCTATGCAGATGATATCGCCCTCTTTGTACACAATCCGGCAGACAACTTAAACGCAATCATGGGAGCGATAATCAAGTTCGCAATTTTTCAGGACTGAAGATCAACCACTCCAAATCCATTATATTCCCCCTAACTGAGACCGCAACAACATTTGCAGACGACTTCGGATTCAACTGTTAATCATCGAAAGTCAGATACCTCGGTATCTCACTATCCAGATCCCGCGTGGACGTAATGCAGGACACTACGGAAAAACAATGGGAATGCTGCAAAGTAAAGTGAATAGATGGAAGCTCCTCCCACTCACCCTGTGGGGCCGCGTTTCACTAGTGAAGATGGTGATCCTTCCCAAGCTTTTATACCTCTTCACAAATATCCCTATTCTACTACCACAGCAATTCCTAAAACGCACCCGGAGCTTAATACTCGACTTGGTGTGGGCGGGCAAAGTGGTGAGAGTAGCATACTCTATACTCATACAACCTGTGAGAAAGGGAGGCCTGGCATTACCCGATCCGGAGCGATACTAATGGGCCGCCCAAGCCCAATTCCTGGGACACTGGTACGCTACAGACTTCATCAGACCTCACGTTCAGATCGAACGGGCGCTGGCAACACCCTTTCTCCTCAGAACGCTAATTCTGGGTAACCTCCACGTGCCCCACAATACGCTTAACATTGTCCAGGTTACATACACTATCTGGAAAAGGATCGCACTAAGAAGCAACATCCAGATGAGGTTTTCTCCCTTAATTCCAGCGAGATTCATAACAGGACTCCCCCTAACCACAGAGAGAACATACCTGAATAGGACAGACAAGCTGCAAATAAAAACACCCGAAGATCTTTGGCTTGTTGAGGGGTGATGAATGTGCCCTCGACAGAGAAAAAGGAGGCGATAAGGCCCTGGACTTATTCATATACTTTAGACTCCACCACACACTACTAAGCACCCTACCCAAGTTCCCTCGACAGCCACCGACGTGGCAACTGCTCCACAGAGTAATCCAATCACAAGGCAATGGAAGGCTGGTATCGGAAATTTATAGAACACTACTGAATGACACAGCACCCACCCCCCAAGCACCAAAAAAGAGATGGGAAAGAACCCTATAAATCACAATAACAGATGAAGATTGGTCGTACATCGCTCATCAAACACAAAAATTCTCACTGAATACACGGTATAAACAAATACACTTTAGCTTTATTCACCAAATATTCTGCACACCAGCAAAACTCCATTCGCAACGGCCAGCGACCCCAGCAACATGCAACATATGTAAAGCTCCCATGGCAAACTTCCTCCACTTAGCATGGACGTGCCCAAGCATAGCGCTCTTCAGGGAACTAGTACTGGAGAAAATCTCTGCAATCCTTGGAACCCGGTTGGAGTTGGACCCGGTCCTGGCACTACTAGGTCTGACAGACCTACTACTAGTCCTAGTAAGAAGAAGAGTCGCAATGAACTGGGGTCGAGGACCACCTCCTAACCTGCAAGACTGGCTGAAAGACGTGACCTATAGTCAGGACGTGGAGACAAACTTCATAAAGACCCTGCCACTCCATGCAAGGCCACCAGACATCTGGGCCCCATACGTTGCATATCTGATGTCTACCGCTGACTCTAACTCATCAGGAAGCCTGTCCTCAGAGCCTGCTCGTCAAGAATGCTAAACCAACACAATCGTGGTCTGAGAAAAATGAACTGAATCGCTCCTTGGCGGAACTGACAGCTACATGACTGGAGAGGGGGTGCCGGGAGGTGTGGGGAGTAGGGGGAGACCAAGTGGACGGGGGGACGCAACCTGTGCATTGTGTTTACTGAGTTGGTGTTATGTAAAAAACCAAAAATAAAGGTTTAAAAAAAATATATATTACCCTGCACTGTGACAAGCTGGTTCAGGAAATCGCTTTTCCCAGCTAGAGTTCCACACTCCAACTCTGAAGTCTCCATTGGACCTTGTAGCGATGCATTGTTTGGTTGAATATTTTAAAACCCCAAGCTCAAAATACCCTGTTCCTAAGATAGCTTATCAGGCACTCAGTCTACAAAAATCTGTCTGTTGGCTAAATGTCCAACAGCCATTCAGAATCCAACACAGACATGTCCAGCTTTCTCGCCGCCGCATGCTAGGAAGAACAGAAGGGTAGGGATGAGCAGGCTCAATATCCGAGCATAAGACCCAGGCAGTTGCTGAATGTTTAAAATCGCAGACTATGGTTGTTGGGCAAAAACACATCCCATACAAATTGATGGGGAGGAGAGATATCAGGCAATAGAAACATTGGAAATGAGGGCAACCTCCATCAAGAATTCCAAAACCCCCATCCTCAGGACACTCTTGAATGTCCAAAGTGATACTAGTCCCCGGGACAGATCCACCAGAGCAGAAATAGACTCAAAAAAAGGTATGGGATGGCAATCCTTCGACCCTCACTTGTCTTTGTGATGTTTCTTTTACAAGGAAATGGACTCTCGTAATGCGAATCTAGTCTAGTATCATGCTTGGAATCGTGTTTTGTCGTTTTACCTTTCAGGTACATATATAAAAACCATGAAGAGCAGAGGCGGCTGAGGCGGTAAATGTGGAATTCTGGAAGATGCCAGTACCTGCACCAGGGATCCTCCCCAGCCAAATCAACCCCAGGAAAGCAGACGCTTGGATAGAGCTGAGCAAATGTTTTATAGTTCCCCCTTTCAGCGCTGTACTAACTTTGTCTGGTCGGAAAATTGGGTCTAGTGGTCCCGCTGAGCAAATGGGTATTCCTTTCAGCCACCTGTGTTCCCGAAGGCCCGGAACTAAAGGTCCCTGAATGATCCTCAAATGGACCACAAAATGAATTAGTGACCTTGTGCCCAGCAACCTAAAACACACCACCAAGCAAAGTGCAGACATTGGGCCTCATTACACGGTAGGCGGTAACCATGGCGCTAATAGCGCCATGGTTTCCGGCAGTATTTTACCGTGTCCGCCTTGGTGGATGGCGGAATTACCGCCCTACTCCAAGGTGAGCGGGGGCGGTAATTCCCCATTCACCAAGGCACTTCCCCATTCCCATTTTTGCCCCCATAGGGCTCAATGGGAATGGGGAAGGCGCTAATTACGGTACCGCAAATTGCGCGACCGTAATTAACTCCAAGGTCCCGCAAAGGGAACTCATAGTAAGGCGGTAAGGGTTTACCGGTACCGGTGCCCTTACCGGTACCGGTAAACCCTTACCGCCTACCGTGTAATGAGGCCCATTGCCTTTGCCTGCACGTCTAGCAGGTAGATTGAGGAGGAAATTCACTGTTGCCTCTGGAACTGATCTCCTTGCACTCACCTGTATGCTCTAGAGATGGCTTCTATGAGCCTTTGGCGAGATTACCCTATTAAAGGCACATGTCTGTACAGTACAGAAATCATGCTAGCAGGTGACACATGAACTGTGCTGGCCAACAGTCAAGAAGGGCCGTGTGCAATGGATACACATCTTGAAGCCAATGGTGTACACCATGCAACACGAATGTGGTAAAAGGAGCATTGTAAAGCTAATAATTTGTCAATAAAATTAGCAAAAAGCCAAAACTAAACTGAATGCCACTCTAATGAAAATGTAACCTGCAGGGACAGATAATATGAAAAAGATAACCCACATTTCAAAAGGAAAGGATGTGTAAAGCAGTTCCCTGATCCGATTACTGGCCATGCAGGTGGGAGGGAAGGCACGTGAATGGAGGCTCATTTACCAGGGACTCTGACTTCTTTGGGCCCAAATACGAAAAAGAGACCATTTAAAAATAGTTCCATGTGGTTGTTCTGCAGGACAACCTATGCTCCTCCGGTGAGCTCTCTCTTTGCATACATTAGTAAAGGGGACTGCCCCCCAAGACACATATATGACATGGGTGCATGGAGCACACTCCACGGAGACAGAACTTTACAGGGGCTGCGGGAAACACTACAACAGGAAAAAAACAGCCCTGTCCCTGTTTGATGGATAGAAAGGCAAGTGAAACAGCCGTGGTTCATGCTGTGGCTGTAAGACTTTGATTGATCCCGTTATGCATTGCGCATCCCACTGCACTTGTCCAAAGGCAAGCACAGTGGAATGTCATGTCTTCAAAGCACTTTAAAGTGCATCTCATTTGTGAATACAGCATGCACTTTAAAATTAAGATAAATGCCCCCTGGTTTGCGAGATTGCACCATGGGGTGAAAAAGGGTATCAATTCAATTCAAATCTTTAATATCCACATAACCAGTAAAAGGTTTTACATATATATATACACAGCATCATACATACATGAAAATATAGGACAATAAATTAAAACAGTATAAAACAGGGAGAAAATTCCTAGATAAAAGAATTATTATAAAATCTACTCATATTTCCAATCACAATTAAAAATGTGTAGCTCTTGATAATTCTTTTAAAATAAGTAAGATTTTTTCATAAATTTCATCATATAATAAATCAGATTTATATTGTTCCCTTGCATCAAGGAGTCCCATATATCATCTGTATGGTTCTCTTGCCACGTATTCTCTTAAGCTGCAAGATACTTAGCGCGCAGATCTAGAAGGCTTTCACATTCCCATAAAATATGTTTAGGCGTTTCGATCGCCAAATTCCCACAAAGCCTACAATGCCTGGTTTCTTTGGGCTGTTTCAATTTTGCGCCTAGTATTTCCATGGTATCTCTTCTATTGAATTTAAATAATAGAACGCGTCTTATAGTTTCACTCTCAGGAAAGGCCAACTGATAATAAGGTTTACACACATTCGTGGACCAAAATTCAAGAAACATATCACTGTGTCTCTTTGTTGCCAGGTTGACCATACTTTGCTCTCTACTTTGCTCGTAGATTACACGTTTCAATTGCCATTTAACTTGCACATTTGACAGAGATAACCATTGGCTCCCATCGTTTTTAGCCCATTTACAATAGGTGCCGTATAATCTGTCGAATACTTTTAAATCACTTTCCTTGTTTAGAATCTTAAAATATTGCATCAATCTAACAATATAGGTGTTATTGTCCAGATTAATTAATCTCACATAGAATGACGCCATCTTAAATTTAAGTCTATCACTCACGTTAATCACATTACATTCAAGTAATAAATATTCAACGAGGGAGACTTTTTGGCATTCTCAATAGAATCTGCAATATGTTTGCTTCAAAGATCACTAGTTCTTTTCTATAAAATATGCCTCATACATCTGTGCCGTATAAGAGACAAGAGACAATCTTTGCAGTATATAGGGTCAGCATAGTCTCGACGGAAATGCCACCTTGTCTGCCTATGAAATGACTTAAGGCCATAGTGGCTATCATGCACTTTCTTTTTGTCTCTAGCCAATGAGATTTCCAATTTAAACTATGATCAACTATCACGCCAAGATATTTGTAATGTTCCACATTTTCTATCAATTGACCGTTAATGGACCATTTATGTGTTGCATGACTACGATTTTGATGTTTACCCAAAAATCTCATGACTTTAGTTTTTGCTATATTTATAGTCAAATGATTCTCGATAGCAAAATCACTCAGGGCATCCAATTTCTGTTGCAAGCCTTTTGGCGTGTAGTCCAGCAGTAGCAGATTGTCGGCATACCCTAGCCAACACAACCTCAACAACCCGATTTTAATATGGTTCATACCCGAATCCCCATGATTTTTCAAAAAATCGGCTAGGAATAGATTGAAGAGGGTAGCCGCTAATATACAGCCCTGCTTGACTCCACGCCTCGTAGGTATATTATTAGTCTGACTTCCATTGGCATCTAGACGTACTCTAACTGAGGTATTTTTATATAAGAGTTGGATCATAAATAGAAGTCCAGGCGGAATTCCCCATGACTTCAACTTTGCCCACATTTGGCCACGTACTATAGTATCAAAGGCGGCTGTAAAATCTATAAAAGCTACAGACACTGATAACTTACGGCATCACCACGAATATTCTATTGCAGATACCAGATTTGCTATATTATGAATAGTAGAGGATCCAGATCTAAAACCAGATTGATATCTAGGTCAAATGTTTTGGGTTGCAATCCACATATTTAATTCAATATGTAAAACCTTAGCAAACACTTTCACAGGGATAGCTAGCATGGCCAACATTTTATAGTTGGCCGGGTCTTTCCATTTGCCTTTCTTATAAATAGGCAGAATAATGCTCTTGCACCAAGACTCAGGAATTTGACCATGCTTTCCAATCCAATCAAGTAAAATAATTAGCGCGTGAGCCCATTTGTCAGGAGACAGGCGCAGCAAAGCATTGCA
The DNA here is from genome assembly GCF_040938575.1 of Ambystoma mexicanum. Lineage (NCBI taxonomy): Eukaryota > Metazoa > Chordata > Amphibia > Caudata > Ambystomatidae > Ambystoma > Ambystoma mexicanum. The sequence continues at coordinate 337,801,921 of NC_090931.1, read as the reverse complement.
TGTGCCATCCGGGCCCACTGCTCTAGATGTAGGCAACTTCTCTATAAATTTCGTTAAAGCTTCCAGATTTACAGTACTTTGCCATATGCAGGATTTAGGAGGTTCTTTCTCTGCTAAACATGCTGGTGTGCCAATTGTTTTAATAACATGTGCTTTCCAAGCATGCTCTGGTACACTGTTCATTGGCAGTGTTTACGTTTTACTGCCATTAATGGTGAACCAAAGTGCTTTGCTATTTCTATTTTTAGCGTGAAATGCTAATGACCGCCATACTTCTTCTGCTTTACATTTATGATGATAACGGAGCCAAGCTTTATATTGCTGTTTTGCTAATCTGATTTTTTTTTGCAGCTTCAGAGCTCTTTACACATTGTAATTCACTAATAGTATTTCTGAGTTGTTTTTTTGCAGTATGGATAGCTGGGTCAACCGTGTTTTTTATCATGAGACGTATTCCATCTTTCACCATTGGATATATATTTGCGTCTGCAAGCTGTGACAGATTGAATCGTCTCAACCATATGTACAAATTTAGATAGTACATTGGCCTCATCTTCCATACATAACTCTCGGTTTTCTGTGAATTTCGCTAATTCAGTATCGGCTAAGAGCTTTCCTTTGTCAAGATTATTTGGGTTCCAGGTGATTCGATTACCTGCAGGATTTACACCAATATTCCCATTCGCGTGGTACTCATTGGTGTTTTTCTCTGTATGAATGTCAAATAAAAGACATAAAGAAAAATGATCACTCTCTTCTCGGCTACCTGCTGCCATATCGCGCACCAAGGGATATGCACTTCTATTGACTATCTTATAGTCAAGTGTGCTCATGCTAGCTCCACTTATTCTAGTTGCACTTCTATTGCAATCACCAGCGGTGTTACCATTAAGAACCATTAAATCATATTTATTAAAGAGGTTAATCCACAGTTTCCCAATTCTATTGGGAAACCCTGTTGTTAGAGGTGCTGAGTCCAGACTTAATGGGATGGGTTCCTTATAATGTATGATGTTGGCATTAAGATCACCAACTATAAGAATAGGAACACTTTGATCATTCTCTTTGAGAATGTTCTCTACTGTAGCAATGTTGGATTGATTGATTGCAAATCCCATCCGAGGGGTTGTATATATTTACAATCATAAGTTTAGGGTATCTGAAAAAAAAAGGGTATCAGAAAAAAAGGGTATCTGAATGACGGCCTCAAGGAGCCATATGTTCAGATGCCATTTGGGAATTTTGTGCAAGTGTTTTGATGAAATTGAATGGTGGGAGCTTGTACACCCCATCACTTTCCCTGAATAACATTTAGAGGACTGGGCCCTGTGCCCAGTATCTTTGTATTCGTTTTCTAGCCTGGCCTCCTGGAGGATCCGGGAGCCCACCACAGTGTGTAGGAGGAAGAGCACAAGACATACGATTACTGGCGGTCACACACACCATGCAAGGTGCATGAAAATGAATCCATGCCAGTTCATTTCCCGTGCAATTTTGGCACTGCCAGGGCTGGTGCTGTGCTTGCACACCGGTGAATTTGCACCACAGAAGGTTCTACGTTCTTTCATCAGCAAGTTTTTTAAATTAGTTTTTTTATTGAAAACTGTTCAATGACAAAATTGATTGACATTCTTTTTGTATATATATATATATATATATATTTGGGGGTTCCCCTACCTCAACCCACTCCCCTATTATGTACCCCCGACCCCCAATCCCTCCTTCTTACCCTTTACATCCCCTTACACTCTGTCTATAGTTTTCGATTCTTTTTTTCAGTAAAAAAACGAATCGAAAAAAACCTAGCGATGAAACAACGCCGCACCGCGATAAAGACAGCTCTCTGTGCATCCAACAATCCACAAGGTTGCGTTTTCCAAGTGGGTGGCGTGGCTGCCTCCACACGGGGTTTGATGAATCCGACACGAGTACAAATCGACAGATAAACTAAACAGAATCTAGGAAGGTCGTGCTTTCCACTTGCGGGCCCTAGGCCGATGCTGCGTTATTCTCTCAGTCACATCACGTTACTTCCACCAAAGCAGCTGGGGGTTTCCGTGTAGCAAGCAATTATTCTGAGACCTGTCAAAGGCTCATTTCCCCGCCATGTATTTTTTTCTCAGTTCATGTGACTGCTCTTGACAAGTGTCTGGGGCTCGGCTATAATAAGCATCTGCAAGAAAACGCACAGCAGGCCAGGTTGCAGGCAATTAAAAGTGTTGACCTTGCCGGCTTTTCCTATGGTGTTGTATCATCGGGGGTCGGTTACTGTACCACATTTAGTGGAATGGCTCTTGTAAAAGGTGACCCCACCAGGTACAGGGGGACAGTGTGGCCGTTTTTGCTGTAGAAGTCCATGGTTAGTTGTAAAGGGTTCCACTGGCACCAGCGTTGTGCGATTGTAGACTCTAAATGCCAAGAGACGCTGCGATGCACTCTGCAACTGAAGGCAAAAAGAACAGCAGCTTCACAACTGAATACCACCAAACACAGCTGAATCAGCATTTACCAAACACCTTAGCCAGAGGCCGAAGTGTGAGGGAACTAAAGGGTACGACGTTGCTCGGCTTCTTGGTAAAATCAGCCATTGTTCCCTTTTTGTCACTCTGAGGAACGCCCCTGAACGGCAGGCGAAGGGCACTTTCCATTTGTACTGCCCCTTATTGGGGATTTGAACCTGGGGCCCCCTGGGCGTGTTCTACTGACACAGCCCGCTATCTTGCACATACCGGCTTGCTGTTGTTTATTTCAGCAGCCAGAACGCCGTTTCCAATCTCGCGTAACTCTGCTTTCCCAGTGATCAGCATCTGCCCTCTGCAGTTAAGCAGACTAACATGACATTGCGGCTGGCACAGCTTCTTGTGCAGCTAATGAGAGGGTCTATAGTCTTTGGCATGTCCCTTAGGAGGTGTGAATGGTGGGTGATTAGAAAGGGGGCGGGGTGCACAATGCTGCACGCTGTGGGGGACAATGACTGAAAGTAGTGGTGATCGTTAACGATTGATTTTCTTTCACTGTGTTTCTTTCAGCCTTGGTGGTCCAGTGGTAAACCACAGTTATGGCGGGTGGAGTGGAGAGAAGGCCGGGCTCAGGTATGGGGTTTGTTTTACCATGTGGGGCGCGCAAGGGTAGGCATGGGGCTGTCGGGGGATGGGACAAGAGGAGGTGGGGCAGCAGGGGACATGGTGTTTTCCAATGTTTACAGTCTGCATAAAGGTGGAAGAAATATGTCTAATAGTCTTATGTGTTTCAAATATTATCGGTTAGTTTTGTTCAACATAATTCATGTTACAATGACGAAACCGGGAATACATGATGATTCCCTTCCAGGTAACCCTTTTAAATGTTATATGTCTTCCCATATTGTAGTGCAGATGTACATTTTTATTTAGTAGCAGACCCAGGAAGCAAATGATCGGAGGCATCGTGCTTATGGACTCTGCATAGGCAGACCCAAGGGGACTTTCCACCGAACAATTGAAACATGGATAAACCAAATACGGACTATTTTAATATGACTATTAGAGAATCATTTTCCCAGATGTTATTTTGCTGCATGAAACTGTTGAAAACATGAGGACTTTAATCCACATTTTGTAAAATTGAATGGTTCTACAAGCTACTGACTAGGCCAAGGATACGGCCTAACTCACTTAATCAAAATTGCATGCAGAATTTAGCTAAATTGTTACCTACACAGTTTTTGAAAATTGTTGAAAGCATAATTTAAAGACAGCAAGCACTGACTGAAGTGCTGTGTCTTTGACCTTACAATTAACAATAGTTTGTGTACAACAAGTTCTTTATAACTTGTCTGAATTACGCTCTTATTTCCTCTCCTTCCTTTTTCTAAAGCTATTCATGCTACAGCACAAGGGCGTATTCACGAATGTTGCCTCTCACATTGGGTCTTACCTTTCTAGAGTCTATTCTTCAGACCTGCCTGCACGGTTGAACTTTAGAGCCATACGTTGGGAATATGACAAATAAATTGTATTAATTACTTCTTTTTCTTTCATTGTATCATGTTGTATTCAGATAAGGAAATTATTTCTATATTTTATTTCACTTAAAAAATGTTTTTGTGTATTGTGTCATTGCATGTTTGTACTTTTGAATCTGTGAATAATGAAACAATAACAATTTTTCTTTTTTGATATACAAAACCAGCTCTGTGGTTGTGTTTTTTTTTCGATATATAACAAAGGTATAAAGTAGGTTTTGACGCATTGCAAAAGCCTACGGTTTTGATAAACTCTCCGGAGATTTTCTTTTGCTAAACATTCGCACCCGTGGTATCAACATTTAGCAGCATTTTTTATCTCTCCGTTTGATAGGTTTCTATTTGGTCACAATGGAAACATTCCTACAATGTCACCAATGACCAAGCAGTCTCCTGCGACACATGTGTGAAGGCATAGCAGGGTGACTGCAGATTAATCAGTCTCGTCCAGGTAGATCTGCTTTGCACTCCGGTCTCCACGTTTTCCGCTGCCCATGGCGGCCATCTTCCATGCATATCCATTTCCTGCGAACGTGCGATTCTTTCTGCTCTTATTTCTCTAATAGTATTACTTTGCACTCTTACGTTTTCGGTTTTGTTATGTGATGTAATTTTATGTAATGCCACCGGGTCTTGCATAGCACAACTTTTGCCACTTGGGTGGTGTCACAGCCAAAGGATCAACAGACAACGAGAGACCATTTAAAAGAATATGTTACTTGCCTGTCGATCCCTTGTATTGGTGGCTTTTATAGATTCACCTGCCCTAGTGCTTCCGGGACTTCGCCGCCTGACTCGTGGGAATGTTCTAATGAATGTGTATCCATAAAAGAACCAACACTGGGGCTGTTTACTATCCATTTTATTTTTGTGTCAGGCAGAGCAGGGATTAGGTTTGATCTAGCCCCATGGGGTGAGGTTAGGTAATGCATACAGTACTCTGGATCTCAACCCTGATTCTTACTAGGATCGTGGTCCTCAGTCCTCCCTTCTCCCCCTACATCAAGCATGCCTTCTTGGCAGAAAAACAGTCCCTCAAAGCCTCTGAAAGTTACAGTGTCACAAACACTGTTTTCGTGTCTCTGGGTCTGTTAAGATTGAAGCCAATGTTGCCAAGGTCGAATGTTAATCACTCAGAAATCTCCTACCAGGTACACCCACTTGGTAACCTTAGGTCTTCCGATAGAGGTCAGGAACTGAGTAGCTGGGCCCGAGGATACTGATAACCTTCTCTACCTGATGGAACAAAATAAACTAGATTCCTAACATGGATGGGGGCAGCTCTTTGGGGCTTACTTAGGCATCTTCCTTACCTGGCTTCAAACACTTACTGAAGACCCATTTATCCCAGGCCATGAATGATTTAGCGGTTCGCCTTCCTCTCCAGGTTATCGCCCCTGTTTCTTCTCTGGGACCTTCACCTCCTGTTGTTTTATTTTTGCATGATCTTTGTTCTATGTCTCTCCGGGCATGGGCTGGACTAGAGTGCAAGAATGCATATGCGCCCCAGGCCAGTAGAGCAGTGGCTGCCTGTTTTGGTGGAGGCTAGAGCAGGCAGTCATTGAAGCATGAATAGAAAATACAAAAAATAGAAACACGAAGTGCCAAGAGGAGTGAAGTACCCAGGGCAGCGTAGGTGGCACACAGGTTGGACTTCACCTTCTACATTGTGCAATTTGGCCTAGCAGTGGCACCACATATAAGTATGTGGCAATGCATTCGGACGAATTGTATTTGGCATGAGTGGCAAAATTAGAGAGAAAAAGAACAGGGTCTGTGGCAGTACCTACAGAGACTCCAGGTTCTGCGAGTTTGTGAGGAAAAGGTGCAGCCATGCATCACCCTGAACGTATCTGCCTGTTCTGAGTCTCAGTCCAGGCCCCCTTTAATCAATTTTTGCAAATGCAGTGCCTATCAAGGTACCCAGTACCATGTTCATGAAGTTGGTTTCTTATGTCCTAAGACATGCTTTACAATGACAAGCTCGTCTCCCTCCTCCATTAAATGTAGGGTGTTCATGGGCCTTGAAGCCACTCTCTTCTTAGTTGTTCTGAGCTGCGGTGGATGGATGCACAAGAGCTACAGACAAGATGGTCTGGACCACTACTTTCAGTGGTTTCTGAAGATATTTTTTAATTGGAGGGCATATGCATTTCCCATAATATGCAGGGGTGACAAAGCACAGCAAGAGAGCCCAAACCAATCAAGAGAATTCTGGCGGGTTCTCCCCTAGAGACAATTTTGCCAGTATAATAAATATTTACAGCCTGGTTTTGTCCATACATGCCCATGCTGGCTCTGCCAAAATATGTAAGAATACCCACCTAAGGACATGCTCGTGTTTGCTTTGTCCATAGGTCCAGTAAAAGCATCATACCACTATAAGAAAACACGCCCTTAATGGCTGAGCCATTTTAGGCTGGAATGGCCACACAAGAATGGTGGCTCTGCCCAGAACGGCAGTAAAAAAATACCATGCCACTGTAAGAAACCATGCCCATATTGGTTGCACCAAGGCGGGCCAATATTATGCATTGGCTTTGACCATAATGCAAGTAAAAATATATGCTATTGTAAGAAAACGTGTCTATGCTGGCTGCCGATGCACCAATGTAGCCCCCTCCAAAAGAGGTTTGCTCTCTGGCTCACACGCACACACAGTCTCCCTTTGGATTTTCGTAAGAGAGCATCTTAGGTTCCCTTCTGACAGAACAAAGCCAGGCTCACACCAGGGTGCTGATCACTGTAATGTCTGTCAAGACAGCAGGCACAGGAAAGACTAGAGTTAGAGTAGCTAAAGAGGGAGGGTAGGCGTCAAGAGGAGTTCCCCCATCCTGTTTTCTGATGGGGCTTTCTTTCTTTTTCCTGTACGCTCTATTTCCTGCAAGCAAGGCACTCTGGGTGTGATATCAAAAGACAAAGGGCACGTGTTACATGAATAGGATTGGACTTATTACATCAGGCTTTCTCTGGAAAAATCCCCTGTGGTCTCTTGCCTTTGAAAGCAAAGGGGCACCCCTCATTCCTTGATTCATCTTTGAAAGAAGAATACAATTTTAAACCACCCTTCGGAGTGCAGTCCAATCAAGAGCCCTCTGCCACAGAGGGGGAGACAGAAGACATCCAAGACAGAGAAGAGGTCTGCCACCTAACCATTGTGTGGGAACAAAGGGGGTTAACTGTTATGGGATTTGCTTGATGTAGATGCCAAAAATCCATCTTCTCTCCAGCTGAGATCTGCAGAGTCTTCCAGCATCCTCAGCTCAACCCTCTGCCTAGCCACCAGCTTCTTCAAGCTCCAATCTGACACTGATCCAGTACCACGAGTCCAAGCTGAGCCAGCCGAGCATGTTCGTTGGTGAGGAAAGTCTCTAGTTCTCTTTCCCCAAGGTCACTGTGTCCTCCAGTGCCGGCGACCTGACAAAGACCCGTCATTCAAAGTGTCTTTGACCCGCAAGCTGATGCCACTGCCGAACAGCACCACATCATTGGGACATGTCACTGCCACTCCCTGACTTGACAACAGCCCGGCTCTGTAAGCATCCAGACTCTTAGTTTAATGGTGAGAAGCATGGCCCAACGCTGAGTTACTGTGAAGAGGCTCTGTCCCCCTGATCCAATTTCTGGGACTATAATGACGTTAAATTCACTTCTGGAATAGGGGAGATGTAATAATCTGCTGGCACATTACTGTGGAAACAGGAAAGTTGGGATCAAATCTCGGCTTCTGCACTTCACCACATTGTGTTATCCAAGCCTGTGTAAGGATGGCAACCCTTGGCCTGGGGGGCAGCCGAGGTATATGGTGCAGTGGCGGCAGCCCACAGCTCAGCAACCCCAACCCAACATTCAAAATTTGAATATGTTTCTTTGCCCGGGAATCTGGTTCTATAGTTTCACCTTCATCAGTTTGTCACACAAAATGTCAGAGCAATATCAACATCCTACCGCCCACATAAACAAAACTATATATTCATTGTACAATATCACTTTCCCTGTTTAAACTGAGGACAGGATGCAGCATATCTTTTAGTTATCTTCGTTTTCTCTTGGAGACCGAACCCTCAGAGATGGTCCTTCCCCCACAAAATGATGTAGTAGTCCATCATTTGTTTGACATTTGTGTGAGAGAACTCTGGCTCAAAAGTGAAGGCTGTCAGTAGTGTGCGGCAAGACAATTCAGCATATGCTGTGCACTCTATATTTCGTCAAATATGGGACACACATTATTAGTGAGGCTTTTTGTATAGTGCACGCTCAACAAAATCACCTCCAGCAGCACCGACATGCAGCAGCAGTGAGATAAAGTGATTTGACTTGGACTTTTGGGGGGCTGGGAAGGGAGGCGGGGGCAGGAGGCAATTGCCCCGTTCCTTTTCTAAGTGATGCATCCAAAAATGATTTCACTGATATTTTATCAGGTAGCATTATCATGTCACTCAGTGCAAAAAAGCTCGATTTTTTTAAAACGTAAAAGTCATATTTTTTGCAAAAAACTACTAACAAATTTGGAGAAAATATTTTGTTGGTTCTAACACTGAGGATGCAATAGGGGAAGATGAGGTCTAGTCTGACATCTAATTTGTAAACTGTGGAGCCAGGAAACGGGGCTCAAATCATACCTTCCGCACTTCACACATTATGTGATCCTGAGCAAATCACTTTGCTTCACCTCTGCCTTTTTTGCCTTAACTATCAGAATAAAAATGGACATGCCTAAACTGGTTAGTGCCGGTTTTTGTCTGGTGCATGTTGTGTGTGCTGCACTTGTCTCCTGACTCTTTGGGGCATCTCTTTCCCTATTGAGCTGCAGCAACAAGATTTGGACAGTGTACCTTTAAACTTGCAACTCAGCTATAAAAACAAACTTCCGGCGCGGAGCGTGGCGCGGAGCGTGGCGCGGAGTTCGGTGCTGAGTTCCAGTCAGCCCAGACCTGTTTTCTTTTCTTCCCAGAGAGGAGCTGCAGCGACGAGATTTGGACGGTACCTTAAAAAAAAAAAAAAAAAAAAAAACTTGCAACTCAGCTATAAAAACGAACTTCCGGCGCGGAGTTCGGTGCTGAGTTCCAGTCAGCCTCTGGACGCCACAGGACGACACATGGAACCTGTGCCCAATGACATTGAAGGGTCTCTAACGGGGGTCAGCCCACACACGCGAAACCGGCTGCTGCAGCTGCGGTGGCTGCAATCTAAAATCTCATCCAAGCCAAAGGTAAGCGTTTTGTGTGTGCCGGTAGATGCTTCCCCCTCTAGCATGAAGCACCTGGAGACCGCTATAAGCAATGACTGTTTGCCAGCCACTGTGACTGTTGCAATTGCGGAGCAACAAACTTATGTTGAGCAAGCGTGTATTGCTATTCCTACATCGATCATGTCGAGTGAAGCGACGTTGCCGTCGTTACCATCAAAAAGTGAAAAACACTTGCAGGGAGTAGTAACGGGATGAAACCTAGTGCCAGTGTTGTCATGTATGGCAATAGTGACCCCAATTCCTCTACCCGTAACAAGTGACCAGCTGTTGAGGCAACGTGAAAGGCTAGATGTTAGTGTACATTTACCAGAAAATCAAGTAAATCAAGAAAAAAGTACACCTCCGCCATCCACGGTATACTTAGATGCCTCAGAGACCACTTTCTCCTTTGACATTACGGATGCAGATATACTAGCGATAAGGTCTCCCTCTGACGAGGTGTTGCCCTCATTGGCCCCGCATGTGAGCCTTAATCGGCAGCAGAATCAGGCGAGTGCAGTCGAAGACCTTCAGAGAAACTGCAAACTGCAAAACACTAGAGGAACGGAAATCAGCTGAGCGAGTCCACTCGATACAAGTTGTGAATGAGGATACGCATGAGCAACTGCATTCACAAATCCAGCAAAAAAAGAATGATGGTTTTAATACTCAAGTTTTAACCATCGATTCAAGAGCTATTAACTCAGAAAGTGAAAGTCTTTTGAAAGACGAAAAGAAAAGAACGGCACCCGCAAGTTTGGCGATCTCCTCCTTACCCAGGACAAAGCTGAATGCTGCGGCAAATGTCACGACAAACTTTGATGTTGCGGCCCGCGAAGCGCGGCTTACCGAAAGTCTAAAGGCTGACTTTCTTTTGATGAGAGAGCGCTTAAATGAAAGCTTTGTCAACAAAAAGGATATGAAACTCACGAACAGACGTAACGTGAGTACCCTGACAAAAGAATCGACAAGTGTGAGCAATAAAGCTATCGATCTACAAAACTTGTTGACTACAGTACGACCCATTAACCTTGATACTTTGGAAGGAAGTCATGAAACTAACGGCAGTAATGTTGCAACGACAACCGCTGAAGAATCCATGACAGGGAGAGAATCCCTAATGCCAAGCTCTAACGGTTTGAAGCAGATTGCTAATAACCAAGCTGAAGAGACAGCAAATTCCAAAGGAAATATTTCCATAGCCGTGGGTATTCAGATTCACAACAACGTTTTAGCGGCTACCTCCATCGCTCTAATGTCGTTTATGAAACTGTATGAATCAGTGAATGATGCATTGCGAGACCAGAACTCGGCTCTTGCAACCTTGAACAGTAAAGTCTTAGCAATGGAAAAACTAAATGAGCACCTAATTAATCGACTTGACTTGGAAGCAACAACTTCACGACAATGGCACTCGCGCCTCAATGAAATAACCAAACGCGAGGCCCATGAAAAAGTTGAACTTGCTGAAGCAATTGTAGAGTGTACGAAGTGGATCAGGCACAATGTTGCGGTACAGCCGTTAAGTGGCTATGAGAGAACCAGATGCAATTGTCAGCAAGACCGTAGCAACCCAGAATTGGCCAACCAATCAGAGAAAACAGCAGTACACTCATCAACTGGTGGTACCACTATAGTTGTAACGACTTCAAAAAAGGTGCATGAAAGAAAGGAGAGCACCGATTTAACAGTTATAACCTTTGAGGCAGGAGCAACAGACAAAGCACCAATAATGAAAGGGTGCGCGGCTGCCATAGCAGTGAGTGCCAACACTCTACCTGAATTACAACAGGAAGAGGTGGCCCCTAAGAGCGCATCGACCACGCAGAAAAGCAAAGCTCCAAACAAGGATGAAGTTGCCACGCAATCGAAGCAAAAGGACCCGGCCACAGCAGACGACCAAATTGCTTCTTTTGGGATTTTCTCTGGCCCGGCAAAATCAATAAATTCATCAATGATTAAGTCAGTACCGCCAAAGGGCAAACCAGCAAAAGTGATACAAATGAAAGGCAAGGGACCAGCTTCTAAACGCCCTCGTACAAATGGTGCAAAAAAGTTCATACGAAACTTGACGACGCCCCCTAGATTAGAAAGCACGGGAGGCATCAAAGTGACCTTGACAACAGAAAAACAAAGCAAGATCACAAACTCTCTATTAACCATGCCGAAGGCAACAGTGGAAAGTCAACATTGTGCTTCAAAACATGCACACGAAGATACAATGTCCACCGATGACCCGGATACAAACAACTCTATAGATCTATGTGATCAACCTACACAATCGAAGAAGATGCTGATTGTGCAAAGACGACAACCGCGGGGGATGAGTGTGAAACATCAAGAGAGTAAAAGTCTGATAACAACTATACAAGAAAAAACATGTGGTTGAGTCGCTATCCGCAGAGACAACAAGAAGTGCGATCAGCAGTGAATGTGAAGAGTCACACCACCTCTGCAGATGCTCGTCATAATGCAACCAGAAAACTGCAGCCAGCAGTGGAAAGTGTTCCAATAAAGCTCAATCCAAAATGTACTACAGCCCAAACTAAAAAACAAAAGCAACAAAGAGCAGGTGACAAGTCTGAACCGCAATCACAAGAAAGACCCGGTTGGTGGAAATTAGAATTGGAAAATATACTAGAAGACAACAGCGACGTAAACCTAAACAGAGCTAACGTAATGAGGCTCCTACACCATGTTCCAACATTACGCAGTATAAGATCAGACGACATAGCAATTGTCGAATATAAATCCGAAGTAAGGTCTGACTGAGTTGTACTTCACATGAAATCAAAGAATCTAGCCAGACCACTCTTAGAGGCAAAAGAAGATCTACTGTTTTTTAGGTTTGAACTCACAACATGTGATGACCAACAAGCTGCGGCTGATGATCCACATAAACACAAGCAGAAGGGATGCTCAAACAACCTCAAAAGAGATGTGCTATGGAAACAGATGAAACGACAATATGCACAGCAAACTGAATCACAAGTTTCAGAGATCCATGTTTAGGATCAGATAGGGTCAGAAGGTATGACCCAACTACTAACATCTTGGAATACCCGTGGATTTGCCCACCTATTTCAAGATGGTGACACTGAAGACCTAAAAAGCACCTTCGTAGATGTCCATGATGCTAAACCATGTAAACAACAATTACTGCTAATAAACACGTTTTGGAATCCTGCGATGATTGCGGAGTCGGAGTTGAAATAGACAAATGCCATGCAGCCTTTGTTGATCCATTTATAATAGTGTGTCAAGATTTAAACTTCACCTGGTTCGCGAAATCAAAAAGACGAAATCCATGTGAGACGTGCAAAATTCCATCAGATACCGCGGACCGAGGAACTAATTGGGAGTATCAACTAATGCTGCGACATTGTGCAATGTTGAATGGTTCTACCAGTGTTGATATTCCTGCAGCGGACACGTGGCATCGAGGTGAAACCTCAAAAACCCTTGACTATATTTGGGCCTCAGAAAATCTTCATTTTTACATCTCAAATCTCTTGATAAGGAAGTCGAGTAAAAGCGATCACAACCCTTTAGTACTATCGTGGGAGAATCCATATAAAAAGCAGCATCGAAACTACTTATTCCCATTAAGCATCAACAATGGCCAGAATCGACTACGAATAAATACCAAGCAGATTGAAACTTTGACAACTGACTATGCCCATATTCAGAAGTGGAACAAGCAAGTAGAATATGTATCTCTACTAAAGTGATTCACGTGCACTAACAAGTCTAAGGGAGGATGCACCTTGAACAAGCATCCTTTTAGCCCGATCCTATATGATACAAAGAAACTGCTACAAAAAGATCTGAGGCAATTAAAGAAAGCAGCTGTAAAAAACTCAAAACAGCTGATGATAGAAAGACGTCAGCGATTCCGTAATTGGCTGAAATCTTTCAACTGTATACGAGCACAAGAGCAATCGGAATTGATGCTTCGCCTTCTGATCCAAAAGGATAGTCGGAACATCTGGCAAATCATTAATTCTGGTAAGGTAAACCAGATGAGTATACTATCAAATGGAGTGAATGCTGCTAGCTGGGTAAAGCACTACTCAACAGTCTTTAACAAGTATGATGCCAACAACCTAGCTGACCCAATAGTACATGCGAGTAGTTGGAATGTGATCGAAACAGTCGAGGACATTGAACTTGCGATCCAGAAACTGACAACTTCAAGAGCCGCTGGACCAGATGGTACCTCAAATCACATGCTAAAGGCAAATAAAGAAAACTGGGCACAGTTTATTAAAGTACTATTCGAGCACATAGCTTAGACAAAGAAGATCCCAGGCTCATGGAATAATGCGGTGGTGGTACCAATTTTCAAAAAGGGTAACCGCGACGACACAGAGAATTACAGACCCATTGCATTGTTAGATACTATGGGGAAAATATTTGCTACCTTTCTCCAAAAGAAAATTGCAAGATGGGCGGAAGACGCTCATTTATCTGACAACAGACAAACAGGCTTTACAAAAGGGGTTGGAATGGAATTAAATCTAGTGCTACTAAACTTGGCTAAAGTGAATGCATTAAAACAGAAGGAAAGGTTGTTTTTAGCATTTGTCGATTTAAAACAAGCATTCGACAGCATAAACCGCCAGCTCCTTTGGAACAAACTAAAAGATTGGGGCTGCCCAAACCAGCTCTTGGCTCCACTAATGGCATTATACGCAAAAACGAGTATTCAAGTGCGTTTAAACGCAGAAGGAGCCCTAACAGAAGCAATACAAACGACAAAGGGAGTGAAACAAGGCTGTCCCTTGGCTGCTTTACTATTCAAACTATTCATAGCAGATCTTCCACTAGCACTAGCACAAACAAAGTCTCTCCCCCCGAAAGTCAATGGAATTCATCTAAGCCATTTAATTTACACAGACGATGTGGTACTATTAGATAGCACAGAAATTGGCTTGCAAAGATTGCTGTCTCGTCTTCAAACATACTTATCAGACAATCAGATGTCGATAAACGTGAAGAAGTCTCAAGTCATTGCATTGGGTCCAAAAATGAACACTAAGGGCCTCATTACACGGTAGGTGGTAAGGGTTTACCGGTACCGGTAAACCCTTACCACCTTACTACGAGGTCCCTTTGCGAGACCCGACCTTAACGGCTGGTGTAGACCAGCCGTTAAAGTTGGGACCCGCAAAGGGACCTTGGTGCTAATTACGGTACCGCAATTTGTGGTCCCGTAATTAGCCCCTTCCCCATTCCCATTGAGCCCTATGGGGCAAAAATGGGAATGGGGAAGGGCCATGGAGAAAGGGGGAATTACCGCCCCGCCAACCTTGGAATAGGGTGGTAATTCCCCTTTTCTCCATGGTGGTACCGGTATTGTACCAGCGGCAACTATGGTGCTAATAGCACCATGGTTTACCGCATTCCGTGTAATGAGGCCCTAAGAATAAAGTATTCACGTGGAAAGTGAATAATGAAGCCCTGTCCAAATCAGACTCAATTTGCTATCTGGGGGTCGTATTCAATAACTCGATAAGTGAGTGGAGTTGAACAAATTAGTTGTTGTCTCGTATGAAAATTCTTGCACTACAAGGAGCAAAATTGCATGCAAAATATGGGAAGTTTTCCCTACAGCCGGTAATTACTTTCTATACCCAGAAAGTGACTCCAATAGTATGTTTTGGGAGTGAAGCATGCTGGAACATTGATGCCAAATTTTGGACCCAACTGGAAGGCAAATTTTGGCGTAAAGTACTCAATTTACCACAGTGTGTCGCAATGGTGGCAATTCGACATGAGCTGGGACTCAACTCTTTATATGCCTCAGTACTGTGGAAACCCATAACTTTGCTACGAAAAATGAGATTAACACCTGGAGCAAAACCCTACCTAATTGTAAATAATAAAAGCATTGATCCTTCAGCTTCTTTGCTAAATAGATGGGAAGAGAAACTGTTGTCAATTTTAGCAGCGGCAGATGTAAACATGTCACTAGTGCTTCAAATTCCACAACTGGCGAAGGTAAAGTTCAGTCAATTGAATTGGATAACCAACCTCAATACAAGAGCTTCATTGTCGACAGAGGTAGACTTTGGAATGTCCTCGTAAAAAGTAGGAGAACTACCAAAATATCTCACCAAATTTCTGTCGCAATACCACCGAAATCAGTTCCTGAGAATGTGTCTTAATTTGTATCACACACGAGAGATTCTGATGAAAAGAAAGGATTCGGCGACGAAGAGTGACATCTGTCGTTTCTGTCAAACAGAAACGGAATCAATAAAGCACTTGATAATTGAATGCGCTAATTTTGCCAACCAGCGTTCGCTGCACTTAGCGTGTTTTGCTCCAAAGAACGGAAATATGGCTGATTGGTGGAGCTATGCAATATCGGGGATAAACACCAACCTAACATGTGCAATCATCAACTTCATCGACATGATCCTTCCACGTTCAACAGAGGGGTTTGTCACAGGTGGATAAGGGCATAATCCTGAAATGTGAGATTTGAGTTTAAGGCAAATGCAAAGAGGAAGGGAAACGAGATTCAAGAATCAGACGACTATGACTTTTTGATTAACAGGAGAGGACAAAGTTCGTCTGTGGTGTTTTCCCTTATCTTTCTCCATGTCTTTCTCTGTATCTTTGCTCTCTTTCTTTCTAGAAGATGTAAATAATTATGAAAGTTGTGACAAAAAAGTTTATTTTTTTTTATCAAACTAAAGCCAATAAAGAAATTTAAAAAAAGAATTAACTATCAGAATTGGAATTGCCCAGCAGTGATTTTGTTCTGTATTTGATTTAGAGAAAATATCACTAATTGGTTCATAATCTAAAAATAATTATAATATTAACCATTCATAATGCATACAGGTGCGAAGGCAGGATGCCAGGTGTGGGTTTTGTGTTGTGGGGAGGCAGCATGCCAAATGAAGGTATTATGTTGTACAGGGTGGGTAAACAGGGTGCCTGGTATGGATTTTGCGATGTGGGGTGGAGCAAAAGAAAGCCAGGTATATGGTTCGGGTCTGGTCTACCAATTAATTTTCTAGCTTTCGCACAACTTTACATTGCTTTAGAATGAAAGATGGCAGAAGGGAGATGTGGGGCCTCATCAGGGGTTGGGCAGAGCAGTACAAAATCAGCGATAACGGTGTTACCACCGCATTACCGCTCCACCCAATCCCAAGTTTGTGCTGAAAGTGGGAGATTTACTTCCAGCATTTTGCTGAAGGTAAAAACCTCTCCTTTCTGCCCATTTTCAGCACTATTACCACGGGCACCATTACCGCTGGCGGTAATAGCACCAAAAAGCCACATAGAGTGCTTTGGATTCAGAAAAAATGTGGATTAACAGCGCAACCGCAACTCGGGATCCGGCACAAATTGCACCGGGACTGAGTTGTGGTAACGCTAACAGCATTGGGCGCTATCCCGGCGCATTAACCGCTGGGATACCACCCAACTTCTGATGAGGCCTGTAGTCTGCTGTTAGTTTGTAAACGTAGACACCAGCAAAGCTGGGCTCAAATTACAGATTTTCCATCTCACTAAATATTATCCTGGTGAAGTATTGTTACTACCGTTGGTATGTGGGGGAGGCTGCGCACAGCCCAGGACACGAAGAAACTAAGAAACCACAGATATGACTTAATTACTCAGCGAGGCTGCAGAAAAGGAAAGAAATGCCATATGTGTGTATATATATACTCATGTATAACAGTTAAGTATCAAAGTGTGTACACACCTGTCGATTATGCTTTCCATCACTTCTGGGGGAGGAGCTTTGGGCGTCAGTACTGCAGCAGCCTCTTTCACGCTGGATTTGCCGTGCAGGAAAGCATGAAATGTGGCACTTACATCTTGTTTCCACAGGAAAGTATAGCTTCCAAAAACGTCAAGTGTTGCCTACAAGAAGAAAGAAAGGGCCAATGATACAAGGCACTCGGTCAGCCAAAGATGACCTGTCACAAGAACACTTTGCATGTGTGGACACACTTCATATATTAACGATGATACAAGGCCAATGATACACGGCACTCGGTCAGCCAAAGATGACCCGTCACAAGAACACTTTGCATGTCTGGACACAGTTCATATATTGACGATGATACAAGGCCAATGATACATGGCACTCGGTCAGCCAAAGATGACCTGTCACAAGAACACTTTGCATGTGTGGACACAGTTCATATATTGACGATGATACAAGGCCAATGATACACGGCACTCTGTCAGCCAAAGATGGCCTGTCACAAGAACACTTTGCATGTGTGGACACAGTTCATATATTGACGATGATACAAGGCCCATGATACACGGCACTCGGTCAGCCAAAGATGACCCGTCACAAGAACACTTCGCATGTGTGGACACAGTTCATATATTAACGATGATACAAGGCCACTGATACAAGGCCAATGATACACGGCACTCGGTCAGCCAAAGATGACCTGTCATAAGAACACTTCGCATGTGTGGACACAGTTCATATATTGACGATGATACAAGGCCAATGATACACGGCACTCGGTCAGCCAAAGATGGCCTGTCACAAGAACACTTTGCCTGTGTGTGGACACAGTTCATATGTTAACGATGATACAAGGCCACCGATACAAGGCCAATGATACAAGGCACTCGGTCAGCCAATGATGACCTGTCACAAGAACACTTCGCATGTCTGGACACAGTTCATATATTGACGATGATACAAGGCCAATGATACATGGCACTCGGTCAGCCAAAGATGACCTGTCACAAGAACACTTTGCATGTGTGGACACAGTTCATATATTGACGATGATACAAGGCCAATGATACACGGCACTCGGTCAGCCAAAGATGGCCTGTCACAAGAACACTTTGCATGTGTGGACACAGTTCATATATTGACGATGATACAAGGCCCATGATACACGGCACTCGGTCAGCCAAAGATGACCCGTCACAAGAACACTTCGCATGTGTGGACACAGTTCATATATTAACGATGATACAAGGCCACTGATACAAGGCCAATGATACACGGCACTCGGTCAGCCAAAGATGACCTGTCATAAGAACACTTCGCATGTGTGGACACAGTTCATATATTGACGATGATACAAGGCCAATGATACACGGCACTCGGTCAGCCAAAGATGGCCTGTCACAAGAACACTTTGCCTGTGTGTGGACACAGTTCATATGTTAACGATGATACAAGGCCACCGATACAAGGCCAATGATACAAGGCACTCGGTCAGCCAATGATGACCTGTCACAAGAACACTCCGCATGTGTGGACACAGTTCATATATTGATGATGATACAAGGCCAATGATACACGGCACTCGGTCAGCCAAAGATGACCCGTCACAAGAACACTTCGCATGTGTGGACACAGTTCATATATTGACGATGATACAAGGCCAATGATACATGGCACTCGGTCAGCCAAAGATGACCTGTCACAAGAACACTTTGCATGTGTGGACACAGTTCATATGTTAACGATGATACAAGGCCACTGATACAAGGCCAATGATACAAGGCACTCGGTCAGCCAATGAAGACCTGTCACAAGAACACTCCGCATGTGTGGACACAGTTCATATATTAACGATGATACAAGGCCAATGATACACGGCACTCGGTCAGCCAAAGATGACCTGTCACAAGAACACTTTGCATGTGTGGACACAGTTCATATATTGACGATGATACAAGGCCAATAAAACACGGCACTCGGTCAGCCAAAGATGACCCGTCACAAGAACACTTCGCATGTGTGGACACAGTTCATATATTGATGATGATACAAGGCCAATGATACACGGCACTCGGTCAGCCAAAGATGACCTGTCATAAGAACACTTTGCATGTGTGGACACAGTCCATATGTTAACAAGTGCCAATTAATGGCACCATTTGCTTGCATTTTGGTCACGAATGCAGCAGTACCAAATGCTAACACAAATAAAGGTGTCCGGAATTGTATTCTTTTCATAATTCCTTGGATATACATCAAAAGAGGTGTTAAGAATCGCATTACAGGCACAGTTTTAATGGTAAAAAAATTCCTTTTTTTTTTTTAATTAGCCGCTACTTAAAGGTTGGGATTGCATACATGTGAGGCTTATAGCAGGGGGACAGAGAAAGTGCTGCATGGGGAAAAATACGTGGCCTTGGATATGTATGGTTTGGAACTGCTAAAAATAAAACACAGGTCCGATGTCAGTTACATAAGCAAGTGGTATTTGAAATCCATCCTAAGGAAGGTTGGCATTGGATGAGCTATTTAATAACCGGCAATCGCACAATTAGACCAAAACGTCTTGACGGCGGGTCTATCTTCAGACAGTTTATGTGGGCGAGGAAAAGAAATGTGTTTGGATCCCTTTTCCCGTTCGCACCAGGGAATGTTGACGGAAACGAGTGCCACATTAGCTGCAAATAGTGCAATTCAAAGCACATAGGGTTAATAACGTTGCCCAAAAACATGATAGATTTTAAGGCAAAAAGCATATTTTTAGAGGCACGTGCCGGCATGGCAATACTGAGGTTGTGATGTGGTGTATGGTTGGCTTTGTCAAGTTCTAGTTCCTGAAGACCAGTGGCATTATACCATAATCCCACGTAAAACTGAGTGGAACCACAGTTTAAAGGTGCCAGTGGGCAGTCAAAAATTAGGACCTGGGAAACTAAGTGGCCTGAATATGTGCCATGGCATAGTGTCGCTTAACATAATGTCACTTCTACAAGCATCATATAATATGGCAAAGCAAATGGTAATTAATGTTTTGAATGAATATATAAACAAATAAAGGTGGCCAGCTGTGATATTTCCAAAGTGAAGAAGGTCGTGTCCAGCTTGTATTGGGTGGTCTGTTGAGCACACTACCTCAAACCCAGTCTACTTCCAACCTAACCGACAACGCATCTCCAAACAAAGCTCCAGCACCGAAACAACGCAGGTTACACAATGGAAAGTACACAATCCGAACACACGTGTCTACACTAAATTTACCTAAACACCACACTAATCCACCACAGATACAGCAACACAACTCGCCACACTCCTCGAACACTGCTCTGACAGACACCACACAAACAATGTACGTGAGCAACTTGGATGACACATTAACCGATGCTGCAGACCACTCACAAACTAGCTAAAGCTTGCACACCACAGACAGCTCTATCTTTAAAGATCTGCTCACATCAACATTGTAGCAAAGCAACCTTGCCCTGCTCCACAGGCTCCCATGTTAGACCTCTACCCACCATATGCACATTCTGGAGGTCAATACAAATGTGAAAATGGCAGGTGAGCCTTAATATAGAGCATAACACCACCTAGCATAGTTTCCTTCGTTTTCCTGTGGTGCAGTACCCTGGACGTCCCAAGAAACTTCAGTGACTGGCATCAACAGGTGAGGAAATTAGTGTTTGTTATGCTGCAGCTGCTCTATTGGAACCTCTGGTGCCCTGACTGACTAGTGAGACGATATATTTGCTGTAAAATCAAGTCTGATGAGAATGAAGGAGAATCACTGCAACAATAACGTAATGCCAGGTGACTATCATGGAGGCCATTAACAGAAGAGCATGACGGGATGCCATTTTGTCCCAAAATTCATTTAATATGCTCCATTGTACTGGAGTTATGTTTTTAAATTGTGGGAACTTAATCACTTCTAAGTACTGCATTGGTTGCACTTAAGTCACAGTGAGATTCAGTTATTTGCTGAGGATCACACATTTTGCTTAAGCAACAAAGCTGTCATTTTAACCCACTCTGAAATGTAGGCACTTGACCACATGCATTTCAAACTATACTTGGTACAGTTATTTACGGTTTGACTTTCCTGGGCTATAATAATATTGTTTAAAAAAAATCTACTTGCAAAATACTCAAATCACATAGTAAAGCAACCTGACGATATATAAATCTTTATAGAAATATGTTAAGGCAAAACAATATTGTAGCTTTATTTTCCACATACTAAATGGAAAACTACAACCCCCAGAACACTAAATAAAAAGAAATCTCCTGTTTTAGACCACTTTACTTTCAGAACTTCAAGACAAAAACACTCAACAAAATGGTGCAATAAGGTCACTGGCTCTACAGATTGGTGGTCATAAACTTCCAGCATGCTGCTATGTATGATGTGAGAATATGCGACTATCCACGTAGAAAGCACACTTTCTTAGGATGTTAATCTAGTAGACATCATAAATGTTAACTAATCCTTAAAAAGTGATTGCTTGTCTGCTATTCAGTAGTGGTGTACCGCCAACGATCTCTGCCTCAGTGCCAGTAAGACAGAGATCCTCCTCATCGGCAAACCTTTAACCTCCTTTCCTGGCCTCCCTTGGCCCTCCTGTGACACCACGCTTTTCTTTTCTGCCCATATCTCTGATGTCTCTAAAAAATCAAACTTCCAACTTCACCTCCTTAGAGGTATTATGCCTTTCCTCTCCTTCCCCCATAAGCTCACTATATCTTGGGCCCTGGTTCTCTCTAGGCTGGATTACTGCAACAGCCTCTTTCTAAATCTACCTGCTTCCACTCTCTGCCCTTTGCAACTCATCCAGAACAGGACAATGAGACTTGTACTGGGCCTCAAGCCCTGGGATCATATCTCTCCAGCCCTGAAATCTCTTCATTGGCTCACAGTGGCTGTAAGTATTAAATTCAAGACCCTTTGCATTGTCCACAAAGCTTTCTGGGGCCTGGGTCCAAAATACCTTCAACACTCCCTCCGCAAATATGTTCCCTCTCGAGCTCTTCGCTCCTCCACCTCCAACTCCCTCAGGGTCAGTCGTTTCTCAAAGAAACGTGCTGGGGATAGATCTCTGTCTTCGGCTAGGGCCTCCCTCTGGAATAGCCTCCCTGCCACTCTGAAACTTGAGGAGACCCATATCCGGTTCTGGAAGCACCTCAAGACCTTCCTCTTTGCTTCTGCCTTCTCTCCACCTTTACCCTGTTGATCTGTTCTGCTTAGGCATCCTGCACTTGGTTACCCTCTGATTTTGGGCCTAGGTACTTGCCCACCCTATTATGTTATGTTATGTTATTGCAATTTATAAAGCGCACGGTCGCCCGAGGGCATCATGATGCTAGAGAGGAAGACTGCTCAGTGAGAGAGAAGACTGGAGGAGACGCCAGGAGCTAGAATAGATTAGTTTTCAGAGCTCTTCTAAAGCACAGATGGTTAGAAATGGCCTTAAGTAACGGGGGGAGAGTGTTCTAAAGTTGGCTGCGGCAATAGAAAAAGCTCTGCTGCCAAGCCTTTCCCGATTAAATCTAGGAACGATGAGTAAATGAGAGGAAGCAGAACGGAGATCCCGATTCGAAGAGTATTGAGAACATTTAGACTGCAGGAATTCATCTCCATGACTGTGGTTTGCTCGATGGACGATGCACAGTGATTTAAAGTGAATTCACTGAGACACCGGAAGCCAGTCAAGTAGGCGAAGCACTGGTGAAATGTGAGCACCATAGGGAGAGCCGGTGGCTAGCCTAGCTGCAAGGTTCTGCATATGCTGGAGTCGATGAATAAGACCGATGGGTTGCGACAGATGCAGCGAATTGCAATAATCTAGCCGTGTAAGGACTAGCGCAGCCACCACAGGAGGGCAGAGAGCTCCCGGGATCATAGGCATGACCCTCTTAAGGACCCTGATCTGATGGTTAGCAGATTGGCAAACGGCTGTAACCTGATTGGACATGGACAAAGAGGCAGAGAGAATAACCCCTAGGTTCTTCAATTTGCTGACCGGGCCAGGTAAAGGGCCCAGGGAGGAGGGCCAAAAGGCAGGGGTCCACAATGAGAGGTTGGGGGGACATCCCACCAACAGTACCTCCGACTAATCTCCATTTAGCTTTAACCAATTCTGATCCATCCAGAGCCCAACGGCCATAAGGCAGTCATGGAGGCAGGCTGAGACCTCAGATTGCTCCTGATTGTGTGTCATCCGCATAAGAGTAGCAGTTAAGACCGTAAGAGCGGATGAGACAAACCAAGGCCCAGATGTATATGTTAAACAAAATCGGCGAGAGAGAGGATCCCAGAGGGACACCACAAGTGAGGGGGCAAGAGGGGGAAAGAAAGGGTGGCATGGCGAGGGTCTGTGTGCGATCTGAAAGAAAAGAGGTAAACCAGGCAAGAACAGAGCCAGATATTCCAATCTGTGACAGGCGAGCGAGGAGAATGGGGTGGTCAACCGTGTCGAATGCAGCGGACAGATCTAACAGGATCAAAGCCCCACCTCCGCCTGCATCGACTAATCTGGTCATGTCGTCCTGTACAGAGACAAGTACACTTTCCGTGCCTCTCCCAGGCCTGAAACACTGCCGCGCACCTGCACTGCATCCTGGCAACCAATGCACTTTGGGTCTGTATATGTTACCCTAAAGTCCCCCCCCTTTCCCTGTACTTATCAGACACCCCTGGTCTGTACCTTTAACCTAGCACTTACCACTTGCTGGCTGCACTACCATTTGTTTGTATGTTTTGTTTTTCATTCCTATGCTCTGCACTTTCCCCCTTCCCTCTCCCCCGCACTTGCACGTTCTCAATGTCACTGGGCCTAGTAAAATTGTTGTTTTTGTTCTCCTTTGTTCCCTCCCTTGCCTCGTCGCCCTCTGAAACACAAGTGTATGAGCGTGATACAAATAAATTATCAATATCAATGTGATTAACTGAAATGTATTAGCCCAGTAGCTCCAGAAATCCAATAATCAAGTCAAAATTCCTAATTTTTAAAATATACAGCCTATACAATGACTAAGTATCAAGGGGAACATATCATATGGCCTATTCCCGTTTAGATCATATTCCGGTACAAAAAATATCTGAAAATGTCAGTGCTGACCATGCTTTTAACTTTCAGTTTATCACAGAAATACATGTGTAACAAGGTCAGCACTGCCATCTAGTGGACATTTCGGGGTATCTTTCAAATAAACTCCTAGAAGGGAAGATTATTTCTGAGGAGCAGAAATCAGATTAAATCAGATATGAATGAAATCTAAAAAGACTAAGTATAGACCATTGTTGACAATCTGAGTACATGAATGGGGTATTGGAATTCGACATAACATTATCATGAGATAAATTCCAGCCACTCAAGTGTGGCATCCCAACTCTAAGGAGAATGTACATTACAATACTGAAGTAAAACTATCTAACAATAATACCCCATAGAAGGGTCAATACAAATGTAAAAGAACATTGTTACCGGGAGTAGCAGAGGTTTGGAAAACTCTCTTTGTGGCATTAGTAGGGAAAACTCTAACATAAAGTCTGTGTTTATGTCTCCTGTACTTACTTGCTAGATGTCAGGGTTTGCAATGGCTACAGGGTTAGATATGGCAAGGGTAGCAAGAGGCCAGTAATAGTTTGCAGGGTGGGAGGATGTTTGGCTAAAGTTAGATGTTATAGAGGCAAGGAAGTTGGGCAGAGTGTTTGTTTTCAATTTACCGTAATCTTAGCTGTACAGGTCTCCCACGCCAAGATGGCAGAACCATAAAAGAGAATCTGATTGGTTGAAGGTGCAGGAACAATCACTTTGGAATGTACTGAGCCTTCCTAACTACCTTTCATCAAAGATTTTGAAGAATTAGGTTGTGTATTATAGTTCTTCCCCAATTTAGGTCCTGCACTGTGCGTTTACCTGAAGAAAGGAGTTGCAGTAGGAACGATGAGCAGTCTTTAACCAGTAAGAAAGGAAAAACAGAGTCTACAGCAGGGAGCGCCGAGTGTTGGGAGCAAGGATTTGAACAATAGAAAATAGCTTACTGATAACAGACAAGAACTGGCAGCAGTCAATATTTTGTGGAATACAGAATGAGAGTAGAGATTAGATCATAAATTAATGATCTCATTTGGAATTGCATGTAGCCCTTTCCCCAGACCTCAACTGCAGCTCACATTTAATACACGAGTGCAGCTTTGCTCGATGATTAACCCCTTACATGCTTAAACATTGTTGCCACAGAAGCAGTTCCTATTATCTTCGTACCACACTGCAAAACCTGTGTAGATTGCCACGCTTTATGTGCATGTGGCATGTGTGTCTGAAGGGCTACCTTCCTCTGATATAAGGGGTAGCTCTCTGTGTTCAATTGCCGACTATAGGGGGATAGTGCATCATTATTGCATCATGCAGAGCTCTCCATTTTTCCATGGTGAGAAGGACAACCAGTCCTGTTTTTTTCCCCTTTGGATTCTAGGACTTGCATTTAAAATGTAGCAAAACGACAAGTTCCAGAATTCGAAGAAAAGCCAGGACTGGAGGTCATCTCACGCATGAGAGCGCTGCATCATGCTGTTTGACTGATACCTGTGCTCCTTCCAACTCTGGCTTTAGTATTGCTCAAAAGTAAGTACTGGGATGAGAAAGGGGCATGTGGAGGTTATTCTCAAATTATTTTCCAGTTATCTGCATTAGTCCTAGTGCGACTCTTCCTCATCACAGTATTTACAAACCACCTTTCCAACCCTTGATGGATGAGAGACCCAGAATCTGCTAAGGTAAATGTCCCTGAAGGTATTAGGGGATATTGGGGGTATTTTTACATTAATTGGTGGAGCATGAGCGCGAAAAATGAAAATTGGAAAAAGGTTCCTGTGATGGATATGGACACCTCAACAGTCAGTACTGTGACGAGGAAGAGTGAGACACGGAGGAAAGAAGAGTGCCAGTAAATAATCCGAGCATGAACAGCTGCTGAAGGGGACCCTCTACAGCTCTTAAACGGCATGTAGTCTGACCCAGCTGGTTCTCAGAGGCTTTCCTCGAAAACTGCCTGTTAGTCTATTAATTGGCTTCAGATGCGCACATTCCCAGAGCTCTCAACGGCGGCGTAATTGAGCTACTTAATGAATGTGCTTTAAAGGCAAGGGCCTTTAATACTGCCGCTGCTGTCCCACTTCAGTGGTAGGCCTGCGTAAAGTGAGCCCACCCCTTTCGTGGTCCCGCAAGCCAGTGACTTGCTGCAGGCTTCTGCGCTATCTGTAGAAATTGACCCCAGGTTTAAGCGGACTTCTTTCTGGGCGAATAGTACCTGAATCATCTCATCGAACTTGCAGCTTCAGGCATTAAACACACACCCATCCCTGCTTTCACGCCTGGCTAATTTTCTCAGAACTGGGTATAATTAATTGGGGCTCTGCTGGCAGGAGCAATCGAATGTGAACAGACTCATGAAAACATGTGGCCGAGAAATGGGATTAACAAAGTGGATATGCTCGCGGTTTAATATCTGAAGAAGAGTACATCGCTGCCAGGGATAACAAACGTCAGCCAAAACTGCCTGTCCGGAAATATTCTTACCCTGCACCGTAAACCTGAAGCTGCGCTGATGGCAAACTGCGTTGAGTGGATGTCTGCGATGGAGCACTGCTGCCATCTCGCGGTACAGACAAATATTACTACGAACAATGTTTGCATTGCAATATGTATGCACATTATTTGTGCTGTTGTAAAAAAAGGGTCACTCACTATCGGATAAACACTATTTGGACCGGAGCGAGAGAAGGATTAGCTAAAGCAAAATGAACCTCTTTCTGCAAATATACAGAACTACCTTCCAGCAGAAGTGGTTTGGGGCCAACTAGTTGCATAACTACCGGGGCATGAGACAGTCACATGGGAGGGAGCATGAGTGTCTTTTTAGATTTCAGATCGCAATTAATGTTATAAGAATCAAGTATCTATAACAGAAACGCGGTACATAGGAGGCGTTGCCAGCTTGTGCCTCTTGTATATTTCTGTATTATGTGGGGAGAGCTTATTCCGCCAAGCCAACTTTCTGCCCCGTGCCTTACTGTATCTTTTGCCCAGAAATGTTGGCTCGTCTGCCATCCAGAAAGACAGACACTAAGTTTCTTTTATTTTTTTGGACGTACCAATTTCTTTACTGCTCCGGCAAACAGCTCAATCTTAGTCCGATGGCCACTAAGAGGGTCATCTCCTTCATCAATTGTAGGCCTAAAAGCAACTCATAGTGCTTTTAGTCCTCTCTTTAATATTTAATGATGTTCCCTAATGTCCTGCCGTTCTAAGGTGAAGGCAGCAAAGTGGCGTCTGCATGCCCGCTTTGCTTTCCTCCTCCGTCTTGGAAGAGCACACAGTTTTACACTCCCATGAGATGTGCATGCAGATGTGAAACCAATGGATTCCTATGGAATACTCCTTGCATTGTTACCTGGTAAATATCGTGTGGATCCCGTTAGAATCCATTATAAAAACGCACCTGCAAAGCATCATTTCCAGGCATAATTTCTCACAAAGCGTAGCGTACAAGGGAAGAGTAGAGATGATTTCACCTTGATTTCCTCTTCACGTTTACGCTCTGCCTTGTGAGTGTTGAAAATTGGATGCAGGGCACCAGCAACACCGAGGTACATGCAGAAATGACACTCTAAGGTGCTCATTTTGTATGAGCACGTAACGTTAATGAAAGAAGTAAATGCCTTGCGTAAGGCAATTACTCCTTCCATTAACGTCACGGCTCATTTCCAATTATTTGTATGGAGGAGAGCAGCGTCAGAAGAACACAGCTTGCGTTTCCGCAGTTTCCTTCCTCTCCACCATGCAAACACCCCAGCATTTCTACCGGCATGCATTTTCATGCCGGTGTAAATGCTGGAGATCCCTATGGGGTCTGCCTGCTTTATGTACCAGCATAAAGCAGGCGGACCACTTCGGGATCCTGTGTAAATGCTGTCCGACACGCTCGCATACAGGGAACTGCCAACACCTACGTACAAGCATTGGTGAACCCCTGCATGCAACGTGCATTCCTTAGATAATGACACTCTACGGGGTTCCGTCAGCTGATTTCACTAAGAACTACCTGCTGCTAGAGTTCAACCGATCCCACACCCACACTGATAATGAAGCACAGATGCAGACACTGGAGGTCATTACGACCCAGGCGGTAAGTACACCAACTTTACCACCGGTGTAAACTATGTTTACACCAGGGTGGATGGCGGATTTACCGCCCCATTCCAAGGTGAGTGGGGCGGTAAATCCCCATTTCCCATTTACCCTTCCCCATTCCCATTTTTGCCCCATAGGGCATAATGGGAGTGGGGAAGGCGCTAATTACGGCACCGTAAATTACGGTGCCGTAATTAGCACCAAGGCGGTTTAGCGCCATGGATTTTAACGCCTGCTGAAAGCAGGCGATAAAATTGGAATCAGGCATTAAGGGTTAACGACGGCGTTAACCCTTAACGCCTGAGTTGTAATGAGGCCCACTGTATTCTGGCCCGGCCCGGTGGTGACGGTGGGAAACCCCCACCTAAAGCTACCATGGGTTAAAGTGGGAGTTTAGAGTAGCAGAGCAAGAACGCACAGGAAAGCCTAAGGGTGGAGGAGAGGTTGCGATGCAGAAGAGGTTGCAGGCACAGAAGAGGTCAGAGGAGGAGGAGGATTAGGTGCAGTAGGTCGTGTTGAAGCGGGAGAGGTTGGAGGATTTGGAGGTGCAGGAGGTAAGGAGTAAACTGAACAAGGGAGAAGAAGGATTGAGGCTAGGTTGGAGAGGTGGTAGTGGTGGAGAGAAACAGAGAAGGTGGTAGGAGTCAAGGGGCTCCAAGGAGTAACATTGTCGAAGGAGGAAGAGAAGAGGTGGGGGAAATTACTTACTTGAAGGGGGGGGCTAAAGGAGGTGTTGTGGTGGGTCTCCCTTGGAGATGTGGGGAGAGTGTCAGTAAGGTTGAGACATAACTTGCATCCACAAGTTGTGTGGAAGATGTGGGTGACAAAAACTAGCATGTATCAGAATTTCAAGGGGGCTAGCCAAGACATGGCAAGACGGTCAGAGGCGACGGGGCACCATAGGATCATACGCAGAAGTGGACTTCGGGCCAGTGAGGAGGAAAGTCATATCGGGTTGGGCGCCTTTGTGGTCAGGACAGGAGCCTGGGTGAGGAAGGTGCTCAGGAGCCCAGTACGCAACCTGTAGAATGTAGGGGAGGAGTGGTCCAAAAGACCCCCCCTTGCCTACATCCCCTCCCCAGGTGAGGGCCATGGCTCATTGGGCGTCCCCTAAAACCACCCGGGCCCAGGTGGTGGAGGGTTCACCTGCTGAAGACATTGCCCACACGTATTGAATTTAGCTAGGCCCAGAAACCATTTTGTCTATCAAAGATGGTGTGAGCTCAGCGCACTGTAGCGCGGCCCCCACCCTCGGAGAGTTTCAATTATCCCTGTCGCCGCAGCACCCTGGCAGATCCGCTGTGAGCCCGTTCCCACGAACAAGACGGACATGAGCTAGCATAAGATACTAACACTGTAACATTTCATCGTCCACAGTGTATCACTGCTCCCAGCATGACCCGGTCAGCGAGGCCTGGGTGATGGGGAGAACTGTAGAATGGTCATCCGATGAAAGCAGAAAAATACCCAAATACGAATGTCAAAAACTACTTGTAATACGTGTATCCTTTCCATAAAACTACTTCTACTAAAGAAACCTGTAAAATTGTGTAATTATTGTAAGAAACGCATGTTTACATGACACCAGCAATGAAGGACCCACACCCCTGCAGGGGTGTGCAAATGATAAAAAGCATTCCGGGGGATTATTCTCTATATGTATCATTGAAAACCGTACACCCCGCGGTCCCGCGCCATAACTGAACTAATGCTGCTAGAGTGCAGGGGAGGACAAATGCAACTATACATAAGGCTCGTGTGAAAAGACGCGGGCAAATGCACCAGTCATGTGTACATATCTACAGCCCTTATATGCCATTACCGCCGCGTACAATGGCGGGTCTCGTTCTCTATGCTCCACCAACCACACTACTACCTCACGTAATGCAAATATATATGCATATTACTAAAAGCTGTAGTTGTTAAAACATAATGTATTAGTAAGGTGCTCAGACTGGCTATATTAGAGAGACATGTAGTGAGTTGAAATGTATGTTTTCAAGTGATCCAAATGAGTATTATAAGAATGTTTAAATGTTTATGATGTTCTCACCAAAAGTCAGCAACACACGAGAAAAATACCTTTGTGAATATGTGCAAGGCCATTTCCCCCCCCCACCCTGCAAAGTCTACCAAATAAGAGAGCTAAGGCCTGCGCCACGCCGCTCCACCTCCCCCAACTAGGCTGGAGCCGCTTCAAAGATTTGTAGTCCCCGCTACAGCACCCAAGACCACGGCCTGCCACCTACATTATTTACAGCCCAGCAGTAAACCTCCGCTTGAATACACAAATCCAAGGCGCCCCCTCGTAAACCCCACAACCCCCTGGAACACCTCAGACTTATGACCCGGTGCAACGAAGACACCCAATACTGTGGCAACACACAACAGCCCATTCATAATAACTTCTAACGAGACAGAAAGACATGTACCGCCCGTACCATGCCCGGAGACTTAGCCCCACGACCTATGGTACCGGTCAAACAGGACACTGGTAACCATGCACGGATAAATCACCATCAAACCCCTCACAAGGTGCATTCCTCCTGTGTTGCATTAACCTGTAGAATAACCTATTGATAGATTTACTAAAGAAGATAACATTGCAATGACTGAATGACTGCGGTGTGCATGGCATAGGGCAAATAAGTCAGGAAAAGACATTCCTCTCTGACACTGGCCACAATGGCACAACAACACCGCCCGGATGAACTCAGCTGACCTGCCAGGCCCAGCCCAACCCACGAGGCTGACCAGTGACGTCCTCCAGCCAAGGCCAACCACATCGCAGCAGCACCTATAGCTAGTCATCGCCACCCAATCCCATTGAACTTGTGCCCCTTATAGTATGTAGGTACTGATGACGTTTTTTGTAAATATATATGCCTGTCTTTGCTATTGTCAGACAGAGCGTTCTCGGAGTTTGCAGAGTTCTTTGCATGCCCTATTCTGATTGATAAACTCCCATTTAAGCTCACCCGCACTCTGTCTTGGCTTTATTCGGGAGAGTCCGTCATTGTCTCTCATTGCAGGGAGGATCGTGCTGGCTGGGGACGCTTGCCTTCAGTGGTGACCCCGAAAGCGTGATTATTATTATTATTATTTTTTGCCGACCTAACATTACCGTCCCCTTTTGCCACGAGAATCTCCGGTCGAAAAGGGATACGCACGGTGCGCCGGCTCCGGGAGGCTGCCCGCCAACGGCGACCGGTACACTAAGAAGTGCGCACTCAATAGAGAGAGGGTACGGGATCCCGGTTGAAAAATCCCCTTTGAGTACCGCTCGCCGGAGCCGGGGCTGACTGTTGAGCGGACGGCAACACTGCCTGGACGGACCCAGTTTCGGAGACTATCGGTTCAAGACGGGCACGTTGAGTATTGAGTGCGAGCGATCGTAAAGGGAGTGGAGGAAGAAATTTAGGACAGAGAACGAAGAGGGGTAGAAAAGGGGGGTACGCAGATCTACTAAGGATCATCCTAAACTTTCTTTGCTTTTTCTTTGCATATGGCCATTAGGATTAAGAGGTGAATAAGAGATAAAAGTGACGGGAACCTAGCTCCGAAAGGGGGTGGAAGGCGGCGCCGCATAGTGCTATCTTGACTAGTACTCGGAATTTATGAAGAAGTGGATAATAAGATAAAAGTGTCTGGCAAAGGGGGACACGGAGAATATATTAGTGACGACTGCTATTTCTTCTTTCTATTCTTTTCTTTAGGGTTGGGGGGAAAATAAAAATGAGATCAGTACAAAACGTTAGGGAGAAAGTAAAAGAGAGAGAGTCCTACTAGAAGAGGGAAGAGCAGACCAATATATATATATGCGCATCCATATATCTGAATAAGACGGAGAGGGACAGCCGGCTAGGGAGGAAAGGGAGGGCAGCTTGAATTGTGAATAGAGTGTTAAGGAGAGGTGTGTGCACCTCGTATGCGTCAGAAGACAATTTGGTGCTGTGGGTGTATAAAATGGTTATAAATGTATAGTAATTGAATGGTCATGGTAAGTGTGGCCGGATAAAGCTTCTTGAAGACAAACATGACAAGGTGAAGTGAGTGTGTACCTTTTTGATTTCCGGGTTAATATTGTCAAAATCACTGATGGTTTGCTCTTGTATGTGCCCCCCCCCCCCCAAAGAGAATATAATAGAGACTGTGTACAGCCAGTTTTGTATTGTGCAGGCAGGGGGAAGAGCACAAAGGAGCCCATTATTGAATGTGAAGTAGAAGACGAAACCCATATTGGTAATAGGTTTACATTGTAATTGTGGACACAGAGAGACACACAAGTACTAGGAAAACACAAAGATGGGGGCCAAAACACCCTTATCACATATTTGTAAGAACCTACCAGGGTACGCGGAGCGAATTAAGAAATATCATGACCAATGGATAACAGAGCTGAAGGGAGAGGGGTTACCCCAGATATGGCCCGAGGGGGGGTCATTTGATAAAAGTGTTCTGGATATGGTGGCCACATGCATTTGTTTGAAATACAAGGGGAAGCAGTTGCACAATAGGAGGGAAATATTAGATCTCTGGAGGTTATTTGAAGAGATACCACCGCCTAAAGCACCAGCATTAAATCCTGACCTACCATCCACCACTGACAATCCACTGATGATACAGAAAGATGCCAAAGAATCGTCAAATGTAGGGCCACAAATAGAGGTAATAAGCTTGCACCCGATATTAAACAAGCCTGTGCCCGCAGAAGGGTACAGTGACCCCACTTATGTCCCTCCCCTGACAACTACTACACCCCACCGGCCAACGGCACCCCCGCCATATGAAAGTACAAGAGGGCGAGCCCAGGCATGTACACAAAGGGTGGACATAGAAAAGCTAACAGATGATTTACAATCAAGACTCTCAATAGCGAAAGATGAGCTCGCAAGGATAAAAGACATATGTGAACAAACAGCACTTAATGCAGCAAGATCAGGGCGCACGTCTAGAGCGCCGAGTGAGAATAGAACACTTGAAGACGGGTGGAAAAAAGGTGAGATACTGTTCAGAATTGAGGAAGAACCGACACGAATAATCGAAGTAGGGACACGAGAGGGAGGTATTGATAATGAAGAAAGGCCTATAGGGGACAAAGAGGAACTACTATGTGATATAAGGGACGGTTTAGAAGAAAGCGACAGGTTGAGCATGGCAATGGGAGGGGGAAGTGAAGGGGTGGATGGTACATGTTCAATGAGAACACTGGATGATGAGTGGACGGGGCGATTAAGAAACAGGGTGGGGAAAATGGCATCACTGGGAACCTCAGCAGCCAAAACGGGTGTAGATGCAACGACAAAAGGAAGGCTACAGCTCCCATTGATACATAGGGGAGGAGGGAGGCCGAAAATTATATCCCATGGGCTCAGATGGATAAAGCCAATTTATTAAAGCTATTGCCCCCGTTATCGGGAGGGGCAAGTAAATGGATATACGCCTTTGAGAAACACACTGCCAGGGTACCCCTAGCAATAGGAGATGTGAAGAGCTTGCTTGTATCAGCAGTGGGGGATCAGGCTGATAGAGTATGGGTCAAGGCCGGTTTCCCGGGAGTAACATTAGACTGCGACCGCCAGGACGGGGCCTCCTTTAACACAGTGCGTGCAAGGGTGTGGGATGCCTTGCGAGAAACGTTTCCAGATACGCCAGACTTACAGTCAGTAATGCAGTGTACAATGAATGACGGGGAGGAGGCTATGGATTACATTTTTCGGGTCCAAGAGATGTGGAGAGCAGAAACGGGCACGCCCTGGTATCAATCGACATCTTTATTTTACTTCATTATAAAAAGAGGGCTCCCAAAGGAAGTGCAGAAGGCGCTCGACAAGATAGCAGGTATTGAAGCGAAGGGATGGCCTGAGATTCAGAGCATAATAGTACACCATTGTAAGCGAATAAAGGAAAGGGAGAAGGAGGTGGCGCAGAAGAGATTGGCACACGAAGCAAAACTAGTGCAGATAAAGTTGGTGAAGGTCGCAGCGGCTGTAGCCGCACTCCCCCACAGCAGGGAGGGAGATGAGGAGGAGGAGGGGCTGGTAGCAATACAAGGAAGGATGGCAACTAATTGGGCTGGAGCAGGACAGCGGCATTGGAACGAGCAGGAGCAAGGCGGAGGTCCGCAGTGGCAAGAGTGGACCCCTCGAGGGGGACGAGGTGGGTACAGGGGCCGAAGAGGAGGTGGACCGGGGTATGGGGGAATGGGAGGAAATGGATGGCAGGGCCCTAGAGGTGCACAAGGGAGTTGCTGGAACTGCGGAAGATGGGGGCATTACTCTAGGGAGTGCAGAGCCAGACCCAACAACGGGTTCCAAGAGGTAGAACAGTATGGCCATCCCCACCCGGGGAGCCCATATGGTCTTCCAATGGGACAACAACAATCGAGAAACCCAGGCCAAGGTAATAATGAGCAACAACAGGGGCACCAGTATAGAACACAGAACCACCCACAAAACAATGACAACATGCAGTACACGCCAGGCAACCCTTTTGCGACATCAGCAAACGGGGCCCCCGCACCAGCACCTTACAACGGCGTGTCAGTAGTTTCAGGAAGTGTCTTTAATGAAGGGGGGCCGATGAGACACCCCGCATAGGACAGCCCACAGAGAACACTTGCGTGTCCAGTTCTATCTACCACCTACGATGCAGCAGAGGAACCATTGGTAGGGGCGCAGATAGGAGACAAGCAGTTCATATTCATGGTGTATTCAGGAGCGGAGAAATCATGTATCAGGGAGGGCCGGTTCCAGTTATCTAACCGGAAGTTAGAGATGCAGGGGTTCTCTGGGGCTGTAATTGAAGTTCCTTACACAGAAGCATTGGACGTAACAGTGGGGGGTAAGACTGTAAAGACACCCTTACTGTATTATGAACACTCACCAATAAATTTATTAGGGAGGGATCTCCTGAGTAAACTCAACATGACCATATCATTCACTGAGAGAGGTATAGTGTGTTCAACACTCGGAATATGCCCATTGCGTGCAATGTTGGTAGTACAAGCCCACACGACCACACAAGAAGTACGAGGTTTGCCGGAAAACGAGGAAATGTTTATTGAAGGGTTAAAGACATTGGCCCTCATAATTCCAGAGCTGAGGAAGATGGATTGGAGGATTCCAGCAGAGTTCCTCTTCCACCCCATAGTGTGCCCCGACACAGCACCAGGGTCAGTGGTATCATTAGACTTGCACGCTGTACAGGTATCAGCGAAAAGGATTGCAGTGATTGGAATAGATATGGAAGGATATGAGTGGCGTACAGTACTGTGCACGAATGCCAACATCGCCCTAAGAGACTTAACAGATGAGGATCTCTTTTCAGATGCAGAGGGGGGATGGTGAAATTGTAATGGAAATAGCGATGCCCTGTGACATTTTGATTCAAGCTAGGGAAATCCCCGCTCAATTGATGGCAGTGGTAGGAGCACCGCCGTCATTCTTTGATGATGACATGAGACTCGTACCAAATAATTTGTGGACAACAGGCCCCCATGATGTAGGGCTGTTGCATGAAGTACAACCTGTGATAATAAAACTAAAGCAAGGAGCAATTCTACCCTGAGTGAAACAGTATCCATTGTCCCGTGAAGCTGAACAAGGGATAAAAGAGACAATAGATGCACTACTAGCACAAGGGATAATAGTGCCTTCAAACTCCCCATGTAACACATGTATTTATCCAATCAAAAAAGCAAAGGGAGGGTCTTGGAGGATGATACAGGATTTACGCCCCCTAAATGATGTAATTCAGAAAGAGTTCCCTTTGGTCCCGAACCCTGCATCAATATTATGCAGCATCCAAAAAACGGCATCACACTTCACAGTAGTCGACTTGAAAAACACATTTTTCTCAATCCCCCTGGCTGAAGAGAGTAGATACCAGACAGCATTCACACTGGGGGGAAAGAGATATGAACACTGCAGATTACCGCAGGGATACTGTGAGAGCCCAAGCATATTCAACCGCATATTGCATGAAGACTTGGGAAACCTATCAGTTGAGAGTACGATCATTCAGTACGTAGACGATTTACTAGTGTGTGCACAAGACGAAGAAACATGTAGAAAGGATTCAACAACGCTCCTGACTCTACTGGCCAATAAGGGGTACAAGGTAGACAAGGAAAAGCTACAGTACTGCCTGACAGAGGTCTTATATTTGGGACAGCTGATATCAAAAGATGGAAAAAGAATAATCCCCGAAAGGGTAGAAGCGATAAGATCAGTAGGAGAACCCACAACAGTGAAAAACATGCAGAAGTTCTTGGGAATGTGCAACTATTGGTGAGCATGGATATTAGACTATGCAGCATACACGAGACCCCTACTACAAGCACTCAAAGAAGCACAACAGGAAAATAAAAAAATAGAATGGTCAGAAGAAATGAGCGCGTCATTCAAATCATTAAAAGAGTTAATTTCAAGCGCTCCAGTGCTAGCAAATCCTGATTATGGACGCGAATTTTACCTATTCTCACACTGCAAGGGAACACTCATGACAGCTGTTCTGACACAAAAGACGTCCCTAGGTCACAAGCCTTTGGCTTACTATAGTGGTACTTTAGATGCCGTAATGCAAGGCCATTTCGCGTGCGAGCAATCACTCGCTGCAGCCGCGTTCGCGATTGAGAAAAGTGCCACAATAGTAATGGGATGCCCTGTGACATTGTTTGTGGAACATTCACTATTTGCAATACTTGAGAGGTCAAAAAGCACACTGACGACACAGCGGGCAACAGCCCATGAGATCATATTGTCTAGCGCCAATATCCATGTGGTGAGATGCAAGACAGTGAACCCCGCAACATTCATTACAGAAGCATGCGCACTAGAGGACATGCAGGACCACGATTGTGCAACTTACACAGGAGAACGAGGGGAGGACACAGTGGTGTGTGAGAACGCTCTGAGCGAGGGGGAAGTGTACTTCGTGGATGGGTCTGCATCAATTGATGTGGACACGGGAGAAAACATGTTGGTATGGCAGTGGTGAGGTTAGAAGACGGTGAGTATGAAACACTAGTACAGTACCGCCTCCCATCACATTACTCCGCACAAGCAGCAGAACTGATTGCGCTCATAGAAGCACTACATGCAGCAAAGGGTTGCGCAGTGACAATATATACAGACTCAGCTTACATGACGACGACAGTACATGGAGGTCTAGCGAGATGGGGGCGGAGGGGATTTCGGCGGGCAGACGGAACACCAGTACAGCATGCAGAATTGTTGAAAGAGTTAATTGAGGCCCTACAAAACCCTACTGTGGTAGCAATAGTGAAGTGCCAAGCCCATACATCCAACACAGACGTTGTGTCCTTGGGAAACGCGGCAGCGGACGCTGCCGCCAAGGAGGCTTCCTATGTTCAGAAATATGAAGCAGGTGAGTACATGCTGCAGCACAAGACAAACGAAGAGCTCCCAGAAGGGTACAACATGATGCCTGTATCACAAATACTAGAATTACAGGAAGGAGCTAGTGCAGACGAAAAATTAATGTGGACAAAACGAGGGTGCAGCAAGTCGGCGACAGACTTACTGTGGTGGCAAAACAACTCAGGGAAAGTGGTAATGCCAATCAAGTTATTGGAAATTGCGTTTCAACAACTACACTTCCCTGCACACAATACCAAACAGCACATCGCAGCAGAAATACAGGAAGAATGGTTCGTGCCCTGTCTCCAGGAGCACGTATCTCGATTAGCGATGGAATGCACAACATGTCAAATATACAATTCAGGAATGACATTACGCACACTCCGGGGAACAATTCCAAAACCCATTGGCCCATTCAGAGAGATACATATTGATTACGCGGACATGGGGGAAAGGTGTAATGGAGCACGGTACATGATCGTGGTTGTATGCCCATTCTCAAGGTGGGTAGAAGCAGGACCATGTGCACGACCTGATGCCAAAAGCGCTGCAAAGTTCCTAGTGAGGGAAGTGTTCCAGCGCTGGGGAATTTGTGACGTTATTCGCTCAGATAATGGCACTCACTTTGTAAATGAGCTTTTCAAGGAAGTTACTACATTATTGGGAATAAAACATAAATTGTGTTCGATTAATCATCCTCAAAGTAATGGCATAGTGGAAAAGATGAACGGACTGTTAAAAGGCAGGTTATCAAAACTATGCTTTTCATTGAAAAAGAATTGGATTTACTGTCTGCCCCTTGCGCTATTTAAGCTCAGAAATCAGCCAAGCAAAGACCACCATTTGTCCCCGCACGAGATCGTGACTGGGAGACGAATGTACACAGCACACTCTCCACTGCGCGAACACTCAGATGCACACAGGAGCGCCGCGATATCGGGAGAAGAGTTCACAGACTATTTGAAGAAATTGACAAGGGCAGCGCGCACAATATCAAAGCAGCTCTCTCCACCCTTCACGAGAGAGGAGGGAAACATAACAGGGCCTGTCACGGATCCTGAGGAACAGCTACAGCTGATGCCGGGCGAATTCATTTATGTCAGGAGTTTTGTGCGTCGATGGAATGCACCACGGTTCCATGGCCCATACGAGGTAGTGTTCTGTACGCCCACGGCAGTAAAAGTAAAGGGCCTAAAATACTGGGTACACTTGACAGATGTACGAAAAGCATATAGTAATGTGCAGGAGGAGGTAGATGAGGAGGCACAGACAACAGCAAACGATGCAGCTGAGCAGAATGTCTGAATATGAACTTGTGTATGTGTGACAGTAATGGACCTGAATGGGAAAATGACTGATAAGTATACTTGCATTCTTTTTAAGCTCAAAAGAAAAAAAAAAAATGTTTTTTTCTTTTTATCTTGTGGACTTATATGTAATTAATGAAGTGATCAAATTATGACGTGTTTACACCCTTGTCTGTGAATACCCTTCCCTGCAACTCTACCCGCTTCCATTCCCGGTCAATATATAACTGGCACTGGTAGTGCCCACAAAATGTTTACATTCATGCACTT
The DNA here is from genome assembly GCF_040938575.1 of Ambystoma mexicanum. Taxonomy (NCBI): domain Eukaryota; kingdom Metazoa; phylum Chordata; class Amphibia; order Caudata; family Ambystomatidae; genus Ambystoma; species Ambystoma mexicanum. The sequence goes on along the minus strand of NC_090931.1, from coordinate 337,762,801 downwards.
AATGCACTTTTATATCTCGAACAGGAACTACCATGGCATCTAACGGGCAGCCTGCAACGGATACATTTACTAGAGTTAGAGAGTGGTTAACTGAGAAATGCAGATATTCGTATGAATGTGGACTATCAGTGTGTATTACATTGTTTTTGACACTAATGTTTGGCCTGGTCACATACTGGTTAATAGCGTTCATCTCTATCGAGATAAACGAGGGGGGGGGACTAACAGCACTACTGTAAGTAATGCAACCACAAGTGTAAATACTAAGGAAGGTGACTTCTTGGTATGGGACGGGACGAAACTTGTATGGGGTTATTATACAACACCATCCAATGCTGTCATGATAAAAAACGAAGAGCTACAGGGTGAAATGCAAAATAACACAGTGTCCCCGCCAAAGATATCTAATTACAATGCTCACAGTCTAAACGACCGAAACCCCTCCACCATATCCTGGTTGTATAACACCCCTACCAGCCAACCTGCCCCACAGCTATAGACATATTGTCAAATAATAGAATGGAAGAAAATGGAAGAATGAAAGCAACACATGAAATATTATATGATGATTGGGTGAAGGGGGGCGGGAAGGAGAAAGGGGGGTCTACTGTGTCTATCACCCTTGAAGCCGGGAAGTACATTAGGAAAAGAAATAACAGAAGAAAAAGGGGAGCGGAAAGGAGGAAGTATGATGAGTACTATGGGTTAGGATTAGATAGAATGGAAGACCCACGACACCCCCACCAGACGAATAAATGGTATGCGGATATGAGTGCAACAGCTAAACAAACAACAAACGAGAGCTGCTATGTCTGCTCCCTCATTCCCCATGCTTCAGGTACACCCAAAGTATTGCTACCCAAAGAGTTGCCAATTATACATGCCCAATGTCTCCTTCATCTCACGTTATGCAGGATTAAGAACACCTTCCAGGCACATGGAGTTACTTTTAGAATGCTGCAGAACGAGAAAACTTGCTATCCAAAGACGGCAGGGGTGGTATGTCTGGAGGAACCATTTTTTGTAATACAAGGGACACTTTTTTCGGACAACAAGTGGAAGGATGAAGAAGTAATGTGTAAAGCTGAAGCACTGAGAGGTGTGGCACCAGAGAAATTGCAATGGATAGAAGAAACATGCACACCAGTATGGAAGGAACACATTTCAAAACTAACTTGGGTAACCGCCATTGAAAAACCGTTCAAACTACAGAACAAAATAGACTATGAACTATGTTTTAAAGGAGAGGGGAAAACCTCCATGGGGACAAACAAGAACTGTAACAAGACCCTTACCATCCCAGATCTGAGAAAAGGGACAGCGGCCCTGATGGACACGTACTGGGTATGCGGCAACCAGGCATACCTGCACCTTCCCCCGTCATGGAGTGGCAGCTGCTCAATGGCCACTCTGCACTCAGCTCTAATGGTAATACCAGAAAGCCACATCGATGGGAGCAAAAAGACACAGGAACGCATACAACAGAGTGCAGCCCAGCCGACTGCGGAGTCACAAATGTATGTCCTGTCTTCTGGGAGCAAGGGAGAGGTGCTGACCCGTAACAGACGAGCATCAAACTACATATCAAAGGCATCATCAGAACTGTTGGCTCAGATCCCAGACAGATATCAATTATTCAGCTCAACAGAGACATTCTTTGCCTCACTTATCTCAAGTGTCCAAGCAAGGGCAAACGCAAAATGGCTCCAGATAACACACTGGGAATTGATTCAGCTGGCAAATGACACTGAAGAAGGGTTCAACGTAATAAAAGTGGAACTAAGGGCTTTACGGCTGATGACAATGCAAAACAGGTATGTCTTGGACCTGTTGACGGCGATGGATGGAGGTGTTTGCCGAAAAATTGGAAGTGCCTGCTGCACTTTCGTACCTTCCGAAGACGCAGAAAACGGCTCCCTGTCCCATGTGATCGAAGCAGTACATAACCTAGGAGAAAAAATGAAAATGGAAGGTGGATCAGAAGACAGTACGTGGTTCGATAACATCTTCTCCTGGGTCCCCTCATGGCTTGGAACGACTGTGAAATTTTTGATGCCAGCTGTGGTGTTCCTCCTTTTAATTTTTTGCATGTGCCAGGTGGGTCTTCGATGTTGTGCTAACACAGTACCTAATGGTGCAATGATGATGGTGACAATGGGCAACACCCGTGGGACAATGCAAACTATGCAGGAAGTGCAGGTACAAACCGGAACTGATGATACACCAAGGTATCAACTAGTGCCTAGGTATCATGACAAGGATATCATAGACAAATTATGGCACACCACCATCAGAGAGCCCCGTATACTAGAATGGTATCAGGAGGTGTGGGTAGACTTGGAAGGAGAGAGCGGATGTATATACCTAACCTGTACCCCAGATGAATATGCTAGGAGGGGTGAGAGCTTAAGGGGGGTGTGCAGAGCCTGGATGCCGATAAAAGGCACACCAGCATGGGATGAGGCAATTATGGACGAAGAAGAGTGTAGGAGATTGAATGAGTTAAAGAATTCGTTACTTAAGTAACGAAAGGGGGAAAATGTAGGGGAGGAGTGTTCCAAAAGACCCCCCTAGCCTACATCCCCTCCCCAGGTGAGGGCCATGGCTCATTGGGCGTCCCCTCAGACCACCCGGGCCCAGGTGGTGGAGGGTTCACTTGCTGAAGACATTGCCCACACGTATTGAATTTAGCTAGGCCCAGAAACCATTTTGTCTATCAAAGATGGTGTGAGCTCAGCGCACTGTAGCGCGGCCCCCACCCTCGGAGAGTTTCAATTATCCCTGTCGCCGCAGCACCCTGGCAGATCCGCTGTGAGCCCGTTCCCACGAACAAGACGGACATGAGCTAGCATAAGATACTAACACTGTAACATTTCATCGTCCACAGTGTATCACTGCTCCCAGCATGACCCGGTCAGCGAGGCCTGGGTGATGGGGAGAACTGTAGAATGGTCATCCGATGAAAGCAGAAAAATACCCAAATATGAATGTCAAAAACTACTTGTAATACGTGTATCCTTTCCATAAAACTACTTCTACTAAAGAAACCTGTAAAATTGTGTAATTATTTTAAGAAACGCATGTTTACATGACACCAGCAATGAAGGACCCACACCCCTGTAGGGGTGTGCAAATGATAAAAAGCATTCCGGGGGATTATTCTCTATATGTATCATTGAAAACCGTACACCCCGCGGTCCCGCGCCATAACTGAACTAATGCTGCTAGAGTCCAGGGGAGGACGAATGCAACTATACATAAGGCTCGTGTGAAAAGACGCGGGCAAATGCGCCAGTCATGTGTACATATCTACAGCCCTTATATGCCATTACCGCCGCGTACAATGGCGGGTCTCGTTCTCTATGCTCCACCAACCACACTACTACCTCACGTAATGCAAATATATATGCATATTACTAAATGCTGTAGTTGTTAAAACATAATGTACTAGTAAGGTGCTCAGACTAGCTATATTAGAGAGACATGTAGTGAGTTGGAATGTATGTTTTCAAGTGATCCAAATGAGTATTATAAGAATGTTCAAATGTTTATGATGTTCTCACCAAAAGTCGGAAACACACGAGAAAAATACCTTTGTGAATATGTGCAAGGCCATTTCCCCCCCCCACCCTGCAAAGTCTGCGAAATAAGAGAGCTAAGGCCTGCGCCACGCCGCTCCACCTCCCCCAACTAGGCTGGAGCCGCTTCAAAGATTTGTAGTCCCCGCTACAGCACCCAAGGCCACGGCCTGCCACCTGCATTATTTACAGCCCAGCAGTAAACCTCCGCTTGCATACACAAATCCAAGGCGCCCCCTCGTAAACCCCACAACCCCCTGGAACACCTCAGACTTATGACCCGGTGCAACGAAGACACCCAATACTGTGGCAACACACAACAGCCCATTCATAATAACTTCTAACGAGACAGAAAGACATGTACCGCCCGTCCCATGCCCGGAGACTTAGCCCCACGACCTATGGTACCGGTCAAACAGGACACTGGTAACCATGCACGGATAAATCACCATCAAACCCCTCACAAGGTGCATTCCTCCTGTGTTGCATTAACCTGTAGAATAACCTATTGATAGATTTACTAAAGAAGATAACATTGCAATGACTGAATGACTGCGGTGTGCATGGCATAGGGCAAATAAGTCAGGAAAAGACATTCCTCTCTGACACTGGCCACAATGGCACAACAACACCGCCCGGATGAACTCAGCTGACCTGCCAGGCCCAGCCCAACCCACGAGGCTGACCAGTGACGTCCTCCAGCCAAGGCCAACCACATCGCAGCAGCACCTATAGCTAGTCATCGCCACCCAATCCCATTGAACTTGTGCCCCTTATAGTATGTAGGTACTGATGACGTTTTTTGTAAATATATACGCCTGTCTTTGCTATTGTCAGACAGAGCGCTCTCGGAGTTTGCAGAGTTCTTAGCATGCCCTATTCTGATTGATAAACTCCCATTTAAGCTCACCCGCACTCTGTCTTGGCTTTATTCCCGACTTGGGAGAGTCCGTCATTGTCTCTCATTGCGGGGAGGATCGTGCTGGCTGGGGACGCTTGCCTTCAAGAACCATCTAGATAACCTCAACTCGGGGAGGAACTATAGAATCTGCTGATCAGACCACAGAATTACAGAGTGACTGCCTGCGGTGCTTCTGCTCTGTTACCCTCTCGTTGGCAACCACCCACATACAAGGACGTGGCAGTCAAAGAGCAACTTTCACCAGAGACAGTGATTGACACCAAGGTGGACCTGTACTTTGCCTGGAATTACTGATGAACCCCCTAAGCCAGTTCTGAAGTGTCAGTTGTCCATGAATCGGGCAGAGACCCCTAATAAAGGTCTTATAGATGAACCTTTGAGTTGTCTTCTCTGCGAAGTTGACTTTCTTTTGTAACCCCCCGACAATATATCCCCCTGGCATTTGATCCCATCAATACCAGATTTCAAGCACCCATTTCCCCATCACTCGGATGAACAAATGGCTCCTTGGCGCATGGTATTCAAAAGTGCACATCTCAGAATTTGCCCTCCCATTGCCGCAGAAGGCTTCACTGTTGATACACATCAAAGGATGTGAATGCAGTGAAAGTAATGATGCACGAGGGAAGAAGAACATGACGCCCGCAGGGTTTTGCTGTGCCATTGAGACCTCTGCAGACAGCAGGCAACACCCCGTGCACTCCGCCCAGGGGTCACTTTGTCCGAAGCGTAACCGCGAGACATAGGGTGGGGAAATGGACACCGTAAAACCTGCATGACATGTGGACATATATTGCAACACATGGGCACTGCACGGACAAGGCCCCAAAGAGAACCTTCCCAACTGGGAACCACCCAGCACATGGCTTTGGAGCCCATTGGCATCCTTTGGGCGAAAATAGCACACAGCCTAAGTGGAAGCAGGGCGATGCTGTTGGGCAGCGTGCAGCTCTCCTGTTTGACGGATGTCCAGGACCCATTGCAAGCATGGAGGGCCTGCATGTAGACCTCTCAGAGGTGGGAGCAACAGGCAACACATGGTATTTCAGGTATCCAGTCTTTTTAGCAAATATTTTTCACCACAGTATTTTGGTACTGCAATTCTTTTACCAAATGTTGCAGCGAAGCTGCAGGTGAAGAGGTGTTTTGTTGAAACAATATGTTATGGATAGAGAGTGGGGTGTGGGTGGGTTATTAGGTGGGGGTGTGGGAAGCGTGGGTCTAATCCTGCATTTGTTGCAGCAAATAAATCAGCAATACATGGCAATACAAAATACTTTGCTGGAAAACTGGTTAAACCACATAGAACCAGTACTTCACATTACTCATGTGTCTATATCCCACCAGCCTATTGTGGCACATCACTGGAGGACACAGAAGTATAATTGAAAGTGAAAAAACAATGACTGCTCAAGGACGGAACAGCCGCCACAGCGCGAGGAAGGGCCCACGTGAAGACCACCCTGTAATAGGCCCAGTCCTTCGAAATGACACACGCCAGGCACTGCCGAGCATCCACTGGCGCGACCCAGAACAGAACCGGAGAGACAACGCAACACAGGGACCACGAAACACCCACCGACCATAGCATAGCCAAGCACACTCAACAATATATACACCCTGCAGCCAGAATTCAGTGCCATGACCAGGACGCTCACCTAAACACCTATCTGCTGACAAAGCCAGACACCACGCGGACGGCACAACACATGGATCACCAAACACCCCCTGCCACTGACATACATCCACCCAGGCAAACTTGGCAAGAGGTTGTTGCTGCCAACTCCAACGCTGCACCATGGGTGCTCTGCCTATCCGCTGGAGAGACTCAACCCCACAATACCCGTCAATGCACAAACAGGCCCCACCCAATGGCTGCACCGAGACCAACGTCCACCGAGTGGAATATGTGATTTATTTGTCATCATTTTTTTTAAAGAGTACCAGTGTCACCACGGTGAGTACATTTCCATATTCTTACGTCCCATCCCTTTCCTCCATACTGATGGGAGATTTCAAAGCACCCTACCACAAAAATAGGCAGTTGGATTTAACACGCAAATGGGTTTCCAAATGCCTCTGCGCAAAGCTGCATCACGTCCTGAACTACCATCCAATTAGTAATAATTACAGAATGGGTGCGCATTAGGCCAACTTGCTGCCTTACAAATGACTTGTATGGAGACATGTCTCTGGAACGCCACTGACGCGCCCTTACCACTAAGTGGACATGAAGCCCCTTTGGAGGGTCCGTCCCAAGCAATCTGTATCCCTCTAGAATGGCTGAAACTAGCCAGTGAACTATGGATGCCTTCATGGTCCCTTCTCTGGCTGCATTCCCGCCAAAGTTCACAAATAGTTGGGACCCCTTTCAGAGAGCCTACATTCTCTCTAAATAAAACTTCAAAGCCCTGGCTACATCCAGGGTGTTATAATGTCCTTTCAGCCTCCATAGGCGGAGATGGGAAAAAACTGGCAAGACAATGGGCCTCATTACACGGTAAGCGGTAAGGGTTTAGCGGTACCGGTATTTTACCGGTACCAGTAAATCCTTACCGCCTTACTACGAGGTCCCTTTGCGGGTTGGGGAATTTAACGCCTGCTTTTTGCAGGCGTTAAAAAGCAACCCGCAAAGGGACCAGTGAAGCTAATTACGGTACCGCAATTTGCGGTACCGTAATTAGCGACTTCCCCATTCCCATAGAGCCCTATGGGGCAAAAATGGGAATGGGGAAGGGCAATGGTGGAAGGGGGAATTACCGCCCCGCCAACCTTGGAATGGGGCGATAATTCCCCTTTCCACCAAGGCGATGCTGGTATTTTACCGGCATGAACCATAGCGCCATGGTTCACTGCCTACCTTGTAATGAGGCCCAATGTCTTCATTCGGGTGAAAACTGCTGACAGCATTTGGTGGAAAGGTTGGTTTTGTTCTAAGCACCACCTTACCCATGTGAAAAATAAAGTAGGGCTCATCAATACCTAAGGACTGTAGTTCCGAGATCTTTCTTGCAGATGTGACAGCAACCAGAAAAGCTGTTTCCTGAGTAACCCATTATAGATCTGTGGTCCAAAGGCCTCTGTGTGAGAGCAGAAAGTACAATATTTAGATCCCATCCACAATGAGGTTTTCATCTTAGCGGGTAGAGTTTCATCAGCCCAGTAAAGTGCCTCTGGACCATCTTGTTCAACAAGGAGAAATCCATCCCTCCCTTGTTCTGATATGCCCCTATCGCTGACAAATATGATCAGCATGTTTCTACTGACACCCTCTGGATTACGCCAGGTGGGTTATGACGGACAGAACATCATCTTGTGAGGCTTGCCGTGGCTCTTTTATTTTTCCCAACACCAGTGGCAAAACAAGTCTACTTGCTTGTGTATTGAGCCCTAGTGCTGTCCTTGCGTACAGCATTAATCATCCTTAAATGTTTGTCCAAAAGTCCAATGTGACCATATACTTAGAGTAAGCTGCCAATAACAGAGATTGAGAGTTGGGATGTAAGACCCTGCCCTGATGTTGTGAAAGCAGGTCCTTTCACTCAGGCATTTTCCATGCGCTCTGACGTTTTAGCGTTTGTAGATCCGAGAACCAAATCCTCCTTGGCCAGAAGGGCGCCATCAGGATCATATGGCAATTTTTCAATAATTTCAATTTGTGAAGCACCTTGCTCATTAGCCGAAGTGGTGGATAAGTATATATGGTCTGCCCATCCCATGAAAGCAGTAAAGCATTCCCCAGCAAATCCTGCCCCTTTCCCTTCCATGAGGCATACAGTGTACATTTCTTGTTGTCCTCGGTCTCAAAAAGGTTCACCATCGGTGTGGCCGAAGCCGAAAAATTGCTAACAGCACCCTGTTGTCGATTTCCCATTCGTGCGCAGTATGGGTCATCCAACTCAGCACATCCGCTCTGATATTCTCCACTCCAGGTAGGTGTGAAGCCACTGCCCAGATTCCATGATCTAGGCACCATGCCCAGATCTCTAAGGCCAGGCGGCTATGAGTTGCTAAAATTGTCCCACCATGCTTGTTTAAATAAAAGATGGCAGTAGTGGGGGTTGTTAAAGGGGTTGGACCTCCCTCAATTTAATGATTCTGAACTCATTAAAAGCTAGAGCGCTAAAAAATAAGGCCAAGCTGTACATTGCGTTTATAGATCTTGGACAAGCATTCAACAGCATAAATAGGGAGAAGCTCTGGGCTAAACTAAAAACTTGGGACTGACCCCTAGACTTACTAATGGCCATCAGAGAATTATATACTGGTACGAAGATCCAGGTGAGACTGTCCATGGATGGGGCGCTCTCTGAGAAAATATCAAAGGTATAGAGGGTTGAAACAAGGCTGCCCGTTGGCCTCAATCCCGCTTATTTTGTACATGACATGACAATGAGCTAGAAAAATGTGAGGTCATATCCACCTAAAATCTATGGTCAAAAGGTCCCATGGATCCTGTATGCGGATGATCTGGGCATTATTGACCAGACTCCGATCAAACTCCAGAAAAGTCTAAATCAGCTAATTGACTATCTAAAAAATAATGATCTCTGTATTAATATCAAAAAGACAAAGATCATGGTCTGGCCTCGGGAGAAAAGAAAGGAAGCTCTCAAATTTAGATGGGTGATAGGGAGTGAACCCATAGAATGTGTTAAGGAAATTACTTACTTGGGGGTTCCCATGAACCTGAGTTCTATAGAAATGCAATGGATGACCAACCTAAGAATGAAATGCAAAAGGTTGGCAACCCAGGATCTTATGATACATTGGAGATATGAGAAATTCTCATTGATCCCTACTCTCACCTTCTATAAACAGAAGGTGGTTCAAATTTTGACCTATGGGGCAGAGACTGCCATGAACCTACACGCGCAGTTCTGAGAGGCTTAAGACGGCCAATAGTGGAAGCGGGAACTAGATCTCCCTAAATCCCTGCCAATGGTAGCCATCAGATATGGACTGGGGTTACAGTCCATCACCTGGATTATTGGATGGAAGACCCTGGCGCTTTTTAGGAAAAGTGTCGAAGTGGAAGCCCCTCTCCCATTTAACATCATGAATAATGAAGGAGGAAAAGAGGTTGAAAGGTTATTAGATACCTGGAAGAACAACTGTGAGGCAGTGCTGGCATCTCTTGACCAAACTAGGTCCACCCGAATTAGAAACCCTTAATAAGGTTAACAAGAGGATCCGGGAGCAGGACTGATTAGAACACAGGCTGTCATACAAACTCTCCTTGAGTATGTTTTGGGAACAGAGGCCTATTAATCACCTTCCAGCATATCTTAGTAAATTCCCTTCGCCTCATTATCAGGACATCTTTATGAGACTTTGGCTAAATGTTTTACCTACGCGAGAAGTCTTAGCCACTAGAAGACAAATAGAGAAAAGGATAGGTTTTGCAGGTTCTGTTGTGATGCTGAGATTGTTGAGACTGTTAAACATCTGATATTGGAATGCTCAGTATTATCAAATTTAAGAATGATGTGTATGAAAGATGTCATGGAAGGTTTGAAATCACTATCCCTGGAGAATTGGTGGCACATGTTCATAATAGGAGACAAAATTCCCATGATGTTGGCCATACTGAAATTTGTGGAAGCAGCTTTGGAATTGGAATAGAATGATGTTTAATACATTTTAAATTTTTATTGGGTTAAAAATCACGAAAGCATACATTCTTGAGGATAGGAAAGCAATGACATGTTTAGGTTAGATGCAAATTGAATTTATGTTTTTTTATCCCTTTGTCTGGACGAATTGATGTGATGAATTTTATGAAAGGTTTGTAATAAACCAAATAAATAAAAAATAAATAAATAAAAAAAGTAGTGGTATTTGTATAAATTAGAACCTGTCTCCTGCTCAATTCTGGCATAAAGGTATTAAGACCAAGGAAGATGGCTTTCAGTTCCGAATAATGTATATGTTGCTGAGGTTCCTCCTTCCCCCACAGATCGTGTATTTAGCATGTACTCATTACGGCACCCCATATAGAGAGGGACTCATCCGTTGCCAACTCTCTCGTGGGTTAAGGGGGTGTGAAGGGGAGTCCTGTAGTGAGGCTTTCCTCTTGCATCTACCACCGTAGAACTGAATGCAGAGAGGGGGGATTTGTGATCTGTGGTGTCTGTGGTTGAGTCTCCTGATTCCATGCTGGCTTTAAATGCAACTGTACATGTTTTAGGTGCAACCTGGAGAGAGGGGTCACTGATACGAATGATGCCAGCAGAACCAGTAGTGGCTGAAACTTTACAGATGGTAGAGTTGCATGCCTACGGAATTCTCAGCATGACTTCTTCGGGTTTTCCAATCTGTCGGCAAAGGGATAAACCCTCCTGTGTGAACAGTCCCATACAATTCCAATAAATTGCAGTTTTTGAGTTGGGAGTCAAAATTGATTTCTCCTAATTTAAGGTCAGGCCAAGTGCACAAGCCTGTAGCATTACAGTCAAGACTAAATCCCTGACTTGTGACAGGGTGGTACCTTTATCAGTCAATCATCTACATTTTGGTACATATGTAATCTTGAAGGCAGGGGTGAGCCATGAAGGCATCCATAAGCTTTGTGAACACCTGCAGTGCTGACTTCAGTCCGAAGGGAAGGACTTTGTATTGGTAGTGTACCCACTGTATAGAGAAGTGAAGGAATTTGCAGTGTGGGCCCCAAATGGGTATGTGCATATAATCATCCTGTAGGTCCAGGGCACACATCCTGATCCCCTCTACCAGTGTACTCAGAATCTCACTTGGGGTGACCATCTTGAACTTCTCAGTGTGGAGGAATGTGTTGAAAAATGAGAGGTCGAGAATAATTCTCCACTGGCTTTGTCTTTCTGGTGGAGTGCAAAAAACCTTGAAAAGAAACCTTGCACCGGATTCTTTAATTGAACTTGATCTATAGCATCCAATCACTTCAGCTTCATCAAACCCTCTGACAGATTTCAGGAAAAATATTGGGGGAGGGAAAGGGAAGTTGGTGTAGGGAATGGGAATGGAAGGTGGTATCCTGAACTCAGACGAGAGCGTCCACACAACCGTTGTTATGGTCCTTCAAGCTGGTAAATGGAGGGATATACGACCACCTACCAGTGTCAAATGCTGCTGGGCCTGTGGTATGTCACACCTTGGGCTTGTTTGGTTGTGCTGGCACCATGCTTTGGAATTCTTTTCCAGTTCTGCCCTTTTTCTTGGGGGCTGCCCTGAGACGTGCCCTCTCCTGTCCCTGCTATGTGTGTTACTACTTTGTTAGTTGTTCGTTGTGCATTTTCGATGTATCCAGTGGTCTTGTTTGCTGGCCGTGATATTGCTGACAGGTTCTTTGCAGTTAGTGTATCAGCCTTTTCCTTTGCCAGCTCCTTTCGGTCAACGGATCAAAAAGATGTGTTACGCCGAATGGAAATGGCAGTGCCCGTACCTTCTCCTGCACATCTGAGTTTTGTGCATGGACTGAGGGAGGTTGAATTTAAGCACAATGAGCACAGCCGCTGCTCGACGTTCAATGCAATCCGATGAGGAGAAAGGGACTGACGGTTGGGTGGGGTGTTTGTGGGGAGGCACTGCCCAGGGCATGTCCTGACATGCACGTGTAAAAACAATTCCGGATGCCGCTTAGCAACATGCTCCAGCCCTGGTTGTAGTAGCCCATTCCTATGCCCCTCCCTGATCAAACCCTACAGCCAAGACAAACTATTCCTGGCCCTACTTGCCCATTCCTGGTCCTACTTGTTTTGTCTGGGTGTTGGCTAGAAAGGGGTAATCCTTCCTAGTCAACACCCAGAAATAACACTGCAGGCTGTAGTGGCACAATCTACCTCCTCCCTAGGCTAACAACCAAGAAATAACACCCCCGGCCCTAGTAGCCCATCTTACATGATACCTATCTGAAAACCCCAGGAAACATCCCAGGCCTTAGTGGCCTATCTAAGCCCTCCCTGGCTCAAGATCCCATAATAAACAAACCTTACTCCAATCAGAGCGTCATTTTCTCCACCACCTCTTTTCCTGGCCCTTTAAATAAGGTGATGGTAATCCAGCACAGCGTGCAGAGTGGTGGCTTGAACTCTGAGAAGCTGAAGTTGTGTTGTGTCAGTTGCAGAGACTAACACGCCCCCTCGCATCCACAGTTGGATCAATGCCAACGTGCTCTCCACCAGGTTTCATTGTCAGGGATGGGGCAGAAGGTCTTTTCCCATCCAGGTAGCGAGGTTATGGAACACCCTGAATATATCAGTATGTCTTCTTGAAGATCACGTAACATTTAGGAAAATTGCTGAAAACTTTTCTGTTCCCTAGGTAATGCTTAATTTGTCTTTCCACTTAACACTCTGTCAGGTGTTTCATGAAAATATTCTGCACCATGACGCCCCTTCAGTGGCAAGATGCCTGTGTGTTATAAATTCATCTTCATCTACATCCTCCCAAGAATGGCTGAGAGGAGGCAGAATCCTTTCATTGGTCTGTCCATGGACACTTTCGTCTGCTGGACTTGCAGAGTCAAAGTAGCATAAGATTCTGCCTCCAGCATGCACAGGTGGCTCATGTACTAGCACATTGTGTACCCCCATCCACTCTTTCGAGTCCACTGGAGGCTTGATAGAACCTCCACTTGATGGGTTGACATGTTTCCTTGAGGTTCCTAACACATTCCAATCCTGCAGCCACAACATGATCATGGCATGTTCTGCCTCACTTGAATCTTTCAGATGTTGAGGCACACATTTTGAGGCCTCTTGAGATCACTGGTGGCAGCTCTTGTCGCCAGTGACTGGATCTTATTTTTGAGGAAGGATCTTTTGACTGGGGCTGGGAGATCCATGTGGGTGTCACCCTTGTCAAAATCTGTCAAAGTACCTGGATTGTACTGCTGCTGATGAAAGTGGAATTCTCATGGACACTCACTATCCATCAACATGCTATGCCTCTTCTCCTCCAGTGTATCCAGCATGGTGATGGGTCCTAGCTGCGCCAGAGCTGTGACTTTTCTTCTTGCAGTTGATCTGCTGGCAAAGCACTGAATTTTAGCTTCTGCGAGGTAGAAGCTGATGGGGTGATGGTGGTTGTGCCGGGGATGGCTGTGCCAGCAGTTGTGGTGGTGGAAGTGCTGGCTGTGGTGATGGAAACAGCCAATGTAGCAGTGACTGAAAGGGTGGCTGTGGTGGAAGGCTTCCTGATCGGGGAACTGTGGTAGTTACTTCAGACTTAGCTTGATGACCATTCCTCCTCCGACAAATTAGTGTCTGGGTTTCCTGCTGGATAAGCATACAATAGACAACTAGTTGATGTGCAGAGAGAATGAGAAGTGTGACTGGAAAATGCCATTTGGGGTCTTGGTTAAGTCCTGTGTCCGGGATATGACCCACTGACAGGTCAATCACACCACAAAGTTCTACAGTCAAGGTACATGGTGCATTACCTCTCTAGCAGGTCTTATGGCATATGGGTGTGAATGATTTTGGGGTATGGCCATGAGACAAGTGATACGTTGAATTGGTGTTTCCAGCACCCATGCATTACAAGACGTTTATGTGTGTTCCCGTCTCCCCAGATATCTTGCCTTGGAGGCCTTAACACACGGATTTGCATGCCACACGAGGCACAGGCGAAGCATGAGGGATGCTGACTGGGGGTTCCTTCTGCCTGAATGATGTCCAAAATGAGTTTTGCACGGCCTTCATAAAACAATGTGAGTAGTTGAGTAGGCGATCTTGCAAACCTACATATGTTGACACTTCACCCTTTCTAACTGCCTCTTCTTCACCCCAAATTCCCATTGTTCCCCTATCCACTACGTTGGTATGAGGCATGAGGTGCCTAAGGAACCACCGATCTGCACGTCACACCTACAATTACATTACAGTGCAGTGCCTCACACTGTGTGACATACTGCATTGCTTTGGGATGTTAGGTGTCATGAGTGGGTGTCAGGACCTCCTGAGTCTCACCGCCCCCATCTTGTCTTAGGAAAGAATCAAAATCCTGAATTATAGAGTAAGGGAACGAAAACACTGAGTGAGCATGTAAACACAGTTTAACATCTTGATCTCTCTCTTTGAAAGCAACCCCCACCTTGTGCACTACTGCTAAGAGCCTGGGAGCACTGATTGTTGGGTATCTGTAGGCTTCCCTTGTTCATGACTGCTGATTGTGTCCCAATGCGACATTTTTCAACAGGTATAGTTGATCCAATGTTCTTCATATTGCTATGCAACAAGGTTGAGGACATGGAAAGATGCCCCTTGGTATCCTGGGTGATTGTGACTGCGGCCAACATCCTGTCACTAATCCGGAATAGCTACTACTGGTTTGGACATTTGTTTCCTGCTGTGCCAAGGACACATTGCAAAGTACATGCATTAGGTGCGTGTACTCGCCAATCAACCCATCGAGGCTTTATTTCAGTACAATAGTCCCATCAAATTGCAGTACAAAAGGAAGCAATTCATTTTGTAATTTCCTACACAATGAAACCAACAAAATATGGCAATCATAGATCATTACAAACAATATAAATTTGAATGGTTATGTTGGTACAGAATTCCTACAATAGTTTAACGGTACACATATATGTTCATAACCACTTCTTTCCTTTCAAAAAGTTAACTGGAGTGTTGTATATTTCCTGCATACCACTAAACATTAAATACAAACTTTCCCAATGCGTGAAATGTATACGGATCTTGTAACCTTATTTAATAGGCAAATGCAATTCTACATTGCACAAAACCCTTGTTTGTGAAGCTAGGCTTCACAAACTGACATCTATATATGGGACAGAAGAATAGCAAGTGTGCTGTTGTCTCCAAGGGCCTGATCATAAGTTGGGCAGTATCCTGCCTGCGATATAACCTGATTTATTAGCTTTAGCGTCCACCTGTTCAGCTGTATTACTGCCGGATCACGGGTTGGGTGCTATCTGTAAGTCCCCATTCCCCATTGGGTCCTGGGGAATTTTCGGTGCAATTAACATGCGGTAATACCGCTGGCGGTAATTGCTCTGAAAATTGGCTATTTCTGACGTGTTTACCCCCAGCTCTGAGCTGGGGGCAAACACACCAGACTCAAGATTGGGCAGACCCTTAAATGCTGCATTTAAGGGCTACCGCCCAACTCGTGATCAGGCCCTAAATCTCCTGTTGCAGAATAACACCTATTCTCATTGAAATCCTTTCTGTCCCACATTCCAGTTACTAAAATAACAATGACATACCAGTAGAAAGACATGATATGAGTGATATATAGGTGGAATCCCAGACCTTCACCAGATAGTCCATGTGGTCTACTACAGGAACAATAGTTAAATAGGCTTGTGCTTCAGATTTGGACAATGCAATCTCTTCTCTCAGATACTCCTTATGTTTCATATAAACAAGCAAATATATGGCAGCCCAATTCACATTTATTAAGTTGGGCATAATATACTAATATAGGTAGCCTAGCTTTTCCATATTTATTTATTTATTGTTTGCTTGTTAGGCGCTTATACAGAAAGTAAATACTGTTTCAAAGCGCCCCCAGGGGATGTGAAACAATTAAACAATGAATACATTTAAATACATAAAGAAATATTAAATGCAGTGGATGGGGGGGCGAACCTACTTACTATGCCTTGTGAGTGTTCAGAACTTGCAAGTGCAGAAGGGAGGGGGAACACGATAGGTGCTGTGGTGCTCATGGGTGAACAAGGGCCCTGCACACAAAACGAGCAACTGTGAGATTAGCAGAGGAGAGTGAGGGGAGGGGTAGAGGAAAGTATGGAAGAGCATCAGTGATTTAGAAAAGTCCTGCTCAAGAGGAAGAGGGAGGGGGAGGCTGTTCCAAAGAAGGGAGCCAGCAGAGGAAAGCGATCAACCTCCTGGCCTCTGTTTAATTGAATGCTTTACACACAAAGAGTTGGTCCCAACGGAGTGCAGGGGTCTAGAGGGGGAATATTTAGTAAGAGAGAGTTGCAGATAGTGTGGTCTCCGGCCCCAGACAGCCTTGTGGATGATACAGATGGATTTGAATTTAATCCGTGAAGCAACCAGGAGGCAGTGAAGACGTTTATGGTTGGGGGAGACTCGATCCCTGGATTTGAGGCCAATATAAGTCTTGCTCCCCTATTCTGGATGAGCTGGAGAGAGGCTGCAGGGTGGAAGAAGGAAGATTCAGGAGGAGGCTATTGCAATAGTCAAGCCTAGAGAGAACCAGGGCTCGGGTAACATTGAGCCTCTGGGGAAGGTGAGAAAAGGTAGAATTCCTTTGAGAAGAAAGAGCTGAAAGTGGGAATTCTTGGCAATGTCTTAAGTGTGAGGGAGGAAGGAGAGAGAGAGGAGTCGAAGATGACTCCAAGGTTTCTGGCTTCAGAAGAGGGAGCAGGGGGAGAGCCCATGGAGGAAGGCCAGAGTGAAGGGAAGAACTTGGGAGCAGGGGTCTCAATGAGAAGGATCTCCATTTTGCTGGCATTGAGGCAGAGATCATTGGAAGTGCACCAGGCCTGGATGGCAGAAAGGCAGTCAAGGATGATGGAAGGTGTAAGAGGGTCAGCAGGAAGTTTGAAGAAGAGTTGCATGTTGTCAGAATAACACTGGAAGGTGGGGGAGAAGGAGGAGATGAGGAGTGCCATGTGAGTGAGGTAGATGTTAAAGAGCCAAGGTGAGACGATAGAGCCCTGGGGGACACCACACGTGGAGAAGTACGTATGAGAGGAGAAGGTGCCCAGGATGACTTGAAAGGAGCGGTCAGTAAGGAAGGAGGTCAGCCAGTCCAGTGGCCACTCCGAGATACCAAGGGTGCCATGGAGCCTTTGCACGAGGATGGAGTGGGTGACTGTGTCAAATGCATATGCGAGATCAAGAAGGATGAAGACAGCTGGGGAGTTGGAATCCAGGATGTGAGCAGTTCTTCACGTGTTCAGAAGAGCAGTTTCCATGCTCGGAATCCAGATTGATGGTCGTGGAGACCACCAACTAGTTCAGTGTGAGAGTTGAGTTGGGACAGGGCCAACTTATCCAGCAGTTTCCCCAGGAATGGAGAATTGGAGATAGGGCAGTAGTCGGCTGGACAGGTAGGGTCTGCTGACGTTTCTATAAGGTGGGAGTGCACAAGGGAGTGCTTGAGGGAGGAGGGGAAAGAACCAGTAGCAAAGGAGTGGTTACAGAGATCAGTGAGTGCAGGGGCAAGAGAGCCCATGTTGTCCTTGATGGTTCTGGATGAGCAAGGGGAAACCTGTTTGGAAGAGACCGTGGAGCGCACAACTCTGGTGACTTCATCAGGTGGGACAAGAGCCAAGGAAGAGAAAGAGGAAGGAGGAGGGTGAGTGGCCAAAGGAGGCAAGGAGGTGAGGGATGGTTTAGGAGAGTGTGTAACACGGCTGTTCAGAATATCCAGAGTTTTGGTGGTGAAGTGAGTGGCAAGTGCATTGCAGACGGCCTGAGAGGGAACAGGCGAAGAGGATACTGTGCAAAGGGTTGGCTAGTTCCCTGCAGATTTTGAAGAGTTCAGCCATGTTGTTGGATGCGCAGAGATACGCGCGCCTGAATGTGGGCCCTTTTCTTGGCACGGATAGAGAGTCTGTATTGCCTTTTGAGCAGGCGGCAGGACAGTTTGTCATACGGTGCGCTTGCGGTTTGCCACTTCCGTTCCGCAGTTCTGCACTTTCGTTTGAGGGCTGCAAGTTCGCAGTCGTACCAGATGTTGGGCTTAGAGGCAGGTTTCAAGTGGATCCTCATGACTGGGGCAAGAATGTCAAGGGTGTTGGTGATGGACATGTGGAACCTGCTGAGAGCAGTGTCGGTGGTATTGTCTGAGTTGGGGGGTAAGTGGGGATAAAGGGGGAGTGAAGGAAGCAGCTGACCTTCGTTTCATCAGGCGGATGTGCGTGAATGGAGTTGGCAGGGCTTTTGGAGGTGAGGTCACAGGGCCATAGGGACCTAGGTGGGAGCAGAGAAGGGGGTAGTCTGACCAAGAGAGAGGGGTGACCAGGGCTTTTGGAGGTGAGGTCAAAGGGCAATAGGGGCCTAGGTGGGAGAAGAGAAGGGAGTGGTCTGACCAAGAGGAGGGGTGACCATGGGAGATGAGAGAGGGTGGTCAGAGTGGATGATGGTGTCCAGAGTGTATCCAGCAGAGTGGGTTGGACCAGAAGGGAGTGTGAAGAGGGATAGAAAGGTGCAGAGGTCAATGAAAAGAGTGGATTTTGTGCCAGGGGAGTCCAATTGGATGTTAAAGTCACGCAGGAGGAGCAGGTTGGAGGAGGTAGAAAGTAAGGAGGAACAAAAATCAGTCCATTCAGAGAGGAACAGGGAGGTAGCCCCATGAGGCCGGTAAATGGTAGCAATGGTCAGGGTGGAGGAGGGAGCGATAACCAACTTGCATACCAGGCTTTCAAAGGAAGAGTACAGCTGAGTGGGTAAGATGGAAGAGGGAACCCACTCAGGGAAGATAAAGGCAACCCCACCACCAGTGCGGTGAGGTCGTAGCTTGGAAATGATCTTAAAGCTATCAGGAAGAAGGAAGTCAAAAGCGGTGAATGAGCTGGTATTGAACCATGTCACAGTAAGAGCAAAAATGTCAAGGTCAGTGTCTTCAAGAAGGAGGCAGATGTCAGCTGAGTAGGCGTCAAGAGTTGCCAGGTGGAGGCAGTGTCTGCCTTTGAAGGTTTTCTAAGGTGGAGTACAGGGGCATGGTACTTCAGGCAGAGGGTGGTGGACAGAGGTGGAAGTAAGGGGAGAAGCAGGAGAAGGAAGAAAATTAATGAAGGGTGGAAGGATCTGGTCAAAGAGAAGGAGGTTGGCCAGAGGACCCTGAACCAAAATAGTGCCAGTGTGGTAGACATTAATGATGCAGCGTGATGAGAAGAAGCCCGCCAAGAGGACTTCCCACTTGGTGCCAACATTAATGGGAGAGGATGTGAAAGGGAAGAGAGTAGAGTTGAGATGAGACATCCATAGGCCTGGAGAAGGGACAGAGAAGAGGCTATCAGTGAAGATCTCTCTGGAGGATGCACTGACATAGCTGTCTGCGATGGGAAGGCCGGGATTTGCACCCAGGATGTCTTTTTTGTGCTTTTTCCATCCAGAAATTGTGAGAGAGGGAGGATAGGTAACAGAGTATCAGTTAGAAAATATTGGAGAGAGTGCCATCTCAGTGGCAGAGGATACAAGAGAGAAGGAAGAAAGAGGGGGGCTGTACTGCACAGTCCTGGGTCCTTACTCATAGGCAGCCTTGTTGTTAAGGAGGGCACAATACAATGCAGAGAAATAGGTAAGGTGCAAGAGTCTGTTTATAAAAAAAAAAAAAGAAATACAATGCAGTGCACAACAAGAATGCAAGATGTTAAAAATGTATAATATTCAAATGGAAGTGAAATAACCATTGCCATGGGGGTAATTAAACGGCACAGAATTGAAAACAGCAATCACTAACCAGCTCCAAGTATATGTATATTGGGATCTTACATCGCCATAAATGTATATATTAATTATGGTTAAGTTGCTAATCCCATAGAAAGAGCACTTTTTGGGCGGCTTATAACTTCGCTCCCCCTGGACGAATCCTCACCAAACTTTGCAAAATAAGTACATGGCCCACTTTGAATTTTTGCAAAGTTTGGTGAGGTTTTTTTTAATTTAATTTTTAATTTATTTTTTTTAGTAAAAATTAATTTACACCTTTACAAAACAAAATATGAAATAACATTTCTAAACACATTCCTAACCAATATTAAAATAATACTTGTAATATCTAGATAAAACATAAAACAGAATACAAACAAACAAATATATACATTCACTACAAATTAAAAGATAGCCTAATCAAGCATTACATTACAATCTTCAACAATTCATCACACAATTCCTCGATATACAATTTAAAACAAAATTCAAACAAAGTTGCGGGTTCAATTTCATTACAATTCCAATGTCATTTCAAATCCCAACACCACTTCACAAGGTTCATCAGTGGAGGTCTCACATCCGTATGTTCCATAAACAAATCAAAACACTCAATACATTGTGGACCCCACCAAGGCTCAACCATGTTAAACCGAAATTACTTCAACTTCATAATTACCTTCAACCCGGTGCGAACCACAATAAAGGCAGTTACAGTTGTTAATAAACACCTACTTCACATATGGGACCTTTTGCAGCATACAGGCTATCATTTAAGATTGAGAGATCATCCTCAATCATGTTTACAAGTCTTACTGTTGCCAACATTATTGGGGTGGACTGGCCCCACATACAACGCAGCCAAA
Source organism: Ambystoma mexicanum (assembly GCF_040938575.1). NCBI lineage: Eukaryota > Metazoa > Chordata > Amphibia > Caudata > Ambystomatidae > Ambystoma > Ambystoma mexicanum. The sequence goes on along the minus strand of NC_090931.1, from coordinate 337,742,061 downwards.
TCATGTTACGCTCAAACTGAGACTTGGTCACCAAAAAGGAGCCTAAGCAGAGAGAGCCTTTGTTGCTCAAAGTGATCCCAGTTTGGTGAGGTTTGGTCCAAGGGGGGGTAAAGTAATACGGGGGGCCCCAAAATGTATTTTTTTCCCATAGACTGAATGGGGAAAAAACTTTGCTCACGCCTACAGCCCAAACCGCTGGACGGATTTTCACCAAATTTGCGGCAGGAGCAGCGGCTTGGTCCCGAAAGTGTGCTTTTGTAAATTTGGTGAAAATGCGTCCAGTAGTTTTCTTTAAAATGACCAAAAAGTAGGTCACAAAAAATTAGTGATATCTATGTCCGCTCTGCGGACACACTTCCCTGTTTGCTCCGCGGACAGGACACTGATTGGTTAATCGGCTTGCGTCATGTCCGCGGACATGCGACATGTCCACTGATTGGATGGTGTCCGCGAACATTGCGGTAAAAACATATTAAAAAACACAACATTGCACTTGTCAAATTTATCAAATAATCTCTGGGGAGGTGAGGGGTGATGAGGATGGGATGGGATGGGATATGGCTGCAAGAACAAAATAAACGGGTGTTTTTTGCCGCAAAAGTCCTCGAACGAACTGTTCGGATGTTCGCGGACAGTCCTGTGAAAGTTCGCGGACACCTCTGCTTTACTGGTTTGGAGAAAAGCAGTTCTTGGATGGCTTATAACTTTGGCGCCACTTAATGTAACTGTATGTCATTTTGAAATTATATTCCTGACCTGATCCGGAATGAGTTTGCAAAGTTTGGTGGGATTCTGTCAAGAGGGGGCAAAACTAGAGGGGGGGTCCCAAAATAATGTAAAGGCTTATAAATGAGGTGCCATTTGACGAATATACACTTAATTTGGCAAACTGATAATACATATAGATATACATGTTTTTGCGAAATTTGGTGGGATTCTGTCAAGAGGGGACAACATTAGAGGGGGAGTCCCACAATAATGTAAAAGCTTATAAATGAGGTGCCATTTGACGAATCAACACTTAATTAGGCAGACTGATAATAGATCTAGATACAAATGTTTCTGCGAAGTTTGGTGGGATTCTGTCCAGAGGGGGCAACATTAGAGGGGGGGTCCCAAAATATTGTAAAGGCTTATAAATGTGGTGCCATTTGACAAATCTACACAAAGGTTTTCAAAAAGATTATAGATCTAGATATAAATGTTTTCGTAAAGTCTGAATGGATTTTGTCAAGTGGGGGCTAGGTTATATGATGATTGTATGTGCTTACATTTGACATTTTTTGAAAAAATAAAACATGGGTGGATTTCCAGCAAACTTGCATAAGGAGCATTGGCAAGGACCTACAAGCATGGTTTTGGAAATGTGCCAGGCATTTTACTTTTTGACAAGTGTCATAATGTAGCTACATACAAAAAAGCAGTATACATTTAGTGACTGAGGGGTAGCCTGTGGCCATGGGCAGTGGCCAGATTGTCTGGGTCATGGATTAAGGTCATGATCCAGACAATCTGGCTACTGGCCATGATCACAAGGGACAAGGGACAAAACATAGGTTTAAAGTGGCCATCTCCACCTGGGACTGGCTTTGTGGTAAAGTTATTCGAAATTAGGATACATTTGAAAGGAAAGAAAAATGTGCCTGTGGTAATATGGTCATAGGGTTCTCTTTTTGCCTTCTGCAGGCTGCCATGGAACCCCCGCCTCCCCTTTCCATGGTGGCCATCTTGGAAAAGGATTTTCCTTCCTACACCAGACGCCACAGGCGTTCCGGTGTAGGAAGAAAAATCCTCTTTTTTAGTACCCCGGGTTCCTGCTTTGGGAACCTAGGCTGCTAATGGCCTTCATCCCCCATTTCAGGGGCTGGAATGGGGGGATAATGGTCCAGAGACCTCGTTATCCACCCTCGCTTCGCTTGGGCTGATAACTTGGGCTGCTGGGCCGGTATCCACCGTTCCAGTCCCTGGAACGTAGGATGAACGCCATAATATTCCCATTAGCATAACACAAAATGCAAATGCAAATGTTGGAAAATCTTATTGAGTCTATGTACTGAGAAATATAAAGTAGATGGAGTCTATACGTTTTCTTTTAGTTCTATTTTTTAACTGTGAAAGAGGGTTCCTAAAGGAACATTTATTTTGTTTTTGGATGCATTTATTTTTGGCAGGAGAGCTTAGAACGAAAGGTGGGGAAGGAAATGAGGGAAGAGGCACCAAACACTAATATGGAGGGGCAGGTGGACAGGGGAAAATGTTGCGTGTGTGTTATTTCTAAGGTAGGGGGCAGTGTTTCTCATGCTCCTTGATTACAGCAGTGGTGGTGTCTCTTGGGGAGGTGGGATGGCATTAGCTGATTCTATTTTAAGATAAATAGCAGTTTTGCTAAAAGTATGTACTGTGTACTAGATTGTTAATGGATGAGTAGGAATAGGTGTTGGAGCTGTGCAGGGGAAATTTTGAAGTTGAAAGTTTCTAGATCAGTAGAAAATTCAGTTCTGAACTGTCCGCGAAGCATAGATCTTATCGTGAAGTGCGTACGGGTTCTCGGACACGTCATCATGCCGCGCGTCAGCATATGGTCATTTGGCACTCTCCGGAAGGTCTGCAATGAAGTCAGATGTTCGTCGACATTATGGTTAAGTTGCACTAATAAAAACCTATGAAATTCAATGAAAAAACTTTGTTAAGGGGATGTTATGGTTAAGTTGCACTAATAAAAACCTATGAAATTCAATGAAAAAACTTTGTTAAGGGGACGTTATGGTTAAGTTGCACTAATAAAAACCAATGAAATCCCCTGAAAAAACGTTATTAAAGGGACATTATGGTTAAGTTGGACATAAAAACCTATGAAATTCAAGGAAAACACTTTGTTAAAGGGACGTCATGGTTAAGTTGCGCTACTAAAAACCTATTAAATTCAGTGAAAAAATGTTGCTAAAGGGACGTTATGGTTCCAAGTAAAACCAAAAAAAACCCTGAAATTCGCAGGTTATGGTAAGCTAAGCAACCATAACTCGCGCCACCACTGTGCACTGCAAAGACTAACACCCAGGACATCAAAGATGACATCACAAATGTCATTGATGACATCACTGATGACATCACATGCCTGGCTCACTCTTTCTTCCTTTATTGATATATCTAGGCCAGTAACAGTCGGGAACTAAAAATTCACTATACTATAGTAAAAAGTACTATATTTGTATACTTATACTTCAAATATGTTCTTACAGTAATTCACTTAGGGTCCACTCAAAGCATATTAAACATATACAAAGGGGAAAACACAGACTTGGAAGACAGCAATGCTTTCGATATATGAAGATAATTAGTAAGGTTATCAACACTGTCTTATAGTTCTGTTGTTTTTTTTTATTACTGTACTTTCCTTGGATATGCTCATATATGTACACATTGCACTTACACTACTTTCCTTAGGGTCTAGTCACAATATGTAATAGTTATACATAAGGAAGTAGTAGCTTTGAAGCAGAGCAATCATTTCTGTGCATGAAGATAATCAGTTAGCTTAGGAAGATTGTCGGGTAATACTGCTGTGTTTTTGTTTACTTCACTTTCCCTGTATATGCTCTATTGTATTTGTTGTTGTCTGTTTGTGTTTTGTGTGCAGTAGTGCAATAATGTAGTAAGTGGGTTTGAATAGGTACTTATTAAATGTTTCACAGCATGCAAGACTCTAATAAGAAAGCATTTATAATGTTAGTATTTAACATGGCAAGATTATTAATATTGCATCTTCATCATGTATGCTGCTCATTATGCCAATGTTACTACATGTGTACCTTAGTATAATGGAAAAAAAATCATAAAACAATGCTATTTGGATTAATGCATTACTTAATGCACTACGTACCTCATGATATTTATTCCAATGAAACTTGACATTTTTTTATTAACATTACAATAAGAATCCCTTGTACAGACTTTTCATGAAAGGTAAATGCACATGTGATGTCATCAGTGATGTCATCAATGACATTTGTGATGTCATCTTTGATGTCCTGAGTGTTAGTCTTAGCAGTGCACGGTGGTGGCGCGAGTTATGGTTGGTTAGCTTACCATAACTGGTGAATTTGAGGGGTTTTTTGGTTTTACTTGGAACTATAACGTCCCTTTAACAACGTTTTTTTTCACTGAATTTCATAGGTTTTTAGTAGCGCAACTTAACCATAACGTCCCTTTAACAAAGTTTTTTCATTGAAAATATATATATATATGTAAATATATATATAGCTCATGTAGTATAGCATGCTTGAAAATATCTAAAGGCCCGTCTCCTGGGCCAGTGATTTTACATCCTGATGACCGTTTCACCAAGCATCGAGAGGGATCCTGCGCTGACTGACCTCTGTTGTCCCAATTCACGAAGTTGACATTGGATCGAGGGTCCCAGTCACCTTCTCCTCCCATGCCTCAGAGCCAGTGGTTCTACAGTCGCCCCTCCAGTTACCATGGATGCCGTCCAGTACATCTGCACCCTTCCATGAAGGTCATTCCAGCGTTGTACACCTTCTCCCATCGGTGGGTGGGCAGCCATTGCACCCAGCTGGTTGGCAATTTGCTCCTATTTCATTGTTTTCTTGTCTTTTGAAGTTTTCAGGCTCTGAGCCCCAAACAGGTGGGGCCTCTTTGATGACCTCATACACCAGGATCCCAAGTTACATTTCAGAACATTTCACTTTTCTGAGTTGGGAATCTTGCTCAGATCCTCCAGAACCATTTCTTCTGCTCATTGTACTTCAAAAATAGTCTCCCAGGAAGGATGTCAATGGATGGAATTTCCAAAAATGTTCACCAAGGTGGATGTTGTCACCATGACAGTGGAAAATGGTATTTTATGGTAGTCATCAACAAAATAATTTTCCCTCAAGAAGTCTGTCAGCAGTAATAGTATTTTTGGGGTTCCCGGCCATGATAAAAGTGGTCAAATACTGTTAACACTGTCATGGTAAACTGCAAATTCCACCACCAGTTCCACCGTAAATTCCCATTCCATGGAGTCCATTAGGACTCCATGGAATGTGTTTGCCCCTATCACTGGTACCAGCGATAGGGGCAATATTTTGTCAGTTGGCACCTGAACTCCCACCAGGTCAAGCCTGCCGGTAGTTCACTGCCCCTACCAGCAAACTCGAAGTATGCCAGTCTGGGAAAAAGGCTGGATCTGGTATTACCATGCGTTTTACCAGCATTTTTACCAGACTGACTTATGTCTTCAATGACCACTTAACCAAAGGATCATATTCTAATCAACCATTTGTAATGGCAGACTAGAGGATTACAAAATAAGCAAGCAGTTGTGATGTCACAGATGTCACATAGATCATATGCTTAAATCCATTATATGTATATCATGTTATTCAAATGGATTGTGTTCTCCCACATATTCCTCATGTTTTGATATATCCATATCCAGCTTTAGCTGCTTTGGCAAACATTTTCAGCAGGGGGTGTTGTGCATTGATGCTGATCGACTAGATGTCCCTCGATGACCTCCATCCTGTTGTGGACATAAACACTGGTACATATAGCGCGCATAGCGACCGTTAACTTCAGTTTGGTTTTTTCCGCGAGAACTATCACAGAGGAAGATCGGCGCGATTCGGTTCCTTAGAGAAACCTATCGAGTAAACTATGGCATCTTCATTGGCATCACCGACTCCAAGATTGGGGTTTAAAAAATGCCACGACTGTGGGGAAAAGATGTCCCTTACGGACCCCCATCAGGTGTGTCTGTGGTGTTTGGGATCTGATCATAAGACATCGGAGTGTGGATCCTGCCTTGCGATGACAGCGAAAGCCCTGAAAGAACGTAAAGGGAAGTTAGCTGCCGGTAGGACACATAAATCCCCTTCGATGACTCTGTCGAAAAAGCGATCCTCTGATGAGTCGAGCAGTGATGCTCCTCTGTGGAAGAAAGCTAAAAGATCTCGATCTAGGAGTGGATCTCACCACTCATCTTCGTCTTCCCGAGGAATGAAGAAAAGGCATCACAGGTCGCCGTCTTCCCCGGAACGGGTAACTTGCCTGACAAAATCAGCGTCACTGGCTGGATGGGAGAAATTCAGCCAAAAAAATGCTCCAGGTTCTCGAGACTGCAGCCCGACCCACTCGAAACAGAAGAGTATGAGCCATGCCCCTGTCGAGGAAAAACCAGACAAGGAAAAGGCAAAAGACAAACCCGGAGCGCCCTCGGGCCAGGTGTCCATGATAAAACTCCTCGAGAACATTCGAAGGTCGTTTCAGGTCAAGAACCTGCCCTGTCAAAGCCAAAATCTTCGACACCTTTGACAACTAAGGGTTGGACATCCCTATCGGGTAAATCTTCAAAGCCATTGTCGTTAAAGCCCTCAACGTTGACAGCGCCGAAAACTTGACGGCATTGTCGGCAAAAATGCTGAAATTGTCGAAGGAGGTCGAGAAAAATAAAGAATCCTTCACTCCTCTTCCAAGGCAGGACTTTTTCAAGTAACTTTCATTAATATATGAGAATGAGCCATCAGATGATGATGATCGACTCGGAGTACAGTACACAAGGTGTTCCAGAGGCTCTAAAATCAGAAGAGTCACGGAAGAAGGATCTGTATGAGACATTACAGACAGCAAGTGGGATAGACACTTCCCCAGAAATTGAATTTGGCAGACCAGACCCCCTCAGATCATGCAGAGGGTTCATAGAGACAATTAATGGCTAAAGTGTTTGAATTTTTGGGGTGGGGAAGGTCTGCACCACCTTGTGAGCAGGATGACCTGACAGATATTTTGTATAGGGACCCCAAGAGGATACTATTCTCCCCTTCCATATAGCCTTGCAGAGGCGGGTCAGTGCAATTAATTCTGGCAGTAAATACAAAATTGACAAATACAGGACCTCTAGTAGTGATCCTTATTATCTATCAAAACGCTCAACTCCAGAAAGCCTAGTGGTACAGGCCACCACATCAACTTCAAAACAAACTGCCTACCCAAGGATTCCCCCAGACAGGGATGACCAACGTTCTGAAGGCTTGGCAAGAAAAGTCTTCTCGGCTGGGAGTATGGCCCTTAAGTCGGCAAACGCCACATGCGCACTTGCAGCAAGGCTGATGAGAGCCTAGACAAGCTCCAGACCTCCGAAGCGGCAGTCAAATCCCTTGGTGCTGCAATTAGACAACGGCAAACTCACCCCAGAGGAACAGCTTGGTGCTTAGAGGTGCTAAAATCGCCCAGGCAACGGCTGTTAAATTTACCCTCAGCTGCTGCATCAGCTGCCTCAAAACCTCTCTCAGGCCCTAGTCCCAGTGAGAGGCAGACTCTCACGGCATCTGCAAAAATGGTGGGATATTACTTCAGAACCATGGGCATTGGAAACAGTAGCCCATGGTTACTGCCTTCTTTTTCTAAAAAGGCCTCAGTATCATCAACCAGGGAAAAAACTCTTTCAAAATTCCAGATCCGCTCCTTGTGCAGGAAACTTTGACCCTGCTGTAGAAAGGCGCAATAGAGCCAGTACCTGTAGCAGAGAGGAACAAGGGTTGGTACTCCCCTTACCTCCTAATCCCTAAGAAGGACAGAGGATTGAGACCCATCTTGGACTTAAGAGACTTGAACAAGTTCCTCAGGAAGGACAAGTTCAAGATGGTTACCCTTTCTCAGATCCTTTAGCCCCTCCAACTCCAGGATTGGATCGTGTCATTGGACCTTCAGGATGCTTACTTTCATGTGCCTATCCATCACATGCACAGGAAGTACCTCAGGCTTGCCATTGGCAGTTCTCATTATCAATTTCGAGTTCTGCCATTCAAGCTGACCTCCACCCCAAGGGTTTTCACCAAGCTGATGGTGGTGGTGGCAGAAGAAGAGGGGGGATTCACCTCTACCCCTACCTGGGCGATTGGCTGATTAGGGCACGTTTTCTTGAACAGGACCTGGAACATCTCGGTATAACCTGCCACTCTCTCCACAGACTGGGCTTGTCCCTCAATTACAAGAAGTCCCACATGATACGATCTCAAAGACTCCAGTTCATTGGAGCATTCCTGGATGCATCCTTGGGAAAAAGCCTCGCCACTCGAGGTAAGGGCTCAACACATTCTGCAGATGGTCACCAAATTCCAGGGTGCCCAGTGTCTCCCGGCCTTCAGTTTTTTGAGGTTGTTCGGCCTCATGGTATCGTGCATTTTTTTGGTAACAGAGGCTCGCCTGAGAATGAGATCTCTCCAATGGGCTCTCGGGAATCAATGGTCTCAATTCTCAGGCAGGATGTCAGACCTTCTTCAGGTTCCAAGCAGAGTCTCAAAGGATCTTATGTGGTGGGCCTACGAGGACAACATTCCAAAGGGAGAACCTTTTTGGCAACCAAGGCCCGGAGATTACAGTAGTCACGGATGCCTCACTCACGAGGTGGGGAGCACATGCCAACAATCTGACAATCAGCGGTCATTGGTCTCCATCGGAGTCCAAACTACATATCAATCTTTTAGAGCTGAGGGCAATCAGACTAGCGCTGAAGACCTTTCTGCACTATGTACAGGGAAAGAATGTCCTGATGATGACAGTTCACCTATCCGGAGAGGAGAACACAGCGGTGGATCCTCTGAGCAGGCAGAGCACAGTCTCCCACAAGTATGAACTAGCTCAGGAAGTCCTACAATAGATCTTCACCCTTTGGAGAACCCCTCAAGTGGATCTGTTTGTGACCAATGTCAACCGGAAGTGCAAGCTGTACTGCTCCAGGGAATTTACCCCAATGGGTGCTCTAGGGGACACGTTCGTAGTGGACTGGGAGTTTCCACTCCTGTACACATTTCCTCCATTCCCCTTCATTACTCATCTGATCAGGAGGTTGAGAAAGTTTGGGAAATCCGTGATCCTAATTGCTCTGGATTGGGCCAGGAGAACGTGCCACCCGGACCTTCTGGACATGTCCATCTGCCCTCCAATACGTCTTCCGAAAAGAGAGGATCTTCTCTTGAGGGTCTGAGGGCTCATTTGACCAGGGGCATGGCTACATACTCTGCTTTAAAGAGAGTAGTCACAATTCAAGATATTTGTGCAGCAGCCGTATGGTCCTCTGTTCATACTTTTACAAAGCATTATTGTCTGGACTCTTCCTCAGGCCAGGAAGGAGGATTTGGGAAGGCGGTGTTACATTCTGTTCATACAAACCCATAAGGAACTCCTACATTTTTACTTGAAACTGAAAATGCTTACTCCCTCCTACAAAAGAAATACTGCCTTGGGAGTCTAAAGATGAGGAATACGTGGGAGGACACATTCCATTTGAAGCTCTGGTAACATACTATCGACTGGATGTTCTTCCCACATATTCCTCATAGCCCCTTCCAACCTACCTCACTCTATGCACTATATGTACCAGTGGTGACGTCGACATCAGACAGAGGCCCTCGAGTGACACTGAGTCGATTTGCATCGACACGTAGCACCAGCTGCTGAATTTCTTTTCTGTAGCAGTGAAAGCTGGTTATGGCTATATCAAAAGATGAGGAATACGTAGGAGGAACATTCAGTCGAAAGATGGTTACCTGGGGTAAGTAACTTGTTCTTCTAGTCACATAACCTAATCAAAAGGTGACTAGGCAGTTCAATGTGGCATTGTATTTCTAAGTACATACTAATTGTGCTGGTGATATTTCATGATATATTGCTTGAATGTTTTCTGGCATAACGATTTCGGTTGTATTCAAAATAATGTTGTGCATGTTTGGAACTTGATTTGCTCCTGGTTTATGGAGTTACATTGGCCCTCATTACAAGTCAGGCGGTGGACCATGGTGCTATCAGCACCATGATCCATGCCGGATTCCGCCATGGTGGATGGCGGAATTACCGCCCATTCCAAGGTGAGTGGGGCGGTAATTCCCCATTCACCATTTGCCCTTCCCCATTCCCATTTTTGCCCCATAGGGCATAATGGGAATGGGGAAGGCGCTAATTACGGCACCGTAAATTACGGTGCCGTAATTAGCACCAAGGTCGCTTAGCGCCTTGGACTTTAACGCCTGCAAAAAGCAGGCGTTAAAGTGTGAATCAGGCGTTAAGGGTTAACAGCGCCGATGGCGCCGTCAAACCCTTAACGCCTGACTTGTAATGAGGGCCATTGCCTTGTTATTTTAAAAGCAAAAATAAAAGTAATAATACATGTTTTTAAAAAACGTGACTAGGCAGCATTTACTCTAGTTCATTTTCCATGGAAAAGAAAATAATAAAAAGCATAGGGAAAGAAAGGCAAGTAGGGGTTGTTGTTTCAACATTGTTGAATTTCATCCTTAGGGGTAAAATCTGAGAATTACCCTAAAACTGATTTTACTGCAGAGATATTTCCAGATAGTTTGTCCTTGAGAAATAAATTATCTTTTCAATGTAAGAGCAACGCACAGCCACACTTTAACCACAGTGTTTATGTAATGCTTTTTACCAGAAAGATACAATCTGATGGCGCTTCAGATAACTGATAGGATTTTGATTAAATCTGTAACAAATGGACTATTTGAAGTTGTTAAAATGGGTTTCCAAAATCAGTTCTGGAAGAAGGGTTTTGGGAGGTCACCAATGTTATGGTGTACAAGGAGTCACTGAGACTGCAGCCAAACCAAACCAATGTAGGTAGCAGTGCGGCAAGGCTTAGTCTCAGGAAGGGTGTGAGAGTGGGCTTTGGCTACAATGAGTCCACACAGAGCAACAACAAAAGTTCAATTTAGACAGGTAGTTTGACACAAGGGGGCGTCCTGCCTGTGATAGTTCAAAATTGCAGTAATTTAAATGCAAATGGATTTAACTGTGTGCAAAAACCTCTACAGCAAACATTACTATTCACCATGTGGTGGATAGATGTACATTATACAAGCATAAACCCAACTTAAATGGTGTTCTACAGCTTTTTGTATTGCTGTGTTCTTTATTATTTTGTTTAATATTCTATGCAAAGTAGTTCAAATATACAAAAAATATCAAACATTGTACTCTTGCAGGGGGGTAGCATAGTTATACCTATCTGCATGAGTATATGATCCAAAGTGGTATAAAAGATAGTGGTGGACAACAATAAATAGACAATTCAAAGGGATGAGTCCACAGTATGCATTGCAAAAACATTAATTAATGAAAAGCAGTGATACAAAAAAATATGCTGGAAATGCTAAACCATACATAGTGTTCTAATACATATTGTTGTCCAGTAAGTACATTTCAATTGTATGCAGTTTTATCTTCCCAGAAAAGCACGCGTGTTGTTGCAAGTCTGGGTGGGAGACATAATGAGTATGTCTACCAAAGCCAGGCTAAAGGGTGACCTTGAGTAGGTTTTAGGATTTAAACAGGTAAGCATAAACATATACAATAGCGTATTGGGCCTTTAAAATACACACTAAGCAAGTAAAACCTCTAGTCAACACTATAAAACAGATTTATACATTCAGCCTTAGGAGACATATGAACGAATTTGATTCAGTAACCACTGCTACACAGGAAAGTACACATGCATTACAGATAGAATAGACACTTTAGGATAACCATAGAACAGCTTCTCCAGCTCTTAGAAGGACCAACCCTAAAATGGTATATAATTCACAGTAGGTTTCTTAAGAGATTGACGATGCCAGTGTCTATGAATAATAAGAGTCACAAAGTTAAGGTTTGGGTAAGTAAACTCACTCAATCCCAGTCCTTAGCATAGTCCTAAGAAGGGATCCTTGACCAGGCCTCCACCGACCAAAGTCAGCAAAGAGTGATTTAGGGACAGACCTTACACCCAGGTAACCCTATGGAGGACAGAGTGGGGAGGGGGACAGTAAGAGATGTATACACTTCCCTACCTGACTCCAATTTCTCCAGAGACCACTGCTGGTGTTCCAGGATCCCTTGAGGACACAACCTTCTGTGCTTGGTCCCGTCGAGGAAGGCTCAGGGGTCATGGGTGCAGAGGTCACATTCAGACATAGGATTTAGTTTCAGTCGGTCACAGTGCTTAGAATTTGTTTCTAGACAGCTTGCAGTAGAACACACAAATGGAGAAAGACTTGTGCACAGCAGACCACCTTAGGACACCTCCAGGGATCAAACAAGCAGAATTGCAATCGGAGTCACCACAACCAGGCATTGGCAGACCATTTCAATAAGAGAACAGAGGAACAGGCCCAACACAGCTTCTATTCATGAAAGAAGGCTGAACATGCAGGAACAGGTGTCTTTTTACACAAGTTGAAGATCTTCCAAGTTTCAGGGTTTAACACAAAAGGGTGACAGTTGCAGACAGGTAGCGCAGGAGAGAGCTGGCCAGTCCACCGGTTTGTTCAGGGACACTGCCAAAGACTCAGAAGGCAAGGATCTTCATGTATAGGGGTCGAGACCTGTTCCCTCCTTTCCACAGGTCGAAGCCCCGACGGCGGTCGTCTTGAGATCAGGCAGAGGAGCAGGGGTTCACCGGGATAGCACTGGAGTCAATGCTGGTCTGCTGATGGTCCTAGGGTCATCCACTGGCTGCTCATCTTAGTAGAGGACTTGGGTCCAATGATATCTGTCAAATGGCTGCAAGAGCCATCCTTTTATCAAATATTTGGGCTTGGAACATGCCAAAGACCACCGTTGGTAAGACTCAGCACCATTCAAACAGGGAGTGGCTATCCAATCATGGATAGACACTGTTCACAACATCTGCCCAGCAAAAAACATCCAGGCACCCAAATGTCTACTGGGACCAGCACGTCCCAGTGTCCACATCCAGGCTTCACACACAAACCGCCCCTTTGTACGCAGAAGCAGCAACAGCTTTCTCAAGGAAAGGTAATTCCATGTAAGGCACTTCCTGACCAGAGAAGGCATCAAAAACGCTAAAGAACAATATGGCAAAGGACAAGCAAATAAACCTTGTGGCATGGCCATCTGAGGGTGCTAGCCACCTTTAGTAGCCATTTGTGGTAAATGCAAAAGTGCATGAGTAAAAACAAAGCAAAAAGAAAGGGTGTCCCATAGAGGTTTATGAGAGTAAAGCAGCTAAAACAAAAGGTTTCCTAACAAAAGTCACAAAAAATGAAACAGAAATCAGAATGCAAAAACAAATAATATTCAGAAAGGTTGTACATTTGTTTAGCAACAGATATATAGCACTCAAAGCCGAATGACCTAATGGAGCTCCACAGAAGAAGAGTAATGCTTGAATACCTGACAGTCTTGCATGCTTGAGGACACTTTTTCTAGGATATAGCCAACGAGTTGCAAGGATTCCTCATCAGCAGGTGTGTAGTCACTGAAGCCATCCTGAAACATGAATTTGCATATTCCTTCTTAATCATTCATTTGCTGTCAAAATGGCATGTTGCACTGTTGTCAATTCTAAAAACGGTTAAGTTTCTTCAACACATGTAATGCCTATTTATATGAAATACCCTAACACGACAAATATTTCAAATAGCATCACATGCGTACTATTATTCTCAAATCTGCACACTGTAGTCTATGTTTACTCACTGAATAAATGTCATGGTAAAGAGAAGGTGGATCATGAGTGGGAAAATCTGATGTTCCAGGGCCAAGGGATAGTTATGTGCATGTTGGTGATAACGGTGGTCGGGGAGTGAGAGGCAGGTATTTGCGCTTAGGATCCCGGTCCTCTTTTGGTAGTTGCATTAACCTGGGTCCAGCATGCATTCCCTTTCTTCCCATTCCCAAGCAGCATGTGTTGCCATTCTTGCGAGAACCCCACGGCTTCCAGTCAAACCCTGCATCTCATTTCAATTACTCTGCCTTACCTTCAAATACATCTTTGGCACTGCACCTGCCTACGTAGAAAGCAAGATCCTAATTTAGCATGCTCCGAGAGAGCTTCGCTATGTGGAACAGCTGCTACTAAAGGTATTTCAATCCACATTTCATGGTAGAGGTGACAGAAGAGTCTGAGTAGCGGTCCCCACTCTGAGGAACAATCTATCCAGCTATATCAGAGAAGCAAATGGGTTATTACTATTAAAACACAAGACTAGAAGCCTGGCTTTTGACTCAAGTTTAGACTGCCCATCCTCTCTATCCCCAGTTCATTGTCTTTTGTGTTTTCTTCTTCTTCTAACTACATAGAACCAATTAAGGTTGTGGTGTGCACCCTATTAGGTGTTAAAATAAATAAGTAAATAAGTACATCAATGTAACCCAGCTTTTTTTTAGAAACATATTTCCTAATTGTCAGGTTCAGGCTGAGGAAGTATCCTACACTCTTGGCAAGGGTAGTTGACAAGAGCTTGAAGAGAAATAAAGTGGGGTATGTGTGTGAGCAATATGGACTGGTAAAGTCATTTCTTTCCTTAACTATATTTCTTCTGTGGGGTGGGCCAGTCTCTTTCCAAGATGGTGGAGATTCCACACAGAGCTGATTGGATGAAGGAACAGGTGAGGTAATTTAGAATCTTGAGTACAGTTCTAAACGGCCTTTCATCCAGACTATAGCTTGAGTAGGTCACAGATTTTTAAGCTCAGCAGGGAAATAAGAAAAGTTATAGAAAATGTTTTAGCTGCAAATTAAATAAAAAGTCAAGAAGTTCAGAGAAGAGCCACACAGTTCAGAGACACTGCAGCAACAGAGAGATAAGTGAAAACACAATGTGTATCTCTCTTAAGCACTAGTACTTGTATTTAGTTCAGTTGGATGAGCAGTTCATAAAGTTATTACAATTTATGAATCTAAATATATATATATAAATATATATATATATATATTCAGTGAAAAAACTTTGTTAAAGGGACGTTATGGTTAAGTTGCGCTACTAAAAACCTATGAAATTCAGTGAAAACACTTTGTTAAAAGGACGTTATGGTTCAAAGTAAAACCGAAAAACCCCTGAAATTCGGCAGTTATGGTAAGATAAGCAACCATAACTCGCGCCACCGTGCACTGCTAACACTAACACCCAGGACATCAAAGATGACATCACAAATGTCATTGATGACATCACTGATGACATCACATGTGCATTTACTTTTCATGAAAACTCTGTAGGAGGGATTCTTATAATGTTGACCAAGAAGTGTCAAGGATCATTTGAATGCATATCATGAGCTAATTAGTCCATTAACCAATGCATTGATATAAATAGCATTCTATTATGAAGTTCTATCCAGTATACTAAGCAACTCATGTAGAAACTTAGGCAGTGGGTGCAGTATACATGATGAAGGTGCAATACTCATAATCTTGCCATGTAGAATAATGAAATGATAACTGCTTTCTTATTAGAGTTTTGCGTACTGTGAAGCATGTAATAAGTAGCTAATAAAACCCACTTAATACATAATTACATTATTACAGACAAAACACAAAGAGACAACAACATATACAAATATGATTATATACAGGGACAGAGAAGTAAGCAAAAAAGCAGAAGTAGTAGCAGAAATAGTTCATAACCTAACTGATTATCTTTATGCAGAGAAATGATTGCTCTGTTTCAAAGCTGCTACTTACTGTATGTATGTGTATCAAATGATGTCAGTGAACCCTAAGTAAAGGAGTGTGAGTACAAAGTATACAAATATGAGCATATACAGGGAAGGTATAGTAATGAAAATAAAACTATGAGAAAGTGCTCATAACTCTAATGATTATCTTCATGCACAGAAAGGATTGCTCTCTTTCAAGCCTGTGTCTTCCGCTATATTTATGTTTCATATGATATGACTTGACCTTAACTCTACAAATATAGTACCTTTTCAATTTTTACTTCCTGACTGTTACTGAAGAAAACTATGTGGCTTAGATATGTCAGTAAAGGAAAAAAAGGGAGAGCCAGCCATGTGATGTCATCAGTGATGTCATCAATGACATTTGTGATGTCATCTTTGATGTCCTGGGTGTTAGTGTTAGCAGTGCACGGTGGCGCGAGTTATGGTTGCTTATCTTACCATAACTGCCGAATTTCAGGGGTTTTTCGGTTTTACTTTGAACCATAACGTCCCTTTAACAAAGTTTTTTCACTGAATTTCATAGGTTTTTAGTAGCGGAACTTAACCATAACGTCCCTTTAACAAAGTTTTTTCACTGAATTTCATAGGTTTTTAGTAGCACAACTTAACCATAATATCCCTGACATGTAACATAGAACATACTAACCCCCTCGTAGTGATTTTCATGTCCGCGGACTACCGGCATGTCTGCGGACACATCGAAAATCTGAGCGTGGTGAATGTAAATTTAAATAGTGTGCCCCATTTCCCCTTTGAAGTTGGCTCTGAAAAGAGCCGGGGTTTTTTTACAGATGCTTGACAGACACCTGTTATTTTATATTTTATTTCTTGTTTTTTTTCTTACTTTACTCCTAAAATCTTCACATAACCTTCTCCAAAGCAACCCTTACATTGCAAAATAGAAAGGCATTTCCGGTAAAAGATAAAGAAATGCCATCTTCTTTAAAATTAACAGCATTACTGGCATCAATATTTTCATTGTTACAGAAGAACATACCAGCTCTAAGCATGAAGGCACACATGCCTCGGTTGATGACACAACTAGCAATGTTTTGCTGAGGACAGAAAACTGAACTATTGTCCCATATTGCCCTAGGTAGTAATCCAGAAAAAATTACTTTCGCATTTGGAAGGATCTTCATTACGGCTTGAACCAAGCGTTCCAAATCAGCCAACAAAGTAGGGGCACTGACGTTGCCCAAATGGAAAGCACCATAGTGCAAAACTACCACATGCGGACTGTTCATCGTGGCCATATCCGCACAAACTTGTACAATTCCCTGTACATTGCAATCAGGCACAGTGCTCCACACCACCTCCACTCCTTTCACATCAAAGTTCTTTGCAACATGCCTGCATTCAGGGTACTGCTGTAAACCATGCACAAACATATCTCCGAGCACCAACACCCTGACTTTCTCCACTTCTGCCATCTTCACCACACAAAGTCTCTTTCAACACAAATCCACAACCTCGACATCCGATTGGCTGATCCGTACAATCTTCTTTCCATGTTCGATTTCCTGGAAAAACCCGGATGTACCACGCCCTGTCCACGAACAGCCGCGGTGTCCGCGGACGGCGTCCACTTTACTCTCTGTGCCATTCCCTCATTGCATACAGCTAAGCAATCACACAATACGAATAACGTCCTCAGAACACCCCCATTTTGTGAATTTTCGAACATTTCAGGACAATTCAATTATAATTTCGTTATTCAACATATTAACATTACAAATATTATACTTTTATCTTGTACTCTGCACACAATGCTATCTTTCTCCATTAGTAGCTCAGTATACTACATAGAATCTCATAATACAATGCTATTTATATCAATGCATCGTTCAAAACACTAATAACGGTATGATATTTATTGCAATATCCTTGACACTTTTTTCGGAACATTATACTAAAAATCCCTAGTACACAAATTCCATGAAAAGTACATACACATGTGATGTCATCAGTGATTTCATCAATGACATTTGCGATGTCATCTTTGATGTCCTGGGTGTTAGTCTTAGCAGTGCATGGTGGTGGCGCAAGTTATTTTTCATAGCTTACCATAACTTGCTATTTGCAGGGGTCTTTCGGCTGTACTTAGAACTATAACGTCCTTTAAACAAACTTTTTTTAATATCACGCAAACAATATACAAACATGGCGTGCAAAAACCACCTTCTACAGATGGCTTTACACAGAATGTTGCAAAGTAAGAATTTATGCTCGTTCACAGCACAGTGAAGGTCAGCTGCTTCCATTTTTTTCTCGGGCCCCGGAGAGGCTCACGAAGCAGACTATAAGGTGTATTGTGTTTTGACCTTGACAGACAGAGATTGTGATGAAAGACTTCTCTTGAAGGAGTGTTGCTAAAACGTAAGAGAAGATAAAGATGAAATTTCTGAAACGAAACCACTTTTATATATTATATCACTATGCGAAAGATCGTTGGCACACGCAGAGTCGTATTTTGGGACTGCACCACTCGTAGACAATGGAAATTGTACTGTAAGTAACCCTTTAGATTACTTTATACCAAATATAATTACAATAGCGTAGCATTAAAGACCGCTGAAGTTGAACTTGTTCGTTGAAAGTGGCATAATGTTTTCTACCGCGCACTATCACCGCCAAATTGATCCCCTGTCGTTTAGAGGGCTCTGAAAAAGGCAGGCGACACAGGGTGGGTTAATAGAAATAATTTAACCGGTCTATAGGCGGTCAAGCGCTCTACTCGCTGTGCCACTTCACTGTAGCCTGTCAAGTGGCACAGCGAGTACAGCGCTCGCTTTGACATCCGTGCACAGCTTGCTAACGCAAGTTTGAATCCCGGCAAGGCGAAACTCAGCCTTTCATCCTTCCGTGGTCGATAAATGAGCACCACACACCGTGGTTAATAATAAGCACCGCTTACATACCTCACGGTTCTTAGCGCTATATGAATGGGAAAATATTATTATTTTATTATTAACATACTCTATTGCACTATCTTCGATAGCAAATAGTTTCACGCCCTAATAAATAAAATGATGATTTTTAATGAAGATCGGCTGGTGAGACTAATTTATGTTTTTTAAAACAGGTACGTGGCCCCATTTTGTCTATGTCACGATTTACAGACTCCAGTGGATGGGGTCTTCAACTGCCAGGTGCAAGTCCAAATATGCAACTTCATGACCCTCACCATTTTATGGGACAATCGCCAAGGACCAATATGCCCTTACGCAGTACTAGCAGCTACAAACAACATACCAACCAATAGGGTGGTCTAATGGCTCGTTGTTGGAGCAACCTTCCGATTATCAGAGCGACCATTTACTGCTTTTATCATAAAACAACAGCCTATCTACCGCAAAGGAACAACGCGTGGCTCCAAATAAACTTTTCCTGATCGACAGCAGAGACAATAGCAAATCGCTGAATATTCACTAAACATTTCATGTGAAATAAATGTACTTTACCAAATGTACAATCCTGCTGTTTACTTTTAAACCACAGTTTCATATTCCGAATTGTGGCGCACTGAGTTGTAAACTGATCTAACACTCTCTTTACCGCAAAGGAACATTGCGTGTCTCAACATGAACTTTTGCGGATCGACAACAAAGACAAATGCAAATTGCTGAATATTCTCTAAACATTTGATGTCAAATAAATGTACTTTACAACATTTACAATCTTGCTCTTTGCTTTTAAATCACAGTTTCATATTCCGAATTGTGACGCGCTGTGTTGTGACATAATGTGTGTTGTCTTCCGGGTTCTGTGTAAAGTCGCGTAGTACTGGAGACGACTGGGCGCGTTTGATTACGCACCCTGTAACGTCACGGAGAGAGGCGGGGAATATGAATGCTTTGATAATATCAGGCTTAGGGGCGGGAGATATGATCTAGTGTCGCAAAAGCAAGTCAGCCAGGTAAATAGCGCCAGTCATAGGATTATCACATAATGTCGGCGCACACCAGCTGGATTTATCATTTCATTAGTGGACAAAAAGTCGGTTGACGCCCCTAGGAAATTGTACTATTAGCGAACAAAAGGAGTGCTCTTAAAACACTTTCACCCTCACAACGAACAATACAAACAACGTTCTCAGAACACCCCCATTTTGTGTAATTGCAACCATTTCGGGACACTGCGAGTGTTCTTAGAACACATTCAACTAGACAGATTACAATACGGACAGCGTCCTGAGGACACCCCCAGTTTGTGTATTTACGAACAATTAAGTATACCGCGAGTGTTCATAGCTCATTTTTACCTTCCTTGCGAACAAAAATGACACATACTCCGTCCTCTAAACACCCCACCATTTAGTTTATTTACAAAATGTCAGAACAGCCGTGTTCTCCGCGGACAAATCGAACGCAACAAAAAGGTCTAGCACATAAAAAAACAAAACATTGAACCTATCTCATACTCCCCCACCCTCCCCAAACACTCTTACACACCAACACACCGCACTAAATACAATTTTTTATCCACGTTTCACTGCGCTGTACGCGGTCGACTGCGGATACAAGATGGCGGGCGCCACAGAAAATCTGACGCGCTCCACGCCCCTCACCGTCCAATCAGCGAACACGTCGCATGTCCACGGACATGACGCAAGCCCATGGGCCAATCGGGGTGCTGTCCGCGGAGCGAACAGGGAAGTCCGTCCGCGAAGCGAACGCAGATATCACTAATTTTTTTGCCTTACATTTTGGTCATTTTTTAAAAAACGACTGGACAGATTTACACCAAATTTACAAAAGCACGCTTTTGGGACCAGGCCGCCGCTCCTGCCGCAAATTTGGTGTAAATCCGTCCAGCGGTTCGGGCTGTAGCCGTGCACAAAGTTTTTTCCCATTCAGTCTGTGGGAAAAAAAAAGTTTTGGGACCCCCCCTATAACTTTCCCCCCCCTGGACGAATCCTCACCAAACTTTGCAAAAAAATTCAGAGTGACCCAACTACTTTTTTTGCAAAGTTTGGTGAGGATCCGTCCAGGGAGAGCGAAGTTATAAGCCACCCAACAAGTGCTCTTCTTATGGAAACAACAACTTAACCATAACTACATGGCCACTACCGTGGCCATGTAATATATATATATATATATATATTACATGGACGCGGTAGCGTCCATGTAGTTATGGTTAAGTTGGTGTTTCCATAGGAAGAGCATTTTTTGGTTGGCTTATAACTTTGCTCCCTCTGGACGAATCCTCACCAAACTTTGCAAAAAGAAGTATATGGCCCACTCAGAATTTTTTTGCAAAGTTTGGTGAGGATTCGTTCAGGGGGGGGGAAGTTATAGGGGGGGTCCCAAATTTTTTTTTTTTCCTATAGACATAATGGGAAAAAAATGTTTGCGCACGACCACAGGCCAAACTGCTGGACGGATTTACACCAAATTTGTGCCAGGAGTGGGGGCTTGGTCCCAAAAGCGTGCTTTTGCAAATTTGGTGTAAATCCGTCCAGTAGTTTTTTATAAAATGACCAAAACGTAAGGCAAAAAAATTAGTGATATCTGTGTTCGCTTCGCGGACGGACTTCCCTGTTCGCTCTGTGGACAGCACCCCGATTGGCCCATGGCCTTGCATCATGTCCGCGGACATGAGACGTGTTCGCTGATTGGACGGCGAGGGGCGTGGAGCGCGTCAGATTTTCTGTGGCGCCCGCCATCTTGCATTCGCCGTCGACCGCCTACAGCGCGGTGAAACGTGGATAAAAAATTGTATTTAGTGCCGTGTGTTGGTGTGTAAGAGTGTTTGGGGAGGGTGGGGGAGTATGAGATAGGTTCAATGTTTTGTTTTTTTATGTGCTAGACGTTTTTGTTGCGTTTGATTTGTCCGCAGAGAAAACGGCTGTTCTGACATTTTGTAAATAAACTAAATGGTGGGGTGTTTAGAGGGCGGAGTATGTGTTATTTTTGTTCGCAAGGAAGGTAAAAATTAGCTATGAACACTCGCTGTGTACTTAATTGTTCGTAAATACACAAACTGGGGGTGTCCTCAGGACGTTGTCCGTATTGTAATCTGTCTAGTTGAATGTGTTCTAAGAACACTTGCGGTGTCCCGAAATGGTTGCAATTACACAAAATGGGGGTGTTCTGAGAACGTTGTTTGTATTGTTCGTTGTCAGGGTGAAAGTGTTTTAAGACCACTCCTTTTATCCGCTAATAGTACAATTTCCTAAAGGGCGTCAACCGACTTTTTGTCCACTAAAGAAACGATAAATCCGGCTGGTGTGCGCCGACATTATGTGATAATCCTATGACTGGCGCTATTGACCTGGCTGACTTGCTTTTGCGACACTAAATCATATCTCCCGCCCCTAAGCCTGATATTATCAAAGCATTCATATTCCCCGCCTCTCTCCGTGACGTTACAGGGTGCGTCATCAAACACGCCCAGTCCTCTCCAGTCCTAAGTGACTTTACACAGAACCCGGAAGACAACACATATTATGTCACAACACAGCGCGCCACAATTCGGAATATGAAACAGTGAATTCGGAATATGAAACAGTGATTTAAAAGCAAACAGCAAGATTGTAAATTTTGTAAAGTACATTTATTTGACATCAAATGTTTAGAGAATATTCAGCAATTCGCATTTGTCTTTGTTGTCGATCCGCAAAAGTTCATGTTGAGACACGCGATGTTCCTTTGCGGTACAGAGGGTGTTAGATCAGCTTACAAATCAGTGCGCCACAATTCGGAATATGAAACTGTGGTTTAAAAGTAAACAGCAGAATTGTACATTTGGTAAAGTACATTTATTTCACATGAAATGTTTAGTGAATATTTAGCGATTTGCTATTGTCTCTGCTGTCGATCAGCAAAAGTTTATTTTGAGCCATGCGTTGTTCCTTTGCGGTAGATAGGCTGTTGGTTTATGATAAAAGCAGTAAATGGTCGCTCTGATAATCGGAAGGTTGCTCCAACAACGAGCCATTAGACCATCCTATTGGTTGGTATGTTGTTTGTAGCCGCTAGTACTGCGTAAGGGCATATTGGTCCTTGGCGATTGTCTCATAAAATGGTGAGGGTCATGAAGTTGCATATTTGGACCTGCACCTGGCAGTTGAAGACCCCATCCGCTGGAGTCTGTAAATCGTGACATAGGCAAAATGGGGCCACATACCTGTTTTAAAAAACATAAATTAGTCTCACCAGCCGATCTTCATTAAAAATCATCATTTTATTTATTAGGGCATGAAACTATTTGCTATCGAAGATAGTGCAACGGAGTATGTTAATAATAAAATAATAATATTTTCCCATTCATATAGCGCTAAGAACCATGAGGTATCTAAGCGGTGCTTATTATTAACCACGGTGTGTGGTGCTCATTTATCGACCACGGAAGGATGAAAGGCTGAGTTTGGCCTTGCCGGGATTCAAACTTGTGTTAGCAAGCTGTGCACGGATGTCAAAGCGAGCGTTGTACTCGCTGTGCCACTTGACAGGCTACAGTGAAGTGGCACAGCGAGTAGAGCGCTTGACCGCCTGTATACCGGTTAAATTATTTCTATTAACCCACCGTGTGTCGTCTGCCTTTTTCAGAGCCCTCTAAACGACAGGGGATCAATTCGGCGGTGATAGTGCGCGGTAGAAAACATTATGCCACTTTCAACGAACAAGTTCAACTTGAGCTGTCTTTAATGCTACGCTATTGTAATTATATTTGGTATAAAATAATCTAAAGGGTTACTTACAGTACAATTGCAATTTCCATTGTCTACGAGTAGTGCAGTCCCAAAATAAGACTCTGCGTGTGCGAACGATCTTTCGCATAGTGATATAATATATAAAAGTGGTTTCGTTTCAGAAATTTCATCCTTATCTTCTCTTACGTTTTAGCAACACTCCTTCAAGAGAAGTCTTTCATCACAATCTCTGTCTGTCAAGGTCAAAACACAATACAACCTTATAGTCCGCTTCGTGAGCCTCTCCGGGGCCGGAGAAAAAAATGGAAGCAGCTGACCTTCATAGTGAACGAGCATAAATTCTTACTTTAGAACATTCTGTGTAAAGCCATCTGTGAGAAGCTGGTTTTTGCGTGCCATGTTTGTATATTGTTTCCGTGATATTAAAAAAAGTTTGTTTAAGGGACGTTATGATTCTAAGTACAGCCGAAAGACCCCTGAAAATCGCATGTTATGGTAAGCTATGAAAAATAACTCGCGCCATCACCGTGCACTGCTAAGACTAACACCCAGGACATCAAAGATGACATCGCAAATGTCATTGATGAAATCACTGATGACATCATATGTGTATGTACTTTTCATGGAATTTGTGTACTAGGTATTTTTATTATAATGTTGCGAAAAAAGTGTCAAGGATATTGCAATAAATATCATACCGTTATTAGTGCTTTGAACGATGCATTAATATGAATAGCATTGTAATATGGGATTCTATCTAGTATACTGAGCTACTAATGGAGAAACATAGCATTGTGTGCAGAGTACAAGATGAAAGTGTAATATTTGTAATGTTAATATGTTGAATAATGAAATGATAATTGTCCTGAAATGTTCGAAAATTCACAAAATGGGGGTGTTCTGAGGACGTTATTCGTATTGTGTGATTGCTTAGCTGTATGCAATGAGGGAATGGCACAGAGAGTAAAGTGGACGCCGTACGCGGACACCGTGGCTGTTCGTGGACAGGGCGTGCTACATTCGTGTTTTTCAAGGAAATCCAACATGGAAAGAAGACTGTACGGATCAGCCAATCAGATGTCGAGGTTGTGGATTTGACTTGAAAGAGACTGTGTGTGGTGAAGATGGCAGAAGTAGAGAAAGTGAGGATGTTGGTGCTTGGAGATATGTTTGTGTATGGTTTGCAACAGTACGCTCAATGCAGGTATGTTGCAAAGAACTTTGATGTGAAAGGAGTGGAGGTGGTGTGGAGCACTGTGCCTGATTGCAATGTACAGGGAATTGTACAAGTTTGTGAGGATATGGCCACGATGAACAGTCCGCATGTGGTAGTTTTGCACTATGGTGCTTTCCATTTGGGCAACGTCAGTGTCCCTACTTTGTTGGCTGATTTGGAATGCTTGGTTCAAGCCGTAATGAAGATCCTTCCAAATGCGAAAGTAATTTTTTCTGGATTACTACCTAGGGCAATATGGGACAATAGTTCAGTTTTTTGTCCTCAGCAAAACATTGCTAGGTGTGTCATCAACCGAGGCATGTGTGCCTTCATGCTTAGAGCTGGTATGTTCTTCTGTAATAATGAGAATATTGATGCCAGTAATGCTGTTAATTTTAAAGAAGATGGCATTTCTTTATCTTTTACGGGAAATGCCTTTCTATTTTGGAATGTAAGGGTTGCTTTGGAGAAGGTTATGTGAAGATTTTAGGAGTAAAGTAAGAAAAAAAAACACGAAAAAAATACAAAATAACAGGTGTCTGTCAAGCATCTGTAAAAAAAACAAAAAAAACGGCTCTTTTCAGAGCCAACTTCAAAGGGGAAATGGGGCACACTATTTAAATTTACATTCACCACGCTCAGATTTTCGATATGTCCGCGGACATGGCGGTAGTCCGCGGACATGACAATCACTACGAGGGGGTTAGTATGTTCTATGTTACATGTATATGAAGTCAGGGATATTATGGTTAAGTTGTGCTACTAAAAACCTATGAAATTCAGTGAAAAAACGTTGTTAAAGGGACGTTATGGTTAAGTTGCGCTACTAAAAACCTATGAAATTCAGTGAAAAAACTTTGTTAAAGGGACGTTATGGTTCAAAGTAAAAGCGAAAAAAACCTGAAATTCAGCAGTTATGGTAAGATAAGCAACCATAACTCGCGCCACCGTGCACTGCTAACACTAACACCCAGGAAATCAAAGATGACATCACAAATGTCATTGATGACATCACTGATGACATCACATGGCTGGCTCTCCCTTTTTATCCTTTACTGACATATCGAAGCCACAAAGTTTTCTTCAGTAACAGTCAGGAAGTAAAAATTGAAAAGGTTCTATATTTGTAGACTTAGGGTCAACTCACATCATATGAAACATATACATAGCGGAAGACACAAGCTTGAAAGAGAGCAATCCTTTCTGTGCATGAAGATAATCATTAGGGTTATCAGCACTTTCTCATAGTTTTATTTTTATTACTCTACCTTCCCCGTATATGCTCATATTTGTATACATTATACTCACTCTCCTTTCCTTTGGGTGCAGTCACATCATGTGATACACATACATATGGTAAGTAGCAGCTTTGAAACAGAGCAATAGTTTCTCTGCATAAAGACAATCAGTTAGGTTATGAACTCTTTCTGCTACTACTTCTGCTTTTTTGTTTACTTCACTGTCCCTGTATATACTCATATTTGTATGTGTTGTTGTCTCTTTGTGTTTTGGCTGTAATAATTATGTATTAAGTGGGTTTTATTATCTACTTATTACATGTTTCACAGTACGCAAAACTCTAATAAGAAAGCAGTTATCATTTCAGTATTCAACATGGCAAGATTATGAATATGGCACCTTCATCATGTATGCTGCACACACTGCCTATGTTTCTGCATGAGTAGCTTAGTATACTGGATAGAACTTCATAATAGAATGCTATTTATATCAATTAATTGCTTAATGCACTAATTAGCTCATGATATTTATCCCAATGATCCTTGACAGTTTTTGGTCAGCATTATAAGAATCCCTTGCACAGAGTTTTTATGAAAAGTAAATGCACATGTGATGTCATCAGTGATGTCACCAATGACATTTGTGATGTCATCTTTGATGTCCTGGGTGTTAGTGTTAGCAGTGCACGGTGGTGCGAGTTATGGTGGCTTATGTTACCATTACTGCCGAATTTCAGGGGTTTTTCGGTTTTACTTTGAATCATAACGTCCCTTTAACAAAGTTTTTTCACTGAATTTCATAGGTTTTTAGTAGCGCAACTTAACCATAAAGTCCCTTTAACAAAGTTTTTTTACTGAATATATATATATATATATAATCAGTTTTAGGATTAGCGCAAAGGTTTGTGAGGACAAGTGTGAGGAGACAGGGCACAGCAGACATGGTAAGGCATTTATTAACGCTCTCTGTATCCTTAAGAGTCTCACCGGAAAATAAAGCATCATTCAAGCCAAAAATGTATATGTGAGTGTGCACAGCGGCGATTATCGGAACCTGCATCAGTGCATGATTGACTCTAGCTGGACTAGAGTAAAGGACCCATTAACGTTTTTGCATAGATGTGTATGCTGACAGCACAGAGAGTGCTTTGAACTCCTCTGATTCCTAGTTGCCTTAGCAACCATCAAAAGTGCGGAAGCGCAGTGAATTAAGGATTGAAATGACAGCATGGCTTGCGCAGTGATATTAACATTACAGTAAGCAGATATATAATCTTTGAAAGTGTGGGAGCGCAGTGAATGGTTGGTACTAGAGGAAGAAAAAGACAAGCAACAGTAAAAGACTCCAAGGTTTTCTGGAATGTTAAGGAGAGGAATTTATTATGCAAAATGACCAAGTTAAATAGATTATTTGGTCATATGAAAGACTTTGGAGCAGGAAAGCACATCAACAGCGCATTGATAACTCTTCCAAGCAGTTAGAGGGGGCAACCAGATCCACACTGAGAGTTACAAATATAGAAAAGCCATGCACCTGAGAGCTGAGATCTGGAGGTTTATTATTTTATCCACCTTCCTTTTCTCCCCCGGAAGTGTACATTTTGCAGTTGTGACTATAGTAGTGAACAGCAGAAGCGACAAATCTGAAGGAGTTAGTGCGGTCATCTTAATCCAGTTTAGCACATTAAATACAAGTCACTTTCATAGAAAATGGCACTGAATCCTGCAAGAGAAAGCTTGGGCCACCACTAGCATCACCAAAGCTCACTAAAATATCAGCAGCTCCTTACTCCATCGGAAATTGCTTTGAATTGTCGGCCATGTGTTTGTTGTCTAGAACAGGGGTCTGGAACTTTTGGCTGTCCAGATGCTTTGAACAACTACCATCAGCCCTAGCCAGCATAGTCAATGTTCAGGGATCATGGGAGTCATAGTCCACAACATATGGGGATTCACAGTTTGCAGACCCCTTGTCTAGAAGGAAGAACGCAAGCAGCATTACCAATCTCATGCTCTTTGCTAACTAATATCCAATCACTTGGCCTCTTTGTTCTCTACGGGATGTCTCTGATTTTGTCACACACTCTGCTCAATGTAGGATACAAGGCAGACTGTAATATTTGGTATCTCCCTGGATAATATGTTGGTTGTCTCACTTTCTAATCCTGAAGTTTATCCTCTCCCTTCTCTTGAAAGACATTTATTTTTAATGGAAAATAATTGGGATAAAGAGAAAAACAGTAACAACTAAAGCTAAGTGGCATAAACCTTGACACAGATGTGTATAAACACAACAGACCAGCATTTAGAAAGGAACAGGTTATTCCTATCCCAGTGGACCAATCTCTCTCTACCTTCAACCATGCCTCAGTCGTTTTTCCCTTTCCAGTAATGCCCTTGGTGCCAACTGCCAAAGAGTGGGAACCACCACATTTACTGAGACCCCAATGGGTACTGCAACACCATCAAAATGCCTTTCTTGGCAAACAGCAATGCCAAATCTATACATTTGTTTTGTTTGCTTTTAGTTCTCAGAAACAACATGCGGTGCCCTACCATAAATATAGCATCCGGCTTGCCCCACGCACACCTAGAGCAACTTTCAGGCATATTCGGGTTAATATCAAGTAGGAGCAATTGAGACAGATAAAACCTTTACAAGTAGTTCAAATAAACCATTTTAAACTTTGGGATTTTGGACACAGTTTTTGTGTGAGTGGAAACTTCCCCCCCGCCCCTTTGTCATCTATGATGTTGATATTCACATCCACTTCCATGTGCCTCTGCGTTTCTCCAGTGGTGCTTTAAGGTGCTTAATAGCAACGTGCAACAGGATTACATACAGTAGTGAAGTTGGTTGGTGCCTAGTGGCTAAAAATATGGACTCACTTACACTGCTTTGTAATTTTCAAACCAGTTATAGCCAAATGATATGCACTATTCAGCAAATTGCTTGAAGGGGTTGATTTCGTAACAGCAGCACATGAACAGTTAAGATGTTTAGAAGACTAGGTCTGACTAAAGCAATTGTGCATAGTATTCCAGAATACTATGTGTGACGAATTGACTTCTGCCCTGCAGGAGTACAAGGAGAAGTAGAGGCTAAAATGCCCACTGAGTCTTCACACTTCTACAAACCAAGAGCCAACACAATCATAAAGGTAAAACAGGCATAGTCAAGAGATGTACCTCCTTTGTCTTTTGTGGTAACATGGGCTGAGGGAAGTCTATACTCCTAAGATGGGTGTCAATGTGGTTCAGTAGCAACCCAAACAGTGAAGCATAACAGTCCAAAATAAACAAATGTCCAATTAAGGTTCTATAAAAAGGATCTACTTTAATCAGCTACACCATGTACAATACTAACTAACCAGAAAACACTGAAAAACACTACACCTGTAGAAGAAACATAAAATATGAACAGATATAATAGTTGCAGAAAACCTGAACTGTTTACTTGACTCAAGGCCAATAACACAACTACCAGCCTACTTGATGATCTTTCCAGATCCAATAATCAGATCGCTCTTCATGAGGTTGTGTCTGAATCTACTGTCCACCAGAGCAAGATTGGCGATAATCAAGAAACAGGACAAAGGAGACACTCAATTCAGATTCTGCAATCAGAAAGGAACCTTAGAAACATTATATCAGATCATCATGGTATGTCCAACATTACAGGCCCAAAGAACACTATGCAGAACCTACTTTACCACCAGCAAAGAAGCCCACTCTTCAGAAGAACGATGGGAACAAATACTGCTGGGACATGATAAACTGATATTTATCATTACATCATTCAGGGAAAAAATCACAAAACAAGCTCCAGCGAGAAGCGGTATCAACGAATGAAAGATATATGAAATTAAAAGTTTATATATAAACTATATCGTTTTAAATAAAAAAATAAAAATAAGTGCAGCATTCTGTAT
This sequence comes from Ambystoma mexicanum, assembly GCF_040938575.1. Classification (NCBI taxonomy): domain Eukaryota; kingdom Metazoa; phylum Chordata; class Amphibia; order Caudata; family Ambystomatidae; genus Ambystoma; species Ambystoma mexicanum. The sequence continues at coordinate 337,712,544 of NC_090931.1, read as the reverse complement.
GATGAGACAAGGGGAGAAAGGCAATCAAAAAGGCTACAATGTTCAAAAGGATATTTCCTCAAGTTGCAAAACGAGATTAAAATGACCTATCCAGTCTCTAGGGCCCAAAAATGGACCAGGGAGGCAGATATCGGTCAAGAGTACCTTCACAAATGTTTTGGTGGTTGAACGGCATCAAACCAGGCTTCTCAGCGCAGTTCACGGTGTCGGCTCAAGTCGAGGATACAGCATTCTCAATGGCCCAGCGGCAAACTGTGATCGAGTAGCGGTGGAACAGAAGATGGCTGCAGTCTCAAGTCATCTACTCGCACTGTGCGGTTCAGGCAGTTCCCAGGTTTAGTCGGCAGTCACAGTTCGACAGTGGTGAACTGGTACCAAGATGCGCAGGTGAGTGGATTTTATGTGCAGGTCGCTGTTTGGGGAACTTCGTTGTTTGAGCCGAGGCAATGATGTTCTTTTGCTGGCGTGGTGCGGCAGTGAACAGAGTCAAACAGCGGATTGCAGTTCAGAGAACAATGGAAACCAAAGGGCAGCATCGAAGGGTCCTGCTAGATTGCTCGGTGTTGAGCGCTTTTGACTCACAGCTCAGAGTGGGTTGTCGTTGACAACAGGGGCCTTAGCTCTTCTTGCTTCCAGGTGCTGTGAGACCCAATCTAGGGAAACAAGGGCCAATGTCAGTCCTCTTCTCGGGCTCCAAGACACAGGGGAGGCTGGCACACATCTTCAGGGAACCTGCAACACAGTGAGGTCCTAAACAGCAGGGTGGCTGGCAGAGAGGCAGCCTTAAGGTCCAGCAGCAGAGTTCACCCCAATGGTCCCTCAGGATGATTAGAGGACAGAGCTTGCCTCTGCCTTGGAACACCTGCCTTCACCTCACAACTGGAGGACTTTAGAAAGGGCAGCTCTCTCAGCCGGGTTCAGCAAAATCTACCCAAGTGATGATCCAAAGATGCTTCAAGATGATTCAAACAAGTGGTGCAAGAACACTTCTTTTACAGGCAAAAGAGGCCGGCCAGGTGATTGGACTAAAGCTAGCCTGCTTTAGGGATCCAATCCTTGCCCTTGGAATTAGTGGACTTTGCCCTTCTGAGTCACACCCAAAGTGGAAGTGTCAGGAAACGTGGTCTGCACTAAGCATTTTGTCTGTAGGTAAGGCATCAGGAAATACAATGGCAGCTTCATGCCTGGAAAGACTACACGTCCCAGCAAGCCCTGTGTTGACACACAATGCAAGGGCCGTCATACTGGTCATCTGACTCCCACTGATGCATCGGCCGCAACGGATACAGTGAACATAACCGCAGATGTCGGAACACTTCTTTGTTCTGCAACAAGTAAGTGGGGCCTTGTTTGTACACAGCGGCCTTGTTTCCATGCAGTGCTCATTTTTCCTGTTTCAGTTCCTGTTCCTCCTTATTCCCAGCCCCTTCTTCCTTTCTTTGCTGCCCTCTACTTTTTCCCCTTAGGTGATCCGTGTTTCAACAGGTAGGTCCCTCGTCTGTTACTTTTTTCTTTTTGTCGCTTCTCATTTCATCATGCAGTTCTCCTGGTCTATGGACGCAGTGCCCAGGGAGGCCTTCCATTATCAAATAGGTTTATGGCTTTTGTTTACAAATTCTAAAATACTGTTCTATTGATTATTTGCAATTGGTCTGCTTTTCTAATCCTTTCCTCGTTTCCCTCTGCAGGCTGTGGGTCCTGCCGTATTTTTGGTGAGCATGTTCCTCCCACCTTTTTATTGCTCCCTAGGATGGCTCTGTTAATTTTAGAGCTTACATGGGTGTTGTAGGAAGGGGGGGGCAGGGCAATCCTTGCAGACAACTCAGGTGCGTGATGACCGCAAATGTTTGCAGAGCCACCTGTCTGCCCAGGTTGTCATGGAGAGGGCTGCTGACCATATTTCTGCCCTGACACAGGCCTTACGCACGAAGATTGCCGCTATGCATCCCCATATTGATAGATTTCAAGCCTCAGCTCATCCATTACCCCAGGATGGGGAAGAAGGATTTGATGCTATGGCAGCTTCACCCCCAGCAGCTGTTCCGATGAATGCACCAGTATCGGTATTTGCACCCATGGTAGATGCTGTCTCATTTCATTTTCCGTTAGCTCCATCAAAATGATTTTTTGGGGATCCCAAAACCTAACAAATGTTCCTAAATCAGTGCAAGCTACACTTTTTGTGCAGGCCTGCCTCCTTTCCTGATACCCCTTCTAAAGCTGCCTTTATATTGTCCTACTTAGGAGGCGTTGGGGCAGCCCGGGTAAACCAGCTATTGGAATCCAAAAGTGTGTTTTTGTATGACCTTGAGGACCTTATAACAGAAATGGGCCAGGGTTTTCATTCCAGACAGAGGGCAAGCAAAGGATTTATAACTCTTGGAACTGACGAAGGGTAAGAAGGACCTGCTCACCTATGTGACTCTTGGCGGTGGTACACTCAGCTCGTGCATCGATGACTGGACTAGCATGAAATCCCTTGCATTGTGCTCCAACGCATGGCCTGCTGGGAAGTGTAGTCTTTCAAGCCTTCAAGCCACCACAGTATTCCACAATGTATGGCAAAAACACTCATTGCGCAATGTGTTTCCTGACAGGAAGTTGTGATGCTGGATATGCATCAGAGGGACAGGGCCTCTGAATCCTTGTCCTTTACTGCTTTTTATCATGTGTTCTGACTAGTTTTCCGTGCCAGAGTTCACGTGGGACTCCTGGCGGTGCAGCTCTTCTTGTATTTGGTTTGGTGAACAGACCCTTGGGTGGGAGTACAACCCTGTACTCCTAGTGTATGTTTTTGGGCACCTGTGTGTGGCCCAAAGAGCAGGATACGGGCTGGTGGCAGCTCTGTGCTGAATTGACAGGTGCCCTGGGCGTCCTCAATTTTGGGATGCCTGAACCCTGTCATTGAAATCAGGGTTTCCTGATAGGAAACAAGATGGCCCCTGTGGCCTCTTGCTTTCTATCGCCTATTACCTTACTTTTCCCGAAGTCCCGGGAAGCCCTGACTCTGCCCCTTGCCCCTGACTGGCTGTTGGGTGGAAATTCCATGTATGGTATTTTGGGGTATTCCAGGCCAGACTGGCTGGAGTCTTCCCAATTACTGTATTTTGTGGGTACGCCCGTGGGGTGGGACCTGGGTGAATGTAGTGTGTGACGAATACGCATTCTGTGTTATGGGTGTCTAGTATCTGGTGTTTGACACAATGACTGAGACAGCCCTGCCCGAAACTGGCATGAATGCATTGTGTAGTGCTGAACGGCAGAGTGCTTGTCCGAATCCACATTCTGTGTTGTGAGTGTCTGGATGGAGAAGAATGGCCTGAATGCACTGTGTGCCTGATTGGCTGACTGACTGCCTGAATGCCCTTCTGAGTTACTGGTTGCCTGAGTGTGACCCAGAAGGATGAATGGGAGATCAACAGTATATCTGGGGGCCTCTCACTGCTAGAAATCGTTCAGAAGTTGAAGTTGATACTTGATGCTTACTCACGAATCCGAGCCGGAAGAAGAAGGTGAACCGCTGTTCCCTTCCTTGCAATCTGAAAGCTGCTGTGCCTTCAATAACTGATCCAAGAACGGACCTGGCTAGGAGACCTCTTCGCGAGCTACGAGGGACCATCGTGCACCAGCCAATCTTTGCCAAAGCTCCCTGGTAGACAGACCTATGAAAGGCTGCCGACCGGAAAAGGGGACCGCCGAGGAGAACGAAGAGAAGTATCGGACAGTCGTCCTCCGTCGATGACTGCCGTCGCTGACCGGAGCCGCCGTGCTCCCTTTGCCTAAGAACATTTCATCCAAGGACTCCCTTGTTCATCATCGTCGACCGCTTTCGTCCTGCCGGAGAAAGTCAAGGCCACTGACGACCGAGGAGAATCTGCCGGTGGGTTTCCCGCCACCCGAAGACCTCAGAGACGCCGACGAAGCTGCTAAAGCCAGCCGTGGTCACATTCCGTTCGCCTCCGCCAGACGCCGGCGTCTCAGCGGCCTTGCTGGGCCAGAGTTTTTCACTGACTCTTTGCGGCAATGAACCATTGTCGCCGAGGTGCACCGCACGCCTCCCCTGTTGCAGGACGTTTTCGACCGATCGTCAATGAGCACTGCAAGGACCGAAGCTGCTGGCTCAACGACAACATTCACCGTTTCTTCATCTCGGAAGTTTGACGACACGTGGCTCCTGCCTGAAAGGGAGCGCACTCAAGAAGGGCCCGTCGATTACCCAACGAAGAACTCTACAACACCAGGTACATTTGGGATGCAGAACTATAGAAGAAGATAAGACTCTAATAGACAATATATGGACTGGGCTTGTAGTGCATCTTCATTTACAGGTTGCCCAGGCCGGGGGATCCTCATACAGAACTGTGTCTAGGTAACGGGGCCACTAGTCGGCCAATTGTCTAACCAACCTGTCTTCCTCCTAAGTCTATGGTTGATATTGTTTTGCTGTGTTGATTTGTATGCTATTTGAACTGAGTACAGTTGATGCATGTTAATGGAATCAGAGTAATCGTTGTACTACCTAGAACTCTATATGTTTACCATTTTAGAAATGTCAGAGCACAAAGTGTATTATTGTGATTGTGTATATAACTTTGAACCTTATTTGTCTCACCAACTTGTCTTCCTCCTAAGCCTATGGTTGATATCGTTTTGCTGTGTTGATTTGTATGCTCTTTGAACTGAGTACAGTTGATGCATGTCAATGGAATCAGAGTAATTGTTGTACTACCTAGAACCCTATATGTTTACCATTTTAGAATTGTCAGAGCACAAAGTGTATTATTGTGATTGTGTATATAACTTTGAACCTTATTTATATAAAGCCTGTGTTTTAACTAATACAATGTGTGGACATTCCTTTGGGGCGCTTGGGGACTACACTGTACTTAAGAACCAGCCCACATAACCTCCTGAGAAGCTAGGCCTTGATTGCTCGTCCATTACTACCGTAACAGAGAATCTTGGCTGGGGTCCTCTGTGCCTCTCCTCTGCCGTATAGAGAGCAGGAGTACAGACACCCCCCTCCGGTTGCTTTACAGAAGTGGAGGGGACAGGAAAGAGAAAGAGAGGCAGAGAGATTCAAAATGGTAGAAGTCTCCCTCCCGTGAACAAAGTTCCCCTGACTACTCTAGCTCCACCCCCTTCCTTTCTGTCTAAGAACAAAGGCCTTTGGAAGTGCATTACCCTGGTGTGAGGCCTTGCTCTCTGTGAATGGGTGTGCCCGTTGGATTCTGTTCCCAGACAAGCTTCATCTGGAGTGGCTGTACATGGGGAAAGGGTGTTACCTGCCCTTACAAAGGAACAAAAAGAAGCACTTCCCTAAGGCCACAGTCCTGAAGGTGGGCAGGGTTGGGCCTTGTCTGGGAGTTATACACATAATCCTTCCGCAGCTACCCTGGGCCCACAGAGCTGACACATGTGCATTATCAATTTAATGTGGCTCAGATAACTCTGGGAGAGGCTGGCCACCATACCCCAACTCAGCTATGGCTTATATTTACAGTTTAGTGTGCCACCAGGACAGGATCCTCAGAGTTGTGCAGTTTTCTGGAACAAGGGTGCATATCTTAAATGCAGCCCCCTTGCTTGAAGGCATTGGCTGTCTCTGCAGCTGTCAAATGGGCAGCTGTGACCTCTGAACCTACTCTGTGCCACTGGTAGAGCAGTGGTTGTAAATCAGGATACTGCTGCAGCAGGTCACAGATACTAGTATGCTTTTGGGATGGAGCCTATGAAAAGGGGAATCTGAACAGCATATGCAATTACCCACATCAGTTTAGAATTTAATAACACGTTTTTTTAAAAGCCAGGGCTTTCACACTATGTGCCATTGGGGTGGGTATTAGATACTCCTCCACCACAGTGCTTAGAAATATTAATAAAACCTCAAATGAAAGGTTTATGAAATGGAAATTAAGTTATTACTCATCCTTGGTTCTATGCACTAGTTTCTTGTTAAAATACATTCTCACTTCTTAATGTCTACGGTCTGAATAATTAAATTTTGGTGAGCTAGGTGCTACAATTGGAATAATTTCTTTAAAATAATTACTTATTGTTTTATTTAATTTTGTTCTGCTTTTTAAACATTTTTGCATTCTTTAAATACCTTTTATCTTGGTTTTCTGGGGCTATTTGATGTTGTTCTTTTTTCTTTCAAATGTATTTCTCTCATAGGGTAGGGGCAGACCCCAACCCCACCAATCTTCCCAATGGACCTTTGGTTTAGTGAAGGGAACATTTTAGCAGGATACATTTTCCAGGAAAGACATTTTTCAAGCAACATTTTTCTCAAGTTGCATTATTCTCATGTTAATTTCACATGTTGGGCGCGTCATCTATAGTGAGGACAGGCTGAAAGTGGGCAGTAAAATATGTGACTCAGCATACTTCCAAAAGATGAGCTAGAACTGCACTCACTATGCATAAACATTGAACATTTGGATTATAGGGGCACACACATTTTGTGGACGTGAATCGTCCCTTAACACCCACCTCCCCACCAATCAGAAAACAATTCAAGCTTATCAAACACACAATCCCCAATGAACTCTCAAATCCATAGCACAAAGAGACAGCATCACCTTGAGACATTAACATCCATTCAAATCATGCTTTACTGTGGGAGATCTGCTTGGTCCCTAAGAAAAACTGGGTCGTATTCAGTACTGATGTAACGGAAACCCTAGTAAATCGCAGAGGCGTAGACAGGGTAGGGCCTGAGCGGACAAGGCCCACCCAAAATCTGTAAATGCCCACTCAGAAGCGCTGTGGAAATGTACAGATGTTAATGACACTGCACCGTGCCCAACTACATTAGCTTCAGGCACCACTTGTTAGACAATCTGGCTACACCTCAGCTAATTCATAGTAAGCTTTGCTGCAAATATGGATGCTCACCAAATAAGAAGAACAAAGAGAATAGAAGCGTTGGGTTTGAAAGACTAGACAACCATCACCATTTTCAATAAAAAATAATATAAAATGATTATGGGCCAATTCATCAATACAACCCGTTCGGATGCAAGTGGTCAGCAGACAGCCTAACAGATAGATCTATTTTGTCACTGGAAGTACCTTGGCAACGGATGAGAGTCCCCTTATGAGTGATCTTCTAAGCAGAAATGTCTTCAGCCATTCTTCTATATGCTCCAGCACACTTTGCTGTGCAGCCCGCTGGTCCAGCGGTGGGGAGAAGGCCACCTCACTGTCAATCAGCTCCACTTGGACGGATAACAGAGGCGGGTGCTGCCCAAGAGATAAAATGACGAACATGAAAAATAATGAACCCCAGCAACATACTTCCAGAGAAAGAGCAATTACCCAATAACCTAAATCTAAGACTCTAATATTTCATTCATATTGACCGTTAGTTTAATGCTATTCTGCTTGTGATATTACTGATTCATTTTTTAAAACAGTAGTGCCTAAGTAATACACTCTTACTATTTTTAGACTTTCCATTATTTGGACATTCGGTTCTTTATGTCATTTACTCCTTTGAATTGTGCTGAACAGAACCGTACACATGAGCAGTGGCAGGATTTAAGCCTTAAACTCTGGCGAGCTACCAAACAGTGAGCAAGGTGTACCATAGTTCATCTCTGTCTGTGAATGGATATGCTCAGAAGCAGCAGAATCTCTGCTTTAGCATGTTAAGTCTTCTTACTGCGCTTAATGTGTGTGAACCCCACGTGCACCTTAACACCTCATTCCTACCACCAATTATCCGTTTGCAAGACATTTTCATTTTGTGTGTTTGTTTTCACTGATGACAAAGAAGCTTAGAATTATATGATAATCTACAGCAAGTATTAGTATTTAGGGTTTCGGGTTCACTTAGTTGGGAGATTACGGTCAAATTTCATGTGTCAGCCTTTCTTTAGGTCAGTTTAACAAAAGTCATTCAGTAACATTGTGTAACATTGTATACTTACTTCGCAGTCTAACAGGGTATTTAACATAGACGCCAGGCTGGTGATGGTCACTTTCTTTAGGCCTTGTAAAACCAGCATGTCAATATGCTGTATGTACTCTTGCCAGGCTGGAGAGGCTTCACTGATGCCCACAGCCTCGAAGGACTTCTGGGCAAGAGAGTGGAGTATCTGTCCATCAGGTAGAAGCTGCCTTTCCAGATCTTCTTCCAAATTCCTTAAAAGGGAAGCAGAGACAAGAGCTTAACATGTTACAAATAAAGTATACTTACAAATTGGATCTAAAAGAAATGGAGATATTGTCAATTTAACATTACTTGTCCGGTATCATACACAGTGCCCTTTTTCTGTGCTTCGGAAAATATTCTTAGTGGACGCCTTCAGACCAAGATGCCTCATTCCATTTGACTGATAGCAGTTCCGTTGTGTGTTTTTTTTTGCATTCAGGAACTTGTATTCCTGCATCTCCCTAATATAAATCCAGGTCGACGAATTGCAGGATGCAAACAGGACTATACTAGCCTCTCTCACATGGAATGGGGCACATTGGCAGGTACTGAGGAAAGCTCAATTGCTAGTTCAAGTCTCTCTCAAAATTTAGAAAAGTGTGTTTTTCTGAAAGGAATAGCAATCACTGGCAGTGCAAGAAAGAAATACAGCCAAAGCTAAAATATGAAGTGTTGTTCGCTCCTCCCATGCAGTCTTAACATAAATGATACTTTATATGATGAGCTGTTGAAAGCCTAAAACGGCATTCTAATTTGAAAAAGTTAATATTGCTAATATTCACATGGGTATTCCACGCTTTTCCCAAATTCTTTTGCCACATTTTTACCACTTTGTTCCACAAAAATGCTGATTGTAAGCTAGGGTAAGGTATATAGAAGGTGGAGGGTTGAAGGGAGCAGTGTGGGGGTCCCTCCTGACATTTTGTGGTAAAAATCGTCAACAAATATTCTGCAAAAGTGTATTTCGGGAAGAAAAAAATCGGAAAAACCTCATAGATCTTTCGCAAACAGTCCTCATAAACTCATTAAGAATTTGCACCAATCAAAGGTGAGATGAACCAGTTTGGCACAAACAGTTGTAGAAAATCCATAGATTCTTTGCAGTACAATCTCCCCCCACCATCTTTATATTGTTGAAGTACTAAATGTTTATCCATTGCTTTTTGTTAGATGAAAAAAAGTGGTAGGGCTTATTGTGGGGGAGTCAAAGGATCTGGATCCCTCGCTCTGCACCATGATGAGCACTTCCTCCATCAGTAGCCAAGAATAGCCTTTGTGTCTGGGAGTCCTTGAAGAACATCAAAGAAGGTCCCAACCGTCTACAGCAGCATCTCAGCAGCCACACATGAAGGTTCAATATATGACGGTCAGGTAGAGGATCAAATCCTGCCCAGATTGGTAGAAGAGATACACCCTCATGGGAAGACATCAAGGAGGACAGATGGCCAAGTCTAGGAGATTTGAGAACCGCATCTTCTGAGGCTACTCCAGGGCAATCCAAAATCATTGTGGTCTTGAACCACTGTAGTATTTTGAGAAACTGTGGGATGTGTGAGAAACCTGAGGGTATTCTCACTCCCCTTGGATCCTCTGGGCAGGTGGTCAGGAAAAGGCAATCGCTATTGGATCCCGACCCTGGGGCAGAGTAGCGAGGGAGGATCAACTGGGTGGAGGGTCCTTGGGGACTGGAAATGGGGTGCCCTTGGGCGAGACAAGGTATCCTCTTTTCCCTACTAACGACCAACCCAACACTTCCCCAACTTTTATGGGCTATTATAAGCCAGTTCCTCTCATTTCCCCACCATTGACACTTGACAGTACTGGGACAAAGAAGAAGCAACTAAGAGCAATGAAGTCCATGCTCTTTTATCACTCCAGGACTGGGATGAGGAAGATGCCTGCTAAGAGCAGTGAAGGTCAGGCATGATCTCTTAATGGTGGTCAGGCAAGGCTGATTGATCATCCACACCTGCAGCCTGTTAAAGGGCTACAGGTGTATAAATGGAGCCCAACCCAGTGGCAAAGGGGAATTACAGGAACAGGACCAGGAGGCTAGTTCATGCAGTAGGGAACCTTACAGCATGGCGTGGGTGCTGGTATTCCCTGGAGCAGACTGTGAGTGGTTAAGGGAGTCATGCTGGAAGGCTGCCCATTACCTTTCTACTCAACGTGCTTGTTCCCCTGTAGTGGAGGACCACCCCAGGAGTGTCTGATGAGCAAGAACTTGAGCCCTGACACTAAAGGAAGAAGGCTGTGCAACCAGCGACTTTCTGGGCATTGAGAAACCAAGAGTGCATGTGTGTGTGAACTTGAGCATTTCCTGACCTGAATACTTTGTATCAGAGTGGTCACATGTGGGGAGCAACACGTTTTCAAAGGTCTCCGAACAATGTACTATTCAATTAAAGTAAAACAAACAACTATATATGTCAATTATCAAAGAAGGAGGAATACCTTGTATCAGAGTGGTCACGTGTGGCTTGAGACACGTTTTCGAAAGTCTCTGAACATTTAATCAGTCAATTAAAGTGAAACAAACAATTATATTTGTCAATTATCAAACAAAGGGAAATATCTTACATCAGAGTGGTCACGTGTTGCAAAAAACATGTTTTTGAAGGTCTCTGAGTAGTGAACCATTTAATTAAAGTAAGACAAACAACTCTTGAATTATAAATTGTGGGAAAATGAACCCTAAGCAAGAGATATAATTATTGAATGCTGAACTAAAAACTTTGTAACCATTACAGAAATAACACCTTTGGAACTCGAAGGGGGGAAAAGACACTTTAAACACAAGCAAACCATTATATGCAGAACTGTTGAATCAATATTACAAGCCAACCATTATATTAAACAAACCACAGAATGCTGAAGTCTAATGTGACTTTACAGATTATACAAACAAGAAATACTGAAACCTGATTACCAGTGGAGTGTTCAAATATATGCAAGCTGCAAATTATCTGAACAAATATTCAAATCAACATTACCTGAACTATGGAGACAAAGATATTTTGTCTTTTGTTTTGTACTGTGCCATTTGAAACTTAGGGGAAGGAACCCTGAGTCCTAACTAGGAATATTTAATCTCAAGGTTGTTTGAACTGTGTTAATTAAAACTTAGGGAAGCGAACCCTGACTTCTGACCAGGAATATTTATTTTCAAGGTTGTTTGAGCTGTGTTGCTTGGAACTTGGGGAAGGACACCCAGAGTCTTTACTTGAGGAATGGAAACCCCAAGACCTGAATAGAACTATTGCATCTTAACTTTAAGAAAGGGAATTTTGAGACTTTGCTTTTTGGAACCATTTTATACTTGGGGAATGGGGCTGAAAGAAAGCTGCAAGCTGGAAGAAGCTCTAGACTTTGTGTAAAACACTGTTTTCTTTTTGGTTGTTTACAATCCTACATATATTGTATAGTTATATTTGTCAGGGCATGTATAGGGTTTGGACACAGATTCCTAACTTGAACTCTTTGACTCAGACTTTCCTTACCTTTATTTAGGTAGGGAAAACCCAGCTCTGCAAAGGGCAGGCAAGTTAGGCCTTTTTCCATCCTGGCATTAAGTTCATAAAATGGATTGTTTTGAGGGGCGCTGTTGAGCAGCCTGGGAGATGGCTGCCTAGCTTGTGAGCTCCGTGTGCCTTCAACACCTATCCGACTACATCGGCGGATCCCGTATTATTCTCCGGCAAAAATTGCAACTACATGAAGCGGACGAACTGAGGCACGTCTGCCTCGAATCCTGAGAAAAACTACAACGGGCCGATCCTTGGTGACGTGTGGAGCCACGCTGCCAGCTGGGGCGGCCCGCGCAGCGAGGGCCTGCTGTGTGGCCACCCCAGAGTTGCGGCTTAGCTAGGGCCAACATCCGGCACGCCCCATACTGCCTAGTGTTGCCAGCACTCGTGACTCTCCTCTGCTGCCCGACTGTCATCGCTGCGGCAGGCACTGCCAGCTGCTCCCCCATGTCCTGCTGGACTGCGTAGTGGGGTCGAAGCCGCGGGGTGACCTGTGCGGGAGAATGTTGCCCCGCTCCAACCGTCACTCGGAACCATGAGGAACGTCTGAAACTGAGCCTCTTCTCCTCCTGGTGCCCTCTGCGCTATCTGGCTCCGTGCTTGCAACTGAACCTCACTGTACAGTGCTGCAGGCACGTGGTACGCTGTCTACTCAGAGGCTGGCCCCGAAGCATCTCAACGGATCGTCTTACCTTCCATACTGACTGGACTGGCACCACAATCCAGGTGGGTGACACCTCCGATAGCCACTACAGCTGCAGCTGAGCCCCTTTGGGCCAGGACCTCTCATTGGCGGTCAGCGGTCAATCCCCGGACCTCTACCCAGAGGTGGGCTAAATTGGGGGCATGGAGGCGGTGTCCGAGCGTGGCCGCCCCGACCCCGTGGTGTCACGTCAGTGCGGCCGTCTGCCTGGCGGGTGCTCCTCCTTTGGTCCCGTGGTGGCCCTAGTGTCAGAGAGCACCAAAGTATTAACTGAAAAGGATACGGCACTCAAAAGGATACAGGTGGTAGGGTCTTCCGGATCCCTGTTCACGCGTTTTGATAGTTGTGAAGTCAAGGTAAGACCTTCCAAATGATACAACTCTCTGACTGGTAAAACAGGCAGAGTGATGGATCACTGGAAAGGGCGTGGGTAAGGTATAGGAAGTCAGCCTAGAACAAAATAAAGTATCATGAATAACTGCCCCAACCTGGGTATGATGGAATAGAAAATGTCATGAATGCACACACCGACCTTGAGTCTAGGGCAGATGAATCCAGCAGAGTCTCTTGAGGAATCCAAGGTAGAACAAACGACAAGGAAGGGAAGATTAGTAAGTGAGACTTATCCCGAACGGAACGAGGCTCACGCTAGATACCGGGTTGATGCACCACAGGATAGCGTCCAAAGTACTGTTCACTGTCACCTTCCAATTATCCTTGAAAAGCTTCCTTCCCACGTAGAGTAAAGTATAGAAATGAATCAATCCCCCTGTTAATATCACAGGTGCAGGAGTTGGAAATAGCGCTCCTTTTAAGGTATAAACAAAGTACACGCGGTTCTGTACAGCCGCGAAGAAAAGAGTGTGTGCGTGTGGAATTACACGCGATTAGGATTCACGCAGTCCAGGCCAGCAGCGCTTGAAGACAATATATATGCGTGTGGAATTTACACGCGAGCAGGATTCACGCAGTCCAGGCCAGCCGTACTTGAAGATAGCGTGCACGTGTGGATTTACACGCGAGCAGGATTCACGCAGTCCAGGCCAGCAGCGCTTGAAGATAGTGTGCGCGTGTGGATTTACACGCAAGCAGGATTCACGCAGTCCAGGCCAGCAGAGCTTGAAGATAGCGTGCGCGTGTGGATTTACACGCAAACAGGATTCACGCAGCCCAGGCCAGCAGCGCTTGAAGATAGCGTGCGCGTGTGGATTTACACGCGAACAGGATTCACGCAGTCCAGGCCAGCAGAGCTTGAAGATAGCGTGCGCGTGTGGATTTACACGCGAACAGGATTCACGCAGCCCAGGCCAGCAGCGCTTGAAGATAGCGTGCGCGTGTGGATTTACACGCGAACAGGATTCACGCAGCCCAGGCCAGCCGCGTTTGAAGACAAAGTGCGTGTGTGGATTTACACGCGAACAGGATTCACGCAGCCCAGGCCAGCCGCGTTTGAAGACAAGGTGCGCGTGTGGATTTACACGCGAACAGGATTCACGCAGCCCAGGCCAGCCGCGTTTGAAGACAACGTGCGCGTGTGGATTTACACGCAACCAAACAGCTCCAGGAATCAGCGTGTGGCGAAAAACACGCTATAGAAGGCCCAAAAAGTAGCTGTAGTAACCTGCAAGGATGCAGACTGGAGGTTCAGCTACACAACGCCAAATGATTTGATCAGAAGCAGCGAGTGAAGTTTCCACGCTGCTTAAATACGTAATGCCGTAGTTCACGTGACGAAGCAGAATACACGTGAAGTTAGCGACGTGAAAAGTGCAAACGTCGTTTTCCCGGCAACGTATCGAACAACCGCCATTTGGAATAGAACGGTCTAGCTGTTCTACGAGCGTAGGAGGTAGGACCACGTCCAGCATGCATGACACCTAGGCTCTTGCCAACCCCGCCGCCTCTGTGCTACGCGGCGGTGGCCATTGGCCCATTGCCTTGCTGTGTGGTCTACCACTGTCCATGGAGGCCCACAGCAAGGCCAGATTCCTCTGCCACCGGTATCGTATTCCCCACTCAGGCTTCAAGCGGGACTTTGCATGCATCCTCCTCTGCCCTGAGGTTTCCTGAGCCGCGTGTTCAACGCTGTAGGGGTGCATCTGATCACTCTGCCCGCAAAGACCCCCTGTGGTCCTACTATGTGCATACACCGTACGCATATCAGCACCTACCTGTGCTCTTTTCTACTGCATCTCCACCAGCAGTGCGCTCTGAAACGAAACAGCGTATAAATACGTATTATTCATATCCTCATTGTACAGTGGACACATAGATACTCGTCAGTGTTCCATATCGCCCATACTCCCATCTGTCTGAATGTCGGATCACTCGGTGGGCCATACCACTATGCTGATGTCCCACCTTTGAACTGCCCAAAAGGCCTCCGACCGCGGACCTGTTGTCTGGCCAACTTCCACTGGGTGCCACCTTCCCCGAGTTTCAACACCACCTGCCGGGACCATTGAGTGCTGATTGCCCACGCTAAGTAAGTGTGAACCAATACTTCAACAGGTCACAATCTACCTAGGCTGAACTGTGTGTTCAACGGTACAGAAATGTCAAAGAGATCCTGGGGAGCCAATAAAGTGGGCACTATGGATAAGTTTGCTAAGGCTGCGCCTAGACCTGGTCAGGGACATTCCTCTGCTAGCCAGGAGGAACCTGCTTCGCCCTCAGACTTACCTGCTCCTGATCTTACTGTAATGATGGAATCCATGGCAAAGAACTTTGCCTCCTTTCACGAAAAAGTTGGACGATATCAATGCTAACGTTGCATCACTTAAATCTCAGTAGGACCAGGCTGGGACCACGATCACTGAAGCCGAGTCTAGAATTGGAGCAAATGAGGACGGATTACATGCCCTTCAGGATATGGTCGCCTCCGTCACTCGCGGCATGAAGCCCGTAAAAGCGAAATGCGACGATTTGGAATCTAGATCACGCAGGAATATACGAATTATAGGAGTTCTGGAGAATGCTCTTAAGGGCTGCATGGATCCAGCAATCGAGAACCTGCTTAAAGAACTATTGGACAACCCTGACCTGTCCTGTCCCCCTTCTTTACTGTGGAGCGAGCCCACCGTGCCCTATCCCTGCGACCCAACCCCAGAGACCTTCCCAGACCCATCATCGCTAAAATTCTGAGTTATAGGGACAGGGATCTTGTTCTCCGCCTGTTATGCGAGAAGGGGGAACTGCTCCTTGGCTCCCAAACAATCAGGATCTTCCCCGACTTCTCCGTGGGAGTGCAGCAGGATAGGTGTCAGTTCCTTGGTGTGAAAAAGATTTTAAGGGAAAGAAACATCTCCTACACAATGCTCTTTCCAGCAAGCCTCAAGTTCACCTTTAGGGAGAAACTATACTTATTCACTGTCCCCGACGAAGCAGTGAAGTTCATAGAGGCACAGATACCTCTAAACAATCCAGCGGAGGATCTTATGGATAATGACTAATCAGGGACGGATTGCCACTGGTCTGCCTAGCCCTTGGCTACTAGTATCCTTTAGCGACTGAGTTGATAGTAGCATCATATTTGTTGGCTCCTCATTATATGTATGTTCTGTGTGATGTGTTGGGATGAGCCTAACCATATGAGCCACGGGGGGGAACCTCCTTAACTCAACAATTCCTAATACAATGGTACACAAGTTGGCACTTTATGCCTATTGATACATTACAGTGTGCCTGCGACATCCGGAATTGATAGACTGCCTCTGTAGTGCATACGCACTGTTCTCAATTACTACACGAGCTAGCGAGACAACACCATGGGGGTCATTACGAGATGGGTGGTAGCCATGGTGCTATTAGCACCATGGCTGCCTCCCATACCGTGTCCGAGTCCGGTCTTGTTCAATGGGGACTTACCGGTCCATTCCGACCCTGGAGGGACCGGTAAGTCCCCATTGAACAAACCATTCCCATTTTAGCCCCTACAGGGCTCAATGGGAATGGGGAGGGTGCTAATAACAGGCTTGCGACTAGCAAGCCCGTTATTAGTGCCCTGGTCCCTTAGCAGGACCTGTAAGGGACGTGTGGTCAGACCACACGTTCCTTACGGTTCCTGCTAAGGGACCTCGGAATTGGGCGGTAAGGGATTACCGGCACCGGTCTCCTTACCGGTGCCCGGTATCCCTTACCGCACAACTCGGAATGAGGCCCCATGTCTTGGTGATATACGCCGCCAGTCCCTAATACCGGTTCTGGTATTTCACTGCTTCTACTAAGTTGATTGCACAGCAGCAGCGCACCCCACTGCGGTTGTATTGTTACTCTGGAGAGTTTGTTGATGCGTGCCCCTGTTGGGCCTGTGATGTGGCTGGACCAGCATTGGTTTGGCCCTCCGAAACCGGTTTGGAGGGCCTGTTAGACTCTGTGGGAGGGGGGTGATTGGGGACACTGCCAGTTGGGATGGGGCGGTGAGGGGGGTGGGGGGGAGTACTTTTTGGGGGTAGTTATACGGAAAATGGCAGAGGCGTGACAGCATTTCACACTATGGAAGGGCACTATAACGGAAATGGAATTTCCGGCAGACACACGCTAGGTCATACTTGCTGGGATGTAACCTAGGACAACGAAATGGCCATTAATATAATGTCCTGGAATATCCAGGGATTGAGTAACTACACCAATGCCAGCAAAATTGCATCCTATGCCCAAAGACATGGAATCAAGATACTTCAGTTGCAAGAAACACACGCCCGGGATCACTTGGCTGTGAGCATCACTCCATCCTGCGGGCCTAATAGGTTTTACACCACCTACTCTACACAGGCCAGAGGTGTACTAACACTGATCCATAAATTGATCAAATTCATACTTCACAAAAACTATACTGACCCCGAGGACAGGTACATCATCTCACACTGTACAATGGTAAACAGGGAATACCTTATGGTGAATACCTATGGTCCCAACGTGGACACCCCAGAATTTTTTTATGCAATTGCCACGATCCTGTTGGGCTATGTAGGTCTCCAGATCATTTGGGGAGGTGACATGAACCTAATACTTGACACTGGATTAGATAGAACGAGAACTGCACCCAGAACCCTGTCACATGTGGCACATAGACTACAGATGCACTGCACAACACTTGGCATCCGGGACGTCTGGAGGGCCTTTAACCCCCAGCTGCGTGAATACACGTATTATTCATCAGTACACAATAGCTCCTCCAGGATCGATCTCTTTTTGGTGTCTTGTGACTTATTGGGGAAGATAGGTAATTCCCATATACTTACCCATAGACTGTCCGACCATGCCCTGGGCACCATGTTGGTTGAGGTGGGATTGACCGTGCCCATATGTAGCACATGGCATTTCATATCCGCTGCCCTCCTCGATACAGTGTTTAAAGCCGATATACTGGCGGATATTGTGACTTTCTTCGAATGTAACACACTACAGGCTACTACTGTTGGGGTCCGCTCGGAAGCTTTCAAAGTCTACATCAGGGGCATGCCCATCTCGAGCGAACTGGAGTTCTGAAAGCAATAAGAAATTACCTGAGTCGGTCTGAGTCTAAACTGCGTGAATTGGAACTGGACTGCACGACTGCAGCCGACCCTATCAAACTTGCACAAATAAGGGAGGAGCTTGATATCTTTGATGCACATGCCCTGGGGGAGGTCCGCTATCTCAGTCGGCCGATGGGCGCACAGAAATATGGGGAGGTTGAGAGTCCGGGGAAAACACTTGCTAAACTGGTGAAAGGGGAACGGGGCCAGGCCCAGATAGTGGGCCTCATTACGAGGTCAGCGGTAAGGGGTTAACGGCGCTGGTAAGGATGCTGGTGCTGTTAACCCCTTACCACCGCATTACGAGGTCCCTTAGCGGGTCCGGCTAAAGGACCAGGGAGCTAACAACGGGCCCGTTATTAAAGGGCCCGTTGTTAGCTCCCTCCCCATTCCTTTTGAGCCCTATGGGGGCTCGAATGGGAATGGGGATGGGTTCCCTGAATGGGGAAATACAGGATCCTCCAAGGTTGGAATGACCCGGTAAGTCCCCATTCAGGGAACCTGGACCCAGTATGCGGTAAGGGGGTAGCCATGGCACTAATAGCACCATGGCTACCTCCATACTCGTAATGAGGCCCAGTGTCTTTTAAGGACACAGAGGGCTCTCTGCAATGGTCGGATCAGCAGATATTGGACATTTTTACAGAGTTTTACACTAACCTTTACGCACTACCTCCAGAACACAGTGAGCATCAAATGAGGGGCCTCCTTAACCAGATTCCCACAACATGCATCTCCCACTCCACTCGGGACCAGCTAGATTCCCTGATCTTATTGGAAGAGATTGTTAAGGCCATTTCTGATCTCCCGAAGGGCAGGGCCCCCTGGACCGGACGGACCCAGCCCCGAGTTTTACCAGGAACATGTCACGATCCTTGCTCCTAAACGATTGGAGGTGTGGGCTGAATCTCTCCAGGCGTCCATCCTTCCTCCTACCTTACGTGAAACTGTCATAAAGGTGCTGCTCAAGCCCGATAAACCCAGCGACGAATGCGGCTCTTACATGCCTCTCTCACTCATGAACATCGGCACTAAGATTTTTTCAAAGGTAATAGCAAATCTCTTCCTTCCGATCATGACATACCTGGTGCACGAAGACCAGGGGGGTTTGTGCCTGGGAGATCCACTTCTCACAACATCCGGTGTGCTCAAAAGGCATTTGACATGGTCTTGTGGCAGTATATGTGGTTGGTCCTTGAGACAATGGCGGTTGGTCCCAAAATGATTGGTTATATCAAATTACTACTGCCCCCGAAGGCTAGGGTCCAGGTCAATTCTACTGCGTCCACACTATTTACATTCTTCCGGGGTACCTGCCAAGGTTGTCCGTTCTCCCAGATTCTCTTCGCGTTGGTGATAGAACCAATGGCGGACCATATCAGAGCATGCCATTCCCATTGAGGAATACGATTGAAAGACACCCCTGAAATGATATCTCTATATGCCGACAATGTGCTACTATACATTAGAGACCCCTCCACCCACCTTGACCCCATTCTGTGTGATATCACATGTGTGGGTACCTTCTCAGGCTTCACAATTAATTAGATTTTTCCACTCACTAACACTACTCAACAACCTGTCTCAGAGTATCCACTCCGCTGGACCCCTGGGGGAATCAGATACTTGGGAGTTCAGTTATCACTATCCAAGTCCACCCTACTGGCTGATAACTACACCGCTGTGGCACAACTAGCTGAATCAAATATGGCGAGGTGGTGCTCTCTCCCGTTGTCCCTGGCAGATAAACTCTGCCTCATCAAGATGATTTTGGTCCCCAAACTTCTCTATATCTTTAGCAATGTACGCATCTGGCCCGGAAGACAATACTTTGCAAGGTTACATGGATCGTGTGCACAATTCTTATGGCATTCGGGTGCGGATCGTAAGAAATGGCTGGACATGGCACTCCCATATTAGAAGGGGGGATTCACTGCCCCTGACTTGGCACTATATTGGACGGCCGCACAGGCCCAGTATGCCACGTACTGGTACCCGAGTGCCCTGACACGCCCACGCGTCAAACTCGAAACACTGGC
This sequence comes from Ambystoma mexicanum, assembly GCF_040938575.1. Classification (NCBI taxonomy): domain Eukaryota; kingdom Metazoa; phylum Chordata; class Amphibia; order Caudata; family Ambystomatidae; genus Ambystoma; species Ambystoma mexicanum. The sequence continues at coordinate 337,692,814 of NC_090931.1, read as the reverse complement.
TGCACCTGAGACAAATATTATGACCCTGATATTTTGTCGGGACTATGTACTGGATTCCCCATTCGATCCAGTGACGGCCGCCCTACTGGCTTGGGGCTGTCTTCTGGACCCGACGGCCAAGTCCTACCCCTATTACAAATGGCTCCCCATTTGGGAATTCCCTGGGTTGGAGCCCTCACAGGACAAAGCCTTGGCTCGACACTGGGGGGCCTTGGGGTACCAGGCATTAACTGACCTCTTTCCTGAAGGGAAGTTTATTGATCCACAGAAATGGAAGCAGGGACACCCTGGGCCTGCCCTTGAGATGTTACAGTATTATGGGCTCCGTGCCGCATTTCGCGCCAGATGGCCCTCTTTTCCTGACGAGCCTCCTGATACCCCGGAGGTCACATACTGTAACGCTCACCTGATTCCCACGGAGGCGCCCATCTGTTCTGGACTGCTATGACCTCTTCTAAGGTGATGCGCAGGACTCGGAAGATGGACTGGACCGGACCCCCAAACCTCGCCTGTCTGGCCCGTAGAAGAATCCTTCTGTAGATGGAAAAGGGGATTAACTGTCTGCTGGATAATGTGTCGGATTCCCCCCCTTCCCCCTCTCACACTCCTCAAACCCCCTCCGCGATTCCCCATAGAGTCTCACCTTAGAGTCTGAAAGGACGAGCTCTCCATCCTGCTTCCGATGCAGGGGCGCGTTGATTTCCAGTTACTTCACTGGATCTCGGGTTTGGTGAGTATTCAACTCTGCTTGACTTTTCCGATATGAGGCCATAAGTATTCAGTTGCAAAAGTTCAAGCCTTAATTGTCCGTTGTCCTTTTCTCTATTTCAGATGTAGGATGAAGACTCATGAATGGATTCGCCGAAGGTAACTCTGGTGAGTCTTTTTGATGGATGGTTCCCTTAGTGATCTTGTTTTCACCCACTAATGCGTGTGTCTTTTTCCCCTTAGGGGCCGGGGTACAGAAGTGCCAAAGAAGCAGCGCCGACCCGAGGTGAGGAAAGATTGTCCCAACAATAATCAGGTAAGTCTTAAGGTGGAAGAATCAGGCCTTCCTCGATCTGTTCCTTCGCTCACCTTTGTTTTGTCTCTTTTTCCCCTTAGGGGCCAGGGTACAGCAGTACCAAAGAAGCGGCGCCGACCCGAGGTGTGGAAAGATTGTCCCAACAAAAATCAGGTAAGTCTTAAGGTGGAAGAATCAGGCCTTCCTCAATCTGTTCCTTCGCTCACTTTTGTTTTGTCTCTTTTTCTCCTTAGGCGCTGAAAGGCGACGGATGGTGCCAATGGTCGCTGAAGAGCCCGAGGGCGCCTCGTGAAGGTGAGGGGAACGCGGCGCTGCAGCGAGCGATGCGATGCGCTTCTAAAAATAATGTCTTTTCTCAGGATCGTCGGAGTGATGGTTCCGGACTCCGGATGGAGGTAGATAAAGTTCAATTATTCACCTTTCTCTCCTTTCCTTCCTTTTCAGGTGTTCCAGGTTGCAGGCGGGCGTGGCTGGAGCCAGGATGCAGGAGCAGACACGGCGAGCGTCCAGCTGCTAGATGCAGAACAACGTGAAGCGTGATCTGCTGTCTGGGCGTGGTTTAAATGGCCCCCAAAGTAGTTCCAGGTAAGTATTCTTCCTCAGCCACGACCGAGTGATAAAATAGTCCCATAGGTAAACTAGTCCCTTTCTGACCTCAAGGAGGTCTGGATCCGGCAGCATGGTCTGCATCAGGTAAGTCCATCCAAGCACTCCCATAATGAGCCTGGCGCCTATGGTGCCAGGACTGATGCCTTCTATGAGCCTGGCGCCAAAGGCCCCAGGACAATGTCCAAAGAGCCCCTATAAGGGGTTGCTGGGTCCCTCCCTGGGGACATGATGTCTGCTTTCGGGGACGCTTGCCCTAAACTGGCTTCCCGGGTGTAGGCATCATGACAGCACTCTCCCCCAAGGCCCCTCCCAAGATTGTTCCCTCCGGGGGTTTTGGATTGTTTGGGAAGATCCGGTGGAATTTCTTAATTAATCGAGGTGCATGTACATGGTCAGTGGGTTCCCACGACCTCTCCTGAGGCCTGTATCCCTTCCAATCGATTAGATAGAAAAGTTTTGACCTTAACATCTTTGAATCTAAAATGTTCTTCACCTCGAATTCAGGTTCTCCATCTATTTGAATGGTTTCTGGAGGCTTGATTAGTCTGGTTCCAGGTTGCACTGGTTTCAAAAGTGACACATGAAGCTGGTAAGTCAAGTTTAACAGCCACTGGATTGATTATGGCCGTAATGGAGTAAGGCCCCAGATATTTTGGATTAAAAGTTCGAGGTCCCTTGAGTGATAAGTGCCTGGTAGCCAGCCATACTTGTTCCCCAATCTGGTACTGAGGTGCTTCACTCCGATGCAGGTCAGCATTCTTCTTGTATTTTCTCTTGGCTTGTTGCAAATGTGTAGTTGCTTCTTTGAAGGCTTGGGTAATTGTAGAATGCAGATGGTCCACTGCGGGCATTCCGAGGCCTTGAGGTGAGTCGAGGTCTGAGGTTCGAGGGTGATGCCCATATAAAGTATAAAAAGGACTTTGCCCAGTTCCAGAGTGTACTGAGTTATTATATGCATATTCGGCTATTCAAAGAATGTCTTTCCAGTTACTTTCAGATTGCTGAAACATACACCGTAAATATTGCTCAAGGGTCTGATTTGTCCTCTCTGTTTGACCATCGGTCTGAGGGTGGTGACTAGTCGATAATCTTACATCGATTTGTGCCAATTGACAACATCTACGCCAAAAGTGGGAAATGAATTGGCTTCCCCGGTCTGAGATTAGTACAGATGGGAATCCATGTAAACGAACAATATTTTCAAGGAATTCTTTGGCTAGAACTGAAGCTGAAGGTAAACCTTTCAATGGAATGAAGTGGGCCATTTTGGAAAATAAATCCACAATAACAAGAATAGTGTTATATCCTGTACAAGGAGGTAAGTCCGTAATAAAATCCAATGACAGGGTGTGCCAAGGTGCTGGCGGAATGTCTAAAGGTTGAAGGAGAACGGCTGGTCTTATCTTTTGACCTTTATTTTGGGCACAAACACCACAGGACATCACAAATGATTTAACATATTTTCACCAAGAAGACCACCAGAATTGTCGTTTCACCTTTTCTTCCGTCTTGGCAATACCGGGGTGCCCCTCTATTAGTGTATCATGATAATGAAAAATAACGAGCTCTTGTAATTCCTTGTGTGGCAGAAATAAGCACCCTTGGAAATAAGGTAAATCATTATTTATAGTAAAGTCAGATCCCTTTTGTACCCAATCCTGTAAGTCTGTAGGGTCCAGGAGTTGTTTAACTCTAGCTTGAATGTCTTCAAGCGTTTGTAAAGAAGTCATGCCCAAAATTCTCTGTTCGGGAATTATCGGTACAGGTTCTGAGTTAGTATCAGTTTCTCCCATTCCTATTCGGGATAGAGCGTCCGCTTTGCCATTCTTACAGCCAGGACGGTAGGTGATTACAAAATCGAATTCCGCAAAAAACAAAGCCCTACGGAGCTGTCGAGATGACTGAGCCCTGGCGGTCTTTAAATACTGTAAGTTCCGGTGGTCGGTGATCACCGTGATGGTATGTCTAGCGCCAAGTAGATAATGCCACCAGGCTTTAAAGGCGGATTTAATGGCTAACAGTTCTTTGTCAGTGATTGCGTAGTTAACCTCGGGTGCCGAGAATTTTCTGGACCAAAATGCAACGGGATGCAGTTGGTTAGTTTCGGGATCTATTTGAGACAGGACAGCTCCCATGGCTAGGCTGGATGCGTCAGTTTCGACGACATAAGGGAGATCTGGGCGCGGGTGCTTCAATACAGTTGCGGAGGTAAATTTAGCTTTTAGTTCCTGAAAGGCCTGCTCGGCTTCTTCAGACCATTCAAAACATTTATTTTTCCTTAAGAGCACAGTGATGGGTTGAACCACACGAGAAAATTCCGGGATAAACCTGCGATAAAAATTGGCAAAGCCAAGCATGCTTTGAACACCTTTCACGGAGCTAGGCGATGGCCATTTGAGGATAGCATCCACTTTTCTTTTGTTTAATATAACATTTTTTATTGATTTTTACACATAAAGAAAACATACGTCTCGCGCAGCGAGATAAAGGTTATGTCCCTACCCCACCCACCAACAAATGCATTCCACGTACCCATTACAATAGAGCTTCTTAGCACTGTCAATTGTCTTTGTTATGCCAGTAGTGTGTGAGTTTGCAATTTCTGTGCATGTCCTTGGATGTTAGTCCAATTCCTGACAGGGGTTACCTCTCAGTGAGCGTCTTCCCACTTTTGCCAAATTTTTGGCCCTTTCTCAGGACAGCCCCTGGCCGTGTAGACTCTCTTCTCCATTGCGACACAAATGTTCACATCCGTGGTCCATTTTTCATAGTTTGGTGCCGTTTCAGAGCCCCAGAGTTGCGCTATGTTTCTCTTGATTAACGCAGTGGTTGTGAATAAGAGCAGTTTTTCGTAGCGTGACAGTTCAACCTCATCATCTATCCCCAGCAGTAACAGTTTTGCATTTCTGTGGATCGTTCTACCCAGTACTCTTGAGAGATCATCGCAGCACTGCTGCCAGTAATGTCGAATTATGGTACAGTCCCATAGTATCTGATAGTATGAGCCCTCTTCTCGTTTGCATCTCAGACAGGTTGAAGAGGAGATCTTACCCCATTTGAATGATGCCACCCTCGGGTAGTATATCCTATGCAGTACTTTAAGTTGGATCAATCTTAGCCTGGAGGAGATCGCTGTTTCTCTGGGGAACATCAGGGCAGTTACCCATTCCTCTGGGAGTATGTCACCTACGTCCCCCTCCCATTTGGCTTTCAGGCTCGCTAGTTCTCCGGTGGCAAAGGATGTTATGGCACTATACATGGTGGATGTGACTTTGTTTTTGATCATATCCGGGAATAGGTTACGTTCTAAAGGGGTGTAATCAGGCATGTCAATCATCTCGGGGAGATGGGTCTGTAGTGCGTGTTTGAGTTGTGTGTAGCGATACTGCTCATTTATCGTCAGATCGGAGGTGGTGATTAGGTCCGCAAATGGTATTATTTTGTTACCTTTTATTACGTCGCCAATTTTAGTGATGTCCGCTTGGGTCCAAGAGTGCAATTTTGGAAGTTTGTTCACTTCCGGGAGTAGTTTGTTATTACACAACGGTTGAGCTGGGGTCAGCTTATTGTCCCAGCCTAAGTATTTGTGGGTGTCTGTCCATGTTAGGGATATGTGTGACAGCATGGATGGGGTAGCAGATCGGTCTTTTTTCCGGTAGAGGTATCTGAATACGGATCTTTCATTTCGGTTAGGATCTGGTTCTCTGTTGTGTGGTAATGTCATGTCCGCGTGGAGTCTGTCGTTCACTATTGCCATCTGACTAGCCCAGTAATAGGTTTGCAATCGGGGCAGTCCGATTCCACCTTCCCATACAGATCTTTGTAGTGTGTTTAATGCTAGGCGAGGGTGACCTCCATTCCATAGCAGTTTTCTGAGCGTCTGGTCTATTTTACGGAATTCGTTGGGCGCTATAAATAGTGACGTGTTTTGAAGTATATAGAGGAAGCGGGGGAGCGTCAGCATCTTAAAAAGGGCGGCTCTGCCTAGTAGTGTTAGTGGTAGGGACATCCAGTGCCGGACGTCTTCTTTAAATCTCGTCATTATTGGGTACAGGTTATTGGGCACATAGTCTGTTAGGTTGTGCGTGATTTGGATGCCTAGGTATCTGAATTTCTCCTTTTCCACATAGTATGGACACTCATCTGGCACCGCGCTGTCTATTTGTTTCAGTGGGAATAGTATGGATTTAGTCCAGTTGACGCGAAGGCCGCTGAACGCACCGTATTTTATCAATAATCGCGTCACTATGGGGCAGGATTTGCGTGGGTCTTTCAGATATACTAACAAGTCATCTGCGTATAAGGATACCCTGTCCTCCCAGTCATCTGCCCATCTGAAGCCGCTCCACGTTCGTGTAGATCTTAATAGAATTGTCCGTTGTCCTTTTCTCTATTTCAGATGTAGGATGAAGAATCCGCGTAGAGGAATGGATTCGCCGAAGGTAACTCTGGTGAGTCTTTTTGATGGATGGTTCCCTTAGTGATCTTGTTTTCACCCACTAATGCGTGTGTCTTTTTCCCCTTAGGGGCCGGGGTACAGAAGTGCCAAAGAAGCAGCGCCGACCTGAGGTGAGGAAAGATTGTCCCAACAATAATCAGGTAAGTCTTAAGGTGGAAGAATCAGGCCTTCCTCGATCTGTTCCTTCGCTCACCTTTGTTTTGTCTCTTTTTCCCCTTAGGGGCCAGGGTACAGCAGTACCAAAGAAGCGGCGCCGACCCGAGGTGTGGAAAGATTGTCCCAACAAAAATCAGGTAAGTCTTAAGGTGGAAGAATCAGGCCTTCCTCAATCTGTTCCTTCGCTCACTTTTGTTTGGTCTCTTTTTCTCCTTAGGCGCTGAAAGGCGACGGATGGTGCCAATGGTCGCTGAAGAGCCCGAGGGCGCCTCGTGAAGGTGAGGGGAACGCGGCGCTGCAGCGAGCGATGCGATGCGCTTCTAAAAATAATGTCTTTTCTCAGGATCGTCGGAGTGATGGTTCCGGACTCCGGATGGAGGTAGGTAAAGTTCAATTATTCACCTTTCTCTCCTTTCCTTCCTTTTCAGGTGTTCCAGGTTGCAGGGGGGCGTGGCTGGAGCCAGGATGCAGGAGCAGACACGGTGAGCATCCAGCTGCTAGATGCAGGACAACGCGAAGCGTGAGCTGCTGTCTGGGCGTGGTTTAAATAGCCCCCAAAGTAGTTCCAGGTAAGTATTCTTCCTCAGCCACGACCGAGTGGTAAAATAGTCCCATAGGTAAACTAGTCCCTTTCTGACCTCAAGGAGGTCTGGATCGGCAGCATGGTCTGCATCAGGTAAGTCCATCCAAGCACTCCCATAATGAGCCTGGCGCCTATGGTGCCAGGACTGATGCCTTCTATGAGACTGCTGCCAAAGGCCCCAGGACAATGTCCAAAGAGCCCATATAAGGGGTTGCTGGGTCCCTCCCTGGGGACATGATGTCTGCTTTCGGGGACGCTTGCCCTGAACTGGCTTCCTGGGTGTAGGCATCATGACAGCACTCTCCCCCAAGGCCCCTCCCAAGATTGTTCCCTCCGGGGGTTTTGGTTTGTTTGGGAAGATCCGGTGGAATTTCTTAATTAATCGAGGTGCATGTACATGGTCACTGGGTTCCCACGACCTCTCCTGAGGCCTGTATCCCTTCCAATCGATTAGATAGAAAAGTTTTGACCTTAACATCTTTGAATCTAAAATGTTCTTCACCTCGAATTCAGGTTCTCCATCTATTTGAATGGTTTCTGGAGGCTTGATTAGTCTGGTTCCAGGTTGCACTGGTTTCAAAAGTGACACATGAAAAACAGGGTGAATTTGCATGTTAGCTGGTAAATCAAGTTTAACGGCCACTGGATTGATTATGGCCGTAATGGAGTAAGGCCCCAGATATTTTGGATTAAAAGTTCGAGGTCCCTTGAGTGATAAGTGCCTGGTAGCCAGCCATACTTGTTCCCCAATCTGGTACTGAGGTGCTTCACTCCGATGCAGGTCAGCATTCTTCTTGTATTTTCTCTTGGCTTGTTGTAAATGTGTAGTTGCTTCTTTGAAGGCTTGGGTAATTGTAGAATGCAGATGGTCCACTGCGGGCATTCCGAGGCCTTGAGGTCAGTCGAGGTCTGAGGTTTGAGGGTGATGCCCATATAAAGTATAAAAAGGACTTTGCCCAGTTCCAGAGTGTACCGAGTTATTAAATGCATATTCGGCTATTCAAAGAATGTCTTTCCAGTTACTTTCAGATTGCTGAAACATACACGGTAAATATTGCTCAAGGGTCTGATTTGTCCTCTCTGTTTGACCATCGGTCTGAGGGTGGTGACTAGTCGATAATCTTACATCGATTTGTGCCAATTGACAACATCTACGCCAAAAGTGGGAAATTAATTGGCTTCCCCGGTCTGAGATTAGTACAGACGGGAATCCATGTAAACGAACAATATTTTCAAGGAATTCTTTGGCTAGAACTGAAGCTGAAGGTAAACCTTTCAATGGAATGAAGTGGGCCATTTTGGAAAATAAATCCACAATAACAAGAATAGTGTTATATACTGAACAAGGAGGTAAGTCCGTAATAAAATCCAATGACAGGGTGTGCCAAGGTGCTGGCGGAATGTCTAAAGGTTGAAGGAGAACGGCTTGTCTTATCTTTTGGCCTTTATTTTGGGCACAAACACCACAGGACATCACAAATGATTTAACATATTTTCGCCAAGAAGACCACCAGAATTGTCGTTTCACCTTTTCTTCCGTCTTGGCAATACCGGGGTGCCCCTCTATTAGTGTATCATGATAACGAGAAATAACGAGCTCTTGTAATTCCTTGTGTGGCAGAAATAAGCACCCTTGGAAATAAGGTAAATCATTATTTATAGTAAAGTCAGATCCCTTTTGTACCCAATCCTGTAAGTCTGTAGGGTCCAGGAGTTGTTTAACTCTAGCTTGAATGTCTTCAAGCGTTTGTAAAGAAGTCATGCCCAAAATTCTCTGTTCGGGAATTATCAGTACAGGTTCTGAGTTAGTATCAGTTTCTCCCATTCCTATTCGGGATAGAGCGTCCGCTTTGCCATTCTTACAGCCAGGACGGTAGGTGATTACAAAATCGAATTCCGCAAAAAACAAAGCTCTACGGAGCTGTCGAGATGACTGAGCCCTGGCGGTCTTTAAATACTGTAAGTTCCGGTGGTCGGTGATCACCGTGATGGTATGTCTAGCGCCAAGTAGATAATGCCGCCAGGCTTTAAAGGCGGATTTAATGGCTAACAGTTCTTTGTCAGTGATTGCGTAGTTAACCTCGGGTGCCGAGAATTTTCTGGACCAAAATGCAACGGGATGCAGTTGGTTAGTTTCGGGATCTATTTGAGACAGGACAGCTCCCATGGCTAGGCTGGATGCGTCAGTTTCGACGACATAAGGGAGATCTGGGCGCGGGTGCTTCAATACAGGTGCGGAGGTAAATTTAGCTTTTAGTTCCTGAAAGGCCTGCTCGGCTTCTTCAGACCATTCAAAACGTTTATTTTTCCTTAAGAGCACAGTGATGGGTTGAACCACACGAGAAAATTCCGGGATAAACCTGCGATAAAAATTGGCAAAGCCAAGCATGCTTTGAACACCTTTCACGGAGCTAGGCGATGGCCATTTGAGGATAGCATCCACTTTTCTTTTTTTTAATATAACATTTTTTATTGATTTTTACACATAAAGAAAACATACGTCTCGCGCAGCGAGATAAAGGTTATGTCCCTACCCCACCCACCAACAAATGCATTCCACGTACCCATTACAATAGAGCTTCTTAGCACTGTCAATTGTCTTTGTTATGCCAGTAGTGTGTGAGTTTGCAATTTCTGTGCATGTCCTTGGATGTTAGTCCAATTCCTGATGGGGGTTACCTCTCAGTGAGCGTTTTCCCACTTTTGCCAAATTTTTGGCCCTTTCTCAGGACAGCCCCTGGCCGTGTAGACTCTCTTCTCCATTGCGACACAAATGTTCACGTCCGTGGTCCATTTTTCATAGTTTGGTGCTGTTTCAGAGCCCCAGAGTTGCGCTATGTTTCTCTTGATTAACGCAGTGGTTGTGAATAAGAGCAGTTTTTCGTAGCGTGACAGTTCAACCTCATCATCTATCCCCAGCAGTAACAGTTTTGCATTTCTGTGGATCGTTCTACCCAGTACTCTTGAGAGATCATCGCAGCACTGCTGCCAGTAATGTCGGATTATGGTACAGTCCCATAGTATGTGATAGTATGAGCCCTCTTCTCGTTTGCATCTCAGACAGGTTGAAGAGGAGATCTTACCCCATTTGAATAGTGCCACCCTCGGGTAGTATATCCTATGCAGTACTTTAAGTTGGATCAATCTTAGCCTGGAGGAGATCGCTGTTTCTCTGGGGAACATCAGGGCAGTTACCCATTCCTCTGGGAGTATGTCACCTACGTCCCCCTCCCATTTGGCTTTCAGGCTCACTAGTTCTCCGGTGGCAAAGGATGTTATGGCACTATAAATGGTGGATGTGACTTTGTTTTTGATCATATCCGGGAATAGGTTACGTTCTAAAGGGGTGTAATCAGGCATGTCAATCATCTCGGGGAGATGGGTCTGTAGTGCGTGTTTGAGTTGTGTGTAGCGATACTGCTCATTTATCGTCAGATCGGAGGTGGTGATTAGGTCCGCAAATGGTATTATTTCGTTCCCTTTTATTACGTCGCCAATTTTAGTGATGCCCGCTTGGGTCCAAGAGTGCAATTTTGGAAGTTTGTTCACTTCCGGGAGTAGTTTGTTATTACACAACGGTTGAGCTGGGGTCAGCTTATTGCCCAAGCCTAAGTATTTGTGGGTGTCTGTCCATGTTAGGGATATGTGTGACAGCATGGATGGGGTAGCAGATCGGTCTTTTTTCCGGTAGAGGTATCTGAATACGGATCTTTCATTTCGGTTAGGATCTGGTTCTCTGTTGTGTGGTAATGTCATGTCCGCGTGGAGTCTGTCGTTCACTATTGCCATCTGACTAGCCCAGTAATAGGTTTGCAATCGGGGCAGTCCGATTCCACCTTCCCATACAGATCTTTGTAGTGTGTTTAATGCTAGGCGAGGGTGACCTCCATTCCATAGCAGTTTTCTGAGCGTCTGGTCTATTTTACGGAATTCGTTGGGCGCTATAAATAGTGACGCGTTTTGAAGTATATAGAGGAAGCGGGGGAGCGTCAGCATCTTAAAAAGGGCGGCTCTGCCTAGTAGTGTTAGTGGTAGGGACATCCAGTGCCGGACGTCTTCTTTAAATCTCGTCATTATTGGGTACAGGTTATTGGGCACATAGTCTGTTAGGTTGTGCGTGATTTGGATGCCCAGGTATCTGAATTTCTCCTTTTCCACATAGTATGGACACTCATCTGGCACCGCGCTGTCTATTTGTTTCAGTGGGAATAGTATGGATTTAGTCCAGTTGACGCGAAGGCCGCTGAACGCACCGTATTTAATCAATAATCGCGTCACTATGGGGCAGGATTTGCTTGGGTCTTTCAGATATACTAACAAGTCATCTGCGTATAAGGATACCCTGTCCTCCCAGTCGTCTGCCCATCTGAAGCCGCTCCACATTCGTGTAGATCTTAATAGAATTGCTCGTGGCTCAATTGCTATTGCAAAGATTAGGGAGGACAGGGGGCAACCCTGTCTCGTGCCCTTGCCTAGTTGAAAGGGATTGGAGACGTGTCCATTTACCTTTGTGACTGCTTCGGGGCGGTTGTAAAGTAGTTTGACCCAGCTCATGAAGTGCGGTCCTATGCCCATACGTTGCATAATGGTCCATATTGCCTCCCAGTAGACTGAGTCGAACGCCTTCTCGAAGTCTATGGCGAGTAAAGCCAGGGGGTCTTGTATCTCAGATAGCTTCTCCAGTGCTGTGTGTAGCCTATATATGTTTTGTCTAGTGGATCTCTGTGGCATGAATCCACACTGGTCGGGATGTATTAGTGTGTGTATGACTTGTTGGAGGCGGTTGGCTAGTACCTTTGCCAATATTTTGGCCTCGCAGTTTATGAGAGAAATGGGCCTGTAGGAGCTGCATTTGTCGGGTGGCTTATCTGCTTTGGGCAGGACTATAATTGTGGCTTTCCTTAAGTCAGGGGGGAGACAGCCCTGTGAGTGTGAGTGTTGTAGAAAACGGAGTAAGTGTGGGGAGATTACATTTCCTGCTATTTTTTTCCATGTTTCAATGGGGAAGCCGTTCGGGCCCGGGGTCTTGCCCGATTGGAGTTCTGACATGGCTTGGGTTAGTTCTTCCTCAGTGATTACCTGTTCTAGTAGAGTAGATTGCTCTGTGTTTAGGGTGGGGAGAGTAATCTCCTCTAGGATGTCCATTACGGGTGGTGAGGTTGGTGCTTTGTATAGCTCAGTGTAGTATTTTGCAAAACCCTCCGCTATGTCTACGTCTGTCACTAGTAGTTCTTATTCTCCTGTTGTCAGTTGCCTGACCGGGCTGAAGCCCAGGTCTCTACGTTCCAGCCATGCTACCATTTTCCCGGCTTTGTCCCCTGTTTCGTATATCTTTGCGCGCATCGCAGTATGCGCCTGTTTTGCATTGTCTAGGGCTATGTGTTGGAGTTGCTCCTGCGCCAGTTGTAGTGCGCGGTGCGTTTCCGAGTTGTCATGGGTTAGGTGATCGGTCTCTGTTTTTTGCACTTTCGCTTCGGCGTGGCGTATTGCTTCTGATTGTTTTTTTTTATGGGCTGTGGTCCAGGCTATTATTTCCCCTCTGAGTACTGTCTTAAATGCCTCCCATAGTGTTACCGGCTTATCCACTGAGTCAGTATTCCTCTCAAAATATTCTTCAGTGGTCTTTTGGATATGTTCAAATAGCTCTGGGAAGCCTAGGTAGTAGCTGTTCAATCGCCAGCTGGGTGGAGGGATCGACCTGTTGGTGTTAAGTGTTATTACAAGTGGGGAATGATCTGATATACCTCTGGGGAGAAATTGTGCCTCACGTGCTTCGTGCATGTTATTTAGTGGCAGTAGGAGATAGTCCAGCCTAGACAGCGAGGCGTGTGCACCAGAATGGTATGAATATTCCCTTGTGGCATGGTGCAGCGTTCTCCATACGTCTTGCAGCCCCAATGCGCTAGTGAATGTGGCAAGTTTTGTACGTGTGTTTGGATTTCTGGATCTTCTATGTGTTCTGTCAAGGTCCACGTCCATTACCTCATTAAAGTCTCCCCCAATCAACGTAAGGTCTGCAAGATTATTCATAAATAGAGGCGTAATGTCATTAGTCAGGGGGGTCAGTAGGTTAGGAGGTGCATACACCGCCATCATGGTCACCGAGCGTTCCCCAATTGTACCTGTCGTGAGTACAAACCTCCCTCCCGTGTCTTGCGTAATGGATGCGGGCACAAAGGGGAGTCTTTTGTGTACTAGAATCAATACCCCTCGTGACCTCATGGTAAAACCGGCGTGGAATGCTAGTCTGTAGTTGGTGCGTCTAAAGAATGAGCAGTTGGTACCGGCTAGATGTGTCTCCATCAGGAATACCACATCCGGGGAGTGTCTATTCAATGTTTGCAGTACTAGACGTCTTTTGATACAATTGCCGAGCCCATTTACGTTCCATGTCATCACTCGGATTGTCCTGTTTTTGTTCATGTCAGTGACTCCCGCCATTTGACACGTGTGTGGATGACAACAGTGTGCGTCGGGCCCTCGATAGCATTGTGGTGATTCATGCTATGGTAATATCTGCCAAGGCTAAGGGCAGGCTGGTTTTCTGTCAGGACATGTGTTTCCATTTGTGTTGTGTGGACTGCTGGCAAGGGTGGAGTGACAATTGGTGTGCTAGGGATGGTGTGCTTTTTGACATTATAGATGGTGTGGTGTCCTGGAACATAACTAACATGAAACAAATTCCCACCCCCCCTCCCTATACTCCTCCCCAACATGAAGTATCTGTCGCCCTAACTTTACTGGCGTCAAACAACTATACCGCCAGATTAACTTAGTGTGAACTGTTTACACCTTTCTCTCGACTTACTGTTCTTTGGCAAGTCTGGTGTTCCGAGTCTCAAGTCTTGAGTTGAGGGCGTGGCTTTGGCCGATGCAGTGAGTACTCCGGTGCCTCGCGGGCCGCGTGCCTTATTTCATCAGTGTGGCATGATAGTCCATTAAATGGGCCGCGATGGAGTAGTATTTCTTCTTAGTGTCACTGTTTCAGCCCATTTCCTCTTGTTGTGGTAGTTCCTGCATCAGAGGTTGTGGAGCTGGGCGCCTTCTGTCTAGTGACTCACGTCGGTTCCTGTTTCTGGTTCTGTTGCTTGCAAGTCTCCAGTCGCCTTCAATGTGTTTCTCTGCCCAGTTCCACGCTTCTTTTGGGTCTGTGAAGTGTACTGTTGTCCCGCCGTGGTAGATCTTGAGCTGGGCCGGAAAGAGCAAGCCGTATTTTCCGTGTAGGGTCTGGAGTTGTCTTTTGAGCTGATCAAAAGATTGCCTGGCTCTCTGGACCTCCCTTGTGTAGTCAGGGAAGAATGTTACCTTGGATCCATTAAAGGTCAGTGTGCCTTTGGCTCGTGCCGTCTGGAGTAACGCATCTCTATCTCTATAGTTCAACAGTTTTGCAACTATGGTGCGTGGAGGTGCGCCAGGTATCGGTCTTCCAGTGGGCACACGGGGCGCTCGTTCATTTGAAAAAAACTTCGAGAATGTCTGGGGTTCAAACATGTCAGTTATCCATTGTTCAAGGAACAGTTCCATGGAAGGGCCTTCCGTTTTTTCCGGTGCGCCCATGATGCGAACGTTATTTCGTCTTGATCGGCCTTCACTGTCCTCTGCTTTCTCCACCAGTGTTTTCAGACGTGCCACTACTCCAGCCATCCTTTGTTCTATAGTGCGTAGCCCATCTTCAGTCCCAGAGATCCGCTGTTCCGCTTCTCCTGTGCGAGAGGACAGTTTCTGAAGATCATGGCGGAGGAGCGAAACGTCTGTGCTGATGCTATCCATCTTTTGTTCCATGGAGGTTCTGGAGTTTGTTATCACAGCCATGATATCCTTCAGGGATATGTTTTGTTCTGTTTCTGACATGGTGTCTGATTGTTCATGGTCCAATTGTGCGCTCGCTGTGGCCGTAGTGAATTGGTCCATTTTGCTTTGACTTGTCAATTTCTTTGCTTTATCTTTCCCCATAGCAGCTGGCATGGTCTATAACATTAATCGGTGGGCAGATTCCGCCTGTTTATCCGAGGCAATTGTTCTGTTATAGAACTTCTTTCCTCCCCCGGTCTGGGTGCAATCTGCCAGATACTGTGTTAGGGTTTGGTGTGCAGCTAGTTTTTGCTTTGGGATTACATAACGTTCAACACCGCACCTTCCAGCACTTCTTTGGCGTAGCTGTATCAGTGTTTCCACACAGGCAGGTGAGTCGTGAGACAATTTCACCGTGTGCTACCGTGTTCTGATCACCCTGCCCAGTGTTGCTTATTTCGTCGGAATTTGGTCGGTCCTGCTATGCTCGGCGGGAGGGTGGTGGTAGGTCCAGTGAGTGCACTACCGCCGGGGCCACAACAACGATTTCTCCCGGGCAGCGCGGGGGGGGGGTGAAGATGTGGGTCGCCTGTTGACCCCAGCCCGCGCTCGCTCTCGTTGAGGATGAAGGGTATCTGTGTGCCTCAATATGGCAAATCCGTTTCGCTATGGAGGGGCAGCTGGAAGAGTCTCTGTAGCGGGCCCACCGTCGGCGAGGGGGAAGCACGCAAGTTCCTGCTTTCCCATCCCCCCTTCTCCTTACCGCAGGATTGAGGCAGTAGTTGTCCGACAGCGAGCGGGGGCCACTTCAGGGGTCTGGTAGGCGCTCAGCGCCAAGTGGAACGCTTTAGGAGCCCCGGCGGCTCCGGACGCTCCGATGGCGCCAGCAGGCAGAAGCAGTGTACGGGCACGTACGTCGCCACGTTGGTGCGGATTTGATTGCCTGTGAACGACAACCGTTGACGCTGCTTCCAAGAGTGTATTCCCTCCGCCCCACGATTTGCCGTTGGAGGGTAACTTTCACGGTTCCACGGGTTTCACCGGCGGGAGGCACCCAGCGGGGTCCCGCTCCCCGCAGTCCGGGAGAGGCACCGGGGGTCGCTTGGTTCTATTTTAGGGTCCTTTGCTCGTCATGTAGCCAGCACAGCACCCCACACTGCACTCGCCAGCCGCCGGTATTCGGGCAGGGTTCGGTGGTGACACACGGTGTCCTCCGTTCATCCGCGGTCTGCAGCAGCCATTTTGTGTGCTCTGTGGCGCGCAAGCTCGCTTTCTTGAAAGTCTCGCCAAGTGGGTTCTCCGGTACCGATTTTCACCAGGATCAGGTAGGGACGTACAGTAGAAGTTCCCACATCGAGTAGGCACTTTTGGGTACTTGTAGTCTTGCAGGAAAACAGGATTGTTTCAGGATTTGGCTGGCGGCCCGGGAGCGAAGCAAGCTCACGTCCTCATCGCTGGGCTGCTGGCCACGCCCCCCGATAGCATCCACTTTTCGTGGGTCCATGCGGACTCCTTTAGGTGTCAGGATGAAACCAAGAAACTCGACTTCCGTGGCATGGAAAACACATTTTTCAAGTTTAGCAAATAGTTTGTGTTGGCGCAATTTCTCGAGAACTGCCCTCACATGTTTTCTATGATCAGATTCCGAAGAGGAGCACACAAGAATGTCATCGATATATACGACAACACAAACGTCGATGAGTTCCCGAAAGACATCGTTCATGAAGTATTGTAAGGCAGTTGGTGCATTGCACAAACCGAAAGGCATCACCTGGTACTGGAATAGCCCATATTTGGTGCGGAAGGCAGTTTTCCATTCATCGCCTTCCTTTATTCGCACCAGATGGTAGGCCCCCCGGAGATCTAACTTGGTGTATATGCAGGCCTCCTTCACCTGGTCAAGGAGTTCAGGGATCAGAGGCAAAGGGTATCGGTTTTTAACAGTTATCTGGTTCAATGCGCGGTAGTCAATACAAGTTCTGAGTTCGCCTTCTTTTTTAGGCACGAAGAATAAAGCCGAGGATGCAGGAGACTTAGATGGGCGAATAAAACCATTGGCTAGGTACTGATCTAGATATTGTCGTAAATGAAGATTCTCGGGTTCGGTAAGGGCATAGATCCTGCTGCAAGGGGGTTGTGCACCGGGCAATAGATCGATCTGGCAATCGTACAACCTGTGAGGCGGTAGAGTGTTGGCCTGTTCCTTTTGGAAGACGTCTTGAAATTCTTGGTATTCTGTCGGTATTTGCAAAATGACAGGGGTTACTCTAGCTAGGCCAATATTTGGATTTCTTGGATAACAGGTTTGTGCACAATCTGGAAAGGTTATCCTCTTTGCTCGCCAGTCAATTCGAGGATTATGTGTTTCCAACCAAGGGATTCCTAGAATTACTTGAAATTGCGGAGCCTTGATTACATCAAACACAATTGCCTCCCGATGTCCGTCTTGACCCAACAATGTCACTTCAGTAGTGGAGTGTATTACCGGCCCAGAGGCGATTTCGGTTCCATCCACTGTGGTGATGACATCCTTACTGGTTTTAGGGCAAAGAGGGAGGTTGATCCTGGAAGACAATTCACGATCCACATAGTTTCCTATAGCCCCACTATCGATGTATGCCTTAATGGCATGTAACCGCCCAGGCTGCTTCGGATTTACGAGGACCATTGGCATGATGAAATGCGAGGTCAGAGAGTTCGTTTTTAAGCTCGGCAAGCGGACCCCTACGCTTGTCGGGCGTGGTCGTTTTGCGACTCAGATTCCATCAGGTTCTTATCAGCGACTCCTACCGCCTTCTTAGACGGTTTTTTAGGGCAATCTCGTAAAAAGTGTCCAGAAGCTCCACAATAAAGGCATAATTGCATTTGCCATCTTCGCTCACGCTCTTTTTGAGTTAAAGGTCCTTTAACCCCTCCAATTTGCATAGGTTCAGTAACATCGGCACCCTTGGGATTAACATGGGTTTTGACCAAAACCCGGGTCTCAAACTTGGACCGATCTGCCTTTCTGTTTTGAAGCCTGTGATCTAATCGACCACCAAGTCTATATATTCAGAGCAGTCTTGGGGTGGATTTACGACCTGGGCCAGGACATCCTTAAGTTCTCCACGTAGACCTCGATGGAATAACGTGATTCTTTTATCCTCCGGCCATCCAGTCTCCACAATTGTTCTAGCTCAGATAGTAAATCTACCCCAGGTCTGCGCAGACTACATAGACTTGGTGGTTCAAGTTGATCACAGACTTCAAAATAGAAAAGCAGATCGGTTCAAGTACGAAACCCGAGTACCGATCAAAACCCACGCTAACTCCAAGAGTACCGACGTATCCGAACCTATGCAAATCGGCGGTGTTAAAGGACCATTAACGCAGAAGGAACGAGAGAGAAGGCGGCAAATGCAACTTTGTCTGTATTGCAGGACTTCCAGTCACTTTCTTCGAAATTGTCCAGTTAAACCACCTAAGAAGGTGGTTGGAGCCACTGATAACGATTTATTGACACCTGATTCGGGAAACGACTTAGCCCGACAAGCGTAGGGGTCCGCTTGCCGAGCTTGAAAACAAACTCTTTGACCTCACATTTTGTCATGCCAATGGTGCTCGTGGACCCAAAACAGCCTCAGCAATTGCATGCTATAAAAGCATACATCGACAGTGGAGCTATTGGAAATTACATAGACCGTGAATTGGCTTCCAGGATTAAGCTCCCTCTCCGCCCAAAAGTAACCCAAGATGTCATTACTACAGTAGATGGAACCGAAATAGCCTCAGGGCCTGTAACGCATTCCACTATTGAAGTGACACTGGTGGGTTAGGATGGACATCGGGAAGCAATCGTGTTTGATGTGATCAAGGCCCCACAATTTCAAGTAATTCTTGGAATTCCTTGGTTAGAAACACATAATCCCAGTATTGACTGGCGAGCAAAGAAGATAAGTTTTCCTGATTGTGAACCAACTTGTTATCCAAGAAATCCAGCTATGGGTCTAGCCTCAGCAACTTCCACCCCTGTACAGCTACCGTCAGAATACCAAGAATTCCAAGACGTTTTTCAGAAGGAACAGGCTAACACGTTACCTCCCCATCGGTCTTATGATTGCCAAATCGATCTGGTACCCAATGCTCAACTACCTTCTAGTAGGATTTATGCTCTTACGGAACCTGAGAACCTGCATTTGCGTCAGTATTTAGATCAGTACCTAGCCAATGGTTTTATTTGCCCGTCCAAGTCTCCTGTCTCCTCAGCTCTGTTCTTCGTGCCGAAAAAAGAGGGCGACCTTAGAACATGTATAGACTATCGCGCCCTAAATCAAATAACGATTAAGAATCGTTATCCTCTGCCCCTGATCCCTGAGCTTATCGACCAGGTGAAAGACGCTTGTGTGTACACCAAGTTAGATCTCCGAGGAGCTTATCACCTGGTACGTATAAAAGAAGGCGACGAGTGGAAAACTGCATTCCGCACCAAATTTGGGCTCTTCGAATATCAGGTGAAGCCCTTCGGGTTGTGCAATGCACCTGCCGCCTTTCAGTACTTTATGAATGATGTTCTTCGGGAACTTATCGATGTCTGTGTCATTGTTTATATTGACGACATCCTGGTGTACTCTTCTTCAGAATCCGATCACAGTAAACATGTTAGGGCAGTTCTTGAGAAATTGCGCCAGCACAGACTATTTGCAAAGCTCGAAAAATGCGTTTTTCATACCACAGAAGTTGAGTTTCTCGGATTCATCCTGACACCTCAAGGAGTCCGAATGGACTCGCGAAAGGTGGATGCCATCCTCAAATGGCCATCTCCTAGCTCGGTGAAGGGAGTTCAGAGCATGCTCGGCTTCGCCAATTTCTATCGAAGATTCATCCCGGAATTTTCCCGAACAGTCCAACCCATCACAGCTCTCCTAAAGAAAAACAAACGCTTTGAATGGACTCTTGAGGCCGAACAAGCCTTTCAGGACCTGAAAACCAAATTCACCTCTGCACCTGTATTGAAGCACCCGCACCCAGATCCCCCTTACATTGTGGAAACCGATGCATCCAGTTCGGCCATGGGAGCTGTCCTGTCGCAAAGAGACCCAGAAACTAACCAACTACACCCTGTGGCCTTTTGGTCCAGGAAATTTTCTCCTCCTGAAATCAACTACGCAATTACCTATCGCCCTGGCTGCAAGAATGGTAAAGCGGACGCCTTATCCCGGATTGGCATGGAAGAACCCAATTCGAGTTTAGAACCTGTGCCAATCATACCTGAACAAAGAATCTTAGGCCTAACTTCATTGCAAACTATTGAGGACATCCAAACCCAAGTAAAACAACTTCTAGACTCTTTAGCCTTACTGGAATGGAGTCAAACGGGTCCTCATTACACCGTTAAGGATGATTTACCCTACTTCCAGGAGCGGTTGTTTCTGCCAAGTAAAGAATTGCAAGAACTTGTTATTGCCCATCATCATGAATCATTAATGGAAGGACACCCTGGTATCGCTAAAACGGAAGAAAAAATCAAACGCCACTTCTGGTGGCCTTCTTGGAGAAAAGACATAAAGTCTTTTGTATTGTCTTGCGGAATTTGTGCCCAAAACAAGGGTCAAAAGAAAAGGCCAGCCGGCCTACTTCAACCCTTGGATATTCCACCGGCACCATGGCACACCTTGTCAATGGACTTTATAACTGACCTGCCTCCTTGTGCTGGTTACAACACTATTCTTGTAATTGTGGATCTATTCTCCAAAATGGCCCACTTTATCCCTTTAAAAGGTTTGCCTTCAGCTTCCACCTTGGCCAAGGAATTTCTGGAGAATATAGTTCGCATACATGGTTTCCCTTCCATATTAGTCTCGGATCGTGGAAGTCAATTTATCTCCCATTTTTGGAAGAAGTGTTGCCAACTAGCACAAATAGATGTGCGGTTATCCACCAGCCACCACCCCCAGACCGACGGACAAACCGAGAGAACCAATCAGACTCTCGAGCAATATCTTCGGTGCATGTTACACCAATCCGAGTTAAATTGGAAAGACATCCTTTGGATCGCAGAATATGCATACAACAATTCAGTGCATTCTGGAACCGGACAAACTCCTTTTTATACTTTGTATGGTCACCATCCTCGGACCTCTGACCTAGATCCACCTCTGACCCTGGAAATGCCCGCAGTAAATCATCTGCATTCCACAATAACCCGAGCCTTCAAAGAAGCTGCAACTCATTTACAGCAAGCCAAGAAAAAGTATAAAGAAAACGCTGATTTGCACCGAAGTAAAACTCCTCCTTACCAAGTAGGAGACCAGGTATGGCTAGCAACGAAACATTTACCCCTCAAGGGCCCACGAACCTTCAATCCCAGATTCATAGGACCTTATCCCATCAAGGCTACAATCAATCCCGTGGCCTTTAAACTGGATTTACCGTCCAACATGCGTATTCATCCAGTTTTTCATGCATCACTTTTGAAGCCAGTACAACCAGGGACCCGACTGTCCAAGCCTCCAGACCCAGTTCAAATTGAAGGGGAATTAGAATTCAAAGTTAAAGACATTTTAGACTCCAAGGTGTTAAAGTCAAAACTCTTCTATCTTGTTGACTGGAAGGGATATGGACCTCAGGAGAGATCGTGGGAGCCTAGTAACCATGTTCACGCACCTCGATAATACAAAGGTTCCACCGGAGATTTCCGAACAAGCCACAACTCCCGGAGGGAAAAACCTTGGGAGGGGCCTTGAGGGGGGGGGTACTGTCATGATGCCTACCTCCAAGGAGCCAGGTCCGACCCAGCAACCCCAGAGGCAGGCATCATTCCCCCCAGGGAAGTGCCAGCGGGCCCAAGCTGGGGCCCTTTGGACACAGTCCTGGTGCCTTAGGCACCAGGCTCATGTTGGACCCCTGTCCTGGTGCCTTAGGCGCCAGGCTCATAAAGCTAGACATGTGTTCAAGTATTTTAATGTGCACTTACCTGATGCAGACCATGCTGCTACATCCGGGCCCTCTTGAGGCCTGAATGGAACTACTTTACCTGTGGGACTACTTTCCACCTGGGTGTGGTCGGGGAAGGATACATACCTGATCGGTGGAAGGATACATACCTGGAACTTCATCCAAAGCTATTTAAACCACGCCCGATCAGCAACTCACGCTTCGCGTTGTTCTGCTCCTCGCAGCTGGACGCTCACTGTGTCAGCTCCTGTATCTGGACTTCAGCCACGCCTGTCAGCATCCTGGGTCGCCTGCAAAGGGAGATAAGAGAGAATTGGAGAGAAAGAAGACCTTACCTGCTAAAGCTGCATCACGGAGACATCACACCGACGATCCTGAAAGGGAAGACATAATTTTAAAAGCATTTCGCTTCGATAGCTGCAGCGCTGCATTTCACTCACCTTTCCTGGGCGCCTCCATCTTCAGCAGCGATCATCCGGATCCGCACCCACTTCCCAGAGCCTAGAGAGAAAGACAGGAAAACAAGGTGAGAGAAGGAAGGGAAATAGGAAAAGCTCAGTTTCCTTCTAAGACTTACCTGTTGGGTCATTCCCATTTCATTTCGGGTCCTGCCGCTTCCTGGCATTCCGGACCCCGGCCCCTATGGGGAAAAAAGACAAAGACATTGAATGAGCGAAAGCAAAGACATTACCTGAACGCTCATCCAGAATTTACCTGTCATTTACTGGAACTGCACGTTTCACTTCGGGTCGGCGCCATATCTCCGGCATTCCGAACCTCGGCCCCTAAGGGGAAAAAGACATAAGCATTAGCGCTTGCTGCAATAAGACAATGAACATTATTATTAAGCTTGAACTTTTGAACTTGCAACAGAACTCTTACAGCGCCTCACCTGAATAGTCAAGCTTATTTTGAACTCCCATCAAACCTCAATCCAGTGAAGTAACTGGGTTTCAACACGCCCCTGCATCAGAAGCAGGATGGAGAACTCATCCTTCCAGACCCTAAGGTGAGACTTCACGGGGAATGGTGGAAGGGTATCGTGGAGGGTTGGAAGGGAGTGGGAGGCTTGAGCATTATTCCGTCAGTAGGTAATACTCCCTTTTCACGCACAGGGGAATATTCCTGCGAGCCAGAAAAGCCAGAGTAGAGGGGCCCTTCCTGTCCATCTTCAGAGTCCTGCGCTTCACCATTGAAGAAGCATCAGCACTCGAAGCCAGACCTGCGCCTCCGTGGGAATCAGGTGAGCGTGACAGTGGTGTGGGGTGCACATTTCAGTCCTCATGACTGGGGGCTTTTCTATAACAGTAAAACTGTTTCCTTTTTTAAAGTCCCTCCTTGCATCAAAACACCAAGGAATAAAACACTTGATTTGTGAATATAACTGTCACTGGCCCTTCATATAAATTGCAAAATATGCAGCCTGTGTCATATTGTTTCAAGTAAGTGGAGGTGGCTTATGGAATCACACCGGAAGCAAAGAACTAGTTGAAATAAAAATAGAAAATCTGCACGGCAAAAAACTAGAATTAGCTTGAGGGCGCAATATTCCTGTTGGAATTTTTTAGTGCAACAGCCTGAGTAATTGAGTCATCGAAGGATGTTGAAGGAGGAAGTGGAGCTGCTGTGCTGAGCTACGGCATTGCTGTGGAGCAGCAGAGATGACTACTGGAGTGGTCTGGCAGTGGCACTGATGGGATGGCAACCTGTACATTCTGATCTTCTCACCATCCTTCTGTATGTGGCCGACTTTGTGCTACTCTGTGCTGCACTGTGCATTTGTGTTGTGGCACTGATTTCCGGCTCCACAGCGCCCCTTTCTTTTGGTTGGGCTTTATCATGCCGACGCCCCTTGAATGAGATTGCAGTGAGCAGTTTTATTTGCGGTGAGCCAGCCACATGTTTGCAGGTCCCCAACAAAGGTGGTGTGCTGCAGTTGGCGGGAGCCAGGGTAGTGTCCAGCTTGGCGGATACATCCTCATACTGTCTCCGCAGCCCTCTCATACCGGTTTTACAGCCATTGTTATAAGTGGCTTTGTTCGTTTTATCTATAGGACCATGTTATCTGTACTTCCTCTCTTGCTATCAACACCCTAGGCCCTCCCCCTACCCTTTTATGCATTAGTCTATAGTTTTGGGTATTGACCCCTTATCCTCACTGTTTTAACCTTTTCATGATGGGTAGGTGTGGTCTGCCGCGGTCTTGCAAAATGATCCATTTATATTTTGCTAAACATTGGGCCTCATTACGAGTATGGGGGTAGCCATGGTTCTATTAGGGCCATGGCTTCCTCTGTACCGGGTTCCTTCAATGGGAAATTGCCGGGTCATTCCAACATTGGAGGACCCAGTAATTCCTCCTGGAAGGAACCATTCCCCATTCCCATTTCAGCCCCCATAGGGCTCAGTGGGAATGGGGAGGGAGCTAATAACAGGCACATTACAAATGGCCCGTTATTAGCTCCCTCTTCCCCCTCGCGGGACCTGGAAAGGACGTCTGGTTTTACCAGATGTCTGTTCCGGGTCCCGCAAAGGGAACCTCGTAATAGGTGCTCCCGTAATAAAGGGTGCCGGTCCCGTGCCGGCACCCTTCATTACGGGAGCGGCAGGGTCGTAATTCTCTGTGAACAGTTTCTATTGGACACATTTTCTATGATCTTTTATTGATTTAGTTGAACATTTCAACCTTTCAAAAAGAAGTAAAAACAGTAATGTTAAAAACATTATAACAATTCATCCTATACAGTAAAAACATAATAACAATTAATTTCATAAAAAGTCAAACAGTAAGTAGGCAATGCAGATACTTCTTAGGGTGCTCTTATTTTCTGCGCTGTGTCTTTATTGTTATAATGTCCAATAGTGCACCCATTCATTAATATTGTAAAGGGCTTTGATTTAAAGTGCTGTAGAAGCACAAGCAACAATAACCCTATACAAACTCTACACAGGAACTCCAACCTTACGAAAACCTTGGCGGAGCGACTTGCAAGAAACAATTTTTTGGCATGCAGTAATATCTTCTTCTATGTTACAGTGAGTCAGAATGCGCACAGTGTGCATATGTATTAACTTACTTTTGCTCCGTCACCAGTTCGGAAATAGAGTAGCTCTTATTTAAGTCACGAACGGAAAAGATGTCAAGATTCCTCCTGTACCATGCACTGGTAAGATCAAGGATGACCTGGTAATTGTTCTTCACAGTGTTATAGTTGGTATGCAGGTCGAGGCAGATGCAGGAGGTTAGGCGTTCAATATAATCAGCACTCTCTTCCATATTCCAGGTAAAAACTTGAAGCCCTTCCTTCAGAAGCTTGGACAGCCCAGAATAAAAAAAACAAATATCATGTTTTACGGTTAATGAAATTCAAAAAGGTGTAATGTACCAGTTTAACAGGAGCAACGGAAGGGATTCAGTTCTATTTGATGCAAAGCATTTTTCAACTCAAGACGCAAGGGTTCAGAATATACTGCACGTAGATCACTAATAAGGGTTATACGTGTATGTGTATGTCCTCAGAATCCCTGAGAGAAGTTTGTCTTGGGTTGAAAAATGCTATGTATAAAATAGCACAACTCTATGGAGAACGACCTTTTCCTGGAGAAAAGTCTTGAAATTTGAGCTAATTTGTATAGCTACAATGGATTCCAGGGATGGCTTCTGGGTGGGACTGTGTTGTGCAGTGTGTGGAAGTTTTTTTTCCAAACCTATTAAACTATCCATAACTTAGATGGTATTTGCTCTCTCTATGTATATCTATCTATCTATCTATCTATCTATCTATCTATCTATCTATCTATCTATCTATCTATCTATCGCACTGAGTGTGTGGGAATATAGAACCCTGTTGGAGGGCAGTAAGGAATATGAGGTGCAGTTGCACTTTCATCCACGTCTTTCCATAACACTCACTACAAACATGCTATGTTTCTTGTATATGTTTTGCCTAAAGAGGCACTACTATGCCTTTACTTTTAACTGAATCCCTTTGGAACTAGCAAAAGCCCAGGACATCAATAACTCAGTCGCAGTTCTCACCTCTTCACCTTTTAATGGTTGCATTTACAATCAGCACTCAGAACTACCATGGCTGAAAGATGCGTAGCCCAGTGTCAAGATCAGTAATTGCTTAGTGGATCTGGATCGGAGAGCACATGCCAAGTAAGATGTGATGGCTAAACAGAACAATTGGAAGACCAAACTCCACCTGCATACCCTGTTTTAGTTGCCTAACTGCCTTAAAAGAATGCACAGCCCTGAAATTGAGCAAGCAGTTCAATTTCAAAACAAAAAAAATACAGCACAGAATGAAACTAACAAGAGCACAACCAACTGGAGAAGCACGTGATGAACAGCAATAGAGGAGCAAAGCAAGTAAGGTAACGATGCAAAGCTCATACAGTAATCACCTCTTTTGCAGTGCTAAGTGGCATGCTCCCCTACCTTCATGCCTGTGCACCTGTGTGAAAGCGTTGGCTCTGTCCTTGGTTCATGTTAGCTAAGGAGGCAAGAATTATAATAGTAAAGGGGTTAGTCACGTCCGCAACGATAACCTTTGCCCACGAGTCACATCCCTTTCTTTGAAGTGATATTTAAAACACTGGGCCTCATTACCACCCTGGCGGTATGGGTTTAACGGCACCGGTAAAAGTGCCAGCGCCATTAAACCCATACCGCCTCATTACGAGGTTCACTCGCGGGACCCGCTCTGGACGTCTGGTCAGATCAGACAACCTTTGCGGGTCCCGCAAGGGGACTAGCATGCTAACAACGGGCCCTTTATTAACGGGCCCGTTGTTAGCCTCATCCCCATTGCCATTGAGCCCTATGAGGGCTCGAATGGGAATGGGGATGGTCCGGGTTCCCTGAATGGGAAAATACCGGGCCCTCCTAGGTCGGAATGGCCCCGTAATTCCCCATTCAGGGAACCCGGACCTGGACCCGAGATTGGAGGCAGCCATGCCCTTATTAAGGGCATCCAAACTCGTAGTGAGGCCCACTGACTTTTAAGTTTCAAGATGCAATATAGTGTCCCGAGCACTGGTTACAGTCGTGTGCCCAAGGAGTAACCTAGGATGGCACGTGATACCCCTTGAATCTGATTGGCCATCCCAGGTGACACCCGATTATCCTAAACTATGATCATAATCTGTGTGTTTGCTCGTACTTCATGCCACCCGTGCATAAGGCAGTGCCCCACTTGGGCCATCCCAGTGAAAAGAGTCTGCATTGGTTGGTTGGCCTGAGAGAAGGGGGGACCTGGCAAGGGCTCAGGTCCCCTATCTCCTGTGCCTCCCACTGAGCACAGGGGACATCATCTATAGGGCTAATCACTTTTTTAACTGGGAAATCGGTTGCTCACAACTTGCGCGCACAGATTTCCTATTTAAAAAACTACAAACCTAAAAGCGCAGCTGCGTAAATTAGTAATGGGAGGAAGTCCTATTACTCTTTCCAAAGCAGCCATCTAAGAGTAAGATGGTGGCTAGCGAGAAAGTCATGCAGGAATTGACAATAAAGTGGGGCAGAAGAGGGAGGATGAGTGAAATCGGCGGGCGGAGGGAATGGGGCCACCGGGGACGGGCATTGGGGCAGGAGCCACGCAAACATGGCATATCTGCGGAAGAGGCACAGGTTGCCAGAAATGAATACAGGCAATTCCTGACAGATTCCACCCATTTTCATGGGCCTTTTCCCTCCCCCGAGGGTGCTAGTAATATTTATTATCTCAGCCTCTTTATAAGCTAAGACCACGAATGATGACTTCAATGGTTTTCCTTTTAGTCTCTGCATCAGGTACAGCTAGGGAATTGGACTACCATTTCAGGACTCAAAGGCTCTAGGGGCTTTGAATTCACGTCCCAGAATGCATTATTTTCCTTTCAGCCCCTTTTTTAATTGCTCTACAAACTTCCCTCTCCGTGCTCCATCATGCAGCTTTGTTTCTATGCAATTACTTCCTCAATGGGCTTTTGGAGCGTCCCGCCCAAGTTCCAGCATGCAGCATTTCTACTTTTAGTCACTTTTTCAATAGGGTCTAGGAAATGTCCCGCTCCATGTTCCTTCCAGCATGCAGTGTTTCTCCTTTCACTCACTTTCATAATAGCTGCAGAGACTTTCCCTGCAGCATGCAGCTTTCTCCTTTCATTGAATTTCTTAATGGGCTTTCGGAATTTTAAATTCAAGATCCAGCATGCAGTGCATCTCCCTCAATCACTTTCTTAACTGGCTTTAGGAACCTTCACTCCAGGTTGCAGCATGAGGCATTTCTCCTTTCAATCTATTTCTCAACTGGGTTTTTCTAGGACTTGCCTCGGATGTCTCCCCTCTCTCCCATGACCTTCTGCTCTCTAGTCTTAGTTGCAAACTCTACTTTCTCCCTTTCTCCTGGTCTGATTTTTCAAACACATCTGTCAGCCAAGAAAATCTCTGGCAGCTCTGTGTATTTGCAGCATCTAGCATAGAGCTTCTGCCTCACTCTCTGTTCTTCTCCGTGCCATCCTGCAGCCCTGTTTGGGTACAGTGCTCGCGTAGACTTTTCTACTACTCACAGAGTATGTGGCCAACCACGTCTAACTCTCCAAGGCTCAGATCCCCTTCTCAGACCTTCCATGGCTTCTCTGTAGAGACCTCCTCTGCATTTCTGTCAGGACTGCTCTTGGCTTCCCACTCCATCCTCTAGGCTAAAGTGCAGAAGCAGGCACTACTTGAGCATGAAAAGGGACAAAAGAGGCTCCAGGGAGCATGTCAATTCCCTCCTTGATAGTCCAAGCATCATTTAGCCCTAGCCATGTGTCCATTAATTCAAGCTGCACTGATACAGGATGTACTCCCACAACAATCCCAGGGCCCCACTGAGACTGCAACACATGGCCTTGTGTCAAAAGATTACATAGTGCATGGCTTAAACCCCAACAACCAGGATGTCCTGCTTCTTGTGAAAGGTAAACATGAGAAGATGAATACGTTGTGGGATCCAACTTGTGTTACTCTTACCTTCCAACGAAGCATGTATGGGCTTGGAAGGAAACGTTGAACAGAACACTAAACTAGACCAGGGTCATTCACTGAACCATGACAGTAACCTACTCAGTCAACATAGTAGTAGCAAAGATGATCCCCGTGCAAAACATGAATCATGAATTGCACAAAGAAGAAACTCCTCCATTCCAACTACCAACAAAGGAATAGGCCAATAATTGGCAACGTAGTCCTTCAAACTAAAGCGTGTCTTTGAAGCTCAAGAAACATGCAAAAGATAGGCAGCAGAGAAATCACCCCTGCAATTGATAAAGGATACTGTTTCTTAAAAAGTAAAATAGGGAAAACCATACACAGTCAAGTCAAAATAACTGAAATCGCAGATCAGCATGTCTCAGGTGTCTGCTTACAGTCCTGATTGGAGCATCTACTATATGTTTTAATGCTGTATTGACCATTTCAAAGTCAAGAATTGACTCGATTACATTAAATATATTAAAGGAAAACAATGTGGCAGTGAGTGGATGGGAACCATACATTACTAAAAATAGGTAGCGTCTTACAGAAGCATTTATGACATTTTTTAATTCAAATATCCTATATAGCACATTCTCTTACACTGGTCTAAAGAAAGACAAAAGAAATATTGGTAAGACAGCTCCAGCAATGATGCACTCTACAAAGATTTGTGTGCAACCTACAGCCACCAAGTCAGTAACATAAGAACTATTGTCATAGATGGCACAAGAACCACTCCAAATTGCAGATATTGTTCAATGATTTGTATTGTTTCCTTTGTGGGGCTTAGGGCCATCACTCTCTCGCTTGTCTTTTTATGACCCTCCTCCCCATCCCTGTTATTGAATGTTGGCCCCAACTTGTTAAAAGTTGATTTGTGCTAGTGAAGATCATCTAAATATCCTGCAATCTAAACTCCCTCAGGGACTTCCTAACTGTCCCGACTCTGTCCAGTTGTTAGCGATGTAATGGGTTTTGGGATGGTGCCTTGCAAACACTGTTTTATTCAGGCTTCTTCTTACCTGCTCACTCTCTGACCTCTCTCTTTTCTACTTTGTCCTCTTGTCTACTCTACCTCACTCCTCCCACCACTCCCCAATCCTGTCAATGGCCTTATTCCTCCTAGGTTGTGTTTCCATCCTTTGGTGTTAGACCTCCTTGCACTACCATTACTACCACCTTCTCTGCTATACTCACTACTCCACACTACTACTCCTCTACCCAAACCACTTCTCCTCTGTCCACTACTCAAGCACCATCCTTTCACTCAGTAATATTCGCTTTACATTTACTCCTTACACTACCTTGTTGATCCACTCGCCACACAATCCTGCACACTCACACTGAAGAGCCACTTTCACTCAGCCAATGCCTCACCTGTTCCACAAATCTCCTCCACCCTATGCCACTCCTTCCATCCTCCTGCTGGGCTCTTGGTCATCCTCTATCTCTGACCTACCTCGAAAAACCCATACTTCCTACGTCCTGTTCCCTGCTTATAAACCTTCTTGTCTGCCAGGATTCAATCTCTCACTCTGGCCAATCAGGCCCTTTCTCACCCACTCAGGGCCTCTGCATGCAGTGTAAAGTCATAAGTAGGGGCTAAGCCCGGCCCACTTTCTCTGTGTAGGCTTGCTGTGTATTGAAGCTGGCGGCTTGGAAAGGTAGCCAGCTGCAATGCACAGTTTGTGTTCTGGGACCCCATTCAGTGGGACTTCCCAGTTAATCTCCTTGGGGAGTGCAGGTCCTCCTACCCTTTCAGTCACTGTGGACTACTGAGGGCTTTGGGTTGTTGTGCAGGCTGCTCTGTTCTGGCCCAACAGGCTACAGAGATCATGTAGTCCGATGTTCCACCTGAGTCCATGAAAATACCATTAGCTACGGAGAGAGAGACAACTCCAGGGAGTAAACGGATGCTGCCATGAAACGCCTTTTGCTAAAGCAAGAAGATCTCTCTGAGGAGCATGGAGGAACCCCCCATGAAGAAAATAGCCCAATTCAGAGTTGTCATTCTACCGCAATGGTCTAAACAAAAAGACTTGAACCTCCCATTTAGTAGCCAAAAACAGGCAGAGGAAATGTTGGGTCTAGTCTTTGAGGTGACGTGGCCCGTTGAAAATCGGTCCCCTCTCCCCACATTACAGGATCTTACCCCTTTAGTAAAACCAGCGCCACGGTAGAAGAGCAAGAAAAACATTCCAAGGGTCTCTACCAGCCTCTGTATGCCTGGGTGACCTTCTGGAAGAATCCTCTTGGATGCTGGTTGAGGTCCAGGAGGAGATGGGCAAAGCCATCGCAGACTCAGGCAGCACCAGTTCCCGGGCAGAGAACAATATGGCTACTTGTTGCATCCACAGGGATTGGATGACTTACTGCATGGCGAGGGTGCCAATCCGGGTGTTCGGCACAATCTGGAGCGCCAAAGTCCCCATGAGCCCAAATCTCCCAGAAGATCTGGTGTTGGGGAGTAAGCTTCCTGGATTCAGGGAATGGATGGAGTTTTTATGCAACCACGAACGAAAGCATAGGACACCAACCATACCTCCTTAGATGAGTCAAGTGACGAGGTGCTATGCTTGTGGGGCTAGGATGCATATCTCCGATCATTGCCCCAAAAGTCCTCTGTGTCAAGTTCCACAGGCTAGCTGAGAGTGAAGAAGTCTGAGAGAGGAGACAAAGTCCCAAAAAACATCTCTTCAAAGTTAGATAGCTGGTTGAAAGAAGAGGGAGGCTTGGGGAAGTGGTGGAGGTATGTGGTCACAACCCTGTCAATGGGGAACAGGGACCCCTCCTGACCTGGGGTGGGTGACCTACCAGGTGCATGCCAGAGTCGATCCTACCCAAGAGGTGGGGTCAGCAAGTTGGGGCCCCAGTCCCTGCGACACTGAGTATGCATTATATATGTCTGCAATTACTGCTGTCCATTCCACAATGTCTATCAGCCTCTTTTCTGGCAAGAGTTCCCCTTTGTCTTTTTCAGGACAATAACTTCCAGAATGCACCTGGGCTGAACTGAAAAACTCGACCAGAACCTGGGGGCTGTAAACAAAGCGAGAACAGAAATGAAATGGACTGGGATTTCTCTTGCCAAACAGAGATGAGCCACACAATACCCAACCCACCATCCCAAGCGAATGGTAGGGCAGCAGAAAATTAACAGAGATTTTGAAGGGACTGCAGGGAAGCAAGAGGGACACAGAAATCCGCACCAAGCCAAATTGGAAGCAAATGTCATGAAGCTGAGCACATGGCTGCTACCCTGCAAATGGAGATTGAAAAAGGGGGGTTTTCTGAAGCCTTTATGATGAATCAGTGGATATCGTCCCAACTTCCCTAGGGGTAGAGCTTTCCCATGGGGCCAGGGCAGTGCATCCACAGTACAATAGTCCGCCTCGGGGAGGTGCACAGAGAGAGGGTCTCATGGGGAAGGAAGCTGCCGATTGGATTATGGACGACCATCCCCAGTGAGCGTGGTATCCATGCCAATTACCTGACCCTAGACTCTCTTCCTACAACCCTAACAACAACCCCTTCCATAATGGGGTCATGAGTTAGTGACACCCTACCATCCTCCTACAATGTAATGGGACGAGGAAGAATAGGAATGACCTAAGTGAAGATCCCTTCTGATTTACAAGGGAGCCATAAGATCAGTACTGTAACAAGGCAGAGGTGCAGAGGCATGACGATTACCTATGAGAACAACATTGAACAGTCCAGTGGTTACCGACTTCCTATTGGTCCTGCAGGGATGGAAATAGAGGAGGGAAACCAGGAAGTGTCGTTAGGCCTTTAATGGAGGAGCAAGGAGCCGAAATGCTGTGCTGAGTCAGAAGGGGCTGTGGACCAGTGTGCATCCCAGAGAGGGGGGAACACTTGAGC
Organism: Ambystoma mexicanum; assembly: GCF_040938575.1. Taxonomy (NCBI): domain Eukaryota; kingdom Metazoa; phylum Chordata; class Amphibia; order Caudata; family Ambystomatidae; genus Ambystoma; species Ambystoma mexicanum. Next base: position 337,660,377 of record NC_090931.1, on the reverse strand, counting down.
CCAAGCAGTGTGCAGGGAACTGGAGGAAACTGGAGACTCCCGCACTCGGGGAACCAAGAGGAGAACGATCCTCAGAGGAGGAACTGCAGGAGCCGTGCACTGGACAAGCAGACGAGAGCTGAATGGGAAGCCATGAATGGAGGAAAAGGAGAATGCAAACATGTTCCATGCTGGAAGGGCCACTCACGCTGCTACCAAAACAAACCTCTGGGCTCCCCAATTGCCCGGCAAAGCACCTGTGAGGTGGGACACAGACCCGGGCAGAGTCAGACATCTGCAGAGCCGCTGCAGATCCCGACGCTCACCCAAATGCTACCGGAGGCTTGAGAAGCAATGGAGCTGCTCAGTAAATGCCAGTACTACAGCAAAGAAATGAACAGCTATGCGGATTACTCAAGTAATCCCAGAAGACAACAAGGGACACTGTGGGTGTCGGCGACAACTAGCCTAAGCTAAGTGCTGCACTAACTCGTGTGTTCATTATGTTGTTGTACCTTTGGGGTGTGTGTGTGTGTGCGTGTGCGTGTGTGTGTGTGTGTGTGTGTTGTGGATGTTAGGGCAATGTTTTTACCACTGTGCATGCTTCCAGCGTGCTGTGACACTCATACAAAAACATGTCCCTGCTTCTGAGACACACACACACACACAACCTATCCATAAACTCTATCTAAGCCTCATTCCAGTTTTACGGTTTTCCTACTCCTTCCTATCCAACCATCGTCACACTAACCCTCCTTCCCTGCTGGGGTTGTGGAGCCCTGTATAAGCATCGACCTGCAGGTCCCAAAACCGCAGTGGGGGTGGTTGGTTTGTGTGGACCCTGTCACAAAACCCTAAGTATGCAAAGTTATTTTATTTTATGAGATGTGTTGTAATGTGATATTTGACCATGAATGCAACTGGCAGGGTACTTCCGGTGTCATCATTTGGCTGTACTGCTTATTAAATGCAAGTCTATTTTCATTACTAGAGGCAACTAGTAGACATGCCTTGAGTCTTGTTATGCAAAATAAGTACAGTATTTAGATATGTGATGATGATTTTAAAAAAGAACAAAAGGAATGTTGTCACTTTCTCAAGCGTTAACACAAAACTTGACATGCAACAAACAACATTAACCCTCCATAAGTAGAATTTTCTGTAAAGTCATGGATTGACTCGATTCATCACAGATGATTGTTGGAGGGCCACTTTTTTTAGGCAAGTGGTGGGCCACTTTTTCTTTAGGTGCCCAGGCCTATTTCTTGTCCCAGTCTGACCCTGGGTATGCACATAAGACTAGATGACTGATACCCCCTCTGCCTGAATGGATCCAAGTCGGTGATCATCTTCATTTTCCCGCCTATTCCCCATGTCTCTGATGCAAAAAATAAAACTCAGAATCATCTTCAATGAAAAGCCCTCCTTCAATTAAAAAATGACCTCATCAAAATAATAGCACTGCTGCTTCTGTTTGCTGAAGCCCAACCTACTCTTCCCAACATGCACCACAAGATTAAAATGACCAAAGAGATGGCGTTGTTGCATATCAACTACTACAATAGCCTCCTCTCCCCAAAAGCTTGATCCACCAACTTCAACTCCTACAGAACAAAGCCGCCACATTGACCTTGGGCTTGAAACTAAGGGAAGGCATCACTCCAGCCATGCCCTTCTGTGCAGAACAATTGACTTCAAATCCCTGTGTAGCATTCATTATGCCTACAAGAGAAAAAGCCCTTCTTACATCAGTCAGATCCTCACAAAATAAATGCCCTTCAGAAACCTCCAATCCTCCATTGTAAAGAAGCTCTAAACCACTTGTAAAAAGAAAACATATTCAGTGGGAAAACCATAAGAGCCTCCAGTGCCGTCCTATTAAATAACCTAGCTCTGTCCCGGAGATGAAAAGGAAAACAACTTTGGTTCCGAAACAGCTAAAAATCCTACCTTTTTGAACATGTCCTTTCTTCTCATCCTTGTCCCTTCAGGGATTATGATCCCAGGGCTTCCTCCAGTAATGTTAATTGGCAGCCCATTCCTCTACTAGCTAGTCCTGTGAGCTTGCGCTTCTAAAGACCTCAGCACTTTTTCAATGATTTTCTTTTCTTACCTTCTTCTCCTCCATCCACAGATCGTCTAGACCTACAGACTGCTGACCTCCCTTTTTACAGTGTCCTCGTACATGGTACAATTGACCCCTTTCTTTTATGTCCTCCACCCAAGGCCTGCTCAGCACTGGCCCAGCATGACAACGGTCTTCCCAATCCAATATTTCACGAGCTAGGGTTTTTCCCAATACCTGGTACGCGGCTTGGCAGGGGTTGTACATGGCCCCGGCTATCTTGGCCATGACACTAAATGAACCTTGATCCCTCAAGCACTTATTTGAAGCACACAATCCATGCATTACTCCCATTCTCCTAGCCCCACACTTAACTGATGTGGAATGCACTAAGGGTAGGATGCGTGTCTCTCTTGATACCCTCATGTACACCCCAGAACCTATTGCTAGGTCACAATGATACATTTGCATCACAGTGGGCCCCTTACAAATTGAAAATAAGTAAATACTTGTAGCTGCATAGTCTATCCACAGACAAAAAAAATGTTTTTTTAACAAAGAAGGGTCCAGGATAAGGCAAGGTGAATTTGTGAGTAGACTTTTGGGCATGGCTCAGTTAGATGTGAAACAGTATATGAATTTACCTTAAGATCAGTTTTCAATAATGCAATGCAATACAATAGATGGAAAAAGATGTTCACCTCGGTTATACTTGTCAATTTCTTGTCAAATAATGGCATCTCGTAGTCAGCGATTGTTCTCATAACCTCATTGTACTTGGACACAACAGTTTCCAGATGACTTGACAGCACCTTCAGCTTGTTTATATCCACAGTGCGTACAGTACATTGCACTGGTTCTTTCAACTACGAATACAAAAAAGTTTATCATGTTGACATTTAAATCGACTAATATATAACCAATATTCACAAGTGACTATATAGATTATTTATTTATTTATTTATTGTTCGCTCGCTTGTTAGGCGCTTAGCAGCAAGTAAAATACTGTTTCAAAGCACCCACAGGGCAAAGGGAGGGAACAAGGGAGTGAAACACATTAAAAAACACACACAAAAAAGAAAATATTAAAAGCAGTGGAGGGAAGAAGCGAAAAGAACAGAAAACAAAGGACGAACCTACTATGACTTGTGAGTATTCAGAATGCGCAAGTGCAGCAAAGAAGAGAGAAGAAGGGGTAAGTGCTGGAGTGACCGAGCTCATGGGTGAGCCACAGATGAAGTGCATGGTATGGTGAGTGCTAGACGGCGTGGAGCTGCGATTAGGCGTAAGTGCGAGCCTTCAGGGTGGAGGGTGTACCAAGGCAAGTGCTGAGAGGAGACAGGAGCTGGGGCGATTGGGTGTGGGAGGCCAGGGGCCTGAGGATACATAAGGGCCCAGGACACCAATCATAGCAACTATCAGATTAGCAGAGCACATTATCAAATCTCAGAGCATTTTCCATCTTTGTAATGCTTTGTCTGGTATGACTTGAGTAGAAATTCACAGGATTTACCAAAGTAATTACAAACGAGGGCTCTGTTAGAGAAGCCTAGGTAGCAGAGACCACTGACAGTTAATGTTACACTGCAGGTGAGCCAATAGAAACATGTTTACAGGGAAAGCAAGGGAAAGAAGTAGTGTGATGCATTAGATAGCAGAAGGTAGGCAAGAAGGGTTCCATGTAATTTCAACAAACTAAACTACATCGATGTAAATTACTTTGTTGAAATTACTTTGGGTCTCATCCCAAGTTGAGCAGTATCCCAGCCATAATACCGCCCAACTGTAATTGCGTTAGCTCTACCCCGTCTGGCGTTATTAGCGCAGGATCACGGGTTGGGTGTTAACGGTAAATCCTCATTGCCCAATGGGGCATTTTCAGCACAAATACTGCGTGCTAATACAGCCGGTGGTAATTGCAGCGCAAACAGGACGCTAAATGGGATTTTCACCTCCAGCAAAAAGCTGGAGGTAAAACAGCCCATTTAGCACCCAACTCATGATCGTGACTGCCCTTAAATGCAGCGGTAATAGCGTTACTGCCGCATTTAAGGGCTAACACCCAACTCGTGATGAGGCCCTTTGAAAAAATACTCCCCACCCATGCCTCCCTTCTCTTTCACTACCAAGCCCATACCAACCCCCTCCGCAACCCTATTGTGGAAACAACAGGATACCGGCGAGGAGTACCTACATGTGGCTAGAGGATTATGGGGTAAACCCGGGAACATTTACACGCAAGATTACGCAGTTAATAGATTAACATGGGAGCTTTATACAAATGCTGGAAGTTTAAAGCATGAACAGAGGATCTGTGAGTGGGAGTCAGCGTTTTGAAAGGGCTATGATGAGTTCATGAAATTTGAGTCTTTAGACACAAGTTGGAAGGGTTCAAAGAAAGCTAGTCAAGCAAGTGACCTTTGGAAGGGATTCCAAGAGGGTGTGAGTAGCTAATTTTGTAAGAGGCCCTAAATGACCCCCACTGGAATTGACAGCACTGTACTTGTTCATTACATTCTGGGTCATTTTGATAGATTTTCTTGGATGGATCTAGGTTACAGAGTGGAAAATCTGCTCTGCTTGTTACACTGTCTGTGTTCAACAAAATTGCAGGCATCTCCTTCAGCATCTAATTTTGATTGCGACCTAGAGGCTTGTCTTTCCATGGATTCCGCCTGCAGAATCCACAGTAATTCATTGTAATGCTTGTTGCCATGCACGGATATGATGTCTGGCATTACTGCTTCTTTTTTAGCCTGGATTCACATGCCTTTTTCCTTCCACTATCACAAAAGAATCAAACTTCTATAGAGAGGGCTTCAGACAAGCAATTGTTACTATATACAGTTGACTCAATGGAATTTGTACTTTACAATGAGCATGCAAGTAAGTCTTCTTAGGAGCAATGCATAGTAATAGGCCAATAAGAAGCTTTACAAAATAACAACAAAAAGATTATACATCTTTGGGTAACGTCATTTCGGATGGAATTTAGTTTCTGCTACAGATTTGTCATCTTGGAATGACCCGAGCATCCAGGATAAGATCTCAGACACTTGATAGTGCTCTAACATCACCCAAGCCCACTGTTCCTTGGTCACATCCCACCACAGCGGGAACAAGAATATTCCAGGGCTGGCAATTGAGTCAACTGATTTATATGTAATTCAGAGCCCACCTTCATATGAAAAGGCTTCACAAGAAGCAATACTTTGCACATAGAGAACGCTATATCAGGTGAATCTATGAACAAATTCGACAACATGTTGACCCTCCCAGACTATGTAATAGCCCATAAAGATTGTTGTTTAAAGAGAAAGAAGTTTAAAATCAAAACTATGCAGATTCAAATGGCGATGCCATCAACTGTTGCTGCAATGCCATCAACTGTTGCTAATAACCCTAAAGACTCAAACAGCATGACCTTGGTTTTGTCTAGACTTTAAAACATTTCAAAGTGTGGACTACTGTATCTCCAAATAACATGTCATCTTGAAAAGGAAAGTGAATAATCTTGTTCGACATTCCAGTGGAAAGCCCTATTAGACTAAGCCATTCATGTCTCATACAGGAAGTGGCTCATTTTGGCACAGAACTCTTCACCAAGTCCCCTGCAAATGTATTCCGTTGTGTCCCTGGTCTAGGCCCCATTTTGTTCACACCCTGATAAAACGGTTTCTTCACTTGTTTTTATCTTTGTGCTATGGTAGATTCACTCTTACAATAAATGCCTCCAACATCTGCAAATATGTTATTGTAAGTAATTTCTGATCAAAATTGACATCCCTGTTCTTCAAATAAATGCAAATACAAATGCAAATCTATTGCCATAATTTGATGCAAAAAGAACAGTTCTTCATCTTTTATTTAGTGTGATAGGATGGTTGAGGTTGTTTACAGTGTACAATGCTTTACAAGGACACTTTCTAATAATTGTTCCTGAATTAGTCACCAAAGGACGTTTACTCTCTTGGCCACCCTGTGTGAGGTCTCTACCTTCACGTCTTCTGCCTCCTTCTTAAGTGCCTTCTATGTCTTCTAGATCCCTCTCATTCTCTGCCCCATCCATGGACAGTAGGACCACCACCCTTTCTTTCGCTGCCCCCTTCATGCCCTTCTCTTGACTAGGGCTGTAGCCAGGTCACCTTTCATCTCCCATTTTCTCCGTCCTTCTATCTCCTTCCATTTTCACCATTTCAGGCCACCAGCTGCACCTTTGCTATCTAAAATGCTTCCTTTACCAGCTGTTCTCTCCGCCTCTTGTGCCACCCATGTTCGTCCTCTCTGCACCTCTGGCCTCCGATTTAAGTCTCCGATTTTAATTTCTTACAATCTCTTGGTTTTAAAATCTGTCGCTCCATTCCAGGGCTAACAATCTGCCTCTCTTATGAGCTATGAACTCATACATTATTCTGCTTTATTCACAGACTGCAATGTATTTGAAAGTCTATCTAAAGTGGTGTATGTTAGGAAAGATTTCGTAATTGTAGGTAATTTTCCTTCCATGTGGCAACCCCTAAACTTTTTGCTGTTGTTTTTCACCTTGTTCTCGACGTTGCCAGAGAAGTGCAGCCTTCTGCCGCACTCCTCTGGGCTTTCGCTCCATTCTTACGGGGAAACTGACATGCCCTTAAGACAGTCAGTACCGGGAAACGCTGTTTTCCGTAGTTTCTTTTATCATGTTGCGGCTTTCGTGCTACATGACACAAGAGGGCACTGTAAGCTAAGTTACTGCTCTCTTGGGTCTCTAGCCTTCTACAGGCCCTAGATACTCTTTTTGGATTGTAACTGATCGGTGCAAGTGATTCACGGACGGGAATGGTGGCAGCGATCGTTTCTTGTGTTTTCAGCTCCTTTTGGCGTTTTAAGCGCGTTTCTCGCGCTTAGCCCAAAATGGTGGCCTGGCTCCCAAAATGGCCAGACCACGAGGCTCCTTTGTCCTGTCCGCTGAACGTCTTGCTCCCTTCACCTTCCCCAGGTCGAGCCGACCCGGGGCCTTCCTTATTTGGGCATGTACTTTCCCGCGAAACACGGATGCTTTCGCGGGCTTCTACATGCCTGGTGTGTGCCTCCAGGATGTGGGCTGGGATGTCTGGTCCCAATACACATCCTGGGTGCCAGAGAGTCTAGGGTGGTGTGAATGCCTGGGACCACCGTGGTCCGTGATAGGTCCACGAATGGTGTGAGTGTTGATGAGCGGATCTCCCATTGGGTCCCCTCCGTTTTGGCGCGAAGGGAACCGTGGATAAGAGGGGGCTGGAAACACCACTACCATGTCGATCTCCTGAGTTCTCACGAACGAAGGAATACAGGAGCCAAGTATCCTGCAACCAAGAGGCTGAACCGAGGAATCGCTGGTGACTCGCTGAAGGACTGCTCCTCTGCACTGCTGTCGCCTTGTAAAACCCTTTTCACCTTTGATCGAACCAGAAGGCCTGTACTGGTACTTCGACCCTTGGAATAGCGGGGACAGCTATTCTCGGCATCTTCACCATCTCCTGCTCGTAAGCCTTCGGAAGCGTCTCTGGGCCATCCAGCGGACTGACCAGCCTACACAGGAGTCTTGCTCTGTAACCGCCGCCAGGTTGTGTAGTATTTCGAGTCCTTGTCACTCTCACACGATTCGTACACTTGGCGTTCCCAGGTCTGAAGTGAGTAGTGTACATTTGGCTCAGATACACACGGCCGCTCCGTTGCCCTGCTGTGGTAACAATCTGTGCGGGTCCACTTCGTTTGGGACGTCTTCTACTCAACTCTGCTGCTGCAGATTCAACACGACGACGAGACGTCCCCTGCTCTCCTGAACCTGCCAGTGACTGAAACGGACGCAGAGAAGCCTGGATCTGCTTGCATCGGGGACCGGTGAGTAGCATAGCTAGGAACTGGTCGCCCTGCTGCAGGAGCCCATAGCTTGTCCCCGCTGTGTCAAAACAGCACGCCTTTCCGTACTCGCGCTCTGCTTCTGCCCACAGTGGAGGCTGCGCTTGAGTCGCGGAACTCTGTTCTTCTTCATTTGTGCACTAAACTGAACTGCCTGATTCCCTCGAAGAGACTCCCCTTCGATGTTGTGCTAACGCAGTACCGAATGGTGCAATGATGATGGTGAGAATGGGCAACACCCGTGGTACAATACAAGCCATGCAGGAAGTGCAGGTACAAACAGGAACTGATGACACCCCAAGATATCAGCTAGTGCCTAGGTATCACGACAAGGACATAGTAGATAAACTGTGGCATACTATCATTAGAGAGCCCCGTATACTAGAACGGTACAAGGAGGTATGGGTAGACTTGGAAGGAGAGAGCGGATGTATATACCTGACTTGTACCCCAGATGAATATGCTAGGAGAGGTGAGAGCTTAAGGGGGGTGTGCAGAGCATGGATGCCCATAAAAGGCACACCTGCATGGGATGACGCAATAATTGATGAGGAAGAGTGCAGGAGATTGGAGGATTTAAAGAATTTGTTACTTAAGTAACGAAAGGGGGGCAATGTAGGGGAGGATTGGTCCAAAAGACCCCCCTCGCCTACATCCCCTCCCCCGGTGAGGGCCATGGCTCATCAGGCGTCCCCTCCTTACCACCAGGGCCCAGGTGGTGGATGGCTCACCTGCTGAAGACATTGCCCACACATATTGAATTTAGCTAGGCCTCAGAAACCATGTAGTCTAATAAAGATGGTGTGAGCTCGGCGCACTGCAGCGCGGCCCCCACCTTTGTAGAGTTTCAATTATCCCTGTGGCCGCAGCTCCCTGGCAGATCCGCTGTGAGCCCGTTCCCACGAACAAGACGGACATGAGCAAGTGTAAGATACCAACACTGTAACACTTCACCTTCCGCAGTGTATCGCTGCTCCCAGCATGACCCGGCCTGCAGAGCCTGGGTGGGAAAAGAACTGTAAAATGGCCCTCAGATAAAAGCAAAAGTTCCCAAATACTAATGACAAAACTACCTGCGATGGACGCATTTTCTCCACAAACCTCTTTGACTAAAACACCTGTAAAATGTATAGATATGGCAGAATGCATGTTCATATGGCATTAGCAATGAAGCACCCACACCACAGCAGTTATGTACAAATAGTGAAAGCTAAATAAGTCCTGGGGGATTATTTGTTATGCGTATCATTGAAAAGTTTACACCCCACGGTCCCGCGCCATAACCGAACTAATGCTGCTAGAGTGCAGAGAAAGACAAATGCAACCATATTGAGGGCTCATGTAAAGGGCGCGCGAGAATGCACCCTTTATGTGTGTATGTCCAAGCCCCTTATGTGCCACTACCGTCACATACGGTAGCGGGTCACTTTCTATGCGCTCCACCAACCTCACTACTACATCACTTACTGCAAATGTATATGCATATAACAAAATGTTGTAGTTGTTAAAACATAGTGTACAAATAATGTGCTCGGACTGGCTATATTTGAGAGGCATTAGCAAAGTTAAAATGTAAGCTTTGGAATGATTCAATGAGTATTGTATAGTATTCAAATGTTTATGATGCTTTCACCTAAAATCTGCAACACACGAGGAAGATACCTTTGTGAATATATACAAGGCCATTCCCCCTCCCTCCCTGCGAAGCCTGCCAGACGAGAGAGCAGAGGCCCGCGCCGCGCTGCTCCAGCTCCCCCAACTAGGCTGGAGCCGCTTCAAAGATTTGTAGTTCCCTCTGCAGCACCCAAGGCCACGGCCCGCCACCTGCATTATTTACAGCCCAGCAGTAAACCTCCGCCTGAATACACAAATCCAGAGGCGCCCTCTCTTAAACCCCACTACCCACCGGATCACCTTAGGTTAATGGCCCCTGTAAAATTAGGACACCCAATATTATGGCAACATTACAGCAACACATTCTTAACGACTTCTAACAAGACAGGAGGACATGTACCGCCTGTGCCATGCCCTGAGACCCAGCCCCACGACCTATGGTACCCGGTCAACAGGACACTGGTAACCATGTACTGATGAATCGCCATCAAACCCCTCTCAAGGTGCATTCCTCCTGTGTTGCATTAACCTGTAGAATAACCTATTGGAAGATTTACTAAAGAAGATAATATTGCAAAAGACTGAATGACTGCGGTGTGCATGGCCTAGAGCAAAGAAGTCAGGAAAAGACATTCATCTCTGACACTGGCCACAGTGGCACAACGACACCGCCCGGATGAACCCAGCTGACCCGCCAGGCCCAGCCCATCCCACGAGGCTGACCAGTGACGTCCTCCAGCCAAGACCAACCACATCACAGCAGCACCTATAGCTAGTCGTCGCCACCCAATCCCATTGAACTTGTGCCCCTATAGTGTGTAGGTTTTTATGACGTTTTTTGTAAATATATACGCCTGTCTTTGCTATTGTCAGACAGAGTGCTCTCGGAGTTTTCAGAGTTCTTTGCATGCCCTATTCTGATTGATAAACTCCCATTTACGCTCACCCGCACTTTGTCTTGGCCTTATTCCCATTCTGGGAGAGTGCATCATTGTCTCTCATTGCGGGGAGGATCGTGCTGGTTGGGGACGCTTGCCTTCAGTGGTGACCCCAAAAGCGTGATTATTATTTTCTCCCAACATATCCCTACCGTCCTTTGGCACGAAAATCTCCGGTCGAAAAGGGATACGCACGGTGCGCCGGCTCCGGGAGGCTGCCCGCCAACGGCGACCGGTACGCTCAGAAGTGCGCACTCAACAGAGAGAGGGTACGGGATCCCGGTTGAAAAATCCCCTTTGAGTACCGCTCGCCGGAGCCGGGGCTGACTGTTGAGCGTACGGCAGCACTGCTTGGACGGACCCAGTTTCGGAGACTCTTGGTTCAAGACGGGCACGTGAGTATTGAGTGCGAGCGATCATAAAGGGAGTAGAGGAGGAGATTTAGGACAGGGAACGAGGCGGGGTAAAAAGGGGCACGTTGGGTCTACTAAGGACCATCTTAAACTTTCTTTGCTTTTTCTTTGCATATGGCCATTAGGATTAAGAGGTGAATAAGAGATAAAAGTGACGGGAACCTAGCTCCGAGAGGGGGTGGAAGGCGGCGCCGCATAGTGCTATCTTGACTAGTACTGGGAATATATGAAGAAGTAGATAATGAGATAAAGGTGTCTGGCAAAGGGAGAAACGGAGAATATATTAGTGACTGCTATTCTTTCTATTCTTTTCTTTAGGTTTACGGGAAAAATAAAAGTGGGTTAGTATACAACAAAAGAGACAAACTAAAGACAAAGAGAGCTTTACTCTAAAATTAAGGGGCAGACCCAGATATATATACATATAAATGAATAAAACGGACAGGGACAGCTGGTTAGGGAGGAAATGAAGGACAAACTGAACTGTGAATAGGGTGCTACATAGGGGTGTGTGAACATTGTATGTGTCAGGACATAATTTGGTGTAATGGTTGTGTAAAAGGGTTGAGAAATGTATAACCATTGAGTAGTCATGGTAAGTGAGACCAGACGAGGTACCGTAAAGACAAGAGTAAGTGGTGAAGAGAGTGTGTACCTTTTTGATTTGTGGGGTAACATTGTTGAGATTACTGACGATTTGCTCTTGTACGTGCCCCCAAAGAGGATAGAATAGAGGCGGTGCGCAGCCAATCTTATGGTGTGCAGGCGGAGGGAGGAACACGAAGGTCCCCACGATTCAGTAAGACATAAAATACGTGGACTCACATGGTGATACGTTTATATTGAGATATCGAGATACATAGAGATACATAAGTACCAGGTGGGCACAAAGCATGGGGGCAGAAACACCCCTATCACATATTTGCAAAAACCTACCTGGGTACGCAGAACGGATTAAGAAATATCATGACCAATGGATCACAGAGTTGGAGGGGGAAGGGTTGCCTCAGATATGGCCCGAAGGCGGTTCATTTGACAAGAGTGTCCTAGAGATGGTAGCCACATGCATTTGTTTGAAATACAAGGGGAAGCAGTTGCATAATAGGAGAGAAATATTAGACCTCTGGCGACTGTTTGAAGAGATACCGCCGCCTAAGGCAAGGGAATTAGATCCTGATCTACCGTCTACCACTGATAATCCACTAATGATACAAAAAGATGATAAGGTATTGCCAGAGGAAGAGCCACCGATAGAAGTAACCAGGTTGTACCCAATACTAAACAAGCCAGTGCCCGCAGAGGGATACAGTGACCCTAGTTATGTGCCCCCACCGACAACTATCACAACGCAAGGGCCAACAGCACCCCCTCCATACGAGAGTCATAGGGAGCGAGCTCAGGTGAGCACACCAAGGGTGGACATAGAAAAACTAACAGACGATCTAGAATCAAGGCTCTCCATAGCGAAAGACGAGCTCTCGAGGATAAAAAGCATATGTGAGCAGACCACACTTAATGCAGCCAGATCAGAGCATGCGTCTAGAGCGCAGAGCGAGAGTAGAACATTTGAAGAAGGGTGGAAAAAAGGCGAGATACTGTTCAGAATCCAGGAAGAACCAACCCGAATAATTGAACTAGAGGCAAGAGAGGGATGTACTGACAATGAAGAGAGGCCTTTAGGAGACAGGGAGGAGCTACTATGTGATATAAGGGATGATTTGGAAGAAAGCGACAGGTTGAGTATGGCAATGGGAGGGGGAAGCGAGGGGTTGGATGGTGCATGCTCAATGAGGACACTGGATGATGAGTGGACGGGGCGATTAAGGAACCGGGTGGGGAAAATGGCATCATTAGGAAAATCAGGAGTGAAGGCGGGTACAGATACGACAACGAAGGGAAGGTTGCAGCTCCCGCTAATACATAGGGGAGGAGGGAGGCCGAATTACATACCCTGGGCTCAGATGGATAAGGCCAATTTACTAAAGTTATTGCCCCCGTTATCCGGAGGGGCGAGCAAGTGGATATATGCCTTTGAGAAACACACAGCTGGGGTACCCCTAGCAATAGGGGATGTGAAGAGCTTGCTTGTATCGGCAGTGGGGGATCAAGCCGACAGAGTATGGGTCAAGGCTGGTTTCCCAGGAGTAACATTAGACTGCGATCGCCATGATGGGGCCTCCTTTAACACAGTGCGTGCAAGGGTGTGGGATGCTTTGCGGGAAACGTTTCCAGATACCCCAGACTTACAGTCAGTAATGCGGTGTACAATGAATGACGGGGAAGATGCTATGGATTACATTTTTCGGGTCCAAGAGATGTGGAGAGCAGAAACGGGCACGCCCTGGTATCAATCAACATCGTTATTTTACTTCATTATAAAGAGGGGGCTCCCAAAAGAGGTGTAAAAGGCGCTCGACAAGATAGCAGGTATTGAAGCGAAAGGATGGCCTGAGATTCAGAGCATAATAGTGCACCACTGTAAGCGAATAAAAGAAAGGGAGAAGGAGGTGGCGCAGAAAAGATTGGCAGACGAAGCGAAACTAGTGCAAACAAAGTTGGTGAAGGTCGCAGCAGCAGTAGCCGCGCTCCCACACAGCAGGGAGGGAGATGAGGAAGAGGAGGGGCTGGTAGCAATACAAGGAAGGATGGCAACTGTTTTGGCAGGAGGAGGACAGCGGCAGTGGAACGAGCAGGAGCAGGGCGGAGGTCCGCAGTGGCAAGAGCGGGCCCCTCGAGGGGGACGAGGTGGGTACAGGGGCCGAAGAGGAGGTGGACAAGGGTACGGGGGAATGGGAGGAAATGGGTGGCAGGGTCCCAGAGGTGCGCAAGGGAGTTGTTGGAACTGCGGGAGGTGGGGACATTACTCTAGGGAGTGCAGAAGCAGACCAAACAGCGGATTTCCAGAGGTAGAACATTATGGCCATCCCCATCCAGGGAGCCCATATGGTCTCCCAATGGGACAACAACAAAGAAACCCAGGGCAGGGGTACAATGAGCAACAACAGGGACACCAATACAGAACACAGAATCACCCACAAAACAATGACACTATGCACTACACGCCAGGAAACCCTTTCGCGACAACAGCAAACGGAGCCCCAGCACCAGCCCCCTATAGTGGCATGTCAGTGGTTTCAGGGAGCGTGTTCAACCAAGGGGGGGCAATGAGACACCCCGCATAGGACAGCCCACAGAGAACACTTGTGTGTCCAGTTCTATCTACCACCTACGATGCAGCAGAGGAACCATTGGTAGGGGCGCAGATAGGAGACAAGCAGTTCATATTCATGGTGGATTCGGGAGCGAAGAAATCATGTATTGGGGAGGGCCGGTTCTCGTTATCTAACCGGAAGTTAGAGACGCAGGGGTTCTCTGGGGCTGTAATTGAAGTTCCTTATACAGAAGCATTGAATGTAACGGTAGGGGGTAAAACTGTAAAAACGCCCTTACTGTATTATGAACATTCGCCAATAAATTTACTAGGGAGGGATCTTCTTAGCAAACTCAATATGACGATATCATTTACTGAGAGAGGTATAGTGTGTTCAACACCAGGAATATGCCCATTACGTGTAATGCTGGTAGTACAGGCTCACACAACCGCACCAGAAATACGTGGTTTGCCAGTGGACGAGAGAATGTTTATTGAAGGACTAAAGACGCTGGCCCTCATAGTTCCTGAGCTAAAAAGAATGGATTGGAGAATACCGGCGGAGTTCCTCTTCCGCCCAATAGTGCACCCTGACATAGCACCAGGATCAGTGGTATCATTAGACTTGCACGCTGTACAGGTATCTGCGAAAAGGATCTCTGTGATTGGAATGGATATAGAAGGATGTGAGTGGCGTACAGTACTGTGTACCAATGCCAATATTCCCCTGAGAGACTTAACTGATGAGGACTTCTTTTCAGATTTAGAAGGGGATGGCGAAATCGTAATGGAAATAGCAATGCCCTGTGACATTTTGATTCAGGCTAGAGAAATCCCTGTCCAGCTGATGGCAGTGGTGGGAGCACCACAGTCATTCTTCAATGATGACATGAGGCTAGTACCAAATAATTTGTGGACAACAGGCCCCCATGACGTACGGTTGTTACATGGAGTACAACCAGTGATAATAAAGCTCAAACAAGGAGCGATTCTACCCCGAGTGAAACAATATCCATTGTCCCGTGAAGCTGAATAAGGGATAAAAGAGACAATAAATGCACTACTAGCACAAGGGATAATAGTGCCTTCAAACTCCCCATGTAACACATGCATTTACCCAATTAAAAAAGCAAAGGGAGGGTCTTGGAGGATGATCCAGGATTCACGCCCCCTAAATGATGTAATACAGAAAGAGTTCCCTTTGGTCCCGTACCCTGCATCAATATTATGCAGCATCCCAAAAACGGCATCACATTTCACGGTGGTCGATTTGAAAAACGCATTTTTCTCCATCCCCTTGGCTGAAGAGAGCAGATACCTGACAGCATTTACACTAGGGGGGAAGAGATATGAACATTGTAGATTACCACAGGGATACTGTGAGAGCCCGAGCATATTCAACCGCATACTAAATGAAGACTTAGGAAACTTATCAGTTGAGAGCACAATTATTCAGTACGTAGACGATTTACTCGTCTGTGCACAGGAAGAAGAAACATGTCGAAAAGATTTGATAACACTCCTGACACTGTCGGCTAATAAGGTGTACAAAGTAGACAAGGAAAAGCTACAATATTATCTGACAGAAGTTCTATACTTGGGACAGCTAATATCAAAAGATGGAAAAAGAATAATCCCCGACAGGGTAGAAGCAATAAGATCAGTAAGAGAACCCACAACAGTGAAGGAGATGCAGAAATTCTTGGGAATGTGCAACTATTGCCGAGCATGGATATTAGATTATGCAGCATACACCAGACCCTTACTGCAAGCGCTCAAGGAGGCCCAACAGGAGAACAAGAAATTAGAATGGTCAGAAGAAATGAGCGCCTCATTCAAATCATTAAAAGAGTTGATTTCAAGCACTCCAGTGCTAGCAAATCCTGATT
This sequence comes from Ambystoma mexicanum, assembly GCF_040938575.1. NCBI lineage: Eukaryota > Metazoa > Chordata > Amphibia > Caudata > Ambystomatidae > Ambystoma > Ambystoma mexicanum. The sequence goes on along the minus strand of NC_090931.1, from coordinate 337,644,448 downwards.
ATGGACGCGAATTTTACCTGTTCTCACACTGCAAGGGGACACTCATGACAGCTGTACTGACACAAAAGACGTCCCTAGGACACAAACCATTGGCTTACTATAGTGGCACTTTGGATGCTGTGATGCAAGGACATTTCGCGTGCGAGCAATCGCTCGCTGCAGCCGCCGTTGGCAATTGAGAAAAGTGCCACAATAGTAATGGGATGCCCTGTGACATTGTTTGTGGAGCATTCATTATTTGCAATACTCGAAAGGTCAAAGAGTACACTGACCGCACAGCGGGCAACCGCCTATGAAATAATATTGTCCAGCGCCAATATCCATGTGGTGCGATGCAGGACAGTGAATCCGGCAACATTCATTACAGAAGCATGCACACTAGAGGACATGCAGGAACACGATTGTGCAACTTACACAGGAGAAAGAGTGGAGGGCACAGTGGTGTGCGAGAATGCCCTGACCGAGGGGGAAGTGTACTTTGTAGACGGATCAGCATCAATTGACGTGGACACAGGAGAAAAACATGTGGGTATGGCAGTGGTGAGATTAGAAGACGGTGAGTATGAGACACTAGTGCAGTACCGCCTTCCATCACATTTCTCAGCACAAGCAGCAGAACTCATTGCCCTAATAGAAGCATTGCACGCAGCTAAAGGGTGCGCGGTGACAATTTACACGGATTCAGCTTATATGACGACAACAGTACATGGAGGTCTGGCCAGATGGGGGCGGAGGAGGTTTCGACGAGCAGATGGGACTCCATTGCAACATGCAGAATTACTGAAGGAGTTAATTGAAGCCCTACGAGATCCCACAATGGTAGCAATAGTGAAGTGCCAAGCACATACGTCCAACACAGACGTTGTGTCTTTGGGAAACGTGGCAGCGGACGCGGCTGCCAAAGAAGCCTCATACTTTGAGAAATGTGAAGCAGCTGAGCACATGCTACAGCACAAGACAAGTGAGGAGCTTCCAGAAGGGTACAATACAATGCCTATATCACAAATACTAGAGTTACAGGAAGGAGCAAGTGCAGATGAAAAGGTGATGTGGGTGAAACGAGGGTGCAGCCAATCAGCAACAGACTTACTGTGGCGACAAAATAACTCAGGAAAAGTGGTAATGCCAGTAAAATTATTAGAAATAGCGTTTCAACAACTACACTTCCCAGCACACAACACGAAACAACACATTGCAGCAGAGATACAGGAAGAGTGGTTCGTGCCCTGTCTTCAGGAGCACTTATCTAGATTGACATTGGAGTGCACAACATGCCAGATATACAGTTCAGGAATGACATTACGTACACTAAGGGGAACAATTCCAAAACCGATTGGGCCATTCAGAGAGCTACATATTGACTACGCGGACATGGGAGAAAGGTGTAATGGGGCACGATACATGATTGTGGCTCTGTGCCCATTTTCAAGATGGGTGGAAGCAGGCCCATGTGCACGACCTGATGCTAAAAGCGCTGCGAAATTCCTAGTGAGAGAAGTATTTCCGCGCTGGGGAATTTGTGACGTAATTCGCTCAGACAACTGCACTCACTTTGTAAACGAACTCTTCAAGGAAGTAACAACGCTATTGGGAATAAAGCATAAGTTGTGCTCGATTTATCATCCTCAAAGTAATGGCGTGGTAGAAAAGATGAACGGCCTGTTAAAAGGAAGATTATCGAAACTATACTTTTCATTAAAAAAGAACTGGATTTACTGTTTACCCCTTGCACTGTTTGAGCTGAGAAATCAGCCAAGCAAGGACCACCATTTGTCCCCGCACGAAATCGTGACTGGGAGACGAATGCACACAGCACACTCCCCACTGCGCGAACACTCAGATGCACACAGAAGCGCTGCGATAGTGGGAGATGAGTTCACAGACTACTTGAAAAAATTAACAAGGGCAGCGCGTGAAATATCAAAGCAGCTTTCACCACCGTTCACGAGAGAAGAGGGGAACACAACAGGGTCAGTTACGGAGCCTGAAGCCCAAGTACAACTGATGCCGGGTGAATTCATTTATGTCCGGAGCTTTGTGCGCCGGTGGAATGCACCACGGTTCCATGGCCCATACGAAGTGGTATTTTGCACGCCTACGGCTGTAAAAGTGAAGGGCCTAAAATATTGGATACATCTGACGGATGTACGAAGAGCATATAATAATGTGCAGGAAGAGGTGGATGAGGGGGCACAGACAACAGCAAACAATGCAAATGAAAAGAATGAGGGAATATGAACTTGTGTGTGGCAGAAATGCACCTGATTGAGAAAGTTGCTGACAAGTATAATTACATTTAAGGGTATTTAAAAAAAAAAAAATTGTGAACTTATATGTAAATAATGATGTGATAAAAATATGTAGTGTCTACTCCCTTGTCTGTGCATCCCCAACCCTACTGCCCTACCCGCTTCCATTCCCTTTCAATATATACTGGCACTGGTAGTGCCAACAAAATGTTTACATTCATGTACTTAATGCACTTTTATATCTAAAACAGGAGCTACCATGGCATCTAACGGGCAGCCTGCAACGGATAGATTTATTAGATATAGAGAATTGTTAGCTGAGAGATGCAGATATTCGTATGAGTGTGGATTGTCTGTGTGCATTACATTGTTTTTTACAATCATGTTTGGCCTGGTTACATATTGGTTCATAGCGTTCATCTCTATCGAGATGAACGAGGGGGGAGGGATTAACAGCACTAATGTGACCAATGAAACAGCAAGTGTAAATACTAAAGAAGGTGATTTTTTGGTATGGGACGGAACTAAACTTGTATGGGGATATTATACCACACCATCCAATGCTGTCATCTCGAATAATGAAGGGCTGCAGGGAGAAATGCAAAACAACACAGTGTCTCAGCCAATAATATCTAATTACAATGCCCGCAGTTTAAATGATCGAAACCCCTCCGCCATATCCTGGTTGTATAACACCCCCACCAGCCAGCCTGCCCCCATAGCCAAAAACACACTGTCAGATAACATAAAGGAAGAAAATGACAAAATGACAGCAACACATGAAATATTATATGATGATTGGGCAAAGGGGGGCGGGAAGGAGAAAGGGGGGCCCACTTTGTCCATCGCCCATGAAGCCGGGAAGTACATTAGGAACAGAATTAACAGACGAAAAAGGGTGGCGGGGAGGAGGAAGTATGATGAGTATTATGGGTTAGGACTAGATAAAATGGAAGACCCGCGACACCCCCACCAGACAAATAAATGGTATGCGGATATGAGTGCAACAGCTAAATAAACAACAAATGAGAGCTGTTATGTCTGCTCCCTCATTCCCCATTCTTCAGGAACGCCCAAAGTATTGTTACCCAAAGAGTTGCCTATTGTAGATGCCCAATGTCTCCTTCATCTCACGTTGTGCAGAATTAAGAACACCTTCCAGGCACATGAAGTTACTTTTAGAATGCTGCAGAACGAGAAAACCTGCTATCCAAAGACAGTAGGAGTGGTATGTCTGGAAGAACCATTTTTTATAATACAAGGGACATTTTTTTCAGACAACAAGTGGAAGGACGAAGAAGTAATGTGTAAGGCTGAAGCGGTGAGGGGTGTGGCACCAGAGAAATTGCAATGGATAGAAGAAACGTGCACACCAGTATGGAAGGAACACATTTCAAAACTAACTTGGGTAACAGCCATTGAAAAACCCTTCAAGCTGCAGAAGGAAATAGACTATGAACTGTGTTTTAAAGGAGAGGGGAAAGCCTCTATGGGGACAAACAAGAACTGTAACAAGACCCTCAACATCCCAGATTTAAGAAAAGGGACAGCGGCCCTGATGGACACGTATAGTGTATGTGGCAACCAGGCATACCTGCACCTCCCACAATCATGGAGTGGCAGCTGCTCGATGGCCACTCTGCACTCAGCACTAATGGTAATCTCGGAAAGCCACATTGATGGGAGCAAAAGGACGCGAGAAAACACCCAACAGAGTGCGGCCCAGCCAACTGCAGAGTCACAAATCTATGTCCTGTCTTCCGGGAACAAGGAAGAGGTGCTGTCCCGAAACAGACGAACATCGAACTACATATCAAAGGCATCGTCAGAGTTGCTGGCACAGATCCCAGACGGGTATCGATTATCTAGCTCGGCAGAAACATTCTTCGCCTCACTCATCCCAAGTATCCAGGCACGAGCAAACGCAAAATGGCTCCAGATAACACGTTGGGAGCTGATCCAGCTGGCAAATGACACTGAAGAAGGGTTCAACGTAATAAAAGTGGAACTAAGAGCATTACGGCTGACGACCATGCAGAACAGGTATGTCTTGGACCTGTTGACAGCGATGGATGGAGGTGTTTGCCGAAAAATCGGAAGTGCCTGCTGCACTTTCGTACCTTCCGAAGACGCAGACAACGGCTCCCTGTCCTATGTGATCGAAGCAGTACTTAACATAGGAGAAAGAATGAGAATGCAAGGTGGAGCGGAAGAAAGCACTTGGTTCGACAATATTTTCTCCTGGGTTCCATCATGGCTGGGAATGACTGTGAAATTTTTGATGCCGGCTGTGGTGTTCCTCCTCTTTATTTTTTGCCTGTGCCAGGTGGGTCTTCGATGTTGTGCTAACGCAGTACGGAATGGTGCAATGATGATGGTGACAATGGGCAACACCCGTGGTACAATACAAGCCATGCAGGAAGTGCAGGTACAAACAGGAACTGATGACACCCCAAGATATCAGCTAGTGCCTAGGTATCACGACAAGGACATAGTAGATAAACTGTGGCATACTACCATTAGAGAGCCCCGTATACTAGAATGGTACAAGGAGGTATGGGTAGACTTGGAAGGAGAGAGCGGATGTATATACCTGACTTGTACCCCAGATGAATATGCTAGGAGAGGTGAGGGCTTACGGGGGGTGTGCAGAGCATGGATGCCCATAAAAGGCACACCTGCATGGGATGACGCAATAATTGACGAGGAAGAGTGCAGGAGATTGGAGGATTTAAAGAATTCGTTACTTAAGTAACGAAAGGGGGGAAATGTAGGGGAGGATTGGTCCAAAAGACCCCCCTCGCCTACATCCCCTCCCCCCGGTGAGGGCCATGGTTCATCAGGCGTCCCCTCCTTACCACCAGGGCCCAGGTGGTGGATGGCTCACCTGCTGAAGACATTGCCCACACATATTGAATTTAGCTAGGCCTCAGAAACCATGTAGTCTAATAAAGATGGTGTGAGCTCGGCGCACTGCAGCGCGGCCCCCACCTTTAGAGAGTTTCAATTATCCCTGTGGCCGCAGCTCCCTGGCAGATCCGCTGTGAGCCCGTTCCCACGAACAAGACGGACATGAGCTAGTGTAAGATACCAACACTGTAACACTTCACCTTCCGCAGTGTATCGCTGCTCCCAGCATGACCCGGCCAGCAGAGCCTGGGTGGGAAAAGAACTGTAAAATGGCCCTCAGATAAAAGCAAAAGTTCCCAAATACTAATGACAAAACTACCTGCGATGGACGCATTTTCTCCACAAACCTCTTTGACTAAAAAACCTGTAAAATGTATAGATATGGCAGAATGCATGTTCATATGGCATTAGCAATGAAGCACCCACACCACGGTAGTTATGTACAAATAGTGAAAGCGTCCCGGGGGATTATTTGTTATGCGTATCATTGAAAAGTTTACACCCCACGGTCCCGCGCCATAACCGAACTAATGCTGCTAGAGTGCAGAGAAAGACAAATGCAACCATATTGAGGGCTCATGTAAAGGACGCGCGAGAATGCACCCTTCATGTGTGTATGTCCAAGCCCCTTATGTGCCACTACAGTCACGTACGGTAGCGAGTCGCTTTCTATGCGCTCCACCAACCTCACTACTACCTCACTTACTGCAAATGTATATGCATATAACAAAATGTTGTAGTTGTTAAAACATAGTGTACAAATAATGTGCTCCGACTGGCTATATTTGAGAGGCATTAGCAAAGTTAAAATGTAAGCTTTGGAATGATTCAATGAGTATTGTATAGTATTTGAATGTTTATGATGCTTTCACCTAAAATCGGCAACACACGAGGAAGATACCTTTGTGAATATATACAAGGCCATTCCCCCTCCCTTTCTGCGAAGCCTGCCAGACGAGAGAGCTGAGGCCCGCGCCGCGCTGCTCCACCTCCCCCAACTAGGCTGGAGCCGCTTCAAAGATTTGTAGTTCCCTCTGCAGCACCCAAGGCCACGGCCCGCCACCTGCATTATTTACAGCCCAGCAGTAAACCTCCGCCTGAATACACAAATCCAGAGGCGCCCTCTCTTAAACCCCACTACCCACCGGATCACCTTAGGTTAATGGCCCCTGTAAAATTAGGACACCCAATATTATGGCAACATTACAGCAACACATTCATAACGACTTCTAACAAGACAGGAGGACATGTACCGCCTGTCCCATGCCCTGAGACCCAGCCCCACGACCTATGGTACCCGGTCAACAGGACACTGGTAACCATGTACTGATGAATCGCCATCAAACCCCTCTCAAGGTGCATTCCTCCTGTGTTGCATTAACCTGTAGAATAACCTATTGGAAGATTTACTAAAGAAGATAATATTGCAAAAGACTGAATGACTGCGGTGTGCATGGCCTAGGGCAAAGAAGTCAGGAAAAGACATTCATCTCTGACACTGGCTACAGGGGCACAACGACACCGCCCGGATGAACCCAGCTGACCCGCCAGGCCCAGCCCACCCCACGAGGCTGACCAGTGACGTCCTCCAGCCAAGACCAACCACATCACAGCAGCACCTATAGCTAGTCGTCGCCACCCAATCCCATTGAACTTGTGCCCTCTATAGTGTGTAGGTTTTTATGACGTTTTTTGTAAATATATACGCCTGTCTTTGCTATTGTCAGACAGAGCGCTCTTGTAGTTTGCAAAGTTCTTTGCATGCCCTATTCTGATTGATAAACTCCCATTTACGCTCACCCGCACTTTGTCTTGGCCTTATTCCCATTCTGGGAGAGTGCATCATTGTCTCTCATTGCAGGGAGGATCGTGCTGGTTGGGGACGCTTGCCTTCATCGCGCTCTGCTTCTGCCCACAGTGGAGGCTGCGCTTGAGTCGCGGAACTCTGTTCTTCTTCATTTGTGCACTAAACTGAACTGCCTGATTCCCTCGAAGAGACTCCCCTTTTTGCCCGTTGGCACCAGCGTGTGCAGGTACTTTTGAGCACAAGGCTCCACTCTTCGTAGGGCTCAGACTTCCTTTTAGTTAGGTGCCTCTGAAGGCGGACTGGGTCTAAGCATTATTTCGCACTGCCTGTTTTCCTTCCCTTTTAGGTGGACTACACATTTCGTGCATCTAACGCTTAAGACTTGTTTGTATTTGTATATATATTGTATTGGTATGGTATGTGTTGGTTTACTAGAGTTGTATTGTGATTTCTCGCTACGGTCATTGTTTTAAAGGCCTTGGAATAAATGTGTATATATTTTTAATATAACACCTGTTTGGATTAGTTTGTAAGTGTCCTTGCTTTGTGTGCTCATTGCAGGCTTTCAGTCACCCTCACCCCTCTTGAGACCTAGTCTTGACCGCCGCGATCGCTACCCTGATTGGTCTGGCTTGTCCAGAGGTTACCCTGTTCCAAGTAATTAGGTTGGCCTTCTGAACTTCTGCGCCGCCAGGACAGAGTTCAGAAATCCGTCTTAACAAATTGGTGTACAGCGGTGGGATACGACTGAAGGTATCCAGTGTTGCGCACGAACTAAGGCATTTCAAGTTATTCCTACCAGGACACGTAGTGAATTGTTATAGTATAACTTTAAAAAGGCCATAGTCCTATCTAACAGTATGGAAACAAATACCTTGTTAACTTTAAATGCTTCCAAATCAGAAACATTGAAAAAGATGTGTGCGGAGAGAGGTGTTTCCTCTCAAGGCACGAAATTGGATATGATCCAAAGAATCGTGGCGTGGCAAGAAGCGCAGCTTGACGCTATAACTTCTGAGGAGAGTGCGGAAGGAGGTGGGGCTGCTCTCACTGGTAGAACCGACGGTTCTGCCGCTGCACTGATCCACTGCGACCACGAGGACAGGGAGGATGAGATGTCTAATGTTTCCTCTGCCAGTGCTGATGGGGAGGCTATGCTTGAATTCAAGAAGCAAGAGCTGTGGTTTAGGCAGAAGGAGCTTGAATTCAGCATAGCCAAACTAAAAATCGAACAGGCAGAAAAACAGAAAGACAGGGATCACCAGTTGGAACTGGCCAAGCTTCAGGTTGCAAATGGGTCCAAGGGTCCTGGACATGAGTCTGGGGCCTCCTCTCATCCACGGTTTCCGAAAGATCTGCTCAGTGTGTATGAGGAAAGGAATGACATTATGGACTGGCTGAATGCGTTTGAGTATGCATGCAAAGTTCAACAAGTTGTATTGGTATGGTATGTGTTGGTTTACTAGAGTTGTATTGTGATTTCTCGCTACGGTCATTGTTTTAAAGGCCTTGGAATAAATGTGTATATATTTTTAATATAACACCTGTTTGGATTAGTTTGTAAGTGTCCTTGCTTTGTGTGCTCATTGCAGGCTTTCAGTCACCCTCACCCCTCTTGAGACCTAGTCTTGACCGCCGCGATCGCTACCCTGATTGGTCTGGCTTGTCCAGAGGTTACCCTGTTCCAAGTAATTAGGTTGGCCTTCTGAACTTCTGCGCCGCCAGGACAGAGTTCAGAAATCCGTCTTAACAAATTGGTGTACAGCGGTGGGATACGACTGAAGGTATCCAGTGTTGCGCACGAACTAAGGCATTTCAAGTTATTCCTACCAGGACACGTAGTGAATTGTTATAGTATAACTTTAAAAAGGCCATAGTCCTATCTAACAGTATGGAAACAAATACCTTGTTAACTTTAAATGCTTCCAAATCAGAAACATTGAAAAAGATGTGTGCGGAGAGAGGTGTTTCCTCTCAAGGCACGAAATTGGATATGATCCAAAGAATCGTGGCGTGGCAAGAAGCGCAGCTTGACGCTATAACTTCTGAGGAGAGTGCGGAAGGAGGTGGGGCTGCTCTCACTGGTAGAACCGACGGTTCTGCCGCTGCACTGATCCACTGCGACCACGAGGACAGGGAGGATGAGATGTCTAATGTTTCCTCTGCCAGTGCTGATGGGGAGGCTATGCTTGAATTCAAGAAGCAAGAGCTGTGGTTTAGGCAGAAGGAGCTTGAATTCAGCATAGCCAAACTAAAAATCGAACAGGCAGAAAAACAGAAAGACAGGGATCACCAGTTGGAACTGGCCAAGCTTCAGGTTGCAAATGGGTCCAAGGGTCCTGGACATGAGTCTGGGGCCTCCTCTCATCCACGGTTTCCGAAAGATCTGCTCAGTGTGTATGAGGAAAGGAATGACATTATGGACTGGCTGAATGCGTTTGAGTATGCATGCAAAGTTCAACAAGTTGACAATGCTGATAAGATTGCCTGGTTACTCAGCAGACTGCCCCATTCTGGCTGTAGTGCCATTATGGAAATGTCGAAGGCTGAGCGAGCTGATTTCGCAATGTTAAAGCAAACTCTCATTTTAAAGTTTGGAAAGACTCCGGCCCAATATTTGAAACGATTCAGAGAGTATAAGAAAAAAGAAGGTGGTACTTGGGTATCTTATGTAACTGAATCCTTAAAAAACTTAACTGGCTGGGTCGAAGGTTATAAGGTTTCTACCTTCGAAGGCATGATAAATCTTGTCATGCTGGAACACATTTTTGCATCTTCTTCCCCGGAGCTTAAGCAGCATTTGGCCGATTCGAAGGAGATAGATCCTAAGAAGCTGGCCATTGCAGCCGACTCATGGGTGTCACATCGAGTGTCCCATAAGGACAAAACTCATCCTGGTAAGCAGGAGGAAGGGAAAAAGTCCAAAGATAAGGAGGGTGGAGAATCTGATAAATCTTCTTCTCAAAAGGCCCACAAAAAGAAAAATAAGGGTAAGACACAAGAGAACTCACAGGGTAGTGGAGGTCAGCCTCCGAAACAGAACTCTGGTTACAATAAGCCTCCCTATGTAAACGGACCCAATGGATCTTGTTTTGCTTGTGGAGCAACTGACCACGTGAAGGGGGATCCCCGGTGTAAGGTTAAACATTTGGGGGTCCACTCCGCTAATCTGGCCTTCTCCTCCTACGAGGAAGAAGAGATTACAGGAGCATCCTTCTCCTCAGACTCATTCCCCAGCGGGATAGAAGCTGAGGTAGTTTTAGTTTCCCTGGGTTCCTGGGAGCCTAAAGTCGCAGAGGCTTATGCTAGGATTCCAGATAATACCAAGCACTACTTTAAAGACAGTGTGCTGATCAATGGAGTAGATACTCCAGCTCTTAGGGATAGTGGGTGCAGTCGAACTGTAGTGGATTCTACCTTGGTAGACTCAGAGGAAGTTGCCGGAGCTACTCTGATGCCCACTAAGTTGGCTGACGGCCCACTCCGTATGTTCCCAGTAATACCTGTAAATCTTACTTTAAATGGTACAGCAGTCAGGATTCCAGTGAGCATTCAGAGAAACGTCCCAGGAAAGGTCTTGTTAGGTAATGATCTCAGAGCTTTAGGGCTCGTAGGAGACACTGCCGAAAGACCCTACACACGGTCTCAAGCACGGGCAGCATTGGCCAAGACCAATACGCCGCCCCAGCCGAAGGGGAAACCCAAGGCGAAAGGAGTAAACAAGTCAAGACGAGGGAAAGAGAATATTCCCCCGAGCTCGCCTACCACTGCGGTGGAGGAAGTTGGTCAATCGCCCGGGCCTGATGAGGAGGTGGCGATGCCTGAAGTATTTGACCCCAACGACCATCCTGAACTAAAAGACTTGTTAGTAGAAGGTGGTCCTGATAGGGACGAATTCAGTAAAGGCCAACGTGAGTGCCCATCTCTGGAAGGCCTAAGGAGACAGGCCTGCTCCCAGCTTGAGGGTGAACCTCCTGGGACGCATCGGATTTATTGGGAAGGTGGACTCCTGTATAGTGAGCCCACAGAGTCTACAGAAGGAGACCATAGGAGGTTGGTGGTTCCCCTTGCTATTAGGCCCTTCCTCCAGCAGTTGGCGCATGAAGTTCCCCTTGCTGGTCACCTTGGTATTAAGAGGACCAAGCAAAGGTTATCCATGCACTTCTACTGGCCCAAGATGGGGGTGCAAGTAGAAAGTCACTGCAGGAGTTGTGCCTCCTGCCAGTTATCTGGTAAGGTTGGCTCGACAATCCAAGCTCCATTGGTACCACTCCCAGTTGTGGGAATACCATTTGAAAGGGAAGGGATCGACATCGTTGGTCCACTTGACCCGCAAACATCCTCAGGCAATAGGTTTATCCTGGTGCTGGTCGACCATGCAACCAGATATCCTGAGGCCATCCCATTGAAAACTGTAACTGCCAAGTCAGTTGCAAAAGCGTTACTTGGCATATTTACTAGGGTTGGCTTCCCTAAAGAAGTTGTGTCGGATCGTGGCAGCAACTTTATGTCGAAGTATATGCAGGCTATGTGGAAAGAATGTGGGGTCACCTACAAGTTCTCTTCTGCATACCACCCCCAGACCAATGGTCCGGTGGAACGTTTCAACAGAACGTTAAAAAGCATGATTGGGGCTCTGGAAGAACCTCAGAGAAGAAAATGGGATCTTCTTTTACCATGCTTACTGTTTGCCTACCGAGAGGTACCACAGGAGGGTGTTGGCTTCAGCCCCTTCGAACTTCTGTTTGGTCATCCTGTACGGGGACCCTTAGCCATAGTCAAAGAGGGATGGGAGATGCCCACTCCCCCTGTAACTACCAACGTAGTTGATTATGTGCTAGGGCTCAGAAAACGGATGGTACTTCTGATGGGCTTGGCTAGTGATAAATTGAAGGCAGGACAAGCGCTGGTGAAACATTGGTACGACCAGAAAGCTTCCCTCATCAACTTTACACCTGGTCAGCAAGTCCTGATCATGAATCCCATAAGGCCTTGAGCTTTACAGGACAAATGGTCAGGCCCTTACACAGTGGTGGAGCCCCTGGGTGAGGTTAACTATTTAGGGGACCTTGGAAGGCCTGGACAGGCTCCAAAAGTGTTTCACGTGAATAGGCTGAAGGCTTTCGTCCCAAGAGTCGAAATCGCAGCACTGCTACTGGCTTCAGATGTTGAGGAAGAGGAGTCTGAACCTCTCCCCGACCTGTTCCAGAGCGGTCCTTCAGATAGCTCCTTTGAGGGTGTCCGAGTGGCCCCTCATCTGACTTCTGATCAGCAGGCTGAGGTGAAAAGTTTGCTTAGGCAGTTTCCCCCCCTGTTTTCACAGTCGCCTGGTTTGACACCTTGGTGCAAACATAACATAGACACAGGAGACAGTGTACCTACCAAAAGTAGGGGATACAGGATGTCAGACAAAGTACGGTCTTATATTAAGACCGAGGTCAACAAGATGTTAGACCTTGGGGTGATTGAAGCCTCTAGTAGTCCTTGGTCCAGCCCTGTGGTTTTGGTTCCAAAGGCAGGCACTTCTGAATTGAGGTTCTGCGTGGATTACAGGGCTCTGAATGCTGTCACCAAGACAGATGCACACCCCTTGCCTCGAACAGATGAGCTGGTGGATACTTTGGGTGCCTCCAAGTACCTCAGCACGTTTGACCTCACTGCTGGCTATTGGCAAATAGCTTTAGCAGAACATGCCAAGGAGAAGACAGCGTTTTCTACTCCAGACGGCCTTTACCAATTCCGGGTAATGCCGTTCGGTTTGAAGAATGCACCTGCCACTTTCCAGAGGCTTGTGAATCATGTTTTGAATGGGTTGGACGAATTCTGTCTTGCATATCTGGATGATATAGCAGTTTTCAGTGCCACCTGGGAAGACCATGTGAAACACCTCGGGATTGTGCTCCAGGCTCTTCAGAAAGCACACTTGACCATAAAGGCTAGGAAATGCCAGATTGGACAAGGCTCAGTGGTTTACCTTGGACATGAAGTAGGTGGAGGGAGGATACAGCCTCTACCCAGTAAAGTACAAGCAGTACAAGACTGGCCTACCCCCACTACACAGACCCAAGTGAGAGCCTTCTTAGGACTCACGGGGTATTACCGAAACTTCGTGGCAGATTATGGCACCATAGCTGCCCCTCTGACTGCCCTCACCACTCCGAAGAAACCCAAGAAGGTAACTTGGACCGACGAGTGTGAGAAGGCCTTCAATGGCTTAAAAGACTCCTTGTGCCAGGCCCCTGTCCTCAGGGCCCCTGATTATCAAAGACCTTTTATCGTGCAGACGGACGCCTCTGACACTGGGATAGGAGCTGTACTATCACAAGTAGATGAGAAGGGTAAGAAACACCCTATTGGTTTTATTAGTCGCCAGCTTAAGGACAGAGAGCTCAGATGGTCCACGGTAGAGAAAGAATGTTTCTCTGTTGTTGGCCCTAAGGAAGCTGAGGCCCTACCTCTATGGGACCCACTTCACTGTGCAAACTGACCATAAGCCCTTAAAGTGGCTAATGAACATGAAGGGGAGAATCCAAAGTTGCTTAGGTGGTCCATAAGTCTACAAGGCTTCGACTTCACTATTGAGCATAGACCAGGTGTCCAACATAGCAATGCTGATGGGTTGTCCAGAATGTTTAACCGACCTGAACAAGAGACTCATCCAGGGGTGGATTAGTTCCCCCTGTCCATAGTCTGGGAGGGGCGAGTGTTAGGAAAGATTTCGTAATTGTAGGTAATTTTCCTTCCATGTGGCAACCCCTAAACTTTTTGCTGTTGTTTTTCACCTTGTTCTCGACTTTGCCAGAGAAGTGCAGCCTTCTGCCGCACTCCTCTGGGCTTTCGCTCCATTCCTACGGGGAAACTGACATGTCCTTAAGACAGTCAGTACCAGGAAACGCTGTTTTCCGTAGTTTCTTTTATCATGTTGCGGCTTTCGTGCAACATGACACAAGAGGGCACTGTAAGCTAAGTTACTGCTCTCTTGGGTCTCTAGCCTTCTACAGGCCCTAGATACTCTTTTTGGATTGTAACTGATCGGTGCAAGTGATTCACGGACGGGAATGGTGGCAGCGATCGTTTTTTGTGTTTTGAGCTCCTTTTGGCGTTTTAAGCACGTTTCTCGCGCTTAGCCCAAAATGGTGGCCTGGCTCCCAAAATGGCCAGACCACGAGGCTGCTTTGTCCTGTCCGCTGACGTTTGCTCCCTTCACCTTCCCCAGGTCGAGCCGACCCGGCGCCTTCCTTATTTGGGCATGTACTTTCCCGCGAAACACGGATGCTTTCGCTGGCTTCTACATGCCTGGTGTGTGCCTCCAGGATGTGGGCTGGGATGTCTGGTCCCAATACACATCCTGGATGCCAGAGAGTCTAGGGTGGTGTGAATGCTTGGGACCACCGTGGTCCGTGATAGGTCCACGAATGGTGTGAGTGTTGATGAGCGGATCTCCCATTGGGTCCCCTCCGTTTTGGCCCCAAGGGAACCGTGGATAAGAGGGGGCTGGAAACACCACTACCATGTCGATCTCCTGAGTTCTCACGAACGAAGGAATACAGGAGCCAAGTATCCTGCAACCAAGAGGCTGAACCGAGGAATCGCTGGTGACCCGCTGAAGGACTGCTCCTCTGCACTGCTGTCGCCTTGTGAAACCCTTTTCACCTTTGATCGAACCAGAAGGCCTGTACTGGTACTTCGACCCTTGGAATTGCGGGGACAGCTATTCTCGGCATCTTCACCATCTCCTGCTCGTAAGCCTTCGGAAGCGTCTCTGGGCCATCCAGCAGACTGACCAGCCTACACAGGAGTCTTGCTCTGTAACCGCGGCCAGGTTGTGTAGTATTTCGAGTCCTTGTCACTCTCGCACGATTCGTACACTTGGCGTTCCCAGGTCTGAAGTGAGTAGTGTACATTTGGCTCAGATACACACGGCCGCTTCGTTGCCCTGCTGTGGTAACAATCTGTGCGGGTCCACTTCGTTTGGGACGTCTTCTACTCAACTCTGCTGCTGCAGATTCAACACGACGACGAGACGTCCCCTGCTCTCCTGAACCTGCCAGCGACTGAAACTGACGCGGAGAAGCCTGGGTCTGCTTGCATCGGGGACCGGTGAGTAGCATAGCTAGGAACTGGTCGCCCTCCTGCAGGAACCCATAGCTTTTCCCCGCTGTGTCAAAACAGCACGCCTTTCCGTACTCGCGCTCTGCTTCTGCCCACAGTGGAGGCTGCGCTTGAGTCGCGGAACTCTGTTCTTCTTCATTTGTGCACTAAACTGAACTGCCTGATTCCCTCGAAGAGACTTCCTTTTTGCCCGTTGGCACCAGCGTGTGCAGGTACTTTTGAGCACAAGGCTCCACTCTTCGTAGGGCTTAGACTTCCTTTTAGTTAGGTGCCTCTGAAGGCGGACTGGGTCTAAGCATTATTTTCCTTCCCTTTTAGGTGGACTACACATTTCGTGCATCTAACGCTTAAGACTTGTTTGTATTTGTATATATATTGTATTGGTATGGTATGTGTTGGTTTACTAGAGTTTATTGTGATTTCTCGCTACGGTCATTGTTTTAAAGGCCTTGGAATAAATGTGTATATATTTTTAATATAACACCTGTTTGGAGTAGTTTGTAAGTGTCCTTGCTTTGTGTGCTCATTGCGGGCTTTCAGTCACCCTCACCCCTCTTGAGACCTAGTCTTGACCGCCGCGATCGCTACCCTGATTGGTCTGGCTTGTCCAGAGGTTACCCTGTTCCAAGTAATTAGGTTGGCCTTCTGAACTTCTGCGCCGCCAGGACAGAGTTCAGAAATCCGTCTTAACAGTGTACAGGGACAGGGCTATGGGGGATCAAGATTCGTCTAAAGTGTTGTGTTGGTGTGCATTCCTGTGTCATTCCTCACATCTGTAGCTATTAAAAATTTACTGAACTAAACTGCAACCTGCAAGTTAGCAAAATTGTAAAATCTGTCTATTTTCATCTTAAACTTCTGAACCCCCTTCTGCCTCTTATTGCTGTAAAAGATTGTTCAGTGGTAGTTTGGGCTCTTGTTAATTCTAAACTAGACTATTGTAATGCCCTTCTCATGGGCATCCCTACTAACCAAATGCAGTATTTTCTGGTTGCTCAAAACGTGGCTGTTAGCCTCATTCACTAGTTACCTAAGGACTCATCTGTGTCCCAGTATCGTAGAGATCTTCACTGGCTCCCGGTGCAGCAAAGGGTTCTTTTTAAGACCCTTTGTTTGGTCTTCAAGTGCCTTCATAATCTGGCTGCTTGTTATCTCTCATCTAAAATTGTTGTTTATCAACCTAATTGTTGTCTTCGTTCCCAAGATCGAAATATTCTAGTGGTACCATGGTACAAATGTGTCCAATGTAGTGATAGATGTTTTTCTATTGCAGGCCCACGAGTCTGGAATATGCTACCAACTGATATTCATGAAATTGACTCTCTTTCGCAATTTAGGAAGAGATTAAAAAAGGCTTATTTTTCAATAAGATTCTTCACATTTATCAGCTTTTCTGTCTTTTGATTTAAAAATCTGCACCCAGATGCAGTCTCTGCTCGGCCCATGGGAATTGCGAACTATAAATCCAAAAATCAAATCAAATCAAAACTAAACGCCCCTAAAATTGGAAGTCTGAGTCTGGGCTTTTCCTCATTATATCAAAGAGATAATAGGGGGGATGTAGTCTATTTCTTGTGGTTTGTTAACAGGGCTTTGAAAGGAACTCATATTGGCAACAGTAAAGACAGACACAAGTGATCACAGCTCAAGGGTGTTTATTAAACTGTATAGGTAGGTTGGAAAACCACGTAATCTAAACCTAAATCTAAGATTGGAGCAAGCTACCACCATCAAATAATAATAAGTCAGTCCTAGTGGTGTCTTGTCAAATAAAAGGGCCTATACTAAGAAAAAAACAAACCTATTGCCAATCCTTACGCTAGATACAAAAAGAGTGTGGGATAAAGTTCACAAGAAAGAAAGAAGTGTTCACAAATGATAAGTCCGGATGTGCTAGCCGGGGGTCTCCCTTCCCCACGTCTTCAGCACGGGACAAGGCGGGACTCCTGAGCACAGCACACGCTTGAGCTTTCCCAGCACAAGACAACAGTTCTGCTCTCAGCTATCAGGACCTTCGTGGTCAAGTCTCTTTTCTACAAAAAGTTTCTTGCCTCCAAGGACGTTGTGTGTTCCAAAATAATAAACAAAAAATGTCCTTTCCATAGGCACGTTCGGTGATGAGCTTTCAATCCTGGATACCCTTCTTCTGGGCTCAGTTCCACGTTCTTAGCAATATCAGGACCTTCGGTAGTTAAGTTTCTTGCTTCCGAGGGTCTGATGGGTTCAAAACAATAAACAAAAGTTCCTTCCTGATTGTACTTGGGGTAATAATTGTTCACCGCTGGGTCACTCTCTTCCGGGCTCAGACCCCTCTCGAATATCAGTCTCCCTCCGTCGGGTTCACCCTGGCATTTATTCAAAGATTTTCCTGTTGCATTCACGTGTAGGTGGGGTGATGGCTTTTCACCCATGGGTCCTCCTCTGTCATGCTCATACCTTTCTTGACTGTTTGCCTTCCCTCTGTCGGTTCACTACAGCCTTTTCAACACAATCTCTTCTGTGACATTCACAAATCTTAATGTCTTTTTAAACAGTTCACTGTGGACATCCCTCTGCCGGGTTTACTCTTGTCAACACACTATTCATTGGGACTTCTGGCTTCGCCCACTTTTACCAGCATCCCTCCGTTGGGTTCACACTTGCCAACTTTGCCAATTTAAACTATTTCTCTAACAGTTCTTACGATGTGGGATTCACTTCCCTTAGCTTCACAATCATCTGCTGGTCAAAGACTTTCAACTGTGCAGGGGATTTTACTAGACCACTGTATGACCACTTTGACCCCTTTCTCACATTTCCCAAGGCCTTCTAGTAGCAGTAGTTTCAACAATAGGGCAGTCGCTGAGAGTTTCCTGAGTGAGCACCCACGTGTTGCCCGACTCCTCTGTAGCAGGTTTTCCCTTCTCATATTTACAGTTCTTTGCACTTTCTTCAATTAGCCGTTTGCTACTTCTGTTCAACACAGTTTGGTTTCTTATCGGCTCTCCCCTTGACTCACTGGCTGTGATGAACTGCTTGGCTTTGCTTGTCTCTCGAGTCAAGGTCGATACCACAGTGGCAAGTGTCTCTCCCTGGCTTGGTTATCAGAGGAGGAGGGCCCCATGTACCGTTGAGATCTGCTGCAACACACACTGCCTTTTGTTTGAGGTCTTAAGATTCCTTCCACTGAGGTTTCACGGGCCTTGGTCGGAAAGGGTAAGGTTGTTTCTCTCCTTGTCACCCTCTCGATTTGCGCTGTCTTTCTCCTCCTCTTGAACTGCCGTGCTGAGTTAGCTCTCTCGTCGTAGGGTCTGCCTGGCTCGTATTGTGCTCTCATGCTCCACCTATTATCCCTGTGGGGAAAGGAAAGGGCTGTCAGGTGTGTGTGATTCTGGTCAATTGACTGACTTTGCCTGACCCTTGGGTTGGTGCTTGTCAGGTAAACAATCTTCATGTTAGTCCGTTGTCTTTTGTGTCGTGAGAAAGTGTTAATGTGAGGAAAGGGGTGAGGGGTTAGAGTTTCCGAGTATCTCATGTGGCAAGATGGGGAAAAACTGTTATACAGAATTCTAGCCCTCGTACCAGGGTGAAACAAATGGGAATGATCGGGATTATTATTGTGAAATGAAATGTGGGGATTGTGGGAATGGTAGTGTTTAGTCAAAGTTGACAGGGTGTTCGGAAAAGAATGATCAATGTGACATGGAGAAGAATGATTGGGAGTATTCGGGTAGAAATCCAAGGGTTTGGGTTCCTAGGGGATTTATCAGATATAGAGGGATCATTGGATTTGGATAAGGGAGATTCTTTAGGTGGAAGGGAGGTTGATTTGGTGCAGCCTATAAAAGCCTCAATGAGCTTGTCTTCCTCGTCCTTTTCTCCAGTATAATACTGTGTTTCACCTGGGATATTTCCCTGAGCAAAACCTCTGGTTCCCCTACCCAGGTGATCTGTCCCCGCTTTTCTACCCCTAGAGTTGGGATAAGAAAGGACCAGTTCTTCCCTGGCCACCTAAATAAGGGATTCCCAGGATCTACTTGGTAGAATACCCTCAGGTTTCTCACAGCTTGGAAAGCCTGACTCAGGGATATGCTGCACATAGCCGTGTTGTGGACCTGGGGATGCCATACCTAGTTCAATGTAGTGCAGTCTGTGGGATCACTTTGCACACTATCTCTGTCTGAGTCAAGTGTTCAGAAATGACAAAACCATCAAATACAACCTCCCATAATAGCTGTGTCTCATCCTTGGGCTTATGTTCAATCGATGCTTCCACTCACTGCCACAATAAATACTGGTTCTGGCCAAGCTACTTATCATGTTAACAGACTGCAAAGAAATTTAGACTAGTTATTAATCTGTTTTCACTCTCTGTCAGCCGGCAATTAAGTAAACATGTTTGGTTTCCCTCTCGACTTTTACACCAGCAAAGTGTCTACAACGGATGGCAAAACAAATATGAACGATGTTTCATTGAGTAAGATGCAAAAAGGTATCAAACAAAATATAGAGGTGTGCTCTTAACATACATGTGAATAGATGCAGAATCAGAGGTGAGGGATTGGCATGGCTCATGGGTAGGAAGAACAGGAATAACAAACGTGGAGAGGGAAACGATGGTTACAGGATACCAAGAAAACACTGTGAACATGCAGGAAGTCAAGTTGTCCTTTAGTCTCATTCTTGTTGCAGTGCATAAACCAAATGCCCTCCCCATTCTCAAATGATTCCCTTGACAGTGCAGGATCCCTGCAAGGAAACTCCAAATCAAGAATCCCTCAATTTGTGGGGAATGCAAAGCACATCCCTAGTGATCAGTATTCAGATCCCCGGGGATAGGCTGTAGCAGTTCAAAGGAATTCCTTAGTAATGGCAACCACCATTGCTGATCTCCAGTGTACGTACATGCAAGTGTGGCAGAGAACAATACAGACTCACTGCATGCAACTGTGAAAGGCCAGGAACACGGTGTCTTTTCAGGTTTGCATGCCTTTCACCACTGCATGTAGTGTCTGAGGAGAAGCTAGTGGATTGATGTTAGGTAGAATTCTCAGAAATGTGTTAATTCCCTTCTACCTTAGAGACCTCTAACTCTTTTTGCTGGACTTTAGGACTTTTTATCTCTCATGTAATTTTAATGTGATTTATTCTCTGTGTTTCGTTTGACTTTGGAGTCTGACAAACTCCATAGGCATCATCTTTACATTGTGTCACACAGTGCCTTCAGTGCAGTGGCACAGGGAAGTCTCTTAGATTTCCCAAAGGTTTAAATACCTTCTCTTGGTGAAACTACTGTTTCCAAGAGCAGTGAAGTGAAATTGACTTTTCTTACATTTTGTAGCTTTCTAGACCCAGCACACAGTATCTTACCATAGGGTACTGGAGGGGTTACGTAGTATCCCCATTGTCTAGTTTCTCATGTAACATTTTTATGTTACTCTTTCTACAATTAATGGCTGGTGGCAGTGGTTTACTTTATACTACCATTGTGTGTTTTTACTGTGGGCTGCGTTCACAGCCACAGTAAGGCACCCGTGGGTGCCCATTTTGTCAAAATGGCCCCGGTCTTCTTTTTTCGCTATTTCTTGTTGGAAAGGTCCTTCTTGAGATTTACTCTGCGTGCCAAACCAGGTTTGGTCCCTTTGTTCATTTTGTCTTTGGAGGGATTCACGAGTGAAGCCCGCCTCTGACTCCAGTATGTTTGGCAGGGGCAAGAAGTGAGGGAGGTACCCGAAACTCCCTGTGCTTAATCCCCTTGGTTACAGGAATGCACCAAAAGGTGATTGGCCGGCTGGCTGTCCGGCAAGGACAGCCACCCTGCTGTGTGATTGACAGCTAGGCTGGAATGAATGGGAGAAACCTGCATAAAAGGTGAGGTTTTTTGGCTTGGAAGGCAGAGTCGACCACTGGACGAAGGAATCTGAAGAAGAAATTGGAAGAGACGCCTGCTGCAACTCCTGGGCCGTTGGTTTGTCCGGTGAAACCCTGCTGCTGTGCTGAAGCTCTGAATTTGCCTCGACTAGAGAAGCCCTGCAAGAACGACTTCTCGCTTTGAGTTGGTGGGACCAATCAACTCCAAAGTAAGCCTGTTTGGACATCCTCTCGAAGATGGTTGTATTTCCACTGCTGCTGCTTCTGGGACCGAAGAGCCAGGGAGAGGAACACACCAGATTGTGTGCGTGTGTGCGTTGCTTTTAAGTCAGACCCGAACGCTAGGAAGATCCTCCGGACTTCCCTGATGCTGGACTGACCAAGCCTGAGCCACCTCAACAGCGTGCTGGACCCCAGAAACAAGGAAAGTCTGAAGTGGTACCGAGAACCGCAGTGTTGCTATTTGCTGTCAGACGCGAGGAGCTGAAACAGTGAAGGACCGCTGAATTGAAGTTTGCCTATTGCTGCCGCTGACCTTCCCGTTGCAGAGCAGGAGTCCCCAGACGTCCTCCCTCTTGTCCCACGACTGAGGCTCAGGAACAACAGGTTCTGCAGAGCTGTGCAGGAACAAAAGCCAGCTGGAACCATTTCTTCTAACCAGAGGTACTGTAAAGTCTAAGAGACCTTACCTCTTGTTGTGCAGCCTTACTTGCTCTCAGTGGACACCTGTCTTGGTTACCTTGCAGAGTTGCTATAACTTTACCCCTCACAAGCCTCTCAGCTTGTGGCCCTTCAAGTGTTCTATTTTCTACAAACATTTTCAAAAACATTGTGCAAGACTTTTTACCTACTTGCAAAGAAGATCTTCAGCTCCCCTTGACATTGTTCAATTAACATTGGCTGTGCTGGCTCCCTGAGAGACTCCTCTTTACCTCTGACTTTGTGCTTTGGCCTTTCCCCCAGGAATGGGTTAATTTACTCTGCTTTGGAAGGTGTTTAAAAGTACTTACCTTTTTATGAATTATTTGTTAACCCTTGTTTTATTCCTCTATTCTATCTTTTACACCAAACTCAGTATTGCTCTAAATGTACCATTGATAAATCAATGTCCACAATGTCCTAGCAATTCAAGTCACCTGAGGGTGTGGGAAGTGTCTGTGTGCCATCCCCAATGGGTATCATCTGATTTAGAGAAACTAAGAGTGCATTTAGAAGTATATTTAAGTGTTAAATGTTGTTGCTCCCTTCCTGAAGAAGGCTTATATAACTGACTGTGAAATAAATTAATAATTGTTTTATCAAGGAACCGTGAGTATAAGTGTTTATTTGGATAACTGTGTGGTGAAACACTGTGTTACAACATTACTGCTCACATTGACTCCTCTTGAGATAAGCCTGGCTGCTCAGCCACACTACCAAACTGTGTAGTTCAGACTTATACCAAAGGTTGGGTCCCTATTGCCAGGAGGTCAGGGTTATTGTAGTGCACCCAAAGGGTATTGCATACAATCTTGCCAAACAATTGTTCTCCACACTCAAAAGTATTAGCATTGGTTTTGTTTTCTTGGATTCTCCAATGAGGCCCTTTCTGTCGTGGCTATACCATAAGCATTAATCACCTGTGTATGTCTTTGACATCATCTATATAAACCTGCAATAGATCTCAAACCCCAAAGTTCTTTTGCAAATTTTGAAGAGACAATTCCAAAACAAAATTTAAAAAAGCAATTATAACCTGACTGACCATTGGAGTCCTCCAACTCTGAGACATTCCGATGTCCCTCACATGCAGCATTGGGAAAGCAATTGTTGAACTCAGGTGAATGTCACAAGTTACACCTTGGGCCAGCATCAATCATGCCCACGTGTTATGCTGCACCAGTGCATCGTTTTGGGATTTAAGTGATGTCCCTTGAGAGGTGAAAACAGTTCTGAAGTCCCAGCCTAAATCTGTAGAGGAAATGTGATTCACTAGAAAGGATATTTGAAGTGATTTTGGGAGCTTGAGGGGCATGAAGTGAGAAACCAAGGCTGTACAGTTTGGGAAATGAACATGGCAAGTTAATGAATGCCTCAAATCCTGACTGGCAAGGTGTAGCTCAGCAAAGCAAATTCAAAATTCAGCGCAACCTATATGCAGTCCGTTTTAGAGGGTATCAGGTGATAAAATGGCGACAAAAATGTAACTGGTAAAGAAATGTGTTGCCGTGGTTTGACCCTGTAGAGGTGTATCCCATTATACCATTGAAGGGTATCGGGGGTTGTGGGGGTGTCCCCCGCTCCTCTTAAATGGTATAATGGGTCTGGGGGTGTCCCTCCGCATCCTTTACATGATTGTGGTGGAAAAAGCATAGCATTTTTACCACAATATTTTGTAAACACAGCCATTTTTGCTGCGATTTTAAGATATGGAACCGTTTTAGAGTGCATTCTTATGGAGTGATGGTGTAGGTGCTAAGAGTTTAACACTTTGAATTTGCTGTACATAAGCATAGGTTTACAATGACTTTCAAACAAATACAGAACACATTCAAGATTCCGAGTTTTGAACAACAAATGCAACAAATACATATATAAAGAATCGGCAACATTATAAAGTAAAAAGTGTAATGTAGAGTTCCCTATTTAACGTATTCTACATTTCTGGTCTGGAACACTGTTCAGGATGCTGAAAGAGATCTCTGACCTGTATTTGGAAAGGCGACTTCATGAGGTATCTTGCTTCCCGCAAAAGTAGGAGGAGGTCTGCGTTCAGGTTAAGCTCAATTTCACGGAAAAAGTCATCACATTCTTCCTTTGCCTCATCAGTGGCCTGCAACAAGAGAACAATAGTGACACAGCAAAGGATGCGCCTGGTAACACTTCCTTCCAGCACTGCATGCAACGTCACCCGGCCTAAACCAATGGAAATAGTGGGCTTACTCAGAATTCATTACGATGGGAGGTTTCAGTACTTAATGTAGGTAGAAGGAACATGAAATAGCTTGCTTATTAAGCATTACAGCTATTCCCCACGGGCAATATGGGCAGGTATGTGCCTGGAAGCCTGACTTAGGAACCCAAACCAAAGAGGGAAGGCCTCAAATGCTACTAGCAGCTGGCCGTGGGGCTGGGTGATAGGCCTCGCAACAGATTTTGTCAGAAAACTTACTCTGAGATGGCATTAACCAACGGACCTTTGGTGGCCTTGGGGAAATAGTCTTTCCACTGTTTTGATGTCAGCAAGGAAGAAGAGATGCCTAGTAAGAGGTCGGCAGAGGGTGTGAGCGAGCAGAGCCGATGACAGAAGGGTTGTTTCTGGTTGGTTCTCAGGAGTCCTACGTCATAATTCAGGTGTTCATTTAGCAATAAGGTGGTCGGCGTTACTCCCTGTAAAGGTCTAGGGGTTAAGTTACAGGGCCAAGCGATTTGTACATTTCACCAGTTCCAATGAAAAATCTGGTCCCAGAAGAAAGGAAGCACCTCAGTGGTGGCTCTGCATTACTCATTAATTAAACTGGAGCATTATTTTGAAGAAAGGTATAGGGGGATTTCAGGAACTTTGCGTCGCTGGCCATTGCAGCCCCGCTGCAAGAACAGCAGTCAGATAATCTACCAAGTGAGTGATCTGAATTACACTCACAGACAGGACGCACACTGCTGGATAGGTACCTCCTCTAATTGAAATTGGAGACCCTAGAACTGGACGTGGGGGATAGGAGAGGGAGAGAAAGGGAGAGAAAGAGAGAGAGAGAGAGAGAGAGAGAGAGAGAGAGAGAGAGAGAGAGAGAGAGAGAGAGAGAGAGAGAGAGAGAGAGAGAGAGAGAGAGAGAGAGACCATCCCCAGCTTGCGTGCCACATATCTCAGTATTTTGCCCTCCAGGGTTCCTTTTTTGCTGCAGGTATCGCAGATCTCACACCTAGTCCTTATCCTCCTTCAGTTATACAAATTGTATAAGCCTGAGTCATTTCTCGCTGTGCAAGTACACTGCGCATTATGCACATAACACTAGCACAGACATTGACTAGGCCAACTATGGTGTCACAGTAGCTCACTAAGAATTTGTGCAATCAGCTACCAGGGAAAGGGGCGAGTGTTCTTGTATATTTCACACTGAGCTATTGGATCTTGGCACTAGATGCATCAGGTGTGGTTAAAGTACGAATGGGAGAGGACTGGACGGTGGACTGCAGTGTAAGCTTCTAACAGTTATGTTGTTTGGGACTATGTTTATTGTATAGAAAGCATTTTGAATTTCGATGACGAATATTGACATAAATAAGTGGTAGGGCTTGAAATAGACATATAATAGAGGAAACCAATAAATATCTGTACAACTATCTTCGTAGGGAGGCACTGTGAAAGGACACACACTAACTCTTCTGACCTCGTGTGTGGTCCCAGAGAAATCAAACTACCCCAGTGAAGTGGAAACCTGTTAATCCTATGATGAACATTTCAGCAGTTGGTTGGGGCAGAATAGCAAGTAAAAGACCTAACCACACAGCACCCATCTAAGAAAAACAAAGTAAATATGTATAAGCCTTCCCAATCCAATACATTCCCTAGATTGGGAAATAAGATTAAGCATTTCCCAAAATACTAAAATTGTTTTCTTTAGTCAAGAAAATCCACAAAAACGCTTGAGTGAAATGACCACCCCAATTACTCACCCCAGGCTGTGCTTGTCACACCAGAATTTTGGTCTCCTACACCTCTGTATACGAGTAACATTTCACATGCCTTTCACAATAATGCGATAAATGGCCACCACTCAAGAGGCCCTGAGGACCTCTAATAAAGGTGAAGGTCTAACTCTATTAGAATATGCCAGTGGGTGGAGCAAACTCCCGGTGCTACCTTAAGTGTAGAAAGGCTTAAATAAATTGCTGCCTTTGCCGCATGGATTAGCTAAGCAAAAATAATGTGAAATTAAGTGATTAGTAAATGAAAAAAACGAACTTGAGAAAAACTCTGAAAACTGAAAATATATTGGTTTATAAAAACGAAACAACGAAATATTTGCATGGGGGCAAAAGGGGATTAGGTGGATGTGAATTAATGGGAAGTGGGAGCCTATGAAGTTGGGGGAACCTTCCAGTAAAACACCAGGGAAAGGAGTAGTACAAACACAATGACCTTTATGGTGACTAGGGTACTTTTCATCCGTGATGCTCTCCTTCACAACCTACATATTGTGCAGTCCTATGACGCCTGTCTGGTAATCGTGCCTAGGCCACAGAGCCATCTACAGCACATGCAGGTGAAAAGAAGAGGTCTAGTGTTGGAGTCTATGATGAAATTCATCCCCAACTACTGACCTTCAGATATAGGTCATGGGTTATACAAGCTCACAGAGGGTGGTGCAAATGTCGATTGATAACGGGCAGGGGGCAGCTCCCCTTGCGCATGGGCTTTCTGTGGGACATTGAGTTAGAGTTACTGAACGCCATGATGGTGATGACTCCAGCAAGCAAATGTGTAGGCCTGGAGGATAACTGTGTCAGAAGATCCGAAAGTGGCTATCCCTGAAATGCCAGCACTAGATGCAGGTAGCTCA
Organism: Ambystoma mexicanum; assembly: GCF_040938575.1. Taxonomy (NCBI): domain Eukaryota; kingdom Metazoa; phylum Chordata; class Amphibia; order Caudata; family Ambystomatidae; genus Ambystoma; species Ambystoma mexicanum. The sequence continues at coordinate 337,617,980 of NC_090931.1, read as the reverse complement.
GTAAGTTGGGAAAGAGAATATTTTCTTATCACTAATCACAGGTAGTGTGTTCTCACATTGTATGCAGTGGGTATCTTGAGATTATTTGAGAAGCAGAAGTTATTTAGTCATTTTCTAATTGGCCGCAAGGTTTTGTTATATCACACGACTAGGAGATGTGGACAGCAGGCTTTATCAGCAGAACGGGTCTCAATTCAAAGCATTTTGATAGATCAAACAGTGAAGTACATGTTTTAATTAAGCAATAATGATGAGTTTGGTAGGACTTGCCGGGAGGTAAAGGCACACTGATCAATTAATAGGCCTGAGCAATGGGCTTCAAATCAATCATTATTGCTATTAGCACCCTGGTTTAACATCTGGCATATAATGGATCTTTTTATGGGCCACATCAAGCGCACGGCCTGCATTGTCGTACAGATCAAACACAAAGATACAGTTAGGTGGCCTCCTTGGAAATAGCAGTTGGGGCTTTTCATGGAGGTTGTGGAGGTGCACACAACTGACTGGACACAGAAGGTGTAGTAACCCTATCCTTATTTCTGGTTCACAGAACCCCAAAGGTTCCATACAAGCGTACATTCTTTCTAACGAACAGTTCTCTGATAAAAAAAAAAGTCTCACCCCAGCGTTCCACGGCTCCTGATTAACCTCAAGAGAGCTTTCCAGGGACCCGTTATCATGGTTATCTCACAATGGAGGGATCAGCACCGCCAACACTTCAAGTGGCCCACCTCTGCATTGTCTCCACCAAACATACATATTAGTCTGGTTTCTGGAAAGGTAGGAGCCAGGAGTTCCTACTATTAATCTTGACTTTCCCAGCATTTCCTGACATTCAGGGTTTCCTCCCAGAACGTCTTTTCCCCTATCCTCCTCTCCACTCCTGCTCTGGTCTAGCTGCCAGCAGCTCATACCTCTACCTGCCTTTTGGGCCTGGCTCGGACTGACCGGGTCCACTGGAACCTCCCTCCACTTACTGTCTTCACCACCTCTTCTTATGATAACGACCTCCACCAACGTCTCTTCTAATTCTTCTATCACCTTCTTCTGACTTTTACAACCATGTGCCATCATAACTCGCTCCACCAACCTCTCGTCTCCTGATGTTATGACCTCTTCCAAACTGTGCCTACCTGCTCCTACTTTAACCACCTCCTCCAATCTCTCTCCTCCTCTTGATATTACTGTCTCCTCCAAGCAGTCACCACATCCTCTTTCTATAACCACCTCCTCCTGAATCCCTTCCCCATCTCAACTCAAAGCCTTCATTCCTCCAATCTTCATGTGTAGTGCAGTATCCTGGTTTTCTCCTTTCCCCATTCTCAAACCTTCATCAAACATTTGTCTCCTGCTGCTGCAAGTAACACTGACAAACTGAACTGCCTAGATTATATAGGGCAGTATCCCCTGCCTCAGGGAAAGTGTTTTCTGCAGTGGCTGCACCTTTGCTGTGAGAGTTGGGCTGGACTGGGATTGGGCCATGTGTCTGGAGTCATGTAGGCTGATAGGGGCCCAGCCTAGCCTATATCTACCCATGTGATATCTTGGATTTCATGAGTATTTATGGAGAGCTACCCGTGTAATGAGACAGCCTGTAGGCTGTGTTAAGTGTAAACTAGTGAGGTCAGGGATGATGCCACAGCTATGCATTTGGCCCCCATAAGGTTTGTAGACATTTGGTCGGTTTGCAGATTTCATGGACTTTGTAAGCGGGTCCACAGACCAGATCAGATCTGCGGATACCCTGGATGGATCCAAAGATCCAGATAGGGCCATGGAAATAAAAGGACCCATACAAATTAGATCTCTGGTCCCCAGGGCTCATGGGGGTACCCATCTGAGTGCAGTGGGGAAGGTGTCTGACCTGAGGTTTCTAAAGTAGGTTCCCAGGAGAGAAAGGGAGTGACCTGGGGTTCCTCCCACTTCCCCCAGACTCCATGGCCCATCATCCACTGGCTCAAAGAGGTACCCAGCCTCTCAGTTTCACTCCTAGACACCTACTTCATTAGGTAGAGACTTTGTTACAGGATTCAGCAGAGGCCCCCTTTCAATTTCCCTTGCAAGCTGTGAACAGAGAGGAGAGAACCATTGCAGCGAACAGTTAAGAGTGGTTTGGCTAAAAGGGGGGGGGACCATGTTGTAGGGGACAGCAGTGGGCAGTGGCGCTGATGGCAGGAGGGAAACAAACAGAAGGCCCAATCAGCACACAGCTTGTTTGGAATGTGGGCTTATACTGCGCAATATATCCTTTGGTTTCTGAGCACTTTCATTCACTCCTACCCCAGCGCTAATAGTTAACCAAAACTGTTGGCTATGAACGATAATCAGAAAGTAACGATAACCTGTCACTCTGATTACCGTAATTAGCCTAATGCTGATTACTGATAAACCAGTGACTAATTAATGCTATAATATATATATAGGAGGACATTTTCTGGTGGCGAAACTTGAATTCCACAAATTTGATATGCTTAATAGCAATGTATAATGTGTGGTTAGAGATTGAGAGACTATTGGGTATCTCCATCTGAGCCATGTATAATGCTCTGAATTATCTTTGTGCATAGCTAGAGGTATAGGGAACGAGATGTTGACTAAATATTTATGGATGTTGAGATGAGAATGTTTTAGAGTAGATTTTAATTAATGAATGTATTGAATTTTTAGGTATTTTGATATGGTTTTTAGTAAGGTTTATGAGTATTATGAATATGTAATCTTGATTTTTCATTTTTGTTATTGGAATATACATATATATTTATGTTTTTATGTGAAAAGTTTATTTATAAACTGTAACACTAATAATAAATAAATTAATGCTATTCAGTGAAATTGCGGCAGGATATGTGTGTATATTGTGGTCCCCATTTCATTGAAATGAATGACCTACTGGTTTCTATTGTGTTAGTTACCTCTTAGGGTCTAACTGTGTTGTATTCCTTACTTACAAGTAAAGGAAGCTTTATGGAGTCGCTCAGTTCTTCCTTTGCAGCCTCAAGCCATGATGTAACAAGTGCATCCTCGTACCTAAAAAGAAATTATGTATTTATTGTATGAAACGCTTCCAAAAAACAATGCATGCACAGTGTGAACTGAGATATTTCTGCCACACTATCATACCAGGTTAACCTATACAAATGTTGACATTCACCACTGCAAAGGAGAAGGGCAAGCAATTTAACCTTAACCAGTGGTGGTTGGTGATTTTTCAAATTGGAGGGGTAAAAGTATTTGCCCTGAACTGGCCTCACTGAGGGAGCAAATTCAGCAAGCCCAAACCATGTGTCTGGCGTGTGCAGGGTCTCTCTTTGAGAATATCTTTCAAATGATAGGTTCAAGTGATGCATTTCACCCCCACACACATCAGAAAAACTATTGGCTAAACAAGTCATATGATTTACAATCCGCCTGTAGGAGGACATGTGAAAAAAACAAATAGATGCCAGGTCCCCAACAGGACACAGGCGTTTTTTGAATTACATTTTTTGCTGACTTTGTCCCAAGGAAAACCATGAGCCATATGTCAACTATTTAGCCCAGCATAACCCTGTAAACTACATTTTTCATGCTGTCAGTGCCTAACAATATATGCCTATCTTTTTAATATAAGGCATTTGAAAATGTCAGACTACTCTGTGCTCTAGAAATCATACAGTGAAACAAAGTCACAATGAAAAACATCGGGCAGCCGTCTCAGACTAAAAAACACATTACCTAAGCCGTGTCGCCATCAATGATCAAATCGTCATGCTACACAGAGTTAAGAACTTACAGTCTCATCCCATGATGGATACTTCAGTTCAAGGCCACATTCTGTACAGATTTGGATACTGCAACACACTCCTCACAGGACCAGCTAAGACAAATCTAATGACATTTATAGACAAAAGGGCCTCATTATGAGTTTGCCGGTCCGGATACAATGGTATCGGTAAGCTTGCCGGTACCATTGTATACGGACCGGCAAACTCCGGGTTGTGCTCGCGGGTACCTTTCATTCCGCCAGTCTGACCTGGCGGAATAAAAGGCACCCACGAGCACAGCATACCTGTAGCACAGGCACCTTAAGGATTGCTGCCGGTGCTACAGGCATCCTCATTCCCATTCAGTCCCATGGGGCTCAAATGGGAATGGGGATCACCCGATTCCGGCACCCGTGAAAGGGCAATTATCGGGTCTGGTGGAGCCAGAATACCCCGGTAATTGCCTATTCGCGGGTGCCATATTTTTTCCCAAGTTTGGAGGTAGCCTGCCTGTATTACAGGCATAGCTACCTCCAAACTTGTGATGTGGCCCAATGGGCCTCATTACAAGGTTGGCGGTGTGGGAAAATTCTGTTACCGCCACTTTTCCTGCACTGCCAAACTACAAGTTTGGTGGTGGGGTGGCCGGATTTACCTGCAGCTCGGAGCTGCCAGTAATTCCGGCACCCCACCATCCGAAAATTCCAGTATTACCGACACCGATAATACAGGCGCCAGTAATACCGGCAATTCCCCCATGGAGTGGAATGGGGAATTACATACAGTTAGCAGCGCTTGTAATCTGCCGGTAATTCTGGAAGATCAAGTGCAGGTAATACCGTTTGGTGATATCCCACCGGATTTACCAGCGGGATACCAACAAACTAATAAGTGGGCCCAATGTGATGGATTTCCATCTACTTAGAGGAATCCACCACATTTTTCAAAATGTTAGCTACTCTAGTAAACAGATTATTTATTTATTTATTTTAATTCCTATAACGCGACGCATTCCCATAGGCCTCAGGGTGCAGAAAAAACAAAGACATAGACAGGACAACAAGAGACAGACAAGCAGGATCAGAAAGGGGTCATAAGGATCACTCCATGTTACAAAAAGGTAAGTTGTTTATGGCTTTTTTAAATAGGAGGTTGTTTTGATTTGTCCTAGCCCTGCCGGCAGAGCATTCCAAAGTAGAGGGCCCTGAATGTCAAGCGTGGTGGCTCCAAATTTTGCGGTCTTAAATCTGGGGGAAGCAAGGACTGTGGCAGAGGATGAACGAGATTTCTTCCATTGCTCTTGATGTTAATACGTTCAGACAAGTAGATGGGACTGCTGAAAGAGAGGCATTTATGTGTCGTAGTGAGCATTTTATGTGTTATGCGATGTTTGACTGGTAGCCAATGAAGCTTCTTCCTGAAGATGGAGATATGGGAGCTACGAGATTGAGTGAAGATGGTTCGCATGGCATTGTTCTGGGCCACTAAGGATTGGATATTTGCGGCAGTAGTACCAGACAATAGGCTATTGCAATAGTACAGTCTGGAGTTTATCAACGCCGTGGATAGAAAAGCACAGTTTTCGGCTATTAGAAATGGACAGATGTAATTGATTCGCTTATTGATCAGTCCGCAGCTAGACCTGATGTAAGAGACATGCGGCTTCATGGATAATTCGTCGTCTAAGACAACTCCCAGAGTTTTTACCTTCCTCTGGACTGTAATGATGTTGCCTGCACTAAGGAAGTTTGAGTAATCAGTATCTAGTTTGCTCTGGGTTTTCTTGGAGGATACTATCATTAGTTTGGTTATATTGTTGTTTAATGCTAGAGAGTTACAAGCCATCCAGTCCTGGATGGCTTTATAGATGTTATTGATGGCCTCAACATCATTTCTGTACTGACCACTAAGCTGTGTGACCACCTGTGTGTCATCTGCGTAGATTCTGCCATGAAAGTTAGATATGCTAAACAGTCTCACTTTCAGCCAGCGCACTGTTTTATAAACTGATGCTGGTGGGTTTGTACCCATATGGGCCTGCCAGTCATTGGGACTAAAATTGAACTCGCCAGCATCCACACATTAAACATCCCCTATATACTTGTTGCTGGGCATGAGTACAAGGCATGAAAGCAGAATGTGTAGCTGTAATGAGGCTTCACTTTTAGAAAATGACCAGGGGATTTTGTTCATTAAAAGTGTAAACACGGCGTTGGTTGCCAAATCTGCTACAAAAGTAGTAGAAGTCCACAATTTGGAGGGAACATTCAAACAAAATCCAAGTTTTGATAATGTTTATTGTACTAACTGAAAATATTATGCTGAGATTGTAGATACATAAGCTTTCGAAATTTCAGAGGTATCTTTTACATAGATAGCAAATAACAAGAAATTGTCAAAGATGTTCTTCCAAGATTTTCTTACTAGCATTTACAGAACCAAAGATGGTATAATTTTTCCATTGGCCTTTTTTGCAATAACATAGAATAGCTTGTAATGTAAAAAAGCAGCTATAAAATTACATATCTGTATGCTCCCAAGGTATGTTTGCAGTTTGGGAAAAAGGAATATATAGCCTTATCTAGATTGACATGGTGGCTTGTTGATATTGATATTTTATTTATATCGTGCTCGTACACACGTGCTTCAGAGCGCGACGAGACGAGGGAGAACAAAACAGCGATCTTACTAGGCCCAGTGACATTGAGAACGGGCAAGTGCATGGGAGAAGGGAAAGGGGGAAAGTGCATGGAATGGGGAGAGGTGAAAAGTGCGAAGCAAAGGAAAAACAGATAAATAATTAAAAAAAAATAATAAAAGGCCACAAACAGTGGTAGTGCAGCCAGCAAGTGGCAAGTGCAGGATTTAAATTAACACACAGGGTATGTCTGATAAGTGCATAAAAAAAGGGGGGACTGTATGGTTACAGATACAGAACCCAGTGCCAGGGGTGGCCTGGAGGCAGTGCGGGTGGGTGGCAGGGTGAACAGGTACCTGGGCCCGGAAGAACAGAGGGTAGGCTGATGCACAGTGCTGAGAGACCCAACAGCAGGGAGAGGAGGGGCGAAGGCAGAAGCAAAGAGGAAGGTCTTGAGATGCTTCAGGAACCGGAGCTGGTTCTCCTCAAGTTTCAGAGTGGCAGGGAGACTGTTCCAGAAGGAGGCCCCAGCCAAAGACAGAGATCTACCCCCAGCTCGTTTCTTTGACAAACAACTGACCCTAAGGGAGTAAGAGGTAGAGGAGCGAAGAGCTCGAGAGGGGAGGTATTTACGGAGGGACAGATCAAGGTATTTTGGACCCAGGCCCCAGAAAGCCTTGTGGACAATGCAGAGGGTTTTGAATTTAATCCTTGCATCCACTGGGATCCAGTGGAGAGATTTCAGGGCAGGAGAGATACGATCCCAGGGCTTGAGGCCAAGGACAAGTCTCGCAGTCCTGTTCTGGATGAGTTGCAAAGAGTGTAGAGTAGAGGCAGGTAGATTTAGAAAGAGGCTGTTACAATAGTCCAACCTAGAGAGAACCAGGGCTTAGGAGACAGTAAGCTTCTGAGAGGAAAGGCAGAGTACCTCTGAGGAGGTTCAGTAGGAAGTTTGACTTTTTAGAGACATCAGAGATGTGGGAAGAGAAGGAGAGTGTGGAATCTAAGATTACCCTGAGGTTCTTGGCCTCTCAGGTGGGGGTAGGAGGAGGGCCAAGGGAGGCCGGCCACAGAGTGAGGGGAAAAGAGGGTGAAGGAGTACCTTTGAGAAGGATCTCTGTCTTGCTGGAATTCAGGCAAAGATCGTTGGCGGCACACCAGTCCCGAATGGCAGTTAGGCAATCAGAAATGAAAGAAGGAGAGGAGGTGGCCGAGGGAAGCCTGAAAATTAGTTGAGTGTCATCAGCATAGCACTGGAAATTGGAGCAGAAAATGGCAATGCTGTGAGCAAGAGTTGCCAGGTATTGGTTGAAAAGCCAGGGCTAGAGGTTAGAGCCCGGGGGACGCCACAGGTAGAAAGGGAGATAGAGGATAGGAAGGATTCCATTTGGACCTGGGAGGGTCGATCAGAGAGGAGAGAGGTCAGCCAGACCAGAGCCTAATCGGTGATACCCAGGTTGTCACGGAGACGGTTGAGCAGGATGGTATGGTTGACCGCGTCAAAGGCAGAAGAGAGATCAAGTAGGATGAGGACAGAGGGATTGGTAGAGTCAAGGTTGAAGAGCAGATATTCACGGATGTTCAGGAGAGCAGTTTCCTTGCTTCTGGAAGCTCTAAAGCCGGGCAGATGGTTGTGGAGACAGCCAACAGAATCAGAATGAAGGTTAAGCTGAGAGATGGCCAGCTTTTCCAGGAGTCGGCCCAGAAAAAGAGTAATGGAAATTTGGCGATAGTTAGATGCAAAAGAAGGATCGACTGTGGGTTTCTTGAGAAGAGGATGCACAAGAGAGTGCTTCAGAGGGGATGGGAAGGCTCCAGACCCAACGCAGAGGTTGCAGAAATCGGCAAGGGCCGGGGCGAGGGTATCAATGTGGTCCTTGATGGTTTTAGAGAAACAAGGATAAACCGGTTTTGACAAGGCTATCATAGATCGGACATGTCTAGCGATCTAGTCAGAGAAAAAGAGGTAAGGATGAGAAAGAGGGTGGAGGGTTAGCTGAAGGAGGGTCAGCGTGCACAGAAGGAGTGGGGGAGGAGGAGGAGGAAGAGCAGGATGGGAGGAGGGGGTGGACAAGATAACCTGGGTTTTTAAGATAAAGTGAGAGGCAAGGGCATTGCAAAGTGACTGGGAGCTGACAGGAGGGGTAGAAACTGCAGCAGGGTTGGCCAGCTCCTTGCAGATTTTAAAGAGTTTGGCCGAGTTGTTAGATGCCTCAGAGATACAGGCTTGAATGTGGGCTCTCTTCTTGGTGAGGACAGAGTCGGTATAGCCTTTGGAGAAGGCAATCATCCAGTTTGTCAGAGGATGAACAAAAAGCCCTCCATTTCCTCTCAGCCGCCCTACACTTACGTTTAAGTGTAGCTAGGTCAGAGTCATACCAGGAATTACACTTTGCTTTGGACTTCAGATGGATCCTCATGACAGGGGCAATAACGGTTTATAGTCATAAAACCGAAAACAAAAATCCCGAATACAATAATCTCGAATCCAAAATCTCGAAAAAAAAAAAGTCGAATTTTTTTTTAATGACGTTTTTTGTTCGAAATGGGGGGGTTCCCCCCCAACCCCCTTTTTTTCTATTTTTTTTTTATTTTAACCCATTTTATTTACTTACCTGACCCCAAAAAAGCATATAATTAAATAAATAAAAAATTCGACTTTTTTTTTTCGGGATTTTGGATTCGAGATTATTGTATTTCGAGATTTTTTTTCGGTCTTTTGACCGACCACCGGCAATAACATCAAGAATATCAGAAATAGAATAGTAGATCAGAGACAGGGCTGTGTCAGGATGTGAGTCAGCCAGACGTGGAGGGGGAGAGAAGGTGGCGGCAAAAGCCTCAACTGACACACGCTTCATGGGACAGATGTCCGAGAAGGTAGATGGCAGTGTTGGGGTAGGCTTGGGGAGGAAGAGAGGGAGAGATGAGAGGAGAGGAGGGAGTGATTGCTCCAGAATAGAGGAGTGGTCAGAGGTGAGGACAGAGATTCGGTATAGCCTTTAGAGAAGGCAGCAGGCCAGTTTGTTAGAGGATGAACAAGAAGCCCACCATTTCCTCTCATACGAGGGTGAGGTCAGAGGAAATCTAGACATTGAGTGTGTGTCCTGCAGAGTGAGTCAGGCCAGAGGGGAGGATAGAAAGGGAGAGGCAGTTGCAGAGGTCACGGAACAGTACAGAGGAGGAACAAGGAGAGTCTAGATGGATATTGAGGTCACCAAGGATGAGGAGTTCTGTGGTAGAAGCAAGGAGGGAAGAGGAGAGGTCAGCCCACTTAGAGAAAAATGAGGTGATTTGAACAGAAGGCCGGTAGATAGTAGCCATGGTAAGAGCTTGGGTAGGAGAGAGAGAGCCTGCAAACAAGGCATTCAAAAGAGGAGTAGGTCTGAGTGGGAATGATAGAGGCAGAAATCCAGTCTGGATAGATCAGGGCTACACCCCCACCGGACCGGGAGGATCTGGATGAGGAGAGGATCTTGTAGCCATCAGGGAGGAGAGTGTCAAAGCTTGTGACAGAGCTGGCCATGAACCATGTCTCAGTGAGACCAAGAACATCAAGGTCAAGTTCTTCAAGGAGGTGGCAGATGTCAGAGGAGTATTTGACAGTAGAGCGAGAGTTGAGAGTGGCAAGACGAAGAAGGCTGCCAGCCTTAAAGACCCCTGGGGAGGGGTACATATCAGAGGTACGCCCTGCGGAGGAGAAAGGGCCCTAGGTGGTGCATAGGAGGAGGAGAGAGAGGGCAAGGTTGCCAAAGGGGGAGAGGAGGGGACAGCAGGAGATGAAAGAAAATTGATGAAGTGAGGGAAGCGCCTATCAAAGAGGAGGAGATTGGCCTGAGGGCCTTGGATCATGAAGGTGCCATTGAAGTAGAGATTAATGATGACTTTAGAGGAGTTGAAGGAAGCCATGAGAACTTCCCAGCGAGTGCCACCATTAATGGGAGAGGAGGAAACAAGACAGAGCCCAGAGATCATATGAAGGGTCCATAGATCTGGCGAGGGTACGACAAAGAGGATGTCAGTCAGGGTCTGTCTGGAGGAAGCGTTAGAATGGGTGTCAGCGATAGGAAGTCCAAGGTTGGAGGCCAAGATATCCTTCTTGAAATTCTTCCTACCAGACTTAGTGAGAAGGGAAGGATAGTCAATGGAAAAGACAGGAGAAACAGAGAGTGCCATGGGAGTGGTAGCGAGGAAAGGAGGGAGAAGCAGGGGCGGGCGGCTAATCCAGGTAGGTGTGGAACAAAAAGAGAGCAGTGAAGTCACTGGGCCGGCAAGTTACAGAGATGCAACAGTTACAAGCAAAGTACAGAGAAGTTAGCAGTGGACAGCAAAGTTTGACTTTCAGGCCAAAAACAAAAACAGCAAAATTAGACTTTCAAAGCAAAAGCAAAAATAGCAAAATTCAACTTTCAAACCAAAAGCAAAAACTGCTAAATTTGACTTTCAAACCAATAGCAAAAACAGCAAAATTCATTCGACTTTCAAACCAAAAGCAAAAACAGAAAAATTAGACTTTCACACCAAAAGCAAAAACAGCAAAATTCGACTTTCAAACTAAAAGCAAAAATCGACTTTCAAACCGAAAGCAAAAACAGCAAATTTGACTTTGAAGCCAAAAGCAAAAACAGCAAAATTCGACTTTGAAACCAAAAGCAAAAACAGCAAAATTCGACTTTGAAACCAAAAGCAAAAACAGCAAAATGTGACTTTCCAACTGGGTTCAGATGATAGCCAAGTGATTTAAGAAGCAATGCAATTCAGAATGTAAACATGGGAGAAACAAGCAGAAAGAGGAGCGAAAGTCAAAGGTGGTAGGAGTGAATCCAGAAGGGAGGAACTAACCCATAATTAAGGAAGTGACGAAGTCCATGCAGTCTGGATTTCTTAGAAGAGTGAGGTGGCAGCATCAATGTAGTTAAGGTGCTCTGGATGCAGAGAGGACCCCAAGTAGCGTTCAGGGAGCAGATAGGGGCCTTCGTCGTGGGCCTTAGTTGGTGTGCTATGCTGATTGGGCTATCAATGCAAAGCCAGCCAATGAGGGGAGGGAGTGCAGGCCAGGCAAGGAGCCTTATCCCAGCAAGAACATTTCGGCTATCTTGGAAGGGCCGAAAAGCAGTGTAGCCCAGATTGTACAACAAAGGCTGGGTCACCAAAAGCAACAATTACTGTGCAAAGTTTGGAATAAAATGCTCTTCAAGCTATTTAAACAGCCCGCCAGCACCACAAAACAAATTTAGGAGCAAAGATGAAAAACACACAACAGGCATGATGCGCACAGCAGAACTGCAGTGCTTACACCAGAGAAGCTGTATGTTGAGAAACACAGTCATATCAGTCAAAAGGATTTGGTGTCATTTTATGATCAGCTTGGTTTCTATTGACCTTCCTGGTCAAGGGCCTCTTGTGTATTCACTGTCTTGGATTTAGTTTTGCCCAAAAAAGCATTTTCGGTGGGTCCCAGCAAAAGCATTTTGGCTTCCCTTGGAAAGGGCTGTCACCTCCCAGGAAGGTGGGAACTGACCCCAGGTTATCGAAAGGTCCAGTGCTTCTAAGGCCAGGTCCTGCAGGGGCAAAGGAATTCATGGTATGGTGGTAATTAACAGATAATCTTTGAAGTAGGTAGACAGAGGAAAGGGCGAAGTCAAAATAGCGAGGAGAGAAGAATCAGTCCACAGAAGGGTCCTACTATCTTGCATTCTCCCAGGGCCTACAAACGTCCTGTTCCCTCATCACTTCCTGCGCACTGGTATGATATCACCAGGCAAAGCACAATTGTAACAGCAGCCTCAATTGGACCCTTTACAAGGGAACCAATCCACTGTAGACTTTTGCCTATATATGAGGGGTGGGGGGATTTTCTTTAGGGATTATGCTTTGGGCTACTACAAAATAAAGATTCACCTGAAACCTGGCTAGGAGTGAAGTCCACTCCAAACTCCTCTGTCAGAGAGGTGGTGATTAGAGACCTCCAAGCGAGAGGCATGCTCTGTCCCCAACCATCCATAGGGCATATTTGGGGTGAATATGCAGCGTGAACCAAGGCCTTGCCTGCTGCCTGAACACTGAATCAAGGCTCCTGCTCACTGGAAGTACCAGTTTCTGCAAGCGCTCTCTGGTAACCTTACTGCTGCGGAAGACTACCCTTGCCAGGGAGAGGCTGGACAGGGCTCCCATCAACCCAGAAATCTAGGAACACCTTGAACCGTTTGAGAGCTACACCAACCCAGACATTGCCTGCCTGTCACAAGCTTTGTCGCGCCACTTACCTTTACTGCTTGAACTGCACCAAAGGTTAGACCCTGCCAACCAGCTCCCCAACCCTACTTTGAAACTATTTCTCAGGAAATTCATAGAAGCATAGATCATTGCAGGAGAGCACCCAGAACAGGATTTAAAGATATTTAAAGTGGTCCTGTCTTCCGGGCCTGCCTTAAAGTGCACCAGTGACTTGCAAATTCCCATGCTCTAACTTTTAAATGACATCCTTATTAAACTTGAACATTTGCTGCAGAAATGCTACCTCTTCTTCCCCAGTCTTCAAACCAAGAGTACCCCTTGATTCCTAAGTCTTGTGTTTTCACAACAGGGGTGGGTTTTGGTGTTTTTATCAGTTGTCTGTATTTTTGTTTGTTGTTGAATTCATGTTTTAAATTTGTATAAAAGCCTTGATTGGACATTTCTTTTATTTTGGTAACTTCTGTGCTATCTTACATCCTTTCTGAAGAGTAGTGACTGCCCTGGGGTCATGTTACCAAAAGAGGTAAAGGAGGTATACCTTTCTGGCTGCCTCTGTTTCCCCTTTCTGATTGGATCACTACTGGTTTAGTAGTAGTGTCAGGCTTAGTAGGTGCCTTAGTCAATACTGATCCCTGTACTCGTGCAGAGCAGTAGTCATTTACTCACCAACACATTTGTGGGAAAAATAGACTGGTAGCATTTGCAAAATCAGAACTCACCATTACAATCAACAGGGAACTAAACCATCTACCAATAAAAGAGAAAGCATGGTTAAAAGTCCTAAACATCATGAACACATGCCTTGAATGTGATAGTCCTCATTAGCTAGTGTCTAGCCACGTCAACTGAGACCAAACCCAAGTTTGTCAATATAGCACCTCACTAGTATTTAAAATTGGGAGAAAAACAACAAATAGTAAATCAGAAACAAAACTCTTTTCCTTGCGTTGTGTGTTCATGAAACGTACTTTTGCCCAAACTGTCCATCACCAGGTACCCCCTTCCATTGTGTTATCAATGAAAAACGATCTCGCTCACTAGACTTCAGTACCCATAAATCTAAGACAACAAATAGGGAGTGTTCCTAAATACAGCAACTTCTATTGAGGATCTTGTTGTTTCTTGTGTTCATTTTCTATTGTTTTTTTATGTTGGTATTCTTTCTTTGATTCCCACTTTGTCTCCAGGGACGTCATTTGGGGGTCGCCATGGGTTGCAGCTGCGACCCCTGTGGTCTCCCTCACTATCCCTGGGGTCTCCCTTGCCACCTCCCACAAAAGAATCAACCATTTTGGGAAAAAATCAGAAGCTCCTGGGCTGTGGCCAGCAGCATGTGGCTCTTTATTTCTGGAGTGGCTGGCCTCTTAAAAAAACAGGGGTTCCACAAGTGTAACACTTTGAGCAGTGACCCTAAATAAGAAAGAAGAAGAATAACAACTAATTTGTCTTTCTGAAATTCTATACAATAATTGCTAGAATCATTAAAGGTTTTTTTCAAGCACACTTCAGGGGGGCAGTCAACGATTTAGTCTGTTCTTAAACACCTCAAATTCACAATGCAGACAAAAACTTCCTAAAAGCATTTAGAGTAGAATAAGCATTAGTTTCGGACTATGTACTTTGCTTTTCGCAAGTTGCAGTTATAGCATATTTTTTTCTTCCGTTGTCCCGGTTACGATCATCAAAAGACATTCCATTTCGGTGTCCTCGATCACTTGACAAAATCCTTGTGCCTAAAAGCTTGTGTACGGTGTAGAAATGTTTGCCCATAGCACATAAAGTGGCCCTTGATTTCATTGTGCCACAATTAATGCTTTGTTGTAATGTGTCTAGATTTCCTATCCTCCTGGCATGCTGTTCAGGATGTTTGTTTGCATATATGAGGTAACGAGTGCCCAGAGTACGGGATGCCATGTGAGTGCAGTGCTTTCCTTGCACTACTCTAAATTCTTTAATACACAGTTATGAACAGTCCAAATGGTATGTATTTTGCCAACCTCTGAAGTCTGAAAAGTAGGTCCACGCTATGTGGCCAACTCTGCACCAGACCTGCTGTTAAATCTCAGTTACCAGTGTAATGGTATCCACTACAGAGTGTAATTTGATTTCTGACTTTGAGAACATTTAGACATGTAATTGCTCATTTTACAGGTAAAAGAGATTTAGCCGGTAAGATAGCACAGCGGGTTGAGCGCTCACTGCTGGGATGCATGTGTGATCTGCAGGTTGCAGGTTTGAGTCCCGGCAAGACCAACTCAGCCTTTCCTCCTTCTGAGGTTGATAAATGAGTACCAACATTGGTTCGGTGATATTGCATGTATATTTGTACTATATAAAGTGTTTAAGTGTAAGTGTTACATAATAACACATCATTATCATTTGGTCTTGGACGTCTGCTTGCATTCACAGGAATGTGATAATATGAGCCTATACACACTGATATTAACGATACATATGGTGTTCCATTCTTGTATCAAATGTATATCACATTACAGTTATATCGTAATCATATTTTCCCTAGTGTACTCGGGAACAATGCTATGTGATGCCACTTCCTGTTTTTTGAAGGGGTGAAAGGACGTGGTCCATCACTTCCTGTGATGTCACTTTGGGGTGGGCTCAAATGACATCACTTCCTGTGATGTCATCAGAGGTCAAGAGTTGGGTGATGTCACTTCCGCTACCCCTGGTATTTTGGTGAAGTCACGTCCCTGTTTGTCTATCGCTCCTCTTTTCTTTTACGCTCTTAACAAGATGAGATTACCTTCATAGCTTGTATGGTTTCATAGCATGATTGTTTTATTAAAATGCTCAATAAAGAAAAAGGTTAATAGTGGCAACCACCTTGCTGCTAACTGCAATCCTGACCAGCGTCTCCTTCCAACCGTACACAGTTAGAAAAACAAACAAAAGTAGCCCATAGAAAAATAAAAACAAATTGATAATAACATTCACTTAAAATGAAGACAGTAAAGTGGAAGAATGCAGATTTAAAGGTATACATCACATTTGGACTCAGGGAGGGGTACTCAGCCAATCAGGTGGCTGGAAAAGCAGGCAAGAACTTACGCTTTTTCCAGCCACCCGAGGCCCTTCCCTGTGTGGTGAAATCCTGATTATGGGGAGGTAACAGGAAGCCTAGCATAGCGTGAGAATAGCAATCACCCCCGCTCAGTGTGTGCGTACAGGGCCAGTAACGTCCCTGACCCCTTGCTGAGACCGAGCAAGCCTAGGCTCGGGATGACAGGCCGTTACCGGCCCTCTATGCCCCCCTGGGGGGAGAGGGGTTGCTACAGTATGTACAATTTGATATTTGGAAAAGGGTAAGGAGCATTAAGACAGACAGGGCAGGGCAAATATATATATATATATATATATATATATATATACATACTCAGCCTCTGAAAAAAGAAAGAGGACAGTCTAAAAGAAGGGTACTCAGTGTGGTGTATCTTGAAATAATTGAGAACACAGCGTTAAACATCCAACTGTAAATGTGGACATAATGGTACAATGTTCAGGGGTATGAGGAATCTCCTCATGTTTTACAGGAACCCTTTGTTTTTTGACAATGAGTTGTTGAAGCTAAAGCTTTAGGGTGCTGAGGTACGGGGGTCTCCCCTAGTTAAATATGTATATAAAAATGTATGTGGAGGGCTTTGGTGAAAGAGCTATGTAGAGGAGGAGCCAAGTACCTCTATCAGAAGTCCCGCCCCCATTCTGCCTATACGTTGGCAGCCGGAAATTGCGACATGCGCAAAGCCAATAATGGTACCTATACCGCAGAGAGTCCTTGAAAGAAGGTATCCATTGAGAAAACCCTATATGTATCCGCGAAAAAGTGATGGTCTTCTGAAGGAAGTTCCAGAAAAAGTGTGAAAATTAATGAAAAAGAAGACTGATGACTTCACAAGAAGCAGAGGTGACGCACCCAGAAGAGATGCCAATGAAGAAAGAATATAGACCTTGTAGAATCTGATGGCGAAGTAAAGAATTGAGCAACGTTGTATGTGCAGAGTGAAGATTATATGTGCGAAGAAGCACTGAAGAAAATGCCAAGCCATTTCATGAATGTACAGATGCAGTAACGCAAGTAGACGAAGTAATCATAAGGCTGGCTATACGTAGTGAATAGACTGCAGGCGGTATAAGTGTGTAGAGAATCTGGATGTTCCACGACGTATTTTAGCAAACTTGGACACTGTGAATGAAGGGCTGAAAGTGTTGGGCAGCAGAATAGAATAGCTAACAGCGAAAGAAGATTCAAGAAGGCTTGCCTGGTCCAGTGTCAAGAGTTGGGCTGCCAACAGCCTGGTTATCTACTTGAGAAGATACAATGAACGTGAGAAGCGAGCTGAGCTCCTGTTTGAGGTGTAATGGAAAAACACTAGAAGTGCAAGGTTTTCTTCATCTAATAGCATTAAATACAATAAAGGAGCTCAAAACGTGGTCTCTAGTCACATGGTCAGATGAAAATAGACTTTGGGGTGAGCTACACCAAGACCAGAAGATAAGGCAATGCCTATACTCCCCTTTATTCTCAGGCACAGTGAGCCTTTGCAAGGCCGAGTTCAAACGCAGTAGTTGAATGGCAGACCGCAGGAGTGATGATGGATGTTGGGCTAATTGGGTGGGGAGGCATGACCAGGCAACTGGTGTACCAGCTTGGTGCTGCTAGCGAGTGGAATATTCCAGAAGGGTACAAATGTGCCAACCAATTTTAGAGGGCCACGTAGCAAGGAGTACTATAGTTTGAGAAGCCAATAGAACGTTGAGTATTTTCATGACAAGGAAGATGACTTGCACTTGGGGTGGGCTTAGGTGTCCACCTGACCTTAGAGACCTAATCACACTCCTCACCCTTGTAGAAAGTATACTTAGATGTTCCCTTTAAGCCTATCACATCCCCTAGTAGGTTTTCTTATTTTGCTATGTAGTATGACGTCACTTATGACACATTTTCTGTATAAATGTGTGTTTTCTCATGAAATGTTTGGAGGAACTCTTGAGTGAGAATGCTGTACGGCGTCCGTTGATGCCCGTTGTACTCCCTGTTTTAACTTGCAAATAAAACAGCAGTGTTTTTGCCAAACTTCCTAAGTCGGCCTTATTATAGATGTATGAGTAAGATATGCATCCCCATCCATCTCAGATACTGTTACCCCGTCTTAAAGGACCCCTGGGTTCACTTGGTAGCAGGAGAGGATGGTTAAAGACCCATCGACCCAGTAGGCTTTTAGGATTTCAGAACATCGGCCGTCCTCCGCCATTTAGCTGGAGGATCGCAAGGCTTCCTGTGGAGAGGGACTGATAGAGAACTCTTGCAAGAAAAAGATGATACAGGTGGGACAGGTCTCTCTTTCACGAAATCCCTCCTGGTTTCCAAAGGCACTGAGCGGACCGAAGGAGACAGAATAATCAGGGTGGGTTTCAAAGTACCCAAAGCGGGTTTCAGAATGTGTAGAATGATAATTAAAATGTGCAAGGAGGTTTTAATCAAGGGGGGCTGGTCAGTCCCTCCTATATGTATTATATTTATTTATTTGTTTATTTATTTTTACTGCACCATAGCTCGCAGGCATCAGAGTGCTCAACAGACAACATAATCATTTACAACTAGCGATAGTGGACTAGATTACTCAACAGAGCTGTTTTAAGATTTTTACGTAAGATACTGTAACTTTCCTCGTGTTGGACATGTGGAATGGCAGGGCACATCACGTGAACGTGTAGGAGCCAATGGTATGTACAGAATGGGCAATTCTCAAGAGGGGTGACAGCTTATCCGCCAGCATATAGTTCAGAAAATAGGGATGGGTTTGCCCAAGATCAGACAGTGTATCAAGCACAAGCGGCGCAAATGCAACAGGCTTTGCAGCCACAGCAAGCACCATTTAATCCGCCACAAAGGCAGTCACAGCACGCACCCATGCAGATACAGCAGAGTGCAAATACGGGACAGTTGTTGACACTTAGAGTAGGGAGGAAGTCCTTTTACAGGTACGGGAATAAGTATGTACCCACAATAGGACAGCTCACAGGGTGACTTGATGTGTTCAGTACTATCGGTGACACTGAACAACCAAGAGGAACCATGGGTTGATGTTACCGTCGGAGGCACATCTTTTTCTTTTTTAGTAGATTCTGGGGCAACTCGCTCATGTATAGGAGAAGGAAAATATCCGTTATTGGGAAATGCCATGAATTCACAGGGCTTCTCTGGCGCTACAAGTAGAATTCCTTTTACTGAAGATTTACCAGTCTCGATAGGAGTATGTGACATGTATGTTCCATTATTGTATTCAAGGCAGACACTGGTTAATATTCTGAGCCGAGATTTAATGACAAAGTTAAATATGACGATTTCATTTACTAATGAAGGCACAGTGTGTTCCACTGCAGGGATACATTATCTAAACGTGGGTGAATTTATATTGGTGTTTACATGGAAAATGGCTCTGTGAGGAATGCCATTAGAGCTAGAAGTCTTTCTTTATAGGGTACGCATTTTGTTGACATGGCTACCCGGCTTGGTGGGAAAAATTATGAGGATACAGGATGAGTTCTTGTTCAGGCCACAGGTACCTATGGATGAAGAGGTGGGGGACATACTATTCCCCTGGAGTTACAGGCAGCCATAGTGCGAGGGGAATTGGCCATGCTCAAAGGACTGATGACAAGGGCAAGCCACGGAGAACGGTGATTGCCATTGGGGAAGGGAATAGATTGACCGACGTCACAGACGAAGATATGTTTAGAGATTATCCATCAGACGATGAAGTAGTATTCGAGATGAGATTTACATATTGGATCAGAAAAGAGAGAAGGGAAATCCCACAGTGAATGGTGATAGAGCGGCAGCGCGCAGCATTTTTTGATGAGAACATGGAAAAAGTGTCAACCTCTTTATGGACTACAGGCCTTTATGACGTAGGCCTATTGATGGGGGTGGGAGAAGTTAAGATTAAGCTTTAACCAGGAGTAATTTTAGCACGATCAAGACAGTACACGATGTCTCGAGAGCGAATTAGGGTATTTTTAAGACTATATAAGCTATGATGGAACAGGGTATCTTGGTGACGTCAGAGTCACAGTGTAATACTGCTGTGTACCCTGTGAGAAAAATCAAAAGGGCGGTGGTGGAGATTAATTCAGGACATGAGACCAATTAACCAGATTGTAGAGGCAGAGTTTCCTTTAGTTCCAAATCCTGCAACGATTTTATATAGTGTCCCCACAGAGGCACGATATTTCACAGTGATTGACTTGAAAAATGTGTCTTTCTCAATCCCGTTGCATAAGGACTCCCAAGACCTTACGTCTTTTACATTTCATCAGACTAAGCTGAAGAGTACTAGTTTGCCCCAAGGGTACTGTGAGTCTCCACCGATCTTTAATAGGGTCCGGCAGATGGACCTAAGCAATATTGACTTACAAAGTGTTGTGCTGCAATGCATAGATGACATTTTAGTTTGTAGCACGACAGAAAATTAGTGCAGACAAGATTTGATTCAGCTAATGACTATCCTAGTAGACAAAGGATATGAAGTAGACAAGGAGAATTTGCAATATTGTCAGGAAGAGGTGTTGTACATAGGCCAGTTAATCTCAAATGAAGAAAAGAAAGTCACACCTGAAAGAGCTGAGGTGATTGTGAAAACACCAAACCCGCACATGATAAGGCAAATGCAGCAGTTTCTGGGATTGTGCAACTATGTTAGAGCATGGGTATTTGATTATAGTTTATACACAAGAGCCCTTTTGCATGCTTTGAAGAAAGCCAAAGTGAACAAGGAAAAAATTGAATGGACTGAGGAAATAGATGGAGGGTTTGAGGAATTGAAAAATGCAATTTTTACAGCTCCAGTTTTAGGAATTCCCAATTATTCTGAGGAGTTCTTCCTGTTTTTGCACATGAATGGGGAAGTTATGACAGCGGTGCTTACACAGAGGACTACACAAGGGTACAAACCTCTGGCATATTATAATAGGATTCTAGATCCAGTTATGAGAGGACACTTTGCTTGCGAACAATCGCTGGCAGCAACTGTGTTCGCCATTGAGAAATCTACAAGCAGTGTGATGGGGTGTTCCATGACTTTATTTGTTGACCATGCTTTGTTTGCTGTTTTGGAGAAACCCAAGGGTACACTGACATCTCAGAGGGCTTCTGCATATGAGGTAGTTATATCAAATCCAGCAATCAAAATAGTCAGGTGTAAAATAGTGGACCCTACCACATTTGTAGCCAAACCTGTGACAGCGGATGAGCAAGTGAATGATTGCGCCAATTACAAGGATTTCTATGATGAAATCTCACGGGTAAAGGAGAATGCAGGAGGGGAGGTTCTCTGTATTGACGGGTCATCAAAAATTGATCCCAGTAACCATTGCACTATTTAAATACACAGCACATACTAAGAGAACTGATTTTATTTCACGCAGGAACGAAGCCGCAGACGAAGAGGCCAAAAGGGTTGCATATTCTCCAGATATTTCTAGTTTTGATACTCCAAATGTAAAGGAAAAAGTGCTCATGATTATGATTGTAAATGAAGGGTTTAATCATTTTTCCAGAACGCAGTTGATGGAAGTTTAAGGCAGTGCTCCTCTGGAAGAGCAAGAATTGTGGAAATGGAGGGGGTGTTCTATATCCCTCTCTGAAACATTGTGATAACAGGACAACACTGTCACGAACCGAGGAAGCTGGCGGTTGTGGTCCCGTTGGCGTATGAGCCGCCATTGAGATTGCCGCCACGTTCCCATCCACCGTACTGTGACGGTCTAGTTTTTCAGAATACGCCGTCGCAAGCCTATTTCCTTGCGTTCAACCCGGAAGCCGACGCGTTGCAACCCTTCGCGTTTAGGCTTTCGGGTTAACACGCTGTTTTCCTCTAGCTCTCGCTTCCCTTCTCCCCTCCTGTTTTCCGCCTTGCTATCGCTGGACTAGCGCTCCTCTCCCTTCTTCTGTCTACTCCCTCATCTTTTCTCCGCATTTATTTACCTGTATGCCTCCATCTTACCTTCCACCGCCCAGTGCACGACCAAGGAACTCCTTCACCGGAACCCTCCAATTCCTGCGGATCTCCTCTGCAATCCATCAAGACAGGGGTTTTTTATGCCGTAAGGCTTTTTCCCCAGACCGGTCTGCTGCGGAAGGAGTGCCCCTCCTGGACCTCCTATTAACGGGTTCAGGGTGGCTTCCTCTCGCGGCCGGCCTTATCTGCACAGCAAAGAAAAAACATTGTGGCGAAAGAGGTTCGGAGCAAAACCGGAATTCGATTCAGGTGAGGAGGAGGATTTGGAGCGGGGGGACCAGGAATTGGAACCATCACAACCCGGGCCTGATAGTTTGCAACGCCAAAGTGTAGCAATGGCCACCCCCGAACAGATCCAAGAACTCATTAATGCGGTTCAGGCTATGAACGTGGAACTACAGAATGTTAAAGCTGACAACACTGCCTTAAGACAGATGATCGCTACCCGAGAGACTCGTGAGATAGACTTATCCCCTATGATCTTGTCTTCAGGCAAATTCGACGGGAACCCCAAGAAGTTAAAAGAATTTATGGAAGCATGCTCCATTTATTTTGCATTTCGCCCCCAGACCTTTTCTTCAGATCATACCAAAGTCGGATTTATGGTATCCAACATGACTGGAAATGCCCTAGCCTGGGCAACACCGCAAGTCTTAAACAATGATCCCGTCACCCATGATTATGGGGCTTTCTTGAATCGGCTTAGACAAACCTTTGAGCAGACCGAGATCACGCATGTAGCAGCAGAAGAACTCCTAGACGTTCAACAAGGCTCTAGTGATCTACTCACGTACATTTCAACTTTCAAGAGACTTGCTACTGAAGCAGGTTGGCCAGAACGGGCTCAATATACCATATTTCGTCGTGGTCTCAAGGAGGAGATCAAGGACGAACTAGCCCGCATAGCCCGACCTACCACCCTATCGGATCTGATGTCTCTTGTGCTCCAGATTGATTACCGGCTGAATGAACGAAGGGTAGAACGAAGAAAGCATAAGCCTCCCGTGCCCCACACTCCTGGTACCTCCTCCCTGCCTACGTTGCCATCCCGAAGTCAAAAGGAAGAACCAATGCAGAGAGGGGCGGCTCGAGCGCCCTTAACTTCAGATGAGAGAAGAAGACGAAGAGAGTTGGGCCTCTGTATGTATTGTGGTTCAAATACTCACCTGCTTCGTAGCTGTCCAGATGTACCCCCTAGGAAAGTGGGAAACGACCTACCTCGGAACTAAGGGGGACGAGTCTCCGAGGTCTAACCCCAAGTCCCTATGTCACGGTAACCATCTCTTCACCCCCAGACACCATGGACTCGCGTCTCATGGTAGTGGCCATCCGACTGGAAACTCCCACCTCAGTACTTCATACCATGGCCCTTTTAGATAGCGGTGCCGCAGGCATTTTTATGGACACCCAGTGGGCACACCAACAAGGACTCACCCTGCAGGAACGTGAAGACATACAAAAAGTGGAAAGTGTAGACGGATCACCCTTGTCTTCAGGTCCCATAACCCACTCTACTGAACTTCTCAAGGTACTTATACTTCAACACATGGAACAATTACAGTTTGATCTCATTCGGGCCGCCCATTTTCCCATCATCCTGGGTATCCCCTGGTTTAGGAAACACAATCCAGCCATCGATTGGACCCGGAACACCATGGCCTTTGAGTCGGAATACTGTAGACAAAATTGTTTGTCGCGAATTCCAAAAGAGACGGTGCAGATTCTGACTTCCGAACGCAAAGAAGCATGTGACATTTGTAGTATACCCCCTGAGTTGGCTGATTTCCGGGAAGTCTTTAGTAACAATCCAGTTTTGGAATTACCCCCTCATCGTCCGGAGGATTGTGCCATAGAGTTGGTACCAGATGCCTTGGTGCCCTTCGGGCGCATGTTTTCTTTATCCATCACAGAAAAGAAGGTCCTACGCACCTACCTGGATTCTCATCTTACCAATGGGCTCATCCAGCCTTCAAGATCCCCAGCCGGAGCCCCTCTTTTTTTCATACCGAAACGTGATTCAGCTGAGCTACGGCCTTGTATAGATTATAGGGGCCTTAATAGGGTCACCGTTCGTGATCGCTATCCTATGCCCTTAATTTCCGACATTTTGGAGGCCGTTCAAGGAGCTACCATCTTTTCGAAATTAGATCTACGGAGTGCCTACCATCTTCTACGCATAAGAACAGGGGATGAATGGAAGACCGCTTTCAGGACCCCCTTTGGTTTATTTGAGTACAAGGTCATGCCTTTCGGGTTGGTCAACGCCCCAGCGATTTTTCAACGGTTTATGGGCCGCCTGTTTTCCGATCTGTTGTATGTGAACACTATAGTTTACCTCGATGACATCTTGGTATTTTCGCCTTCTCCCCAAGAACATGCCCAGCATCTGAAGATGGTCCTTCTGCGTCTACAATCTCAACACCTCCTGGTCAAACCCGAGAAGTGTGTATTCAAGACCTCCTCTGTCCCTTACTTAGGTTACATCCTCTCCCAAGAAGGCATATCGATGGATCCTAGGAAGGTGACGGCCATCTTGGAATGGCCCGCTCCATCCTCCCAGAAGGATGTACAAAGGTTTTTGGGTCTGGCAAATTTTTACAGGAAGTTTATCAGACAATTTTCCCGAGTTGTTCTGCCAATCACAGCTCTACTCAAGAAAGAGGCCAGAAACTTTGTCTTTGTCCAAGCCAACCTAGCTTTCCAGAGTTTGAAGAAGATGTTCTGTACTGCTCCTGTCTTGCTTCAGCCAGACCAGACCCAACCTTTTATAGTGGAAGCCGATGCCTCTGCAAGCGCTTTGGGAGCCGTACTCTTACAATCTAAGGATGGAGAAGAACACCCTGTGGCCTATCTCTCTAAGACCCTGTCAGCAAGCCAAAGAAATTACTCAGTAATAGAAAAGGAATTGTTGGCCCTTAAGACAGCGTGTGAAGAATGGAGACATCTGTTACAAGGAAGTGCCCATCGGGTTATACTGCGCACTGACCATAAGAACTTACAGGTGCTCAGGAACATGGAATGTGTCAATTCCAGACAAGCACGCTGGGCCCATTTTTTTAGCCAATATGACTTCTCCATCACATATATTCCTGGCACCCAAAACAGTCTAGCACATGGGTGCACAACATACGGCCCGTGGGCCAAGTGCGGCCCGTGATGCTGCTGGATGCGGCCCGGCAGGGTTGAAGACTTTCCTAATGGAAGGCGGCCCGCAAGCAGCAAAGGTCGCCCTCCATTAAGAAAGTCTTTGTTTTCCTTGCCGGGCCGTGAGTCACGCAGTGTGTGTGTGTATGCTGCCAGGGAAGCTGGGGCTCAGTGACCTAATCTGCCCTGGCAGGGGTGCAGAGTAGGGGGGGCTGCGGGGCCTTCCTCCCCCCCCACCCCCGGCAGAATGAAGTCGGGGCTGAGCAATCCCCACCCCCCCACGGGCCGCACAGAAGAGGGGCAGTATGGATGGCCCTTTGTTCCATCCATACTGTCTCTCTGGCGGCCCGGGTAAAAGCCGGAGAAAAAAGATGTTTAAAAATGGAGGGACGGATGCAAAGCAAGAGGCTCTTGTTTTGCATCTGTCCCTCCATTTCTAAAAATCGTTTTGGGTTGGGTATACTTCTACATCTGTGCACCGAGGTGCACAGATGTAGAGGTACACCCAACCCAAAACGATTTGGGCAGTGCCAGAAGCCTCGCCAGCGTTCCAGGACGTCTGGGTAAGTACATGGTGGGGGGCCTGTATGTTTGTGTGTGTGTCTGTCTCGGCTCCGTCCTGTGTTTTTGTTTTTGTATGTATGTTGAGATGCGGAGGTGGGGGTGTGTGTCGAGTGTGTATGGGTGTGTTTGTATTTGTATGTCTGCATTGTATGTTGAGATGCGGAGGTGGGGGGGGTGTCGGGTGTCTATGGGTGTGTTTGTATTTGTATGTCTGCAGTGTATGTTGAGATACAGGGGTGGGGTGTGTGTCGGGTCTGCTTGAATGTGTTTGTGTGCAAGTGCAGTGTATGTTGAGATGCGGGGGTGGGGTGTGTCGGGTCTGCCTGAATGTGTTTGTGTGCAAGTGCAGTGTATGTTGAGATGCGGGGGTGTGGTGTGTGTCGGGTCTGCCTGAATGTGTTTGTGTGCAAGTTCAGTGTATGTTGAGATGCGGGGGTGGTTTGTGTGTCGGGTCTGCCTGAATGTGTTTGTGTGCAAGTTCAGTGTATGTTGAGATGCGGGGGTGGGGTGTGTGTCGGGTCTGCCTGAATGTTTTTGTGTGCAAGTGCAGTGTATGTTGAGATGCGGAGAGGGGGTGTGTGTCGGGTCTGCCTGAATGTGTTTGTGTGCAAGTGCAGTGTGTGTTGAGATGCGGACGGGGGGGGGGTGTGTCGGGTCTGCCTGAATGTGTTTGTGGGCAAGTGCAGTGTATGTTGAGATGTGGGGGGGGTGGTGGGGTCGGGTCTGCCTGAATGTGTTTGTGTGCAAGTGCAGTGTATGTTGAGATGCTGGGAGGGTGGGGGTGGGGGGGCTGGGGGGGTGGGGTCGGGTCTGCCTGAATGTTTGTTGTTGTTGTGTGCACGTTCAGTGTATGTTGAGATGTGGGGGTCCGAGTCTGTATGCGTGCATGCTTGCGAGTTTGTGTGCTGAGTTGGGGGGGCTCGAGTTTGTATGGGTGCATGGTGTATGCTTGTGGGTTTGTGTGCTGAGTTGGGGGTGGGGTGTTCGGATCTGTATGGGTGCATGGTGTATGCTTGTGGGTTTGTGTGCTGAGTTGGGGGGTGGGGGTTCGGGTCTGTATGGGTGCATGGTGTATACTTGTTAGTTTGTATGCAGGGGTGGGGGGGTTGGGGTCTGTATGAGTATGGGGCATAGTGTTTGCATGAGGGGCGGGTGTCTTGGGGCATAGTGTTTGCATGAGGGGTGGGTGTCTTGGGGCATAGTGTTTGCATGAGGGGTGGGGGCCATGGGGCATAGTGTTTGCTTGAGGGGTTGGGGCCATGGGGCATAGTGTTTGCATGAGGGGTGGGGGCCATGGGGCATAGTGTTTGCTTGAGGGGTGGGTGTCTTGGGGCATAGTGTTTGGTTGAGGGGTGGGTGTCTTGGGGCATAGTGTTTGCATGAGGGGTGGGTGTCTTGGGGCATAGTGTTTGCATGAGGGGTGGGTGTCTTGGGGCATAGTGTTTGCATGAGGGGTGGGTGTCTTGGGGCATAGTGTTTGCATGAGGGGTGGGTGTCTTGGGGCATAGTGTTTACATGAGGGGTCGGGGCCATGGGGCATAGTGTTTGCTTGAGGGGTGGTTGTCTTGGGGCATAGTGTTTGCATGAGGGGTGGATGTCTTGGGGCATAGTGTTTGCATGAGGGGTGGGGGCCATGGGGCATAGTGTTTGCTTGAGGGGTGGGTGTCTTGGGGCATAGTGTTTGCATGAGGGGTGGGGGCCATGGGGCATAGTGTTTGCTTGAGGGGTGGGGGCCATGGGGCATAGTGTTTGCTTGAGGGGTGGGTGTCATGGGGCATAGTGTTTGCATGAGGGGTGGGTGTCTTGGGGCATAGTGTTTGCATGAGGGGTGGGTGTCTTGAGGCATAGTGTTTGCATGAGGGGTGGGTGTCTTGGGGCATAGTGTTTGCATGATGGGTGGGGGCCATGGGGCATAGTGTTTGCATGAGGGGTGGGTGTCATGGGGCATAGTGTTTGGTTGAGGGGTGGGAGCCATGGGGCATAGTGTTTGCATGAGGGGTGGGTGTCTTGGGGCATAGTGTTTGCATGAGGGGTGGGGGCCATGGGGCATAGTGATTGCATGAGGGGTGGGTGTCATGGGGCATAGTGTTTGGGGGTGGGAGCCATGGGGCATAGTGTTTGCTTGAGGGGTGGGGGCTATGGGGCATAGTGTTTAATAAAAATAGGGGGTTGAAAAAGCCTCCTGCCACACCACGCCCCACCGCGCCTACCGCCCCACCCACATTTACTTTTTGGCCCACTATAGCCATCGTGTAAGGTACTTTCGGCCCTCTGTCAAAATCAGTTGTGCACCCCTGGTCTAGCAGATGCCCTGTCCAGACGAGACTCACATGCCGCTCAGTTGGTTCCACCATTAGAGTACATGTTTCCCCGTAACCGGGTGGTGGGAATCATTACCTCCTTCCTCCAGGATGTCAAATCTGTTACCACCCCGGAGCTGGAAAATAGGGTGCCTCTCAACCTGCGGAGACTTGCTAGATGGTCTGAGGGTCTTTTATTCATTGACCGGAGGTTATGCATCCCTTCCAAGCCCTTCCAACAAAAGATCCTGAAATGGGGTCATGACCATGCTATTTCTGGCCATAGAGGCATACGAGGTACCATTGACTTGATATCCCGTTCTTTCTTTTGGCCCTCTCTCACTCAAGACGTTAAGAAGTATTGCCGCACCTGTCAGGTTTGTGCCAAGAGTAAATATTCCACTCACAAACCTTACGGCTTGCTAGTGCAATCAGAGGCACCTGTTCGTCCCTGGTCTCAGGTTTCAACAGACTTCATAGTCGACTTACCTCCGTCCCAGGGGTTCTCTTGTTTGATGGTTACGGTGGATTCATTCTCGAAACTGGCTCACTTCCCTCCGCTTCCAGGAGTCCCATCTGCATCAGTAATGGCAGAGGTATTTCTCAAGGAGATATTTAGGTTACACGGGCTGCCAGACAAGATAATATCCGATCGGGGGAGCCAGTTTACTTCCCGTTTCTGGGGGGCCTTATGTCAGCGATTAGGTATTGAGCGGGCCCTCTCCTCTGGTTTCCACCCTCAAACAAATGGCCAAACCGAAAGACTCAATGCCTCTCTGGAACAATATCTTAGGTGTTATACTAATAGCTTGCAGGATAACTGGGTTGCCTTATTATCGACAGCAGAATTCGCATACAACAATGCCATACATACTGCCACGGGCCTTAGCCCTTTTTTCTGCACTTACGGAATACATCCTCGTGGCATTCTTCCTGTTTATAAACCCCCTTCCACCATTCCAACTATAGAATCCATTTTGGCTGACATAGCCTTAGCCCACAAGGTGGCTCAGCAGAACTTACTTTTGTCTCGAAGGAGATACAAGGGACAGACTGATCGTTCTCGTACCCCCTGTCCCGATTGGAAGGAAGGGGATAGGGTATGGTTATCTACTAAGTTCCTACCTCGGTGGCTCCACCCATCCAAATTATCTCCTAGGTATTTGGGACCTTTCAAGATTTCTAGGAGGGTTAATCCCGTGGCATATAAATTGCTGCTTCCTAAAAGTATGCATCGCATACACCCAGTTTTTCATTCCTCCCTCCTTCGTCCGGTGGATCCGGACACCCCTTCTATTAAAAAGAAAGGGATACCGGATTTAGTGCCATCCTCCCCAGAAGAGTATGAGGTATCGGCCATAGTAGATTCCAGATACAGAAAGGGCCGGCTGGAGTATTTGGTGTCCTGGAAAGGTTATCCTCGTTCTGAGGATTCCTGGGAGCCTGTCTCCCACATTCATGCTCCTATACTCACCCGACGCTTCCATAGACTCCATCCGGGTAAACCTGGTGGTATAGGTATGGGAGGGGGGTATACTGTCACGAACCGAGGAAGCTGGCGGTTGTGGTCCCGTTGGCGTATGAGCCGCCATTGAGATTGCCACCACGTTCCCATCCACCGTACTGTGACGGTCTAGTTTTTCGGAATACGCCGTTGCAAGCCTATTTCCTTGCGTTCAACCCGGAAGCCGACGCGTTGCAACCCTTCGCGTTTAGGCTTTCGGGTTAACACGCTGTTTTCCTCTAGCTCTCGCTTCCCTTCTCCCTTCCTGTTTTCCGCCTTGCTATCGCTGGACTAGCGCTCCTCTCCCTTCTTCTGTCTACTCCCTCATCTTTTCTCCGCATTTATTTACCTGTATGCCTCCATCTTACCTTCCACCGCCCAGTGCACGACCAAGAAACTCCTTCACCGGAACCCTCCAATTCCTGCGGATCTCCTCTGCAATCCATCAAGACAGGGGTTTTTTATGCCGTAAGGCTTTTTCCCCGGACCGGTCTGCTGCGGAAGGAGTGCCCCTCCTGGACCTCCTATTAACGGGTTCAGGGTGGCTTCCTCTCGCGGCCGGCCTTATCTGCACAGCAAAGAAAAAACATTGTGGCGAAAGAGGTTTGGAGCAAAACCGGAATTCGATTCAGGTGAGGAGGAGGATTTGGAGCGGGGGGACCAGGAATTGGAACCATCACAACCCGGGCCTGATAAGCACTGGCAAGCCAGTGATACCTGTAGCCTTATTAAGGGTAGCGCTTGTACAGCTGCACTACCCAGCGCATGTAACTAGGGAAAGCCTTGCAGCAGCTATTGTGGAGGACTGGTTTGTACCGAACCTGCTAGAACACGTTGCCTTTTATGTAGTCAATTACATCGTATGTCAAAGGTTTACCGCTGGGCACACACTCCAAACAATTAGAGGAGTGATTCCTCGACCGAACAGTCCTTTTCAGGATTTACATATCGACTATGTAGATATGCTACAAGTATGTAGTGGATATAGGCATATGATTGTGATGGTGTGCCCCTTTTCGAGAAAGATTGAAGCTGGTCCATGTACACACCCTGATGCCACTTGCGCTGCTATGATTTTAGCCTGAGAAGTCTTTCCTAGATGGGGACTATGTGAGGTGCTGAGATCCCACAATGGGCCCCATTTTGTTAATGAAGTATTCAAACAGATCAGCCTATTGTGTAGTATAAAACACACGTTTTCTTCTGCTTATCACCCGCAAGCGAACGGATGGTATGAGAGACTCAACGGTCTTCTCAAAGAAAGAATCGCTAAACTCAAATTGACACTGAAGAAGGGATGGCTGTATTGCCTTCCCCTTGCATTCTTGCATTATATGCATTAAGGAATCAGCCTGGGTCAGACCACCACCTCACACCCCATGAATTAGTAACAGGAAGGTGAATGAGAACGCCCCTGTCACCTCCTTCAAGGAGTAGAAGTGATGCCCAGATGACTGCACAATTGTTAGGAAATTAGCTACGTGCGTATTTAACATGTATGACCGCTAGTATCTCTGTCATTTCAGATCAACACAGGCGTAAGGGGTGTGGATCTCAGGACACAGATGAAGAACATTCAGCAACCGGATATACAGAACTACTATCTGTACCCAAGATATTTGTTGCAGACCCCGTTTTAGTACGCAACTTCAAAAGGAAGTGGCACAAACCCTGTTTTAGTGGACCATTTATCATTGAAAATATCACTCTCTCAGAAGTAAAAGTTCAAGAAAGGTATGCCTGTATTCATCTGGGTAACATGAAGCCATATGCTGGTGAGACCGATACACCCCCATCCATTAATTCAGAAGCAAAACAAGAAGGAGCAGTTCAGCATGTGCAGACTCGATCGATGATGAGGAAGCAGGACGCTAAGATTGCTGATTAAATAAATACAAGTGTGCATTTGGACTGTGGCTCGCCCCAAACACTCTTATAGATATTTTAGCAGGAGTGCAGTGATCAATGTTCTTAAGCCATAGGAATCTCTTTTATGGGACATTAGAAAGTGCTGATGTGCTAAAAATGCCAGATCTTGATTTCATATTCTACGACTGGAAAAGGGAGCAGTTCCCCAATTCATTCCTCACTGAGTTTCTCTTTGGTTAGATTCATGTCCTATCTGATGTCAATATCCATAGACTCCTTCTCGCTGTTTTTGTTTTTATACTCCGAGCTTACCCTGCTCTTGTTGGGCATAGTACTGACAGACGTACTTTTGTGCATGATCCTAAGAATGGCCCTGCGATTAGAAGATTGCTTGCAGCAATAATTGGGCAAATTCGGCAGCAACCTGAGCATCTAACAAGGCTGCCTGATTAAAAAGGGGTTTTCCTTCCTTAAAAGTAGTATACAGGCACAATGTGGATTATTGATAATAATGCAGTTCCAGAAAGTGAGCAGACTCAACGACGTGTGGAGAGACACCAGTGGTGGGGTCTCATATATTGGTGCATAATATATGTGTGCACAGCATCTATTATTGTTTTTCTGTTTTTTGCTAATTCACGCTGCTTACCTTGCTGGTCCTAGAAAGATAGGAGTCCCCTTGATTCTTCCCACACCAATGCAAAGTCAGAGGTTGCAAGGAGACCAAGGCCATATGTGATTATCCCTACACCACTGACACATGTAAAGCCACCCATTTCTCTGACAAGTGTTCCTATGATTCCCCCTGTAGGAAGGATGATGGCTGATATACTCCATGAGCATTATGCACGCATTCTTTTGGCAAGAAAGAGACCCAAGGGAAGTGCAAGGGAAGATGATTATGAGTTAAATAATTATCTAGGTAGTACAGCACATTTGGGGAACAACATGTGGTATTAACATATGCAAGTGGGAAAGAGAACCTCTGAGGAAGATTGCTATGAATGTGTTCTCCTACCTTATGCTATGGGGAAATCCAAGATATTCATAGCTATTTAAATAGATGTCCAGACAGCTCATTGCCTAACTCACCTTGTACTCTGCCATACAAGAGGTCAATTCCAGGGTTGAACAGCATCCTTGGTATGGGTGACGGAATGGTCAGCTCTAGAAGAAGATGATAGGTTCAAGATTTAAAGACAAGAGCACACACCAGAGATCATGTGATAAGATAAGAGCAGCCTGGAATGAAGGGAGGAGGAATCAGATGGGAGATAAACAAGAAGCTTAATTGTCAAGGAAAAACTGATGAAGAAATACAAAGATGCAAGGAGAGAGGGCAAATGCAGATCTGGGGAACATTACTTTCTCCAGATGGCTGGGAAGGAGGCATAGTCGTATGTAGCGCTGTGCAGTAACAGGACATCACAAACCGGTAATAGATTGTGTGGAAAAAGGATGCAAACCTCTATGGCCGAAGCTTGCAAAGTTGTTGACAGGGGTTGAGGACAAAGGAGGCCTGTTGCAAATAATGCCTCTGGCTAGTGCAGAGCTATGCTTCAGAAACAATGGCACAAGAATAGTTGGAGAGAATCAGCAGTGCGGTCAAATCTTTGATGTACCAGGAATGAAGGATCGAACAGTAGTGATAATGGACCACTACTGTGCCTGCGCATCCAGAGCATACATGAAGCTTCACAGTGCTTGGGGAGGACTATGTTATATAGTGATTGTTCATGTTTCAGCATTGGTGATACCAAACAGTGGCCTGAATATTGGAGAATTTCCAAAAGCAGATGCTCACCTGAGAAAGAGGAGTTCATTTGGATTTCTCAGTCAAAAAAAGAGAGAGAGCTACTTCTCAGCTAAATCAATAGAAGCTTTCAATGACATTCCGTATGAACACAGGTTGTTCAGCCAGATTTCAGTGATATTCACGGCAATCTTCATGCCAGGGATCCAAACGATGGCTAATGCCGGATGGTTACAGATAACCAGATGGGAGCTCAACACTACAATAAAGGGATTGAATGCTATCAAGGAAGACCTGAGAGCCATAAGACTGATGACTTTTCAGAATGTATATGTCTTGGATATGATTATAGCTATGGATGGTGGTGTTTGCGCCAAAATTGGAGAATCATGTTGCACATTCACACCTTCTCATGATGAAGAGAATGGGACCTTGACAGAGGCCATAACGATGCTTACGAACCTACATGTCAAGATGGAAGATGAAGTAGAAGACATTGCTGATGACAGCTGGTTTGCATCAATCTTCTCATGGGTTCCACAGTGGAGGGCAAATATCTTCAAGTTTCTTGGAGCCTTTTTGGTGATGATCATGTTTGGATTCTGTGTGATCAGAATAATAATCACACAGTGCAAGAAGACAGTGAAGAAAGCAACAGGAATGAAGATCATGATTGATGTCGAGCCAGGGTTTGGACCCAAACAGTTGACAGACGAAGAAATCATAGACTATGTAAAGGCCAGTATTCATGCACCTGAGGGAACAAAGTTCCTGTATCCGAGAGACCACAAGAAGTATGTGGAAAGATGGATCTACTGCAACCGGAATGAGCAATGTAGTCTTATGACTGAGTGTTGATGAACATGTGAAATCAGCAGGAAGTCTGAAAGGAGTGATAAAGATATGGATTCCAAAGAAGCACTTCTTCAGAAAAGGATGTCTAGATGTGAAGACTGATGGGTGAGTGGTTCATAAATAAACCAGAGAGGGGAGTGTAGAAGAGGAGCCAAGTACCTCTACCGGAAGTCCCGCCCCCATTCTGCCTATATGTTGGCAGCTGGAAATTGTGACATGCACAAAGCCAATAATGGCCCCTATACCATGAAGAGACCTTGAAACAAGGTATCCATTGAGAAAACCCTAAATGTATCTGCGAAGAACTGACAGTCTTCTGAGTGAAGTTCCAGAAGAAGTGTGAAAATGAATGAAAGAGAAGACTGGTGACGATACATAAAGCAGAGATGACGCACCAAGAAGAGATGCCAATGAAGAAAGAATATTGACCGTGTAGAATCTGATTGCGAACTAAAGAATTGAGCAACGTTTTATGAGTGGAGTGAAGATTATACGTGCAAAGAAGCACTGAAGAAAATGCCAAGCCATTTCATAAATGTACAGATGCAGTAACGCAAGTAGATAAAGTAATCATAAGGCTGGCTATACGTATTGAATAGACTGCAGGCGGTGCCGCCAATATATATGTGTGTATAGGATCAGGATGTTCCACAACGTATTTTAGCAAACTTGGACCCTGTGAATGAAGGGCTGAAAGTGTGGCGCAGCAGAATAGAATAGCTAATGGCGTAGGAAGATTTGCAAAGGCTTGCCTGGCCCAGTGTCAAGAGTCAGGGCCGCCAAGAGCCTGGTTATCTGCTTGAGAAGACACAATGAATGTGAGAAGCGAGCTGAGCTCCTGTTTGAGGTTTAATGGAAAAACACTAGAAGTGCCAGGTTTTCTTCATCTAATAGCATTAAATACAACAGAGCTCAAAACGTGGTCTCTAGTCACATGGTCAGATGAAAATAGACTTTGGGACGAGCTACACCAAGACCAGAAGATAAGACCATGCCTTCACTCCCCTTTATTCTCAGGCACAGTTAGCCTTTGCAAGGCTGAGTTCAAATGCAGTAATTGAATGGCAGACTGCAGGAGTGATGATGATGGATGTTGGGCTAATTGGATGGGGAGACATGGCCAGGCCAACCCCTCAGCACCTGCGGTACCAGCTTGCGTGCTGCTAGCGAGTGGAATATTTCAGAAGGGTACAAGCATGCCAACCAATTGTAGAGGGCCACGTAGCAAGGAGCCCTATAGTTTGAGAAGCCAATAGAAAGTTGTGTATTTTCATGACACAGAAGATGACTTGCACTTGGGGTGGGCTTAGTTGTCAATCTGACCTTGAGACCTAATCATGATCTTCGCCCTTATAGAAAGTATACTTTAAGCCTATCACATCCCCTAGTAGGTTTTCTTAATTTGCCACGTAGTATGACATCACTTATGAGATTTTTCAGTATAAAGTTGTGGATTTTTTCATTAAATGTTTGGAGGAACTCTTGAGTGAGAATGCTGTACCGCATCCGTTGATGCCCATTGTACTCGCTGTTTCAACTTGCAAATAAAACCGCTGTGTTTTTGCCAAACTTGATGAGTCAGTCTGATTATTGATGTATGAGTATGATCTGCATCCCCATCCATCTCAGATACTGTTACCTCATCTTAAAGGACCTCCGGGTTCAGCTATATATATAATAATGGAGTTGGAGTCTTTCTGTGGTGACCATTGTTGGAGGCAGAGTTGTGACAGAACACAAAAGCACACACACAGCGAGCAACATGCACAGTGTGCGTAGTGTGTTCTAGCAGTGTTCTGGCAGAGGAGGCAGGGATTTTCCCCCCACCCATTGCAGAGCAGGTTGTCTTTGGTGGGTTGTCTTTGGTGGACTGCAACATAACAGCATTTTGCTTCCTATGCAGTAAGTCGACTTACACTAAGAAGCTCCTCCTCACGACGGAGGTAGGAACTTAAAGGTTATTCTGCTAAACACCCTAGTCTGGTATGCCGGGTAAGGCACCCCCACGCAACAAAGTTAGTAACATATGTAAAACCAAACCTTATTACCTCGGACCAGGCAAACAAGCACTGAATAGTAAAGTTGCTTTATCACGTCAACCTGTGATTGGTACTGAAAACGATATGGCTACACAGACACCGGACAAGAGGCATATAGGCCAAAAAGCAGGAGAAAATTACAACGTTTTAACCGAAGGCAAGCACAGTGGCAGCGGCGCCAGACACATTAGCAGAGAGGGATTCAATAAACAAGTCATGTGGTATGTCCTATCAGGAAATTGACAGCAACTCACTTTTGATACTTTGGTATGCGCTCCACAATAGCATATTACCCGGACCGAGTAATTTCACCAACCCTGAGGACTATCGGACGACGGCCGGTGTAAATTAACTAAGTGAAGTACAGCTTCCTCCTAGTGACCGTCAGGTACTGTCAGGTACTGTCAGGTTGGAGTGACATATTCTTTACATACAGTATCATATACTCATTTACATTGGGGCAGGGGAGACACATATTTAGTATAGAAAGGTTTTAGGAAGTTATTATGGGTTATATTTTTAAACAGCCAATTTTGCCCTTAACCTTCATTGCAGTCTATGGAGATTGCCCCAAGCCAAGATGGAGGTTCTCAGTCTAAATTCTGATTGGCTGGAGATTGTTTATAGGGAGGACAATGAACATTCTAAACTGCCTTTCATCGTCCTTGCCCAGCTGAGAGGTCGTGTGCCTTGTTGCTCCTGCTTAACTTTGTCAAGGGTGACAAGTTTCTAGCAGTTGAGCGGAAGATCTGAAAGTATAACAGGAGTCGTGTTTGGAGTTTGGTGGAGACACAGGACAGGAGTCAGAAACTTCAATTTTTTCTGAGAAAAGAAGTTTTCAAGTCTTATTCACAAGATAAGTGACTTTCCAGTTTTGTTGAACTTTGTAAAAAGGTTATATTTATCTAAGGGATTGAAATCGCAAATCTGTATCTAAAAAGATTGAAGCGCGTACGTTTGTTTTTATCGCTACGTGTCAAATCAAACTAGCGCGTGAGCTTTTTGTCCGTTACTTTGCGCCCGCGCGTGTGTCTCTGCGCGTGAGAGCGAAGCGCGAGCGTGTACTTTGGACTCGCGTTTACTGTTCGTTTACGCAAGGGTTTTTTCTGCGTGATAAAATAAGCGCGTGTGTATTTTGCGCGTGTACGTATTTATTCTTGAGTTGGACTTTAGCGCGAGTGCTTTTTACCCGCGAATTGAATAGTCAGCGCGTGAGCGTATTTTCCGCGTCTTGGAGGGAAGCGTGTTTATTTTTAACGCGTCTTGGACTTTAGCGCGAGTGCGTTTTTTCCCGCGAACTTGATTGTTAACGCGAGTGCGTATTTCCCGCGATTTGGAGAAAAAGCGCGTGATTTTATTTTTCCTGCTGTTTCTGGCTTTCCACGTGAAGATTCCATCGCAAGTTAAATTTGTTCCTGAGAAAAAGACTCTCTACAAAGAAAATATTAAAAACAAATACAAGAACTTAAAAGAACTTCCTAAATCTTACTTGAAGACCTTGTTCAAGAATCTTAGAGTTGAGCAGACTAACTACAAAGTTAAATTACATTCATGGACCTACTGAGAAGGCTGAATTATCTATAAGATTCTGGTCCACAAGTAAGGAAGTCTTGTCTGCTTTTCACTTCTCTGGGCATTCTGAAGAGAAGAACCAGGTATGGTTTTTAAACTATTTTGGTAAAGGATTTAGAGTTTGTTAGTATAGTAACCCATGAGTAATGAGGTATATTGCATGTTTATGTTTTAACTACAGGTGAAGAACCAGCGAGTTGATAGCTTCCAGCCTGGTGTTTGTTTCTTTGTCCCTTCCCCCTTTCCCCTGAAAGTGAGGTAAACTGAGCAGTTATATTTATGTCAGCTCAGAGTGCCACATTTTGGGTGGATTGTCGGGGGTTCAGCAGCTTCTGCAGACACCATGTTCTCAGCATGACAGTATGAAAGGCCTATAAAAAAAAAGGGTCTGCCCAAGCTGTTATGAACCCCGACGAGACAACCATGGAGGCATTGGGAGTAATGGTTAGGGAAATGAGAGAAGAGTTACGGGTGGCTCATCAGGAGTATTCAAGTCTTTGTCAAAGAATGGATGAGTTCAATTTAAAGGTAACCCAAATACAAGAAAGAGAAGGTGAAGTTTCGGAAGGTGCAGGAAACCCACCTGAGTAGGTAAGAGTAGAAGAAGAACAAGAACCTAGGCTTCCCAGGGGGGCAGAGAGAGGTTTAGGAACTTTAGTTATGCCTGTACCTTTGGCAGCTCCAGAACGTTTCTTAGGAGATTCTAGAAAGTTTCAAATCTTTCAGACTCAGTGTGAATTGCATTTTCTAAGTCGTCCAGAGTTGTTTTCCACAGATGCTTCAAAGGTAACATTCATCTTATCATATTTATCTGGAGAAGCTTCTGCGTGGGGAAGTCTTTTGGTTAGTCAAAAGAATTTGGCTTTGAATAATTATTCCCTTTTCCAGATAGAATTTAAGAAAATGTTTGATAAGAGACAGTTATCTTTAGAGGTTGATGGAGAATTACTGGAACTGCGCCAGGGAGGAAAGGAGTTCATTTCTTATATCACTCAATTTAGAACTTTAATTTTAGAAAGTAAATGGCCAGAGGAGAAGAGGGCTTCCTTATTTTATAGGGGCTTAAAGGATGAGTTAAAAGATGCTCTGGCTGGAGTTTTGGAGCGACCAAATACTTTAGATGCCTTAATTGATTTGGTGGTACAGTTGGATTTTCGTTTAACAGAAAGACGTTCTGAACGTAGACGTACTCAGGGAGAGGTTAGGTTTCCGGGAAGAATGGAGAGGCCTAAAGTTGAGGTGGTGAACAGAGAAGTGAAGTCAAAGATAATTGACCAGCAGAGCCGGGTGAGAGGTCCGTTGTCCAAGGAAGAGAAGGCAAGAAGAAGGGAGAATAATTTGTGCTTATACTGTGGTAGGAGTGGTCAATTTCTTGAAACCTGTCCTTTTACCCCCAAGAAGATCTCCAAATCTTCAGGCAGAGTACAACAAGTGGCAAACACAATACAGACAGCGGTTCCTCACATAACGGTGAACATATCCTTGATGTTTGAAAAGGTATTTTTAGGTTCTGGGCCAATTATTATTGATCCAGGAGCTACGGGTAATTTTATGGATAGAGGATTGGCTAAAACTCTAGGTGTTCCTATAGTTGCTAAGAAAGAAATGGAGCAGGTCAGAGCAGTTGATGGGACATCTCTTTCTTCAGGTCCAATCACTCATAATACAGAGTTACTTGAGATGGAGATGACTGGAGGTCATAAAGAAAATATCTCTTTTGAGTTAATTGACGCTCCAATCTTGAAAATTATTTTGGGTATGCCCTGGCTTACACTTCATAATCCCAGAATTGATTGGAGTGCAAGAATTGTATCCTTAGAATCAACCTTTTGTCAGGAACATTGTCTTTCAGGAAAATCTTTTGAAGAGAAAGAAAAAGTTGTGAATTCCGTTTCATTCTCGCTTGCAGAAAGAGGGGCAATAGGTTTTGACATTGGAGCAGTTGTGGGTGAACTTCCAACTTGTTATCAGGATTTTTGGGATGTTTTTGATGAAAAGGAAGCTGGAGAGTTGCCTCCTCATACGCCTTTTGACTGCAAGATAGAGTTGGAGCCTGGAGCTATTTTACCAAGCAGTAGGGTTTATGCCTTAACTGAAAAAGAGAATGATTATTTGAAAGAATATTTAAAGGAAAATTTGGCTAAGGGATTTATTCGGCACTCTCAATCGCCGGCAGCCTCACCATTGTTCTTTGTGCCTAAAGCTGATGGTTCTCTCAGAACTTGTATAGATTACAGGGCAGTAAATAGAATGACAGTGAAAAATCGGTATCCTCTCCCTCTCATTTCAGAAATGTTAAATCAAATCCAAGGTGCAACCATATTTTCTAAGTTGGATTTACGTGGAGCTTATCATCTTGTAAGGTCCAAGAGGGGGATGAGTGGAAGACGGAATTTAAAACCAGATTTGGCCTGTACGAGTACCAAGTGATGCCTTTCAGTCTTTGCAATGCCCCAGCGGCTTTTCAATTTTTTATCGATGAGGTTCTTCGGGAATTTCTTGATGTTTTTGTTATCGTCTATATTGACGACATTTTGATTTTTTCACAGAATTTGGAGAAACACAAAATTCACGTTCGACAGGTCTTGAGGAAATTGAGAGAGAATAATCTTTTCGCTAAATTGGAGAAGAGTCAGTTCCATACGGATTCGGTAGAATTTTTAGGATTTGTGATTACTCCTTGTGGTCTGGAAATGAATCCAAAAAAGGTGGAAGCTGTTCGTGATTGGCCTACTCCAACTAAGGTGAAGGAGATCCAGAGCTTTTTGGGATTTGCCAATTTTTACTGAAGATTCATTGAAGGCTTCTCCAGTTTAGTAGCTCCAATTACTCGACTTTTAAGAAAAGGAGTTCCATTTGTTTGGGAAGCTAAGGCTGATGAGGCTTTTCAAATGTTGAAGGAGAAATTCATTACCTCTCCTATTTTGATTCATCCTGATACTTCCAAACCATTTTTTGTAGAGGCTGATGCTTCCAATGTGGCAATGGGAGCAGTGTTGTCTCAGAGGCATAATGTTACAGGACAATTACATCCAGTGGCTTACTTTTCTAAGAGATTTTCACCTGCAGAGGAAAATTACACCATTTCAGACCGAGAGCTTCTTGCTATCAAAGCAGCATTTGAAGAATGGCGACATTTTTTAAAAGGAGCACATCACACTGTGACTGTATTAACTGACCACTGAAATTTACTCTTTTTGAAGACAGCAAAAACTCTGACACCTCGACAACTTAGGTGGTCATTATTTTTTGCGGATTATGACTTTATAGTTACTTTTAAGCCAGGTAATCAAAATAAAAAGGCAGATGCTCTGTCACGGCAGTTTCCAGAAAGTGAGGTTAAGTCGGTCTGTGAGCCTCTTCCATTGATCGCTCCAGAACGTTTTGTTCTTGCTTGGGTTGAAAAGGAGAACGAAATCTTCAAGAAAGTAAGGGAATCCATTTCTGAGACACAACTTGAAGATTGGGTTCGTTTGGATCCAGCTCGCAAAATTAAAGATGGTTTACCTTATTTAGATGACAGACTCTATTTACCATCAATTGAACTTAGAGAAAAAATGTTGAAGGAGTGTCACGAATCAGTCTTGGCAGGACATCCAGGGTATCGGAAGACTCTTGAGTTGATCAGAAGAAATTTTTGGTGGGAACGAATTCGACAAGATACCCTTAATTTTGTTAAGACCTGTGAAATTTGTGCTAGATCTAAGAATCTCATCGGAAAGCCTTCTGGGTTATTGGAGCTGTTACCAGTTCCACCGCGGCCTTCGTACTCAGTGTCTTTAGATTTCATCACGGATCTTCCAGAAGATAAAGGTTGTACTTCGGTATTGGTTGTAGTTGATTTACTCACTAAAGAAGCACATTTCATTCCAATGAAGGGAGAGGTTACCGCTGATAGTTTAGCTCATAGTTTCTTGCAAGAAGTGGTAAGATTACATGGAATTCCCAGTCAGGTCATCTCAAATAGAGGTTCTCAATTTATTTCTAAGTTTTGGAGAGCTTTTTGTAAGAGATTGGGAGTGGAGGTATGTTTATCATCAGGTTACGATCCAGAAACCAATGGGCAGGTAGAAAGGATAAATCAGGAGTTGGATAAATATTTGAGGTGTTATCTGCAGACAGGTGAAGAGTGGGTAGATTTGTTGTGGGTTGCAGAATTTGCATATAACAACTGTAGTAAGGATGCCAC
The DNA here is from genome assembly GCF_040938575.1 of Ambystoma mexicanum. Taxonomy (NCBI): domain Eukaryota; kingdom Metazoa; phylum Chordata; class Amphibia; order Caudata; family Ambystomatidae; genus Ambystoma; species Ambystoma mexicanum. Next base: position 337,576,532 of record NC_090931.1, on the reverse strand, counting down.
CTCTATGTCTCCGTTTTATTTGGGACGAGGTTTTCATCCTCGTTTTCTTAGTATTGAGATTAATAATGATTCAGGAAACCCAGAAGTCGAAAGGAGACTAGAAGTTATGAAAAGAAATTTGGAAAAGGCAAAAGGGGTGTTGGTGGAGAGTAAACAAAAATACAAAGGGTTTGCTGACCGTAAAAGAAAGATTAGTCCTCAATATAGTGAGGGAGATTTGGTGTGGTTATCAACCAAGTTTTTGAGAATTACAGGAAGAAATAAGTTTTGTCCTCGTTTCGTAGGACCGTTTGTTGTTGAAAAGGTGATTAATCCAGTGGCTGTTCGTCTTAAATTACCCAGTCATATGAAAACTCATCCAACTTTCCAAGTTAGTTTATTAAAACCTGTGGTTAAAGGAACTAGATTAACACCTACTCCTTCGGCAGTTGTGATTGAGGAAGATGCTTCCGAAGAATTTCTGGTTAAGAGAATTCTGGACTCTAGAGGAGTAAGAGGAAAGCTACAGTCTCTCATTGATTGGGAGAGCTTTGGTCCTGAAGAGCGCACTTTGGAGAAAGCAAGTGATGTGCATGCTCCTCGTTTGGTAGAAAGATTCCATAAAAAATGTCCATTGGAGAGTGGCCCAGGGACTGGGCGTTAGGAGGGGGGGTACTGTCAGGTACTGTCAGGTTGGAGTGACATATTCTTTACATACAGTATCATATACTCATTTACATTGGGTCAGGGGAGATACATATTTAGTATAGAAAGGTTTTAGGAAGTTATTATGGGTTATATTTTTAAACAGCCAATTTTGCCCTTAACCTTCATTGCAGTCTATGGAGATCGCCCCAAGCCAAGATGGAGGTTCTCAGTCTAAATTCTGATTGGCTGGAGATTGTTTATAGGGAGGACAATGAACATTCTAAACTGCCTTTCATCGTCCTTGCCCAGCTGAGAGGTCGTGTGCCTTGTTGCTCCTGCTTAACTTTGTCAAGGGTGACAAGTTTCTAGCAGTTGAGCGGAAGATCTGAAAGTATAACAGGAGTCGTGTTTGGAGTTTGGTGGAGACACAGGACAGGAGTCAGAAACTTCCATTTTTTCTGAGAAAAGAAGTTTTCAAGTCTTATTCACAAGATGAGTGACTTTCCAGTTTTGTTGAACTTTGTAAAAAGGTTATATTTATCTAAGGGATTGAAATCGCAAATCTGTATCTAAAAAGATTGAACCGCGTACCGTACGTTTGTTTTTATTGCTACGTGTCAAATCAAACTAGCGCGTGAGTTTTTTGTCCGTTACTTGCGCCCGCGCGTGTGTCTCTGCGCGTGAGAGTGAAGCGCAAGCGTGTACTTTGGACTCGCGTTTACTGTTCGTTTACGCAAGGGTTTTTCTGCGTGATAAAATAAGCGCGTGTGTATTTTGCGCCTGTAGGTATTTATTCTTGATTTGGACTTTAGCGCGAGTGCTTTTTACCCACGAATTGAATTGTCAGCGCGTGAGCGTATTTTCCGCGTCTTGGAGGGAAGCGTGTTTAATTTTTATCGCGTCTTGGACTTTAGCGCAAGTGCGTTTTTTCCCGCGAACTTGGTTGTTAACGCGAGTGCGTATTTCCCGCGATTTGGAGAAAAAGCGCGTTATTTTTTTTCCCCGCGGTTTCTGGCTTTCCACGTGAAGATTCCATCGCAAGTTAAATTCGTTCCTGAGAAAAAGACTCTCTACAAAGAAAATATTAAAAACAAATACAAGAACTTAAAAGAACTTCCTAAATCTTACTTGAAGACCTTGTTCAAGAATCTTAGAGTTGAGCAGACTAACTACAAAGTTAAATTACATTCATGGACCTCTGAGAAGGCTGAATTATCTATAAGATTCTGGTCCACAAGTAAGGAAGTATTGTCTGCTTTTCACTTCTCTGGGCATTCTGAAGAGAAGAACCAGGTATGGTTTTTAAACTATTTTGGTAAAGAATTTAGAGTTTAAGGTTAGTATAGTAACCCATGAGTAATGAGGTATATTGCATGTTTATGTTTTAACTACAGGTGAAGAACCAGCGAGTTGATAGCTTCCAGCCTGGTGTTTGTTTCTTTGTCCCTTCCCCCTTTCCCCTGAAAGTGAGGTAAACTGAGCAGTTATATTTATGTCAGCTCAGAGTGCCACATTTTGGGTGGATTGTCGGGGGTTCAGCAGCTTCTGCAGACACCAGGTTCTCAGCATGACAGTGACACGCAAAGGTCCTCAGGGAGTCCTAATTTAGTGTACGACACCAGTGAGGAGTTAGCTTCAATTCAATCTGGCATTGAGCTGCTCCTCAATACAAGTAACAACTCTGGCAACGTGGGTACCTCCCCAACCTCACAGCCTGACGTATTAAATTTAGCTGTCAAGATTTTATTGAAACTTTGTGGCACAATACATGAAGATCTTAAACGTCAGAGTAAAGTGATTCTACAATTGCAAGATTTGATTGTTCCATTCGCATTTCAAGTGGACACGGGCGCCTTGGAAAGCGTTCCAAATTCCCAGCAGAATGAACAGGGAATTGAATACTGCTTAAATCAATTCATATGTACCCAGTCCGAAAAGGAGGCTCAATCTCCTTCCCCCTACCCAACACGTAAACAGCAACGCCAGGTTAAAGGTTTGCAGGAGAGAGTGACCAAATGCAAAAGTCCACTGTAGAGGCTACTGAGCATCCTTTAAACTCTACGCTGAACCCTGTAAACAAACTCAGACTGAAGAAGCTGAGGAAGAAAGCTGCTCATAGGAAAAGGAGGTCCAATCCACAATCAGGCACCCTCACTAGCTGGCTGTCGAAAGAAGATGATATAGCTCCTCCAGTTGCAGAAAGACCAGCCAAAGACAGTGATTGTGAGGAACTTGACTTGTTATTGGCCCAAATAAGTTCTACTTCTCATGCCATAGTGACGGGGAGGACGCGGTTATTTCACAGGCTGCCAAGCAGGTTACCAACAGTGATCTAATGGCCAGTACACTGTTTGACTCGAAGGTATTCACTATTGGGCCTGCGATTGAGTCTAAAACCACCCAACACCTAAATTGTTCGTCATTGCTTTGTCGCCTTTATAAAGTACCATCACTCAGGTTACTATCCTCTTGTGACTTCGGATTTGTTGAACCTATGACCAGGTCTGCTGGGAACCTGTCTCAAATTCACTGCTGTTTACCAGAAACAGCAGCACTGGTACGGAGTCATTATGCTGCTTAATTAAAATAGTTGGGCTTCCTACTTGACACAAAACTTGAAAGCGTGAAGGGATTGACTTGCTGCCCTCAATGCTCTTGCCAGAAAGTCCCACACAAGGCCAAGTATTTTACAAACCTCAATTCAAAGGTGCTTGTGAAGGCTGGGGGTTCCTATGATGATGATCAAGGCTGCCAGTGGCTTCAGCGGTTTTTATCAAAAGCTGGTTTAAGTAAATGACGCCTCATAATTCTAAGTTGGAACTCATGTGGTTTTTCACATCTACTCACCAACGTTGGCTCCATGCAGGAAATAGCTGCACACAACAGCATTATCCTCCAAGAGACCCTAGCATCATTCGATCTCAAGATAGATGGGTACACTTTCTACCAGACGCTTGCAACAAAGGGTTCCTGGGGCAGATCAAAAGGCAGACAATTGATTGGTATTAAGAACAACATAATGGGCCTCATCATGAGTTGGGCAGTATCCCGGCGGTATTACTGCTGGGTTACTGCCCGCGCGAATAGCGTTACCACCAAACGGCCCGGCGCTATTACCGCCGGATCAAGGGTTGGGCTGGTTACTGTGATTCCCCATTGCACCCGAAAATTGGCATTTTTTCAGCGGACCCTTAAATGCAGCGGTAATAGCATAACCACCGCATTTAAGGGCTACCGCCCAACTCGTGATGAGGCCAAATATCTTTATTGTACTTGCCTAAGGACTCTGGGGGGAAGGTTCTGACGGATGAAGTAACATTTGTAATGGGTGATCTGTGTAAGCGTTTGTTGATTGTCAACATTTCTGATCCTGGGGGATCTGGTTTCTGATGTCGTTTTTAAGCATTAAGACTCAATTCTAATCCAGTGGGGAGACCTGATAGTTGACAATCTAGGGCTGCTATGTGGGGGAATGGAATGCCAGGTGTGTTGACAGGAAATGTGGTCCAAAGCACAAAAATGTTAATTTAAAATGTACTATGCAATTTCACGCCTCCAATGTGCACAGTAGTTAGCATATCACAAAGAGTGGGAAATCACAATGCTGCATGCGAGAAAGGAGGGAGATTGGCTTGGGGCTTATATGTGGACCAGTGGTAATAAACAGTCTACACTGGATTACTATAGCGAGAATTATCCCCTGCTAGCAATGGTGTCATCTATGAAAATTGCCCAAAATACACACAGTGACCACGCCACACCAATATTAGAGTTTACTTTCAGCTATGGTGAAATCTGTGCACAATTGTGTGGGGACTTGCAAGTGAACGCTGCTGGTGCACAAACTGCACAAAAAAGTTCCCAGCAGGAAGGTATGATTGGCGAACTTTGAAGGGTAAAACAGCTAATGATACTGAACCCTGGTTAAGCAACACTGCACATAATGTGGGCACGGGTGGCCCGTTTCCAGCTTTTGATAGTGGCTCGAGAAACATCCCGAAATTTGACATAGAGATCCGAAACCCTAAATGATTTATGAGGAGGGCCATTAGGGTGTTGAAAACTAGATTTTAAGGTAGTGTTTTGACCAATGCAGCAAATGGTGAAATTGCACTTATTGGTTAAAAGCCCACAAAGCAAAAGTGAATAGGAAGAACTGGGAAAAATGTGTTTGTTTTCCAAAGCCATGACTATCAACAATATGGCAGACGTTGGCTTTGTCTAAGGAAACCACGGGGAAAAAATGATAAATCTCATTCAAGGACAGGTTTGGGCCACTTATGTGAGTAAGAAATTCCTAAGCTCTTCCTCTAATACTGACCAGGTTGATACAGTTGAAGACTGGCCTTTACCATTGAGTCAAAAGGCGATCAAAGAGACAATTATAAAATTCAAGCCCTCAAGATCGCCTGAGCCGAATGGCTTAGCCAACGTGGTTTTGAGGGCCGACCCAGAGAATCGGGCACACATATTGTTAACGTTGTTTGCCAGTGTTTGCAGAGAGTGCTCAGTGCCGTCCTAACGGCAGCAATCTGTGATGGTACCAGTGTTCAAGAAAGGCGATCGGCTGGACGTTAATAATTATAGATTGCTGTCTATGATGGACGTCACCGGGAAGCTCTTTGCAACTTTGGTTCTGAAGGAATTGTCGTCTTGGGCTGATACTAACTCGATTCTTCACACTTTTCTGACAGGATTTCGAGCCGGTTCAGGTACATCACACAATGTTATAGCACTTGATCAATCATCTCATACACAAAGCCCGTTGTAAGGGTGCTCCGGCTTTATAAGTGGTATATGTTGACTTTAAGAAAGCTTTTGGCCAGGTCAAAAGGCTCACTTCATGGTCCAAGCTGAAGAGACAGGGGTGCCCGCCATGGTTACACATGGATGCTGAATTTCATACTAATAATCAAGCTCGGTTGTGTTTGGATAACCATGGGCAGTGACATCTTGGGTCCAGTTCAGCAGGGGAGTCAATCAGGGGTGTGTGTTGGCTCCCCTGCTGTTTAATATTTATATATTGGACCTTCCGGCTCTGTTAGAGATCAAAGCATTGTTCCCTCCGAGGATTGGTATGGTCCCCATTTTGTCCATGTTATACGCTGATGATTTGATCATGTTTACTCAAACTATTTCTGATATGAGATCATTGTGCAATGAACTGGCTAAGTTTGCGACTGAACATGACTTGGCCATTAACTTGGACAAATCCTAGATCATGCTAATAACGAACAAAAGGGTGAACAGGGTAAGACTGGAAATAGATCTTTGTGTAGTCAACTACACAGCAACCTATAAGTACTTGGGTGTTGAAGTTGGCCCCTCTGGTAATGAGGCACTGATTAAGAACAAAATCTGGAGGTCCAACCAACTAACGGCACAAATATCATCAGTGTCCAGGACCCAGGCTGGATTCTCCTTTGCTGGGATTAACCAGCTTTACAAACAAGGTTTCTGCCCTGCGGTTCTGTATTGCTTTGAGGTTCTGACATTACCCGATTTAAATTGGCTGGACCGGATTGAGGGAGCTTTCTGGCGGAAGCTCTTGGGTTTATGACCTTCCTACCCGATTGAATCTGTTCGCTTAGAATTGGGTCTTACATCATTGTGTGGTATGGTGCTGAGAGGTAGAGGTCTACTACACATAAGCATCTAGAACGAATCCTGTGTGTAGACTACTGAACTGTTTGGGTGAACCCACTGAGAGGTCTACCCTTACTAATGGCAGGAATTACGATAACCTGATTAGGGTGCTTTTTGAACAGATTGAGCGGCACCCTAAATTCAAAGGCGATAATAAGCACAGGGAGTTAGTAAGGTCTTTTAAGAAGAAACTCAACCTATGGGACTGGCACAAGAATGATTCTCATTTAGCATGGCTAAAAAGATGGGAGGCTGTATAAAAGATAACACTTGTACAGGAAGACGCAGCCTTACCTGCTATTGTGTCTGGACCCTGAAATTGGGTGTTTCCTATTCTGCGAACAAATAAACTTTATCCATTTGCGGCTCCCAAATGGGTATGGATGCCAAGGAACAATTCTGCCGGATGTGCAGGCTCCCACAAAAGGTTGAAACAGCCAAACACGTCCTCACGAAGTGTAAAGAGTTGGGTAAAGTATACATGTGCAATTTGAATGGATTGGTTCACTCATATGAACACATTAAAACTGAAGCCTTCTCTCCAACTGCCATTCAATCGAGTATGGAAGTACGCTAAACAACAGCTCGACGACAAGGTTTAGGCTGCATGGTATTCTCCCAGTGTGTCTGTTTGCTTTGGCTGACATGTAGAGCCCCCCCACCCCCTAAATTGGAAGCATGAACACGTTAACTACACCTTTATTTTGCCAATATAGTGTAACCTAACACACGGATTGTGTGTATTGTTAATGTGTTTCATTAACCTGTTCTTTAGTTGATGTTCCTTCTATGAGTAAGGACTATGTTTTACTGCCTGTTTTCATTTGTATTGTATTGTATTGTTTTCAGTATATGTTCTCTGTATGAAACGATGTTATTATGTATTACTTGTATTAACTTATTCAATTATTTGTGTAAAGCTCATTTAGCTATATCACAATAAATATTAATAATAATAAATAATTAATATCAATTATTATTACATCCGTTTACATAGGATATTTTTCGTTTTTGAAAATATAACGCTTTGCGCAAGAATTAATATTTAAAAATAATTAGGAATAGCTTTGATATTTTTGCGCTCTTTATTTTTGTTTCATTATTACTGATCACATGACTTTTAATTGCACTTAAGTTTCACCTCTTCTTTTTTATCATGGGGTATTTTTCATAGGCTATTTTAAAAAAGAATGTTTTAAACTCCACTGAGGAACACTGGTTACCTATATCTCCCTAACAATTAGAAATATTCGACAAGGGTCCCTTGCACGCTGTCCCAGCTGCACTCACTGAAGATGCTTAGCCTGGCTGGAAAACTTCTGTGGTTACTTGTGTTCCCGTGCAGAGTCTACCTGGCCTTGTAGTTCGGTGAGGCAGCACCCTATGAGCACAGGCCTAAGACTTATGTCCATATGTTTGGTCCACTCCTGAAATGTCACAGGCGGGTTAAAGCAACATGGAAAAGAAAGTTGCCATTCATTATGGTGGATTCAAAGTTTTTCATTCACCACATTTGTGTTTGTAGTGGGCCTCGAAATGGTGTGCATGAATTGGAAATGTCATCCAAACCTATGTACAACGGTCTCCTAACAAAAATGCATGTGGTTCACCTTATAACATAACCAGTGTACTAAAGAAAAAATAAATAAGCTCTTTATAGAACGAGAATGAATGTCAAACAGAAAATAAAAGCAGTTGAATGATAAAAAAAATTGCAGAAAACTACATACGTACAAAAATATATGTATGCATTACCTGACGAATTCCTCAAGTGTCTCTCCATAGAGGTTCCTCAGTTTCCAGCCCAGGTCTCCTTCAAGAGAAACTGGTGAAACTGTCCTGAGCTTCATCATTGGTTGCTTTGTTTAAGAGAATGAAACCATTAATAATCCATTTTTATCTGCATATCAACAATTTTTATAAAAACTCACAAAATAAAAAAATTCACATGTTGGTACATTAAATGGTAACACAAAAACATCTGCGAAACTAAGGTTGACGGATGTTTTTTTTTAACTAATCATAATCTCTGGCATTGCTGTGGACAACTCTAAATATGATGTTTGGAGTTGCTTGTGGTCTCATGCAGAAGGGATGTTACATAACAATTCAGGCTGGACTCTCCCTCTTATAGTGGGAAAAAAGCCTCATTGAATGTGGTCCTTCCCCTTCTGCACTGGCATGGCAGACTGGAATGTTCTAAAAGACTGCCTAGAGAAATGCCAGAGGTTATGATTAATTCAAATTCTTCCAGTGATTAACAGTCAGTGGGCCTCATTGCGAGTCCAGCGGTAACCGAGCCGGAAAAACCAGTAGGTTACCGCCGGACTCGTATTACCATTGCGCATCCGTGATTCCCGGAATTGCCGGGGCATTACAACCCCAGTGACCCTGTAATTCCAGAGGTGGAATTCGGTAAATCCCCATTCCCATGGAGTCACATAGGACTCCATGGGAATCAGGAAGTGGAAACACTGGCACCATGCTGTAATGGTGCAGGTGTTTCCACGTCCGCCTGCAGGCGGATGGTGTTAAACCCGCCAGGTCTGCACCTCCCGCCTGCAGGACTCGGAATCAGCCGGTTTGGAAATAACGGTGGTGGCGGATTTACCACCACCGTTCTTTCCGGATCGGCTGACTCGTAATGAGGCCCAGTATCACAAATACTCAAACATTCTCAACCTTTAGGGTTATCATCAATGTGATAACAGACTGGTGTAAATGTACATCAACTTACAGATATCCTAGCCTTCAGGGCCTTTATCCAGGTGAGTTTGCTGACTGTGGGAGTAGTGTTGATATGCTGTGGGGGTGTCTCCGAAAGCTGCATGTACATGTCCTTCACTTGAGTGAGTTCGTCAATAAACATGCAAACTAGCTGCTCGTCTATATCCCGTACGTGGTCCTATGAAAATAAGTACACAAAGGTAAATTGTACAATATTCTGTCCTCACAGTCTTCACATCATTTTATATAACAAAAGAAACCTTAGAGATCAATCAATATCACTTAAAGCTGTTATTGCCCTCCTCTCAGCCGTTTGGAGTGCAGTCAATAACTACTGGCATTGACTGCATTCTGAATATTCTGACTTCAAAAGCAGAGAGGGGAACAGCAATGCAACTTGCAGGTATGATTTAGTTTAACAAAACCCTTCCTCTCATGGAGGATCTTTTTTTCCACTGCAACACCTTATTTACGGCACCAAAGCGATAGCTAAAAAGAGGTGACAAGCTTTCACTTTCTTATAGGGAAACCGTTTGTTTTTACATTACACCTAAAGCATGATCATGTTATAATCTTTCCAGTTGACCCATGTTTGCAAATAAAATGGTTAACTTATAAAGAAACCCTTGTTTAAAAAAAGTATATAAAATAAAATTACATTAAATTTACTATTTACATGGTTTGCGTATTTATTTTACTCACTATTACACGTGTTCTACTGTACAACCACAACTCTGAAAACTACCTGGCTATTACCAGTATGTGCTAATAGCGGTGAAGAACTCAGGAGGGGACATTATCTCTTGGGATAATGGTACTTCCCAAAATGATCGCCTGTGGAGAGCAGGTCATTCCCCCACGATAATGACCCCTCCCTTCCTACCTCGGTCTATAACACTATACAATAGAGTGGCTGGTGAAACAAAGATGGTCAAATTCAAATCTTACTAAGATACCATAAATGGTTTTAAGAGCAATACTATGCAACTGTGAGATGCAAGGATAAAGATAATCACAAATTGTGGACCAATGAAGGAATGAAGGGCCTCCTTATACTAGTTGGATAGATGTATAAGGTCTGTAACTATTGGAGTCTTTGAAAAAAAAGGGCATCAGTAGTGCTTCCTAACATGCCCTCGCTCTTTGTCTCAATAGTGCTTGCTACTATTTACAAGTGGGCCAAAAGAATCAAGGACATTTTCAGTATGCTCGCGTTGTAGCTTTCATGCATCCTGGCTGACCTCCCCTACTTCATAAATCTTACTAACACTTTTAGCGTACCCTTCTGTGGACTATTAATTATATTTAACCAGCAGCATAAACTGGGGCCTATTCCTACTGTGTGGGACAAATAATCTAATTGAGGACCTGCTCACAGCAGCAAACAAGTTCAAAGAAGACAGTGGCTCTCATTCCGAGTTTGGAGGTAAGGGAAAAATGATGCCGGTAAAGGATTACCGGCATCGCTTACCGCTACGGGCTATTCTGACCAACCAGACCGCTATTTACGGCATCGTAAAGGATGATGCCGTAAATAGCGGTATGGGCGCACACACGCAACACACCATGCCGGCATTAGCGGCATGCCGTAAACCGGAGAAGATCACAGTGCATACCGGCATGGTGTAAATACCGGCATCGCCGACCAGGCGTTAAGAACCCTGAGCATTGTTTCCAAGTGCCACAGTTGCACACAATCAGCACAGGTGGAGGCAATGGAGTCAGGGCCAGTACAAAAGGAGCACACCCAAACACCACACCTCCTCCCACACCAATATGATAAAATAGTAGTAGCATTACTGGAGCTGGAGGCCCTGCTTGCAATGCCTCAACAACAACAACAACAACAGCCGCTACCACAGGCCCAGCATGCCACACCAGTGCAGCCACTGTTACCACGCCGGCAGCCCCCAATCTCTCGCATCAGAGCCACTCCCTTCAACCTAACACCTGAGCAGATCCACACCCTGTACCGGCTTGACCGTGACACCCTCACCACCATAGTGGACCTGATACACGACGACATAGTGAGCCTCATAGAAATACGCACCGACATCCCCCCTCTACTGAAGGTAGTGTCTGTGCTCCACTTCCTTGCCACAGGCACCTACCAGCACACAGTGGGGCACATGCATGGCATATCACAACCCTTATTTTCCCGGATACTGAACCAAGTGCTGGATGCCCTCCTCAAGCACACAAGGGACTACATATCCCTACCACAGACTCCCCAGGAGATATTCAATACAAAAGTTGCCTTCCATGCACTGGCAAGCATGCCAAATTGTGTAGGTGTCCTCGACTGCACCCACGTGGAGTTGGTGGTCCCGCATGCCATGGAGGTGGTGTATCGCAACCGCAAGCAATACCACTCCATCAATGTGCAGATGGTTTGCGATGCCAGCAAGATCATCACACATTACTGTGCCCGATATCCCAGATCAACTCATGACTCTTTGATCCTGCGGAACTCCACGCTACCACACTTCATGGAGCGACATGCTGGACGACGTGCCAGGCTGCTTGGTGAGTTGCCTGACTGGGCCATGGCAGTGCATCGGGGTTGTGAGGTGGGTGGCTGCATACTCCAACCAGGTGTGAATGGGGTAGGGGGATGCATACTCCACCTGGCTGGGAATGGGGTAGGGGGATGCATACTCCACCTGGCTGGGAATGTTGACGTCAGTGCACAATGTGCACATCACTGAACACTGTGCCCGAAAGCAACTGAAACGGTACATGACAACCAAATCCCATAGTGATGAAGTAAGGCCGACACCTATCACTACATGACTAACAGGTAACCAGCCCACATCCCACAACAAATGCACCACTCATCAGCGGCCCTCGCACACCGTAAGGTCATTCTGCACTATTCACTGCATATGCACTATGGTGCTGTCTCCAGCATATCACCACACAGGACAGTCATCCCTGAGAGTGGATTGAACTGAGTTAACCAGGGATACCACCGTGTGTCACTGGTTCGGTACACCCATAGGAGTGCTGCATGTCACCATGGAGCTGATCAGTGCAGAATGCCCAATATAGTACTGACTATAGCCAACGCTCCCTACTACCAAATCCTACAGAACACAACTCATCACTGATTTTACACCAACTGCTGTATGCATATACGATGTACGTGCAACAAGATGGCAGTGCACACCATGACCCATCTCGAAGATACAACCCACACCATTAGTCCATTGCACAGGACACATAGCAGGACCTGAAATGGGGTCAATGCATCCAGGGACATGTGCATGTGGGCACAAATTACCTGCAGCCATGTGAGACTAGTACAGTTGTCCAACATGAATGTGCGAATATTTACCTTCATTCCCCTCTCATGCAGGTGATGGTGGCTATCCCTTGAAGCCGTGTCTCATGACCCCTGTCCAAAACCCAGAGAACAGGCACAAGCTGGATTACAATCGTTCCCATACCTGTACACGTGTGGTGATTGAGCAGACCCTTGGCCTGTTGAAGGCACGATTTCGCTGCCTCACCCGGTCGGGTGGGGCACTCCTCTACAGCCATGAGAAGGTGGCCAAGATCACCATGGCATGTGTAATGCTGCACAATATGTTCATCTGCCGGAACATGCCCCTGCCCCCTGACATGGAACTGCTACCACCCGATGATGATGAAGGGGAGGAGGAGGATGTGGCAGGACATCATTACGGTGCCGATGCACAGGAGGGACATGCTGTGCAGCAGTCAGTGATCGCGCAATATTACTGACACACAAGTCAGCAGAGGGTGACATAATGTTAGGACATAGGGCCCTGGGTGTGGGGATACATGTACACTATGCTCTGTGCAAGATTAAATGACACATGCGCAATGATGAATGTCCACTCTGGTTATTTTTTTTGTAACACAACCAGTGTATTGAAAGTGAAAATATGAACGTGACAAACAAACTCTCCACCACTCTCACCCCCCTCCCCTTACAACTCCCCCACACACCCTTCCTCCTCCCTCTCCCCCCCACAACTCCCCCACACACCCTCACCCCCATCCCCCTCCCCCCCACAACTCCCCCACACAACCTCACCCCCTCCCACCACAACAACCCCACACTAGTCCCATAGGGTCCACGTAGCCCACATAAGGCTGCCAGTATAGTCGCTCTGCACTCCCGGAGCCAGGGGGAGGCATGTCCTGTCGGCGCTGCGCACGGAGCGACTGACGGACAGGCTGGTCTGACTGGAGTTGCTTGTGGACTGTGTGTCCTCATGCTGAGGCTGTTAGCCAGGAAGAGAAGCCTACAAAGCATCGGCTATGCGGCCGAGCACCTCGCAAAGGCGGTTTGTGTTGTCGGTGATCGACTGGCCCAGTGCCCTCAAATCCGCACGCCACTCCTCCCTGGCCTGCCGATTGGCCTGCACAAATTCAGATATCAGGGCAGAGAGCTGGTCAGCCCGCTGGCCTCCGGCGGCTGAACCAGTGGCCCTGCTGGGGATCGGGCTGCCATGTCCTGCCGGCGCATCCTCAACGGGACTGTGTACGGAACTGCCATGTCCCTGTGTCTGTTCTTGCACAGACTGATCTGCTGTGTTTTCATCACCAGAGTCAATGAAGGATACCTGGGGGGGTTGACAAATCTGCAGGGGTGTGGACAACTTCCACAGAGTCGTCCTCAATGGTGCCCCAGATGTCGTTGGGGCTGTCCTCAACTGCGAGGGGGGCCGTGGATGCCACCTCCCCAGCCACACCGGACTCCTCCGACCGTGGTATTGGGCAGGTGTCCACAGGCATGCAGGGAGGGGTGGGGGTGGTGCACCCTCCACGGGTCTTGCTGGTGCTGGTGGTATATGTCCTAGTGGTGTCTTTCTCGCTGGGACACGGTGCCCCTGCCTTGGCCCCTGGATGTGCTGCGACGGTTGCTGCCCTGCTCCTCACTGTCATGCTCACTGCCTGTGGGAGTGGAAGAGAGGGACAGCATGATTGATGTTTGGATAGCCAGCATTCATACATTGGTATGATTGCACATTCACACAATTGTGGGTAAACAGCATTTGTGTAGGGAACGGCACGTCATTCCAAACATGGGTGGTAAACACATGCATATGTCGGTGTCACTCATGTTGGCCAAGTAATGTGCTGTCTAACATGCACACTGTTTAGATCAAGGACGCTGTGTGCCTCATGGTATTTGCAACTTTGTGTGGCATGTGCCATGTACGTTACGGCCTTGCACCAGGCACTGGCTTGTGTCTCACTTGCTTCGGCATTATTTACAGGAGGTGTGTGTGTGTGTGGGCGACCATGGCATCACTCTTTGGCCAGACGTTAGCAGTGACTTTCATCACATTTGACTTAGCAGTTTTTACTTTGGACACTCACCTCCATCAGCGGATGACGTGGCGCCACACTCCATTTCTCCGACCCCTTCAATGGATTCTGCCCCTATCATGCTCGCACATGTCTCCTCCCAAGGTGTCAGCTTGATTGGGGAACTTGGTCCACCTCCGGTCTCCAAGGCCTGGGCACGGTTTGCAGAAAGGATGTTCTGCACCCTCAGCTGCAGGTCATCCCACCTTTTGAGGCAATCCTTGACCGTGCGGGGGGTGTTGCCCACTGCGCTCACCTTCTGGCATACTAGTGCCCAGATTTCTTTCTTTCGCAGCACAGCCTCCCTCCTCATGTTGCTGCTAAACACAGTCCCAGCATGCTTGTGTAGGGTGTCCACGAGCATTTGTAGCTCATCTTGGCTGAACCGCTCCTTTAGGAGGCAGGCAGATCCCTTTTTTGGTGCTTTAGGCATTCCTGGGTGCTTGTAGGAACTTTCCGGTCGATCACCAGTGTGCCAGGGTTCCTGTCTGGTGAGGATGGCAATGGATTGTGTTTTTAAAGATGGCCGCCGTGATCCTTCCCGTTGCTGTGCGATGACGCTATTTCCGGTTCCCCAATTTAACGGTGACCCTAAATAACAGTGACCGCGTTGGACTATGGTGGTAGTGTTGTCTACCGTGCGATTCATGCCGGTAGGGGGTTTTTCGGGCCCTTTTGCAGCATGGCGCTAGGTCTCTTACCGGCATGGTGCAAAGCTCGTGCCTGCGAACTCGTAATATCTACTGCAAGCTCGGACATCCTATTTGCGCCATGCCGGTAAGGACAGTACTTGCCTCCAATCTTGGAATGAGGGCCAGTGAACCACTTCTTCCAGAGACATGTGTTGGAAGAGCTAACAACCTTCTAACAGCTTCTATCGTCTAACTGAGCAAACAATGTTTTATACTGCCTGGGTTTCAATGGTGCCTATCTTGTCAAAATGGACACCGTGAAACCAAGACAGTATAGAACTTGTGAAATACACTTGTTGGGCTCCTGAGGAATAACGAGATGCGCAAAACACCTGTTTAATGAGATAAATTCATGGAAAGTGATACAGTCAGTGTAATCTTTACCGACTACTACTGTGTTTTGAAAACATACACTAATGATAGACAAGCTTTACAACTATCTACAGATTCAAAAGTCAATGAATAATTGATACCCCAGAGGCAGGGCTTTAAGTGGGCCGGGGCCTGCCGGGGCTGGGCCCCGGCAGGCTCCGAAATTTCGTTTTGAGCCAGGGCCCTGCCGGGGCCCACTAATCTCCCCTGGCAGCCCCGGCCACTACACGAAAAGGCATTTTTTTCTACAGCCTGAAGCTCTCGCTCGTGTGCGAGAGCTTCAGGCTTCAGAAAAAAATGCCTTTCAGCCATAATGGTGGCGCCGCACCTACGAGGCATCCCTTTAATCAAGTGATGCACGTGGGCCGGCGCCACCATTATGGAGAAAACGTGAGGCCGCTGAAAGCAGAGGCCTTGCTTTCTAAATACTGAAGCTCCCGCGGATTCGCGGGAGTTTCAGTCTTTAGGAAAAAGGCCTCTGCTTCCAGTGGCCTCACCCTTTCAGCCTTGATGGTGACGCTGCCCCTCCCCAGCTGGCGAGGGGCAGCACCACCATTAAGGCTGAATAGGAGAGGCGCTGTCCCCTGCCAGGCAAGCCTATAGAATAGAAATGCAGAGATCAGCACCCTCTTCCCCATAGGGGAGAGGGTGCTAATCTCTACAAAAGGCTGCCTGGCAGGGGTGCCAGTAGCCCATTGAGCCGGGGCTCGTCAAGGGGGCGTGGCCTAACGGGCCATCAAGGCCCCCGCTGTTAGGCCACGCCCCCTCAATGAGCCCCGGCTCGATTTGTAGTGCCACTTAAGGCACTGCCCAGAGGCATGCATGTGTAATCCCTTTTTTACCTATGGCCACCTGCTATGTGTTGGGGTGTGATGAAGTGACCAACAGAACAAGAAAAACATTATATCAATGTCAAACCTTCATTAAAGAAAAACAGCAAGGGAAGTCAGATGAACACGATAGGATACGTGATTCCATTTTAACCATAACGGATAGCCTATCTGTGCTCAAGTTGAAAACCAAACCATGTTTGATAGGTTTTAACTATAAGGTGTGGGGTTTTCAGCTGTAATAGGTCTCCCTCAGGTTCCATAGACTATTGGACAGTGTATGGGATATAGCTTTGGAATGCCCCTTGGCACCAGTTGAAAAATAGGAAGGGGTTGGGATGAATGTTGAAAGGAGTTATGGTTTCCAAATATAACCCAATAGGGACCATTGTTCTTAAATGGGCAGGAACGTGTGAGGAAATGACATCTGGCAAGATTGTTCAAACCCTGGCTTTTTTTAGTTGCAGTAAATGTATAAAATCATGTGGGTAATTCCACCTTATAAAGGGTGGTCTGCAAACCAGACCCCCTTTCCTTAAGCTCCATGCCAAAAGCATGGTGACACATGTGCCCTTCTGCATCAGTCTCTTGATTGGCAGCACCTGCACTCCAGTAGCAGAGAGCAGGTTAAAGGTTCATCAGTGCCCTTTTGATAGCTGCTGTGACAGCCAAGTGAACATGGTGCAGGGGAAGCATTTAAAATCTGCACCTCTGTTCCAAAACCACATCATTATGAGGAAATAATTTCCTGATGGCAGTTTTAGCTCAAAACGTAAGTCATATTTGAGTGTGGGGTATGGAGGCTGGTAATTCCCATACTTATTAAAGGCATATCTGATCTGTAGCATACATGTGTCAACACTGTGATCACAGGCTAGTTTTGTGGATTCTAGTCAGACAGCATCTCCCTGCCAGCCAGCAGTACAAGAGACTGAAAGACATTGGGCCTCATTACAACCCAGGCGTTAAGGGTTTAACGGCGCCGTCGGCACCGTTAACCCTTAACGCCTGATTACCATTTTAACGCCTGCTTTTAGCAGGCGTTAAAATGCAAGGCGCTAACCCGCCTTGGTGCTAATTACGGCACCGTAATTTACAGTGCCGTAATTAGCGCCTTCCCCACTCCCATTATGCCCTATGGGGCAAAAATGGGAATGCGGAAGGGTAAATGGGGAATGGGGATTTACGGCCCCACTCACCTTGGAATGGGGCGGTAAATCCGCCACCCACCATGGTGTAAACAGAGTTTACACCATGGTGGTAAAGTAGGGAACTTACCGCCTGGGTTGTAATGAGGCCCATTATCTCCCTTTTGATCCTTTGTAAGGTTGGGTAATATCTCCCTCCAGAAAGAAAGCCCCCCTGGCAGGAGTTGTCCTGAGAAACAGGAATCAAACGACACACCCTAAACAAAAGGACTAGCCTCTCACCAGGGTGTTGCGTACCAAAGGGGTTTTGATGCTATGGGTCTAAGAAGAGGTCAGGGTTAGTGTAGTCAAAGAGAGCTCAGCACAGTTGGGAAAGGATTCTACCTCTTGTTTATCTCTGTACCTCTCCTATCTTCCTGTCTTGTACACTTGCTTTAACAGAAAGCAGTTTAGTATGATGCATGAAGGAAAGGCCTGCTTGTCACAAGGATAGAAAGTGGACCCCTTAAATCAGGCTTGCTTTTGTCCAATCACCTTTGGACCTTTGCCTATAAAAGAGGGAGACTGCAAGAGCATTTTATTTGGAACTCTTTTGGGAGAGGTGACGTTTCCAGAGCCCCCTACCAGTGAGGTAAAGATTTAATGTTCCAAAGCAGAGGCAAATTCTGCTCTCTACCCACTCCAAGAGGACATTTGGTGTGAACTGTTGCTGGAGCAAAGCCTGCCTCTATGGCAGCTAAACTGGCCCCCACTACCTCACTGGAGGTGAACGACTCCTGCAGATTTTAGCCAGCCTCCCCTTTTTGCAAGAAAGTTAATAAGGACTCATTTTGTCTCTAATCCCCTGTATTGAGATACACAGCAGTAAACTGCTAGTCTCCTGCATTTCTACCATGTCCAACCACATTGAACTTTGTGAACCACATTCAAACGCATTCATACCAATGGAAGCTTTGGTGCTGACTTTCTTCAAACTCTTTCAATCTCTGTTGTCGTGTCCTCAAACCAGTTCACTGCTGCACCGCCATGGCTTAGCATTTCATTGTCTCCGCTCAAACTAGAAGTTCACTCCTGCAGAAGAATTTGCACTGAAGAATCTCGACCAAGCAGCTCGAACCCCAGCATCTTCATCTTTTATGCCTGATCAAACATCAAACAGCCCATTTTGGCCCCATTGACCGGCTTCATTAGAATGCTGCATCAAACCGCCACGAGCCTCACTTTGAACTCAACTTGATGCCTGCTTTCCATCTGGATCACTGCAAAACGCTGTATCGGAGCCTGATTCGAACCGCTCATACAAGGACAAGAAGCCTTGTTCAACACTGTCAAACTGCCAAGAACTGACTAAGGTACCGTTGAAAGGCCCCTACTCTCCTAGTCCATTTGTTGGAACTGTAGAGACTTAGAGAGTGGTTAAGTCCCCCCTTTTGTGCACCTTTTTCATCAAGAAGCCTTTCCTTTTGAACATTGTAGTGATGTATTGTCTTTTTCCTCCCTGCTAAGTATCCGGTACGCTTGCATATTTACACTCTTTATAGAACCTTGGTTGGACATTCCTTTATTTTAGGCTCCAGTACCAGTGATGCTTGGACTGCTACTGTTTCACATGCGCAGCCTCCTTGAGAGCATAGTGTGCCCTGGGCCCACGTTCCCATAAAAGGGGAAGGAGGTATATCTCTTAACTGTGCCTGTTTCACCTTTATGATTGGGATCACTCTTACTTTGTAGATGTATGAGGGCTGAGCAGGCAGTTTAGCCACTACTCATCCTTGTAGACCAGTGTGGCAGATGTCATTTTGTCACCAATGTGTCACTCAAAATTGTGTACGGTCCTGTACAAAGAACTCCCTGTCTATGTCAAATTTCCCATATCTAACACAGTCTCAGTGTAAAGTACCCTGTGTTCTTTTCTACATCTCAGTTCCAGTGATGTAGTGATCAATTCACTTCTGGCCTCCTTCTGCAAGCATTTCATCCCTTCTTTGTTGGAGCATTACCTTGAATGCACCAACAAGTATGTTGTACCCCTTGCCGAAGGACATTGTCAGGTTGTGTTAGCATCACCGACAAGCCCCGAGTCATCCTCCTGGGTCATACTGATATGTCCCATCACATCCAGAAAAAGCATCTTCCCCAGGACTTGTGGCTTGTCTCCTTGTAATGCTCTTGAGATTCTCCCTGGTCTGGCAGACAGCTGCCTGGGTTTATTAAGTCTCTGTGATACAGACTGCAGCCAGCTCTCTGCTATCTCACTTATTTCATCTGGATTTAACCAAGGCTAAAACTGTAATCCTCAGCAGACATTTGTTATATGCCTGGTCTCTTTCTGGGTCTGGGATAAAGGCCCCTTTGGGCTCTCGGCACCTTCTCTGACTTGGAATTTGGACTCCTCTCTTTCTCCAAGTCTGTTTTCCTCCAGAATCTGGCATTTAAGCCCCAGTGGTTTTTAGAACAGTCTCACTATTTAGGTCTGGTCTCTGAAAGTATGTGGAATATATCCCAAAGCAGGCTCTCAACTCCTTTGCTCTCTTTTTGCGCCTCAATCTGTCTGGGATATAGACTCCAACAGATACTTAGCATCTGTTCCACCAGTGTCCAGCGTACATGCCAGGGCTATCTTGATTTCATCTTATTTGCTGGGCTTCTTTATAAAGCATCACAGTAACCTGATTACACCAAATGGTCTGTGATTGGTTTCTGCTGAATCCACTCCCAAATGTTTTGTCGCTGCCTAATGAAAATCCCCTCTGATGATAATCCTCTTCCCTCCCTGTGTAATTGGCATCAATCATTGCCTCATCAATGGCAGCAAAGGGTTTAAAAACCTATGCTGCCATTTTGAAGTCAGACGGCAGGGTTGCCATATTTGTGGGGCTCTGCGGTACCACATTCAACTTTGGCAGCATCCCTGCCTGACACCACACTGTTGATACTGTCAGGCGAGGTTGTGATCATTGGTTGAATGAGTGGGATAGAGAAATGCACCAGCCCCACATGAGCTTTCGCAACCTGTTTTCCTTTTCTTAATTTCCCAGAAAATAGCATGTGTGGGAGGGCACGCAGCATTGGTCGATCCAATATTGCAAGGAGGATTCACTATGTGGTCTCTGGGAACAAGGAGCTGTACAGGGGAGCAGAGAAGTAATACATTGGAAGAGGGCCCCCTTATCTCCTAAGGCTAACCTGACCTTTCTTAATGAAAGATATGACTGTACGCCATCTTTTTACCCCAATCCAGAGTTTGGAACTAATGCTGACTGGATAGGTGCCCAGGCTCCATAACAGACATGGGCCTGAGAAGTATAATAGCACTCCACGAAACCCCTTGATGCCTGAGCATGTGAAAAGGGCCCTTGATGTCCTGGGAGATGTGGAAAGACTCCAGAGAAGAAACTGTACACCTCATCTGGTATGAGCTTCTCCTTGTCTCCAAGCCTCCATGGGCTCCTTTGCCCTCCCAAGGCAGACAGAGTCTCACAGTCTGACTTTGTCTTGGCTGGTAGCAGCAGTACAACATGCAGGTGAGAGGTACCGTTAAAGCCACCTGAGTACTTAGCCTGTTACTCATGCCATGGTACACCTTCCTGCTAGTAAACAGAAACGTGCCTCCACCTACCTAAATTTAGGGGCTAGCATGAAACCCAGAAAAGGGACAGTAGAAAGCAAAGGCCTTCCCTTCCGTGCATGCTCCATAAATCCTTGCAATAAAAATGATGCGCAACAAACACAAAAATAATACCTTAATCATTTTTGTGTGCCAATAAATAATTTATCTTATATGCCGTCTTTGAGATTTCATATTTAGGAAGTACAACGGTATACAAAGGATAGGTATTACCCAAATTGTTCGTTTACAATTGTTCGAATGAACAATTGACCGAATTTAAAGGGTCACAATTGACCTTTTCACAATTGACCGTATATATATATATAAATATATATATATATATCTGTTTGGTAATATATATTTATTTATATATATAGGGGTTTGGGGGGGTTTGGCGTTAGGTGGGGAGTTGTGGGGGGTTTCCCCCCACATATATGTTACAATTGACCTTCACAATTCGGTCAATTGTGAAAAGGTCAATTGTAATTCGAACAGTTGTAAAACGAACAATTCGTATACAACCCAAAGGATACATGGACTAATTATTATCTTCATATTTCATTAAAGTTTGCACAATTACAGAACGCTCTGCCTGGTTGGCGGAGGTCTGTTTGAGGAACGATCAACCCTCTTGGAACCTAACACGAGGGAGTGACTAAGGGCCTTGGGAACCCTCACCCTCTTGGAAAACAAATACTAGACTGCAGCTATGAGGTGTTATGGGTGCTATTCAACCTCTGTTCAGTGAATATATTTTCTCCTTAGTCCTCCTAATAGTCAATCTGTCAGGGCCATCACTTACAGCTCCCTCGCACCATAATCCTATCAGGGTCTTTACCATTTCAAGAACATTTGTAGTTTCCATCTTGGCTAGTTTACCTCAGGGACTGTGAGCCATATAACTCAGGAAGTCTGTCATTGCACATTGGAACCCCCGGAATGTTCATAACATGGAAGCCTGTAGTCCATAGGGAACCAAACTGCACCTCACTGATGAGGCCCAAAAAGGCAGAAACATGTCTGGGGATGTTTGTGTTTCTGTGCAGAGGGGACCTGGCCTAGCAGTTTGGCTGGGCTGCTCCCATTGGTGGGAGTACCTGACAGATTTGCATTTGGCTGGACCGCTTTTGCAATGACGCAGACAATCTAAAAAACTGTGGTGTATAAGGTTGTCCAGAGCAGTGCCAGTGGTTCAGATTCATTCAAAACCTGCACCAATCACATTTTTGGTTATAGTTTGTGTCCCTGTGTGAAAGAGGGTATGCCCAGGCGTGGGTCCCTTGCTCGCTGCACCATAGGGAACCAAGTCCTGTGGACTCCAATAATGTTGATTTTGACTGTGAGGGCACGCCCCTGAATGCTCCCACCAGAGAGAATACAACCCTCTAGGGAAGAAAGGCCCAAGTCGATCTTGTAAGGGTAACAAGTTTAATCTCACACAAAGATGAGAGCAACAGCAAAGAACCTTGCTGCCAAAAACGTTCTGCTGAAAAAGGCTACAAGCAGAAGCTGAAGAAGAGACACATCGTCATTGTGACGCAATACCATACAGTAAAAACCTGCAAGGCTGGTTGGTGTGCGCCTATACAAGATCTGCCGACTCCATAATGGATGCCAGGTCATAAGTTCCAGCCCAGTCCGTCTGTCTTCTATCACGTGGGTGCTGTGGCGATCATCTTCTCACCGACGAAGGTCAAAGAACAAATTAACTACACTCGTAACGCAATGCTACTTCATCATTATACTGTGCATCTGGCAGGTTTTAAGACTGGTACAAAGGAGTTTCTGGGGCGCTATGACCTCTACACACACATTTCACTCAGTCCCCTTCGTGCCATCCAGCTCCAAGGTCTTCAACCTCGTTTTGAACTATAATGTATTCCTCCCAGCACCTTGCATTACAAATCATATGACTGTAGTAGCTCACAGACGTGCAATGTCCGTTCTCTATGAACATTCAAGACTTGTTACTTATGAGGTGATGGTCGAAGGTCACCTGGTGCCATAGAATTCAGGGATCTTGGGGCTTAGTCAGTTATATGGGAAATAACTCGTGGTCGCTTGGGGATGGGCGGGTCAGGCTTTGGCCAGTGCGAGATAACATGCACACCAGGTGTCAGTCTATGATCGAGGCCTTGTAGGGCACATTCCTTTCGCGTAGAAAAACATCTTTTTTTTTTTTTAATTTCTTTTATTGATTTTATGCAAACAAAACAACAAAAACCAAAACAAGCAGCATAATCATAATAGTTCAGTTACACATCAAGTTATCGTAAGCACTGCTCCCATTATCCCTCCCTCACCCCGTGAGCCTATTTGTCAATCCCTTTCAATGTTTGGCACATGCGGCCGGGTTTCGTTCTCTTCGGAGTCTGTTGGATCTGGTATTACTCCAAACAATTCTGTTATTAGCGTTTTCCAAGCCAACAGGGTACCCACCTCCCCTTCATCAGCCCGGCTACTCGCTTCTTGCCATGCCACCGTTTCAGCCTCCGCCCATTTCTGCAAGTCCTTCCACCATACATCCACCTTAGGTTTGTGGCATTTCTTCCACCCCATGGCGATCCTGCGTTTCGCAAGCACATACGCCAGATTTCTCAGTTTCTCAATATGCTTGAGCTTCCGTGGCCTAGGGAACCCGCCCAGCAAGCAGGCCCAGGCCGTGTCCGTGACAAGAGTAACCCCTTTATCAGCCAGTTTCTGTGCCACTTCTCCCCAGTAGCACCTGATAATCGGGCACGACCAAAACATATGTGTCATGTCAGCGTTTTCTAGGTTACATTTTGGACACACTTGTATTCCAGCGTTTCGGAACTTGGATATCCTCAAGGGGGTCATGTATGCCCTATGCGTTACATACAGCTGTATTTGTTTTAATCTGGCATTTCTAGACACTTTTTTATGGTAACCCAGGGCATGCTCCCATACCCCGTCCTCCATCGGGGTCCCCACTTCCACCTCCCAGTCCAGCCTCAGGTGTGTTAAATCTTTCCCCGCCTTAGCCATCACCATCTCATACAGCCTCGAGATCTCATGACCCCCTTCGGACATATCATATATTGTTTCCAAAACTGCATCTGGTTCTTCTATCAAAACTGTCTCTGGCCAGGTATTCTTAATCATCCGTACCAATCTAATGTACGTGACATATTGGCCCGTGTGTAGCCCCACTTCTTCGTTGAGTTCTATAAACTCCTTAATGGATCCCTCTTGCCAAACATTGCCTAGCGTTGCCAGCCCCACTGATTCCCAGTAGGTCCTAACAATCGCCCTCAACTGATCATCCCCTCCTGTCAGAGCAAACAGCGGTATCTGCGGGAGACACGGGCACGGGACTTCCATCAAACGACAAGCCCTACGCCAAATGTTCCATCCAAGCCTCAACATCGCAGGACGCCCCCTCATTTCAGTTTCAGACAGCCAAATCATTTCTTTCAAATAAAACAGGGCGCAGTCCTGTCCAAGCACCCTATGCTCAGGGGTCACTTCATCAGAAAGCCACTTGGCCACATACTGTAACTGTCCCGCCAAGTAATAAACCTCAAAATGAGGCAGTCTGATACCTCCTTTTTCATAAAAGTTCTGCAGTTTCCAAAACGCCACTCTATTTCGGGTACCGTGCCACAGGAAGTCCCTACACATGCTATTCAATTTGCTGAAAAACTTCTTGGGTATTATGTATGGGATATTACTGAAGTAGTGCAGGAGCCTGGGCAGAACTACCATCTTAAGCATGGCCCCCCACCCCATCATCGCCAAGGGCAATCTCGCCCAGAACTGCATGCTGTTTCTAATTTTCTCGACAGCTACTTCCGTATTGTGTCTGTGTTCTTCTTGCACCGTGTGATATACATCTACGCCCAAATAGCAAAAAGAGCTAGTTGCCCATGGTACCTGTAGCACCGGTAGTCCTTCTACAGGGGTCCCCTTATAGCTACCCAGCGGGAACATGACAGACTTTTGGGGGTTCACTGAGATGCCAGACAGCTCTGCGTACCTTTCCATCACTTCAAGTATGTATAAGAGATCTTCTTCTGGGTATTGCAAGTACAGTAACAGATTGTCCGCGTATAAGGATATCAAGTGTCGTTCCCCTCCTACCTCAATGCCAATCGCATCATACTGTGCCCTAAGGCATATTGCCAGAGGCTCCAGGGCCAAGATATAAAGCATCGGGGACCAGGGGCACCCTTGTCTGGTGCCTCTGCTAAGTTGCCATCTCTCGGATATCACCGCTCCAGTTCGGACCCTGGCAAGCGGCTCGCTATACAACATCTTGGCCCACCTGATATAGCCTGGCCCCATTCCATACCCTTCCAAAGCAGCCAATAGCCATGACCACTTGACCAAGTCAAAAGCTTTAACTGCATCTAGAGACACTATCGCCATCTCACCCTCGTTCTTACTACCCCATTCGACCACCCGGTGAAGCCGCCTATGATTGTGTGTTATGTTTCTGCTCGGGACATAACCCGTTTGGTCAGGATGTATGAGTCTACCAATCACTTTCTGCAATCGATTTGCTAGGACAGCCGTGAGAATCTTGCTGTCCTGATTCAGCATCGACAGAGGCCTGTAGGAACCACATCTGTGCTCCGGTTTATTGGGCTTGGGCAACGGTATTATGATCGCCTCTCTGAGTGACTCAGGCAACCGTCCTACCTCAAACGCTTCATTAAGCATGTCTAACATTGGGGGGAGGATTTCCTCTCTGTATACTTTATACAATTTGCTGGGGAACCCATCTGCTCCTGGGGTCTTACAGGTAGGCAGCTGCTTCACAACCACTTCTAACTCCTCCAACGTGATTGGCTCATCTAACTCCTCTCTCTCTTCTTCACTTATCTTGGGCAACCCTATGTCTTCTAACGTTTCGATTATCTTGCGCTGGTCACCCATCTCATCGTCTCCGTACAGCACTTTGTAATATTCCACAAATTCTTTGTTAACCCCCTCTTGTGTGGCCACCTCATCTCCGTCCTCCCTAATAATAGTCCTGATCGGAGGCCTAGAGGTTTCGCTTTTGTATAGCCAGGCCAAAAGGCGGCCTGTCTTGTCTCCCCCCGCGTGCTGCCTCTCAACATATTTCTTATAATTGAGATTGCAGAGTCTTTCCCAATGCCCTGCACATTGTTGCTGCAGTTGGAGTACCAGCTCCGTATCTACATCACCGCTCTTCAATGCTATTTCTAGCTCAGTTTCCACCCTCTGCAGGTCAGCCAAGACCCCCCCTTGTAACCCTCTTAATTTAGCAATGGCCGCCCCCGCATCACCACCTTAAAAGTTTCCCATAATGTGCCCGCAGAATCAACACTCCCAGTATTCTCTTCAAAGAAGTTAGTAATCTCTTCCCTTATATCTTCTCTAAAGACTGGATCTTTGAGCGCCTCCGCTCGGAGGCGCCATGTAGGGATCTTCGCACTCGGGGGGCAATATTGCCATCGAGGATCAGGGGCAAATGATCCGAGAGGACCCTGGCCTTATATTCAATTTGAGTGATCTCAGACATCACATCTGCTGTGGCAAAGACGTAATCGAGCCTAGTATGCAGTTGGTGCGGGGCTGAATAGTGCGAATATTGCCTCTCAGTGGGGTGTTTCATCCTCCACGCTTCTGTGAAGCCAAAATCAGTTAACAGCATCTGCAACGCTCTCGCCGCTGGGCTAGGCTTACCCGCCCTGCCATCAGATCTGTCCACCACAGGATCCAACACACAATTAAAGTCTCCACCCCAGATCACTGCGCTCCTTATACACGTACTAAGATCGGTACACAAGGCTCTGAAATATGCTGCTGTGTTTTGGTTGGGGGCATACGTGTTTACTATGCATACCTCTCTGCTCTCCACCAGCCCTCGCAATATAGCCATCCTTCCAACAGTTTCAACTACCTCTTGTATCGATTTGAACGGGACATGCGGTGCCACCCAGATTAACACACCCCGGGCATATGCAGAGTATGGCGAGCCCACTACGGTCCCTCTCCACTTTCTCTTAACCAGGTCCAACTTCTCTCGCGTCAAGTACGTCTCCTGTAGTAGTGCGATATCTATTTTCTGCCTTTTCAGGTACATCATGATTTTGTTTCTTTTCAGATAGCTGTTAAGGCCCCTGACGTTCCACGTTATTATCCTGAGGTCCCCCATAGGTCATTAATAAGCACCCTCCCGATCCTGCGCCGATTACGCCCCTTCATGAACCGCAAGTACACCATGCTGATTCTTCCAAATAGGCTCGAAACAAAACTTAAACTCCCCATCCCCACACACACACTCAACTTCCCATCCCCCCACCTTAGACCCACCCACCCCTCCCCCAACAATACCCTCCCCAACCGTTGCCCAGCTCCATTCCTGGATCTCAGGCACCCCCACATCTAGCCCTGCCTAGCACACGCTTCTACTCAGGGCTCAGCAGGGTTAAGCCACCCTAATGGCTGCTGAAACTAGTAATCTATTGGGGTAGGTCGTCCACGTTCTGTTGCTCCTTTCAAAAAATATTACGTATACAGTTGCCAAACCGTTACCAGTTACAGTTACACTCACTATATTCCAGTCCAAATCGAGCACCAGGCTCAGATTGCGTACAAAGCTCAGTTAGTTACAGTTTCTCTGTACCATCAGGGTCTTCCTCCTTATGAAATCTTCATTCGGTATGATCCTGCCGGTCATGATCTGCTTCTTGTTCCGGGCAGCCCTGCAGGTCCAGCCATGTGACAACATCCTCAGGGGTATCAAAAAATAGCGCTTTGTTCTTGTGTAGCACTTTCAATCGTGCCGGATACAACAGCATATATTTGACTCCCGCCGCCCTCAGCCTTCTTTTGACGGCGACGTAACTATACCTCTGCCTTTGCACCAGTATCGTATAGTCTGGGTATGCTGTGATGTTGGTGGATGCTCTCTCTATCGTGCCGCCCTTCCGAAAATATTCGAGGATCTTTTCTCTATCCCTGTAATTCAGGATCCTCGCTATGATCGGTCTTGGCGGGGCCCCCGGCCGGGGCTTCCTCATTAGGGTGCGGTGCGCCCTTTCCACCGTAAATCCCTGCGAAAGATTCCCGGCTCCGATCCCTTGTAGGATCATGTTTTCGACATAGTTTGTGGGGTCTTGGCCTTCTTCCCCCTCCGGAAGGCCAACCACGTGAATGTTGTTCCTCCTCGCTCTTCCTTCCGCCTCTTCCACGCGATTTTCCAGGTTGGCGACCTGTTGTTTTAAGACATGAATCTCCTTCGCATTGCTCATGCTAACGTCAGCATTAATCTTCACCCCACTTTCCAGACCGCTGGTCCTTTCTGCAAGTGCTCTAACATCTTGAAGCAGCAGGGTGAGTTCCGTACCTACAGCATCGATCTTATTCTCTAGAGCTGTGCTCAGGTCCGCCTTTGCCAAGTCCCATTTTGCGCTCAGGCCTGTTATAGCCTCCAGGATCTGGTGCTTGTCCCCTTCGGGGGCATCTTCCGCAGGGGTCACGACCATGCTCTGCACCGATGTTGAGGGGGTCCGTTGCGTATTCGTGAAAGTCTCCATCGTGGGTTGCTTAGTCTTGGTTCGCAACCCTTTCGCCGACATGGCGCTGCCCCCACTCTTGTACGCCTCCGCCTTAGTGCAGCTATTGCACTGTCCTCGGTCCGACAAAGGTCTGGCACCCAAGTCTCCTAACTCACATTTGAGATGGCACTTCGAATTGTCTTACGAATGGGCTATGGCCTCACACTCCCCATTCAAGTTCCGTAGGCCTCGTCGCCCAAGCATCCAATGTTATCTCCTCCTGCGGTCAGCTTGCCGAGGCTCCATTAGTGCTTGCCAGGCCGGGCGCTCCCATAGTGTTAATTCGAACACTCCGACATATCTCCCTGTCGTACTATTCCTCCAGGCAATTTACCGCAGCCATGTCCCGCAGTTCCGGGGAATCAGTGTCATTTCTCCACGGAGGCCTCTCTTTTGTTAGCCGCCATCTTGGTGCCGAAGTGGCCGCACAGTCGCGCCAACAAAAATGTGTATATTTCACGATTCCCGGGGACTATGAACTTCTCCAGCGAATTTCACTTGGCATGCGGCTTCCGACACCTGATCCCCAAAGTTCTAGGCGCTCGTTACAGTTTCAACGGGTAACTTTGGCAAAAATAGAGTCGGATCATCAGGAGCTCCTCGCGCAGCACGTCCTATTCCATGGCCAGTTGGCCACGCCCCTTCTAGAAAAACATCTTTGAAACACTGTTAGAACAATGAATGAGCTTTATGGCGGTTGGGGGTGTGGGTTGTCCTCATGGGAGCTCGGCCATGGCTGGAAGTTTCCCTCGTCTCGCAATTAGGGCCTAGTGCATGAAATGCTGCAGTCGCCGTGCAGGCCTTGTCTCCTAACTATGATTACTAACATCTACGCAAAATGCACTAACATCTACACAGAATGGCAGTCTTGTTTGTGTCCTGGGCTGCACTATGTGGGCTAATTATATTGGGGTGGGGTCCTACCACCATCCTGCCTCCCCCCTGGCCCATCATAGGGCTTCGAATGCAGCATGCCTTACTATAAAGCGCTTAGGGGGTGGGATGGGGTTGCCCCCTTCCCAACAACTGACCTTACACCATTTGTAATCCTGGGGTAAGTCCATGGGACAAATGGCAGTAACGGTAACGAGTTTGGCAGTACATTAAGGACATTGGGTGGCTACAGATCTCTCTTCATTGGTTGAGTCAGTTCATGGTTTAAGGAAAACTAGAATATGCATGTATATGTTTGTATCTTTGCTGTTAAGAGCCAGTTAAATAATATGATGAACACAGTCTTTGTCTGCATGTTTTTAATTTACATCACAATGGAATGTATAATGCAATCCGCTGGGGTTCAAACAGTTCAACCATGATCAGGAAGGGGGTGTGTCATGATAAGCACTTGTTGTTAAGCTCTATCTGCAGATTGCGGGCTTGAATCCTGACAGCCAGCTTATCATCATTTCAAAGTTGATAAAAATGAGTTCTCACTTAATTTAGCTAATAACAATTGAAGAGAAATATGTTATACTAAATATATTACTATTATTATTTATTATTATTATCATTGGATTGAAGTTGAATTTTTCAAAGGCCATAACATGAAACATGAGATAAGTCCCTCTATTGTTCAAACACCCTTCTCCAACTGTCCCAGGAATACCCACTAACTGCCCCAAGTACCTACAGGCCATCAGAACTTGTGCAGAATGAAGTTATCACATATACCAGCAAAGCCACAGGGTCATCTTCTTAGAACGGGCCTTGTCAGAGAACAATGGCTGTGAATATTTGGGATTCCAGCCAAAGTGAAACTGGATTTGGACTTGCGGTATAGGGAGCAACAGATACTTGATAACCTATATTAGACTCTGCTCAGTTTAAAACAGTGCAAACTTCTCCCGGAGGATCTGTGCTGCTATTGTAGAAAACGCCTGGGCCCTATTTTTACAAATCTTCTGGTCCTGCAAGAGACTCTCAACTTTCAAGGATCAGGTAATGCAGTGGATTAACCCAATCATGGGTTCCTCTGCTCCAGCTTCACCTTTGCTTTGTGTCCTGAGGCTGGCTCCACAGTTAATAACTGCTCCGACTTCAACTTTGAAGTGTCTCCCCAGAGTATTGATCATGGTTTAGAAGCAGATCTTGAAGAACCGTGTAGCAAGCACTCGCCCAAGTGTGGAAAACTGGATTTCAGACCTCTTAACATTCTAAGCAAGTGAAAGGGTCATGGTCGATAATAAAAAGAACTTGAAAGTGAGTATGAGTCTATGAGGTCCACCTTTGATGACTATTATGCTGGTGTGTGATGTATTTGCCGGAGTCTATAGCCTTTAGTTTTTTGCTGTTGTTCTGCTCTTGTCAGTCTCCTTTTGAAAACTCTGTGGAAAGAGGACTATAAATGGCCTGGCTGGATTCTGAGATTGCTGTATATATTATACAGTTGAATTGGGGTCTATTTCTCCGAGACCCTTATGCTTATTGTTTCTCAACCTATTCTGAAATACAATACTGCTAGACTGCTTTGTATGAATATGACAACTTTTACTAGTGGAATCCCTAAATGAAAACCTGAAAGACGGACTGGTATCCGCGTAATATTCCACTGAGCACTGAGATTGTGTGCATTCTAAAGCCCTTGAGTAACTGCAACATGGTCTAAGGGCAATGCTCTCAAGTGCACCAGTGAATACAGCAGTTGGCTTTCGCTTCTTTTGTGCTGTCCCTAAAGCATAAGCATGACATGGGCCAAGTCGGAGATTAAAGAGAAAAGGCCCTCAGAGAAATGTGTTCTGCTCTTGAAAAAAGCAAACATTGCCTTAATTCAATTCCACAATAATATAACAAACCTTGCATTGTCAGTAGACATAAACCCGGCATTGAAAGACAACAAAAGTACAACCTTTTTCATATAACATTTTAGGTGTAGAAGACAACCAACTAGAGGCCTTGTGAAAGACTGTTGAGAACATGAAAGATGTGAGACAGGGGCTGTCAAACACCTGAGAGACTTGAATATGAAATAGTAGGTTTGAAAACAAGTTAACATTCAACCAATGTGAGTAGATTCCAGGATTGAGGTGGTAAATTCTACATTAAGATTTATCATGTTAATATGCAATCTGGTTGTTTCATTTGTGCTTTCAAAAATATGTCACTAATGTTATTAATGTTATTTAAACGCATGTAAGGGAGCTGATCTTTAACTACAGTGTAGCGCTGATAGCAGACAAACTAGACGCTATACCCAGTAACAGTTTGATGACTATTAATGTCTGCCCAGTATGCAAGAGGTAGAGTACCCGATTCTGAAACTGTACGTTAAACCCCAGCCAGCAGTATGCTTCCAAAAATTCAAAAATATTTTGCCCACCACCCTAGGATTTGCAGTTATCTGTTCTCCCCCAATATCATTAGGTAGCCAACATGATATTTGGAACACTTACCCCAGAACACCATTGTGTAATTGTTTGGACATGTCAACTCCCACTAAGCAGAGCCACAGCACTGCGTCAGGGACACCCCCAGGTTCTTGTCCCCCAATCGCCATTAGACATCCATCAGTTGCCTTCCCAGATACCCAACTAGGCATCCCTCGCTTTGGCCATATCCATTGCCAGCATGTTTCTGATACACTTCTCCAGGAGGCTCCCTGAAATGTGGGCATGAGAAATGTAGCGCAATGTACTTTGTTGCAAAAGGTTACGTGCAACGTGTCACAGGTGTGTGACTTATTTTGATCATTCAAACTATTTTACAGCCATTTCTGAAAACTTGAGAACATCATGGTTTGCTTTACATTTTCAAAACTTTACGCGATTTTGGCTGGCTCAAAACTATTTGTTGAGTTTTCGTGTAGTTCAATTGTATTGATTTGTTTACTTTTAATTTCAAAATTATGTCTGGGTATGTTTTTTCGCAGATTATAAATCCTTCAAAGCATTAGTCAAAATTCCACTGCCAGGACTGGTCATTTGGGAAGCCAGTCTATTATCCTTAACTCGAGGATTCGTGACCAACAGACGCTCATATCCCTACATAGGGCAACACTGAACATGAACATACACTCTGCCCTCTCCTGAGGCTGTGTAAACCAGCGTGCTGCTGCGGCCACAATATCAAGCACTCAGTGGGCCCCTGTACCTGAAAGCTAGCGCTCTTGGAAATGCCTTTGTGGGAATCGTGGGAATTGAGAGCGGCTGCCTGCTGGGCTCCTATAGGAACTAAATCCCCACAGATGCTGTTAGGTGCTCCTCAGAAACCCCCAAAATGCCCTACTTACAGATTCTCCATCTCTCTACTTCTTTGCACTGCAGCTCACCACCATAACCTTTACAAGGCCATCCTCTAAAAGGCTGCAACAAACATGGCAGGGTTCCTCCAGTCGTGCACTTGGGGGCACCATACATCAATCTCTGTTGCAGTCCCATTCTGTTGCTAGAGCAGAGGCCTCCTCAGGAGAAGATCTGGGAAGTCTCAACTGCAGCTCAGCTAGGCCCCTCTCTAACCTGACCACTCCAGATAGATTCTAGAACTTGCAGGCCTTTCTCTCTGCGACTCATGCACACTCTGTCACACAGGATTAGCTGACACACGTTTGCCCCTAGCAAAGCAAACCATTCATACACTGTTACTATTACTGGGGTTCAGAATAGCCTGCAAAGCAGAAAGCCACCTTTCCTTGCACGGCTACTGGGGACCCCACTTCCTGGCAGATTGGGTCATCCTGAACTGCTATCAGGGCTTTCTAGCTCCTCGTTGGTGCCCTCTGCTAGGCCAGACTAGTGTCCATACCGTTCCCATTCATTCCAATTCAATTAGCCACAAATTTGGCACAGTAAAGCCGTGTGTTGGCGAGTGTTTTGCCTGCTCATTCAATTCCCCATTTCTTTTTACAGTTGCTGGATGTGGCCCTATCCAGGATTGGAGGTAACAATCTATTTAGTGTGTTTTGTAGGGTGTACACCACAGTGTGAATTGCATACATTACAGTACTGAATGATGTGCCTCTGGTTGGCTTTTCAGCACCAGGTCAATTAGTCCATGGAACCAAGAAAGGCACACAACGATAACCATCATCCACACAGATTGACAGATGTTTGATCACAGTGTAGATAACCATAGAAACTCAACAATCGATTCCTCTACTATTATAATTATAATAAATGGTTATTTATAACACGCTTGATACCCAGAGGTTTCTAAGCGCGGACCCGGCGATGGAACCTGTGTTGCTCCATGTCATCTTGCTTCCCAGACAAGTGCGTTGCTCCTGAGCTATCCTCACTACACAGTGTAGGTTTGTTAGAATGAACACTGAATCCCCTGGAATTGAGCCATTATAGATTTCCTATTGCACAATGTACTATGAACTTGGGTATGTAATAAGTCTCCTGGAGAAAGCCTTGCCTTCTTCCTGGAAGTTTGGAACTTTTTATTCAAGCAAGCCCTGTGTCTAGCAGGAACCATCAAAGACCACTGGACTCTCTTGGAAGCTTCCACCCAGCTCGTTCAGTGGTGCTCCTCTTCACAGGTGTACAGTTACAACCTGACCAATGTCAGTAAAGCCAAGGAAGCAGCCTTTTCTTCCGGAAACTCATGAATGATAGCGAAGCCCATTTATGTCAATGTGTATTTCATTCAGGTTGAAAACGGGGACTGATGCTTTTGGTGTTCCTAATGGAGGTGTTTTGCAGCACTGCTTTTGGGCGGTTGAAGCACCTTTTTTTTTTACTGACAACTTAATCACCACTGTTTTTTGTGAGAAGTTACATGTGTGAACTCAGCTGACCATTGATATGCCTCTCTCCTGACACCAATAGTTGGCAAAGTGAGTCTACTTTATGTTCCTGAGGGAGCTGTTTAAATGATAGAGCATGCAGTACCATATATATTAATGTTAATGTTAAAAGACATTTGTACCGTGCACTATCACCACCGGAGTGGTCCCCTAGCGCTCTGGAGGCTCTGAAAGAGGAGGGGAGGTTGAGTTAGTGGGAGGAGGCAGGAAAAGTGCAAGAGAGCAGTGATATGCTGTTGGCGGCCTCAGCCCGGTGGGTCCGTTGGCTGAGCCTGGGGTGTTTGCGGCCGGTAGTCGTCGTGTAATGTTGTGCAAGACTATGCGTGTTTTTGTTTTGTTGTTGCAATGTAGTGAAGTTTGTGTGGTTTTTTGTGCTGTAGATTTTGGTTGTGTTTGGTTTTGAGTTTGAGAGGTGTATGCAGAAAGGGAAATTGTTAGTAGGGTTGGTTAGTTTGCGTCTCTATGCTGAATTCAGGCGCTCGGCTTGCGCAGTCTCCCCTGGTGCGGCTCTGTCCTGATCTGGGTCCGACTGGCATACAAGGTTCCTTACTCCTCTGGCCCCCACCTCTAACATGCTCTCTCATAGCTCCCCTTATCCTCTCTTCATACTCCTGTGGCCAGTGCAACTGCC
Source organism: Ambystoma mexicanum (assembly GCF_040938575.1). NCBI lineage: Eukaryota > Metazoa > Chordata > Amphibia > Caudata > Ambystomatidae > Ambystoma > Ambystoma mexicanum. The sequence goes on along the minus strand of NC_090931.1, from coordinate 337,541,613 downwards.
AATGTCAACTTCTCAGGTAGAGTGTTGATTGCCAATATCTCAACAATTCCACACCACTGTGGTACCTGGTGGTAACTAAGGGATGGGCGAAAGTGTTAGTGGGATTGTCTGGGGGAGTTGGCTCAGTCTTCGTGCATGTCGCCTGTGTTCGTCTATCCGGTGTCACCCGTCCAGGTGCCGTGGGAGCTACCCTCTCGGGTTGGGGATGTCCGTGTCCTTTCCGGATTAGTCATCTTTTTTCCAGTTTCGGTTTCCAGATTTAGTCTGTGGTGTTGAAGAGTCAGGTTTTTAGTGATTTCCTGAATTTTAGGTGATCTTCAGTGTTTCTTATTTCTTTTGGGATGTTGTTCCAGGTTTTTGCGGCTAAGTGGTAGAAGGAGGTGCCTCCACGTTTTTTCTTAAGGTATGGTTTGAGTTCCAGGCGGATTTCGTTGCTTGATTGGAGGGGTCTCGTTGGTTTGTAGACTGTTATTTTCTTTTGTAGGAATTCTGCTCCTTGTCCGCTGATTGCCCTGTACGTTATGCACATGTTTTGAAGGTGATGCAAAGTTTTACTGGGAGCCACTGTAGTGTTTTTAGGGCTGGAGTGATGTGGTCTCTTCTGGATAGTTTGAGGATTAGAAGGAATGGAATGTTTAAATGTAACACATAAATGGGTTTTAAAGGGTTGGGTTGAAAGGAAAAAAATTGACGATAGAGACACTTATTTTTCAAAGGAAACTCATTCAGTTTTATATTACAGGCACCGAGAAAGAGAACCCTATATATACCCGGAGAATTGGCGGCACTTAAACCTATGAGCAGAGAGAAGGGTCAAGGGACCTAACCAGATGCCCATACACAAATGTGTCTGCTGTGCAGTTTTGACAGTGGACAAACTCCTGTGAAAACTCCCATATCGTTGAATGGACTAAGTGGCCTATGCAGTGAAAGTCCCAGGAACTTGCTGCAAAGCATGCCTAAAAAGAGGACAAATACGACCGGACAGATGATCTATGGAGTCCAAACCAAGATGATTCGGGTGGAAGAAATACACAATGAATAAAGAAGAGAGGGAAAATCAACGTGTAAAAATACAAATGGGGAACCAGGAAATGTTATGGGATGGGAGCGATGGAACAAATGTGGAGTATAAGCCACACGTGAATAAAGTGTGACAAACGGGCTGGTGGGTTACCTCAAAGCGTGATCCTCTTTCAAATTCTCATAGTGGCTGTAAAATTAGCTGAGGCATATAGTTAGTTTAAAGTTAACTGGGTAATAGTGGTGGGATTTAGATAAAAGTAAACAAATGTATTCTTTAGGGACACATACATGTTTAGACTAGGAGAATATAATGTGTTAGTACTGACATTGTGGAATGTTGTAGGATACCTCCCATTTTAAAATAAATTATATCAGGTGATTAGGTCATTATATTTCTATAATATAAAAAAGATAAAAAACAAAACATTTGTACGTTCAATTACAAATTACAAATGCATATGTCATCCATCATAAAAGTAAGGAAAATTACACCTAACAACAAAATACAGTGATTCCAATGCATTTGTGTTTGATATCTGAACACCATGATTACAAGCTATTTCCTTAAACTGTATAAAGTATAAGACAGAGCACATAATTTCCCACCTGCAGCAGATCATGCCATTTTTCCCAATTTCAAAATTTCTAACAAAACATACTGATAGATGTTTGGATCAATGCCACTGGAAGCCCATGATTTCGACTTAGTGGATCTTGTACATGTATAGGAAAAATGCAAATTATATCTACTTCAGTTCTAGTTCATTGGTGTTCGCCAAGGCCAGAGCCATCAAGAAGTTTGCAGTTGCAATTCTAATGCTGATGGAAGGTGAGGCACGCCTCAAGTGGAGGAAGCCTGAATGGTGTTGTCTTTTCCAAGACACAAGTAAATTGGGTGTTGCATGAATCGAGAGTCTATGGGTCACTTTGTAGGAAAGATGGGCATTTCAGGAAATCACTCGATCTCCCAATATTATTTCTTTGTATGATACAAAGCAAAGCAAGGCTGTAGGCAGAGGGTTGACCTGAAAAGAAACGTCCTATCTTGGAACGAGAGAAACAAAGGTGTCAAGATGGGCTGACCTAATGTCTTTTAGGGTTTTCTATCTAATTGGAATACTGGCCTGCCTCTGGTTCGATCACAGTTCTGAATACAGTCGCAGGGATATTGCTGCAAGCACACTTCTTTTCTACAGTCACATTCATCTTTTGTTCGATTCTTGTTCTTACCACCAACATACATATATATGTATGCGTATGTTATTGGTGTATAGGAGGAGGTGGGGTAGGGGTTGTGTGGGAGGGTTAAAGGAGAATGTGTACGATAGACCCAGCCCTACAGATAAGGGATATATCGGCCTACTTTTACTCCCTAAAAGTTGGAAAATACTCCCAAAGAATACAAATTAAGGAGTAAACCTACTCCCAACAAATAAATCGGAAAAATACATGTAGAATCTTGCGCCCCTTCTTTCACCCTCTCAGCTCCATGGATATGTTTGGTCCAGTACTGCACGTAGTACCACAGGAAGAAACTACTATTTTAACTGCCTGATTGGAAGAAGTAAAAATGTATCTTTTTTCAGTTAAAACATTTTTACCCACTTATAAAATACTCTCATTGGGATTTGGGCTTACATTTTTACTCCCAACTTTAAAAAATACAGAGTAAAATACTCCCACTTCCAAATCTTATCTGGAGCACTAAATGGACCCCATAAAAAGGAAATCAAATTGAGCGACCAACAGGGCTCGAACAAAATGTGGTTGAGGTAAATGTTGTTGATTAAACCACAAAGAACCTTCTTTGGTATAGTCACAATTTCAGGGATATAACACCCAGCGTGCTTCTTTGGACCAGTCACAGTTCAAGGGATATAGTGCCCAGCACATATCTATGCCTCAATCACAGTCTCGGGATTTGGAGCCCAGAATGCTTCTTGGCCACAATCCTAGTCTCAGGAATATATCGCTCAACTCGATGTTTGTAAACCTTTCAAGGGTTAGAGCGCTAAGTTAACTTTCTCCTGTTTCCATGGATAGCATGCCCACTTTACCCTTCTGTGTTATACTGCTCAGCTCACTCAAGGATAAAGTCCCAAGCTCACTCAAGGGTAATGTGCTGAGCTCATTCTGGTATGTATATCTAGAACCCGGCTCACTCAGCTGTCTAGTACGCTGCTCACTCATGTATCCAATGCCCTGCTCAGTCAGCCATCTAGTGACCTGCTCAGTCTGTAGAAGTCCCAAGCCTTTAAGTTGTTGTTTCAGGCACCCCAACCTCCGAAGCCTCTCAGCTCTCCAATCACCACAGCCTTTTCAGTACACTCACCTTTATCTCCTCAGCCCATAGCATTCGTCTGCCTGGTGTCTTGGCTGCAATAGGTTCTGGTTGTTTTCCTCTGAATCTAGAAAGTTCCCTGGTGCTGTTTCAGTAGCAAAGTGGCTCTTCTTCTTTGAACTGTCTTAGACCTTATATAGGTTACTCTTTCCCTGGGCTGACCTCCCGTGGCCCAGCATCGACTGCTTGCCTTGTCCTCTAGTGTGTAGCTTTTGGATATTTGGTTCAGTTGGTGGGTGTCATCGGCTTTGGAAGGCTTGAAATCATGTGGAAGGCATGTCTAGTGCATCATGCTCCACTCTCACTGTCTGCAAACCCTCTGCTGTTTCAGCAAATCCTGCAGTTCTCTCATCTGTCATGCTGAAGATGTGTCCTGCATGTTGGTGAGTGTGTGTGCACAGATCCACTCTGGCAAACAGAATACTACAAGCCAAACAGTTTTATTGTACCACTTACATGCAGCATTCCTAGCTTCCTTGTGTACTTTGCATGTTTCTGTAAGGTTCCCTCCTGTAATATGGGACCCTGCAGCAGTGGTTAGCGTTCCATGTTGTGACTAGCTATCATCTCCATTTCTTAGGGAGTGAGTTGCTGTGAGGATCCCCACTGGTAGAGAGGAATCACTCAGTAAATGGTGGCAATGGGTTAACACCTCACAGTCAACCAACATGTTCTGCTGATCCATAAAAAAAAATAGGACTCGTAGCCTCATTAAGAGTTGGCCAGTCCGGAAATAAGGTGCCAGTAACAACATATACCGGCACCTTTCCGGACTGGCCAACTCCAAGTCTGCTGGTAGGGGCTCTGATACGGCAGGTAAATGCCCGAATAACCGGCATCGTTACTAACAGTGCCAGTGATTCGGACAACCCCAATGGGCAATTTCTGGCGTCTCCACCACCTGTAATATCCCTGTAATATCGGGATATCGGGCGGCGGAGATGGTACGGTAGTTTCCTGGAATTACCGGCTGTATACCGGGAAACTCATAATGAGCCCTTAATATCCCCATACACTGACCTCTACATAGCTAGAAAATAATGTGTTGATATGAAGGACGGAGTAGCTGACTATGATCCACATCTTCAAACAATAACCCATCGGATTTGTCAGGTCTGGGTTATAGGGTAGGACAGGTTTTAGTTTATTGAGGTATTAGGATTCTTTAGAGGGTTTTCTAAAATGTCACTGCCAAATTGGAACGGACCCTTAACTATTCTGTCTACAGAGAGAAGGTTCCCCAAGCTATCATGGTAGTGATGCATCTAGAAGCTAATTGGGGAAGAGGTACTGAGCAGCAGCTGATTGGATGACAATGAGAACTAAGAATAAGAATTAGCATTCTCAACTGCCTTTCATTGTCTATCCTCAAGAAGGAAGGTCCTGTGTTTTGGAGCTCTACACTTTGAGGCCTATTTATAAGAAACAAGGAGTTTAGTCAGGATTCGGGAGCATCCAGGAAAGAAGCTGCATGGGAGAAGACAAGCTGAGACATTGGTGGGAGCACTGAGACTCTTTTCTGGAATAATAAGTTGTGGTGAAGCACATGTTAAGTTAAAAAAGGAAATATATAGTTTAGGTAATTAGTTAGGATAGAGTTAGTCGCTGTGTTTCAAAGGAGTTAAAAGTGTAAATAAAGATGTTTACGGAGTCGAACTCACTTGCATTTTCTTTCTGAGGCTGCAGCTCATTGTAATCCTAAGTGTACATGAACTCCGAGGTAGTGTTTCACAAACGCTGTATTTGAAAATGAAAGTCAGAGACGCTTTGTGAGCTCATGTCTAGTGAAAAGCATTTTATTTATAACACCTATGAGAGATCCCAGGGGCTTTTGTAATGCAGCAGGTAGGTTGACCCTGGAATACACGACTTCAGACCACCTTTAAGCCTTCCTGGACTGCTAATATAGGCAAAGACCACCAGTTGTTACTCCACAAGAACATTTAATGATAATTTCATTAAAACAATTGACAATTCCCCCTTTGAATTTAGCTTAAAGGTTTAGTTACATACAAACACAAACAACCATTTTCATACGTCAGGATGATCCAACGTATCTACTTAAAACATATATAAATTGCATAGTGCTAAAGTGACTCAGTATCCAATGTAAACATCTAACCACACCAGTGCAAAACTTGCAGTTGTTACCCAGACCTCCTTTAGGGTCTATAAAACCATCATGTGCCCAACATATTTCGTTCTATCACTCTTTTTCAACCATGTCTAGAGCTTTTTCAGGAGCTGTGCAGCAACTAAACACTTTACTGTTCAATAAAGAACTGGGGTGGAAATTAACATATAATTTGCATCACGTCCATTGCACACCATTTATTCGCTATGCTGCTAGGAGCCGTATAATATGATGGTTAAAAACTGGTGGCATTTGCTCATATTAGCAGTCCAGGAAGGTTTAAAGGTGGTCTGAACTAGTAAAAAGCATAACTACTAAATAGTGTTTTTCCATAGATGCTAATTCAAAGTGGGCAGAGACATTTGTTCACGCATGCGCCGTGTGAAGGATATCTCTGACAAGTAAACTGTTAAGGTGCATCATTTTGAAGTTTAACTTGTGTACAGTTGGCATTCATACGCTGTGTTAAAAACTATGGTGATCATTACGACCTAGGAGGTAACCATGCCGCAATTTGGCAGATCTGCAGGCAGTGAGTCTCCGGTGTAACCATGGCAAAGTCCAAGAACCACACCACCCACAACCAGTCCCGCAAATGGCATTAAGAAGCCCCGGTCCCAGCGATACGAATCTCTTAAAGGGGTTGATCCCAAATTCATGCGGAACATGCGTTTTGCGAAAAAACACAACAAAAAGGGAATGAAGAAAATGCAGGCGAACGCTGCCCTGCAGTCAAAAAAATAGATCTGCTGACACAAAATGGACTGAATTTAGCACCAGGAGTTCCTTAACAGTATTTACATTTTGTAAAATAAATCTGTTACCTCTCAAAAAAAAAAAAAAAAAAAAAAAAAAAAAATTTGCGGTGCGGCATGGTTACCCCCTTACCGGGTACCGGGACCGGGTTCCTCGAATGAGGAATTACCGGTCCTTTCAAACCTTGGAGGACCCGGTAATTCCTCATTCAAGGAACCCGGACCCGGTACATCCCCATTCAAAACCATGTGCAAAGTTGAATTTAGTTGCCTAATATGCCCCTAATATGCCCCATAGCTTATCTATGTCATAATTGCAATCAGAAACTCTGCCCTATAGCATATCTGTGTCATAATTGCATTTGAAAGATGCATTTAAAAAGTTTACCCTATAGCATATCTGTGACATAAACTGCATTTAGAAAGTCCTCCTAAATTTTAGACTCTAGATTTGTGCCTAATATCCTCTCTGTGCAAAATTGAATTTGGCTGCCTAATATCCCCTCTGTACAAAGTAGAATTTAGTTGCCTAATATGCACCATAGCTTATCTATGTCATAATTGCAATCAGAAACTCTGTCCTATAGCATATCTGTGTCATAATTGCATTTGAAAGTTGCATTTAAAAAGTTTACCCTATAGCATATCTGTGTCATAAACTGCATTTAGGAAATCCTCCTAAATTGTACTTAAAAGTCCACCTAAAAGCATATCTGTGGTGTTGTTACATTCAAATTTCTGCCCAATAGCATACCTGTACCCCAACTTGCTAGAAGAAAGTCCACCTAACAGCCTAAAGGCATATCTGCAGCCCAGCTTCCAATTAGAACATTAAAACTTAGAATACATGAATAATATCACCCTGTTTAGTTGAACCCAGAAACCGTGAATAATCTCACCCAGTGGTATACCTTAACTTATAAAGCCCAAATATAAAGTGTAATTTGCATCTGAAACTGTCCCTAATAGCAGGTACAGCAGTGGTACTGTTAACCATAGAAAGAGTGAACAATTAACATCCGGTGTTTTAGCCAAAGTGGGATGGTGTGAACGAAATCTTCCAACCCATCTACATCACAGTTACTAACCATGAGTCCACCCAATCCACCAAGGTCTGCTGGAAACGACCCCCGTACACCGCCCCCCCCCTCCTGCCAGCCCTACCTCCCGTCTGCCCCTCCACCACATCCCCTAACCATCCCCTTTCCAAACACCAAGCCAGAGGGGCACGATGGCGAGCCAACCACCCTAAGACCACTGCTCCTCTGAACCCCTCCACTGATCAGCCTACTATGATCATACCTGCTCCCCTCACTTGCCTCCCAGGCACACCCCGCCCTGCAATCATGCACCCCCCGCTTTTCCCATCGACCCCCACCATTATCCCCCCGACCACACTCCTTCCCCTCCCTAAAAACGGCATGCCTAGCCCTAGCAAGATCAGAGGCCTCGTCCCTCTCCTCCTCTGACCCCTCTACCCTCTCGCACACCCCAAACGCAACAAAGACACTAAAGAGGAAACGTGCCTGGTCCCCCTCAATCTCTCAGCACTCATTGCCTCCCCTGTCTCGACCCACCACCTCATCCCCCCAATCACCACCCTCCACCCACGCCTCACCCCACCTGAAAACCCTCGCCCTTGATTTCTCACCGACCACAACTGAAACTCCTAACCCCCCACACCCCACCTTCAAATCCCCCATGCCAAACCCAATCATCCCAACACACGCGTCCATCCATTCCCACCCGAAACCCACCAATTTTTCTGCTCGCCCACTCTTCCCATTGACCATCAACCACCCCACCCTTATGGCTCTCCATTTTCCACCCTCTCCCCCACCCCCCATCTTTGCAGCTCCAACATCAACCTCATCTACCGAAATGAATTGCATCCTATTTAATGCCCGATCCATAGCAAAAAACAGACACAGCATCTTTGACCTCCCCGTCCTCTGACAGACCTGGTCTTCATCACCGAACCAGTTCTCTGACGACTTCGCCCCTATCGCCAATGAAGCCTTCCCCCCCTGACTACTCCCTCATCCCACTGAACCGTCCATCTAGAGGAGGAGGAATAGCATTTGCCTTCAAGTCTCACTTCCACGCCTCAATCATCGACAACCAACCTTCCATTCCTCCCTGCGAATCACTCCTCGTTAAACTATCCCTTCCCCCTTCGTTCTCCCACAGCTTCCTAACAATCTACAGACCCTCTGGCTATGATAGACAATTCTCAAACAACCTCTGTGACTCTATTGCTACCCTCCAACTAAACCATCCCAACCTCACCCTTCTAGGAGATTTCAACATATGGCTCGACATTCCCACCAATCCTATGACACACTCTCTGGTTGACGGCCTAGACGCGATTAATCTCCAACCCCACATAAACGGCCTGACTCACTATAAAGGACACACTCTGGACGCCATCTTCAGCTCCCACAACTGGATACATCTAAACCCCCCCACCCCTATCATCAGGTCTGATCACTTCATTGTTTCTTTCACCATTCACTCACCCAACCCGCTTCCCATCCCCGAACCTGAACCCCGAATCTACGCGAATGCTGGAAGAAACTAATAATCCTTCCTGACCTAGTCGACGCACTCCTCCAGTCTCCTCCGCCTACCTGCCTACTCAATAATCAACTAACTCCCGATGCCTTTGACTCATGGCTCAACACCTCACTAATGCGGCTCACACCCTCTTGCAAACCATTCGCCCGCCGTGGCCTTTTCCCTAGATGGTTCACACCTGAATTAAAGACCAGTAAACGACTTTATAAATACCTTGAACGCAAATGGCGGAAAGACAAAACTCCCCAGAGCAGATCCACCTTGGCCCGGCACCTTCATCAGTACAAGGCCGAAATCCGGAAAGCAAAAAAAGGCCTTTACAACTCCCGAATCCTAAACTGTAAAAACCCCAGCAAAGAACTTCACAAAATCATCACCGAATTCAGCAAACCATCATGCACCCCCACTGTCCCGACCCCCTCACAACCATTGTGCGACTCACTCTCTCTCCACTTTTACACCACAGCTCTCGAAAGAACAAAAGCTCTAACCAACAAACTAGCTCTCTTACACCCACCAGGCAACACACCCGCCATACTGGCCAACCCACCGCCTGCGACCACTACCCAACCAACGTTTGACTCCTTTAGTCCAATATCAGCTGACCAATTTCAACCATCCGGCTCTCCGGTGGATCCTTGCCTGGCCACAACCCTCAAAGAAATGTTCACATTTACCTGCGCAGGAGAACACGCAAGAACCATCTTAAATGACTCCCTTTCCTCGGAAATTTTTCCCGACGCATTCAAAGCGGTTCATGTCAAACCTCTAATAAAAAAAACCTTCCCTAGACCCTCTCGAGCCCAAAAACTACCACCCCATCTCAAACACAAGGTTCCTTGCCAAACTCATCGACCGAACTGCCTACTCCCAACTAAATGCCTTTGTCGAAGCCAACAATCTCCTAGACCCCGCTCAATCAGGTTTCAGAGCCCGACACGGAACCAAAACCACCCTAACCTCAATCTGGAATGACCTCAAAAACACGGCAGACTCTTCGGGATGCGCCGCATTAATCCTTCTTGACCTATCCGCCGCCTTCGACACATTCAACCACTCAATCCTCCTTGACCGCCTCCACTCCCTAGGAATTCGTGGAACCGCTTTCAAATGGATAGCATCATTCCTCAAAAATAGGAACCAAATAACCCTACTCTCCACCTATTCCTCCCAAGCCTGACCCGTCGACACGGAGCATGCCTATCAGCCCTCCTGTTCAATCTCTACATGGCCACCCTCCCACGAATAATTCGCTCACACAACATCCTGTGCTACAACTATGCTGATGACACTCAACTAATTCTAAAACTCCTGAATTCTAAACCCAACTGCCCACCTGACCTCGGTTCCTGCCTCCTCAACATAGAGTGCTGGATGACCACAAACCACCTCTTGCTAAACCCCTTCAAAACCGAAATCATGGTATGTGGCAACACCAAACTTCTTCCACACCCACTACCCTGGCCATCTGCCATGGGCAACTCATTGACTCCCTCTAATTCAGTAAAAAACCTTGGATGCACCCTACACTCTGACCTAACACTCTTGCGCCAAGTCAACAACGTCTCAAAGTCCTGCCACTGCCACCTTAAAACTCTTGGGCGCATTTTTCCATACCTCTCCTTTCCCAACAGACTCTCTGCGGTCCAATCAATTGTTATATCAAGACTGGACTACGCTAACTATCTCTACCTCGGAGTCCACGCATACCAACTGACTAAACTACAAAGAGCACAAAACGCCGCAGCCAAACTGCTACTAGCGCTTGGCCCGAGAGACCACATCTCCCCAGCCCTCAAAACTCTGCACTGGCTTCCGGTTGCCCGAAAGGTGACCTTTAAAACCTTATGCATCTCTCACGGAGCACTGCAAAAAACCGGACCTCAATATCTTCAAGACAAACTAAAACCCTACACCCTGCACATACTCTAAGATCAAGCTCAGCCGGCCTCCTACTCATACCAAAAACAAACTCAGTCAGATTAGGCGGATCATCATTTTCAGCCTTGTCCCCACACTGTGGAACGCACTCCCACCCCACATCCGACTTACTGAAGACCTCAAGTCTTTCTGCAAATTACTGAAAACTTGGCTCTTCCCCTAAAACAGACCCCGAACTCAGACTCACTCAAACTGGATAACAGCATCTCAATGACTTTGCCAAACGCTAGATCATATATAGCAACACAGCATCATGATCCGAGCGAGAAATGGACGAAATAAATGTAATGGACAAGAGGATCAATGTTGACGTGAGGAATAAAGTGGATAACAACAATTCAACTAACCCAAACTACTAGATCTTAAACAACAATAAAACAAATAACAATACAACATCAAGATCCAAGAGAGAAATCAAAAACTAATAACCTCTAACGTAAACAAAAAAGGACTAACAGAATGGAATTAGTAAAGTAGATCAAAGCAGTAAAAAAAAGAAAAATTGGAACAAAAGCAGTAAAGCAGTTGAAATTAATGAAATGGATGAAATGATTGCAATGAACGAAAGGAACAAAATATACGAAAGGAATAAAGTAAAGAGGATAGAAAGACGAATACAGGAGACAGATGAGTGCACAGACAGATGGCATGGAATGTATGAGTGCATGGTATAAATAGAAAGAACAGTATAGACGATTCGAGTACATGCGACAGGTGTGGGGCATGGAACAGATGGAGAGCACAGAACGGATCCAGTGCGTACTGCAAGTGACATGGGCTGAACCGATAATGCAGGATGAACGAGTGAAGTGAGTGGAGCGGATGAAGTCGCTGAGTGGATGAAGCGCGTAGAGCGGATGAGTGCGTTGAGCGGATGAGTATGTAGAGCCAATGAGTGCGTAGAGCCAATGAGTGCGTAGAGCCGATGAGTGCACAGAAAGAATGAGGACATGGAGCGGATGAGAACGTAGAGCAGATAAGAGCGTGGTGCGGATGTAGGTTGTGTTGCGGATGTAGGGTGTGAGTGGATAATAGAGTGGAGCAGATGTAGGGTGTTCAGCTGATTTAGGGTGTTGAGTAGATGTAGGGTGTGACAGTGTTGAGCGGATGTAGGGTGTTGAGCAGTTTTAGGGTGATGAACAGATATAAGGTGCGGTGGTATTGTGCCAATTGTAGGGTATTGAACGGATGTAGGGTATGATGCAGATGCGGAACGGGTGTAGAGTACGAAGCAGGTGTAGAATGCAGAGTGAGGAGCAGGCGTAGAGTGCAGAGCGGGTGTAGAGTGCGGAGCGGATGTAGAATGCGGAGCGGGTATCGAGCGTGGAGCAAACGGGTAATGTATATCAATGGAACGTGTGAAGTGGTTGGAAGGAACGGGTGAAGTGGTTGGAAGGAACGGGTGTAGTAAAGGGAAGAAACGGTGAAATGGGTGGTATGAATGGAGGATGGATCTGGAAGAACGGGTGATGTATATAGATGAGACGAGTAAAGGATGAGGAAGGAACGGGTGAAGCATGTGGACAAAATGGGCGAAATATATTGAATAGAACGATTGAAGTATGTGGATGGAACGGGTGAAGGGGATGGATCAAGTGAAAAATGTGGTTGGAACAGAGGAAGTATGGGGTTGAAACGGACGAAGTATGTGAGTGGGACGGATGAACTGGATGGAACGGATGAACTGGGTGGAACGGATGAACTGGGTGGAACGAATGAACTGGGTGGAACGAATGAACTGGGTGGAATGGATGAACTGGGTGGAACGGATACAACTGGGTGGAACGGATACAACTGGGTGAAATGGGTGAAACATGTGGATGGAAAGGGTGAAGTGTGTCATTAGAAAGGATAAAGTATATGGATGGAACGGGTGAAGTATGTGGATGGAACGGGTGAAGTATGTGGATGGAACGGGTGAAGTATGTAGATGGTAAGGATGAACTGGAGTAGAATGGGTGAAGTGGGTGGAACGGATGAAGTGGGTGGAACGGGTGAAATGGTAGAACGGATGAAGTAGGTGGACAAACGGGTCATGTGTTTGAAAGCGGTGAAGTGGGTGGAAACGATGAAGTGGGTGGTACGGATGAAGTGGAAGGAACGTGTGAAATGGATGGAACCAGTGAAGTGGATGGAACGTGTGAAGATAACGTATGTGGATGGAGAAAGGATAACATGGGTAGAACGAATGAAAGGAGCAGTGAATAAAATGGTTGGAGTGCATAAAATGGTTGGAGTCTATAAAATTGGCTTGGAGTACATGGAATGGACTGGAGAGCATGGAAAGGATTGGAGTGCATGGAACAGATTGGAGTGCATGGAACGGACTGGAGAACATGGAACGGATTGGAGTGCATGGAACGGATTGGAGGGCATGGAACGGATTGGAGGGCATGGAATGGAGTGGAGTGCAAGGAACGGAGTGGAGTGCATGGAACGGATCGGAGCGCATGGAACGGATTGGAGTGCATGGAACGGATTGAGTGCATGGAACGGATTGGAGTGCATGGAACAGCGTGACTTACATGGAATTGGTTTGGATGCATTGAACGTTTAAGAGAGCATTGAAAGAACGGTTTTGAGTGCTTGAAACGGTTGTTTGCATAGAACAGTTGGAGTACATGAAACGGATGGACCAAATGGAACTATTGGATTGGGTTTGATCTCAAGCACCTAAGGTAAACCACCATATCACATCTCCACGCTTACTCTCTTCTTTACACCACCACTCAACTAGAACACAGCGATACTATGACACCATTCGGTATAGCTGTTCTCATACCATCATCTGCCTCATACTCCCCATCACCCTAACTAAACACTGCTGGTTACACACCCTCCAGCCTAGGTGTTCTCCTCAGGCCTAACACAGCCAGAATCGGTCTGGATAACAACCTGCCAGAACGAACACATACTCTTGAGCTCTCAACCACCACACCTTCCGCTAAGAAGCAGCTATCACACAAATGCCACACCGGCTGCACACATATCCGGTGCTCACACGCACCTTTTGACTCTCTCTATTTCTCTCTACTGACATGAACTTTGGGTCCCGATGGCGTTCAACCTACCAGCGCCTTGAGACCATACCAATGGTACATAAGGCGCTATATAAATGCAAAGTAACATAACATAACATTCCCATTCGAGCTCCCATAGGGCTCAATGGCGAGGGAGCTAACAACGGGCCCGTTAATAACGGGCCCGTTGTTAGCTCCCTGGTCTGTTAGCGGGACCAGCTAAGGGCGCCTGGTTTTACCACGCGCCCTTTGCGGGTCCCGCGAGCAGACTCATAATGGGGCTATAAGGGGTTGACGGCTCCGGCACCATTACCAGCGCTGCTAACCCCTTACCGCCAAGGTCGTAATGACCCAGTATGTAAGGAACTCATGGTGGCAACAGTAAAGACAGACACAAGTGATCACAGTTCAAGGGTGTTTATTAAACTGTATATGCAGGTTGGAAAAACACCTCATCTAAATCTAAGATGGGAGCAAGCTACGACTATCAAATAATAAGGCAGTCCTAGTGTCGCCTTGTCAAATAAAAGGGCTATACTATAAATAAAACTATTGCCAATCCTTACAACTAAATACAAAAAGAGTGTAGGATAGGGTTCACAAGAAAGAAAGAAGTGTTCACAAATGATAATCAGGATGTGGTAGCCGGGGGTCTCCCTTCCCCACGTTTTGAGCACGGGACAAGGCTGGTCTCCTGAGCACAGCACACTCTTGAGCTTTCCCAGCACACAACAACAGTTCTGTTCTCAGCTATCAGGACCTTCGGTGGGTAAATCGCTTTTCTACAAAAAGTCTCTTGCCTCCAAGGACCTGATGTGTGCAAAATGACAAACAAAAGGTTCCTTTCCATATGTACATTGGGTGATTTCCAACCCTGGTACCCCTCTTCCGGGCTCAGACCCCTCTGAAATATCAGCCTCCCTCTGTCGGGTTCACTATGGTTTTTTCTCAAAACAATTTCACCTGTGGCATTCACAAGTCTTAATGTATTTTTAAACAATTCACTGTTGACATCCCTTTGTCAGGTTCACTCTTGTCAACACACTGCTCTTTAGGACTTCCGGCTTCGCCCCGTTTGATCGGTATCCTTCTGTCAGATTCACTCTTGCCAACTCTTGCCAATCACACAGTTCTTTCTCTTTTTGCACTATGCAGGATTCATCTCCTTTAGCTTTCCAATTACATGCAGGTCAAAGACTTTCAACTGTACAGGGGTTTTTGTTAGACCCCTGTATGACCACTTTAACCTTTTCCTTGCGGCTCTCCTATGGCCTTCTGGTCTCAGTAGTTTCAACAAACGTGGGATCAAACGTGGGGTAACGACCCCAAGCCTTCGTTAACAGCCCTTGCTTCGCTCGGGCCATTGACTTGTGGCTGCTGGCCCTTTACCCTCCATTCCAGCCCTTGGAACAGGGTGTTAATGCCACATTAACACACCTATGCCTCTTCTATTTTCGGAGCAGCCTGTGTGATTGGAAACTACGCAAATGGCAGCTGTTTGCGGTATATCTGCATCATCCACAAGGCTTTCTGGGGGACTGGACCCGCACTACCTCCAAATCTCTCTTCCTAAACATCTCCCCTCTCGAGCTCTCCGCTCATCCACTTCCAACTCTCTAAGGGTCAGTTGCTTTTCCAAGCAGAGAGTTGTGGGCAGATCTCTATCTTCGGCTGGGGCCTTCTTCTGGAACAGCCTCCCTGCCTCTCTCAAACTTGAGCAGAACGCCCTCCGGTTCCGGAAGCAACTCAAGGCCTTCCTCTTCGCTTCTGCTTTCTCTCTTCCTCTCCCCTGCTGATGTCCCGACTGCTCCATGCATTGGTCACCTGGCTACCCTCTGAACTTGGGCCCAGACTCCCTCATGTCCAGTTGCACTTAATACTGCCTCTCAGCCAGGGCTCAAGTCGAGGGTACACGCGGGGGGATGGAGTCCCCCCACTTTATTCAGAGGGTGGACTCAGTCCCCCCAAGCAAAAATGATAAACATTGAATGTCCTCTTTGAATTTATGAATTAAAGCCGATCTCGGGGATCAAACCACGTCGTCGGGATTCTTCATCACTGCACTATGTAACCGGATGAAAAATAAAAAAACAACTAAAGGTGAAATATCCCATTTCGGTACTGCAAGTCCCAGGGAAAACATTTGTATTGCTTCTTGAAGTTTAAAACATGCACACCTTTTAACGTTTTCAAAAACATTATTAGAAGAAAATATCCTCTTGGTTTTGTGTGAGTGTTGATTTTATGAAAGGCAAATGCCATTCGTCCTGTGCAATGTGGGTGGTTATGATTGCAAAGCCAATTGAATGAAATGTGCATATGTCACCTTGATTTGATAATTTCTGGTGGCGTCACATCTCATTCATTTGTTGATGAGTCCCCCCACTTTTATTTTTAGGACTTGACCCCTGCTCTCAGCTTCCCTAACCCTTGTGGTCTGTATCTGCACCCTACAGTTCATTCTCTCTGCACTTTGAGCCACCCGCTGGCTGCACTTTTGAGTTACCTGCACTTCTCCCTCCCCCATACCCTCGGCACGTCTCAGCTTCCACTGCCCTGCACTTGTGCGATCTGAATGACACAGGGCCTAGTAAGATCGTTGTTTTGTCCTCCATGTGGTTCCCCCTCCTTGTCCTGTCGCGCCTAGAAACACTTGTGTACAGGAGCGTTATAAATGCCATATTGATTGATTGATTTGATTGATTTATTTATTTATAGAGCGCTTTACACCAAGGCGCTGTACAATGGAACAACAAAGTACAGAGAATAACAACAAATAACATTGGGAGCAAACATCACAACTTGAAACATTCAACAAAACAGTGCAAATCATATCATATCATATACAAATCCCACTTAAATAACATAACGTGAACATGGTAAGGATTTATGTTATTTGTAAAGGGAATGTATTCAAATGATAAAAGTATTAATTATGCAATGTGATTTTTATTGTATACATATTTGTATTGTTTTTTAAAAACATTTTTTATTTTTGTTGGCAGAGGCAAATGACATACACGCACAGCAGAGCAATTATGAAATAACAATCTGAGTAATCCTCAGCATACAGTGGCACAAATGAGCAGTGAGAAATAGACACATGGCGAATGCAGCACTACAGAACTTCTAGTGTCAAAGCACACGGCAACACTATTTACATTGAGTCGTCTACAGAGGAGTGGGCGTCAAGGCCATTGAGATAACTATTAAAGGCAGTCCAAATGTTTTTAGGCCGGGATCGGGCCGGGAGGGTGCTAATTTATTCCTCCTCGCAGTTCCGAGACCAAGTCAATAAATTGAGCCATTTCCAGAAGGTAGGGGGAGCGGAGCATTTCCAGTTCTGTAAAACACACTTTTTAGCATTTATACAGCACACATTTAAGAGTTTAGCCGCTTCTCTCGCCCCCTCACCACCCCACAGCCCAAATAGTACCCCCAGCGGGTCAGGCTCAATAACAGTATCGCAGATTTCTGACAGAGTTTTCAGGATCTCGTCCCAGAATGGGGCTAGCCGCGGGCAGTCCCAAAACATGTGGAGATGGCCCGCATCCTCCGCGCCACAGCGAGGGCAGAGCCGTCGGTCGGATCGAGAGAACCTGGAGAGCCTGCGCGGGGTGTAGTATAGCCTATTCAGTAGTTTATACTGTATAGTGCGGTATCGAAGGTTCAGGGAGACCCTCCTAGTGTGGGAGCACATTTTCCCCCATAGTTGGTTCATGATTTCTACCTCCAAATCGGAAGCCCAATCATCCCGCACCCTAAAGAGCTGCGGTGTGGCAGTTGTGAGAAGGAGTTTATATAGTGAGGATACTACCCCGCGAGCCCCACCAGAGTTGGCAATGTAGGAAATCTTGGGGGAGTCGGGAGGTTCGTTGGGAAACTCAGGCCAAGCGTCCCGGAATGCAGCGTAGAGTCTGTAGTACTGTAGCAGTTCCATCAGTGATCCCGAGTGGCCCAGCTTCCAAGTCTGTGGTGTTATGAATAGCCCATCCGGGTAGAAGTCAGTTAGGGCTAGGTACCACAGGTTCCGCCAGTGTCGTGCTAGGGCTATGTCGTTTGTGGGTTCCAGCACGGGGAACTGCCAGGCGGGGAGCCACTTATAGTATGGGCGTTCCTCAATGCCTTCAGCAAATATCCGTCCCCAGGCCAATAGGGTGGTTCGGACTGGGTCTATGGGTGAGTCTGGCTCATAACGTCGGTGTAAAATTAAAGTCATTATATTGGTGCCAGATGCAGCAAGGGTTTCTAGCTTGACATGCGGGCGAGGGGGGGGGCCCGGGTACCAGTAGGTGGCAAACTGTGCCTGGGCTGCGATCCAGTACCGCATCAAGTCAGGAGCAGTGAACCCGCCTTTCTCGTAGGGAAGAGTCATGGCAGTCAATTTTTTGCGTACTACTCCAGAATGCCACAGGAACTGCGCGCACAGCTTGTGTAGGTCAGCGAAGTACTTCTTGCTGGGCCATATGGGGACATTTGTGAATGTGTACAACAATTTGGGGAGCAATACCATTTTAACCAGTGACAATCTCCCTGCCAGTGACAGCGGGAGAGAGCGCCAGCGCGCTATCTTGGTCTCTGCCAGTTCTGCCGCGGCCAGGTAGTTGTTAGCTAAGAGGGCTTCTTTGGTCAGGGACACCTGAATTCCCAGATATTTAATCCTGTCAGGGAACCACCGGAGCGGGTACTCCGTGGTAGGTTGGAGCGTAGAGCCCGTGAGGGGGAAGAGTTCAGATTTGGTATAATTGATGGTGAAGCCAGAGTATGTACCAATACGCGTGATGTCACGCAAAATAGGGTCAAGGTGGAGGTCTGGATCTCTGACGAACAGCAGCACGTCGTCTGCATAGAGTGAGATAATTTTGGGGGTGCCCTGTAGTCGTATCCCTTTGCGTGAGTGGCATTCCCTGACAAAGTCCGCCATAGGCTCAATGGCCAGTGCAAACAGTATCGGGGAGAACAGGCATCCCTTGCGGGTGCCTCTGAAGAGAGGGAACAAGGCGGACGTTTGAGAATTGACACGGACCCTGGCAACCGGGGAGGTATACAGCAGTTTGATATATGCAAGCATCCTAGGCCCAATGCCCATGGTCTCCAGGGCCAACCACATGTACTTCCAGGATACCATACCGAAGGCCTTCTGGGCATCTAGGGTGACCGCGACTGCACTCACATCTTGATTGATGCTTGCCATAACGTTAAGAAGCCTCCTGATATTATTTGATGTGGATCTCCCAGGAACGAAACCTGACTGGTCGTCGTGCACCATGAATGGCATAACAGGTAGGAAGCGGTTAGCGATCACCTTGGCAAAGATTTTTGTATCCAAGTTCATGAGTGAAAGGGACCACAGTCATCGCTATGCTTATCAAGCTTGAGCAGGACCGTAATTACGGCCTCGCGTAATGACGAGGGAAGGGATCCCAGCCTGAGTGACTCATTTCACACCCCGAGCAACTCAGGGGCCAGTATAGCCACATGCTCATGATAGAATTCCGCCGTTAGCACGTCAGCGCCCGCGCCTTTCCTTTTGGGAGACTAGAGATGGCCTCCACAATTTCTTCTAATGTAACAGGGGAATCCAATTGGTCTCTCGTCGCTGGAGAGACGATAGTGGTAGGGATCTGTTCTAGGAGCTCCCGCATCTGGGAGTCACTGTGTTCGGGAGGCCGAGAGTATAGTTCAGAGTAGAAGCCTGTGAAGACCTCGAGGATATGCTGATCGGACCACTGAATCGTCCCCTGACGGTCCTTAACACAGGTAATTTGGGATTGGTCCCACTCCCCCCTCGCCAAGCGGCCAGCGTTTTGCCGGGTCTGTCACCCTCGCCGTATTTCCGTGTAGCCTGTGGCCGGCTGAAATACTGTACTTCCTCCCTTTTGGCCTGCTCATTGAAGGTCTTGAGCTCCTCACTGATCTGGGAGAGGACACCAGGGTCTACAGAGGCCGGATGGGCTCGCTCCAGGTCCCGTAGTTTGGCTTCAGTTTGGGACAGGGTGGCTCTAATGGTTTTGAGGACTCCCGACTCCCTGGAGATGGATGCCCCCCTAATGAAGGCTTTGAAGGCATCCCAACGGACCCCAAGGGTGGTGGCCTGTGGCAAATTGTGCACGAAGTAGGACTGAATATCAGGGAGGATATCCGCAGTGAAGACAATGCCCTGCAGGGCGGCTGATTTGAAGCTCCATGTGTTGATGGTGGGAGCCGGTATTCCCAGTTCTATGGATATCGAAATCGGTGAGTGGTCAGACAGTGTGCGTGCAAGTATACATGATTCCACAACCCTGCCCAACATAGGGCCGGATAATAGGAACAGATCGATCCTGGAGGAACTGTCATGCACTGATGAGTAATAAGTATATTCCCGCGTTTGCGGATGTAAAGCCCGCCATGCATCGTGAATGTCGAGTGTCGCGCAGTGGGTCAGGAGTCTACGCGCTGCACCTGGCAGGGGCCAGCTGGCTGTACCAGTCCTGTCCAACATGGCATCAAGAATGAAGTTCATATCCCCACCCCAGATGATCAGCACTCCCACGTACCCCAGCAGTATGGATACCACCTGGTCAATAAATTCGGGAGAATCAACATTAGGGCCATAGGTGTTCACCAACAAATAGTCCCTGTTGGCAATGGCGCAGTGCAGCACAGTGCATCTCCCCTCAGGATCTATGTAACTCTTGTGTAGGACAAATTTAAGTGATTTATGGATCAACGTCAACACTCCTCTGGCACGTGTGGAATATGAGGTGAAATATCTGTGACGCCCCCAGGTTGGCGCTATACTCCTATGGACCCGTGGAATGTGTCTCCTGCAGGAGCAGTATTTTGCAGCCGTGCCTGCTGGCATATGCCATAATCCTGCGACCCTTGGTGTAGTTGCTTAGGCCCCGCACATTCCAGGACATTATTGTTACCACATTTTAATGATCTAAATAATATACACTTAGACAAAGAGCCTATGGAGTGCTTTTCTTGCATAGGTGACACTTGCGCCCATGACTACCAAGATGTGCCACAGCCTCTGGAGCCCCAGCACAGCTACTCAATCCCCAAGTGCTCCTAAACAACACAGTTATATCATCACAGAGGTCTAATGTACATCCCACCACTGCTGCCGCAATTCAGATGTGAGACCGAGCCATCTTGAATGCGGATGCCCCTGTGTGTCGCGTTCTGCTAATCCGCCCCTGCCGTTTACTATTACATTTCTCCAGTCCCCAACAGTACCACCCCCGCCCTCACTGTCCACCCCCAACTTGCAGTGTAGATCCCCCACCCCCCAATGCAGGCGTCACCAATTAGACCGGCTCTCCCCAAGAAGTAGAGGTTGGCGGGCGAAGCCCAACAGGGATACGTCCCTTCCAGTGCCCAACAGGGGCCAAAAAACAGTGACAACCAACAAAACATGAATGTTGCAATTGCAGTAAGGTGTGCTGTTGCCGTGTGGGCGGCTCTTAGTATAACATGTAGGACAGCGAGGGCTGTCAGAGGCAGGTTCTGCGATGGACGGATCTTAAAACAGGTTCCCATTACCAGCTGGCCGTTGCAGGCGAGACAAGACTGGAGAGGCGACTAGGGTTCATGGCCAGTTCGACGCCCCTTGGGGCCAGAACATCAGTGTCGGCTGAACCCGGGCTGTATCTCAGCCCGATCGAGCGCTGAAGGAACCTGGTTCGCTGAATTCACAGTACATTGTTGCCATGGGCACGTTCCGACTCTCGGATTTACTAGAGAGGTAGATTTCGTCCGGGTAGTGGCTCACTGGGTTAACCGTCGTCGGCGAGGTCCCCCACTGGGTTGGGAAGCGGTAGATGCACCTCTATGAATTTCACCACTTCTTCCGGGACAGTGAAGAAGTACAGTTTGGCTATAATGGGCCTGGGGATGTCGCCCGGCTTGGGCCTTGGTGACAGAGCTCGGTGAGCGCGCTCAACTGTGAAGTATGGTGACAGAGCAGGGTTTCCCAGCAGATCTTTGAGTAATGTCTCCACAGCATCCTCCATGCGCCCCTTAAGAGCACTCTCAGGGACCCCTATAATTCGTAGGTTATTTCTGCGAGAGCGCGATTCGAGGTTGTCACACTTTGCTCGCACACTCTTCATGTCGCGCGACAGGGAGGCAACAGTGTCCTGTAATACATGTATGTCATCCTCATTAGTAGATATCCGATTCTCAGCGTCAGTAATCCTAGTCCCCACCTGATCCATCCGTGTTTTTAAAGAGGCGACATTGGCGTTGATGTCATCCAATTTCTCGTGAAAATAAAGCTAAATTTTTAGCCATCGATTACATGTGTAGTCAGATCAGGGGGCGTGGCAGTGGGATGACGTTCAACCTCCTGCTCCTCCTGTGTGGGTGAGTCACAACCCCCCTCCCCCCTGGGGACAGCTCTGGCGAATCTATCCATGCCCCCCCCCCCCCTTGGAGGTCCCCCTGAGGTATGGAGGTCGCTATGATATGCTGCAGAATGTTCACTCACCCCACAGTATAGCCGATTTAGGAGCTTGATTAATATATGTGGGAACAGTATGTATATTTTCACTGGTCGGATGGCCATAGGTCGGATTCTTTGTCCTCCAAGTGTTGTGCATGCCACAATGATGCAGCGGGCAGGTGCGAGCCTCAGACCAAGTCAGCACTGCAGGGAGAGGGGGCGTGAAAGGTGCCTTCCGAGGGATCCTCCCGCGGCCCGCTCTCCAAAGCACGTAGGTCAGGCTCCGGACCAGATCCGGAGAGTGTATGGGCCCCGCAGCCCCAGATGAGCAGCGGGGCAGTGGGGAAAGCAGAAGAAGCGGGGAGGGTGCGCCGCAGCCGTCCAGAGCAGGACCCCTCCCCCGCACCTCACCTGAAAGGCACGGTCCCACTCGTCCTCGAGACCCGCCGGATCAGCCTCCCAGCTCAGCCGTGGCACAGCCACCCCTCGTGGGTCGGCGGTGGAGGATCTGCACCTTATGAAGGAAGGGGGCCAGGGCACGCTCCCGCGACGGCCCCAGCAGGAAACCGCTCGCAACGCGGCCTGCCCAGGGGGGGCGGCCGCGGACAGCGGCGCAGGCACAGTGCCCCGATCGGGCCACGCACAGCCCAGTGGGGCTTCCAGAGGGATGGGTGGGGTCCACAGGAGTTGCACCTCACCTCCTGCCGCCGCTCAGCGCACCGGACCCCGGCGAGGAGGGGACAGGGGCCGGGCCAACGCCGCAGCCTCAACGAGGCAGTAGGCCTCTGCAAGAGGGGCTTCCAGAGTCTGATTCAAACCGGAATTTCACAGACTGCAGCCCATCACCGAGGGGCAGCAGCCCAGCTGTAGAATGTGTGTACTAGACGCAGGCGAACGCAGATGCAAGCAGATGTCAGCCAGGCCCACACGCAGCTTGAGGGCTAAGCAGCCATCTTGGGCTGCTCCACAGCGCCACCCCATACATATTTGTATTGTGATTCTATGCACATATCCCACTATTGAATCAATAAACGAAACTGAACTGACATTGCAAGTCACTGAGGAGTTCCAGTGCCATAATTTGTTTTCTGCAGTTTTCCCCCTTAATTGTTCTGTCTGTCCTTCACTGTCTATTTTACTCACACTGGATACTTGTTGCCATGCTGCCTACCTCTTTGTTTGTTATGTTATGGTACGGGGATTTATACCAATCACTGTTGTCATTTGCATGATCGCAAGGCGCTGTGGCGGATTTGAAAAAGTGGGGGTGTTAGTTAGTTGGGAAAATACAAGATAGCTAATGGTACTTTTTCTTTCCATTTTCCTGTCCCTTGCCTATTGCTTTCTAGTCCTCTTCACCTCGTCTTTATGTTCTTTCTGCTTGGCGCCCTATTATTTTAATGTAATTTCCCCTGCCTTTGTGTCTTTCTGCAACTAGCTCTCTGTTTTCATATTTATTTTACTCCCATGTTATGTACATTTTCTCTAGCTGTGTTATTGTTCTGGCATGTCCCTTTTTCTTTCCTCTTTCCACCTTACCCCTTTACTAAGAGTAGCTCCTCTTTTCCAAACAACAAGCACCAGGTATCATCACTCACAATCATTCATTGGGAGTTGCCAGGTGCTGGCAAGGGGCACTGGGATGGCTCAGGCAGCACTGTGATGTAATGACTCAACTATAAGAAGCTATTATTGTTGGTAGTGAGTGCCTTTTCCTGTTACCAACGAGCAGTAATGACACAACTAGGCTTTAATAAGGAGCCATGTGCAGCTTGTTATGGCCGTATTACAATGGGTAGTCATCGTTTAAAATAGTTAGTAGGTGTTTTGGATTTAGGAGAATGTTCCATTGTTTACAGCAGTGTTTTTTTTCTGGAACGTGCAGATGTGTACAAGTCATTGCAAAATATGAGATGGAACACCAGAGGGCTGAAGCTATGTTGCCTGATCTTTGCTCAGTGACATCAGGTCAAGTGTATTTTAATATGATCATGCAACAATGATGTAACAACTACAGTATTATAATATACTAAGACAGCTGTGGTGTCACAGCCAGAGGATTACTGAGCTAATAGGATCAATAATACATGTAAACCTCCAATAGCTGTATAAAAGCTTGGAAATAATTGTCTTATTACACTCTAGTTGTGACATCACAACTGACCTATAATAAGAAAATGACATCACAACAGAAGCGTAATCAGGTATTACGATTCAGTTGTGATGTCACAATGCTTCCCGCTTGAGCTAGCAGAGAGAATTTCAGCTCTCAGCAGCACTTAATTAAAGCCGCGAAAAAATGCTTTTCAAATTCCTTGCTTGCAGAGTAGTTTTCTGTGAGACATTGCAGCCGGTAATTGACAAGAAAATGTTTATGTTAGAATGTTTCATTTGTGCACTGCTGGAGTTTAACTCATGGGAGAAAGTATCTGCAAGTTATTACTTATTTTAATGCACAACATAAAAGTTGTTTTCAATTTTTTTTTTATTTTTTTTTTATTTGTTTAGTCGTATAACAACTTTTCAAATTATTTACACAATGTATACCAACAATCATCTTCAGTTCATAATACAAATCATTTTCTATCAACATTCTCTATGATAGAAAACGAACATAAAATGAAATATCACATAATCACCAATTAGAACAATAAAATAACAGTTACTGATAATAATGACACTTCCTGATAAATCAACCAAATTAAAAAGAAGGTCATAGAATAAAAAAAGCAAAAGGAATGAAATACTACATCACCAGCATTACAGTTTACTCCCTTATCCCTGGAATAGAATTGAATTACATTTGTCATTGTTTTATGATTTACAAAACAGGATTTTCATCCTCACTTAGGAGGGTATCCGGCAATACCAGGTCTAAAAATTGGACAATTGCTATTTGTATTGAAGTTCTAGGGTTGGAGAAAAGTGTTTGCCATTTTTGAAATTGGGTTAGATGATTCTGAAACATCAATTTATCCTTGAAGCATCTGCTTCTTGCCTCACTTACTGCTTCGCAATCTGTCAGCAAATGTTGCACAGTTTCCATCCGATTTGTGTTCTCACAATACCGGCAATAGTTTTGCTCATTTGTAATAATTTTTCTCCTACATAATATGTCACGAGTGATGTATAAATTCAACCTAAATTTCATGTACTTCCTCCTGATTTGAGGGCATGGAAATTTTCCAAGATAAGTTGCCATTATCCCATGCTTCTTCACTCCAAACAGGAGAACATTGAAGTCTTTAAATGTTGTACATTTTGTTATGTTTTCTGCCCAGTCATACTGAAATATTTTAACTTTTGCTCGATTGGGATTCGATATGAGTAAATCAATGGATATGGCTGCATCACTAAGAGCATTTAAAACATGATTACGCAATTTCCATGGAAAGAGGATGTTTGACGTAAGTAAATTGTGAGCTACAACCTTCAGAATAGTTGGAATCTCTAGACCAGTAAGCGCTTTTCGAAGGAAAGCGCATTGTTTCCACAACACCTGTGAATAAAGAGATGTGAGACCCAGCTCAAAGCGAATCAGCGCTATGGGTGTACATGTCCAGAGTTGTATTACTTGCTTCCAATAGGAGGACTCTATGCCATCCCAGAATATACGATCTTTAGGGAGGCAAGCTTCAACCCCATATAATAAAATGGGTGTTACCTTCATCTTATAGAACATAATCATAATGATGTGTTTCATTGAAAACTTCCCAAACTTGCGAAGAAGTATTCGAGATTGAGATGCCAATGACTGTAGCTTATTTCTTACTTCGCACTTGTATTGTGATAGTGTCTTTTTATGTTGTATAATTACACCTAGATATCGATACTGGTCAACAATATGAATTTTGCACTGCTGCAATTGCCATTTATGATCGCTTGCCTTAAAATTTCTCTTCGGGTTACAGATAACTATTTGACTTTTTTGTGTATTGATGTTAAGGTTGTTGGCCTGAGCATAACTGCCAAGTTGTTCTAGCATGTTTTGCAATCCCCGTGGTGTCTGTGATAGTAGAACTAAGTCGTCCGCATATAACAAATACGGGACTTTTTGCGTACCTATCTTAGGTGGATCTCCCACACAATTGGTCAAAAATTCACCGATTTCTAATATATAGAAATTGAACAAGAAGGAAGCCATGGCACATCCCTGCTTTAAACCCCTTTGAGTAACTATCCTTGGTGATAGTATCCCATCAAGGGTTAGACGCACTTGCATGGATGTGTTTGAGTGGAGCAGTATAATTAAGGATAACAGGGTGTGAGGACAATCGTGTTCTCTGAGTTTAAGAAAGAGTCGCTCACGATCAATTGAGTCAAAAGCGGCTCTAAAATCAATAAATCCCAGATATAACGGTTGTCTTTGCACTAGTTGTTGGGCTTGCACCATAGTAAGAGCGAAAATATTTGGAATGGTCCCCAAACCTCTCACAAAACCTGACTGGAACGGATCTCGCAATGATTTCATTTCAACCCACTCATTCAGTTCTCTCAGTAAGATTCTACAGAAGATTTTTCCTGGGGCGTCCAATAATGAGATCGGGCGATAACTATCCGGAGACAGTCGGTTGCCCTTTTTTATAAACTGGTACCGTTATTGCTTGAGTCCATGTAGGTGGTAATTTTTGTTGATAATTGACAGCTGTGAAGATGTGGAAGAGAATGGAAGCCCATAATTTAGGGTGCCTTTGCATGGCAAAATTGGACAAACCATCTGGGCCAACTGCCTTGGACTTACTGGCCGTAGTTATGAGTTGCAGTATCTCCGACTCATCAAACGAAAGGTTGAAGGGTGCTATGATGCCAGATGTGTGCGAGGGGGAACTATTAATTGGTGCTGCATAGAGTTCACTAAAATGCTTAACCCATGTGTGTGTATCAACTGCAGAGGACTGAATACAGACCTGATGCTGTCCAAGGGATTGATTCAAAGCCGCCCACATCTTAGAAATGTTTTTACTAGCAAGCGTTTTTAACATTTCAGCTCCGTCTTTCTGATAAAGCAATCCTCGATGACACTTAACCCAATTCTTAAAGCTGTTACGCAGCTTCTTTACCATTTTCGTTCTGATGGCGGGGGGATGCCTGGCGAGCTTCCTTACCTCTGCCCGATAGGCAGTTTTTCTCATACGTACCAAGTTGTCAAATCTGTGTAAGTGACTCTGTTGCGAATTAGTAAGACTTTTTGTCTGCTGAAATATTTGAAGCATATTGCTGTACACAATGCCAGAATTATCTGAGTTATCACCCTTGCTCATATTTAACTCTTTAAGGAGCTCGCAGAAATACATTAAGGCATCCTCCGACCATCAGAGACGACACTTGCCTGAGTTTGTTACTAAACATCCCTTAGTTGTTTTCTTTTGACCATGATCACCTTGCATTTGAACATTCAATTCGGTGGTCAACATATTATGGTCACTGGCTTCTGAGGTTATAACAGTGAAATCTTGAACATTTGGCCACAGAGTCACATTTACATAGATGTAATCTATAGTTGACGACACAGATCCTCTGTGCCAAGTCGGAGCAGCTGGTATGTCAGATGTAAAAGCTCCATTCAGAACATGCAGACCTCTATATTGTACTAGTGCTCTCCAGCATACATTTCTTTGATTAGCTTGCTCGTTCAGGCTTTCCAAGCATCTTAAGTTTAGATCGCCAGCGAGAATAAGAAATCTAGTTTGCCGATCACCAGTCACAATGTCTAATAGACCATTCAGGTCTCTGAAGAAACAGTCATCACTTATTGCCGCCGAGTTCCAGTACAAATTTAACACGGCAAAGTTATCAGCAGGAGTGCAGACTTTGATCAATATCATAAATTCATTGGGTATAGCCCACAGTTGTGAGGATAGGCCATTTTTTTCCTAACAGCTGTAAGGAGTCCAGACATTGGCCTACCCATTGTCGTTCTAATGGCTGGATTTAAAAACACCTCATAACGGTCCCAGATTGGAGGTGCAGACAGCCAAGTTCCTTGCAAAAGCACCAAATCATAGCTGTTTAACTGATGTTGATCATTATTGGCAAGATGCTTGTGGCCCCTAGTATTCCAACTGACCAGGGTAAGCTTTTGCGAACTTTTTGGGCTTAGCTATCTTCGCTCTGCATTGTGCGAGCAAGAGCAAGGTATATTGAAAGTGACATTACCTTTTGTTTTCTTGGCCATTGGATGTTCTGTCTGATTTAAATTAGATTGCTGTCTCTGGGGTACGGACACATGGGACAATTGGCCGCTTTTCATTAAATCTCCTTGCAAGATAGAATGATCGATAGTGAGATCAAAGCCCAGTGCAGCCAGGGAATCTTTCGACTGCCAAATAAGATTTTGCACTAACCTGGATTGTATCCAGAGCCTCACTGTATTCAAGTTCTTATTCTCCACAAACTCCACCAATGCTAAATCGGCAGATACAATGTCTTCCAACTGCGGGATGTCTGAAAATATCGCCATCCCCGCTCTACGATTTAAATCGTATTGAGTGATTGGGGGTGGTTTACAGGCCAAGATTAATGAATGAGGGGCTGGTTTCACCTTTAGGGGAGTGCTTCTATCAGCCAGAGTTCTTTTATTGTTTTTTTTTAGTTTCAATTCTTTCCTTGTCTATTATGGGAGTAGATTGTAAGTTCCCTAATGCACCCTCAATTAGTCGTATGATAGCAGACAACAAATCATTCAAGGGAAGTGTGTCATTCTCTCGTGCATCGACCATGAGACATTCATCTGAATAGACATTTCCTTTTTTAGAGGACTCAAGAACTGTTTTTTTGGGATCTGAGGGTAAGTTCATTTTTTCTAACCTTGATTGTGCTGCCTGTTCTAGTACTGAATTCAAACCACTCTGACTCTGATTATCCATTCTCTCAATGCATTCATAGGCTCTCTTAGGTATTTCAATCTGAGGTTGAACATGACTAGACATGTAAGCATCAACCGCTTTCCTAATTTCAGATCTGTCATGATCAAAACTTGACACAATCTTACTATTAGAGTTCTTACTCACATTTGGTTTAGGAATATTAGAATTTTCTAGTTCACAAGGTGGAGGGGGGCTTGCAGTGTTTTGAGATCCTAACGCCTGAGCTCATCCAAAGGAGGATATTTCATTGCTTGAACAGGCTGAAAATTTAATTTCTCCATTTTCTTTTTGATGAGCATTTGCTGAGCAGACCTTTTCTTAAATGGCCTGGGAGGTGAGTATTTGATTCTTTTTAGGGAGCGTAATAGCTTTTAAAAATTGCTTGGTGGCAGAGACTCCTGTGTGTTTAAAAGAGCATTCATTTTTTGATAACTTTAAATCCACTTTCTTGGCCTTCTTGATTCCCTTATTCACTACTTGAGGTATTGACTCCTCACTGGAAGTCATTGCTTTCAAGTTTTCCTTATTTTTTTGTTTGTATACATTGGGGATTCCCGGCATAAACATCGGGTATAGTGCACCTTTTGAAACCACAGCTGATTTAATCGGTGGATCTGTGTATATGTCATTAGACAAATTCAAAATACATGCTAATGGGTCATATATGATTGAGGCAATGTATGGTAACGCACTGGTTGTTCTTCCACTTTCACCAAGCTCCACAGCGGTCACATTAAAATTGTCTTGCTCAGAGACCTTATCAGTCTGGCATGCTATAGAATTGGTGACTGTCTTTAGTGACAAATTCTTATAGTAAGAAACCATCTGTAATTGAGATTCACTATTAGATGATTCATATAGTGCTAACATTTTCTGCATAAGTGTTTCTTGCATAATCATTCGATTGTCTATGGTTTGATATATTTTCCCTAGTGCCTGGATAGCTAAATTCATAGCCTGTAATGTGATATTTATAGATGAATCGCTTTTTTCCAAACAAAATGATGTATTCATTCCCTGTGAGTTGGTCTGTACGACACTTGTCTCTGATATAGAGATAGAGGAAACAGTTTCTATGGAGGTGTGAGTCACCTCAGAAAACATTATAGGGGATTTAGATAGATTTTCAGACATCATTTTGTTTGAAAATACCAAGTCATTAAGATCCAGGTCAATTACCGCTACATCATTAGCGCTTGGGGTCAGATAAATGGGAGCAATAGGTTGGACAGTCGCAGGTATATTCTCGAGTAAAGCAGTGTCTGATATAGATTGACACGACAGAGTTTTCAAAAGTTGCACTCTTGGTGTGCATTCCAAGGCATCTGGTAACATGACCATTTTTTTTAAGCACAAGACCGGAAGAGGCAGCACTAGAAACCTTCTTTTCCTCTATAAGCTGTTCTTTCTCCGATCTAGACTTTATTCTATGCGCTGATAGAGAACCACTACAAAATGACCGTATGTCCATATTGGCAGCCCCCCTTTAATACCTTTGGGTCTGATAGGTGTTGAATTCATATTCGAGGAGGTTTGCTGCAGATCTCCATGATTTTCCGTTGCCGTTGCCAACCTAATAGACGCCGGCATTCCAGTTTTTAAACTGAATGCTCTCATTATGGCAAACGTGTTAATAGGGAACTAGACCACGCCCCTCACGCTTATTTATCCCCAAATAACATTGAGGATTTGAGAACCACAAGATAAACCTCCCGCCTCAACGACGAGGCGAAGAGGCAAAGAGGTACTTGTGGTACTTGCTTGGTGCGCACGCGCTGGTGCGGGCGCACGTCTGTATTTGAGGACGGCGTTTAGGGGGACCTGGCTTCACACACTGCACAAAGATAAATGAGTATTATATTAGTAAGGATTGTCCAAATTAAACGTTTTTCACGTCTATAGTTCTTCCCAAGAGCGGTGCTTTACCGTCAATCCAATAGCAGTCGCACGTAGAAAGCTGCAACAAAAAAATGCAGCAGCTGATCCAGGATCCAAGGCCAAGAGGTACTTGTGGTACTTGCTTGGTGCGCGCGCGTTGTTTTCAATACATTTTATTAAACTGCTTGAACAATTTTTCTGCTACACATTAAGAGCTGTATGTTTGCTCTTTTAAATCCAAACAGATTCTATATTGATTATATGGATCATCAAATGGAAGATCTCTTACATTATATTCAGCAAGAGACAGGGTATTAAAGGGAATGACAGTGTGTGGCAATGTATTATAAGGAATAACATATCCCCTACCATACATAAAAGGGATATTGCAAGTCACCTTGGAGTTCCGTGAGCTTATTGGTCACATAATTCCTCAGTGGCCTGCAATATCTTTAAAATTTATGGTAGGATGTACATTATCCCACATATTAATGATATGTATCTCATGTTACGCTTGGTATTCCAGAAATTATTTGCTCTGTTATCTGGCGTTAGATGTACAAACCAGAAATGAGATAATATTCTGTTTCCCTTCTTGAAGACCACTAGTGTCTACATTAAGGAGGACGTGTGCCACTGTTGCGTGTTACTGTCACTGCCATGTGCTAGTTTGGAGCATGTTGCTTGTGTCTGCATCATAGAGATGACTTGATTTCCCTGTAGACAGCCAGTTGGATTCTTGAAGGTGGAGGGATTCTTGTGCGCTCTAGAAATGCAGCTAACATAACCTGACATAACATGTGTTTGCTCAAACTTCAAAAGTTCTGAAACAAATGTTTTTTTAAAGTTCGAATTTGTTTAATGCATAGAGAGATAGATGGCGGGTCTAGCTATCTAGACAATGGAGGTGGTGTGGTGGTCGAAGGGGACCACATGGGATCTCCCACTCAATATGTGGAAAAATGCAGTAAAAGGGTATTTTAACTTTTAAATATCGAACAAAACACGTAGATCCGAAGTGGAAAAGATGCCGGCAAGAAAGCTCTAATAGTTAAGTGCTTACCCCAAAAATCTGTGTTTAGGGGTCAAGATACTGGTTCGAATTCTGTCAGATCCAACACGGCCATTCACTTTCCACAACTGATAAACTCGTGTTCATCATAACTATTGGCTGATATTACAAAAGAGCAATGATACTTCACCTTTATTATCTCTCGTCGACTGATGCCTTCAAATACCTCTAACAATCGAAGCTGAGCTCCAATGGTGTGGCACTGCTGGAAGCTGATCCGAAGAATGCCCGCCAGCTGATGCTCCAAGTCCTGTAGTGAAGAAAAGCAAACACGTATTGTTCACCTTGCTTTCAAATAGATTTTTGAAATCATCAGAGTAATATGGTTTCATCCCATGACATTCATGTCCCGCATGCAGCCTTTCAAATCTGAAACGTCGGATCTTAGGAGAAAAAAAACGCTTGCGTTATTTTAGTGCACCGTCATTTTCTGCCACTGCTCGCATTCGCGCAGGACAATGCACCCACCGACTCTCTGAGATGTCTGTTATTTCTTTCTGGGAACAGCCTGATGCGGTTCTCATGAGAGACACAGAAGGGCACCAAGGAACAGTGGAATGTTGACAAAGAGGCAGCAGCAAAATGGCCAGTCATGGGCTGGCACCAGATGCAAGGGACTTGTTTGTGTGGGGTTTGTTGCTCAGTGTACAAATGCATCCACTATAGGGGCCTGTGTTTGACCTAATGGTCACAGGTTCGAATCCCACAAGGTCCACTCAGCCCTTCATGCTTCCGAGGTCAATAAAACGAGTATTGTTAAATTGAGTAACAATACACATGTTATTAGCGCCTAGATGCCCCTTCAAGGGTGAACGGTCGCTTTACAAATACGTCTGTTATTGTTATGTTTATGTTAAGGGACAATGGGTGACAGAGCACTAACGGGCCAGATTAGTGGTCGCAGTAAAGGGTGCAGGAGTTTGAGAGTTGACTGGGGCAGGTGGGGTGGGTGGCATCCAAGGGTCGACTGGCTTACAGGTAACTCTAGAGATTTCGCGGTGAGCCTCTGCATCATGGACCTCTTTTGTGTAGTTACCTATTTTATTTCAACATTTTCTTATGGTAAAGGGGTTTGGATTCCTCAAAATATGTAATGTGGGGTCACTTTGAAAATGATTTCCAGGGCCGCTTTTGGCTCCCATTTCACCCCTGGTGAAATGAGCAGGGCTTGAGCAGGGCCATCTAAGGTTCCAGAAGCAACTCAAGACCTTCCTTTTTGCTTCTGCTTTCCCTCTCTCTCTCCCCTGCTGATATACTTGTCTGCTGCGCTAACTGGTAACCATCTGAACCTTAATGGGCACCAGGCTCCTTGACGGTCAGCAGCCCATTGCTCTGCCTCAGGACCTATCGCGCACTTCGGGACTGTATCTGAAACCCTACAATCCCTTGCCGCATTCCACTTACTTCGAGCCGGCCACCCCGGCTGCACTTACTTGAGGTCTGCTCACTGCACCCCCCATCACTGGCACTCCTTGCCTGCCTTCTCCCTGCATTTGCACAATCTGAATGACACAAGGCCTAGTAAGATCGTTGTTCCTATCCTCCATTTGTCTACCCTTCCTTATCTTGTCGCACCAAGAAACACTTGTGTACAGGCGCGTCACAAATGACATGACATCGATAATATCATATCAAGTGGCATAGGACAGACAATACAAAATAATACCAGGATGAAAGCTAAATGTAGTAATTTCAAGGCCTAGAGGATCGGATATGGTAACCTTATTGGTAGAGACAACGACTTTAGCATTGTCTTGCAATAGTAACTTATGAGGATGACCTTCATTCCCTGGAGAGATGAGCCCAGCTGACCCCACCTGATGGAAGATGGACGGACAGGTCTTGAACCAATCACAGCCTGGCATCCACTATGGAGAAGGCCCATGTATAGGGTCTCACCAACCAGCCACGCAGGTTTTTACTGTATGTATGCCATAGTCATGATGATGACATAGTCATACATACAACCTTATAGCCTTCTGCTTGTACCATTTTTCGGCAGAACATTCTCGAGCAACAGAGTTCTTTGCTTGCATCCTCATTCTTGTGCTTTTAAAACTTGTTATCCTTGCAAGAAATCTCTTGGCCTTATTTCCCTAGCAGGTTTTTTTCTGGCCTTCAGTGCGGGGATGCCGTTGTGAGGACAGAGGGACAAACCTTTCCGATGTGGTGGCATGACCACATCCATCTCGTGGTGGGCCAGACGCCTGTCTAACATTGCCAAGATCATTGCAGCAAGGAGCACTGACAGCTCCCACCCGCCTACATCCTTTGACAGCAGCAGCCAACAGAGACGCGAGAAATGGAACAGTGGAGGAACCTGAGACTGAGAAGTGAGAACGCAAAGCAGGTTACCCGAGCAAGTGCCAAGCCTTGCAACATCACCCTGGACAATCAAAGGTACAGGGGTGAACAAGAGAGGTGTGAGAGGGGGGAAGACACTCCATACAAAAGTGTAATAAGAAATGTGATTTCAAACTGCCAAGTGAATTAAATAACAAGAGAAAGAAACCAGTACAGAAAACCGAAGAGGGGGGGATTCATAACACAGATAAAATCTTACAAAACTTAAGAAAAGTTGGAAAGCAAAGTAAAGACTGTGACACAGTGGGCCTCATTACGGGTCCAGCTGTAACCTTGCCTGTGCTACCGGCGGGTTGCCACCAGACCTGTAAATATTTACTGGCGCCTGACTTCCCAGTGCCACTGGGAGATTACAAGCCCGGTAGCCCAGAAAGTCAGGCGCCAGTAAAAAGTAAGTCCCCATTCCAATGGAGTCCCATAGGACTCTATGGGAGTGGGAACACAGAAGCACCATGCATGGGAGGACTGGTCCAGGAGACCCCCCTCCCATGCCTCTTCTCCCCCGGTAAGGTTCATGGCTCATCAGTTGTCCTTCCTGCCACCAGGGCCCAGGTGGTGGGTGGGGCACTGATTGAAGACATTGACCAAACCTGCGCAATTTAGCTGGGCCCTGGAAACCATTTTGTTTAATAAAAATGACTTGAGCCCTGTGCACCGCAGCGCGGCCCCCACCCTTGGAGAGTGTCACTTATCCCTGTGGCCACAGCTCCCTGGCAGATCCGCTAAGAGCCCGTTCCCACGAGCAGACGGACATGAGCTAGTGTTAGATACCAACACTGTAACATTTTACCTTCCGCAGTGTATCGCTGTTTCCAGCATGACCCGGCCAGCAGGGCCTGGGTGGAAAAGAACTGTACAATGGTCCCCTGACAAAAGCAAAGTCCCCAAATACTAATGAGCAAACCACCTGTGATGAAAGTGTTCTCTCCACAACCTCTCTGACTAAAACACCTGTAAAATATATGAAAATGGCAGAATGGGTGCTCATATGACATTAGGGATGAAGCACCCACATCCCTGTAGCAATGCGTAAATGGTAAAAGCGTCCCGGTGGTTTTTCATGTTATGTGTGTTATCGAGAAGACTGCACCCCACGGTCCCGTGCCAAAATCGAACTAATGCTGCTAGAGTGCAAAGGAAGACAAATGCAACCATATTGAGGGCTCATGTAAAGGGTGCACGAAAATGCACCACATGTGTGTCCAAGCCCACTATGTGCCACTGCCGCCAGTCTCAGTGGCGGGTTGTTCCTGCGTGCTCCGCCAACCTTACTGCTACCTCACTTACCGTGTATGTATAAGCATATAACAAAATGTTGTAATTGTTAAAACGTAGTGTACAAGTAATGTGCTCAAACTGGCCAGATGGATGGCACTAGCAATGTCAAAACGTGAGCTTTGGAAAGACTCAATGAGTATTGTATATTATACAAATGTTTATGTCTCATCCACCTAAAATCTGCAACACATGAGGAAAATACCTTTGTGAGCACATGCAAGGCCATTCCCCCTTCCTCCCAGTGAAGCCTGCCAGACGAAAGAGCAGAGGCCTGTGACGCACTGCTCCACCTCCCCAACTCGGATGGAGCCGCTTCAAGCATTCACATTCCCCCCGCAGCACCCAAGGCCACGGCCTGCCACCAGAATTATTTACAAACCAGCAGTAAACCCCGGCCATAAAACACAGATCCAAAGGCGCCCTTTCGTAGGCTCCACGACCCACCGGCTCACCTCAGGTTAATGGCCCCTGTAAAATTAGGACACCCAATATTATGGCAACATTACAAGAACACATCCATAATGACTTCTAGCAAGACATGGTAACACGGACCGCCTGTCCCATGCCCCGAGACCCAACCCCACGACCTCTGATACCCAGTCAACAGGACGATGGTGACCATGTATTGATGAATCGCCAACAGACCCCACTCTAAGTGCATTCCTCCTGTGTTGCATTAACCTGTAGAATAACCTATTGGAAGATTTACCAGGGAAGATAATATTGCAATGTTGAATGACTGCGGTGTGCGTGGCCCTAGGGCAGAAAGTCAGGAAAGACATTCATCTCTGACACTGGTCACGATTGGCACAACAACACCGTCCGGATGAGCCCAGCTGACCTGCCAGGCCCAGCCCAACCCACGAGGGTAACCAGTGACGTCCTCCAGCCGCGGCAAACCACATCGCAGCAGCACCTATAGCTAGTCGTCGCCACCCAATCCCCACTAACTTGTGCCCCCTATAGCATGTAGGTTCTTATGACGTTTTTTGTAAATATATATGCCTGTCTTTGCTATTGTCAGACAGAGCGCTCTCAGAGTCTGCAGAGTTCTTTGCATGCCCTATTTTGATTGATAAACTCCCATTTAAGCTCACCCGCACTTTGTCCTGGCCTTATTCCCATCATGGGAGAGTCCATTATTGTCTCTCATTGTGGGGAGGATCGTGCTTTCTGGGGACGCTCGCCTTCAGTGGTGACCCCGAAAGCGTGATTTTAAGTTCTCTCCTAATATATATATATATATATATATATCCCTACCGTCCCCTTTGGCACGAAAATCTCCGGTCGAAAAGGGATGCGCACGGTGCGCCGGCTCCGGGAGGCTGCCCGCCAACGGCGACCGGTACGCTCAGAAGTGTGCACTCACTAGAGAGGGTACGGGATCCCGGTTGAAAAATCCCCTTTGAGTACCGCTCGCCGGAGCCAGGGCTGACCGTTGAGCAAACGGCAACAATGCCTGGACGGACCCAGTTTCAGAGACTCTCCGTTCAAGACGGTGTAGGGGAGGAGTGGTCCAAAAGACCCCCCCTTGCCTACATCCCCTCCCCAGGTGAGGGCCATGGCTCATTGGGCGTCCCCTCAGACCACCCGGGCCCAGGTGGTGAAGGGTTCACCTGCTGAAGACATTGCCCACACGTATTGAATTTAGCTAGGCCCAGAAACCATTTTGTCTATCAAAGATGGTGTGAGCTCAGCGCACTGTAGCACGGCCCCCACCCTCGGAGAGTTTCAATTATCCCTGTCGCTGCAGCACCCTGGCAGATCCGCTGTGAGCCCGTTCCCACGAACAAAACGGACATGAGCTTGCATAAGATACTAACACTGTAACATTTCACCGTCCACAGTGTTTCACTGCTCCCAGCATGACCCGGTCAGCGAGGCCAGGGTGATGGGGAGAACTGTAGAATGGTCATCCGATGAAAGCAGAAAAATACCCAAATACGAATGTCAAAAACTTACCTTTTCCATAAAACTACTTCTACTAAAGAGACCTGTAAAATTGTGTAATTATTGTAAGAAACACATGTTTACATGACACCAGCAATGAAGGACCCACACCCCTGCAGAGGTGTGCAAATGATAAAAGCATTCCGGGGGATTATTCTCTATATGTATCATTGAAAACCGTACACCCCGCGGTCCCGCGCCATAACTGAACTAATGCTGCTAGAGTACACAAGAAGACGAATGTAACCATACAGAGGGCTCATGTGAAGGATGTGCGAGAATGCACTTGTCATGCATGTATGTCTAAGCCCCTCGTGTGCCACCACCGTCACGTACGGTGGCGGGTCATTTTCTATGTACTCCACCAACCTCACTACTACCTCACTTACTGCAAATGTATATGCATATAACTAAGTACTGTAATTGTTAAAACATAGTGCACGAATAAGGTGCTCAGACTGGATATAATCGAGACACATCCAGCAAAGTTGAAATGTATTCAAACAAATATTATAAAGTGTTTAAATGATTGTGATGTTTTCACCTCTAAAAGCCGGCAACACACGAGGAAGATACCTTTGTGAATATGTGCAAGGCCATTCCCCCTCCCACCCTGCGAAGACTGCCAAACATGAGAGCAGAGGCCCACGCCGCACCGCTCCACCTCCCCCAACCAGACTGGAGCCGCTTCAAAAATATGTAGCCCCCTCTGCAGCACCCAAGGCCACGGCCCGCCACCTGCATTATTTACAGCACAGCAGTAAACCTCTGCCTGAACACACACTTCCAAAGGCGCCCCCTCGTAAACCCCACAACCCACCGGATCATCTTAGACTTATGGCCCTGTGCAATCAGGACACCCAATACTGTGGCAACACACAGCGGCACATTCATAACCACATCTAACAAGACAGGAAGGCATGTACCGCCCGTCCCATGCCGTGAAGCTTAACCCCTCAACCTATGGCTCCGGTCAACAGGACACTGGTAACCATGCCCTAACGAATGACCATCAGACCCCTCACAAGGTGCATTCCTCCTGTGTTGCATTAACCTGTAGAATAACCTATTGGAAGATTTACTAAAGAAGATAATATTGTAATGACTGAATGACTGCGGTGTGCATGGCCTAGGGCAAATAAGTCAGGAAAAGACATTCATCTCTGACACTGGCCGCGATGGCACAACAACACCGCCCGGATGAACTCAGCCAACCTGCCAGGCCCAGCCCAGCCCACGAGGCTGACCAGGGACGTCCTCCAGCCAAAGCCAACCACATCACAGCAGCACCTATAGTTAGTCATCGCCACCCAATCCCATCGAACTTGTGCCCCCTATAGTATGTAGGTTCTTATGACGTTTTTTGTAAATATATACGCCTGTCTTTGCTATTGTCAGACAGAGCGCTCTCGGAGTTTGCAGAGTTCTTTGCATGCCCTGTTCTGATTGATAAACTCCCACTTAAGCTCACCCGCACTCTGTCTTGGCTTTATTCCCGACTTGGGAGAGTCCGTCATTGTCTCTCATTGCGGGGAGGATCGTGCTGGTTGGGGACGCTTGCCTTCAGTGGTGACCCCGAAAGCGTGATTATTATTATTATTATTTTTTCCCAACCTAACATTACCGTCCCCGTTTGGCACGAGAATCTCCGGTCGAAAAGGGATACACACGGTGCGCCGGCTCCGGGAGGCTGCCCGCCAACGGCGACCGGTACACTAAGAAGTGCGCACTCAATAGAAAGAGGGTACGGGATCCCAGTTGAAAAATCCCCTTTGAGTACCGCTCGATGGAGCCGGGGCTGACTGTTGAGCGGACGGCAACACTGCCTGGACGGACCCAGTTTCGAAGACTATCGGTTCAAGACGGGCACGTGAGTATTGAGTGCGAGCGATCGTAAAGGGAGTGGGGGAAGAAATCTAGGACAGAGAACGAAGAGGGGTAGAAAAGGGGGTACGCAGATCTACTAAGGATCATCCTAAAATTTCTTTGCTTTTTCTTTGCATATGGCCATTAGGATTAAGAGGTGAATAAGAGATAAAAGTGACGGGAACCTAGCTCCGAAAGGGGGTGGAAGGCGGCGCCGCATAGTGCTATCTTGACTAGTACTGGGAATATATGAAGAAGAGGATAATAAGATAAAAGTGTCTGGCAAAGGGAGACACAGAGAATATATTAGTGACTGCTATTTCTTCTTTCTGTTCTTTTCTTTAGGGTTGGGGGGAAATTAAAAGTGAGATCAGTACAAAAACGTTAGGGAGGAAGTAAAAGAGGGAGAGAGTCCTAGTACAAGAGGGAAGAGCAGACCAATATATATATATATATATATGCGCATCCATATATCTAAATAAGACGGACAGGGACAGCCGACTAGGGAGGAAAGGGAGGGCAGCTTGAATTGTGAATAGAGTGTTACAGAGAGGTGTGTGCGCCTCGTATGCGTCGGAAGACAATTTGGTGCTGTGGGTGTGTAAAATGGTTATAAATGTATGGTAATTGAACCGTCATGGTAAGTGTGGCCGGATAAAGCTTCTTGAAGACAAAAATGACAAGGGGAAGTGAGTGGGTACCTTTTTGATTTCCGGGTTAATATTGCCAAAATCACTGATGGTTTGCTCTTGTATGTGCCCCCCCCCCCAAGAGAATAACATAGAGACTGTGTACAGCCAGTTTTGCATTGCGCAGGCAGGGGGAAGAGCACAAAGGAGCCCATTATTGAATGTGAAGTAGAAGAGGACACCCATATTGGTAATCGGTTTACATTGTAATTGTGGACACACAGAGATAGACAAGTACTAGGAAAAAACAAAGATGGGGGCCGAAACACCCTTATCACATATCTGTAAGAACCTACCAGGGTACGCGGAGCGAATTAAGAAATATCATGACCAGTGGATAACAGAGTTGAAGGGAGAGGGGTTGCCCCAGATATGGCCCGAGGGAGGGTCATTTGACAAAAGTGTTCTGGATATGGTGGCCACATGCATTTGTTTGAAATACAAGGGGAAGCAGTTGCACAATAGGAGGGAAATCTTAGATCTCTGGAGGTTATTTGAAGAGATACCACCGCCTAAAGCACCAGCATTAAATCCTGATCTACCCTCCACCACTGACAATCCACTGATGATACAGAAAGATGGTAAAGAATCGTCAAATGTAGAGCCACAAGTAGAGGTAATAAGCTTGTACCCGATATTAAACAAGCCTGTGCCCGCAGAAGGGTACAGTGACCCCACTTATGTCCCTCCTCCCCTGACCACTACTACACCCCACCGGCCAACGGCACCCCCGCCATACGAAAGTACAAGGGAGCGAGCCCAGGCATGTACACAAAGGGTGGATATAGAAAAGCTAACAGATGACTTACAATCAAGACTCTCAATAGCGAAAGATGAGCTCGCGAGGATAAAAGACATATGTGAACAAACAGCACTTAATGCAGCAAGATCAGGGCGCACGTATAGAGCGCCGAGTGAGAATAGAACACTTGAAGATGGGTGGAAAAAAGGTGAGATACTGTTCAGAATTGAGGAAGAACCGACACGAATAATAGAAGTAGGGACACGAGAGGGAGGTATTGATAATGAAGAAAGGCCTATAGGGGACAGAGAGGAACTATTATGCGATATAAGGGACGATTTAGAAGAAAGCGACAGGTTGAGCATGGCAATGGGTGGGGGAAGTGAAGGGGTGGATAGTACATGTTCAATGAGAACAATGGATGATGAGTGGACAGGGCGATAAAGGAATAGTGTGGGGAAAATGGCATCACTGGGAACCTCAGCAGCCAAAACGGGTGTAGATGCAACGACAAAAGGAAGGCTACAGCTCCCATTGATACATAGGGGAGGAGGGAGGCCGAATTATATCCCATGGGCTCAGATGGATAAAGCCAATTTATTAAAGTTATTGCCCCCGTTATCGGGAGGGGCAAGTAAGTGGATATACGCCTTCGAGAAACACACTGCCGGGGCACCCCTAGCAATAGGAGATGTGAAGAGCTTGCTTGTATCAGCAGTGGGGGATCAGGCTGATAGAGTATGGGTCAATGCCGGTTTCCCGGGAGTAACATTAGACTGCGACCGCCATGACGGGGCCTCCTTTAACACAGTGCGTGCAAGGGTGTGGGATGCCTTGCGAGAAACGTTTCCAGATACACCAGACTTACAGTCAGTAATGCAGTGTACAATGAATGACGGGGAGGAGGCTATGGATTACATTTTTCGGGTCCAAGAGATGTGGAGAACAGAAACGGGCACGCCCTGGTATCAATCGACATCTTTATTTTACTTCATTATAAAAAGAGGGCTCCCAAAGGAAGTGCAAAAGGCGCTCGACAAGATAGCAGGTATTGAGGCAAAGGGATGGCCTGAGAGCCAGAGCATAATAGAACACCATTGTAAGAGAATAAAGGAAAGGGAGAAGGAGGTGGCGCAGAAGAGATTGGCAGACGAAGCAAAACTAGTGCAGACAAAGTTGGTGAAGGTCGCAGCGGCTGTAGCCGCACTCCCCCACGGCAGGGAGGGAGATGAGGAGGAGGAGGGGCTGATAGCAATACAAGGAAGGATGGCAACTAATTGGGCTGGAGCAGGACAGCGGCAGTGGAACGAGCAGGAGCAAGGCGGAGGTCCGCAGTGGCAAGAGTGGACCCCTCGAGGGGGACGAGGTGGGTACAGAGGCCGAAGAGGAGGTGGACCGCGGTACGGGGGAATGGGAGGAAATGGATGGCAGGGCCCTAGAGGTGCACAAGGGAGTTGCTGGAACTGTGGAAGATGGGGGCATTACTCTAGGGAGTGCAGAGCCAGGCCCAATAACGGGTTCCAAGAGGTAGAACAGTACGGCCATCCCCACCCGGGGAGCCCATATGGTCTTCCAATGGGACAACAACACCCGAGAAACCCAGGCCAAAGTAATAATGAGCAACAACAGGGGCACCAGTATAGAACACAGAACCACCCACAAAACAATGATAACATGCGACAACAGCAAACGGGGCCCCCGCACCAGCACCTTACAACGGAGTGTCAGTGGTTTCCGGAAGTGTCTTTAATGAAGGGGGGGCAATGAGACACCCTGCATAGGACAGCCCACAGAGAACACTTGCGTGTCCAGTTCTATCTACCACCTACGATGCAGCAGAGGAACCATTGGTAGGGGCGCAGATAGGAGACAAGCAGTTCATATTCATGGTGGATTCGGGAGCAGAGAAATCATGTATCAGGGAGGGCCGGTTCCCGTTATCTAACCAGAAGTTAGAGACGCAGGGGTTCTCTGGGGCTGTAATTGAAGTTCCTTACACAGAAGCATTGGACGTAACGGTGGGGGGGAAGACTGTAAAGGCACCCTTAATGTATTATGAACACTCACCAATAAATTCAACATGACCATATCATTCACTGAGAGAGGTATAGTGTGTTCAACGCCTGGAATATGCCCATTGCGTGCAATGTTGGTAGTACATGCCCACACGACCACACAAGAAGTACGAGGTTTGCCGGAAAACGAGGAAATGTTTATTGAAGGGCTAAAGACATTGGCCCTCATAGTCCCAGAGCTGAGGAAGATGGATTGGAGGATTCCAGCAGAATTCCTCTT
Organism: Ambystoma mexicanum; assembly: GCF_040938575.1. Taxonomy (NCBI): domain Eukaryota; kingdom Metazoa; phylum Chordata; class Amphibia; order Caudata; family Ambystomatidae; genus Ambystoma; species Ambystoma mexicanum. The sequence continues at coordinate 337,498,385 of NC_090931.1, read as the reverse complement.
CCGCCCCATAGTGTGCCCCGACACAGCACCAGGGTCAGTGGTATCATTAGACTTGCACGCTGTACAGGTGTCAGCAAAAAGGATTGCAGTGATTGGAGTAGATATGGAAGGATGCGAATGGCGTACAGTAATGTGCACGAATGCCAACCTCGCCCTAAGAGAGTTAACAGATGAGTATCTCTTTTCAGATGCAGAGGGGGATGGTGAAATTGTAATGGAAATAGCGAAGCCCTGTGACATTTTGATTCAAGCTAGGGAAATCCCCGCTCAACTGATGGCAGTGGTAGGAGCACCGCCGTCATTCTTTGATGATGACATGAGACTCGTACCAAATAATTTGTGGACAAAAGGCCCCCATGATGTAGGCCTGTTGCATGGAGTACAGCCTGTAATAATAAGACTAAAGCAAGGAGCAATTCTACCCCGAGTGAAACAGTATCCATTGTCCCGTGAAGCTGAGCAAGGGATAAAAGAAACAATAGATGCACTACTAGTACAAGGGATAATAGTGCTTTCAAACTCCCCATGTAACACATGTATTTATCCAATCAAAAAAGCAAAGGGAGGGTCTTGGAGAATGATACAGGATTTACGCACCCTAAATGATGTAATTCAAAAAGAGTTCCCTTTGGTCCCGTACCCTGCATCAATATTATGCAGCATCCCAAAAGCGGCATCACACTTCACAGTAGTCGACTTGAAAAACGCATTTTTCTCAATCCCCCTGGCTGAAGAGAGTAGATACCTGACAGCATTTACACTGGGGGGGAAGAGATATGAACACTGCAGATTACCGCAGGGATACTGTGAGAGCCCAAGCATATTCAACCGCATATTGCATGAAGACTTGGGAAACCTATCAGTTGAGAGTACGATCATTCGTACGTAGACGATTTACTAGTGTGTGCACAAGACGAAGAAACGTGTCGAAAGGATTCAACAACGCTCCTGACTCTATTGGCCAATAAGGGGTACAAGGTAGACAAGGAAAAGCTCAGTACTGTCTGACAGAGGTCTTATATTTGGGACAGCTGATATCAAAAGATGGAAAAAGAATAATCCCCGACAGGGTAGAAGCGATAAGATCAGTAGGAGAACCCACAACGGTGAAAGACATGCAGAAGTTTCTAGGAATGTGCAACTATTGCCGAGCATGGATATTAGACTATGCAGCATACACGAGACCCCTACTACAAGCACTCAAAGAAGCACAACAGGAAAATAAAAAAATAGAATGGTCAGAAGAAATGAGCGCGTCATTCAAATCATTAAAAGAGTTAATTTCAAGCGCTCCAGTACTAGCAAATCCCGATTATGGACGCGAATTTTACCTATTCTCGCACTGCAAGGGAACACTCATGACAGCCGTTCTGACACAAAAGACGTCCCTAGGACACAAGCCTTTGGCGTACTATAGTGGTACTTTAGATGCTGTGATGCAAGGCCATTTCGAGTGCGAGCAATCACTCGCTGCAGCCGCGTTCGCGATTGAGAAAAGTGCCACAATAGTAATGGGATGCCCTGTGACATTGTTTGTGGAACATTCATTATTTGCAATACTTGAGAGGTCAAAAAGCACACTGACAACACAGCGGGCAACAGCCTATGAAATCATATTGTCTAGCGCCAATATCCATGTGGTGAGATGCAAGACAGTGAACCCCGCAACATTCATTACAGAAGCATGCACACTAGAGGACATGCAGGACCACGATTGTGCAACTCACACAGGAGAACGAGGGGAGGACACAGTGGTGTGTGAGAACGCTCTGAGTGAGGGGGAAGTGTACTTCTTGGATGGGTCTGCATCCATTGATGTGGACACGGGAGAAAAACATGTTGGTATGGCAGTGGTGAGGTTAGAAGACGGTGAGTATGAAACACTAGTGCAGTACCGCCTCCCATCACATTACTCCGCACAAGCAGCAGAACTGATTGCGCTCATAGAAGCACTACATGCAGCAAAGGGTTGCGCAGTGACAATATATACAGACTCAGCCTACATGACAACGACAGTACATGGAGGTCTAGCAAGATGGGGGCGGAGGGGATTTCGACGGGCAGATGGAACACCAGTACAGCATGCAGAATTGTTGAAAGAGTTAATTGAGGCCCTACAAAACCCAACTGCGGTAGCAATAGTGAAGTGCCAAGCACATACATCCAACACAGACGTTGTGTCTTTGGGAAACGCGGCAGCGGACGCTGCCGCCAAGGAGTCTTCCTATTTTCAGAAATATGAAGGAGGTGAGTACATGCTGCAGCACAAGAGAAACGAAGAGCTCCCAGAAGGCTACAACATGGTGCCTATATCACAAATACTAGAATTACAGGAAGGAGCTAGTGCAGACGAAAAATTGATGTGGACAAAACGAGGGTGCAGCAAGTCTGCAACAGACTTACTGTGGCGGCAAAATAACTCAGGGAAAGTGGTAATGCCAATCAAGTTATTGGAAATTGCATTCCAAAAACTACACTTCCCTGCACACAATACCAAACAGCACATCGCAGCAGAAATACAGGAAGAATGGTTTGTGCCCTGTCTCCAGGAGCACGTATCTCGATTAGCGATGGAATGCACAACATGTCAGATATACAATTCAGGAATGACATTACGCACGCTACGGGGAACAATTCCAAAACCCATTGGCCCATTCAGAGAGCTACATATTGATTACGCGGACATGGGAGAAAGGTGTAATGGAGCACGGTATATGATTGTGGTTGTATGCCCATTCTCAAGGTGGGTAGAAGCAGGACCATGTGCACGACCTGATGCCAAGAGCGCTGCAAAGTTCCTAGTGAGGGAAGTGTTCCCGCGCTGGGGAATTTGTGACGTTATTCGCTCAGATAATGGCACTCACTTCGTAAATGAGCTTTTCAAGGAAGTTACTACACTATTGGGAATAAAACATAAATTGTGTTCGATTTATCATCCTCAAAGTAATGGCGTAGTGGAAAAGATGAACGGACTGTTAAAAGGCAGGTTATCAAAACTATGCTTTTCATTGAAAAAGAATTGGATTTACTGTCTGCCCCTTGCGCTATTTGAGCTGAGAAATCAGCCAAGCAAAGACCACCATTTGTCCCTGCACGAGATCGTGACTGGGAGACGAATGAGCACAGCACACTCTCCACTGCGCGAACACTCAGATGCACACAGGAGCGCCGCAATATTGGGAGAAGAATTCACAGACTATTTGAAAAAATTGACAAGGGCAGCGCGCGCAATATCAAAGCAGCTCTCTCCACCCTTCACGAGAGAGGAGGGAAACATAACAGGGTCTGTCACGGAGCCTGAGCAACAGCTACAGCTGATGCCGGGCGAATTCATTTATGTCAGGAGTTTTGTGCGTCGATGGAATGCACCACGGTTCCATGGCCCATACGAGGTAGTGTTCTGCACGCCCACGGCAGTAAAAGTGAAGGGCCTCAAATACTGGGTACACTTGACAGATGTACGAAAAGCATATAGTAATGTGCAAGTGGAGGCAGATGAGGAGGCACAGACAACAGCAAACGGTGCAGCTGAGCAGACTGTCTGAATATGAACTTGTGTATGTGTGACAGTAATGGACCTGCATAGGAAAATGACTGATAAGTGTACTTGCATTGTTTTTAAGATGTTACTGAAGAAAAAAAAAAAACGTTTTTTTCTTTTTATCTTGTGGACATATATGTAATTAATGAAGTGATCAAATTATGACGTGTTTACACCCTTGTCTGTGAATACCCTTCCCTGCAACCCTACCCGCTTCCATTCCCCGTCAATATATATTGGCACGGATGGTGCCAGCAAAATGTTTACATGCATGCACTTAATGCACTTTTATATCTCGAACAGGAACTACCATGGCATCTAACGGGCAGCCTGCAACGGATAGAATTAGTAGAATGAGAGAATTATTAAATGAGAGATGCAGATATTGGTATGAGTGTGGATTATCTGTATGCATTACGTTGTTTTTTATAATAATGTTTGGCCTGGTTACATATTGGTTTGTAGTGTTCATCTCTATCGAGATGAACGAGGGGGGAGGGACTAACAGCACTACTGTAAGTAATGCAACCACGAGTGTAAATACTAAGGAAGGTGACTTCTTGGTATGGGACGGGACGAAACTTGTATGGGGTTATTATACAACACCATCCAATGCTGTCATGATAAAAAACGAAGAGCCACAGGGTGAAATGCAAAATAACACAGTACCCCCGCCAAAGATATCTAAGTACAATGCTCACAGTCTGAACGACCGAAACCCCTCCGCCATATCCTGGTTGTATAACACCCCTACCAGCCAACCTGCCCCCATAGCTATAGACACATTGTCAACTAATAGGATGGAAGAAAATGGAAGGATGAAAGCAACACATGAAATATTATATGATGATTGGGTGAAGGGGGGCGGGAAGGAGAAAGGGGGGTCTACTGTGTCTGTCACCCTTGAAGCCGGGAAGTACATTAGGAAAATAAATAACAGAAAGAAAAGGGGAGCGGAAAGGAGGAAGTATGATGAGTACTATGGGTTAGGATTAGATAGAATGGAAGACCCACGATACCCCCACCAGACGAATAAATGGTATGCGGATATGAGTACAACAGCTAAACAAACAACAAACGAGAGCTGCTATGTCTGCTCCCTCATTCCCCATGCTTCAGGTACACCCAAAGTATTGCCACCCAAAGAGTTGCCAATTATAGATGCCCAGTGTCTCCTTCATCTTACGTTATGCGGGATTATGAACACCTTCCAGGCACATGGAGTTACTTTCAGAATGCTGCAGAACGAGAAAACTTGCTACCCGAATACGGCAGGGGTGGTATGTCTGGAGGAACCATTTTTTGTAATACAAGGGACACTTTTTTCAGACAACAAGTGGAAGGATGAAGAAGTAATGTGTAAAGCTGAAGCACTAAGAGGTGTGGCACCAGAGAAATTGCAATGGATAGAAGAAACATGCACACCAGTATGGAAGGAACACATTTCAAAACTAACTTGGGTGACCGCCATTGAAAAACCCTTCAAACTGCAGAACGAAATAGACTATGAACTATGTTTCAAAGGAGAAGGGAAAACCTCCTTGGGGACAAACAAGAACTGTAACAAGACTCTCACCATCCCAGATCTGAGAAAAGGGACAGCGGCCCTGATGGACACGTACTGGGTATGCGGCAACCAGGCATACCTGCACCTTGCCCCATCATGGAGTGGCAGCTGCTCAATGGCCACTCTACACTCAGCCGTAATGGTAATTCCAGAAAGCCACATCGATGGGAGCAAAAGGGCACAGGAACGCATATGACAGAGTGCAGCCCAGCCGACTGCGGTGTCACGGATGTATGTCTTGTCGTCCGGGAGCAAGGAAGAGGTGCTGACCCGTAACAAACGAGCATCGAACTACATATCAAAGGCGTCATCAGACCTGTTGGCTCAGATCCCAGACAGATATCGATTATTCAGCTCAGCAGAAACATTCTTTGCCTCACTCATCTCAAGTGTCCAAGCAAGGGCAAACGCAAAATGGCTCCAGATAACACGTTGGGAATTGATTCAGCTGGCAAATGACACTGAAGAAGGGTTCAACGTAATAAAAGTGGAACTAAGGGCTTTACGGCTGATGACCATGCAAAACAGGTATGTCTTGGACCTGTTGACGGCAATGGATGGAGGTGTTTGCCGAAAAATCGGAAGTGCCTGCTGCACTTTCGTACCTTCTGAAAACGCAGAGAACGGCTCCCTGTCCCATGTGATCGAAGCAGTCCACAACCTAGGAGAAAAAATGAAAATGGAAGGTGGAGCAGAAGAGAGCACATGGTTCGATAACATCTTCTCCTGGGTCCCCTCATGGCTGGGAACAACTGTGAAACTTTTGATGCCAGCTGTGGTGTTCCTCCTTTTAATTTTTTGCCTGTGCCAGGTGGGTCTTCGATGTTGTGCTGACGCAGTACCTAATGGTGCAATGATGATGGTGACAATGGGCAACACTCGTGGGACAATGCAAACTATGCAGGAAGTGCAGGTACAAACCGGAACTGATGATACGCCCAGGTATCAGCTAGTGCCCAGGTATCATGACAACGATATCATAGACAAATTATGGCACACCACCATCAGAGAGCCCCGTATACTAAAGGTATCAGGAGGTGTGGGTAGACTTGGAGGGAGAGAGCGGATGTATATACCTAACCTGTACCCCAGATGAATATGCTAGGAGGGGTGAGAGCTTAAGGGGGGTGTGCAGAGCCTGGATGCCGATAAAAGGCACACCAGCATGGGATGAGGCAGTTATGGACGAAGAAGAGTGTAGGAGATTGAATGAGTTAAAGAATTTGTTACTTAAGTAACGAAAGGGGGGAAATGTAGGGGAGGAGTCGTCCAAAAGACCCCCCCTTGCCTACATCCCCTCCCCAGGTGAGGGCCATGGCTCATTGGGCGTCCCTTCAGACCACCCGGGCCCAGGTGGTGGAGGGTTCACCTGCTGAAGACATTGCCCACATGTATTGAATTTAGCTAGGCCCAGAAACCATTTTGTCTATCAAAGATGGTGTGAGCTCAGGGCACTGTAGCGCGGCCCCCACCCTCGGAGAGTTTCAATTATCCCTGTCGCCGCAGCACCCTGGCAGATCCGCTGTGAGCCCGTTCCCACGAACAAAACGGACATGAGCTCGCATAAGATACTAACACTGTAACATTTCACCGCCCACAGTGTTTCACTGCTCCCAGCATGACCCGGTCAGCGAGGCCAGGGTGATGGGAAGAACTGTAGAATGGTCATCCGATGAAAGCAGAAAAATACCCAAATACGAATGTCAAAAACTTACCTTTTCCATAAAACTACTTCTACTAAAGAGACCTGTAAAATTGTGTAATTATTGTAAGAAACGCATGTTTACATGACACCAGCAATGAAGGACCCACACCCCTGCAGAGGTGTGCAAATGATAAAAGCATTCCGGGGGATTATTCTCTATATGTATCATTGAAAACCGTACACCCCGCGTTCCCGCGCCATAACTGAACTAATGCTGCTAGAGTACACAAGAAGACGAATGTAACCATACAGAGGGCTCATGTGAAGGATGTGCGAGAATGCACTTGTCATGCATGTATGTCTAAGCCCCTCGTGTGCCACCACCGTCACGTACGGTGGCGGGTCATTTTCTATGTACTCCACCAACCTCACTACTACCTCACTTACTGCAAATGTATATGCATATAACTAAGTACTGTAATTGTTAAAACATAGTGCACGAATAAGGTGCTCAGACTGGATATAATCGAGACACATCCAGCAAAGTTGAAATGTATTCAAACAAATATTATAAAGTGTTTAAATGATTGTGATGTTTTCACCTCTAAAAGCTGGCAACACACGAGGAAGATACCTTTGTGAATATGTGCAAGGCCATTCCCCCTCCCACCCTGCGAAGACTGCCAAACATGAGAGCAGAGGCCCACGCCGCACCGCTCCACCTCCCCCAACCAGACTGGAGCCGCTTCAAAGATTTGTAGCCCCCTCTGCAGCACCCAAGGCCACGGCCCGCCACCTGCATTATTTACAGCACAGCAGTAAACCTCTGCCTGAACACACACTTCCAAAGGCGCCCCCTCGTAAACCCCACAACCCACCGGATCATCTTAGACTTATGGCCCTGTGCAATCAGGACACCCAATACTGTGGCAACACACAGCGGCACATTCATAACCACATCTAACAAGACAGGAAGGCATGTACCCCCCGTCCCATGCCCTGAAGCTTAACCCCTCAACCTATGGCTCCGGTCAACAGGACACTGGTAACCATGCCCTGACAAATGACCATCAGACCCCTCACAAGGTGCATTCCTTATGTGTTGCATTAACCTGTAGAATAACCTATTGGAAGATTTACTAAAGAAGATAATATTGTAATGACTGAATGACTGCGGTGTGCATGGCCTAGGGCAAATAAGTCAGGAAAAGACATTCATCTCTGACACTGGCCGCGATGGCACAACAACACCGCCCGGATGAACTCAGCCAACCTGCCAGGCCCAGCCCAACCCACGAGGCTGACCAGGGACGTCCTCTAGCCAAAGCCAACCACATCACAGCAGCACCTATAGTTAGTCATCGCCACCCAATCCCATCGAACTTGTGCCCCCTATAGTATGTAGGTTCTTATGACGTTTTTTGTAAATATATACACCTGTCTTTGCTATTGTCAGACAGAGCGCTCTCTGAGTTTGCAGAGTTCTTTGCATGCCCTATTCTGATTGATAAACTCCCACTTAAGCTCACCCGCACTCTGTCTTGGCTTTATTCCCGACTTGGGAGAGTCCGTCATTGTCTCTCATTGCGGGGAGGATCGTGCTGGTTGGGGACGCTTGCCTTCAACGGGCATGTGAGTATTGAGTGCGAGAGACCTTAAAGGGAATAGGGGAGGAAATATAGGACAGGGGACGAGACGGGTTGAAAGGGGCACTTTGGGTCTACTAAGGACCACTTTAAACTTTGCTCGCTTTTTCTTCGCATATGGCCATTAGGATTAAGAGGTGAACAGAGATAAAGAGACGGGAACCTAGCTCTGCAAGGGGGTGGAAGGCGGCGCCGCATAGTGCTATCTTGAATAGTACTGGGAATATACGAAGAAGTGGAATATGAGATAAAGGTGTCTGGCAAAGGAAGACACGGAAAATACATTAGTGACTGCTACTATTTCTATTTTTCTCTCTGGGTTTACGGGAAAATAAAAGCGGGTTAGTGCAAACAAAGATATAATGTAGTAGAAAAATAATTTTACATCAAAATTAGGAGACGAATATATATATATATATCAGAGTAAGACGGACAGGGACAGTTGGCAAGGGAGGAAAGGGAGGACAAACTGGGCTGTGAATAGAGTGCTGCTTATGAGTGTGTATGCATCGTATATGTCAGAGCATATTTGATATAAAAAGTGTGTAAAGGTGGTCAGAAATACGTAATTGTGGTATGGTTACGGTAAGTGTGACCAGGAGAAATATCAGAATGAAGAGTGTAATGTGGTAAAGTGAGTGTACACTTCCTTGATCTGCTGGGTTCAATTGTCACAGTTGTTGATGGTTTGCTCTTGTACGTGCCCCCTAAAGAGTATAGAATAGAGGCTGTGTGCAGCCATTCTCATACTGTATGGGTGGCGGGAAAACACGCCCACGCTCAATAAGACATAAGTACGTGAATTCATATGGTGATACGTCCATAGTAAGAGACAGACGTACATAGAGAGGTACACTAGCATCCAGTAAGTACGAAGTATGGAGGCAGAAACACCCTTATCACATATTTGTAAGAGCCTACCTGGGTACGCAGAACGGATTAAGAAATATCATGACCAGTGGATCACACAGTTGAAGGGAGATGGATTACCTCAGATATGGCCAGAAGAGGGATCATTTGACAAGGGCGTTTTAGATATGGTAGCCACATGCATTTGTCTGAAATATAAGGGGAAGCAGCTACACAATAGGAGAGAAATATTAGACCTATGGAGACTGTTTGAAGAAATACCCCCACCTAAGAAAAGGGAATCAGATACTGACCTACCACCTACTACTGACAACCCATTACTGATACCAAAAGACGACAAGGCATTTCCAGAAGGGAAGCCACCGATAGAGGTAACTAGGCTGTACCCAATACTAAATAAGCCAGTGCCCGCAGAGGGATATAGTGACCCAACTTATGTACCCCCAACAACAAACACTACCACTCAAGGGCCGACTGCACCCCCACCATATGAGAGTCATAGGGAACGAGAGCAGGTAAGTACACCAAGGGTGGATATAGAGAAATTGACAGGAGATCTAGAATCCAGACTCTCTATAGCCAAAGACAAGTTCTCGAGAATAAAAAGTATATGTGAGCGGACTGCAATCAATGCCGCTAGATCAGAGCCTGCATCAGGAGCGCAGAGTGAGAATAGGACATTTGGAGAAGGATGGAAAAAAGGAGAGATACTGTTTAGGATAGAACAAGAACCAACACGGATAATTGAACTAGAGGGAAGAGAGGGGTGTACTGGTGATGAGGTAAGGACCACAGGAGGCAAAGAGGAGCTATTGTGTGATATAGGGGATGACTTAGAAGAAGGTGAACGGCTAAGTGTGGCAATGAGAGGGGGAAGCAAGGAGTTGGATGGCGCATGCTCAATGAGAACGATGGACGAGGAGTGGACAGGGCGACTGAGGAACAGGTTGGGAAAAATGGCGCTATTAGGAAAATCAGGAGTAAAGGTGAGTGCAGATACAACAACAAAGGGGAAGTTACAACTCCCATTAATACATAGAGGAGGAGGGAGGCCGAATTACATACCCTGGGCTCAGATGGATAAGGCCAATTTGTTAAAAATATTGCCCCCGCTATCAGGAGGTGCAAGCAAGTGGATATATGCCTTTGAGAAACACACAGCCGGGGTACCTCTAGCAATAGGCGACGTAAAGAGTTTGCTAGTATCAGCTGACAGAGTATGGGTAAAAGCTGGCTTCCCGGGAGTAACGTTAGACTGCGATCGTCATGATGGTGCCTCTTTCAATACAGTACGTGCCAGGGTGTGGGATGCCTTGCGGGAAACATTTCCAGATACCCCAGATTTGCAGTCAGTAATGCAATGTACAATGAATGACGGGGAAGATGCTATGGATTACATTTTTCGAGTCCAAGAGATGTGGAGAGCCGAAACGGGCACGCCCTGGTATCAATCAACATCATTATTCTACTTTATAATAAAGAGGGGGCTCCCAAAAGAGGTGCAAAAAGCACTTGACAAAATAGCAGGTATTGAAGCAAAAGGTTGGCCCGAAATTCAGAGCATAATAGTTCACCACTGCAAACGAATAAAAGAAAGGGAAAAGGAGGTGGCGCAGAGAAGGTTGGCAGACAAAGCGAAACTAGTACAAACAAAGCTGGTGAAGGTCGCCGCAGCAGTAGCCGCGCTCCCACACAGTAGGGACGGAGATGAGGAGGAGGAGGGGCTGGTAGCAATACAGGGGAGGATGGCAACGAATTGGGCAGGAGTAGGGCCACGGCAGTGGAACGAACAGGAGCACAGTGGAGGTCCGCAGTGGCAAGATTGGACCCCTCGAGGGGGACGAGGTGCGTACAGGGGCCGAAGGGGGGGCGGACAAGGGTACGGGGGAATGGGAGGAAGTGGATGGCAGGGTCCCAGGGGTGCGCAAGGAAGTTGTTGGAACTGCGGGAGGTGGGGACACTTTTCCATGAGAGTGCAGGAATAGACCAAGCAACGGGTTTCCCGAGGTAGAACACTATGGCCATCCTCATCCGGGGAGCCCATACGGTCTCCCAATGGGACAACAACAAAGGGACCCAGGGCAGGAGTACCCTGAGCAACGGCAGGGACACCAATACAGAACACAGAATCACCCACAGAACAATTACACTATGCACTACACCCCAGGCAACCCTTTCGCGACTACAGCAAATGGAGCCCCAGCACCAGCCCCCTATAGTGGTGTATCAGTAGTTTCAGGGAGTGTGTTCAACCAAGGAGGGGCAATGAGACATCCCGCATAGGACAGCCCACAGAGAACACTTGCATGTCCTGTCCTATCTACCACCTACGATGCAGCAGAGGAACCATTGGTACGGGCGCAGATAGGAGACAAGCAGTTCATATTCATGGTGGATTCGGGAGCGGAGAAATCATGCATTAGGGAGGGCCGGTTTCCGTTATCTAACCGGAAGTTAGAGACGCAGGGGTTCTCCTGGGCTGTAATTGAAGTTCCTTATACAGAAGCTTTGGATGTGACGGTGGGGGGTAAAACTGTAAAAACACCCTTACTGTATTACGAACAATCGCCAATAAACTTGCTAGGGAGGGACCTTCTTAGCAAGCTTAACATGACAATATCATTCACAGAAAGGGGAATAGTGTGTTCAACACCAGGAATTTGCCCATTACGTGTAATGTTGGTAGTACAGGCTCGAACAACTGCTCCAGAAATACGTGGCCTGCCTGTGGACGAAAGAATGTTTATTGAAGGTTTGAAAACACTGGCCCAAGTAGTTCCTGAGCTAAAAAAGCTGGATTGGAGAATACCCGCGGAATTCATCTTCCGCCCAATAGTGCGCCCAGACATAGCACTAGGGTCAGTGGTATCATTAGACTTACATGCTGTTCAGGTATCAGCAAAAAGGATTGCAGTAATTGGGATGGACATAGATGGATGTGAATGGCGCACTGTACTGTGCATCAACGCCAATATTGCCCTACGAGACTTATCTGATGAGGATCTCTTCTCTTATTCAGACAATGATGGCGAAATAATAATGGAAATAGCAATGCCCTGTGACATTTTGATTCAGGCTAGACAAATTCCCGTTCAGTTGATGGCAGTGGTGGGAACACCACCGTCATTTTTTGATGATGACATGCGACTGGTGCCAAACAATTTGTGGACAACAGGCCCCCATGATGTGGGGTTGTTGAATGGAGTGACACCAGTGGTAATAAGGCTCAAGGAAGGGGCAATTCTACCCCGAGTGAAGCAATATCCATTGTCCCGCGAAGATGAAGAAGGGATAAAAGAGACAATAATTGCATTGCTAGCACAGGGGATAATAGTGCCTTCAAACTCCCCATGTAACACATGTATCTACCCGATCAAAAAAGCAAAGGGAGGGGCTTGGAGGATGATCCAGGATTTACGCCCCCTAAATGACGTCATACAGAAAGAGTTCCCGTTGGTCCCGAACCCTGCTTCGATATTATACAGTATCCCAAAAACGGCGTCACATTTCACAGTGGTTGATTTGAAAAACGCATTCTTTTCTATCCCCTTGGCAGAAGAAAGCAGATACTTGACAGCATTTACATTAGGGGGAAAGAGATACGAACATTGCAGACTACCACAGGGATACTGTGAGAGCCCAAGCATATTCAACCGCATACTACACGAAGACCTGGTTAATTTATCAGTCGAAAGCACAATCATTCAGTATGTAGACGATTTGCTCGTCTGCGCGCAGAATGAAGAAATGTGCAGAAAAGACTCAGTAGCACTTCTGTCGCTGCTGGCGAATAAGGGGTACAAAGTGGACAAGGAAAAGCTACAATACTGTCAGGAAGAGGTCCTGTACTTGGGACAGCTGATATCAAAGGACGGAAAAAGAATAATCCCTGACAGGGTAGAAGCAATAAGATCTGTAAGAGAACCCACAACAGTGAAAGAGATGCAGAAATTCTTGGGAATGTGTAACTATTGTAGAACATGGATATTAGATTATGCAGCCTACACCAGACCCTTACTACAAGCACTCAAGGAGGCACAACAAGAGAACAGGAAAATAGAATGGTCAGAAGAAATGAGCGCCTCATTCAAGTCACTAAAAGAGTTGATTTTGAGTGCTCCAGTACTCGCTAATCCTGATTATGAACGCGAATTTTACCTGTTCTCACATTGCAACGGGACACTAATGACAGCTGTGCTGACACAAAAGACCTCCCTAGGACACAAACCGTTGGCTTACTATAGTGGCACATTGGATGCGGTGATGCAAGGACATTTCGCGTGCGAGCAATCACTCGCCGCCGTCGCGTTCGCCATTGAGAAAAGTGCCACAATAGTAATGGGATGTCCTGTCACATTGTTTGTGGAACACTCATTATTTGCAATACTTGAGAGATCAAAAAGTACACTGACCACACAGCGAGCAACTACCTATCAGATAATATTGTCGAGCGCCAATATCAATGTGGTACGATGCAAGACAGTGAATCCGGCAACATTCATTACAGAGGCATGCACACTGGAGGACATGCAGGAACACGATTGTGCGACTTACACAGGGGAAAGAGGAGAGGACACAGTAGTGTGTGAGAATGCCCTGAGCGAGGGGGAAGTGTATTTTGTGGATGGGTCAGCATCGATTGACATGGACACGGGAGAGAAACATGTAGGATTGGCAGTGGTGAGGTTAGAAGAAGGTGAGTATGAGACACTAGTGCAGTATCGCCTTCCATCCCATTTCTCAGCACAGGCAGCGGAACTCATTGCCTTAATAGAAGCACTACATGCAGCTAAAGGTTGTGCAGTAACAATATACACAGATTCAGCTTACATGATGACAACAGTACATGGAGGTCTAGCAAGATGGGGGCGGAGGGGGTTTCGAAGAGCAGATGGGACTCCAGTGCAACATGCAGAATTGCGGAAGGAGTTAATTGAGGCCCTACGAGATCCAACAGTGGTAGCAATAGTGAAGTGCCAAGCACATAAGTCCGACACAGACTTTGTGTCTTTGGGGAACGCGGCAGCGGACGCTGCTGCCAAGGAAGCCTCATACTTTGAAAAACATGAAACAGGTGAGTACATGCTGCAGCACAAGACACACGAAGAGTTCCCAGAAGGATACAATGCGATGCCCATATCACAAATACTATAACTACAGGAAGGAGCAAGTGGCGATGAAAAGATGATGTGGGTAAAACGAGGGTGCAGCCAATCAGCAACAGACTTACTATGGCGACAAACTAATTCAGGGAAAGTGGTAATGCCAGTCAAGCTATTAGAAATAGGGTTTCAGCAATTACACTTTCCAGCACACAACACCAAACAACACATTGTAGCTGAAATACAAGAAGACTGGTTCATGCCGTGTCTCCAGGAACACGTATCAAGACTGACAATGGAGTGCACAACGTGCCAGATATACAATTCTGGAATGACGTTACGTACACTCAGGGGAACAATTCCAAAACCAGTAGGACCCTTCAGGGAGTTGCATATTGACTACGCAGATATGGGAGAAAGGTGTAATGGTGCACGCTACATGATTGTGGTTGTATGCCCATTCTCGAGGTGGGTGGAAGCAGGCCCATGTGCACGACCTGATGCTAAAAGCGCTGCAAAGTTCCTAGTAAGAGAAGTATTCCCGCGCTGGGGAATTTGCAACGTGATTCGCTCAGACAACGGCACTCACTTCGTGAACGAGCTCTTCAAAGAAGTGACAACATTATTGGGAATAAAACATAAATTGTGCTCGATTTATCATCCTCAAAGTAATGGCGTGGTAGAAAAGATGAACGGACTGCTAAAAGGGAGGTTGTCCAAATTGTGTTTCTCATTAAAGAAAAACTGGATTTACTGTTTGCCCCTTGCGCTGTTCGAGCTGAGGAATCAGCCAAGCAAGGACCACCATTTGTCCCCGCACGAAATCGTGACAGGGAGACGAATGCACACAGCACACTCCCCACTGCGCCAACACTCAGATGCGCACAGAAGCACCGCAAGATTGGGAGATGAGTTCACGGAATACCTGAAAAAGCTAACTAGGGCAGCGTGCGCAATATCAAAGCAGTTCTCACCACCATTCACAAGGGAAGAAGGGAACACACCGGAGTCCCTTACGGAACCTGAAACACCGGTACAACTGATGCCGGGAGAGTTCATTTATGTCAGGAGCTTTGTGCGCCGGTGGAATGCACCACGGTTTCACGGACCATATGAAGTGGTATTTTGCACCCCTGCGGCAGTAAAAGTTAAGGGCCTCAAGTACTGGATACATTTGACGGACGTACGAAAAGCATATAATAGTGTGCAGGAAGAGGTGGACGGGGAGGCACAGACAACAGCAAACAATACTAATGAAAATGACGAGTGAATGTGAACATGTGAATGGAAGAAATGTGCCTGACAGAGAAAAGTGTTAACGAGAAAAATCATATTACAGGTTATCGATAAAATTGAAGGATTGAAAAAAAAAATGGATTTATGTGTAAATAATAATGTGAAGAATACGTATGTTATCTGCTCCCTTCTCTGGACAACCCAACCCCACTCCCCTACCCAATCCCATTCCCCTTCCATGATATGTTGGCACTGGTAGTGCCAACAAAATGTTTACATGCATGCACTTAATGCACTTTTATATCTCAAACAGGAACTACAATGGCAACTAACGGGCAGCCTGAAACGGATAGATTTATTAGATATAGAGAATTTTTAGCTGAGAGATGTAGATATTCGTATGCGTGTGGGTTGTCTGTTTGCATTACATTATTTTTTACAATTATGTTCGGACTGGTTACGTATTGGTTTATAGCGCTCATCTCTATCGAGATGAACGAGGGGGGAGGGATTAACAGAACTAATGTGACAAATGAAACAGCAATTGTAAATACTAAAGAAGGCGATTTTTTGGTATGCGATATAACTAAACTGGTATGGGGATATTACACGACACCATCTAATGTTGCTATCAACCAAAATGAAGATTTGAAGGAAAAAAGGCAAAACAGCACAACTCCCCCGCCAAAAGTGTCCAATTACAATGCCCGCAGTCTGAATGATCGTAACCCCTCCGCTATATCCTGGTTATATAACACCCCCACCAGCCGGCCCGCTCCCATAACCAAAAACACACTGCTAGATAGCGTAAAGAAAGAGAACGAAGAAATGACAGCGAGATATGAAATATTATATGATAATTGGGCAAAGGGGGGCGAGAGGGAGAAAGGGGGGCCCACACTGTCCATTGCCCATGAGGCCGGGAAATACCTTAGAAAAAGGAACAACAGGCGGAGAAGGGAGACGGGGAGGAGGAAATATGATGAATATTATGGGTTAGGATTAGACAAAATGGAAGACCCACGACACCCCCACCAGACAAATAAATGGTATGCGGACATGAGTGCAACGGCTAAGCAAACAACAAATGAGAGCTGTTATGTCTGCTCCCTCATTCCCCATGCTTCAGGTACACCCAAAGTATTGTTACCGAAAGAGTTGCCTACTGTCGATGCCCAGTGTCTCCTTCATCTCACGTTGTGCAGAATTAAGAACACCTTCCAGGCACATGAGGTAACTTTTAGGATGCTGCAGAACGAGAAGACCTGTTACCCAAAGGCAGTAGGAGTGGTATGTTTGGAGGAGCCATTTTTTATAATACAAGGGACACTTTTTTCGGACAACAAGTGGAAGGACGAAGAAATAATGTGCAAGGCTGAAGCATTGCGGGGTGTGGCACCAGAGAAACTGCAATGGATAGAAGAGACATGCACACCCATCTGGAAGGAACACATCCCAAAATTGACTTGGGTAACGGCCATCGAAAAACCCTTCAAGCTGCAGAAAGAAATAAACTATGAACTGTGTTTCAAGGCAGACGGGAGAACCACCATGGGGGCAAACAAGAACTGTAACAAGACCCTCACCATCCCAGATATGAGAAAAGGGACAGCGGCCCTAATGGATACCTACTAGGTATGTGGCAACCAGGCATAAATACACCTCCCACAATCCTGGGGTGGCAGCTGTTCATTGGCCACCCTGCACTCCGCACTAATGGTGATCCCGGAAAGCCGCATTGATGGGGGCACAGAGACGCGAGGAAAATCTCAACAGAGTGGGGCCCAACCAACTGCAGAATCACAAGTATATGTCCTGTCCTCCGGAAACAAGGAAGGGGCGCTGTCCCGAAACAGATGATCATCGAACTACATATAAAAAGCATCATCAGAACTGCTGGCACAGATCCCGGATAAATATCGATTATTCAGCTCTGCAGAAACGTTCTTCGCCTCACTCGTCCCAAGCATCCAGGCGCGAGCAAACGCAAAGTGGCTCCAAATCACACGTTGGGAACTGATCCAACTGGCAAATGACACTGAAGAAGGGTTTAATGTAATAAAGGTGGAACTGCGAGCACTACGGCTAATGACCATGCAGAACAGGTATGTCTTGGACCTGTTGACAGCAATGGACGGAGGTGTTTGCCGAAAAATTGGAAGTGTCTGCTGCACTTTCGTACCTTCTAAAGACGCAGATAACGGCTCCCTAACCCATATGATCGAAGCAGTACATAACCTAGGAGAAAGAATGAGAATGGAAGGCGGAGCAGAAGAAAGTACATGGTTCGACAATATCTTCTCCTGGGTCCCATCATGGCTGGGAATGACTGTCAAGTTTTTGATGCCGGCTGTAGTGTTCCTCCTTTTCATTTTTTGCCTATGCCAGGTGGGTCTTCGATGTTGTGCCAACGCAGTGCCGAATGGTGCAATGATTATGGTGACAATGGGCAACGCCCGCGGTACAATACAAACTATGCAGGAAGCACAGGTACAAACGGGAACTGATTACACGTCAAGATTCCAGATGGTGCCCATGTACCACGACAAGGATATAGTAGATAAGTTATGGCACACTACAATTAAAGAGCCCCGTGTACTTGAATGGTATGAGGAAGTATGGGTGGACCTAGAAGGGGATAGCGGTTGTATATACCTGACCTGTACCCCAGATGAATATGCTAGGAGAGGTGAAAGTCTGAGAGGGGTGTGCAGGGCATGGATGCCCATAAAAGGCACCCCTGCATGGGATGACGCTATAGATGACGAGGAAGAGTCCAGAAGGTTGGAGGATTTAAAGTATTCGTTACTTAAGTAACGAAAGGGGGGAAATGTATGGGAGGACTGGTCCAGGAGACCCCCCCTCCCATGCCTCTTCTCCCCCGGTGAGGTTAATGGCTCATCAATTGTCCGTTCCTGCCACCAGGGCCCAGGTGGTGGGTGGGGCACTGATTGAAGACATTGACCAAACCTGCGCAATTTAGCTAGGCCCTGGAAACCATTTTGTCTAATAAAAATGACTTGAGCCCTGTGCACCGCAGCGCGGCCCCCACCCTTGGAGAGTGTCACTTATCCCTGTGGCCACAGCTCCCTGGCAGATCTGCTAAGAGCCCGTTTCCACGAGCAGACGGACATGAGCTAGTGTCAGATGCCAACACTGTAACATTATACCTTCCGCAGTGTATCGCTGTTTCCAGCATGACCCGGCCAGCAGGGCCTGGGTGGAAAAGAACTGTACAATGGTCCCCTGACAAAAGCAAAGTCCCCAAATACTAATGAGCAAACCACCTGTGATGAAAGTGTTCTCTCCACAACCTCTCTGACTAAACAACCTGTAAAATATATGAAAATGGCAGAATGGGTGCTCATATGACATTAGGGATGAAGCACCCACATCCCTGTAGCAATGCGTAAATGGTAAAAGCGTCCCGGTGGTTTTTCATGTTATGTGTGTTATCGAGAAGACTGCACCCCACGATCCCGCGCCAAAACCGAACTAACGCTGCTAGAATGCAAAGGAAGACAAATGCAACCATATTGAGGGCTCATGTAAAGGGTGCACGAAAATACACCACATGTGTGTCCAAGCCCACTATGTGACACTGCCGCCAGTCTCAGTGGCGGGTTGTTCCTGCGTGCTCCGCCAACCTTACTGCTACCTCACTTACCGTGTATGTATAAGCATATAACAAAATGTTGTAATTGTTAAAAACGTAGTGTACAAGTAATGTGCTCAAACTGGCCAGATGGATGGCACTAGCAATGTCAAAACGTGAGCTTTGGAAAGACTCAATGAGTATTGTATATTATACGAATGTTTATGTCTCGTCCACCTAAAATCTGCAACAATGAGGAAAATACCTTTGTGAGCACATGCAAGGCCATTCCCCCTTCCTCCCAGTGAAGCCTGCCAGACGAAAGAGCAGAGGCCTGTGCCGCGCTGCTCCACCTCCCCCAACTCGGCTGGAGCCGCTTCAAGCATTCACATTCCCCCCGCAGCACCCAAGGCCACGGCCTGCCACCTGAATTATTTACAACCCAGCAGTAAACCCCGGCCTTAAAACACAGATCCAAAGGCGCCCTTTCTTAGGCTCCACGACCCACCGGCTCACCTCAGGTTAATGGCCCCTGTAAAATTAGGACACCCAATATTATGGCAACATTACAAGAACACATCCATAATGACTTCTAACAAGACATGGTAACACGGACCGCCTGTCCCATGCCCCGAGACCCAACCCCACGACCTCTGATACCCGGTCAACAGGACGATGGTAACCATGTATTGATGAATCGCCAACAGACCCCACTCTAGGTGCATTCCTCCTGTGTTGCATTAACCTGTAGAATAACCTATTGGAAGATTTACCAGGGAAGATAATATTGCAATGTTGAATGACTGCGGTGTGCGTGGCCCTAGGGCAGAAAGTCAGGAAAGACATTCATCTCTGACACTGGTCACGATTGGCACAACAACACCGTCCGGATGAGCCCAGCTGACCTGCCAGGCCCAGCCCAACCCACGAGGGTAACCAGTGACGTCCTCCATCCGCGGCAAACCACATCGCAGCAGCACCTATAGCTAGTCGTCGCCACCCAATCCCCACTAACTTGTGCCCCCTATAGCATGTAGGTTCTTATGACGTTTTTTGTAAATATATACCCCTGTCTTTGCTATTGTCAGACAGAGCGCTCTCGTAGTCTGCAGAGTTCTTTGCATGCCCTATTTTGATTGATAAACTCCCATTTAAGCTCACCCGCACTTTGTCCTGGCCTTATTCCCATCCTGGGAGAGTCCATTATTGTCTCTCATTGTGGGGAGGATCGTGCTATCTGGGGACGCTCGCCTTCAACCAGCACCGTTGCTAACGGTGCCAGTGCTTCCGTGACGGGTCTGCCTACTGTGGCCGCTGTGCCCGGCACGGTCAGACCAGTCAGGCACGGCAGCTCCGGCAGGCAGACCTGTAATTTGCCGGTCCGTAAATAAGGGTGCCGGCAAACTTACCGGCACCCTTGTTTCCGGGCTGGCAGGGGCATAATGAGGCCAGTATCTTCATTAGAATCATTATAAGCATAACAGCAAAAAGAGTAAAAGATTGATGAAGAGTTGGGATGAGTTTCAGAGACGATCAGCATAAGCAACATATTTCGAAACCAGAGACATTCTGTTGATTGACAATATAAGGAGCCAAAATAAAAACCCAGAGAGAAGGCTGCAGCCAAGAAGGCATAAAGGAAAATGACCAGGAGATGAGAGACATTATTTTGGCCAACTTTAGTTGTTTCTCTTAGTGGCAGGGTCAGGGAGAGAATTAGGTTAGGACTGAGGACATTTACTTTAGACTTCTTGACGACAGGCAGGGAAACCCATCTGGTAGTAGGGTGAAATAGGCCTTTTTTATAATTTCATTTAAAGATGTCAACATGACCAGAGTGTGTCCGACTCCTTCTGACCCACCACAACCCTTAGGTGAGTTTTCACCTCAGGACTAACTTTGCTTGTTTTCGTTAAAAGTGTGCACTTCTGGGCCTGTTCCTAACCATTCCCAGTCTCCTTCCACTGCTTCACTTTTTTCCACTGTACTTTGTCCGTGCATATCATGTGAACTGGAATGCCAACAAAGTTGAGTTTTTCCAGGGCAGCCTGCCCAGGAAGCCAGCAAATGGTGATACCTGTTCAGAATGGCACCCCAAGCTCTGTGCATGGCCCAGCAGATGGTTTAACTATCACCCGCTGTATCTTGCTCCTTGATTGCGTGATATTAATTGTTGAACAGCTGGATTAACTGTTGTCCAGTTTTTACTTTGCTGGATGCTTCAGACTAACTATTGCACCAATAGATTAACTTTCACATTACTAGATGGATTGTAATACAGCTAGATTTATTATTGTACTACCAGACTGCCAAACATACACCTGGGATCCCCCAGATTTTTTGTAGGACCACTACAACTGTTTCATAGCTAGATTGTAGCATAGCTAGATTAACAGTCACATAGCTAGATTGTCTCACACAACTAGATTAAGTGTTCCATAGCAAGATTATTTTTAACACCACTAGATGAATTACTGCATAACTAGATTCATTTTTGCATAGCACGATTAACTGTTGCACACCTAGATTCATTTTTGTCAAGATTTGCTTCACTCTTTGATGGCCCCAGATTAGCTGTTGCACTGCAGGATTTGCCCTTGCATCTCTAGATTAACTGGTCACTGGAAGATGTATTGTTACACAGCCAGATTAATTATGCACAGCCAGATTGTCCAGCCATACTTCACTCCTGGGCTGTCCCAGATTAAGTGGTGTACCAATAGATTAATTATCTCATTACCAGATTAACTGTTGCTCAACTGTACTCTGCTCCTGGATATCCCCAGATAAACTAATTGTCGATTATTCCCAAAACACTAAGTTATTTTATTACACAAGTAGATTATTTGTTGCAGCTCCCAAAATAAATTATTTTGGCGCCACTAAACTTTTTGCCTCCCTGTATTTCACTCTCTGGATGCCCTAGATTAATTGTTGCATCGCTACTTTAACAGGTGCATTCCTAGTTGAATAAGTGTCACTCTGTGTCTTTCTTCTTGGTTGCACACAATTGTTTCCCCACTGGATCAGCCTCGGACTGGCCTAAAGGGCAATAGGGCAATGCTCGAACTAAAAATGCAAAATGCTGGTGTGGGGCAGTTTTTTTGGTTAAAGGGGGCCACTTTTTTGGAGCATGTTGGCCAGTTTGATACGTTACTTCACCATGCGGCTAGTAGCTTTGACCAGTGTTACTGAATAAATATTCTTTAAAATACACAATTTGCATCGCATTTTATCAAAATACTCCCACTTGGGTACTACTCAAACAGTCTGTCACAAAAGAAATGAAGTGCCATTTGCAACTGTGGGACACTTTTTGATTGGTGCTTGAGACAATGTTATAACCTAGGCCGACCCTGCACTGGATTAACCATTTTGGCCCTACTTATTTCACCCCCTTGTACTCACTGTAAATACAGGCCCTGAAAAAAAAACTCCTCAAAGTTTCACAAAAGAAACAAGTCCCTACTGTTATGGCCCACTCACACGTGCATTCAGAAATGATACAGGACACCGTCGGCTCGTGTCCATCACCATTAATCTCTATCTAACAAGTGCCTCTCTCTCCTTATCCCCTCCCCTTCCTCCCTCTTCCTGCTACGGTTCCTCCCTCTTAAAGGGGCTGTGTTCCTTTTCCTCTGCAACACCCCCACCGTTGGTCTATATTTGCTTGATGAGGCGTGGGGGCCTCCGTGTGATTGGTGGCGGTTGGCCGGGTGATTCACAGGTCTCTCCGTCCGGCGCTCTTACGGGTAGATCTTCAGTCTCTTCCGTCCTGGGTTCCTCTTCTTCTCCTGTTGTCTGGGGGCCCGCATTGGGCTCCTCTTGGTGAAGTTTACGAAAGACTGAAGCATTGCGGGTTATCTCTCCTTCTTCTCCTAACGCAGTGACCATCAGCCCCTTAACTTCGGTGACTAGGAGTGGCTTTGGGGCGTATCTAGCATCAGTCTTCCTTTGCTGCTTCTGTCCGACAAGTACAACTTCAGTGATCGAGAGCGGATGTTCTTTTGCCCTTCTTTTATGGTCCGTCCACTCTTTGGCTTTTCTTTTCTTCTCGGCCTCTCGTTCTCTAATCTCTGCGTCTTCTTCTGGGGTGTAGTCTTCCAGCTGTGGTAGCCGAGTCCTCGGCTTATACTTTATCATAAACTCTGTGGGTGTCCTCCCAGTTATCTCATGTGGGCTGTTTCAATAGCTCCTTAGCATCTGGGAGATGGCATGTGGCATTGCCATCTGGTCTGCGGCTGCTTTCTGGTGAGTTCTTTTGATGGTGGCCATAAACCGTTCCACCATGCAATTGACCTGCGGTCATAGTGGTGTGATCCTTTGGTGGCGGAAACCTAGGTGTGTAGCGAACTTCGAAGGGCAGACTGCTATCAGTTTTTACAGTGTTGGGGATCGTGTATGTCCAAATCTCGTTGGGATGGTGCCTGGAGAACTTTGAAGTTTGGAGGCAGGCCCTGTATGGTCTCTGACTGGTCGTATTGAATGTCAATCAGCGCTAAGGCCTTGGCCTTCCGATAGCTGAGAAGACATCTCCCTGACACAGGGCTGTGTATGACGTGAATGGTGGTGGATATCTGTCATCCTCTGTGTATCAGGTCACAGCTGAATTGGCCCTCGGATTGGAGAGGGATGGTCGCTCCCCAATGGAAGATGCGCTCTAGAGACGGTTGTTTGTGGTATGCGCTTGCGGTGGCATCGTAGGCTCTTTCATTCATCACATTCACGGTGGTTCCTGTGTCTATGATGAATTGATTATGTAGCCCTCCTATCTGTACTGCAACTTTGGGCACAGCACTGTCATCTGAGGTGTCGTACCTCAATTGGACGTATTCTTTGCTGTATCTGTCGTATTCGTAGAAGGATTCTCTTGCCAAGAGTTCTTCTTCCTCCGCCGGAGGGTTTTCATAAGGGTCATGCGTGATGTATTCTTACCCATGTCTTTGTTCCCCTGCCTGGTATGGTTGCACGGAGGGGAAGTATTCAGGCGTTTCAAAGTGTCTTCCGAGCGGGTCGACGTTCAGATTTTCTACAGCTCTTATGAACCCTGGCTTAGTGGGATATGTTGCTGTGTTCCTGTTTTGGGTAAGTCTCCCACTATCTCTCTCTTGGTATGGTCGAGGAATAGGGGCTCTCGTGGGTCGTTTGTGTTCCATGCTTCTTGAAGAATCTGTGTTTCGGGATATCTGGTCTACCCTTGCGGGTTCGTTACTAGGGCGGCAAACGTGTGTGCCTTTTATGGGTTCTCCATGGCAGCTGCTTGCACATCTACTATATACCCTTGCAGGGTCTGCTATTTCTTGTAGAGGGAGGGGCTTCTTCAGTTGTTTGCGGAACTGTGAGGATATGCATCCTTCAATTACTCTTAGTCTGATTGCTTCATCGTCGTTGAAGTTAATGAAGTCGCAGTATGTTATTTTCCTTTGGAGTCTGAGGATGAACTCACCAATTGTCTCATGCGGTAGTTGTGTACACTAGTTGAATGTATACCTTTCGTAGTCCCTGCTGGGGGGGACAACTAACTTTCTGTTAATTGCAGCAGTGAGGCGTTGGTATGTTGTTTTCTCCTGGGGCAGGATGGTTTTTATGATCCCTTTGATCTCCTTTCCCACTAGGTTCGTGAAAATGTCCATCTTATTTGGTGCTGCTTGGTTTCCTACGGCTCTCATGAAGTCTTCGAATTCCTCCATCCATTCCTCCCATCTCAGGCCTTGGTTGTGTTGTGGTTGCAGTGTGAATGGGGTTGGGGCGCCGTAGGAATGTGGCTGGGTTTGTGAGGCTTGCGTATTTGCTGCTTCCCTCCTAAGCTTCTTTGTCACCCCTGGGCGGTCCTCCTTACCACACTGGCCTCACGTGCTGCTGCACCGTTGTTCATTTCCAGCGGTGCATACTTCCTTTCTCCCAGCAGTGCTGCGGTCTTCCTCGCAGCTCCTACCTTCGTCTGGCCTCCTTCCGGAATGCTGTATCTCCTCGTGGGAACCTTGTGTCTGCTGTTGCACGCCGGCTGGTGCAACGCCTCTTGCCACCGTCTCCTTTTCGTCCTGGTCTCTGCCTTCAGCCACTGCCCCACTCGCAGTCTGCAACCACTCCCTGGATGGCCTGCTTGTCTCCTCCTGTGGTGTGGGTTCCGGGGCTTCATCGCCAGTTGTCATGGCTCAATCACATGTGCATTCACAAATGACACCGGACACCATTGGCTTGTGTCTATCTCCTTTAATCTCCATCTAACAAGTGCCTCTCTCTCCTTGTGCCCTCCCCTTCCTCCCTCCTCCCACCTCCCTCTTCCTGCTGTGGTTCCTCCCTCTTAAAGGGGCTGTGTTCCTTTTCCTCTGCAACACCTACATGCCTCCCTTCTCCCCAACGTAGTCCCCCAACCCCAAAACAAAAATGAAGAATCGAGAAAATATGGGGAGTGAGTCACATTGCAACAAACAAGCTAGCCTACCATTGACAGCTTTGGTTCTGCACAGTGTTGGTGTTATGGGTAAAAGAGTGCGAGTTCAGAAAATGCCACTGGGACTTTGTATTCTCTAGTGTGATGGGAAGGAGGTGCAATTCAGCAATTCAGAGAGTTTTAAAAAAGCCAGTGCCTTTTTAGAGCTTGTAGGGTATGGACAAATGGACTCAGAACTGAGGCTTTGCGATATGTGGATGACTCTGCTCCAACCAAATCAGTCTCTGTGACGACCTTTCATGTTCAGAAGTATATCTCTCTGTATAGGGTAGTCTGCCCCACGGTGCTCTGCCTTTATGTGTGTTGTCAGAAAGCCCAACATGTAGGGCCAGATGTACGGACTGACTTTATAGAAGCACTGCGATCAGGCCAGTTTTTTGCCCTGCTCATAGTATATAGATCTTGTGAAGTCAAAAGGGGCAACGCACAATCAAAATCTCCAAAGGAATTTTGATGAGGCAGCATTTGCAGGTTCACCACATAAAACACAAATGGGGGCAGCAGGCTTACAAACCTGCGTTTCGATTCACGTTGCCGATTTAACATTGATCCTCGTCCCTTACCTTAAAGGCACATGAGTCAGATAATGTATAAAAGGTGGTATGTCAGGAAGAAGGTTTTTGGGGCAAGAAAGCAGTTTTGGGAGATATATACCTGCGCACCTGTTTCCAAAGGCTGCTCCGTGCACAGTAAAAGTAGTCCTACGTGGATTGCTTAACTCAGCAATTGAACCCCTTTGCCATGGAGTGATGGTTACCATGTTTTGTTAATCCCCATACGCTGCCCGATACCGTACATATATTTCCATGAGATCTGCGAGGAAGAAGGTTACTTCATTTATACTTAAACTACCTTGTCAGTTGCACGAGGTTGCCAGGTGTACGAAACTCGAAGGCAACTGCAAATCCCAATGTCATTACACACTGGTGCTTGGCATTTGTGAAGCCTGCCACTTTAGATAGCACACGCTTTCAAAATGCCCTATGATATGCTTTCATGCATCTGGTCACTTTATTTGCTAATCTATATTTTTCCGGTTTGTATGATTTAAATATGAACAATATGTTGACGAAAAACTAGAAAAATTAAAATCATCGAGATACATTTAAAAATATTTTGCACTTCTATTGAAAGGGTTTTGCAAAAGATTTAATGTGAACTGGATGTATTACATAAAGCAACTGTTTTGCGTCATATTCGGCTTCCATAAATATTTGATTAACTACAGTGAAAGATTTGTTATCAGGGCCCCTTATTAACCGTAACACCTCCATTGCTGTTAATAGAAATGTTTCATGTTCAGAAAATGCTGGATAACAAAGTTTTGGAGGTGAAGAAAGGAGCAAGCAGGTGAGGAATCTTGGTTATCCAGGCTTTTTGACTTTTTATCCAGCTCTAACGACAGACATTTGGTTAACAACAATTTTTGATTATCCTGTATCGTTGGGTTCCCGGTGGTACTGGATATTCCAGATTTTACTGTATTCAATATTTGGCCCAATACTAAATATGCTATATGATACACCCAATATCTAAATGAGACATTTGTACGTAGTCAGTGGTTACCCAGAAAGCCTGGTGTTTGAGGGCTCCAAAGGATTGGACTTGGAGACGGATCTAGAGAGATCTTTCGCTTTGCAACATTTCAGCTGGCACCCTTTAAAAACACTTGTCTACCAAGTGACATCTTAGACTAGCTTTCATTAGGATAAAAATGGGCCTCATTACGGATCCGGCGTAGAATTACCGGCGCCTGACCTCCCAGTGCCATCCAGCTATTACAAGCCCGGCGACCGGGACGTCAGGTGCCGGTAATTTTGTTAATCCCCATTCCCATAGAGTCCAAGAGGACTTTATGGGAGTGGGGACATGGGAGCACCAGCATCCGTGATGGCTTTGCTTACTGTGACCGTTGCGCCCGGCAAACCTGTAGTTTGCCGGTCCGGAAACAATGGTGCCGGTAAGCTTACCAACACCCTTATTTCCGGACCGGCAAACTTCGCATGAGGCCCAAAAATGTCTTTATAAAACTGCATTTTCCTTTATTATACCAGAATTTTAAAAAATTGTACACCTTCCAACTGTTCAGTGTTTGCTTTGCAGGAACAGTGTGCAGAATGGGTGCCAATAGTTGGGAGGTGTTGGACCTTTTGCCGCATCTAGCATTTAAAAAAAAACAAAAAGCCTTTACTTCACATCATACTACCAATACATTTGCTTATTTTCTTAAATTCCCTATTAGATTCTCCCACTGGAATGTGATTAATGAAGTTTTAGTTGGAGGATAGATTACGCATGTGAACATATGCACAGTTTTCTTTTTAGCAGTGTCAAGTACCATGAAGGAATGCTTACCTTGATGATTATCCTGAAATCAAAAAATGCTTTCTCAAATGGATTGTTTCGATCAATGGTGAAGATGTCAGCTGTCTGGCTGATGAAGATCTCTTTTGTTCTTCTGTACGTGTCCCAGATTTCCTCCACCCTTGCATCCAAGCTTGGACTGCCTGCGCCGCCAATCTGCACCACCGTCTCCAAAATCTGAAAGTGCTTCATGGTCTCCAACAGGTCAAGAACGTCGTTGCACCTGGTGAACAATGAGTGCAATGAAGATTAAGCGTATAGCACAGATTATTTGGTAAACACCCCATAATTACCAGGGTGGTCCAATTATTTAAAAAAGGCAATATATTAAAACAAGAAAAAGGAAATGACTCGAAGCTGCTATGGTTGCTTAAAAATGTGATTAATGGTGGAATCTTTTGTCTTATATACTAGATTGTGCACTGGCACTCTTCTACATTCAGCTTTATAAAGTGGAAGGCAAATTTGCCAGTTTCAGTGCGTCTCTGTATATTTACTGCTGGAACGTAATACAAGCATGTTCTTGCTGTAAATATACACAGACGTGGGATGATGTGCCTCATTCAGCTGTGTTGGGATTGATCACTGAATCTCAAGTGAATTCCCAGACCATCTGACCAAATCTACAGCGCATGCATAAGCTAACACTTAAAATGGAGAACTAAGGGCAGGGGAACCACCTGCTCCAGCACATCATTAGAGCAATATTCTTGCCTTCAGCAAATGTATACAAAAAGGGGGGGATTGCAGTTATAAACAATTGTGGCAGAAGCACATTCTCTTTGTTGACTGTCAAAGAATAAGGGCCTCAGAACGAGTCAGATGTGCTGAAAATGAGGCCTCCCCCTAGCATCTAAATCCAAGCAATTACAAATTACAAATGTGTGCAGGAACAACCATGTTGATGGCCTTCAAATCTCCTGGATAGGAACACTTCAGGAGGAGACTTGTGCACCACCTCATTACAAAGTCTGATGCAGGTGACAACACACCTGGAGAGTGGCTTTTTGGACACAGCCGTCCATTTGGACAGGTGAGCAAATGCCACAACTGTCCATCTCGTGTTCATCTGAGTCCCCACTAGGAACAAACATCTGCAGCTGCTCTTCTGCCACTGACATCTGCAGAGGAGGAAATAAAGTCAAAAGCTGTGTCACCTGGTTGATGTGAAATTCACATATCACTTTCGATAAAAAGGGTAGCTTCACTGGAAGTGTCATCTTGTCCTTGGTAAAGACAGTATAAGGCCTGTCAACCAACAGGGCATGCAGCTTGCTCCCCCGGTTTGGCTGACAGAGGACCACTATAAAGGCAGTTGACCATGTCAAAAACCTGAAGTCAGAATTATGCATGGCTCAATGGGCAGAGCCATCAGTTGGGTTTAAAGCAGTTCCACGTCCCACTGCACCTGGATGTATGGTGCCAGAGAGTAATGGAGCAGAAGCCCCTTAAAGAACTGGACTTAGATTGGCAACTCAAAGAAATGCCCATGTTCTGGATTGCACATGAAAATAGACATTGTGGCCAGATAACTCCACACTGTAGAGACGTGCAGACCTTCATTTTCTAGTAACAGTGCAAAATACAGCACCCTGATCACTGAGGCAGAAAAGGATTGCTCTGTTGTCAAATGCACCACCTGCAAAAGCACAACCATCTAATTTATGTATTTATTTATTACATTTGTATAGCGCACAGCAGCCCTTGGGCATTGAGGCACTGTTACTTGAGGGGAGCTTAGTTAAAAGGAGAGGGCACATGGAGAGAAGCAGTCTAAGTAAAGTTTCTTGGTAGACTGCCCCCTTAAGCCCATCATGTAGGTCAAGAACCTCTTCAAATAGATTGTGTATATGAAATCTCAGGCAAACAAAAGTCTGGATGAAAGACCACGAATGACTCCTGTGTCAGAAGATACGGATCACTGGGATCCTCCAGCCACCCTGTGACTGAGATTGTGCAGATCTGAATACCAGACCTTGCACAGCCACATAGCAACTATCAGCGGCCACCAAGAGTATTGTCCAGCTGTGGAATCTGAACTTCTTCGGGACTGTCTGCAGCAGGGGGACGCGAGGCAATCCATGCACCAGTGTGAATGTCCATGGAAACAAGAGAGAATCATCCAAGGACCCCCCTCATCATAAACTCAGAGGCGGGCTAGGATAGGGTTTGAATGGGCAAGGCCCACCCAAACTCTGTAGGCAGCACTGTGTGGGCATTTATAGATGTTAATGTCACTCCGGTGGGCCCACCTAAATCAACATCAGGCCCCACTTGTTAGACAATTCTGGCTACGCCTCTGCATAAACTCCCTCGAGCGGGACTGAAGATACTTTCGGTTCACATGTGTCACAAACAGGCCCTCCTGAGTAACATCCAGATCTCAAAGGCGTTGCTTATCGCTGACTGGTGTAGAGACCACTTATGTGACCCTGGCTGCTGCCTGATAATGATGTCTTCTCTCATCTTGCTCTCTCATGTGAGGTTGGATGCCTAGACCAAGATGGCCCTGGCAATCATACACAAACACAGAGCTTGTGGCTGCCTGCATAACTTCAGAGAGCCCACGCCCCTGGACCCATTCACATATCATAGGGCACTGTGTTGTCTGCCAAGATAATCACACTCTTACCCTACAACTGTGAATGAAAAGCCTGTAAGGTGAGGTGAATCACACAGAGTTCAAACCGATTTATGTTGTGTCTCTTTTATCTCTCCATCCACCTCTCCCAAGCATCCAAGTCATTGAGATGGTGCCCAAAATCATCATTAATGCATCCATAATGACCTGCTCCTGAAATACCTTGAGAGCAACGGGCTCACGCCATATAACGTTCTGCTTCCTGCTCCACCAGCCCAAGTGCTGAGGTAGGGCAACACTTATTGGCAACCTGTCATCCAAGGGTCCAGTCAGCTAGCTTCACCTGAACCTGAGCTCCCACTGGAGCATCCTCATGCAAATCCTTGCCAAAGGACGAGCAGAATACAAGAGGCCATCAGACCCAGCCACCATAAAGACTTCCGAGCTGCTAGCATGATCTCTCACGGGCGGTGGGAATGCCTTTATCAATGTCTTGTCCAGCGCTGCCCCTATGAACTGCAGCCACGTGGATGGGCACACAATCAATTGTATGACATTCAGGGATGTGGAACAGTGCCCTATTGGCATAACTGCACTTGTCCTATGTCATAGTGTGCATGTCTTAACCATAGAATCGCTTCCGCTTCCACTGCATAAAGATGCAAAAACACCAGAGGGAGAATTAAACCTTTGCTGTATGTAATTGTAATTGGTTATTAATAACGCGCTTAATACCCAGAGGTTTCTAAGCGCAGACCCACTGATGATAGAACCTATGTTGCTCCGTGTCATCCTCCTTCCAAGGCAAGCGCGTTGCCCCGGAGCTATCCTCCCGTATGCAGGTTGGCAGGTGGTTAGCAAAGACTTGGAAGGCAGCAGGGCAGACGGATGAAGACTCAGAGGATCAAGGCAGAATGATAAGGTAGATGTCCCACGAGAAAACGAAGGACAGGTGTAGGGGAGGACTGGTCCAAGAAGACCCCCCTCGCCTGCGCTTTCTCCCCAGGTGAGGACTATGGCTCTCTTGGGCGTCCCCTCATGCCACCCGGGCCCAGGTGGTGGAGGGTTCACCCACTGAAGACATTGCCCGCACGTATTAATTGCCCACATGTATTAAAATTTAGCTAGGCCTAGAAACCATTTTGTCTGGTAAAGATGGTGTGAGCTCAGCGCACTGTAGTGCGGCCCCCACCCTTGCAGGGTTTCAGTGATCCTTGTTGCCGCAGCACCCTGGCAGATCCGCTGCGAGCACGTTCCCACGAACAAGACGGACATGAGCTAGTGTAATACACTAACATTGTAACAGTTCACCTCCCGCAGTGTATCATCGCTCCCAGCATGACCCGGCCAGCAGGCCTAGGCAATGAAAAGAACAGTAAAATAGTCATTAGATGACAGACAATCTTTGTATATTAATGTTGAGACTACTTGCAAAGGATGCTTTTCTTCCACAAAATCCCTTATATTACAAAAGCCTGTAAAATGTATAATTACAAGAAATCATGCTTCCATGATATAAGCGATGGTGAGCCTATACCATTGCAGTTGGGTGCTAATAATAAAGGAACGCACCAGGAATCTGTTTGTTACGTGTATTACTGGGAAACTTACACCCCATGGGCTCGCGCCATAACTGAACTAATGCTGCTAGAGGACACAAGAAAACGAATGTAACCATACAGAGGGCCCATGTGAAGGATGCACGGAAAGGCGCATGTCATGTGTGCATGTCTAGGCCCCACATGTGCCACCACCGTCACGGACAAGTGGCGGGTTACTTTCTATGTTCTCCACCAATCCTAACTCTACCTCACTTACTGCAAAGATATATGCATATAACTAAATACTGTACTTGTTAAAACATAATGTATGAATAAGGTGCTCAGACTGGGTATAATCGAGACACATCCAGCAAAGGTTAAATGCATGTTTTGTATTGTTTTGAATAAGTATTATAGAGTGTTCAAATGTTTGTGATGTTTTTACCTAAATCGGCAACACACGAGGGAGATACCTTTGTGAAATACGTGCAAGGCCATTCCCCCTCCCACCCTGCGAAGGCTGCCAAGGCATGAGAGCAGAGACCGCGCCGCGCTGCGTTACCTCCCCCAACAGACTGGAGCCGCTTCAAAGACTTGTAACCCCCTCTGTAGCACCCAAGGCCACCACCCGCCACCTGCATTATTTACAGCACAGCAGTAAGGCTCTGCCTGAACACACGCGCCCCCTCGTAAACCTCACAACCCACCGAACCATCTCAGACTTATGGCCCTGTGCAATCAGGACACCCAACACTTTGACAACACACAGCGGAACATCCATAACAACTTCTAACAAGGCAGAAAGACATGTACCGCCCGTCCCAGGCCCTGAAGCTTAGCCCCTCGACCTACGGCCCAGTCAACAGGACACTGGTAACCATGCCCTGACGTATTACCTCCAGTCCCCTCACAGGGTGCATTCCTCCTGTGTTGCATTAACCTGTTGTATAACCTACTGAAAGATTTACTAAAGAAGATAATATCAAAATGCCTGAATGACTGCGGTGCATGGCATAGGGCTAATAAGTCAGGAAAAGACATTCATCTCTGCCACTGGCCGCGATGGCCCCACAACACCGCCTGGATGAACTCCGCCACCCTGCCAGGCCCAGCCCAACCCACGAGGCTGACCAGTGACGTCTTCCAGCCGAAGCCAACCACATCGCAGCAGCACCTATAGTTAGTCGTCGCCACCCAATCCCATTGAGCTTGTGCCCCCTATAGTGTGTAGGTTCTTATGACGATTTTTGTAAATATATACGCCTGCCTTTGCTATTGTCAGGCAGAGCGCTCTCGGAGTTTGCAGAGTTCTTTGCATGCCCTATTCTGATTGATAAACTCCCATTTATGCTCACCCGCACTCTGTCTTGGCCTTATTCCCATTTTGGGAGAGTCCTTCATTGTCTCTCATTGCGGGGAGGATCGTGCTTGCTGGGGACGCTTGCTTTCAGTGGTGACCCCGATAGCGTGATATTATTTCTTCCTAACTCATTATAACCGTCCCCTTTTGGCACGAGAATCTCCGGTCGAAAAGGGATACGCACGGTGAGCCGGCTCCGGGAGGCTGCCCGCCAACGGCGACCGGTACACTAAGAAGTGCGCACTCAATAGAGAGAGGGTACGGGATCCCGGTTGAAAAATCCCCTTTGAGTACCGCTCGCCGGAGCCGGGGCTGACTGTTGAGCTGACGGCGACACTGCCTGGACGGACCCAGTTTCGGAGACTATCGGTTCAAGACGGGCACGTGAGTACTGAGTGTGAGCGATTGTAAAGGGAGCGGGGAGAGAAGTGTAGGACAGGGAACGAAAAGGGGGTACGAAGATATACTAAAGATCATTCTAAAAATTTCCTTTCTTTTTCTTTGCATATGGCCATTAGGATTACGAGGTGAATAAGAGATAAAGGTGACGGGAACCTAGCTCCGAAAGGGGGTGGAAGGCGGCGCCGCATAGTGCTATATTGACTAGTACTGGGAATATATGACGAAGTGAAATACAAGATAAAAGTGTTCAGCAAAAGGGGGCACTGAGAATATATTAGTGATTACTATTACTTCTTTCTTTTCTTTTTCTTTAGGGGTAGGGGGAGAATAAAGAGCGAGATTAGCACGAACTTGGGAAGAAAGTCAGAGAAAAAGGGTCCTACTAGAAGGGGGAGAGCAGGTTAAAACATACAAATATATATATATATGCGCATCCATCTATCTAAGTAAGACAGACAGGGACAGCCGGCTAGGGAGGAAAGGGAGGGCAGCTTGAATGGTGCATTGAGTGTTACCAAGAGGTGTGTGCACCTCGTATGTGTCAGGGGACAATTTGAGGTTGCGAATGTGTAAAACGGCTATAAATGTATAATTGTCAAATGGTCATGGTAAGTGTGACCGGATAAAACTTTTTGAAGGCAACGTTGATACAGTGACGTGAGTGGGTGCCTTTTGATTTCCGGGTTGATATTGTCAAAATAAATGATGGGTTGCTCTTGTATGTGTCCCCCAAAGAGAACAAAGTAGAAACTGTGTACAGTCAGTTTCGTATTGTGCAGTCAAGGGAGGGAGAGCCCAACCGAGCATAACATTGAATGTGAAGTAGAATACGAAAAATAATATTGATACTACCTTCACATTGGAGTTGCAGACACACAGAGACACATAAGCACCAGGAGGGCACAGAGATGGGGGCTGAAACACCCTTATCACATATTTGTAAGAATCTCCCAGGGTACGCGGAGCGGATTAAAAAATATCACGACCAATGGGTTGAAGGGAGAGGGGTTACCCCAGATATGGCCAGAGGGAGGGTCATTTGATAAAAGCGTTCTGGATATGGTGGTCACATGCATTTTCTTGAAGTACAAAGGAAAACAGTTGCAAAATAGAAGGGAAATATTAGATCTTTGGAGGTTATTTGAAGAGATACCACCGCCTAAAGCACCAGTAGTAAATCCTGATCTCCCATCCACTACAGACAATCCACTGATGATACAGAAAGATATCAAAGAATTGTCAAGTGTAGTGCCACCAGTAGAGGTAATAAGTTTGTACCCGATATTAAAAAAGCCTGTACCCGCAGAAGGATACAGTGATCCGACGTATGTGCCTCCCCCGACAACCCCTACACCCCACCGGCCCACTGCACCCCCACCATATGAAAGTACAAGGGAGCGAGGACAGGCGAGTACACAAAGGGTGGACATAGAGAAACTCACAGATGATTTACAGTCAAGACTCTCAATGGCAAAAGATGAGCTCTCGAGGATAAAAGACATGTGCGGACAAACAGCACTTAATGCGACTAGATCAGGGCGCACGTCTAGAGCGCCAGGCGAGACAAAAAGACCTGAAGAGGGGTGGAAGAAAGGTGAGATACTGTTCAGAATTGAAGAAGAACCAACACGAATAATTGAAATAGAGACACGTGAGGGAGATACTGACAATGATGAAAGGCCTATGGGGGATAGAGAGGAATTACTATGCGACATAAGGGACGAGTTAGAAGAAAGTGACATGTTGAGCATGGCTATGGGAGGGGGAAGCGAAGGGGGGGATGGCACATGTTCAGTGAGAACACTGGACGATGAGTGGTCGGGACGACTGAGGAACAGAGTGGGAAAAATGGCATCACTAGAAACATCAGCATCCAAATCGGGTCCGGGTGCCATAACAAAAGGAAAGCTACAGCTCCCGTTGATACACAGAGGAGGAGGGAGACCTAACTATATCCCATGGGCACAGATGGATAAAGCCAATTTATTAAAGCTATTGCCCCCATTATCAGGAGGGGCAAGTAAGTGGATATACGCCTTTGAAAAACATACTGCTGGGGTACCCCTAGCTGTAGGAGATGTGAAAAGTCTGCTCATATCAGCGGTGGGCGATCAGGCTGAAAGAGTATGGGTTAAAGCCGGTTTCCCGGGAGTAACGTTAGATTGTGACCGCCATGATGGGGCCTCCTTTAACACAGTGCGGGCTAGGGTGTGGGACGCCTTACGCGAAACATTTCCAGATACACCTGACTTACAGTCCGTGATGCAGTGTACAATAAATGACGGGGAGGAGGCTATGGATTACATTTTTCGGGTCCAAGAGATGTGGAGAGCGGAGACGGGCACGCCTTGGTATCAATCGACCTCTTTATTTTACTTCATTATAAAAAGAGGGCTCCCAAAGGAAGTGCAGAAAGCGCTCGACAAGATAGCAGGTATTGAAGCAAAGGGATGGCCAGAAATTCAGAGCATAATAGTACACCATTGAAAACGAATAAAGGAAAGGGAGAAGGAGGTGGCTCAGAAAAGATTGGCAGACGAAGCAAAGTTAGTACAGACAAAATTGGTGAAGGTCGCAGTAGCCGCGCT
Organism: Ambystoma mexicanum; assembly: GCF_040938575.1. Lineage (NCBI taxonomy): Eukaryota > Metazoa > Chordata > Amphibia > Caudata > Ambystomatidae > Ambystoma > Ambystoma mexicanum. The sequence goes on along the minus strand of NC_090931.1, from coordinate 337,461,893 downwards.
CCCACACAGCAGGGAGGGAGACGATGAGGAGGAGGGGCTGATAGCAATACAAGGAAGGATGGCAGCTAATTGGGCGGGAGCAGGACAGCGGCAGTGGAATGAGCAAGAGCAAGGTGGAGGTCCGCAGTGGCAAGAGTGGACCCCTCGAGGGGGACGAGGTGGGTACAGGGGCCGAAGAGGAGGCGGAACGGGGTACGGGGGAACGGGAGGAAATGGATGGCAGGGCCCTAGAGGTGCACAAGGAAGTTGCTGGAACTGCGGCCGATGGGGGCACTATTCTAGAGAGTGCAGAAGCAGACCCAATAACGGGTTCCAAGAGGTAGAACAATATGGCCATCCCCACCCGGGAAGCCCATATGGCCTCCCAATGGGACAACAACAACTAAGAAACCCAGGCCAAGGTAATGCCGGCCAGCAACAGGGACCCCAGTATAGAACACAGAACCACCCACAAAACAACGACAGTATGCAGTATACGCCAGGTAACCCTTTCGCAACAACAGCAAACGGGGCCCCCGCACCAGCACCTTACAACGGCATGTCAGTGGTCTCAGGAAACGTATTTAATGAGGGGGGGGCGATGAGACACCCCGCATAGGACAGCCCACAGAGAACACTTGCGTGTCCAGTTCTATCTACCACCTACAGTGCAGCGGAGGAACCATTGGTAGGGGCGCAGATAGGAGACAAGCAGTTTATATTCATGGTTGATTCGGGAGCGGAAAAATCATGTGTCAGAGAGGGCCGGTTCCCGTTATCTAACAGGAAGTTAGAGACGCAGGGGTTCTCTGGGGCTGTAATTGAAGTTCCTTACACAGAAGCTTTGGATGTAACGGTGGGGGGCAAGACCGTGAGGGCACCCTTACTGTATTACGAACAGTCACCAATAAATTTGTTGGGGAGGGATCTTATGAGTAAACTTAACATGACCATATCATTCACTGAGAGAGGAATAGTGTGTTCTACACCCGGGATATGCCCCTTGCGTGCGATGTTGGTAGTGCAAGCCTACACAACCACACAGGAAATACGAGGGCTGCCACAAAATGAGGAAATGTTTATTGAAGGGCTAAAGACTTTGGCCCTCGTGATTCCAGAGCTAAGAAGCATGGATTGGAGGATTCCAGCAGAGTTCCTCTTCCGCCCCATAGTGTGTCCAAACGCAGCACCAGGATCAGTGGTATCGTTGGACTTGCACGCTGTGCAGGTATCAACGAAAAGGATCGCTGTGATTGGAGTGGACAGGGAAGGATGTGAATGGCGCACAGTGCTGTGTACAAACCCAAACCTCGCCCTACGCGAGGTAACAGATGAGGATCTCTTTTCAGACACAGAAGGGGATGGTGAGATAGCAATGGAAATAGCGATGCCCTGTGACATTTTGATCCAAGCCAGGGAGATCCCCGTCCAATTGATGGCAGTGGTAGGAACACCACCATCATTTTTTGATGACGACATGAGGCTCGTACCAAACAATTTATGGACAACAGGCCCCCATGATGTAGGGCTGTTGCACGGAGTACAACCCGTAATAATAAAACTAAAGCAAGGAGCAATCCTACCCCGAGTCAAACAGTATCCATTGTCTCGTGAAGCTGAAGAAGGGATAAAAGAAACAATACATGCACTACTAGCACAAGGGATAATAGTGCCTTCAAACTCCCCATGTAACACATGTATTTATCCAATCAAAAAAGCGAAAGGAGGATCTTGGAGGATGATACAGGACTTACGCCCCCTCAATGACGTAATTCAGAAAGAGTTCCCTCTAGTCCCGAACCCTGCATCAATACTATGCAGCATCCCAAAAGCGGCATCACATTTCACAGTGGTGGACTTGAAAAATGCATTTTTCTCAATACCCCTGGCTGAAGAGAGTAGGTACCTTACAGCCTTCACGCTGGGGGGAAAGAGATATGAACACTGCAGACTACCACAGGGATACTGTGAGAGCCCGAGCATATTCAACCGCATATTGCATGAAGACTTGGGAAACCTATCAGTTGAGAGTACGATTATTCAGTATGTAGACGATTTATTAGTGTGTGCACAAGATGAAGCAACATGTAGAAAAGATTCAACAATGCTCCTGACTTTACTGGCCAACAAAGGATACAAGGTAGACAAGGAGAAGCTACAGTACTGCCTGACTGAGGTCCTATACTTGGGACAGCTCATATCAAAAGATGGAAAAAGGATAATTCCCGACAGGGTAGAAGCAATAAGATCAGTAGGAGAACCTACAACAGTGAAAGATATGCAGAAATTCTTGGGGATGTGCAACTATTGCCGAGCATGGATACTAGACTATGCAGCATACACGAGGCCCCTCCTACAAGCACTCAAAGAAGCACAACAGGAGAATGAAAAAATAAAATGGTCAGAAGAAATGAGCATATCGTTTCAATCACTAAAAGAGCTAATTTCAAGCGCTCCAGTACTAGCAAACCCTGATTATGGACGCGAATTTTACCTATTTTCACATTGCAAAGGAACACTTATGACAGCGGTACTGACACAAAAAACATCCTTAGGACACAAGCCATTGGCCTACTATAGTGGTACTTTGGATGCCGTGATGCAGGGTCATTTCGCGTGCGAACAATCACTCGCAGCAGCCGCATTCGCGATTGAGAAAAGTGCCACAATAGTAATGGGGTGCCCTGTGACATTGTTTGTGGAACACTCATTATTTGCAATACTTGAGAGATCAAAAAGCACACTGACCACACAGCGGGCAACAGCCTACGAGATTATATTGTCCAGCGCCAACATCCATATAGTGAGATGTAAAACAGTGAACCCCGCCACATTCATTACAGAAGCGTGCACATTAGAGGATATGCAAAACCACGACTGCGCAACCCACACAGGAGAAGGAGGGGAGGACACAGCGGTGTGTGAAAACGCTCTAAGCGAGGGGGAAGTGTACTTTGTGGATGGGTCTGCATCAATTGATGTGGACACGGGAGAAAAACACGTTGGCATGGCGGTAGTGAGATTAGAAGAAGGTGAGTTTGAAACACTAGTACAGTACCGCCTCCCGTCGCATTACTCTGCACAGGCAGCAGAACTGATTGCGCTCATAGAAGCACTACACGCAGCAAAGGGTTGTGCAGTGACAATATACACAGACTCAGCTTACATGACGACGACAGTACATGGAGGTCTAGCAAGATGGGGCCGTAGGGGATTCAGACGGGCAGACGGAACACCAGTGCAGCATGCAGAATTGTTAAAAGAATTAATTGAGGCCCTACAAAACCCTACTGCTGTAGCAATAGTGAAGTGCCCGGCCCATACATCCAACACAGACGTTGTGTCTTTAGGGAACGCGGCAGCGGACGCTGCCGCCAAGGAGGCTTCCCATTTTCAGAAATATGACACAGGTGAGTACATGCTGAAGAACAAGAGAACCGAAGAGCCCCCAGAAGGGTACAACATGATGTCCATATCACAAATACTAGAATTGCAGGAAGGAGCTAGTGCAGAGGAGAGATTGACGTGGACAAAACGGGGGTGCAGCCAGTCGGGAACAGACCTACTGTGGCGACAAAATAACTCAGGGAAAGTGGTAATGCCGCTATAGTTACTAGAAGTTGCATTTCAACAGCTGCACTTCCCTGCACATAATACCAAACAGCACATCGCAGCGGAAATACAGGAAGAATGGTTCGTGCCCTGTCTCCAGGAGCATGTGTCTCGATTGGCAATGGAATGCACAACATGCCAAATATACAATTCAGGAATGACATTGCGCACACTCCGGGGAACAATTCCTAAACCCATTGGCCCATTCAAAGAACTGCATATAGATTACACAGACATGGGGGAAAGGTGTAATGGCGCGCGGTACATGATCGTGGTTGTGTGCCCATTTTCAAGGTGGGTGGAAGCAGGACCCTGTGCGCGACCTGACGCCAAAAGCGCCGCCAAGTTCCTAGTAAGGGAAGTGTTCCCGCGCTGGGGAATTTGTGACGTGATTCGCTCAGACAACGGCTCTCACTTTGTGAATGAACTTTTCAAGGAAGTCACCACATTATTGGGTATAAAACATAAATTGTGTTCTATTTATCATCCCCAAAGTAATGGCGTAGTGGAAAAGATGAACGGACTGTTGAAGGGCAGGTTATCAAAACTATGCTTCTCATTAAAGAAAAATTGGATTTACTGTCTACCCCTGGCGCTATTTGAATTGAGAAATCAGCCAAGCAAAGACCACCATTTGTCCCCGCACGAGATCGTGACCGGGAGACAAATGAATACAGCACACTCTCCACTGCGCGAACACTCAGATGCCCACAGAAGTGCCGCAATATTGGGAGACGAGTTTACAGACTATTTACGAAAATTGACAAGAGCAGCGCGCGCCATATCAAAACAACTCTCACCACCCTTCACTAGAGAAGAGGGAAACGTAACAGGATCTGTCACGGAGCCAGAGCAACAGCTACAGCTGATGCCAGGCGACTCAATTTATGTTAGAAGCTTTGTGCGTCGGTGGAATGCACCACGATTCCATGGCCCATACGAGGTAATATTTTGCACGCCCACGGCAGTGAAGGTGAAGGGCTTGAGGTACTGGGTGCATTTGACCGACGTACGGAAAGCATACAGCAATGTACAAGAGGAGATAGATGAGGAGGCACAGACAACAGCAAACGATGCAAATGAGTAGGATGTCTAAATATGAACTTGCGTGTGTGTGTGTGTCAGTACTGGACTAGAGTGGAATAATGACTGACAAGGATATTCCAAAAAAAAAAAAAATGTGTGTGCTTTCTTTTTTATCTTGTTGAATGGTATGTAATTAATGAAATAACAATATTATAGCTTGTATATACCCTTGTCTGTGAATACCCCTCCCCCGCATCCCCACCCGCTTCCATTCCCCGTCAAATGTATTGGCACAGATGGTGCCAGCAAAACGTTTACATGCATGCACTTAATGCACTTTTATATCTCAAACAGGAGCTTCCATGGCATCTAACGGGCAGCCTGCAACGGATAGAATTAGTAGAATGAGAGAATTGGTATATGAGAGATGTAGATATTCGTATGAGTGTGGATTATCAGTATGCATCACATTGTTTTTTATGATAATGTTTGGCTTGGTTACATATTGGTTTATAGCGTTCATCTCTATCGAGATGTACGAGGGGGGAGGGAGTAACAACACTACTGGACGAATTAACAGTACCACCGGGCCCAATGCAACTGCAGGTGTCAATACCAGGGAAGGTGATTTTTTGATATGGGACGGAACTAAACTTGTGTGGGGGTATCATACCACACCATCCAGTGTTGTCACCTCACAAAGAAAAAAGCCACAAGGTGGAATGCAGAGCAACACACTGTCTCCACCAGGGGTATCTAATTACAATGCCCACAGTCTCAATGACCGAAACCCGTCTGCCATATCATGGTTGTATAACACCCCCACCAGCCAGCCTGCCCCCATCCCAAAAAACAATCTGCCAGATAACGTCAGGAAAGAAGACGAAAAGCTACTAGCAATGCACAAAATATTATATGATGAATGGGCCAAGGGGGGCGGGAATGAGAAAGGGGGGTCTAGTTTGTCCACTGCCCAGGGGATTGGGAAGTACATGAGTAACAAGAACAACAGACGAAAGAGAGAAGCAGGGAGGAGGAAGTATGATGAGTACTATGGGCTAGGTCTAGATAAGATGGAAGACCCACGACACCCCCATCAAACAAATAAGTGGTATGCAGACATGAGTGCCACAGCTAAACAGACAACAAACGAGAGCTGTTATGTCTGTTCCCTCATCCCCCATGCATCAGGTACACCCAAAGTGTTGTTACCCAAAGAGTTGCCTATTGTGGATGCCCAATGTCTCCTTCATCTCACGTTGTGCAGGATTAAGAACACCTTCCAGGCACACGAAGTGACTTTTCAAATGCTGCAGAACGAGAAAACGTGTTACCCAAAAACGGCAGGAGTGGTATGTTTGAAAGAACCATTTTTTGTAATAGAAGGGACACTTTTTTCTGACAACAAGCGGAAGGATGAAGAAGTACTGTGCAAAGCGGAAGCACTAAGAGGTGTGGCACCGGATAAATTGCAGTGGATAGAGGAAACATGTACACCAGTATGGAGAGAACACATTTCAAAACTAACTTGGGTAACTGCCATTGAAAAGCCGTTCAAACTGCAGAGCGAAATGGACTATAAACTGTGCTTTAAAGGAGAAGGGAGAACCCCCATGGGAACAAACAAGAACTGCAACAAGACCCTCACCATTCCAGATCTGAGGAAAGGAACAGCGGCCCTGATGGATACGTACTGGGTGTGCGGCAACCAGGCATACCTACACCTCCCTCAGTCATGGAGTGGCAGCTGCTCAATGGCCACTCTGCACTCAGCCCTAATGGTGATACCAGAAAGCCACATCGATGGGAGCAAAAGGACACAGGAACGCATGCAGAGTGTGGCTCAACCAACTGCAGAGTCACAAATATATGTCCTGTCTTCTGGAAGCAAGGGAGAAGTGCTGACCCGTAACAGACGAGCATCAAATTACATATCAAAGGCATCATCAGAACTATTGGCTCAGATCCCAGACAAATATCGATTATTCAGCTCAGCAGAAACATTTTTTGCCTCACTCGTCTCAAGTGTCCAAGCAAGGGCAAACGCAAAATGGCTCCAGATAACACGCTGGGAATTGATTCAGCTGGCAAACGACACTGAAGAAGGATTCAATATAATAAAAGTGGAACTAAGAGCTTTACGACTAATGACCATGCAAAACAGGTATGTCCTGGACCTGTTGACGGCGATGGACGGTGGTGTTTGCCGAAAAATAGGAAGTGCCTGCTGCACTTTCGTACCTTCTGAAGACGCAGAGAATGGCTCCCTGTCCCATGTGATCGAAGCAGTCCACAACCTAGGAGAAAAAATGAAAATGGAAGGTGGAGCAGAAGCGAGTACATGGTTCGACAACATCTTCTCCTGGGTTCCTCATGGCTTGGAACAACTGTGAAATTTTTAATACCAGCTGTTGTGTTCCTCCTTTTACTTTTTTGCCTGTGCCAGGTGGGTCTTCGAGTTTGTGCTAACGCAGTACCAAATGGTGCAATGATGATGGTGACAATGGGCAACTCACACGGTACAATAAAAACGATGCAAGAAGCACAAGTACAAACAGGAATAGATAACTCACCCAGGTACCAACTGGTGCCTATATACCACGATAAAGATATTGTAGATAAGTTGTGGCACACCACCATCAAAGAGCCCCGTATATTAGAATGGTATGAGGAAGTTTGGGTAGACTTGGAAGGAGATGGTGGATGCATATATCTAATGTGTACCCCAGATGAATACGCCCGGAGAGGTGAGAGCTTAAGGGGGTGTGCAGAGCATGGTTGCCCATCAAAGGAACTCCTGCATGGGATGAGGCGGTGATGGACGAGGCAGAATGTAGGAGGATAGAAGATTTAAAGAATTCGTTACTTTAGTAACGAAAGGGGGGAAATGTAGGGGAGGACTGGTCCAAGAAGACCCCCCTCGCCTGCGCTTTCTCCCCAGGTGAGGACTATGGCTCTCTTGGGCGTCCCCTCATGCCACCCGGGCCCAGGTGGTAGAGGGTTCACCCACTGAAGACATTGCCCGCACGTATTAATTGCCCACATGTATTAAAATTTAGCTAGGCCTAGAAACCATTTTGTCTGGTAAAGATGGTGTGAGCTCAGCGCACTGTAGTGTGGCCCCCACCCTTGCAGGGTTTCAGTCATCCTTGTTGCCGCAGCACCCTGGCAGATCCGCTGCGAGCACGTTCCCACGAACAAGACGGACATGAGCTAGTGTAATACACTAACATTGTAACAGTTCACCTCCCGCAGTGTATCATCGCTCCCAGCATGACCCGGCCAGCAGGCCTAGGCAATGAAAAGAACAGTAAAATAGTCATTAGATGACAGACAATCTTTGTATATTAATGTTGAGACTACTTGCAAAGGATGCTTTTCTTCCACAAAATCCCTTATATTACAAAAGCCTGTAAAATGTATAATTACAAGAAATCATGCTTCCATGATATAAGCGATGGTGAGCCTATACCATTGCAGTTGGGTGCTAATAATAAAGGAACGCACCAGGAATCTATTTGTTACGTGTATTACTGGGAAACTTACACCCCATGGGCTCGCGCCATAACTGAACTAATGCTGCTAGAGGACACAAGAAAACGAATGTAACCATACAGAGGGCCCATGTGAAGGATGCACGGAAAGGCGCATGTCATGTGTGCATGTCTAGGCCCCACATGGGCCACCACCGTCACGGACAAGTGGCGGGTTGCTTTCTATGTTCTCCACCAATCCTAACTCTACCTCACTTACTGCAAAGATATATGCATATAACTAAATACTGTACTTGTTAAAACATAATGTATGAATAAGGTGCTCAGACTGGGTATAATCGAGACACATCCAGCAAAGGTTAAATGCATGTTTTGTATTGTTTTGAATAAGTATTATAGAGTGTTCAAATGTTTGTGATGTTTTTACCTAAATCGGCAACACACGAGGGAGATACCTTTGTGAAATACGTGCAAGGCCATTCCCCCTCCCACCCTGCGAAGGCTGCCAAGGCATGAGAGCAGAGACCGCGCCGCGCTGCGTTACCTCCCCCAACCAGACTGGAGCCGCTTCAAAGACTTGTAACCCCCTCTGTAGCACCCAAGGCCACCACCCGCCACCTGCATTATTTACAGCACAGCAGTAAACCTCTGCCTGAACACACGCGCCCCCTCGTAAACCTCACAACCCACCGAACCATCTCAGACTTATGGCCCTGTGCAATCAGGACACCCAACACTTTGACAACACACAGCGGAACATCCATAACAACTTCTAACAAGGCAGAAAGACATGTACCGCCTGTCCCAGGCCCTGAAGCTTAGCCCCTCGACCTATGGCCCCGGTCAACAGGACACTGGTAACCATGCCCTGACGTATTACCTCCAGTCCCCTCACAGGGTGCATTCCTCCTGTGTTGCATTAACCTGTTGTATAACCTACTGAAAGATTTACTAAAGAAGATAATATCAAAATGCCTGAATGACTGCGGTGTGCATGGCATAGGGCTAATAAGTCAGGAAAAGACATTCATCTCTGCCACTGGCCGCGATGGCCCCACAACACCGCCTGGATGAACTCCGCCACCCTGCCAGGCCCAGCCCAACCCACGAGGCTGACCAGTGACGTCTTCCAGCCGAAGCCAACCACATCGCAGCAGCACCTATAGTTAGTCGTCGCCACCCAATCCCATTGAGCTTGTGCCCCCTATAGTGTGTAGGTTCTTATGACGATTTTTGTAAATATATACGCCTGCCTTTGCTATTGTCAGGCAGAGCGCTCTCGGAGTTTGCAGAGTTCTTTGCATGCCCTATTCTGATTGATAAACTCCCATTTACGCTCACCCGCACTCTGTCTTGGCCTTATTCCCATTTTGGGAGAGTCCTTCATTGTCTCTCATTGCGGGGAGGATCGTGCTTGCTGGGGACGCTTGCTTTCACAGGTAGACAGGAGTACCAAGAAGAGGCAAAATTCAGAAGATGACAAGGACAGGAAGAGGGAAACGAGCATATTGCAATGGAGAAATAGTTACGATGCATTGCTTACTGAACTCATGGGGTCTTTATGCTGAGAGACGGCACCGTGAAGGCTTTCGGGATTGCGTATGATGTGCATGTTCCATAACGTAACAGCAGCCATTTTAATGAGGTCGAATTGACACCTTATGGCCGCCATCTTGGAAGGGGTGTTGTTTCCATCACGCCCAGATGTACCAGTGCGGTCAGGACATTACAGTAATTCCTGTTTGGCATACTGAAGTGTATTTTAGGCAAATGCCTTACCAGGCACGGTGGATTTAGCAGACGTAAGTAGCAACAGTAGGTGAGACATTTCACTGTGAACAGTATGAGAACCATGGAAGTAGCACGCACTGCAGGAATTGTTAATGAATCTTAGTATCTTCCGCTAACATCAAGATTGTGCTCTCCCAGGCATGAGAAAGTGGCATCTGACTACTTGTATACTGAGAAACTGTGAACAGCCTCCCGAAACATTGGGCCTCATTACGACCCAGGCGCTAATGGGTTAACGGTGCCGTAAAAGGCTGCGGCGCCGTTAACCTATTAGCGCCTAATTACGAGGTCCCTTTGCGGGACCCGACCTTAACGGCTGGTGTAGACCAGCTGTTAAAGTAGGGACCTGCAAAGGGACCTTGGTGCTAATTACGGTGTCGCAATTTGCGGCACCGTACTTAGCGTCTTCCCCATTCCCATTGAGCCCTATGGGGCAAAAATGGGAATGGGGAAGGGCCATGGAGGAAGAGGGAATAACCGCCCCGCCAACCTTGTAATGGGGTGGTAATTCCCCCTTTCTCCATGGCGGAGTCGGTAACTTACCGGCATGGACCATGGTGCTATTAGCACCATGGTCTTCCGCCAGGGTCGTAATGAGGCCCCTCGTTTTTTTAATAACACATTTTATTGTATTTTGTTACTTAAGAACAACCACATACAATATACCAACAAACTTTCATACCTACAACAAGGTATTGTAATCTGACCACAGATTTATTTGCAGCTATACAGCACATGACGAGTCGACATTTGGACTATATCCCTTCTGTATGTCTACCACACAACAGAGTTCCACAGTTCTCTTCTTGTTTACTACATAGTTTGTTCCCATTTCTGCCATATTTAATGGGCTTTACCAGGGCAGCCTCTAGCTGTGTATACTTGAGAATCCACAACTGTGCACAGGGTCGGATTGGCCCCTCGGCCTTTCGGCCCGTGGCCGGGCCGAAATTGTCCCTGGGGAGTGAGGGCCGGTTTCTGGTCATGCCTGGGCCGGTTTAGAAGAAAGAAAAATTTAATGTATTTTTTTTTTCATTTAGTTTTTCTCAAAAAGCCTTTCATCCTTCTTAGGTCGATAAATAAGTACCAACCCAGGTTAGGTGATATTGTATGCATATTTGTTCTATAAAAAAAGAGCTTAAGCGCTATACAATAACATATTATCATTTGGCCTTGGAAGTCTGCTTGGATTCACAGTAATTTAGTGTACTTAGGGACAATGCTATTTGATGCCACTTCCTGTTTTGTCAAGGGGTGAAAGGTCGTTTTTCATCGCTTCCTGGGATGTCACTTTGGGGTGGGGTCAAATGACATCACTTCTGGTGATGTCATCAGAGGTCAAGTGTCGTGAGGCGAGGGGTGGGACACTTTTTTGAGGCGAGGGGTTGCCCACTTTTTTTTGGGTGACTGGGCCTATTTCTTGTGCCAGTCCAACCCTGACTGTGCAATGTTCCTCTTGGTCAGCGCCGTGGTCATTGAGAATAATAGTCTTTCAAAGCGGGTCATTTCCCCCTCCTCCTCAATTCCCAACAACAACAGCTTGGGTTCATTAGGGATTGGCCGGCCCATGGCTCTTGTCAGTCTATCACAACATTTTTGCCAGAAGTGTTGTATGCGTGCACATTGCCACAGAATTTGATAGAAAGTACCCTCCTCTTGTTTGCATCGTAGGCATTTGGCATCTGTGATCTTGCCCCAGCAGTACAAAGTCACTCTTGGATAATATATTCTGAATAACACTTTCAATTGTATAAACCTGATTCTAGCTGAAATTGCTATCTCCTTGGGGTACATTAGGGTCGAAGTCCAGTCCTCAGGCAACAGTGGACCCACACCCCTCTCCCATTTTGCTTTCAGACTACATAGTTCTTTCGTGGCAAAGGAAAAAATTGCATTGTACATGACAGATGTATTTTTGAGATTCACGCTATCCAGGTCTATGTTCCTCTTCATGGGTGTGCATTCTGGCAGGTCAGCGAGGTTTGGCATGTTTCCTAAGTGCATGGGAGAATTGTGTGTGATGATATTGTTCAGTTGGTAGGAGACCATGGATGTCCGAGAGTTCAGAGAAAGGTATAATTTTGCCATCTTTGATCATTGTTAGTATACCTGCCGTTTCCCAACTCGGCCATTTAGGTAGTTTGTGAAGCTCGGGGAGGAAAGTATTATTCCAGAGGGGTTGTACCAGGGTAATTTAATTTTCAATGCCTATATGTCTGTGAGCCTCTACCCAGATCTGAGCCATGTGTGTTGTTATCGCGCGAGAGGGAGGATGGCCCATTATGTGATACAAGCTTTCGATCATGCGTATGCCATGCCTCGCCGCTTTCTCTACTCGTATGTGCGGTAGCTCTGGATCATCATGCAATATATAATTTATAGCTGCCATTTGGCTCGCCCAGTCGTATGTTTGAATATGTGGGAGTCCAATCCCTCCCTCCCATACAGAACGTTAGAGGGTGCTCAGTGCTATCCTTGGGTGCCTGCCCCCCCATAGTAGCTTCCGCAGTGTATTGTCTACTTTGGGAAATTCAAGTGCGGGGATGTGTAGAGGAGCATTTTGTAGTATATATAGAAAGCGGGGAAGAGCCAGCATCTTGAAGAGTGTTGCCCTTCCCAATAGGGTCAGTGGCAGCGTCACCCAGTGGCACACATCTTGCGTGAATCGTTTTATAATTGGGTATAGATTAAGGGTCACATAATATTCCAATTTGTTTGAGACCAGGATGCCCAGATATCGGAATTGTTCCATCTCGACTCTATATGGGGAGCGCTCAGGAGGTATGCAGTCTATTCCTTTAATCGGGAACAGTATTGACTTACCCAAGTTCACTTTCAGAGATACGGAATCGGTATCTGTGTGACTATAGGGCAGGAGACCGCCCCTTACCCGGGTAGATCAGTAAATCGTCAGCATAGAGAGAGACCCTGTCTTCCCAAGCTGGGTCCCACCGTAATCCTGACCACAGTGGTGTGTTTCTCAGTATTACTGCTAGGGGCTCAATTATTAAGGCAAATAGCATGACTGATATGGGGCATCCCTGTCTGGTTCCCTTTCCCAGCTGGAAGTTACGAGAGGGCCAGCCATTCACTCTTACTACTGCTATAGGGGCGTTGTACAGGAGCTGAACCCATCTTATGAATTGTTCACCAAAGCCCATTTTTCTCATGATTACCCACAATGCTTCCCAGTGGACTAATCAAAGGCTTTCTCGAAATCAATAGCCAACAGCGCCAGTGATTCCTGTAGGGCTGGTGCTCTTTCAAGCGCCAAGTGCAGCCTACGGATATTCATCCTTGTGGATCCTCTTGTCATAAAGCCACATTGATCCGGATGAATCAGGGACGAGATTACCTTTTGGAGTCTGTTGGGGAGTACCTTTGCTAGTATCTTAGTTTCACTGTTTAACAGGGAGATGGGCCTATAGGAACTACATTCTTCTAGTGGCTTACTGTCCTTTGGTATTACTATTATGGTGGCTTTGCGTAAATCCATCGGGAGCATCCCTGCTATTTTGGAGTCTTCAAACATATTAAGCAGGTGTGGTACAATACAGTCACTATTCAGTTTCGTCCAAATGTCCACTGGGAAGCCGTTCGGGCCTGGAGTTTTGCCTGACTGGAGTTTGGAGATTGCTGCCGATATTTCCTATTCCATAATGTTACCTTCCAGTATGTCTGACTGCTCAGCATCCAATGAGGGGAGAGTAATCCCGTCCAATGCCGTAATATCTATCGGGGTATTCGGGGGGCATTGGAGCTCTGCATAATAGGACGCAAAGCAAGTTGAGACTATTTCCGCATTCACGGTTTTGATATTTCTAATTTGTTGGTGACCCTCATCTCGTTTTTCCAACCAGGCTAGTCATTTACCTGCTTTCTCCCCTATTTCATACAATCGTGCTGTCATAGCTCTGTGCGCCTTCTTGACGCAGTCTAGTGTTATACAGTTTCTTCTGTGCCAATATCAACCCCCTGTTTGTCTGAGGTGTGTTAGTGTCCACATGTTCCCTGCGCGCCACCTCTTGTTCAGCGTCTTCCACTTCCTTCCGGTGCGCCTTCTTCTGCGCTGATGTCCATGCGAGGATCTCCCCTCTCAGTACCGGCTTATAAGCTTCCACAGTGTTCCAGGATTGTCTACGGAACCCGTGTTCAGCTCAAAATATGTGGAGGTAATGTAGTGTATTTTTTCCAACAGATCACGGAACCCTAGATAATAGTTGTTGAGACGCCAGACAGGCAGCTGACGTGGCATCTCCGTTTCAATTTCTATCAATAGCGGGGAGTAATCGGATATACCATGCAGGAGTAGGGACTCCCTATATGCGTTGTGAATATTCTGAGTTGGTAGAAAAAAGTAGTCTATTCTAGAGAGTGAGGCATGCCCGCCTGAGTGAAAGGAATATTCGCGTGCATCCACATGTAAGTCCCCGCCATACGCCCCTCAGCTCTAGTGCGGAAGCAAAGGTTGCTAGTTTGGTGTTAGATGTAGGATTCCTCCCTCTTATTTGTGTGCGGTTTAGTGTATTATCCATGATCTCATTGAAGTCTCCACCTAATACCAAGATATCTGCTATATTTGTGGTGAGGATGGGTGTAATCTCTTCCAGTAGTGTAGATATAAGTGCCGGTGGGGAGTATATTGCCATTATCGCAAGGGTTTGGTTCCAGATTGTAGCATTTATATGTACATACCTCCCCCCAGTATCATGGGTCACCTTAGTTATTGTTAGTGGGAGTCTCTTATGGATTAGAATCAACACTCCTCTAGCACCCATGGAAAACCCTGTGTGCACTGCAGTGTGGTAGTTGGTTCTTTTAAAGAGAGTGCATATCGTTCCAGCCAGGTGTGTTTCTGTCAGGAGTACTATATCAGGTGTATGTCTATTTATGAATTGCGTCACCAGGCGTCTCTTGATGCTAGACCCTAGACCGGTGACATTCCATGTCAGGAGTTTCAAGCGTTTGTTAATTGACACAGTTGGCGGTACCATTGGATATATATCTGTTGTGGTCTATTGTTGTGCCCCACAGGAAGTGACTGCCTCTTGGATACCATTGTTTGTGCTGTTGATATCTTGCATAGATTTGGTGTGGTCACAATACCTCTGTGAGTAAAACAATGAACAAATAACAAATAACTCATACCTAACACCCCCCTCCCTATACTCCATCCCCAACTGAAGCATCTGTCGCCCCATTGTATTAACTGTTTTATTAATTGCAATGGGCCGCTATCTTGTAACCCTCAAACAAGCCTGCAAACGTATTCTTCTCTGCGCCTCTATGCCCACGGGTTGCAGCGCGCTATACAAATACTAAAATAAAATAAAATAAATAAGTAAGCCTAGAATCTAATAACACTCAACACTCATACATTAACTCTTGACACTCTTGACACCTTGACGTCCCTGACCTGTGGTGGACTCGGTGCACAGTTATCAGGTACTTTAACGGAGGGGGCGGTTAAGGCGGGGTGTCGCGGGCCGCCAGCCATCTTGTATGTTGATTACTACAGTCATATATTGGCACTGCCATGGGGCAGTGTAGCAGTTACTCACATGAGATGGGCATACATGCATGTCTGTCTCTTGTTCGCGTTCATTTGTTGTCCCTTTGAGGTATTACCCCCGCTTGTAGCTGCAGACGCTCATCCGGTGGCCTGTCTGGACGAGGCCTATTCCTTCGATTTTCTTGTCTTCTCTATGGGCCCCAGTCTCCTTCCAGGTTCTGCCCAGTTCCATGCCTCTTTTTGATCCGTGAAGTGCATAGACGTGCGCCATGGTATATTTTCAGCTGTCCCGGGAATAATAGGCTGTACTTCACCTTCAGCATCTGTAAACGTTTCTTAAGAGGATCCAACGATTGTCTTGCTTTTTGTACTTCTTTAGTGAAGTCAAGTAAGAAGGCTATTTAAGAGCTGTTGTATGCTATAGAGCCCTTTGTCCTGGCCATTTGGAGCACTGCATCACAATCTCTATAATTCAAGATCTTGGCGATCACGGTATGTGGTTGTGCACCAGCGATCGGCTTGCCAGATGGTATCCGGTGAGCACGCTCGACAGAGAAGAATTTTGATAAGGTCTTTGGAGCAAATAAATCAGCGAGCCATTGCTCCAGGAAGAGTTCCATACTTGGTCCTTCTGTGTTTTCAGGCAGGCCAAGGATTCGGATATTGTTTCTTCTCGATCATCCCTCTCCTTCTTCCACGCGCTCCTCCAGTGATTTAATGCATTCCATTACACTGCTCATTTGTTGACCCATACCCTGTATCTCATCCTCTGCCACGGATATACGAGTCTCAGCCTCTCCCGTGCGGGATGATGGTTTCTGAAGGTCATGACGCAGGAGGGACACTTCTGTGCTTATGCTGTCCATTTTCACTTCCATGGAAGTCCGTGAGATGGAAATGGCATTCATCACATCCCTAAGAGATATGTTATCTTCAGCGTCCTGTGGGTCATCAGGTTTATTTTGTTCCGCTGGGGGCGGGGTAGGGTAGATGTCGTAAATTGTTCCATTGTACCAGTGTTCTTGGCCCTTTCTTTGTCCATTTCAGAAGTAATGCACTGATACTTTATAAATCCCTGATATTTAACAGATCGCGGAGTGGACCGCAGTACACATTTTGGTCCCGCGCTGCCCTGAAGTGTCTGTAAACCGGGGGCAGCACCGTAGCTCAGTCACGCCATATGCCAGTGCAGCAGTGCTGTCTCACGTCTCTGGTGTTTAGCTTCACATGCAGCGTATATGTGTAGCCTGTGTGCGGGCTAATGGTTATTTGGGCCTTCTCCTCCTCACCGGCTGTGTCACACGAGCACACAGCTCAACCTATGCGCACAGGCGCAACTGTATTGAGCCAGTTCGGGCTGCGGGCATATGTTCACGTGTGTCACTTTAGGACCAGTTGCTCACAAGGGTTTGCCGGTATCAGCGCTTTCAGTGGCTGTACCTAAGTTCTATCTTCTCTCCTTTTTCCCACTTTTTCCTCTCCCCGGGATCACACCGTGTCAGTGGGGATCAACCCTGTAGGAGGGTGGGTGCAGTTTCTACTACATGTTTTCCTTGCTTTCACAAAAGTCCATCTTTGCGTGACATGCAGGATTCAATTCGCTGCCTCCTTTTGCCAACAGCTTAAGCCTGTTCCCCGCCATCGGGCTTCCCGGGGGGGGGGCATTCAGGGGTATCACTGGGCCTTAGTGTAGATAAGAGTGTGGTCCAGAAGCTGTGGGAGGTGAAATGTCTGCTTCCGTGGAGCGCTCTATGTTATGCGTCTCCTCAAGCGCCCCACATAGCCACACGTTCACATAGGAGTAGGAGCTTGGAGCACTGTACCTTGGTGCACTGGGTGGTTGCCACGTTATCACACATGGTTTGTCTCTCGTGCCTGGGTCGTCCCAACTTCAGAGCCAGCAACACTGCTGCACCCCATGCATTATGTAACTCGTGAACAGGAATTTATGACAGGTATGGCCAGCGCGGGAGCACCCCTGGGAGTCCGTTCACACGCACCGCACCCTTGGTCTCTCCAGGGTTGCGCGGGGCGAGGTAGGGCGAGTTAGCACCCGTCAGATCCACTGCTGCACTGGGATCGCTGCTTCCGTCACTCTGACGCCCCAATCTGCTCCAACGCTACCCACACACTCGCTACGTGCACAGGCAGTGTAGAGGGTCTTCCACCACCTGCAGACAGTGCAACGGCCGGATCCAGACGCAGCAGGGCCTCCCCACCTCGCTGGGGTCCTGTCACGGCGCTGGAAGCAGCTCCAGCCAGTTGTCTGGACCGGGGTAGGCCACGGCACTGGGGTCCGACGTGCCTCTCCTTCCTGCTCGGCTGTGGGGTCAGTCCCACCGGGTGGTGACAGTTGATCCGGGGACAGTTGGGTCACGGGTCTCACGGGCAGTGCCCAGTCGGCGGGTTATTCTAACAGGAGGGAGTTGCGACGCCTCTGCCAACAGTGCGTAGCATCTCCCACTGCCTCATGCTCTCGGCGGCCATCTTGGTGAAGACCTGTGACAGGCGCTGGCAAATTCTTTCATCAATATCTTCGGCTCCACGCTCCGATTCTGCCCCGCACTGTTACCAGATGACGCTGCAGATCTCTGCCGCCAGGAAATAATCTTTCTATGTTTTTTGGTAAAATCTTTTTTCAGGATTTATGCAGGATTCGGCTGGCGGCCACGGAGCACCGAGGAATCACGTCCTCATTGCATGCTAGTTGGCCACGCCCCCTCCCGAAACATCTTTGCTTGTCCATACCATGCAATGCCTGAACCAACGCTTCCATTGATAAGCATATGTACTGTTCTATATAAAAGCACAGTGCACCGAGGGAGGGGGTTGCTGCCTTGAGTATTGTTCTATATATGGGTTGCTGTTTGTTCTGTGCACGCTGACCTTGCTGATTGCTATTAAAGATATTCACCAATGCACCTGAAGAGTCTGTGGTTGTTTTTCCACGACAGGGAGAAGCCCAGAATGTGTAATAAATTCATCATCTATTAAAGCGAGACAGTGGTAGGGGAATACTTTCTCACATTACAGATGCAAGTGGGATGCCACAACTGCCTTTAACATTCATTGTGAAGCTTCTCAGAGCCCATGTTAGGTTGAAGGGAAACATCTTGAACTGCATTGCTGGCCAGCAGCCACAAACAGAAGGAACCTTCTGGGAGCTACAAGACTACGACATGAAAATATGCATCCTGGATACCCAGTGACACCCTCCAGCCACCATAAATAAGAACGCCCAGCATCTAGGATAATGTCACCATCTTCATTTTATGTGTGTTCAGATTCTGGCCCCTTGTTACGCTCATCTGGTCTCTTCGGAGACGTTGAGGCACGGTTGCAGCCCTCCCAGGAATTAGATGTCCCCCTTCAGGTCTCTCCCCCTGCGGATAAGCTGTGGGCGGCAACAATTGGTGGCACTGCTCCTGCGTGGATATGATAAAACATGAGTGTGCTGATTGGTGACTGTTGTACCTCTCAAACCCTTCTACCCAAGGTGCAATTTCTGTGGGCACGTACCGTCCCATAAGGCTCACTTGGTAAGTATGGATAATGCGCTGTCCGTCCTGCTACTTCTGGCAGGCGGCTTATTGATGGGATCTAGTTCCTTCACTGATCCCTGGTAAGTAATAGTCCAGTCCAGCTGCAACTATGCTTCTACTGGTTGGTGGTAAGTGTCTATCAATGTCTCTTGCCTTTTCCCCTTTCTGTTTTCTCTCAATGTCTCTTGCCTTTTCCCCTTTCTGTTTTTCTGTCTTGATATTATTGCTCTCGATGTTGTTGTTAATTCTTGAATAACGTTTTCTCTTGTGTTTTCTTCCCAATAGCTGGAAATGCGGCCCAAAGCAGCTGCGGAGGCGTGGTATGCGGCCGGGAGAAAGATGACTGAAACCGCAATGTCTGACAACAGGTGAGTAATGGTTTAAGGGAAAGCGTGAGGTTCGGTGGTAGCGCAACCTTAAACGTAGTGTCTGTTTAGTGTCTAAACTTGCCTTTCGTTTTTATTTGCAGGTGCTGTGGTCGCGGGTGAAGCGTGTCGTGCTGCGGTGTCCAGATGAAGATTTCAGTGTCCCGGATGATTTGGAAGTGAGCCTCGGTGCCAAGATGAAGATATCTGCGCTCCGGAAGATTTGGAGGTGAGCCGTGGTGCCAAGATGAAGACACGCACAGGTGAGAGCAGGATCCCCCAGGTGGTAAGTATAGAGGCAGGAGACAAGATTTCCAAAGGCGGCGGTGAACGTTACGCTGCATGGAAGTGCAGAATAACGCGAAGCGTCTGCCTCAGGGATCGGAGCAGATTTTATAACTGTGATCGTGGGCACGCCCACTAAGCTTGGCTTGCCTGCCACATCCTGCCACTCCTAGTGAGTCAGCACGTGCCAGGCAATCCAATAGCAGTAACCCCACCCAAGAATACACGTGGGGCTGCTTTAAAGATGAAAGTTCCATGTTAAATACACTATGCACCCGAAATGAAAGTGCCATGTCCATAATAAAAGTATTTCTTACCCAAATGAATGTCTTGTTTATTGTTCTTTATGAGCCTGGTGCCAAAGGCACAGGACTGTGTCCATCCGGGCCCCCTGTTTGTGTGACCCTGTAAGGTCTGTGTCCTTGGCACGATGACCATGACGGCACTCCCCCTCAAGGCCCCTCTCAAGGGTGGTCTTCCTCCTGGTCCTGGCTTGGTGGGATTGTTGCAATGGAATTGCTTGATTAAACGTGGAGCATGGACGTGTTTTCACTGGGTTCCCATGTTCGGTCTTGAGGTCTGTAACCTTTCCAGTCTATAAAGTAACACAATTCGGATCGAACTACCTTGGAGTCCAAGATGGATTTAACTTCATACTCCGGTTCCCGATCAAGTAATTCGAGCTCTAGTGGAGGGCTAATTCGTGTATCTGGTTTCATTTGTTAGAGGAGAGAGACATGAAATACTGGGTGAATCTTCATGTGAGATGGTAACTCCAATTTCATGGTGGCAGGGTTGATTATTGCTTTGATAGTATAGGGGCCCAAATATCTGAGGCGGAAGGCCCGTGGTCCTTTCAATGGTGTGTGTCTGGATGCTAACCAGACTTTATCCCCAATCTGGTAACCAGGAGCTTCTTTTCAGTGCTGGTCAGCAAACAGTTTTTGCCTTTCTTTGGCCTGTCAAGTGTTCTGTCGCTTCCTCACAAACTTGACTGATGGTTTTATGCATGGTGTTTATTGCTGGCATTTCCAAAGTAATAGGTGGATCAAACACTGATGTCCGTGGATATCTTCCGAGTACAGTATAGAATGGGGTTTGCCCAGTACTCATGTGAACTGAGTCGTTGTATGCATACTCGTCTACCCAGAGTATGTTTTTCGAGGAGTCTTCGGAGTGCTGTAGCATATAACTTAAATATTGCTCTAACGTCTGATTAGTTCGTTCGGTTTGCCCATCGGTTTGAGGGTGATGGCTTGTGGACAACCGAAGGTCAATTTTGGCAATTGTACAACACCTCCTCCAAAAGGCGGGAACAAATTGAGTTCCACGGTCCGATATTAATGTTGATGGAAATCCATGCAAACGGACAATTTGTTCAAAGAACACAGTAGTGAGAGTCGATGCAGTTGGAAGTCCTTTTAGAGGGATGAAATGGGCCATTTTGGAGAATAAATCCACAATGACTAAGATGGTGTTCTAACCATTGCAGGGAGAAAGATCTGTGATAAAGTCTATTGATAGTGTATGCCAAGGTGCTGGTGGTACCATCAAGGGACGTAGTAAACCAGCAGGATTTTGCTTCTGAGATTTATGTTGTGCGCAGACTCCACAGGTTGCAATAAACTGGGCAATATCTTTTCTCCAAGTGGGCCACTAGTAGTTTTGTTTTATCTTAGCCTGCATCTTGGCTATTCCAGGATGCCCTTCCACTAATGAATAATGATAGTTTGTGATGATTTGAGTTTGCAGTTTCTCATTTTGGATATATAAGCGTCCTTGAAAATATGGTAGATTGTTTTCAATGGGGTACCGGTCTCCCTTTAAAAGCCATTTCTGTTGTGTTGCTTGATTCATCTGGGACTGCAAACAGGTTTTTAAGTCATCTATACACGTGGTAGTAGCAATCGTGGTTTGGATTAGTTCTTCGGGAATGATGGCCACGAGATCTGATGTTGTAAAAGCCTCTTTTTCTTCACTCATGCGTGAAAGTGCGTCTGCTTTCCCATTCCAGACTCCTGGTCTGTAGGTGATAATAAAGTCGTATTCTGTGGAAAAAGAGCACCCAACGGCATTGGCGCGAGGATTGCTCTTTGGCAGTTTTAAAATATTGTAAATTACGGTGGTCCGTGATGACGGTGACGGTGTGTCTTGCCCCAAGAAGATAGTGTCTCCATGCCTTGAATGCTGCTTTAATCGCTAGTAGTTCTTTATCCGTGATTGCGTAATTCAAGTCGGGGCTGAAAATTTGCAGGACCAGAATGCAACGGGATGTAACTGTGCTGTTTCCGGGTCCCGTTGGGACAACACAGCTCCCATGGCTACATTTGAAGCATCTGTTTCAACCACGTATGGCAGGTCTGGTCGAGGGTGTCGAAGAACTGGTGCTGTATTAAATGCTAGTTTCAGCTCCGAAAGGCTTCTTCAGCTTCTGTGGACCAATGGAATTTCTTGTTCTTTTTCAGCAAGGAGTTAATTCGGTGAACAATTTGTGAGAACCCAGGTATAAATCTACGATAGAAATTAGTGAATCTGAGCCCACTTTGTACTCCATTTGTGGATGTTGGTGAGGGCCATTGGAGGATTGCGTCCACCTTCTGTGTGTCCATATGTACGCACTGTGGTGTGAGCATGAAATCGAGAAATTTGACTTCGGTCACATGGAAGAACATTTTTTTCCAGCTTGGTATAGAACTGGTGTTGTCAAAGTTTCTCTAGGACTGCTTGGACATAGCCGACATGTTCTTCCTTGGAATTCGAGTAGATGAGAATGTCATCTATGTAGACAAGAGCGCAGATGTCCAATAGCTCACGGAGCACGTCGTTCATAAAGAATTGGAATGCCGCAGGGGCGTTACATAACCCGAAAGGCATGACCTGGTATTCGAAGAGGCCATACTTCGTGCGAAATGCTGTCTTCCACTCGTCTCCTTTTTTGACTCTCACAAGATGGTAGGCTCCTTGCAAACCAACTTTCTGTAAATATAAGCGTGTTTCACCTGATCCAGGAGCTCTGGTATAAGTGGTAAGGGGTATTGTTTTTATACTGTGATCTGATTGATTGCTCTGTAGTCAATACAGGTTCTTAAGTCCCTCTCCTTTTTAGGCACGAAGAAAAGGGGTGACAAAGCAGGGGACTTGGATGGGCAGATAAAACCGTTTGCCAAATACTGATCCAGGTAAGTTTTAAGATGTTGGTTTTGTTGCTCCGTTAGAGCGTAAATCCAGCTGCATGGAATTTGGGCTCCAGGCACAAGGTATTTTTGGCAGTCGTAGGGTCTATGTGGGGGCAAAACATTGGCTTGTTATTTTTGGAAGACATCTTGGTAATCCAGATTTTCAGGTGGTAGAGATCCAGAGAGGCCCAGCACGATAGCTTTCTTGGTTTTCAGGTTAATTACATCTTTGTTTTAACACGTGTCGGCACAATCTTGAGGAAAGGTAAGAACTCGTTGTGTGTGTGACCCTGTAAGGTCTGCGTCCTTGGCCCGATGACCATGACACCCCTGTGATCTAACATAGTCCCCATTTCTCTGGCTCTCTTTTAGGCTAAAGAAAATATCTTAGTGTGCTTCTCTGGGCACCTTTGCAATGGCCGTTTTCATTTCCTCATCCTTCGGGGAGGTTGTTCTTTCTACCCACAACTTCCTGCGCCAGAATCATTTTCAAACATCTGGCAGATTAGATCTACTTACAATCTTCACTGTGGGAGAATGGTGGTACTTTTTAAGCTTTCACTACACATCTAAGTAATAACATATGCAACTGGGACAAGACAAACGTATCTCCTATTTCCTACTGGCTACATTGAAACCTTTGCAATACCGTTATGTTTGTTTGTTTGCCTGTAGCATGTGTTGCATCGTTCTTGAATTCAAACTGGGAGTGCTAATATCAGCATATTATAAACTACTTCCCACTCTCTTGTCATGGGCCTGTTTGACCTACAAGAACATTTCCACTTGGTAAAGCTCCTGTCTTTGGTGGTCTGGGGTTAATATGCCTGAAAAGTGAAGAAAGGAAGACTGCAAACATTTTTCACAACCCAAAAGACCCAGTGGTCAATAGTCACAGCTTCAAACTCCTTGAAGAAGTCATCCAGTCTTCTGCCATATTGATGTGGCATGCAGTAAATACACATCACCACGACTGGGTCACGGCCCTTTTCTGGACCCTGTCACTCATGGGCTTCCTGTAAGGATCACTCCTCCCTTGAGTATCCCTGCTGAACCATTCCATTTGGGGTGTAGCTGGGATGCTTATAAATGGTTGAACAATGAAAAACAGTTTTGGATGGTCGGCAAACCCAAGGACGTAACAGTATGCCTATACTCTTTAAGTTTCTCCATAGTGTGGTCCACCTGTAAGGAAGGCATGGTATCAAACAGTGAAGATAGACACAAGTGATCACAGTTCAAGGGTGTTTATTGAACTTCAATGGGTTGGTTGAACGCCTATCTAAACCTAAATCTAAGGATGGAAGAAAGCTAAGACCATCAAATAATAATAACTCCGTCCTAATGGAGGCTTTGTCAAAATAAAAGGGCCTATACTAATAAACCTATTGCCAATCCTTACTTCTAAATACAAATGATATGGGACAACAATGTATGCAAAAAGAAAAGTGTTTAAGAAATGATATGTCAGGATAGTTGAGCAGTTGGCTTCCCTTCCCCAAGTTTTCAGCACGGGACAAGGCGGCACGCTCGGGTTTCGCACACCCTCTGGCTTCTCTGACACAAGGATATAGTGCAAAGCATAGGTATCAGGGTCTTCTGTGCCAAAGTCTCTTTCCAAATAAAAGGTCTCTTATTGTAGAGGGCCTAATATAGCAAACCAAGCACCAAAGTTCCTTTCTTGTTAGGATTTTCACATTCACAATTGGTCTCCCTCATTCAGGCTTGAACCTCTTTGTATCACAATGTTCACAATGGGTCTCCCTCATTTGGGCTCGAACCCCTTTGTATCACATTAACAATTGGTCTCCCTCGTTCGTACTCAGACCCCTTATTTCACAATGTTCGCAATGGGTCACCCTCGTTCGGGCTTGGACCCCTATATTTCAAGAATTGAAGACTTTCGATAGTGCAAAGAATTTTGCTTAAACCGTCGCAGGACCACTTCGATTCACTTCAGTTCTCATTCTCATTCTTTTACTTTCTTTTCTACCACTTCTTGTCTGGATACCTCACAGAGACCTTCGATTGAGCACACTGGTGGTGCCGGACCACTCTATTACGGGTATTGTATCTTTCTTCCTTCGACTTCAAGCATCCATCAGCAATTAAGCTTTGCTCGCATCTTTCATCACATGCATTACCAAACTTCGTATTTGCGCTTTTTATACAATGTTGCCACTTGCAACCTTGACTTCAACACAGACCAGTCTTGCATCGGTCTACCCAACTCACCAGCTCTTTTGATGTCTCTGGCACTGCTTTGTTCTTAGAGCCAAGGACAGTTCCACAGCGGCTGCTGCTTCTCCCCGACTTGATCAGCCATGCAGGAGAGCCCCGGGTATCTCCGACACACAGTGCAGGATTCTTCAGTCTGGTTTCCTGGCCTTACGCTCTTTAATCTGAAGGATTTTGAAAAGTCACAGTTTCCTGCCAGAAAGGTCCAGGGTATCTCCCTCCTTGCGCAGCCTTATAGATTTGCCGTATTTCTCCCCTCGTTCAGCTGCCATCCAGAAAATGGTACTCCTGCCTGTGCTTTGCCTCGCTCAGAGTGTGATCTCATGCTCCGCCTTTTATCCATGCGGGGAAGTTTAATGGAAGTCAGGTGTGAGTGGTTACCAGTAAATGGCTGACATTGCCTGACCATAGTAGTGGGACATGTCAGGTACAATGCTCAGGTGCGAGTCTGTTTTCTCCCAGAGCGGGCTGTCTGTGTGAAAGTGTTCGTGAAGGGAAAGGTGGGTAAAGATCCCAAAGGTGTTACAAGGAAGGGAAGGGGGATAGCTTGTCTTGCCATAAGGTGTACCACTCCCTGACGAGCCCTCACCCAGATGATCCTCCCGCATTGGTCCACCCCCAGAGTCTGTATCCAAAGGTGATGGCCGTGCCCTGGCCACCTGAGAGAGAGAGAGAACACCAGGGACTAGCTGGTGAGACACCTGGTTTCTCACACAACTTATAACCAAAAAGCATATGCCCTTGAATGAGAATGTCCATAGTTCTAGATTGGACATCAGGGGACAAAACAGGCAGTTGCAACTAACCTTGGAGCCTCATGGCAGCTGTCGCCACCATGCTTCTGGCCACCAGGTTCACTGTGTCCAACCCAGGCTCGATAATATGCTGGGATGACTCAAATCCATCAGCCACTATTTTATCATGGCCTTACATTCTCCACCTGGGAATTGTCAATAGGCATTCTTCCACTTGTCAACAGGAAAACTCATAATACCACAGGGTGGTCGCAGCATTCACTGAACATATAGCAAAAGAGCCAGATATAAACACAATTTTTGGCCAAAACATCAACGCATTTGGACTCCTAATCAGGAGGCAGGGTAAGGAACAAATTAGAGCATCAGCACAAGTTGGCAGCATGAACAACAAATAATTAATGATAAATAATGAACATTCTGCAGACCACTTCCTTCTCACCGTCTCAAATAATTAATGATAAATAATGAACGTTCTGCAGACCACTTCCTTCTCACCGTTCCTCCATCCCCTTGTGCCCCTCCCGCTTCTGCTCCTTCCAGCTCCTTGCCCCCCTGCACTGGAACTCCTTACCTCTCTCTATCCGCTCTATTCCTTCCTTCTCCTCATTCCGCACATCCCTTAAATCTCGCCTTCTCCATTCCCTGCCATGAAACCCCTTCCCCCTCCTTGCTCCCCCTCCTTCCTTCCTCTTTCCCCTTGATCATCTCCCTCCCCTCTCCCTACTCTCACCACCTTTCCCCTTCCTTTCCCTCCCCCTTCTCCTTCTCACCCCTCCCTCTCAGTTCTACTGCTCTGCTCTCCCTCTTCCCTCCAGTTTAATTGCTCTTCTTACTGTTTTGTTGGACTGATTCATTATTGTAATTTGCTTCTACTGTTATAAAGTTTTATGTATCAAGTTGTTAAAATGTTCAGCGCTTTGGTGTAAGGCGCTATATAAACAAAATAAATACAATACAAATACAATTAAAGTCTGGATGTTTGACTATGTTCCACACTTACAGGCCTGTACTTTCCCAGAATGTTCCTATCCAGTACTGGAACAGAGACAGGTTTCTCCCAGATGTCAGCCACCCATTCTAAAAACACAATCCAAAGGACGAAAAAGTCTAATCTTTCTTGAGATTTTTCTTAATTGGGCCGTGATCTGACACTTGCAGTTTGGTCAGTGACTTCCAGACCTGAATATCCAGGGACTTAATTGAATGTCACCGAAGATCCATTTTCCGGAAGGTGGGGCACTTAACATGGTGAAGAATAAAGGAAACAGGTGTCCTGCTGACCCTTAAAGACTTCTGCATCCACATCACCTTTACCAACCTCACCAATACTTTCCTGAATTCTGGAATATGTTCTGCCCAGTCTCCTATATCATATTCTTCATTCCCATGCAGCACAGCAATGATTCTTCTGTGAAACCCCAAGCATGTCAGCTCAATCATCCACCACCCTTGACTCCACCTGCTAAACCTCATTCACTGCTCTCAAATACACAGGGCTGGCATAAGTCTCTCTGATGAATGGAAAGAAAACAAAGCTTCCAGATGTTAGGCCATGTGTCATGTCCCCTCAATGCTGCTAGCACCTCAGAGCACTGTCTCAGGATCCACACTGCTCTGCAGACATGGTGAAGGGACCACATTGTGCTGACACATCTCAATGAACATGGGCAGCATATCTTACCAGAAGGATAACACCAGTGGGCAGCATCTCTTACCAGAAGGATAACACCAGCGTCACACCAACAACCAGTGCTGACAGTGCCTTAGCAGCGTCACCAATGACCTGACAGGGGATTCCATGCTGGACGAATCTTGTTTCTATTTTTTCTACCTGCTCCCACTCTTGGGAGAGAGGTGGTCTTTCCCGCCGCTCTCACCACTCCCACATAGACGGATCTCGCTTGTGCTGAAGGGGCTGAAGGGGGAGATCTCCCCCTCCCGCCCACCTGTAATCTGTGTTAATCTCCTACTAATTACTAATAAGGGAAACTTGTAATCAAGCCTAATTGAAGCGCAAAGACTCAATTTTCGGTAACCCACTAGACGCCATTGTTTTACTAGGCCTGAAAATCATCTCTAAAAGCTGTCCTTCCCTCTGCACTGCTCCTCACACAGCCAGCCCAGGCCCCCACCCCACTGCCTCCTGCCAGCTTCGCACAAACCCTGTTCTCACGGAAGTTCAGCCATTCATTGTTGCAACCTTTAGTGTTGTCCTAGAACAGATGAGCTCACTGTGCCGCGTGGGACCAGAACAGGCCCCCGCCCGATTGCCCATTCATCTCCACTAACCTGCCCATGCCCCCTCTAACCACCCACCAGGCCAAGCTGCAGTCCACCAGGCCCATGCCCCTCTGCTCTTTGATACAGATACACATCTGGCCTCTCGTAGTAACCAAACGGAGACACCCACTAGAGCCCTGACCTCAGACACTCATATATTCTTCCTAATCCTAACACTTGTCTATTCGTATCAAGAGGCATCAGGTAGATCAAAACCTCCAAGATGGGCACCTGGGTCTGGGACTTTAGGATTATGGGTACTGGGGTGCAGAGGGTAGAATGTGTACCTATAACTTGCCAGTGAACTCTGAGAAGCACCCTCATTCCTGACTGACTTTTGTGATTGTCATTTGTCTCATGCTCTCAGATCCTGTCATTGTAGATTAGTTAGTCAGGGAGAATACAATTTTTGCTAACAAGACCTTCACGTTACGGAGATGAGCCCAGCTGACCCACGTGCTGCGGGAGTGACACCCAAGCAACAGCCAATCCTACGTGGTCATCACCTAAATATCCATACTGTACTGATGACTCAACCCAATTGTATTGTAGAATTGTGTACTTGTAATGTGGCGTAATCAATGACAAGTTACAATCTTATAATGTGCTGCCCTTGTAATGTTTGGTAGAGCACTCTCTGGGCAGCAGAGTTCTCTGCGTGCACAATTTATCTTATATAAACTTTGTTCTACTTGCAATCTATCTCTTGGTCTCAATCCCTACTGGGGTGTGTCCAATATTCTGAGTTTTGGATAAAGTGTCAGGGAATGGTGCCTTCATTTGGTGACCGTCCAACGTGATATTCCTTGACATCCCCCGTACTGCGACGGGATCCAGGGCTTCCCCAGAAGGGCCGCTCCCACCTACGGCTGACCAGATTCAAACAAAAACGCGTACCCAACGAAGACGGTTTTGTGGGTCCCGGCTTTGCGAATACCCAACTGCTCGCCGGCCAAAACAGGGAGGCCCCACTTGTGGATAGACCGCGAACAGAGGCTCTCGGAATACCACAGGCACGTGAGTAATGATTGCAAAGAGAAATAAAGGAGGGAAAGGGGAAGATATGGAGCAGATTAAGGGGAACGCTCAAGGGTTGGGTTTGGCTTTAGAGTGATTGAATGGAGTGATTGTTGTAAACAAAGCGCTTTTCTTTTTCATGGCCATTAGGTTTTTATAAAAAGAGTATGGTAAGAAAATAAGAGGAGATACGGGAACCTAGCTCCGAAAGGGGTGTAAGGCGGCGCCGCGAAGCACTGTCCCGAGCGGTGCTGGAAATAAGTGAGGAAAAGGAATAAAGTAGGAGCCTTGTATATTTATTAGGCTCAGAAATTAGTAGTATTTTATTATCTTTACTATTCTATAACTCTTGTGGCGGTAGGCCCAGGAGGGACAGTGGTGATGTGCGTGGTGAGTGTGGGAGAAGAAAACCCAAGGTTGAGGTAAAAAGTGGATTAGGGGCCTATGGGTTTATTTTAGAGTGTTTCATGTTCTTTGTTTGATGTTGTCGATATAATCATTGGTTTGTCCTGTGAAAATGTCCAATGATTTATGTTTTATGTATCTGACGTGAAAATGCAGAAGTAGTCTTTTAAAGTAAATAATTGAAAACTGTGATTGATACGTTAGAGGTTGAAGTGTCATGGTAGAGAGGAACTAGAACAGAGGGAAAGGGTCTTTACGACAAATATGGGTCTAGACACACCACTTTCACACATTTGTAAGCCTCTCCCCTTGTACAGTGACCGAATAAAGAAATATCATGGGCAGTGGGTAGCTGAAATAAAGGGGGAGGGGTCATCTCATATCTGGCCAGAAGAAGGGGTCTTTTGATAAAAGGATATTGGACCATGTAACAACTTATTTAATGGCAAAGTACAAAGGGAAACAACTCCAAAATAGACAAGAGGTGCTAGATTTGTGGAGGATGTTTGAGGAAACACCTCCTAAAAATAAACAGGAAAAGGAAATAGGGCACACAGCCGTGCCAAACGACGAAGGAGGAGATAAGGGGAAGAAAGGGAAGAACCAAAGAAAATATACACATTGCTTACAAGACCCGCAGAAGGGTACGCAGACCCAGTGTATGTAGCAGGGGCCAGCGCACCCGTAACACTGGTCACTGCACTGCCACCTCCATACGTTCCGTCAAGCACAACTCCTGCTCCCAGAGGGCCCACCACTCAAGATCTAAAAATAGTGTTAACATATACCCTGGCAGAACTGGCCCGATTAAGAACACTGCTTGAAACAACGCTGCCCTTGTCCGGGGGTGGGCAACCGCCATTACAACCCCCACTAACAAGTGCTGCTGCATTACCAGAAGACAAATGGAAATCTGGGGATTTCCTTATTAGAATACACAGTACCACAATAAAAGCAGTAGTGGTAGAATGAGAAGGTGAGGTGGAAAGCATGGGATATGATACAGTAGCCTCAGAAAGGGATAAGGAATGTTGGAGTAACTTTGAAGAGGACAATGAAGGAGCGGTAGGAGGCGTGCAGCAAACACAATGGGCTACTCCACAAATAACAGCAACAGAAGAATGATGGGAGGGAAGGCTCTGAAACAGGTTAGGGAGAATGGCATTGACAAAGAAGAAAGGAGTAAAGGTGAGTAAGGGAAAGGTGTGATCAAAATTACAGATGCCCCTCAACCACAAGGGAGCGGGACGACCTCATTATGTGCCTTGGGCACTGATGGACAAGAACAACCTCCTCAAAGCACTTCCACCGCTTTCAGGGGGTGCGGGAAAGTGGATATATGCATTTGAAAATAATACAGCGGGAGTGCCATTAGCAATTGGGGACATAAAAAGTCTTTTAATATCTGAAGTGGGAGACCAAGCAGACGCAGTGTGGGTGAAGGCGGGGTTTCTGGGAGTGACCATGAGAAATTACATGTATGACGGGGCATCCTTCAACCATGTGCGGACGCGAGTATGGGATGCACTGCAGAGGACTTTCCCTGACACCCCAGATTTACACTCGCTAATGCAATGTACCATGGGGACGAGGAAGATGCTGCACAGTTAATTGTTCAGGTGCAGGAGCTGTGGTGGGCGGAGACGGGCACGGCCTGGGCCCAATCCACCTCCCTATTCTATTTTATCCTTAAGCGAGGCCTCCCAAAGGAGGTACAGAAGGCCCTTGACAAAATTGCTGGAATAGAAGCCAAGGGGTGGCCAGAAATACAAAGCATTATAGTACACCACTGCAGGAGGATCAAAGAAAGGGAAAATAAATAGCACAGAGGAGATTAGATGATGAAGCAAAGCTGGTACAGAGTAAGTTAGTCAAGGTCGTGACTGTAACTGCTGCACCGCCCTCAGAAAGGTAGGGAGAACAGACACGCCCGGCTCAGCAAAATCGTGTCACAAACACACATGCAAACCCATTTGCCAATACAGCTAATGGCGCACTGGCACCTTATCAATGAACATGTGTGCTAAGTGAAAATGTTTTCTCTTGCCCAGGAACAAACACCCACCCATATTAGGACAGCCCACAGAGAGCACTTGCGTTTCCAATCCTATCCACTACCTTACGTCCAGACGAGGAACCACTGGTGGGGGCAGAGATAAGAAACAAACAGTTCATCTTTATGGTGCACTCGGGGGTGGAGAAATCATGTTTATGTGAAGGTGATTTCCCGTTATCTGGCAAAAATCTCGAGACGCAAGGATTCTCTGGGGCTTTGGTCACGGTTCCTTACACAGAAGAGCTAGATGTCATAATTGGAGGAAGAACAGTACAAGCACCCCATCTCTATCATGAGAACTCACCTGTGAATTTACTGGGACGATATTTACTCAGTACGCTAAACATGACCATCGAATTGGCACACAGGGGGATAGCGTGCTCAACCCCGGGCATGTGCTCCATACGAGCGATGCTTCTCATACAAACAATAGCAAACGAGACAGCTATCCGAGGGGTACCAACCAATGCAGACATGTTTGTTTATGGTATACAGGTGTTAGCAAGGGTGGTGCTAGAGAACACACGTAAGGATTGGAGCGTGCCCTCAGACTTTGTTTTTCGCCCAGTAGCGACCCCTGAGATTTTGCATGGCACCATTTTGCCTCTCGATCTGCATGGGGTACAGATTTCCGCAAAACATATTGTAGTGATTGGCATAGACATGCATGGCTGTGAATGGAGGACAGTACTGTGTATTGACCGAAACATACCACTGTGCGAATTGACCGATGAAGAGCTGTTCGCTGACAATGACACTGATGGGGAAATAATAATAGAAATATGTATGCCTTGTGACATAATGATACAAAACAGACGAGTAACAAACACCCTCATGTCCATTGTCAGTGCACCAGCATTTTTCTGCTGTGATAATGACTTGCAACTAGTGCCACCAAACTTATGGACTACGAACCCCCATGATAAAGGGTTATTGAGAGAAGTTACCCCAATAAAAATAAAGCTTAAACCAGGAGCAGTGTTGCCATGGGTCAGACAGTACCCCCTATGAAGAGAAGCCGAGGAGGGAAGGACACCATATATGCACTATTACAACAGGGCATCATTGTGCGGTCAAATTCCCCATGCAATACCACGATTTATCCGATTAAAAAAGTGAAGGGGGTTGGGTCGTGCTGTATGGTGCAAGACCTTCGTCCATTCAACAACATTGTCCAAAATGAGTTCCCTCTTGTTCCAAATCCAGCATCCCTTCTATGCAGTATTCCGAAGCAAGCAACACACTTCACGGTGGTAGACTTGGAAAACGCCTTTTTCTCGGTACCACTTGACCCAGACTCTCAATACCTAACACTGCTCACTCTAAGGGGGAAAAGATATGAACGCTGCCGATTACCCCAGGGGTATTGCAAAAGTCCAAGTATTTTCAGTGCAATATTGCATGAAGATCTCTGCAATATTGATCTTCAAAGCACCATCATTCAAAACGTAGATGACCTCCCAGTGTGCAATGAAGGGGAGGAAGCATGCAGGAGAGACTCTGTCACTTTGCTAACATTACTAGCCCACAAGGGGTACAAGGTAGATAAGAACAAACTTCAATACTGTTTGGCAAAAGTGTTGTATCTGGGGCAATTAATCTCCAAAAACGGTAAGAGAATAATCCCTGGCAGAGCAGTGACAGTGCGGGCAACAGCCAGTCCTCACACAGTGAAAGACATGCAAAAGTTCCCTGGCATATGTAATTACTGTAGGGCATGGATTTTAAGATTATGCTGCATACACACAACCCCGATTACAAGGATTAAAAGAAGCACAGAAAGAAAACACAGCAATAACATTGATACCTGAAATGCATACTGCTTTCACAACATTAAAAGAACTGATATGCACAGCACCCGTTCTTGCCACACCTGATTATGACCGAGAATTCTTCTTGTTATCACATTCAAACGGAACACTGATGACCGCAGTACTGACACAAAAGACATCCTTGGGCCACAAACCACTAGCTTATTACAGTGGTACACCGACTCAGTAATGCAGGGCCATTTCCCTTGCGAACAAGCTCTTGCAGCAGCTACCTTTCCGATCGAAAAAAGTACCACAATTGTGATGGGATGCTCTGTCACATTATTTGTTGAACACTCTTTGTTTGCGATACTTGAGCGATCAAAATCCACACTCACAACACAAAGGGCCACTGCCTATGAGATTATCATCTCAAGCCCAAACATTCATGTAATACGCTGTAAAACAGTGAACCCAGCCACATTCCTCACAGATCAATGTACATTAGAGGATATGCAAATGCATGATTGTGCCACTTATGAGGGAGAAGGAGATGACATTCGCAAAGCAAGTGAGATTCCCTTGAGGAAAGGGGAGGTATATTTTGTAGATGGGTCAGCATCTATTTGTCCAGAGACTGATGAGAAGCATGTTGGTGCAGCAGTAGTAAGAATGGAGGAAGGGGAGTATGAAGCATTAATACAGAAGAGGTTGCCCATGCATTATTCAGCTGAAGCAGCAGAATTGGTTGCACTAATTGAAGCACTCCATGCGGCCAAATGGTGTGCAGTGACGATATACACAGATTCAGCATATGTGACAACCACGGTACATGCTGGACTATCTAGATGGAGAAGAAGAGAGTTTAGAAGGGCAGATGGGTCACCAGTGCAACATGCAGGATTACTGAATGAATTGATCAAAGCACTTGCAGAGCCGTCAAGAGTAGCATTGGTAAAATGCCAAGCCCACACTAATAACAAAGATGAAATATCACTAGGGAACGCGGCGGTGGACAGCGCTGCAAAACAAGCAGCATACTTCCAAAAGGACTTAGCAACAGAATGTGTAATAAAAGAAAGAGTGGAAGAGCCCAAAGACAGTGGATATAACGCTCTCCCAACAGCGCAAATAATAGAGTTCCAAAACAAAGCACCCCAGTCAGAACAAGAACTATGGAGAAAGTGGGGTTGCACAAAGTCACCCACAGACCTCCTATGGAAACAGGATACAACAGGGAAAGTAGTGATGCCAGTAGATTTGTTGCAAATAGCGTTCCAACAGTCACACTTTCCTGCTCACACTTCAAAACAACACATCAGGGCAGGCATTCAGGAGGATTGGTTCGTCCCAAACCTCCAAGAATATCTTAATAAATTAGCAATTGAGTGCATAACATGCCAAACATTCAATTCTGGAATGACTCTCAGGACACTTCAGGGAACACTGCCCTCACCCCATTGGACCTTTCCACGAACTGCACATTGATTATGCAGACATGGGATAAAGGTGCAATGAGGTTAGATACTTGATAGTAGTAGTTTGTCCCTTTTCTCACTGGGTGGAGGCTGGATCCTGTGCCCACCCAGTCGCAAAATGTGCAGCTATGTTTTTAGTGAGAGAAGTGTTCCCATGGTGGGGCATATGCAATGTCAAACGCTCCGACAATGGACACATTTTGTGAATGACCTTTTCAAAGAAGGGACCACATTACTGGCAATAAAGTATAAAATGTGTTTGATTTATCACCTGCAAGCGAATGGAGTGGTAGAAAAAAATCAATGGCCTCCTTAAAAGTAGGTTGTCCAAACTTTGCCACACTCTCAAAAAGAACTAGGTTTATTGCCTCCCACTGGCCTTATTCCAACTGCGCAGACAACCTAGTAAGGACGACCACTTGTCCCCCCCATGAAATAGTAACGGGTCGGCAAATGCAAACGCCCTTGTCCCCAGTAAGAAGGATGTCCGATTCCCATAGAAGTGCCACAGTACTGGGAGAGGAATTCAAGGAATACCTCACACAGCTCACAAGGGTGGTACAGGTAATTGAAAAACAAACAGCCCCACCATTCACTAGAGAAAATGAAACAGATACTTCAAAGCCCTCAGCAGATAACCTGACAAATCGTTTAATGCCTGGAGAACTAGTGTATGTCCGCAGATTTGTACAAAGGTCGAACTCTCCAAGATTTCATGGCCCTTACGAGGTAACATATTGCACGCCTTCACCAGTAAAGGTTAAGGGCCTGAAATACTGGCTCCACCTGTCAGATGTTAGAAAATCACATGACGGTGTAGTACCAGAAAGAGTACAGCCAAATGAACGTGAGGCAGCAACTCCTTAAAAAGTACTGAATAAAGCAGTACAGTGACATAGAGATAACAGAGCAACAGCAGTAGAATGCTTAAGATAAATGTGTGGATATATACATATTTATAGCAAGACACATATGTGTTTCAAATGTACTATGTGAAAAACAATGTATTGTTTATCTCTCTCTCTCTTTTTCTTTTCCTTATTTTTACAAAATTGCACCTGTACTTTTAATGTTCGTAACTATTGATCAACTGAAACTGTGTTTAACCCCTTATATCCCACTCTGTAGGTGCTACCATGGCATAAACTAGATCGTTGGTTACCACTAGAACTCAGTTAGATAGTAGTAGGAATAATATAAGCGCCACTAGGGCATATTCATACGGTTGTGGCCTTTATATTACAACCATTGTGTTCTCTATAATATTAATGTGTTTAGGACTGTACTGGAGTATTTATTTTATTGTTGGAGACATAAAGAAGGCGCGGAGGGGGAAAACTAAAACAAGAAGGGAGCAAACTAATATGGGATGGTGTGAAGCTAATATGGGACCACAATACCTCCTTAAACCTTAACACATTACACAAAAATCACAAAATGGTGTCGTCGCAGCATTGCCTACTTGAAATGAATGACAGTGAAAAACTAATTTGTGTTCATGATGATTATTTATCTAGTCCAGTAATGTTTACAGTACCACCAAGTGACCTGTACACAACCAGTTATCCTACCTCAAATGTTAAAAATGTGTATACTCTGTCTCCTATTGACACGTCAGAAGCACTTCCGAGCCCTCAATACTGGCAGCCTAGTAATGGTGCCAATGTAACATCAGATGTGGGTCTCTTTCGGATTTATCGCTCACATGCTTTCAGTGCACACAAAACACAGAGGGTTGATGGTCAATGGCGCAAAAGGTCACTAACTAATGGTAGAAACAAATTAACACACAGACGGAAGCGGCAAATAAAGCAATACAAATACGATGCATATCACGGGTTGGGGTTGGATAAGGTAGAGGATGTTCGCCATCCGGACCAGTCTAACAAGTGGTACTCTGATATGAGCGCCACAGGGAGACAGGCCACAAACAGTAGATTTTATGTGTGTTCACTTATACCTCATGCATTAGGGACGCCTATGTTTTTAGTGCCACAAGAATCCCCCCTGGTGGAAGCTCAGTGTCCCGTTCATCTCGCACTATGTAGGATACGGAGCACCTTCCAGGCACACACAGCAAAACTACACCTGCTTCCTCCTGATGAAAAGCTATGCATGAAGAAACCTGAAGGTGCAACGTGCTTCAAGGAGCCATTCTTTGCAATAAAAGGGACAATGTTCACTGAAAAAAAATGGCAAAATGCAACAGTAATGTGCAAGGCAGAAGTGCTACGTCGCCTGTCGGGCAAAAGACTGCAATGGATGGAGGACACGTGCGTCCACACATGGTCTCAACACATCACAAAACGAACATGGGTCACAGCTCTCGAAAAACCAATCAAGATCCAGCATTAAGAGAAATATGAACTGTGCTTCCAGGGGGAAGGAAGAATACCCATGGGCTCAAACACACGCTGCAACAGAACTCTCGTAATACCTGACATGCGAAAAGGAACTGTAGCCTTGATGGACTATTATTGGGTGTGTGGCAAACAGGGATACTTGCACCTCCCATCATCATGGAGGGGCCACTGTGCTTTGGCAATGCTACACTCTGCACTACTGTGATTCCGGAGAAGGGCATCAAAGGGTAAGGGGTGCCCAATCCACGGCAACTGGCACCCAAACCTGCAAATGAAGAGCCCCTGATCTATGATGTATTGTCAAAAGACAAGCTGCAAGCTCAAGTGTCACACAGAAAAAGAGCATCCAACCACCTCTCTAAAGACTCTTCAGACCTCTTAGCACAGATCCCTGATCAATACAAGCTTTCAATTCAGCAGAGAAATATTTTGCATCACTGATCCCCAGCAAATGCCAAGTGGCTCCAGATCATCCGTTGGGCGCTAATCCAACTGGCCAACAACACTGAGGAGGGCTTCAATGTCATCAAGGTAGAACTAAGAGCACTGAGACTAATGACGATACAAAACCACTACTTCTTGGACCTCCTCACAGTAATGGAGGGAAGTGTTTGCCGGAAAATCAGGAGTGCATGTTGCACATTCGTGCCTTCTTCAGATGCTGAAAACGGGACACTTTTGCATGTAATATCAGCAGTGCATGAACTCGGAGTGCGAATGAAAGAATCAGGGGGTGTTCAATCCAGTGACTGGTTCAGTGCGGCATTCAACTGGGTACCATCATGGCTCAGGACTGCAATGAAGTTACTAGTACCCTTTATCGTCTTCCTCCTGCTGATCTTCTGTGGGTGCCAGTTGGGAGTACAATGCTTTGCAGAGTCAATTCCTAATAGTGTGATGATGATGGTGACTGTGGGCAATCCAAATAGAAAAGGAAGATGCCTCATGATACTAGGAAAGCCCAAGTACAAACAGGTGAAAGTGATGAACCCAAATATCGCATGGTGGCCATTTACAACACAGGGGATATAGTAGATACATTATGGCACACAACCATCAGACAGCCCCAAGATCTAGAAAACCATAAGGAGGTGTGGGTTGACCTAGCAGGGTATGGGGGTTTCATTTACATGACATGTACTCCTGAAGAATGTGCACGGTGTGGGGAAAGTTTAAGAAGTGTGTGCCACGCATGGATGCCAATAAAAGATACACCCGCATGGGATGCGGTGGTAAAAAGGGCACAAAAATGTAGACATACTGGAGGAGGGTATTTGTTACTTTAGCAGTAATTAAAGGGGGGAGTGTTGGGCGAG
Organism: Ambystoma mexicanum; assembly: GCF_040938575.1. Classification (NCBI taxonomy): domain Eukaryota; kingdom Metazoa; phylum Chordata; class Amphibia; order Caudata; family Ambystomatidae; genus Ambystoma; species Ambystoma mexicanum. The sequence continues at coordinate 337,423,449 of NC_090931.1, read as the reverse complement.
AGGTGGTCTTTCCTGCCCTTCTCACCACTCCCGCACAGACGGATCTTGCTTGTGCTGAAGGGGGGAGACGTCCCCCCTCCCGCCCCACTGTAATCTGTCATAATGTGGAGTCTATCAATTTGAGAAGGATAATGGGGTAGAGTATGTGAGATGTGGAGAGACCCAGCTGTAAGGCCTTAATCTCTGTGTGAGGTTAGAAGATGTTTCTTTTCAGTTCTCTAAAGTTGGAAATGCCTGAGAGCATGTTAGTCCTCACAGAGTATGAATGAGTGAATATATTATTAGGCAAGGCAAAACACAAAAACGTAACACCATGGCACACAAAGATAACTACAGATTTACAGATTTACATTTATTTATTTATTTATTTATACAATAATAGTAATTATCAAACAGTTATAAAAAGTTTAAAACAACAAACCGGTCAGAAACAAGGTAACCATATTTGAATAACTTTGATTTACCTTACTGATTTAAAAAAAAAACATGTATGTTGCAGATGCTGCATTGGCCCATCTGTAGAGCATCCATTAATGATACATGTTGTTGTCCCTCATATTGTCCTGTCAGAACAGCACTGGCTCTTACCCTGGCCCTTGATGCAGGCAGCAGCACACCCGCACTTACAGCACTTTAAAGAGGTATAGCACCGATGTGTTTTCTCTCTCTCTCTCTCTCTCTCTCTCTCTCTCTCTCTCTCTCTCTCTCTCTCTCTCTCTCTCTCTCTCTCTCTCTCTCTCTCTCTCTCTCTCTCTCTCTTCTCCCCCCCCCCCCTCCTCCTCCTCTACTTCTTTACTTAGAAGAGGAGCAGAGGGGAGGAATTGCTGCCGGGCACATCTAAAGGAGATGTTCATGGTGTTGAAAGTGTATTTGTCACTGACTTCCTGGTGAACATTTTTTGGGCAGCATTACAGTGAAAGTGGCCACAGCCTTCCCGTGGTTTACTATTTAGTGACAATGAATTTCTGTGCATGCACCCTGTGCTTTCAGAAACTAGTGAGCTCACCAGACCATCAGAACCAAGCACATTTGAGGGAGAGAGAGAGAGAGACCCATGGCCCGGTCACTCAATGCTATGTGTTTTTAAATTGAGCCAGAGTAGTGACTAAGCAATGCTCCCCGAGATCATCAGGCCAAACTGAGAGGTTGGTTTCTCACATTGCGGTTTTCACACCAACAGGAGACGCAAGAAGCATTGTTTGCTGAGTTCCAAGGACCACGATACAGGACCAAATCTTGTATGTTGACTGACCAATGGACTCATTTGCTATTAGTAGTGAGTCTGACAAAAAATGTTTTATTGTAACTTAACTTTTACTCCTTTGTGGTATGCATGAGTTGTGACTATGTCATATTCGCAATCGCTTGTTGCAATGATAAAACGATCCGGCAGCATCTGATCTATTACTAATTTACAGTCATTCCTATGCCTACTCTCAGCTAGTACACATTTTCAGTAAATGCGGTCCTACCCATTCCAGTTTCAAAGGGAAGGCTTTTATTATTTGCTTTGTTGACTGTAATGCAAACATTAGAGGAGCAAACCATCAGTCTTTATTATTAGATGCGGATTTCTCCATTAACCGAATTAAAACCATAAATCCACGCTAAAACCATGCCAAATTACACACTATACCAACCTGCGAGCCACCTTGAAACGGCCCTCCTTACAGATTCATGTAAACTGCACAAAAAATGAGTGTCACTGCAATTCATTATTTTTTTTAAAAAAGTGCACGATAAAACCGGATGCTTTACTTCCTAAAAAAAGGATTTAAAAATTCCTTGCGCACGTCAGAATAACTTGTACAAAACAGTCGAACATTGCTGCTATTCTCAAACGCTCCTGTTTTACAATAAAAAAATGTCACAGATTTGTCCCAATCTCTTCTATCCTTTAAAGCATGGAAGTTCAGCCTGGTCATGAGCATCAATCTAGTACATTCAGCAGATTTTACAGTACATATTTCGCCACCCTGTACCGTATTTACACGTAGGCCAGAGTGCATTTCAACCAAGGACAAAGTGCCCACTTTTTGTATACGCAGCTCCTGGTCGTTCCATAACGCTCTCTGTGCCAAAATATTTTTCGAATGGGACAGAGGAATGCTGAGTGACGCCTGTGTTTAATTTTTCCCAGCAGACAACTAATTTGCACAGGGGACCCTACAAATTCCCCCATCACCTTCCGATTGGGATTTTCTCATTAGTCCAGGCATACTTTCAAAAATATCGATTTCTGCCTTTCGTAAATGCAAGTACCTTCGTTTTCACCCTATTCATCTTTAGGCCATGGGCTGGAAAATATTCCCCAGCATAAGAGAGGCCACATTTCAGCCCCCCTGCCTCCCCACACCCCAAGGTGACAAATCAAGTGAAACTGTGTCATCAGCATACACAAGTGCTCCAAAGTGAGTGCCGTGAAGCGGAGGGGGGTTAACCTTGGTGCCTGCAATCACATGGTTAAAGGGGGAAAGAAACAGAGTAAATAGCAATGGGGCTAAAGCACAGGCTTGCTTTATCCCCTTTTTTGTTGGGAAGGCTCCCAACATTCTGCCGGAACATCAGGTCAATACAGACGCGTCCTTTTAGAACAATTCGATTATGTTCAGGAGCCCTCAGACATCTTTAGCACAGCTGGCCTTTCTCACAGCTTATACCTGGGGATAGAGTTAAAAAGGCTTTTTCGAGGTCATGAGCGGGAGAGGGACCCAGAGTAGCCGATTGGGTTAAAAAGCTTAAACAAAATTGTGTGCCACCAACTTGAGAACCACTTAAAAATATCCAAATGCAGGCCATGTGATCCATCAGCTTTGCCCGAAGTGAGTGTTTTTATATTTATAGAGATCCCTCCATACTGAACGTGATGTTTTTGACACTTAGATACTTAACAGTATCTAGACCCACATGATAGGCACAAAAGAAGATCTCCTGGGAGTGGGAGATCCAACAGTCTGGAGCTATTTGAACATCAGTGTTTTCTCTCTGGGCAGCGAATCCCCTTGCCACCAGCTTCCAGAATAGTTTTCAGTTATAAGTACGCACTGCCATCTCCAGCTGGTCCCACTGCTTTGCGACATGCTCCAATTTGTTCCTCTTCAATAGTTTTTTTTTAATCCTTCTTCAATCTGAATAGCAACACTGCCTGGATACTGCTGTCCTTAGCTGAAATGAAGACTAGGCTCTTCATAGTTCTGCACTCCATGTCAAACCAAGAGGCATCCCTCCCTTGACTGGGGTTAGGACTGTGTGCGTTGCTGCTTAAAGGGCCACGTTTTGAGTGAATATTCTCGATCAGTGCAGCATATACTGATGAGCTTGCAGACTTAGTGGCTAGAATACGGTCTGTCCATTTTATAATGACTTCAGAATGCATAATACCATTGAATGCCTACTTAATACTTATCCAGTCGTTGTAAGTGAATACTATCATGACTAGAGTTTGAAGTTTCCAGCAAGGGATTTGTTATATGTGAGTATTTCACCTTAAGGGAAATGGTCACTTTCCAACCGGTTTGCAATTGAAAAATGTACTATTTAGGAGAAAAGGTAGCAATCCACTATACAGTAGTGAATAATTGAGGATGTCATTCCTCTCATGAAAGCGTGTCTTGGTGATCTGTCACTGGTGCACCTACCATTGAGTTTTGTTAAAGCGTAAGACCTTAGGAGGCGATGAAGTGCCCGCCCATGGGCATTCAATTTGTGGTTCAGTGAGTGACCTCTCAATATCCTGCATGATTCTTACATGAGTCTACTCTCATCGCTCATTTCAGGTATCACACTCAGTTTGGCAATGAAATCACCCATTATTATAATGTTCTCCCTAGCGTCCAACATTACTAAGGACCTCATCACAAGTTGCGTGGTATCCCAGCACTAATTGCGCCAGGATACCGCCCAGCACTATTTGCATTACCACAACTCGGTCCCACGCAATTTGCGTTGGATCCCGAGTTGCGGGGGGCGGTAAGTCCCCATTTCCATTGGGTCCATTTGACCCAATGGGGTTGGGGTGGCGCTAATAGCGCCAGAGAAAACGGGCAGAAAATGAGGATTTTTAACTCCATCAAAAAGCTGTAGGTAAAACTCCAATTTTTCGGCCAACTCGTGATTGTGCTCAGTGGTAAATATGGCAGTGATAGCGTTACCCCCGCATTTTACCGCTCTGCCCAACTTGTGATGAGCCACAAGTGTTCAAACAATTTCACCAAGTCACTGTTGATAACATAGCTACTTTTTGGTGGAAGATAGGCATTAGCCATACTGAGGCTCAGTTCACTGCCAAAGCCCCTAAATGGTAGGGATGTACAAAACCAAGTAGTCAGGCTGCCACTCAAATGACCCTTCAAACTATGTCTCCCTATGTATTAGGTCTATTTAATTCTTACAAATATCTTGCTGCCTGCACACACCCTCCTACCCTCCTCTACAAAAAAGATAAATTCAAAAAAGGTTATTTGTTTGATTTGTTTCAGATGTATTCACTATTTATTTCACCTTGCCACCTGAAGTTGTTTTTCTCATTTGCCAGTATAAGTCAATACTATTCATACTTGGTTGTAAATCTATGCATGATTTTGCCCCTTTACCATAACACATATTTCTAATGTGTGGCTAAACATGTATTTACAATTAGTATGAAAATTAATGTTTGTAATTTTTAGATTTTATTGTGCATTGTTCAACTTCTTGCAATAAAGACAATTTGACCTATGATTTAATCCATTCATGCATTTGGATATTGATTAATTTGTTCATTACACAATATCCAGGCTGCGCATTTTTTTAAATTAAGGTTTTGATGTTCTAGCTACTTGGTTCTTAGGTTACATCCGAAATGATTCATGATGTCTTAACATTTACATGCAAAGCTTATTTTTTCAGAGAAGCATATATCGTTGATGCTTTCTTATTAGCGACCCAGACAATGTAGAGAGTGGATGCTTTATGTATGTCATGTCAGGTGGCATCTTTTACGTTAAATATGCCTAGCCTCCAGTCAACAGACCCGAGCGATGGAGACCTTCTTAAATCTCCAGTTGCTTGAACAATTGAACATTTGCTGTTATCAGAGTTACCGTTTATATTTTTAATACAGAGGATGTAACGCCAGTTAACTCCATAGAAACAAGACACAGGTTAACCCGTCATAGGTTTTCATCTCCCAACCAAATGAATTCTGGGAGCTGTAGTCCTGGTTTACTTCAGTTCTAACAATTAAACAAATACATGCAATACATGTTTGCAAAAAAAATATAGCCAATCACTCAGGTGAAGATGAGTAGGGGAGGTTGGGTAGATGGAGTGGGGCAGGGGTGACATATTCAGCACTTACACTGGGGTTACCCTTGCATAAGTGGACTCCCTACTTGGCCTTAGATAACTGCCTGCAGGAAATTCGACGCGATATTGCTAGCAACTGGCTTGATCTGCATACGCAAATAATAAATATTATTATTTTTACCCAGAAAACAAGTCACCTATTTTTGAATCCCCGAATCAAATCCATTGTCTGGGTCAGGAATGTAGGAGTAATCATGTTTGGCAAAAGGACAATTATCCTTTAAATCAACCCGACTGTGGCAGAAAGGCCTCTCAAATTCATAGGGCCTCATTACGAGTGGGCCGGTCTGGTAAAAATGCAGAAAAAATGCTGGTAATACCGGACCGCACACTCCAATGCTGCTGGTAGTGGCAGTGAACTACTGGGAGTTCAGGCCCCTAACGGCAAATTATTTCCCTAATCACCGGCACCGGGACTACCGGTGCCGGTGAATGCGGCAAACCCAGTTCATGGAGTCCTACAGGACTCCATGGAATGGGAACTTACCGCCGTTGCCAGCACCCGTAATATCCCAGTAATACCGGAATATCGGGTACTGGTAACAGTAAGGCGGGACTACCGGCAAACCCAGACTGAGCCCCATAGTCTAGAAATCGTTTCTACACTTTATGATAAGTATTTTCAGTAAAATCATAGAAAGGTAATCCATCAAATCATCCATAGGGTAGTGTTTTGCCTTATCACATGTAGTGTCAGGTGATGGGAGGGGGCGCCGGAAGCCACGGGCAGCGGGTTGGATGGAAAGGGAGGGGTTATGGTTTAGAAGAACAAGTTACTTATCAACTATAAGGTTCTTTCGATTGGATGTTCCTCCCACGTATTCCTCATCTTAGATATTCGTATCTTCAGCTTTGCTGCTTCGGAATAAAATGTCTCTCCACCAGCAGGGCACTGTGCTCGAGGTCAGGTCGTCGATGTCCCTCGGAGGTTCAGTTGAGCGTAGACATCATCCGCAGTATAAAGGGTTTGAGCCGCACACGTTGGCTTCAGTTCTGTTTTTTCATATATTTTCCATTGATGAGTTGATAAGGCGTACCCCTAAGACCGTAAGCTCTCAAGGAGCATTGAGTGTAAAATACGTAAACTGTACGGCGGGGTAGGATGGGAGGGTCGATGAGGAATACGTGGGAGGAACATCCAATCGAAAGAACGTTACAGTTGGTAAGTAACTTGTTCTTCGAATGGATTAGGTCCTCCCACATGTTCCTCATCTTAGGCTCCCAAAGCAGTATGAATTTGGAGGAGGGAGTACCAGAAAGTATTAATCATGGACTGTAGGAAAGACAGCTTTGGCAAAGAGACCCCCTTTTGATGATGTTGAATCTAGAGAATAATGCTTCACAAAAGTGTGCATAGAGGACCAGGTGGCCGCTGCACAAATGTCTTGCATTGGGACACCCCTCTGAAGAGATGCTGAGGTTGCCATGCCCCTGGTTGAATGAGCCCTCAGCCCATCTGGAGGATCTTTTCCAACCATCCTCTAGCATTCAGTGATTGCCAAAATTATCCATCTGGACAATGTTTGTTTGGTTACTGCTAGACCCAAATTATGTACAGTATATCCCACAAAGATCTGATCACATTGCCTAAATTTAGCCAATCTGGAGATATGGAAACTGAGAGCCCTTTTAGGGTCCAATCTGTGTAACCTTTCTTCCTCCTTACTTGCATGAGGAGGAGGATAAAAGGAAGGTTAAGTGATTTTTTGTGACAGGTGAAAATCAGAGACTATTTTGGCAAAAATTAGGGTTTGACTCGAAGAGTAACCTTGTCCTTATGAAAAATGGTGTGGGGAGGTTTACAAGAGAGCGCCTGCAACTCACTAAACCTGCGGGCTGATGTAATTGCCACTAGAAGTATTGTCTTTAGAGTAAAGAGCCTTAACAGGAAAGAATGTAAGGGCTCAAATGGAATACATGTGAGGAATTTTAAAACTAAATTTAAATCCCAGACGGGTACCTGAAAAGGGGTTGGAGGGTACACATTTGTGAGACCTTTTGGGAACTGAATAATCAAGGGCATTTTGAAGTAAGATAGTTCTTCTGAGGAGCGCTTAAAAATAGATAGCGCTGCTAAGTATCCTTTTATTGTACCAACTTGGAGCCCCAAATTGTCCAAGTGTAAAAGGAAAGAAAGTACTGTAGGAGTATTGCATAAGAATAGATCCACATTCTTATCCCTGCACCAGTTACTGACCATGTTCCAACGACACTGGTACAAGGATTTTGTTGCTGGCCTTCTGGCCGAAAGCAAAATCTCCATTACGTCATCCGCGAGGTCCCAATCCTTATATCTCAGCCTCTCAGAAACCATGCGTGAAGGCTGAATGTCTTGACCTTTGTATGGAGAACCCGACCTTCCTCTTGCAAGAGAAGATCCTCTCTTTGTGGAAGACGTATTGGAGGGCAGATGGACATGTCCAGAAGGTCCGGGTACCATATCCTCCTGGCCCAATCCGGGTTAATTAGGATCATGCATTTCCTGAACTTTCTCATCCTCCTGATTACATGAGGAATCACAGGGACTGGAGGAAACGCATATAGGAGTGGAAATTCCCAGTCCCCTACGAACCCATCCCCTAGAGCTCCTCTCGGAGGAAATTCCCTTGAGCAGTATGGTTCACATTTCCTGTTGACACTGGTCGCGAACAGATCCACTTGAGGGGTTCCCCAAAGGGCAAAGACCTCTTGAAGGACTTCCTGTGCTAGTTCCCACTCGTGAGAAACTGTGCTCTGCCTGCTCAGAGCGTCCACCGCCGTGTTCTGCTCTCCGGCTAGGTGAACTGCCGAAAGAGAGATTCCTTCTTGCATTGCCCAGAACCAGAGCTGCATTGCCTCTCTGCACAGTGGTAGTGACCCTATGCCCCCTCTCTTGTTGAGGTAGTACATGGCCACTGTGTTGTCCGTCATTATCAGGACAATCTTTACCCGTACAGAGGGCAGAAAAGCCTTCAGCGCTAGTCTGATTGCCCTCAGTTCTAAAAGGTTGATGTGTAGTGTGGACTCTGATGGAGACCAATGACCGCTGATTGTCAGATCGTTGGTGTGGGCTCCCCACCCCGTGAGTGTGGCGTCCGTCACTACTGTTATCTCCGGCCATGGTTGCCAAAAAGATTCTCCCTTGAGGATATTCTCCTTGCACGCCCACAATAGAAGATCTTGAGCCACTATGGCTGGAACTTGCAGAAGATCTGACATATCCCCCGAAGATTGGGACCATTGAGTCCAGAGGGCCCATTGAAGGGATCTCATTCTCAATCTGGCCTCTGGCACCAGAAAAATGCAGGATGCCATGAGGCTGAGCAACCTCAGAAAATCGAAGGCCGGCAGAAGCTGGGCATTCTGGAACTTTGCTACCATCTGCAGAATGTGCTGAGCTCTCATCTCGGGAGGCGAGGCTTTGCCCGAGGAAGTATCCAGGACTGCTCCGATGAATTGGAATCTTTGGAATGATATCATATTTGACTTCTTGTAGTTGAGAGAGAAGCCCAGTCTGTGTAGGAAGTAGCAGGTCATGTTCAGATGTTCCCGGGCTTGTTCGGGTGAACGTGCCCTGATTAACCAATCATCCAGGTAAGGGTAGACATGACCTATCCCGAGACTAGCTGCCACTACCGCCATCAGCTTGGTGAAGACCCTCTGGGAGGAGGTCATCCCGAATGGCAGAACTCGAAACTGATAGTGAGAATTGCCAATCGCGAACCTTAGGTACTTCCTGTGCTTGAGATGGATCGGCACATGAAAGTAAGCATCCTAAAGGTTAAATGATACCAACCAGTCTTGGAGTTGAAGAGCCTGAAGTATCTGAGAAAGTGTGAACATCTTGAACTTGTCCTCCCTGAGGAACTTGTTCAAATTTCTCAAGTCTAAGGTGGGTCTCAATCCTCCATCTTTTTAGCTGCCGCTTTTGAGGACTTTCGTCCACCTTGCTGCCGAACAACCTCAAGCCGTCAAATGGCATGTTAAGTAGCCTGGCCTGCACATCAGATGCGAAGCCCGACTTCCTCAGCCACGCAAATCTGCGTAGCACTGTGCTAGATGCCATGGACCTACTGATGCTGTCAGCAGTGTCCAGTCCTGATTGAAGGTATTCCCGCATAGCCTCCTTTCCATCTTTGACAATCGCAAGAAAACCTCTCGCTCCTCGCCGTCAGGAATATATTCAGCCCCCACTGTCATACAATCCCACAGGGTGTATGTGAATCTTGCATGGGTGCAAGTCACATTCGTCGATTTTAAGGCCATGCTTCCCAAAGAGAAAATCTTGCGAGACCATGTATCAATCGGTATGCAGTGATAAAATTGCGGCAAAAATACTGCCTGTAAATAAAATCGTGGCAAAAATGCTGTGGTTTGACCCGCTAAAGGAGTACCCCATTACACCATTTAAAGGGAGCGGGAGTTGCAAGAGTGTCCACCACTCTCCTTGAATGGCATAAGGGGTCCAGTGGTTGCAGGGGTGTCCCCCTCATCCTTTACATGGATTGCAGCATCAAAACCACGGCATTTTTGCTGCAATATTTTGTGTTCACGCCCATTTTTGCCATGATTTCAACACATGGAACCGTATCAATCTTTTTGTCACCCCTATCTGGGGGAATTGTAGATTATGCCTTCTGTCTAGTGGATGTGGCTGCTTGGACCACTAAACTTTCAGGTGATAGATGTTTTGTTAAGTATTCAGGATCAGAAGAAGAAGGCCTGTTTTTGCTGGTGAATTTTCTATTTGCTGCAGGCCCTGATTCAGGGGCTTCCCATGCAACCATCATCTTCTTTTGCAAAACTATGTGAAAGGGAAGGACAGGATCCTTTTGAGGACCCTCAGAGAGAATGTCTGTCATATCATCCTGCTGGTAAGTAGGGGAACTTCTGTTCCAGCCCATGCATTCTGTCACCTTATTCATAAGTCTCCTATATCCTGAGTCTGCATGATCAGCAGACTCAGGTCTTACAAAATCCAACTCAGGAGACGTGTCCAGATCACTTGCCGTCTGTAGACATTCATACAGGTCAGCCATCTTAGAGTGAGGATCAACTTACTCCTTGGGAACATCTTTTGTCCCAAATATAACACCAGAAGGCAAGATCTCCTCTTCAGAGGATTGCTCTTCAAAAATGGAAGACATAGATCTGAAAAAATCCTGTCTAGACTCAGGATGAAATCTTCTACTTGGTGATTCAATGGGCATAGACCTTGGCTTCGACAAAGAAGTCGATTTGGGTGCCAAAATTAAGAGTTCACTTCGATAAAGGCGTAGATGGCGTCAATGTTATCGGCGCAAGCTTTGACAAAGTCGAAGGAGCCCTCGACATCGTCGAAGGAGCCCCTGATGAAAGCGTTGATGTGTGAACTGTCTACGCCTTTCATATTGGTGTCGAGTAGGCCTTCGACAGAGGCGTCGAGGATACCTTCGACACCGCCTCTAATGGCGGTTGGGCACTTGGTGTCATTCTGTCAGGGGTTGCCTCCGGTTAATGCACTGGTAGGCGTGATTTACTTTTTGAAAGAGGTATCCGAGAGGTTTCCCTCTATGACATCCTCAATGATTTTTCGTCAGAATTTGTTCGTTTGGTCTTTGACCTCCCTCTGTCACTTTTAGAATGAGCTGGGGCATGGTCCTCACAAGAATTCTTCAAGGGGGTCTGGGCCGCATTCTCAAAGATTCTCATCTTCATCAAGGCTCTAAAAGCCTCACACTTGTATGGGAATCATGTCTTGAAGGGCAGGTGATAACCCCTGTCTCAGATGACAAAGATGAGAAAGAGGGAGATCGGTGTTGCCTTTTCTTCGATCTTTTTGACAAAGAAGAGGATGATTTCCTCAACCGACTCCTCGATCTTGATTTCCTCGTTGAGATTTATCACTCGACTCCCCTGAGTCTTTCTTTTTCTCGAAGACGACTTTGAGGATTCTTCCCCCATCGCCAGTTTACCTCACCGTTTCTTAAGAGCTTTGTTGGTATTGCCTGAAAGGAACCGCATTCGTCAACCCGATGGTCCGGACACAAACACCAGAGGCAATTTCGATGGGGGTCGGTGATTGACATCTTCTTCCCGCATTTCTGACACTTTTTAAAGCCAGTTTTTGGCATGGAAAGATTCCACGAGGTAGACATAGTTCGAAGAACTGAAGCGCTGTTTCGTGACACGAAGGAGAAGCTATCGGAAAAACGGAACTGAAGCGAACAGGCGCGGCTCGAGCCCTTTATACTGCGGATGATGTTGACACTTGACAGCAACCTCTGAGGGACATCGACGACATGACCTCGAGCACAGCGCCCTCTGGTGGAGAGAATTTTTTTTCTGAAGCAGCAAAGCTGAAGATACTAATATCTAAGATGAGGAATACGTGGGAGGACACAATCCATTCAAAGTAATATGTTGGAAGGCAGTGAATAAAGATGCCTTAATGATCCAGTTTGTGTCTGCGCCTTATCTGAGAAAGGTGGCACTATGTGGGATGCTGGAACCATCAGCAGATGAATGCTGACATTGGTGACAAAGGTGCTATACGGGCCAGCGAGTGTTGTACGCTCTGGAAAGCGTGTCGTGCCCGACTGTATCAGAGCCGATGCACATGCTGAGACGTGTGTCGCGTTTGGCTGTGTCCTGATACGGTGCAGGTCCCAAACTTGCTGTATGCCTGGTTTACTCTCCTGCCAGGACCTTCTTGTTTGTTCAATTGGGTGCAGATCCCAGACTTGCTATATGCTTGGTTTGGCCTCCTGCCAGGACTTTCTTATTTCGTCACTTGGGTGTGGGTCCCAGACTCGCTATATGCCTGGTTTACTCTCCTGCCAAAACTTTAATTGGTACAGCATTCGGGAGCGGGTCCAGACTCGTACTTCTTAGCAGTAATCACATGCTCTTTTATATAGTTCAAAGATTCTTTAATGATACTTTTCATATATTGGGTCAGCAAACCCTTTTCTTTTTTCTGTTTGCCCAATGGCCCCCGGTATCCCAGCTCCCCTGTTCGGGATTACCAGGTTCATCAACGGTACACAACATCTGCCATAATGCGCCCCAGCATCCCAACCTCACTCTCTGGGCTCACCGGTTTCCGCAAGCTGCTTCGGTTTCCATCGCGTCTCACTGTTCTCACTACAGCTTGCTTGCCAGCTGGGAGGGTGTAACATCTGCTCTCCGGTTCCCGCTTTGCCTCTTTCGTCACCCGACAGCTCCTGCTGTCTGTGGCACAACCATGGTGAACCTTCCGGTTCCAGACTTCCCCGGACAGTACCTCCAGCAGCTTCTCCACTCCGCACTAGAGCCTGCTCTTCCTCTGTGTTCCGACCGACGTCGAGAGAAGTTAGCCTCCCTCTCTTTCCAGGTGTGATGTTTTTAAATGTCCCGGCACCTGTTAACCTTTTCCAACAACTAGAGTGCAGTGCTTCCTTTCTGGTTTTAGTGATCTTCTTTACTCCAGTCCTCTTCCTTGTTTCAGTGTTATCAAGCAAAGGGGAATGTAAATACAGTTGGCGATTGGTCATGACTGGAGGTTCTACACCCACACCACAGTATATCATACCAGAATTGGAAGGTAGCTGGGTGTTACAACAGGCTAAAGAAACAGGGACATGCCTGCCTTGACCTAGTGAGTCTACTCCCCCACCCTGAGAATTGCCCTCTTTCATCTGGTCCGGCCAGAGAGAGCCACCCCCAGGTTAAAGATCAGGAAGCATCTGCCTTTCCCTTGCCACATGAGGGGGATTTGTCCCCATAGAAGTAGTGATGACATCACCATACTCATCACAATGACAGTGGCCGTTCTCCCTGGATGTTTAAAGTTACAGGGGTTCGAGGATATACCTCGTGATCACCATGAAAACAAGTAATTTTGATTGGTTTTATGTAACTAACTTCATCTGCCTTTATTAAATCAGCTTGGATGGCAGTTTGTTATCTATCTAAGTCAGTTAAGGCAGATACCATGTGGCCATTGTCCCAAGCAAGTTCATGGACTTCAATGGCCTCTGTAGTGCCAAAGTAATTATTAACAGTTTCAAGTTCCATTTTCTCATACTTATCTTCCACCTCCCATTCTTCCACATCTAACCAACCAATCTCAATAGGTTCTTCCTTTGGTTGATTTCTCAGGCAAGCGTTGGCCATATGACCGCTGGCTCCACAAGAAAAACATAAGGGACTCACTGGAGGGAATACTTTCATTTCTTCTATACTAGGATTTTCCTTCAAGGGACTAGGAGGTTTTCTTTCTTCTCCTCTATCTCGCGGTCTCTTGAATACAGAGGTTTATATTGTTGGTCAAGGATATGTTTATTATATTTAACCAGGATTATCTTATTGTTCCCTTTTCCTTTAAGGACCTTCTCTCCTCTCTGCAAGGCTCGTATTTATTTAGTAGCTTCTGGATGAGCTTATGAAGTCTCAATAGCTGTTTTTAGAATGAGTATGTCCAACTGCAATACCGGACATTGTAGCTATGGTGGTACATTTACAAGTTTTTCTAGGGGGAGGGCTTCTATGACCTCTTCTAAAGTTTTTTTCCACAATCCACTAAGACATGGCATCCTGAATGTGGGCTCCGAATTCCAATGGGGTTTCATTGCGATTAAGTCTGGAAGCTCTATCTGTCTGTCAATAGACATGGTCAGTTTGACCCACCCACTCTAGGAGCCTGTGTTTTATTTCCTGGAATTAGTTCCTTGGGGATTTAGACTTTGGTAGGCTATCTGAAGTGCTCCTCTAAATAAAGGTACTAAATAGCAAGCTTTAATTTCCTCATCCCAATGGAACTGATTTGTCAAACTCTACAAATGTAAGAAAATAATTCCCAGATCTTCGCCCTCCTGATATAACTGTAAAACCATGTGTAGAAGAATAGGTCTCTGTTGATTCCTTATTAATTGGTCTAGACCCTCTTGATGTTTCCGTTCTGCCTCAATTTGATGGGTGACTAATTAATCCAAGAGGTTTCCTATCGTTTTTTTTATGGGTCAGGCCTTTTAGTGAAAGAGAACAATATGTGTCTACTCTTCACCCTCGAAACCGGGAGAATCGATGGCCTCTGAGATCTCTAGCGTTTGGCTAGTGCAAAAGGGTTTTGATTCTTGTTCTAAAGAAGTAGTTTTGGGCTTCCTTTGGTTGGATTTTATTCCCAATTAACTGATGTTAGGCCTTCCTTCTGCGTCTTTAACTTTCAGACCAATTTTTGATTCTGGTTCTATAGAATAGTCTGTTCATTTTTGTCCTGATGCTAGGAGATGTCCTTTGTATAGGGGATGTTGATTTTCTATTACAATGTGTAACTGTTCAGCAAGTATTTTCTTGATCGTGACTATGCAATCAGAAGCAGAAAACTCACAGCACACTGCAATTCCTTTGGACTCTTTTATTGTAAGGATTATTCCTCTGTAAATTCTTTTGAGCCCCATAGTTTATGTCAACTTGGTTAACACCCCACTCCTGTCATCATATGTAAGGGTGCAGAAGTAGACTCGGGACACAAAGGGGGCATGCTTGTTGGTAAAGACTTTTATTGAACTGAAAATAAGGAAAGACCCTACCTGTCCCTATAACTAGGAGGGGGTTCCCTACCTCAAACAAAACTAAGGATAAAGTATTTCTAAAAATGTTAATCAGCCAAAAACTAGCTCAAAACACCCTGTGAGGCTCAAAATGCATTGAAAGGTTCATCAGTCAAAAACCAGCTCAAAAACAAACAACAGGGCTCAAAACAGGCAGAGAGAATAAGAGAACAGCCAAAACCCAGTTTTAAAACACCTTGGAATGCACAGAATGCATTGATAGGTTCATCAGTCCAAACAAAGGCAGAAAACACGTCAGGAGGCTCGAATCAGGCTTGAAGTCCACTGCCCTATTTCCATCCCTTGCACTTCAACAGAAAACCTATAACTAAACTACACATTACTAATAACAGAATGACTCTCTTCTTTGGGATGTTTCAAGTAGTTCAAAGTTCCAAAATCCAAAACAATATTGAAAAGGTGTCTCCCTTCCCCAAGCGTTTCTCAGGTTCCCTTTACCATAAGTCTTTTTATCACAATTCTATCTTCTGCCAAGGGCTACGACTCCCTTCCACTGGTCTTCCTGTGATTTGTTCAAAATGGATATTAGGAAGGCGCTTCCCTTCTCCAAGCGTTCCTCATGTTCTCCTTGTCAATAGTCTTATTTATCACAGTTCTATCTCTTTCCAAAGGATAGAGCTCCCTTCCTCTGGTTTTTGCATCGTTTGTGCCAAAAGGGTGTTTGTCCCCCCTTTGGGCTACTCGTGACTTGTGCCAGAGAGTCTCTTTCCTAGGACTTCTCGCAAGTTGTGCCAGGGTTCTCTACCCCTGGTCTTCTTGCAACATATGGCAAAGGTTCTCTTCCCCTGGACCGCTCGTGCTTTGCTCCAAAGGTTTTTTTTCCTCTGTACTTCTCGTAACCTATGCCAAAGGTTCAACTTGATGATGTCTCTTAGCTAAGCCGGCTTCACTCTCCGCCAGGCCTCTCTTTCAGTTTCTTTGGGGCGCTGTTTCACCCCCTTCGTTCTCGAATTGTTGCTCTCTTCGGTCCCACTGGCACAAGGAAGATGGCTCTGTACCTCCTCCCAACCAGAGCGTATGTGGTCTCCCAGTGCCTTCCCGGTCCCCCTCTGCATACCTTTGTACTTGGTCTGTGAGGGTTCCGGTCCTCTGAAAATCTGGCAAGCTTCTGCGGCTTCCCCAGGGCTCTTGAGGTCTTCCTTCGGTTCTCAGCGGCTCCACCACACTGGCCTCTCGCCACACGCCGGGTCTCGCCTGGACAACTCAGGTGCTTGGATTCTGCCACCGGATGCCGGTTTCTCCCAAAACCAGGTAAGTCGTGGCTCTTCCCCGCCTTGTCGTTCTCTACCTTTATGCTCCAGGCGTTCGGGTCTGACTTGGACCTCACCACGGCACTCCGCTCTCCAGCGTAAAGCTGCACTGGGGCAAGAGAGACTTCGAGGAGAGTCCCTTGTCAGTTTTTATGTCCTGGTCTCTTCCTAGCTTCCAATAGGTAGCATGTTTGTATCGATTCTGCATAGGGCTCTGTATCGCTCTGCTCTTCTCCGTGGCAGTGCTTTGGGAGTCATCCACATTCACTCTTCCTTCACTCTTCCTCTTCATAGTCTCATCTGCATGTTATCCATAATTACTATGTATGAGGAAGCTAGTAGAAGCAAAAGCAGAAAGAGAGTATGGGGGCATCTGAGTCCTATATTTAGAGCTGGATTACTCATGTCTGACAGCATGATGGTGTGTATACCGCGTTCTCCCTTGTCAGTTCTCATTTCTTCCAGGGAGGGGGTCGCCCCCCAGGGGGACTATCGGATAGCAGCCTAATGGGAACAGTCCCCCGCCCGGGGAGAAGTGATAACATTTAGGGATTTGCCACATCAATGCATGTAAGATTTAAAGACACATAGTAGACAAATATCAGTGTTTACTTGAAGAACAATGCCCTTGTATCAAGGGCATTGTTGATACAAGGGCATCATGATGTTAAAACTTGCTCTTGAGCAATGGATTTATGCTTTTTATCTTCAGCACAGGTTATTGAAGTATGTGTGGCCCATTGTTTCTGGTTTGCGTGAAAAACAATCATTTGAAACATAGAAATAATGGTTTGCAATTTTAATGATATCTCATTCTCTTCACCACATTTTGAAGCATGATGTGGTAATATATATGAATTTGTTAATATCAGTTTTTGTTGGATTACATGTCTGATTTTAAAAAAATACTATGATCCCACTAAAGTTTTCATGACAATCATGGCAAATGTTTATTTAGAACCTTAACTCATGAACAGATGAATGTAAAAATGCATGGATGAATGAAATAATGCACACATTATCAGAGGCGCTGCTAGAGGGGCTAGGGGGCAATAGCCTGGGTCTTTTGGTTGTAGACCCGGATAAAATCTCAGGGTCTACAACCAAAAGGCTAGCTAACCCTGAGTCCCGACAATCCCGACATTAGTGTAGCCCCAGATCTTTTCCAGACCTAGAAACATCCCTTCTATCACAATTGGAACAGTACTCACAATTGTCCGTAACAGCAGATTAGTAAAGAGGTTCTGATGCAGTGGGTGTGTCCCCCAAGATGTTCAGAGGCCAGAAACTGGACTCAGTGCACCCCGGGGGGCAGCACCCTTGGAAAACCCTCTTGGGGAAGAAAACCCAAAGTCAATTCCTGGAAGATGGTGAGTCCAACCAAAGTCCAATGGTTATGTTGTAGAATAACGGTAAGTTCAGCAGGCTGCAAGGGATGATTGGATCCAGGAGTAGAGCAAGAAGATGTAGTCCTGCTCGGTTTGGCGGAAGTGTAAACACATGCAGGTAAGAGTGGCAGACACTGGAATGAGCCCGGCAGGACTCCAGGCTGGATCGTAGCCAGACCGCAATGGAGAAGAGGAAGAGGAAGGAACGAAGGAGGAATAATAGAAGAAAGTGAAAGGAAACAAAAAAGATTGGGAGGATCCGAAAACAGAAGTAACAGAGAAGGTGGAAGAATAAGAATTCAGAATGCAAAGGCAGAAGGATAATCCTTCAAGAAAGTAAACAGACCAGAAGGTGCAAGGAGCGCGAAAGGAAGGTTAGAGAGTACTTTGAAAAGTATCAGGAAGCAAGTTGGCTAGAAAGCAGAGGAAAACACAGGCAAAGCGCTGTGCAGCAAACAGAAGCGAAGCATCTTACCTAACCATAGAGATGAAAGATATAGAACGGTAAGATGCGGTCGCCATGTTGTAAAAAGACTAGAGCTGCAAGCGGTTTGTGTAGATGACGCCAAGAAGGTGCCATCTTGAGTTCGATTGTTGGTAACGTGAATGACACTTTCTCCAGGAATGTTGAGTTGAATTCCTGACACCTTCATATTATTATCAATGTAATAACTTTCTAAGATGAGGAATACGTGGGAGGACACAATCCATTCGAAGAACAGGTTACTTACCAACTGTAACGTTCTTTCGACTCGATGTTCCTCAACGTATTCCTCATCAACCCTCCCAACCTAGCCCGCAGTACAGTTTACGTGTCTTTACACTCAATGTTCCTTGAGGGCTTACCGTCTAAGGGGTACGCCTTAACTACTCATCTTTGAAAACTATATGAAAAAACAGAACTGAAGCCAACAGGCGTGGCTCGAGCCTTTTATACTACAGATGAGGACGACGCTCAACGGCGGCCTCCAAGGGACATCGACGCCGCAACCTTGAGCACAGTGCCCTCTGGTGGAGAAATATTTTTTTCCGAAGCAGCAAAGCTGAAGATATTGAATATCTATCTAAGATGAGGAATACGTGGGAGGACACAATCCATTCAAAATAATGGTTTGCAATTTTAATGATATCTCATTCTCTTCACCACATTTTGAAGCATGATGTGGTGATGTATATGAATTTGTTAATATCAGTTTTTGTTGGATTACATGTATGATTTTTTTTTAAAATACTATGATTGCACTAAAGTTTTCATGACAATCATGGTAAATGTTTATTTAGAACCTTAACTCATGAACAGATGAATGTACGAATGCATGGATGAATGAAATAATGCACATATTATTATCAATGTAATTACGTTCTCTTTCTAGTAAAGTTTCTACCAATTCCAAATGTATGGTTGAGTAGTTTATATGCTGGAAAAGGGATTTGATCAACATTGCACATGCAGCACATCTTGCAAGCTCGGGAGGATAGCTCTGGGGCAACGTACACGCCTTTGAAGAAAGACAGCGCAGAGCAACACGGGTTTGATCCCTGGGTCCGCGCTTAGAAACCTCTGGGTATTAAGCACGTTATAAATAACCTATCATATCATGCGGGAAATCAAGGTAATGAAATCAAGGTTTGAGCTGACACCAACTACAGGTATGAGAGAAAACATTTGGCAGAGTAAGTCAATTATCCACAGCGCTTGTACAGAACAGAATAAAGTAGCACAGGGCTGCGGGTGTCTGGGGGGTATGGGTATACTGCCAGTATACTACCACGGTAGAGACACAGTTGAAACAAAAAAGTCCCAGTCGCTCTGCACCAAGAAAATTGCAGAGTAGAAATTGTAGTCTGGAATTTATTTTAGGTGGAAGGACAGCCTGACAAGTGTTTCGAGCTTCAGCTAGCTCTTCATCTGAGGCTTGACTTGAGAGTTCATAATATCCAATTAGAGACGGCACGCAGGTTGCCAAATAGAAGTTGGACTCGATTGCTTCTCAATTGCGGTATCATCTGAACAGAAACAAAAGCACAACACAATTTCAGGGCAAAGCAATAGAGTCAAACTTCTATTTGGCAACCTGCTTGCCTTCTCTAATTGGGTATTATGAACTCTCAAGTCAAGCCTCAGATGAAGAGCTAGCTTAAGCTCGAAACAGGTGTCAGGCCGTCCTTCCACCTAAAATAAATTCCAGACTACAATTTCTACCCAGCAATTTTCTTGGCGCAGTGTGACTGGCCTTTTTTGTTTCAACTACAGTTATGGTTAGTAAGAAATTATGAGCAGATCACACTTGCACAAAATATATACCAACCTACAATATTTAAATGTTTAACTTAATGTACAACCATATTGGGAACCTATTTAGATGATCATCTGGGCTTCCAGCAATGTTTCATGTTGACTTTTTTATTCCTGACTTTCAATGGGTACCAAAGAAGAATGGCTTACATCTTACTGTTGACAAAGAAAAGTTAATGGGCCTTATTATGGGTTTGCCGTTATCCTGCTAGTAAATCTGGTGGGATACCGTCAGACGGTAATACCGTTACCGGAACTTGGAATAACCGAATTATCAGCATATTCCAAGTGCCAACAACGGTGGTAATTCCCCCCTTTCCATGGATTTGCTGGCATTACCAGCAATGGTAATACCGGTGCCAGTAATACTGCATTCCTAGGTGGTGGGGTGCCGGAATGACCGGCAGCTCGTAAATCCAGCCACCCCACCCACAAATTTGTAGTATGCCGGTCCGGAAACGTGCCGGGGAACGGAACTACCAGCACATTATCTGCAGATCGGCATACTTATAATGAGGCCCAATATCTACATACATATCTGATCACCCTACTTCAATTTGGAATATACATTTACTTATATGAGTCAATTGCCCTCATTACGAGTCTGCCAGTAACTTTTTCTGGCAGACTCGCATTTCCCGTATCCGCAACCTGATATCCCGGTTAATACCGGGATATTACGGGCAGCGGAGGAACAGTAAGTTCCCATTCCCATGATAGGACTCCATGGGAATGTTAACCCTGAAGCAACGACACTGTTAATAATGGTGCCAGTGCTTCAGTGAAAACTCTGCCGGTAGGGGCCAGAACTACTGGCAGGTCAGGCCTGCTGGTAGTTTGAGGCCCCTACCGGCAGACTTGTAGTTTGCCGGTCCGGAAAAGTTGCCAGTAACCGTTGATACAAGCATTTTTTTCCAGACCAGCTAACTTGTAATGAGGGCCCATGTGTTTATAATAGATTGTCATAAAATTCATGAAATGTATCTTTAGCTGCACTCCCACCTGCAAAGCAACTGCTGATCACATAAGAAACGTGTCTGCATGTTTTACCTGCAGTATACCATAATTATGCTATTACTGACCTCTCCATGAACATGTTCATATGTTGGAAGCACTTAGCGCTGTGTAGTGGCCAAGGCGAATCTAACCATTCATCATCATTCTCTTTCTCTCTTCCCTCTTTATTTTTATTGGGTGGCCATTCTCTCCAAGTGAACTTTGCGGCCAGCGGCCCGTACATTTTCACATTCCATAAAGTGTCAGTAGGTTTCTTTGAACTGTCGAGAAAAAAAAAGAATGATCAAAATCAGACCCTCACAAATTCACTGTTCCTGCTAAGATCCATTTAGTTTCACAATTAGATTGTTCACATGGTGTTTGAGAATTGGCTGCAGTGAGCAGGGTAGACGGATTAACGCCAACCTTTTGAAGGGGATCACTCATTCTCTGATTGCAAACATCCTTTAAAAAGAAGAGTTAATAACATGCAGGTTAAACTTTTCTTCAGCGGCTAGGGAAAATAACAAGAAAAGTTAAATAACTATGCAAGTTGATAGTACATTGCTTATAATGATTGAAAACTTTCATCGGTGGCTAACCATCTTGCCGCAAAAAGGCTTTTGGCTGTTGAATGTATCCATGCATATTTTATAACAACAAAGCCACACGAGAACAGATCCCTGAGTGCTGGACAACATACTCAATAAAACAAATCATTTAATGTTAGAGAGCATTTTAAAATCTTAATAACCAACACATAACATGGAGAGTAAAGAGGAAAGAGAATGCTGCTAAGAAACAAACACGTTTTTAAAATGGGGCTTTATCCTATTCAGAACATTGATAGCAAAGGTGTTGTTTTTATCACTAGATCGATCTCATTTCAAGCCCTAGGGCCAATGTAAGTGAATGAAAACCTGGTCTTAGATTTCCAAAAGCTCCTGATGCCCAAATGCACACCTGCACACCTGCAATCTGCAGAATCCCGACTTTGCCCTTTTTATTTGTTTAATTGGGGCATGTCCCCATTTTACCTCCCTTTACTACTCATCGCCTCTAGTCTCTGCCCCTAAATTGTAAAATATCTTAATTCGCTCTATTCCCCCTGATGTTTGAGGCACAGTTGATATTTTGGCCAAATGTGCTTAGGGCAATTCTGATCAAATAATGCACATTCCTGATATTTCATGTCAAGGAAACTGCAGAAGTCCACCCTGATGTTTTAAATAATTAGCCAAATGACTACATACCTGTGTTTGTGAAAGCCAGGCAACTGATTAAACCTCTTAGAAAAATACACTGGTGTGTCCTTTCGAGTGCCTTGCTGTTGTTGATTTCTCAGAATTCACTTGTAGGTCATAAGGCTTAGCCTTTAACTGGACGCTATCCCAAGTATCAGCCTCATGCACTGTGGCGACATGGAATGATGAGACTGAACAAGTGGTGTCATAATTATTGCTATAAACCTTTATTGTAACACAATTATAACCTATCTGACCCTGACTCTTAACAGGGTTTACCTATCTAAACTAAAGAAACTCTGGCAAGTGTCAGGAAGTCCGGGGAAGTAAAAAAGAAAAAGGCACTGTCCTGGTCAGAGTCCCTAATCTATTCCTATCTCTACAATACCCCTTAGTCCAAAAAGAACACAGTCTTCTTCCAATCCAGGAGAATGACTTCCTTATCCGGGATTCAAAGCCTTTCAACAAACTGATAGTTCATAAAAGCTCAAACAAAATGTTGGCACACAAAATTCTATAGGATTTCCAAGGGCCTGGAAGAATGACTCCCTTCTTCTAGCTGATTCAACAAAATTTGGCGTAGACTTTAACCCAGTTGGTGTTTCTCTAGACGAGTTTCCAAACAGTCTAATTTCTTGTTTATCTTTGCGGGTTCCCACTGGGATGAGGAAGATGTTCCTATCATTACTTTTGACTTATCAGTTTCACTCTTTTGTGGAACTGTCCAGGGCGCTTTGAAACAAAGTGGTTCACTACTTTGTTATTCTCTTTACGGCTCATTCCTCCCGGCCCCCTCCCGGACTTAGGCTTATTCCCTTAACCTCTCTTAGGGAATGCTTCACCGGCTTCACTGAGGGTAGCGGGTCGACTCTACTCCTTACAGTTTCTTCTTCTCTAGGCCACCGCCTGGGCCGATCAACTCCTGTTACTACTACTGCTGCTTCTTCTTCCAGCCACCACCTGGGCAGGTTACTTCTGTGTTCAGTTTCTCTCTGCGGCCAACTGCTACTAGTGGTTTATGGTGTAGTTTCTACGACTGCTCGGGCCACCCATGGCAGGTCACAGCACCACCTTTCCTTCTCTCGGCTTCTGCTGCGCCGGCCTCCTGCCGACTCACAAGATGCTTCTTGGGCATCTCGCTGCTCATCTTTGCAAGTTTGGAGATTGGCCTAGCTGCAGTCTTCTGGAGCCCAAGTACAGTCTTACAGATTCCCAGGCAGCCTCCTCGCACACCGGGGGTCTCCTTCTGATTGTGCTATGGCTCTGATAAGCCCAGAACCGCACAGTCCCAAGAGGGATGGGTCAAAGAATGATGAAGAGCACAGTCTTTCTTTGTTGTTCAGGTTAAGCAGCGGGGACGGCCCCAGCGTAAAGTCAGTCCAGTGAACTACAGCTTATACAATAACACATAATTTCAGAAATAGGGCCTCATTACGAGGTGGGCGGTAAGGGATCACCGGCACCGGTAAGGGCACCGGTGCCGGTAATCCATTACCGCCCTACTATGAGTACCCTTTGCGGGTCCTTCCTCAACGCCTGTTTTTTTCAGGCGTTAAGGACGGGACCCGCAAAGGGACTGTAGAGCTAATAACGGTACCGCAATTAGCGCCTTCCCCATTCCAATTGAGCCCTATGGGAGCTCAAATGGGAATGGGAATGGCCCTGGTGAATGGGGAATTACCGGTCTCGCCAACCTTGGAATGGACCGGTATTTGCTCCATTCACCAGGGCGGAGTCGAAATGAGTTTGGAGGCAACCATGGCGCTAATAGCACCATGGCTACCTCCAACCTCATAATGAGGCCCATAATCCTCAATGCAGACATTTCTGAGCCTTATGTTAGCTCATGGGGTGGGGAGTTAAAGGGGCCGTATCCCTGACCTGTGTCCTTATCCCCGGGAGGGAATTGCCTAACCATGAGGTCCTCAGGCAAATAACCCCCCTAAGGTGGACCTTTGGTCAGTGGTCGCACCTCCTCAGCATCCATAATGTTGCTCGTATTGGCTCACATTTTTCCCCTTCCTCTTCAGCTACTGCCAAGTTTCTGATGAGGCCCTAATGCAAGTACAAGTGGCTACGTTGAAGTCTTGGGGAAGGGAACCCCGAGATTTGAGGAACTGCCAAGGTTTTCTTGAGAACAAAGCCTCAAGACTCCCAAGGATTTGTAGAACTGCTTTAAACTTCAGAAAGGTTATTTGGGGACTTTTGTGGAACTTTCTTGAACTTGCGGAAGGGGAGCTGAGCAGAAAGCTAGGAGCTGCAAGAAGCTCAGAACCATGTGTTAATCATCATTTATTTGATTATTGACATCCCTACACATTGTTTAGCTTTAGTTGTGAGGGCAAGCATAGGTTTTGGACACAGACACACTTTTAAGTTGAACTCTTTGAATCAGACGTTCCTTTAGTTTTGTTCAGATAGGGAAATCCCACCTTAGTATAGGGCAAGTTAGGCCTCCTACCATCCTGACATTTGATTTAATAAACCGTTTTGTTTTGAACTTTGAATCTGTGGTCTGTGTCCTGCTTCATGATGCCTTCACAGTACACAACCGCTTCTTGGGAAAACATTTTATACCACCCATCAAGATATTGGACTGGCATGTCACTGGCTTTGTCCCAGCCGCACAAACCTCTCTGAGACACCAGATTCACATGTCATTGACTCTGCTGGAAGCAAACCTGACATAAGACTGTCTGTGCCACAGAATTACCACCCTTTCAGCATTGAGACTGGCATGCAATTCTGTTTCCCTAGAACAAACTTTTCAAAAGGAGACTAGCATGCAATTGAATCTGTCCCAGATATGTTGCTGTTTCATAGTTGCCACTGGCATGGCTGTTTTGCGTCTCTCAATTTCAAGGATATGCCCTGATACCGCAATGGTCTGCACTCAGACCGGACCAGGACTATGTAGCTTTTCCTGTTCCATATATATGGGATCTTTTGGATCCCAACATTGAACCTGTATAGATACTGAATGCATAGATTGTCAGACCCATCATACATGGTAAAAACTAAATGCAGCTTAGAAAACTTGGCAAGCAGAATGTGTTATGTCAGAAAGAACAAATTCAAGATAACAGATTTTTAGTTAATAATGATTTTGGGTTAATAACATATTTCTCATACATATTGTTAATGTTCTCCTCATTTTTTTTGGAATTGATGTCATCCGCTTTGACCTTCACATCAAGGTAGGTCCCCCGGAATGTAGCACAAATCTTCAAGGCTTCCTTCAAGGACGCGTAAGCCTGAAAGAGAAAAAATTATAATTTGAACTCATATGATCCAGCAGTATTATCACACCTCTTAAAATAATGAAAATGGATGATTATGTGAAAATGAGCAAAGGCAAATATTACTTTTTATGAGCTACTAAGGCATAATATGAATGATGAGTTCTTCCTTAAAGATAGTGGAGTAGGCCATATCAGCTAGCTGAAATGGCCTATTCTACTCTCGCCTTTTAGTTTTTTCATACATTTTAAAACCCACCACTTGTTTTATGGTGCCTTTAAGATAGACATTTTACAGATCTAGACATGTTCATGAAGTAGCCATTTTATTTGCTTGCAAGTTGTCAGGTTCTCACATTCTGTACCTCACATTGGCAAAATTCCTAGGAGAATATAGTGTTGCAAATACTATTTCAGGAAAGTTGGAAGGGGAAGGTGGTTTTAATAGTAAATAGATTCTATTTAGAGAGTAGAACAATTCCTGTAATTAGTTGTTCTATTTCATTGTTATTTATTTTTTTCCCTTAACTAACTTTCATTTAGAAAGATGAAAATGCCCCAAGCCAAGATGGTGGAACACTTTCCCAGCAGTGATTGGTGTAGTTAATAAAAGGCAGCATTGTGATGTCATTTAGAATGTTTCCAATAACTATCAACTGCATTTCATTAAAGTTTTCACCAGGATAGGTCATGTTTTAGTTCTCTCCAGTGATTAAAGTTATAGTTTCCACTAATCTATAGTAGAGTACAATCTTTTAGTATAAATATATATATCAGGATTTAAGTAGTAGTTCCAGTTATTATGAGGGAAGATCTACAGAAGAAAGAAGATTCCAAGAAGCTTTGGTTGGCTGAGTGGCAGATTTTTCAAGTGAAGACGAAGCTAAGTTTTCAGTGTTGTTTCTTAAAAATTCAAAGAACTCTTTATTTAGTCATGAGAACTATATTTGGACATTTGGTTCAGTTTATTGTATATATATATTTTATTTTTTGAATTCTAGCTTAACTCTTTTTGTCGTGAAAATGTGGATTGTTCAATTAATGTGAGCGTTTTCGCTCGTTTTTAGTTAACATATATATTGTAACAATACTAACCTTTTTCTTACGAGCGCGAGACTGTAATTATTGCGCGCGTATTGTTTGTTTTTTAACCCCGCGCTGGTGATAAGGACCCTATTGCGTCGCTCGAGCGTCGCGGCCATTTTGGAAGTGCGTAGAGCGTCGCGGCCATTTTGGAAGTGCGTCGAGTGTCGCAGCCATTTTGGAAGTGCGTAGTACGTCGCAGCCATTTTGGGATTTTCTTTGTGCTTGCGTTGCGGCTATCTTTTGGATTGTTGAACCTTGTGAATCTTCGTTACGCTTCACACATGTGAATTGAAAACTTTACAGAATCTCTATGATTGAAAGAATTTTCCACTAATTAAATTCCTGAAGACTTCATGGTGAAATTAATCTTCTGCAAAACCCACACCAGGTATTTAATATTAAACATTTTCTATATGTGGAAATTGTTAACCGAAAAAGATAAGCTAGTAATAATTGAGAATTATTTCCAGAACACTATAGTAAGCAAGGAATAAGAATTCAGTGAAGAAACGAAGTTAACAAGAAGTTCTTCCTTGAAAATACATTTAAAGTTTGGTCAAGAAAAGACAATTGCAGAAGTCTCCTGTTTATGAGAAAAAGACAGACGAAAATAGCCTATTAGCTATACAGGCATAGGCTTCAGGTATGAGAACAGAGTTATAAATTGTTTAGAATAGAAATTGAGATTAGCATAATATTTAAAAAGATTGCCTTTTATTTTTAGGTTCTCTATTGCTTAATACCAGAGACATTCCTGTGAAGACAAACAGAAGTGCCAGAAGCAAGAGTTCCTGTGTTTGTTTGTTTATCCATTCCTCTTTCCCCTTGGGTTTGCCTGGCCAATAGTTTTACGTTATAGGATTGTTGAGCAGGCAGGCTTTGGGGGCTAGGTGGGCCAGCTCCAATCCTGCAAGATTCAACTCTTCAGTTCTCTGACAGAATGAAAGGCCCACGAATCTAATCCTGCCTGAGTGAAGATGGACCCAGAGTCAGGGTTGAGTTTAGTAACCTTGGAAAAAATATTATTAGAACTAAAAACTGAATTAAAAGAGACTAGAAAGGAAACCTTATCTCTAGGAATTAAGATGGAGGAATTGAAAGGTAAGGTGAACAAGGGGGATTTAACAGAAGCTTCAGGTTTTAGTTTTGGATTAAAGAGAGAACCACCCACCTTGTATCCAGAAGAAATTGAAGTCAAAGGATCTAGAGTAGTCAAAGAGAAAAGAAGTGGGGAACAATTTTTTTCAGGAGGAACAATAGTTTCTACTCTGTTAGCTCCCCCAGAACGATTTGGAGGGGATTTCCGAAAATTCAAATCGTTTATTATGCAGTGTGAGTTACACTATATGTGCAGACCAGAAGCATTTCCCACAGAAACTTCTAGAGTAGCCTTTTTAATTTTGTATCTCACAGGAGAAGCGGCAGCTTGGTCAGTACCTTTGGTTGAAAGAAGAGCAGCTGAGTTACATAATTGGTTGGAGTTTAAGGTGGTTTTTGGAAAGATGTTTGATAGAAGAACACATTCCCAAAGTGTTGATGGAGAACTTTTAGAATTACGCCAAGGAAATCGGGAGTTGGTTTCTTACATCACACAGTTCAGAGGATTGGTGTTAGAAAGTGGGTGGCCAGAGGAAAAAAGAGCTTCCATTTTTTATAGAGGTTTAAGAGATGAGTTGAAGGACACATTATCTAACATTGTGGAGAGACCTACCTCTAGTGAAGATCTAATTAATTTGGTCATTCAATTAGATATAAGGTTGGGAGAGAGAAGATTAGAAAAGCGAAGAAATTTCTCTGAGAGTAGAGTGTGGTTCAGAAGTGAACGTCCCAGAACAGAACAAGCACAAAGGGAGATTAAGGGGTCCTCACAGAATGAGACAGTAAACTCAGTTAGACCTCCTTTGACTAAGGAAGAAAAGGTCAGAAGGAGGAAAGAAAAATTGTGTTTATATTGTGGAGATAGTACACATTTTGTAGGGAAATGCCCACGTAGTCCTAAGAGGTTCCAACTATTTCCTGGAAAAGGTCAACAAGTGGCGAATACCGTTCAGACAGCAGTACCATACATCACAATAAACGTATCCTTTTCATGGAAAGGTAAGCCAAGATGTGGTGGACCATGTGTTATTGATTCTGGGGCAACAGGAAATTTTTTTGACATTGGTTTGGCAGCTAGATTGGGTATCCCTGTAATTAAAAAGAGAATTCCTGAACAAGTACGAGCTGTAGATGGATCACCACTTACCTCGGGATTAATAACTCAAGTGACAGCTAAATTAGAAATGAAAATAGGGAAACAGCATAATGAGGAAATTGAGTTTGAATTAATTGATGCACCACAGTTACAGATTATTTTAGGCATGCCATGGCTCTCTTACATAATCCACTAATTGATTGGAGTAAGCGAACTGTAGAGTTTAAGTCAGGTTTTTGTAAAGAACAATGTTTAGTCAGTTTAACTGAGGAAGGTCAGGAAGAAATTTCTAATTCAGTTGGAGTATGCCTAGCAGCCGGGTTAGTGAAAGAGCATATTGTGGGAACCATAGCTGGAGTCTTGCCTGAGTGTTATAAGGATTTTCAAGGTGTTTTTGATAAGAAAGAAGCAAATGAGTTACCACCTCATAGAGAATTTGATTGCAAAATTGACCTTGAAATAGGAGCACCAATTCCTTGTGGGAGAATGTATGCTCTCACTGAAAAGGAGAACGAGTTTTTAAAAGAATATATAGAAGAGAATCTTGCTAAAGGTTTTATTAGACACTCACAATCACCCACAGCTTCTCCATTGTTCTTTGTTCCTAAGAAAGACAAGACACTAAGAACTTGCATTGATTACAGAGCTCTGAATAAAATAGCTATCAAAAATCGCTATCCATTACCTCTAATATCTGTTATGTTGGATAGAATTCAAGGAGCTAAAATGTTCACTAAACTGGATCTGCGAGGAGCCTATCACTTGGGTCGAGTTTGTAAAGGTGATGAGTGGAAGACAGCGTTCAGAACTCGTTACGGACTTTTTGAGTATCAGGTGATGCCATTTGGTCTATGTAATGCACCAGCTGCATTTCAGTTTTTTATAAATCAAGTCTTTCGCAAATACTTGGATGTATTTGTAGTTGTGTACATTGACGACATTTTGATTTTTTCTAAAGAAGAAAAGGAACATATGGAACATGTGAAGAAGGTTTTGATAAAATTGCGTGAGAATCACCTGTTTGCTAAACTAGAAAAGAGTCAGTTTCACACTAATTGTGTGGAATTTTTGGGTTTTGTATTATCTCCCGAAGGTTTGGAGATGGATTCGCGTAAAGTAAAGGCAGTTAAAGAATGGCCACAACCAACTTCTGTAAAAGATATTCAATTATTCATAGGATTCGCAAATTTTTATCGTCAATTTATTCCAAACTTTTCACAAGTAATTTCTCCAATTACTACATTATTAAAAAAGGGAGTGAAATTTGAATGGAGTGAGGAGGCTGAAAACGCTTTTAAATTTCTTAAAGAAAAATGTATTTCTGGACCCATTTTGTTACATCCAGATGTGGATCAACCTTTCTTTGTGGAAGCAGATGCCTCTGATTGTGCCATGGGAGCAGTATTATCACAACGCAATCCAAGAACTGGACAGATTCATCCAGTGGCATTCTTTTCAAAAAAGTTTTCATCGGCAGAAAAGAACTACACAATTACAGACAGAGAACTTTTGGCCATCAAGGCTGCATTCGAAGAATGGAGGCATTATCTTTTTGGTGGACGTCATCGAGTTACAGTTTTAACTGATCACAGAAATTTGACCTTTCTTCGTTCCGCCAAGACTTTAACACCAAGACAACTTTGTTGGTCATTATTTTTTGCAGAATTTGATTTTGTAATCACGTTTAAGCCTGGACGCTTGAATGGAAAGGCTGATGCGCTGTCTGGATGTTTTCCAGGAAGTCAAAAAACTGATGATTGTTCTCCTGTGTCACTCTTGTCTGAGAAGAATTTCGTGGTTGGTGAAGTTCATAAAGAACTAGATTTTCGAGAACAAATTCATCATTTATTATCTAAAGAAGAATTGGAAAAATGGGAAGCCGCAGATCCGGTGCGAAGCATTAAAGAAGGTTTACCCTCCGTAGATGCAAAATTGTATCTTCCTTCTAACGAATTGCAGGAAGAAGCGTTGAAGAATTGTCATGATTCACCTTTGGCCGGTCATCCAGGAGTAAAGAAAACTTTGGAACTTCTTCGAAGAGAATTTTGGTGGGAGAAGATGCGTGAAGACACAGAAAATTATGTCAGAACATGTGAAATTTGTATCAAAGCCAAATCCGACCATCAAAAGTCTGCTGGATTACTAGTACCTTTGCCAATTCCACCTCGTCCATGGCATACAGTATCAATGGATTACATTGTTGAATTACCATCCGACAAAGGATGTTCTACAATTTTGGTTGTAGTAGATGTTTTTTTCCAAAGCAGGACATTTCATTCCCATTAAGGGAGCAGCTACAGCTACATCTTTAGCACAAGCCTTTTTACAAAATATAGTAAAACTTCATGGTTTACCAAGTCAAGTAATTTCAGATCGAGGCACACAGTTTGTTTCAAATTTTTGGAGGGCGTTCTGTAAAGAATTGGGAATTGAAATTAATCTGACAACTAGTTATCATCCCGAGGGTAATGGCCAAACAGAAAGAGTGAATCAGGAGTTAGAAAAATACCTGCGTTGTTATTTGGGTTCCGATCATAGTTGGGTGGAGTTGTTGTGGTTGGCGGAATTTTGCTATAACAATACGGTAAAAGAATCTACTTCTATGTCTCCATTTTTTGTTAACCAGGGGTTTCATCCACGTTTTCTTAGGGGAGTAATTTTAAAAGAGGTGGAGGTTCCTGATGTGGAAGACAGATTGAGAATTATGGGACAAAATTTAGAGAAAGCAGTTCGAGCTTTGAAAGTAAGCAAATTGAGTTACAAGAAATTTGCCGATAAGAAACGTAGAAAGGCTCCTAAATATCAAGAAGGAGATAAAGTATGGTTATCCACAAAAAATTTAGCCTTGAAAGGAAAGAATACATTTAGCCCCCGTTTCATTGGACCATTTGAAGTTGAACAGGTAATTTCCCCAGTTACTTTGAGATTGAAGCTGCCATCTAATATGAAAATACACCCTACATTTCATGTTAAAATATTGAAACCATGTAGAAATAACACTAGATTAGTGGGTGTACCTGGTCCAGTATTTTCTGATGATGACTCTAAATATGAAGTTCAAGCTATTTTAGATTCTAGAATAATTCGAGGTCAATTACAATGTTTAGTGGATTGGAAGGGGTACGGTCCAGAAGAGAGATCTTGGGTTAAAAGTGAGGATGTTCACGCATCTAGATTAACTAAAACGTTTCATCGCTTACAACCCTTTAAACCAAGCCCTGGGACAGGGCTTTACGGAGGGGGTACTGTTAGGTTCTCACATTCTGTACCTCACATTGGCAAAATTCCTAGGAGATTAGAGTGTTGCAAATACTATTTCAGGAAAGTTGGAAGGGGAAGGTGGTTTTAATAGTAAATAGATTCTATTTAGAGAGTAGAACAATTCCTGTAATTAGTTGTTCTATTTCATTGTTATTTATTTTTTTTCCTTAACTAACTTTCATTTAGAAAGATGAAAATGCCCCAAGCCAAGATGGTGGAACACTTTCCCAGCAGTGATTGGTGTAGTTAATAAAAGGCAGCATTGTGATGTCATTTAGAATGTTTCCAATAACTATCAACTGCCTTTCATTAAAGTTTTCACCAGGATAGGTCATGTTTTAGTTCTCTCCAGTGATTAAAGTTATAGTTTCCACTAATCTATAGTAGAGTACAATCTTTTAGTATAAATATATATATCAGGATTTAAGTAGTAGTTCCAGTTATTGTGAGGGTAGATCTACAGAAGAAAGAAGATTCCAAGAAGCTTTGGTTGGCTGAGTGGCAGATTTTTCAAGTGAAGACGAAGCTAAGTTTTCAGTGTTGTTTCTTAAAAATTCAAAGAACTCTTTATTTAGTCATGAGAACTATATTTGGACATTTGGTTCAGTTTATTGTATATATATATATTTTATTTTTTAAATTCTAGCTTAACTCTTTTTCTCGTGAAAATGTGGATTGTTCAATTAATGTGAGCGTTTTCGTTTTCGCTCGTTTTTAGTTAACATATGTATTGTAACAATACTAACCTTTTTCTTACGAGCGCGAGACTGTAATTATTGCGCGCGTATTGGTTGTTTTTTAACCGCGCGCTGGTGATAAGGACCCTATTGCGTCGCTCGAGCGTCGCGGCCATTTTGGAAGTGCGTAGTACGTCGCAGCCATTTTGGGATTTTCTTCGTGCTTGCGTTGCGGCTATCTTTTGGATTGTTGAACCTTGTGAATCTTCGTTACGCTTCACACATGTGAATTGAAAACTTTACAGAATCTCTATGATTGAAAGAATTTTCCACTAATTAAATTCCTGAAGACTTTGTGGTGAAATTAATCTTCTGCAAAACCCACACCAGGTATTTAATATTAAACATTTTCTATATGAGGAAATTGTTAACCGAAAAAGATAAGCTAGTAATAATTGAGAATTATTTCCAGAACACTATAGTAAGCAAGGAATAAGAATTCAGTGAAGAAACAAAGTTAACAAGAAGTTCTTCCTTGAAAATACGTTTAAAGTTTGGTCAAGAAAAGACAATTGCAGAAGTCTCCTGTTTATGAGAAAAAGACAGAAGAAAATAGCCTATTAGCTATATAGGCATAGGCTTCAGGTATGAGAACAGAGTTATAAATTGTTTAGAATAGAAATTGAGATTAGCATAATATTTAAAAAGATTGCCTTTTATTTTTAGGTTCTCTATTGCTTAATACCAGAGACATTCCTGTGAAGACAAACAGAAGTGCCAGAAGCAAGAGTTCCTGTGTTTGTTTGTTTATCCATTCCCCTTTCCCCTTGGGTTTGCCTGGCCAATAGTTTTACGTTATAGGATTGTTGAGCAGGCAGGCTTTGGGGGCTAGGTGGGCCAGCTTCACTCCTGCAGGATTCAACTCTTCAGTTCTCTGACACAAGTGAGCAGTGGCCAAAACAGCACTTTCACTGTGGCTGCATGAATTCTTGCTCCGTTCCTGCATGGAGGCCCACAGGTGGACCTGGTTACAGTCACAGGGCCTCATTACAAGTATGCCGGTTTGGAAATAGTGTTGCCGGTATATTCGTTCCGGCACCCTTTTACGGACTCGTGTAGTCCGAGTTGCGATGCCGGTAACACCGGCATCGCAAGTGACCCTCCGCATCCGGCATGCCGTAAATAAGTGCACATTCCGAGGTGCATGGACACGCAATCACTGGCATGGACATGCCGGTAACAATGTGAAAACGATTCTGGAAACACCAGCATCACAGACCAGGCGTTAAGTGGATTCTGGTGTGTAGAAACATGCTACAGGTCCTCAAAATCAGCACAGCTGGACCCAATGGGCTGTGCCACAGCACAAAAGGACCACTCCCACACCCCACACCCTTTCCAACACCACAATGCTAGCAGTAGCTGTAGCAGAACTGGAGCTGGAAGCCATGCCTGCAGAGCTATTAATTGAAGAGGCAGTGAGGGGGAGGTACAGCCGAGGCGCTTGAGGAGAAGGAGGGTTATCATGGCCCAGAAAATCCCCAATGTCCAGTAGGTTGTAGCCTGCAGGCAGGCACCAATCCCTCGCATAAGGGCCACACCATTCAACCTCACCCCCTGTCAGACCCACAACCTATACCAGCTAGACAGGGACACCATCACATCTATAGTGTACCTGATACATGATTATCTGGTGAGCCTCATTAATATCTGCACAGCCACCACCCCCCTTGCTGAAGGTAGTGTCTGTGCTACACTTTCTTGCCACAGGCACAGACCAGCACACAGTTAGGCAGCTGCATGGGATCTCCCAACCCTGTTTCTCCCATGTGCTCTTCCAGGTACTTGATGCACTCCTGTGTCACGTACGAGATCACATCAGCTTACCCTGGACTGCTGATGAGGTGAATGGCACAAAAAGTAGCCTTCCATACCTTTGCAGGCATGCCTGATGTCATTGGTGCCGTGCACTGCACACATGGGGAGCTGGTGGCCAGGCATGCGGTGGAGGTAGTGTACCGCAACAGGAAGCTGTTCCATTCACTGAACGTACAGATGGTGTGTGATGCCCGCCACCTCATTACCCATTGCTGTGCAAGATTTCCCGTCTCAACACATGACTCCATGGTGCTGCGGAACTCCATGCTGCCTCGGTACATGGCACGACACGCTGGACATCATACATGGCTGCTCAGTGAGTCTAACTACAAGGCCATGTGCAGTGTTGAATTGGGGGGTGCAGTAACCAGCTTAGCATACCTAGCTGCTGGGTGAGTCCAACTACAAGGCCATGCGCAGTGTTCAATTGGGGTGGGGGGGCCAGTAACCAGCATAGCATACCTGGCTGCTGGGTGAGTCCAACTACAAGGTCATGTGCAGTGTTTAATTGGGCGGTTGGGGGGGCAGTAACCAGCATAGCATACCTAGCTGCTGGGTGAGTCCAACTACGAGGCCATGTACAGTGTTGAATTATGGCCCAGTATGACACCCATGACCAGTGGAAGTGCACACTGCATGCTTTTTTTTCACTACTCCTACTGCAATTTCCTGATACAATTACCAAACCTCTGTGAAAATGCGCAGAGGCCGGATAGGGTGTTACAAGGCAAAGGTAGATGAGGAATAAGAGCAAGGAACATTATCACCCACAATTGTAACACAAATAAACCCCAAACATTGAAGGGGACATGACCCTACTCAGCGTTGTGAGTGCATGAAATGTGCAACTGTGTAGGTGTAACTCAAGGTGCAACACAGTAGTAGCATGCCAGAGCGCAAGGCCTTGACAGCCGTGTCCCCATGTAGGGAAAATATACAGTGCATACATAACTACATCTATTCCGTACAGCAATAAAATAAAAATGACATGTACCAGAATGCACCACACCATAGTGACAACAACATGCAAAAACACAGTCAAGCAAACCAAAAACTCATTATGCACAGCCCGAGAATCCAGAAGCCACCACCCCAAAACAATTTTTGGCTGCACACACATTTGACAGGTACACT
This sequence comes from Ambystoma mexicanum, assembly GCF_040938575.1. Classification (NCBI taxonomy): domain Eukaryota; kingdom Metazoa; phylum Chordata; class Amphibia; order Caudata; family Ambystomatidae; genus Ambystoma; species Ambystoma mexicanum. The sequence goes on along the minus strand of NC_090931.1, from coordinate 337,387,888 downwards.
GCCTGTCAGTACCGTTTACATGTCTTTATAACAAACTATTAAATGGAATGCTCTTAGATAGAAACTAGCAAAATGAAAAAACACATCTATTTTTTTTCTCTAATATATGATTTCCCCACCCAAATCACTGTTTACCTCCCCTAAATACGTTCCCCGCCCTTTTTCGAAATTATTTAACCTTTTACCCCACACACACATATATTATCAATATGTGTTTTTGTTATATGAGTCACGATATAAAAGCATGTCTATATAAAGGATTCGTAATAAAGACTGCATACCGTTACTACCACAAAATCACAAATGCATATCTTTTAAATGCTTAAAGTACAGTGGTACATGGACATATAGTTGAATTTCAAACATATTACTGACATTTGCTTCCATTCCATGTGTGTCATTTGAATGAAAAGTGGTAGAGGTCATGTTGTTTGTGAATGGTCCATGTGAATGCAAATGCACAACACACACCCCACACGCATTCTGACAAAGCGCCCTTCTTGTACACGAAAATGAACATATGCTATCTAAACTCAATTTTGCTTGCGCATGTTAGTATTCTCAAATGAACACTATACAGCCTGTGCCAAAATGAAATGACCAGGAAATTGACATGTACACTTTCTGTTGCTCCAGTGCAGATGATGCTGGGTATCCCCTGATGCCATGGTTAATGACCCCCGCCAGGCGACCCCACAATATCCACAAGCAGGCGTACAACCGTGCTCATGTACGTACTCGCTGCGCCAGTGAGCAGACTTTAGGCCTATTGAAGGCCAGGTTCTGCTGCCTCAGCAGATCGTGAGGTGCTGATATACAGCCCTGGGGTAAATTGTGCTTGCATGTGCCATATTGCACAACTTGTGCATCAGGCGCAACGTCCCCCTGCCCCCCATCATGGACATGCTGCCACCAGAGGCTGAGGATGACACTGATGATGAAGAGGATATTGCACAGCGCCGCAATGGCATGGATATGCGTGCCACACGTGGAGACCTTATACACCACTACTTTTGAGCACCTTTTACAAACACGGCACAGGACATCGAACACACTGGGAACTGGGCACTGTACATGAATAAATGCATTCACACTGAAAGATCAATGTCCACTCAAGACTATCAAGCTATCAAAACTCTGTTGTTTGTATAAACTGGGCCTGACTAGCCATGTTGCCTTGTAGTGCTGTATGCTATTTCTCCCCATGCGTTGTAAACCTTCTCTGCCAATTTATTTATTTGCAACACACAACTAACTATGTACGTGGGTGCGTGGCCAACTGGCCATGGAATAGGACGTGCTGCGCGAGGAGCTCCTGATGATCCGACTCTATTTTTGCCAAAGTTACCCGTTGAAACTGTAACGAGCGCCTAGAACTTTGGGGATCAGGTATCGGAAGCCGCACGCCAAGTGAAGTTCGCTGGAGAAGTTCATAGTCCCCGGGAATCGTGAAATATACACATTTCTGTTGGCGCGACTGTGCGGCTGCTTCGGCACCAAGATGGCGGCTAACAAAAGAGAGGCCTCCATGGAGAAACGACACCGATTCCCCGGAACTGCGGGACAGAGCTGCGGTAAATTGCCTGGAGGAATAGTACGACAGGGAGATATGTCGGAGTGTTCGAATTAACACCATGAGAGCGCCCGGCCTGGCATACGCTAATGGAGCCTCGGCAAGCAGACCGCAGGAGGAGATAACATTGGATGCTTGGGCGACGAGGCCTACGGAACTTGAATGGGGAGTGTGAGGCCATAGCCCATTTGTAAGACAATTCGAAGTGCCATCTCGAATGTGAGTTAGGAGACTTGGGAGCCAGACCTTTGTCGGACCGAGGACAGTGCAATAGCTGCACTAAGGCGGAGGCGTACAAGAGTGGAGGGCAGCGCCATGTCGGTGAAACGGTTGAGAACCAAGACTAAGCAACCCACGATGGAGACTTTCACGAAAGCGCAACGGACCCCCTCAACATCGGTGCAGAGCATGGTCGGGACCCCTGTGGAAGACGCCCCCGAAGGGAACAAGCACCAGATCCTGGAGGCTATAACGGGCCTGAGCGCAAAATGGGACTTGGCAATGGTGGACCTGCGCACAGCTCTGGAGAATAAGATCGATGCTGTAGGTACGGAACTCACCCTGCTGCTTCAGGATGTTAGAGCACTTGCAGAAAGGACCAGCGGTCTGGAAAGTGGGGTGAAGATTAATACCGATGTTAGCACGAGCAATGCGAAGGAGATTCATGCCTTAAAACAATAGGTCGCCAACCTGGAAAATCGTGCGGAAGAGGCGGAAGGAAGAGCGAGGAGGAACAACATTCGCGTGGTAGGCCTTCCGGAGGGGGAAGAAGGCCAAGACCCCACAAACTATGTCGAAAACATGATCCTAAAAGGGATCGGAGCCGGGAATCTTTCGCAGGAATTTACGGTGGAGAGGGCGCACCGCGCCCTAATGAGGAAACCCCGGCCGGGGGCCCCGCCAAGACCGATCATAGCGAGGATCCTGAATTACAGGGATAGAGAAAAGATCCTCTAATATTTTCGGAAGGGCGGCACGATAGAGAGAGCATCCACCAACATCACAGCATACCCGGACTATACGATACTGGTGCAAAAGCAGAGGTACAGTTATGTCGCCGTCAAAAGAAGGCTGAGAGCTGCGGGAGTCAAATATATGCTGTTGTATCCGGCACGATTGAAAGTGCTACACAAGAACAAAGCGCTATTTTTTGATAGCCCTGAGGATGTTGTCACATGGCTGGACCTGCAGGGCTGCCCGGAACAAGAAGCGGATCGTGACCGGCAGGATCATACCGAATGAAGATTTCGTAAGGAGGAAGACCCTGATGGTACAGAGAAACTGTAACTAACCGAACTTTGTACGCAATCTGACCCCGGTGCTCGATTTGGACTGGAATATAGTGAGTGTAACTGTAACTGGTAACGGTTTGGCAACTGTATATGTAATGTTTTTTGAAAGGAGCAACAGAACGTGGACGACCTACCCCAATAGATTACTAGTTTCAGCGGCCATTAGGGCGGCTTAACCCTACTGAGCCCTGAGTAGAAGCTTGTGCTAGGCAAGGCTAGATGTGGGGGTGCCTGAGATCCAGGAATGGAGCTGGGCAACGGTTGGGGAGGGTATTGTTGGGGGAGGGGTGGGTGGATGGGAAGTTGAGTGTGTGTGTGGTTATGGGGAGTTTAAGTTTTGTTTTGAGCCTATTTGGAAGAATCAGCATGGTGTACTTGCGGTGCATGAAGGAGCGTAATCGGCGGAGGATCGGGAGGGTGCTTATTAATGACCTATGGGGGACCTCAGGATAATAACGTGGAACGTCAGGGGTCTTAACAGCTATCTGAAAAGAAACAAAATCATGATGTATCTGAAAAGGCAGTAAATAGATATCGCACTACTACAGGAGACGTACTTGACGCGAGAGAAGTTGGACCTGGTTAAGAGAAAGTGGAGAGGGACCGTAGTGGGCTCGCCATACTCTGCATATGCCCGGGGGGTGTTAATCTGTGTGGCACCGCATGTCCCGTTCAAATCGATACAAGAGGTAGTTGAAACTGATGGAAGGATGGCTATATTGCGAGGGCTGGTGGAGAGCAGGGAGGTATGCATAGTAAACACGTATGCCCCAAACCAAAACACAGCAGCATATTTCAGAGCCTTGTGTACCAATCTTAGTACGTGTAGAGGGAGCGCGGTGATCTGGGGTGGGGACTTTAATTGTGTGTTGGATCCTGTGGTGGACAGATCCGATGGCAGGGAAGGTAAGCCTAGCCCAGCGGCGTGAGCGTTGCAGATGCTGTTAACTGATTTTGGCTTCACAGATGCGTGGAGGATGAAACTCCCCACTGAGAGGCAATATTTGCACTATTCAGCCCCGCACCAACTGCATACTAGGCTCGATTACGTCTTTGCCACAGCTGATGTGATGTCTGAGATCACTCAAATCGAATATAAGGCCAGGGTCCTCTCGGATCATTCGCCCCTGATCCTCGGATGGCAATATTGCCCCCCGAGGGCGAAGATCCCTACATGGCGCCTCCGAGCAGAGGCGCTCAAACATCCAGTCTTTAGAGAAGATATAAGGGAAGAGATTACTTACTGCTTTGAAGAGAATACTGGGAGTGTTGATTCTGCGGGCACATTATGGGAAGCTTTTAAGGTGGTGATGCGGGGGGCGGTCATTGCTAAGTCAAGAGGGTTACAAGGTGGGGTCTTGGCTGACCTGCAGAGGGTGGAAACTGAGCTAGAAATAGCATTGAAGAGCGGTGATGTAGACACAGAGCTGGTACTCCAACTACAGCAACAATGTGCAGGGCATTGGGAAAGATTCTGCAATTTCAATTATAAGAAATATGTTGAGAGGCAACACGCGGGGGGAGACAAGACAGGCCGCCTTTTGGCCTGGCTATACAAAAGCGAGACCTCTAGGCCTCCGATCAGGACGATTACTAGGGAGGACGGAGATGAGGTGGCCACACAAGAGGGGGTTAACAAAGAATTTGTGGAATATTACAAAGTGCTGTACGGAGACGATGAGATGGGTGACCAGCGCAAGATAATCGAAACGTTAGAAGACATTGGGCTGCCCAAGATAAGTGAAGAAGAGAGAGAGGAGTTAGATGAGCCAATCACATTGGAGGAGTTAGAAGAGGTTGTGAAGCAGCTGCCTACCTGTAAGACCCCAGGAGCAGATGGGTTCCCCAGCGAATTTTATAAAGTATACAGAGAGGAAATCCTCCCCCCAATGTTAGACATGCTTAATGAAGCGTTTGAGATAGGACGGTTGCCTGAGTCACTCAGAGAGGCGATCATAATACCGCTGCCCAAGCCCAATAAACCGGAGAACAGATGTGGTTCCTAGAGGCCTCTGTCGATGCTGAATCAGGACAGCAAGATTCTCACGGCTGTCCTAGCAAATCGATTGCAGAAAGTGATTGGTAGACTCATACATCCTGACCAAACGGGTTATGTCCCGAGCAGAAACATAACACACAATCATAGGCGGCTTCACCGGGTGGTCGAATGGGGTAGTAAGAACGAGGGTGAGATGGCGATAGTGTCCCTAGATGCAGTTAAAGCTTTTGACTCGGTCAAGTGGTCATGGCTCTTGGCTGATTTGGAAGGGTATGGAATGGGGCCGGGCTATATCAGGTGGGCCAAGATGTTGTATAGCGAGCCGCTTGCCAGGGTCCGAACTGGAGCGGTGATATCCGAGAGATGGCAACTTAGCAGGGGCACCAGACAAGGGTGCCCCTGGTCCCCGATGCTTTATATCTTGGCCGTGGAGCCTCTTGCAATATGCCTTAGGGCACAGTATGATGCGATTGGCATTGAGGTAGGAGGGGAACGACACTTGATATCCTTGTACGCGGATGATCTGTTACTGTACCTGCAATACCCAGAAGAAAATCTCTTATACATACTTGAAGTGATGGAAAGGTACGCTGAGTTGCCGGGCATCTCGGTGAACCCCCAAAAGTCTGTCATATTCCCGCTAGGTAGCTGTAAGGGGATCCCTGTAGAAGGACTACCGGTGCTACAGGTACCATGGGCAACTAGCTCTTTTTGCTATTTGGGCGTAGATGTATATCACACGGTGCAAGAAGAACACAGACACAATACGGAAGTAGCTGTCGAGAAAATTAGAAACAGCATGCAGTTCTGGGCGAGATTGCCCTTGGCGATGATGGGGCGGGGGGGGCCATGCTTAAGATGGTAGTTCTGCCCAGGCTCCTGCACTACTTCAGTAATATCCCATACATAATACCCAAGAAGTTTCTCAGCAAATTGAATAGCATGTGTAGGGACTTCCTGTGGCACAGTACCCGAAATAGAGTTGCGTTTTGGAAACTGCAGAACTTTTATGAAAAAGGAGGTATCAGACTGCCCCATTTTGAGGTTTATTACTTGGCGGAACAGTTACAGTATGTGGCCAAGTTGCTTTCTGATGAAGTGACCCCTGAGCATAGGGTGCTTGGACAGGGCTGCGCCCCGTTTTATCTGAAAGAAATGATTTGGCTGTCCGAAACTGAAATGAGGGGGCGTCCTGCGATGTTGAGGCTTGGATGGAAAATTTGGCGTAGGGCTTGTCGTTTGATGGAAGTCCCGTGCCCGTGCCTCCCGCAGATACCGCTGGTTGCTCTGACAGGAGGGGATGATCAGTTGAGGGCGATTGTTAGGACCTACTGGGAATCAGTGGGGCTGGCAACGCTAGGCAATGTTTGGCAAGAGGGATCCATTAAGGAGTTCATAGAACTCAACGAAGAAGCGGGGCTACACACGGGCCAATATGTCACGTACATTAGATTGGTGATTAAGAATACCTGGCCAGAGACAGTTTTCATAGAAGAACCAGATGCAGTTTTGGAAACAATATATGATATGTCCGAAGGGGGTCATGAGATCTCGAGACTGTATGAGATGGTGATGGCTAAGGCGGGGAAAGATTTTATACATCTGAGGCTGGACTCGGAGGTAGAAGTGGGGGCCCCGATGGAGGACGGGATATGGGAGCGTGCCCTGGGTTACCACAAAAAAGTGTCTAGAAATGCCAGATTAAAACAAATACAGCTGTATGTAACGCATAGGGCATACATGACCCCCTTGAGGATATCCAAGTTTCGAAACGCTGGAATACAAGTGTGTCCTAAATGTAACCTAGAAAACGCTGACATGACACATATGTTTTGGTCGTGCCCGATTATCAGGTGCTACTGGGGAGAAGTGGCACAGAAACTAGCTGATAAAGGGGTTACTCTTGTCACAGACACGGCCTGGGCCTGCTTACTGGGCGGGTTCCCTAGGCCACGGAAGCTCAAGCATATTGGGAAACTGAGAAATTTGGCATATTTGCTCGCGAAACGCAGGATTGCCATGGGGTGGAAGAAATGCCACAAACCTAAGGTGGATGTATGGTGGAAGGACTTGCAGAAATGGGCGGAGGCTGAAACGGTGGCATGGCAAGAAGCGAGTAGCCGGGCTGATGAAGGGGAGGTACCCTGTTGGCTTGGAAAACGCTAATAACAGAATTGTTTGGAGTAATACCAGATCCAACAGACTCCGAAGAGAACGAAACCCGGCCGCACGTGCCAAACATTGAAAGGGATTGACAAATAGGCTCACGGGGGGAGGGAGGGCTAATGGGAGCAGTGCTTACAATAACTTGATGTGTAACTGAACTATTATGATTATGCTGCTTGTTTGGTTTTTGTTGTTTTGTTTGCATAAAATCAATAAAAGAAATTTAAAAAAAAAAACTATGTACGTGCCTCACTTCATTTTTGTTAGGCGTTTGCTCTCTGTAACCCTGAGCAAAGCCTTCTTACCTGTAACTGAGGTACTTTCTTGCAACAGCGCCTCGATGCCCTTGGGCTGTAGTGCGCTTTACAAATTTAAAAAATAAATAAAAATAAATATTTCTTTTTCAACACCAAATATATTGTGACAAAAACAATTATTTACATTAGTGATAAGCCTCAACTCTCTCTAAAATCCCACCAAACTATTCCTCCCCACACCCCCTCCCAACTATCCCCACACCCCTTCCCCAACTATCGCTTCCCACACCCCAACTGTCCCTCCCCACACCCTCCCAATCAGTGACCTATTTTCGTCCCCTTTTAGGTTCAGGGGTGCAGCCTTCTGCTGGCTGAGTCAGCCGCTCAGATCGATGCCTTGGGCTGTTTGGAAGGGAACCCCCTGTAGTCAAACTCGTGGAGGGAGCCAGTGGCATGGGCATGTGACTTTGGTCCATGAGGACCTGCACCAGCACGGAAATTGTCTCAAACAGGGAGGACATGACACTGTTCCCCTCCCTCACACGCCATGCCAAATGCAAAATGGCACCTGTGGCTCTGCCCTGCGACCGTGCGGACCTCCTGGAGCTGGCCTGAAGTCCTTCCCACATGAGCTGGGCCTCATGCAGGTGTTGTTGTACCATTGAGGCAATGGATTCCTGGCGTGCCTCCATTCTAGACAGGCGCCCCTGAATATCCCTGACATTGCGAAGGGGTGGGGGTTGTGTGGTTTGGGGGCTCATTAGGCCCACGGGACTGAAGCCCTTAGCCTCCTCATAGCTGTGGTCGCTTACAACACTTCCAACTCCACCGTCATCCCCAGTGTCGTCAGCTGGCCCCCCTTGTGGGCCCTCTTGTGGAAGGGGTGCAGGTGCCTCCTGGTTGTGTGGTGGCTGGGGGACAGGTGCCTCCTGGTGGGGTGGTGGCTGGGCGGCAGGTGCCACCTGGTTTGTGGGTGGCAGGTGCCACCTGGTTTGTGGGTGGCTGGGGGGCAGGTGCCTCTTGGATTTTGGGTGGCTGGGGTGCTGGAGTTGCTGCCTGCTCTCATCTGCCAGAGGATGCAGTGGAGTCCTGGATGGATGTGGTGGTGATGGTCTGATGGGACCGTGGCCTGGTGGTCCTGGATGTGCTAGGCTGTTCAGCCTCATTGGCAGATTATGTGCCTGTGGGAGTCAGAAAGGCAGGGCATCAGTTATGGGTGTGAATTCATGAGACAGACATAAGTGCTAGTACTTTCCAATGGAAATGCTGTGTCATGGTGGAGGCCATGGCATGGTGCACACATGCATGTGTTGGGGATGCTGTGTGGGTGCATGTGTAATGTGCGAACATGGTGTGTGCAGTGGCTGTTGCATGGGTACTGGTGTTTCCCGGTTTGAGTGTTATGGGTGTGCCACACAAGCTGTATGATATGGTATGTTACACATGTGACTGCTGCCTATGGAAGTTGCTGTGTTGGTGATGATTTAGCGGGATGGGCCGTGGTGGATGGGATGAGTGCTGTCAGGGTTGCATATCTTGCATATGGTTTTGTCTGCGGAAGCTGCTGAATCCCCACAATTCCCCAGAGTTGCAACCCTCTAAACTGAATGTAAACAGCTAAACTGGATGCAACCCCAAGGGAAAGGGGGAAATGGGACAAAATAATAAAGGTCAGATCTGGAAGCACTTGCTGAACTCACAACCTATTAAGGAAAAAAGAAATAACAATTTTGTATCACTAACCTTTTCTTCTAACTTTTCACTCTTATCATTTCACACCATTAATAAATTAAATCACCATACCTGACTATCCTCTTCTGATTGCCTAGAGGAGTTTTCTATATTGGAGGTAGTAACAGGAAATAAGTCTCTTACGGCTATGCTTGAACTCCATGTAGCATATGACTTCTCCTTTCACTTAAGATTCCTCCAAAAATAAGAAACCTGGTTTATAGGAGTTTATTTTTAAAAATGTTTATTGGAATAATCAGTTTAATCTTCATCTGAAGACTGCACTCCTTTGTAATTCTCTTCCGTTCTTTTACACAAAGAAAATTCTTTTTAAAATGTATTATACTATAAGTTCACGCTTCTGCGCATGCGCGCTGAGAGTTTTAAGGAAGGCTCGTCATGTTAATAAATAATCCTCTTCTGCGCATGCGCGTAAGAATTCCGCTTCTCAATTCTTACTGCGCATGCTCTTCACAACTCCAGGCGGTCTTTTCGCTGCGCACGTTCATTTAAAGTATTAATGGGTTAGTACGTGACGGATTAAATACATGGAAATGCTTCCGTTACAATCCGCAACTATTTTTAGTCATAAGAGTAAGCACCTAACTAGTCCGAAGCTTTCCATGTAAACATATTATACTAATAAACGAACAAAACGAAATAACGCACACACTCAGCAAACTTCCCTTAACACACTGACACTTGCGCAGTCAGTGTAAGACTTCTACCGGCGAAATGAGTACTCGTATAATGAGTTCTCAGAAAAGGCTCGAGCCCGAACCGTACACTAAGCGAAAAGCGTCTCTGCAATCAGCTGCTCTGAAGGAGGTGCGGTCACCTAGCAACAGGACACGCAGATTCTCTCTCTCGCAACGGATTTGAATGAAGAAATGAAATTTAAACAAATCTTCTTCTCTTTAGTAAAATTGAATATACTAAATACCAGTAAAAAGAATAATGTTAACCAAACTGAAGCTTTCTAAACCAAAGTTTCTTAACCTTTTAAAAATGAAAACTATTTACTTATAATAAAAATGGACTGCTAGTACTTAGTTTCTAATTGAAGTTAAAACAACTTAGCTTTCTTTTTCTTTTGGATCTCCTGACTTCTTCCTGTAATTCCTATATCCAAGATAAACTGTAAAGGCCCAATCCAGATTAAAGTTCACTGAAGCTCTTGACAAAGGTCCCATCAGCTGGGCTGCTGACAATGAAAGGCAGTTTATAATGTTTGGATTCTGCCTTTCATTCACTCCCATCCAATCAGAGAGACGGCTGAGAACCTCCATCCTGGCCAGGGAAACTCTCAACACTTTGAAAACAATAAAGTTAAGTCCCAACCAATTACATAGGGGAACATTCATTCTTGCAACACTCATTCAACCTGTCTAGCAAAACCTGACAGTATTTCCCCCTTAACGTCCTGCCCAAGGGCTAGCCTTTAATCGATATTTCTTATGAAATCTTGCCACTAGAAGTGGAGCATGCACATCACATTCATCTTCCCATGTATGCTCCTCAGGTCCAAAACCTTCCCAATCGATAAGATACTGCAACCTTCCTCTAACCCTTCTTGAGTCAACAATTCCTCTCACCACAAATTAATTGGAAGAATCATCCAAAATCACAGGAGGAGGAGACGACAACAATCTGGTACCCTGATTCACAGGCTTCAAAAGGCTAGTATGAAAAGTGGGATGTACCTTCAAATTAATAGGTAAAAGCAATCGCACAGCCACCGGATTAATCACCTTCTCCACCTCAAATGGACCAACAAAACGAGGACTACATTTATTTCTTCCCTTGATCCTTAAGTGTTTTGTTGAGAGCCACACCAAATCTCCCACTTTAAACTCCTGACTAGACTTTCTTTTCCGATCCACAAATTTCTTATATTTCAACTTATTATCCAACAACACCTTTTTTGCTTTTTCCAAATTGTCTCTCATTACTTGCAAACAAACCTCTACTCCAGGATTCTCAGATACCTCAGATAAATCAAAACTCAAAAAGCGTGGATGAAAACCTCTCCCTAAATAAAACGGAGTCATGGAAGTGGAATCTTTAGCACAATTATTATAAGCAAATTCTGATAACCAGATCAAATCTACCCATTCTTCTCCCGCTTGCAAATAACATCTGAGATATTTCTCCAGTTCCTGGTTAACCCTCTCAACTTGCCCATTGGTGTCGGGTGGTAACCTGAAGTTAAAGTCACCTCCACCCCCAGTCTCCTGCAAAAAGCTTGCCAAAATTTTGAAACTATTTGAGATCCTCTGTCTGAGATGACCTGACTGGGAAGACCATGTAACCTGACAATTCCCTGCAGAAAAATATGTGCCAGACAATCTGCAGTAACCTCTCCCTCAATTGGAATAAAATGGGCTTCCTTTGAGAACAAATCGACCACCACCAAGATAGACGTGCATCCTTTATCTTTAGGAAGGTCTGAAATAAAGTCCAAAGAAATCGTGTGCCAGGGGCACGGAGGAACTGGTAACGGAACCAACAAACCAGGCGATTTTCCTACCAGACTCTTTGCTCGAGCACAAACTGCACAAGTCTTCACAAAGTTTAAGGTATCTTGTCTAATCTTCTCCCACCAAAAATTCCTCCTTACCAGCTCAAGCGTCTTTCGGAAACCTGGATGCCTGGAGAAATATCTCAGATGTTACTAGAGGAGTTTTCTATATTGGAGGTAGTAACAGGAAATAAGTCTCTTACTGCTATGCTTGAACTCCATGTAGCAGATGACTTCTCCTTTCACTTAAGATTCCTCCAAGAATAGGAAACCTGGTTTATAGGAGTTTATTTTTAAAAATGTTTATTGGAATAATCAGTTTAATCTTCATCTGAAGACTGCACTCCTTTGTAATTCTCTTCCGTTCTTTTACACGAAGAAAATCCTTTTAAAAATGTATTTTACTATAAGTTCACGCTTCTGCGCATGCGCGCTGAGAGTTTTAAGGAAGGCTCGTCATATTATTAAATAATCCTCTTCTGCGCATGCACGTAAGAATTCCGCTTTTCAATTCTTACTGCACATGCTCTTCACAAGCTCCAGACGGTCTTTTCTCTGCACACGCGCATATAAAGTATTAATGGGTTAGTATGCAACGGATTAAATACATAGAAATGCTTCAGTTACAATCCACAACTCTTTTTAGTCATAAGAGTAAGCACCTAACTAGTCTGACGCTTTCCATGTAAACATATTATACTAATAAACTAACGAAGCGAAATAACGTGCGCACTCAGCAAACTTCCCTTAACACACTGACACTTGCGCAGTCAGTGTAAGACTTCTACCGGCGAAATGAGTACTTGTATAATGAGTTCTCAGAATAGGCTCGAGCCCGAACTGTACACTAAGCGAAAAGCGTCTCTGCAATCAGCTGCTCTAAAGGAGTTGCGGTCACCTAGCAACAGGAAACGCAGATTCTCTCTCTCGCAACAGATTTGAATGAAGAAATGAAATTTAAACAAATCTTCTTCTCTTTAGTAAAATTGAATATACTAAACTCCAATATAAAGAATAATGTTAACCAAACTTAAGCTTTCTAAACCAAAGTTTCTTAACCTTTTAAAAATGAAAACTATTTACTTATAATAAAAATAGACTGCTAGTACCTAGTTTCTAATTGAAGTTAAAACAACTTATCTTTCTTTTTCTTTTGTATCTCCTGACTTCTTCCTGTAATTCCTATATTCAAGATAAACTGTAAAGGCCCAATCCAGATTAAAGTTCACTGGAGCTCTTGACAAAGGTCCCATCAGCGGGGCTGCTGACAATGAAAGGCAGTTTAGAATTTTTGGATTCTGCCTTTCATTCACTCCCAACCAATCAGAGAGACGGCTGAGAACCTCCATCTTGGCCAGGGAAACTCTCAACACTCTGAACAATAAAGTTAAGGTCCAACCAATTACATAGGGTAACATTCATTCTTGCAACACTCATTCAACCTGTCTAGCAAAACCTGACAGTGGGCCACATGCATCATTGATGTGTGCATCTGGTCATTTGCTGGTGGTGAAGGTGCTTGACACTGACACTAGCACGGCGGTGACAGCAGAAGTTGTGCTGTGTCAGGGGGGTGTGTGTGTCTGAGTGCCAGCAGGTGCATCTTGTGAGGGCGATACAGGGGTCTGTGTAATGTGCGAGTGCTGTATGAATGTGGTTTAGGAGCAAGTTCCTTGTGGATGTGTGCAACCAGGTCGAAGGGGGGTGGTCCTCCAGCAGGGCTGTGCTGGCGTTGGGTACAACATACTTGACATGTATGCCTACTCAATTGTATACAGGGTAGAAGGTGTGTGATCTGACATTGGGCTTACCGGTACTCACCAGCCTCATCCGATGTTACACCTCAAGCCTCCGCTGCTCCTACTCCCTCAATGGCATTGAGGTGCATGACGCTGATGCATGTTTCCTCCCAAGGCTGCAGGTGGATGGAAAATGCAGGTCCACCTCCTGTGGCCATGCTTTGGGTGCGCTGTGCGGACAGGAGGCTCCGCACCCTGAGACGTAAATCATCACACCTTTGATGGCAGTCACGGACTGTTCTGGGGGTTGTGCCGAGCGGCGTGACCTTCCAGGCCACCTCCGCCCAGATGGCCTTTTTTCACATTTGTGCTTGGCGCCGTAGGACACTGCTAAACACTTAGTCAGCATTTCCCACTAGCGTGGCTGTCAGCATGTTTAGTTCAGCCTCGCTGAACTGTGGTTTACCCCTCCGTGCTGCTGGTACCCTGGAAGGCATGTCTCTGGTTGGGTATATGTGCTTGGGATGTGTCTGTGAATCCTGTGCACAGAGGATTGCAATGGATTGTGTTTTGTTAATGGCCACTGGTCCATTTCCTGTTCCGGCGATCACGTTGTTTACGGTCACGGTAATAACGGCACCCACCGGTAACAACGGTGCCGGTAAGTCCGGGAGCGTGAAGCCGGAATCGGAATCACTGGCACCAAGGGTGGTGGTGTGGGGGTTTTGGGAGAGTTTGGTGGTATTACCGGCATGCTGGTGCAACCGTTTCCAGCATGCCGGAATGCGCATACACGCTGACACGGAATCAACCGTTGATTCCGGCAGCAGTGCCTCACAGATATGGTAGCACTGGCATGCCGGTAATTACTTTTTTTTACCAGCAAACTTGTAATGAGGCCCATTCTCATAGTGAGCACCCCATGTGACAGCATGCTAAAGCTAAAATGCATCCAACCAGACTACAAAACTAGCCATACATTTTAAAAATCAATGAAGGAAAACTGAAAAAGTTGAGCTACTGAATCAACTGTTTGACAAACACGGAGCCTTTAGAGTGACAAAGTTTTACTTTTGGGGGTTCCAATAAACCCTTAAGCTCTGTGGGAATAGAAAACAAATGTATCCTAATAACAAGGATAACCTCAATTTATAAAGATTTATTTCAAGCATCAATGCCCAATACACTGAATTGACAGCATTTTCAAATGTCAATATCTAAAGGGAAGGCAATCTAAAGTGAGATTACTAGGTCAATATGGCAAATCTATGTAAGGACCAAATGTTGACATAAAAATGAAGTAAGGTAGGTGAAAGATTTAGGGACCTTGAAAGGAAATTTGGAAGGTCAAAAGGAGGAGGCGGACTATACAGTGTCATTTTTAACTTGCTTTTATTTCAATAATAAAGGAAACAGCTCACTAATGCTAGTTTATTGGGATGCCCCACCAAACAGAACTAAACCAGGGTGCTTGCCACCAGATGTGATGTCCAAACTTAATAATCCGTCCTCTGTCAAAACTATCCTAAGATGACCCTATCACTATTAACACATAACAAACGACCAGGAGAATGACTCCCTTCTCCTGGGGAATGCTTCTCAGTACAAGTCTCTTAAGTATGATATCTTCGGGGGGAGGGGGGGGCGCTGTTGCGCCGAAGTAAGATGGCCGCCTAACTGCGGAGCTCTGAGCTGGGAGAGCGTACGAATCCAAAAAAAGGACTTTACTGCTGCGGCTATCCTCCTGTGTGCAGGCGGTGCTTCCTCCTAAATGCATCCGCTGCACTACTGCGGATTTCTGGCCCCCGCGGCCCCCCCTGGGGACCGTACTGCTGCCCTCGACTCCGCCGGGACTGAGTGCGCCTGGCCGCTCCGCCCCGCGGCTCCACCGGCTGCGGCTCTCCCTTCCACTTCAGGGCGCGGCGCTGCGGGCCGCTGTCGGGGAGGGGCGCCGGAGCCCTCCTCGTCGGCCCGGGCTGGCTGGCTCCCATGGGGGCCCCGCGCTCCATCGACGGCCTCATCACCCTTCTTGTGGACCCCATGCACCCTGTCTGGACCTGTGACCGCCTGCATCATCTGGCTCCCGCGGCGCTCGTGACGCCGCACTGCTCGGCTCCCCTGTCTCGTGCCGGGGGGAGCGGAGACATCACCACGGACCCCTGCTTCTCCGCATCACCTACCTTCGGCACCCCCTCCTCCAGCAAGGCGTAGCCCCCCCTGATCCACGACAAGGTAGGGGGGATCGGGGGGAGGGGGCCGCTTGGTTTTCTCCCGTCTCCCACGATCCTGGGCCGCAGTTGAGCCTATGTGCCGTGCTAACCACGGTGCTGTCCCTTGTCCGCTTCAGTGGACTCTGCCTGCATCGACCTTGGACCCTGAGCCCCAGCGGACACTTGTTCTGGGACACCGCAGCTCTCTCCGGCCTCCATCTCGCCTGCCCCCCCCCTAACTCTGGATCTGGACACCTCACTGGGCAACCTTCGTGTTATATCCCTCTCAGCTCCACTTCTAGCCCACGGACAATTGGCTTCCCTCACCTGTCACCAGCCAACCCACTGGTCTCTCCAGCTCTCCCAGGCTTCTGCTAGCGGTCCGCCAATAACCCCGGAGCGCTCCTGGAGGAAGGGCCCTCGCCCCCTTCAACTACAGAGCTGTCCCTACACATCACTGGCAACCCCACTTCTGGCCTACCCCTCTGGTCCTTGTGCCCGGCGGTCTCGCTCTGTGTGCTCTGTTCGGGACCCCTGGTGTCTCCCCCAGCCTCGTCAGCTGCTCTCCACACCTTCCCTCCTCCCCACCTGGGCATCCTGCGGACCGTCGATCGGAAGGCCTCCTGCCATACCTGCACCTGATCCGGGACGCCGGACGCGTTCTATCACCATGACCAAAGGAGCCGGGTCTAACAAGAGGCAGGCCTCGCTAAATATGTTTGCTAAAACTCCCTCCAAGCCGCTGACTGACCCCCTGGAGGAGTCGCCAGTCACCGCAACTCCCTCTACCTCCGACGACGCGCAGAAAATGATGGAATACATGCGAGAGGGTTTTACCGCGCTCCACACTAAGCTGGATGATATGAATGGGACCATCTCATCCATAAAGGCCCATATTGAAAGAACAGACAGCAGGGTCGCTGAGATCGAGACAAGGGTTGGCACCGCAGAGGACGACCTGGTCTCCCTTCGCACAGCTGTGACCACCCTGACCGGCCGGGTCTCTATGGTCGAAAAGAAAAATGACGACCTTGAATCCCGCTCCAGGCGGAATAACCTCCGCATTGTTGGCATTCCGGAGGACGATATCGGGGAGCCCGTTGAGGACTATGTAGAGCGCACCCTTTTGACCCTCCTGGATAGCCCCAAGCTTTCGGCACAATTTGCAGTGGAGCGAGCTCACCGCTCTTTGACCGCGAGACCCAGGCCGGGTGCCCCACCCCGCCCTATCATTGCCAGAATCCTCAATTTCCGTGACCGCGACGCCCTGCTCCGTGCGGCCAGGGCCAAGGGTGAGCTTCATCTTGGGGCGGCGAGGATACACTTGTACCCGGATTACTCTGTGGCTGTGCAGCAGGAGCGTAAGACCTTCCTTGCGGTGAAAAAGAGACTCCGGGACCCAGGGGTCAAGTACTCCATGCTTTTTCCCGCCAAACTGAGGATTGAACACTCTAATCAAACACACTTTTTCACTATCCCCGAAGAAGCCTCGAAATTTATAGATGAACACTTTCCTGGTTGATGTAGACAATGTTGATATAGGTTGTATGGTTTCTCAATGATTGCTGTTGTAACTGGGCCGCGGGTCGGGGCCGCCACGGCGCTCCCCCCCCGCGATTGCCACTATTCATCGTACTTAATTGTAGTTCATGTTGCTGATGTTGCTTCATCTCCTATATGTGTGGGTGTATTTTGCACCCTGCTGTTGCACCGCTGACTGTAATGACCATTTCTCAAGGGTCCCTTCTCGGAGTCACCCGACATTTCATCCCAGTCACTTTTTTCGATTTGACCGCGGGACACAGGCCCCTTCTAGCTAAATACGCATCGAACTATGTTGCTACCGTGTCTTATCACATGGCTGCACCCCAATCTCTGTTGGGCCCACTCTCTCACAGATTTGGTCCCGAGGTAACTCGCATGCACTCTAAACGCCCTGCCTAATCCTACTACGTAGCATAACTCTCCTTACACTCTCCCAGTCCGGCGCGCCATTGCCCGGCTGCAAGCAGACCCCCAGGCGTTGATGCCTAAAAGTTTACGTTTGTTGTGGTTGCGTTTGGGTCTCGACCCTCTGATTGGGGGAGGGATGTGGGTGGGGGGTAAATTGGGAATGTTATGGTTTGTAAAAGTCTTGACAGCCTTCAGAGGCACCGCAGGCACCGCGTGCAATCAATTCACACATATGGTCGGAAGGCCGCATACTCCATGGGTACACGCCGTTCACCTAACTGAAATCCACTCTTATCTATTCCACCATCACCCCTTCAAATATGGCTGATACAACTCTGACCTTTATGAGTTGGAACGTCAGGGGACTGGGCAACCATAAAAAGATGAGACAGATTCAGCTTCACGCCGAACGCCACGGAGTGAAGATCCTATGTCTACAGGAAACCCACGCTCGCTCGGAGCACTGTGAGCATTTTGCCAAGCAATGGGGCCCCCAGAGGTATTATACTAATTATTCCACTCAGAGCCGTGGCACCCTCACCCTAATACATAAAAGCCTGAAGTTTACGTGTCAGCACTCCCACATAGACCCACTCGGTAGGTTTGTGCTCATCACCGGTATATTACAGCAACAGGAGATAGCCATTCTGAACATATATGGTCCCAACATTGATGACCCTGACTTCTACCTTCACTTGGCCACTCTACTCGAGAGCTACCCCCTAATTCCTATTCTATGGGGCGGTGACTTCAACACGATACTAGATGTCACCCTGGATAGATCAGGTTCTCGTCCCCGCCAACTTTCTAGGGCAGCATACTCCATCCTTAACTCGCTCCCCCGCTTGGCATTGGGGGACGCCTGGCGCCTGATGTATCCTGATGACCGTACTTACTCCTTCTACTCCTCAGTGCATGATTCCCACTCCAGGATAGATAGGTGGCTCGTCACAGATATACTCGTTAGATGCATTACCCACTTAGCCATTCTTCCCAGGACGCTATCGGACCATTCACCTGTACTCATCTCTTTGAACTGGGGATTAGATGCCAATAAAACAAGACAGTGGAGACTGAGCCCCCACTCGCTCCTTGACCAGGTTTTTGTGTCTGAGCTTGAGACCTCTATCGAGGAATATTTCGAGTTTAACTTACATTCTGTCTCAACACACGCGGTGCTCTGGGAAGCCTTTAAAACACACACTAGAGGGGTTGCCATCTCCAAGTGCAGTGGCATACTTAGGGACATCCGTGCTGATATCGCTGCCAGCGAATCGGCCCTGTCCGTCTATGAATCCCAATACGCGGAGGACCATTCCCCGGCCACACTAGCGCTGCTGGGCTCTGAGTTGAACAGGTTCCGTGGCCTTGCTGAGCGCGAGGTCAGGTTCCTAGATTCCCCTCAATCAGCGAGGAAATATGGCGAGGGTGAACGGCCCGGCAGAATGCTGGCTAGACTGCTGCGCCGCGAGTTTGGGGCCCCCCATATCCCGGCCATTTCTAGACCAGATGGCACACTGGCCACCTCCCCGCAGGACATCAATTCTGAGTTCCTCGCGTTCTACACGTCCCTGTACTCGGAGGTGGACAGTTCCCAGGTCTCCGACATCAACTCCTTTTTGGAGAGTCTTCCTCTATCAGTCTTGTCGGACGACGCTAGCGCCTCCCTCGAGAGGCCTTTCGCCCTAGAGGAAATTGTGGAGGCCATTGAGTCACTGGCATCCGTTAAAGCCCCTAGCCCCGATGGGATCCAGATGGACTTCTATAAGCTATTTAAGGCCCAATTGGCGTCGCACCTACTGATGCTTTGGGAAGAATCATGCGACAGGGGCATACTTCCACCGTCCCTCTGGGAGGCATTGATTACAGTGCTCCTTAAATCAGGAAAAAACCCTACGCAGTGCAGCTCATACCGTCTCCTTTCTCTGATCAATAGTGACATTAAAATATTTGCCAAACTACTTGCTAACCGCTTACCCCGTACTTGTCCCATATTATCCATCCGGATCAAGCCGGCTTCGTCCCCGGCAGGTCCACTTCCCTGAATTTGAGGAGACTTTTCAATGTAATCACCAGGATCGACCCTGCCACTCAGGCAGTGGCGGCTGCATTGGACTTGCAAAAAGCTTTTGACTCAGTCTCATGGAGATACCTATGGTGTGTTCTTGAGAAATGTAACTTCGGTCCTAATTTCTGCACCTGGATAAAGCTCCGTTACACCGCCCCGTCCGCCAAAGTCCGCACAGAAGATAGGTGCTCTTCCCCCCTCCAGATTTTTAGAGGAACACGCCAGGGATGCCCCTTCTCCCCGCTTATCTTTGCTATTGCCATGGACCCCTTTGCTGACATGATTAGACAATCGCACTCGCACAGGGGGTTGTGCACATCCAGCAAGACCGACATAATCTCCCTCTACGCTGACGATACCCTGCTGTATGTCCGATCCCCTGTAGTCAACCTTCTGCCCATGCTGAAGGATGTGGCCCGTTTCGGTGACATATCCGGTCTGAGGATTAACTGTTCTAAATCTGTATTGTTTCCGCTCACAGACTCCACACAGGCTCCCCCCGAGCTACATGGGTTCAACTGGTGTCCTAATAGCTTCACCTACCTAGGGGTGGTGGTCTCCCGGCACACACCTCAGCTGCGCGATGATAACTTCCACACTTATCTAACTACCCTGCAGGCTAAGGCCGCCAGCTGGACTAAACTTCCCCTCTCGCTTGCAGGCAGGATTGGAATACTCAAAATGATTGTATTGCCCCAATTACTGTACCGATTTACTAATCTGCCTCTATGGCCAGGGGACAATTTTTTTCGAATGCTTCGCAGCATATGTAACACCTTTCTGTGGCACTCCGGGGCTGTCCGCCTCAAATTTTCCACACTATTCGCCCCTAAGGCGTTGGGCGGTTTTAGCGCACCCGATTTTGTCAGATACTGGGTGGTGGCCCAATCACAGTTTGCTGCATTTTGGTTCAATACTGTTGACCTCCCCCACATGTTCGCCTCGAGAAGCTGTCTGTCTGTGACCGTGTGATTGGCTCCCTGATCCTCCAACCGATCCTCCCTGATCCGAACTCTGCGAATCCAGTGACCAGCACATCCCTGGCCTTGTCCAAATTCTGGTCCATGGTTGACACTCCCTGTCCGTTCCACGGGGATCTCCCGCTGTGGAACTTCCTGCCCAGTGTCCCGCACGTTCCACTTTCAGTGGTCACCCGCTGGGCTACTGCAGGCTTCTTGTCTCTGCGTGATGCCTTTGAGCAGGGGAACTTTATAGAATGGTCTGACCTTCCCCCCTTACTCAGGAGCCGACCCTCGGTGTGGCTACAGTATTCGTCACTCCGCGGGCACCTTAAAGCCAGATACTCAGACTTCCCTGCCTTGCCCCCTGATGAACCGATAGTGGGGGAGCTCTGCTCCTATCTTTCCTTCAGAGGCAAAGTGTCGAGGCTCTACTCCTTACTACAGTCCAGAGCGGCCCCCCACTTCACCGAGCTGCGACGCAAATGGGAGAGGGATCATGGCTCAGAGATCACTGATGAGAGGTGGGCTCGGATGTGCGCCCGCACCCACGAGGTTTCCTACAATACTAAATTCAAACTCATCCAGTTCAAAATCCTGCACAGGTATCATTATACACCTATGAGAATTCATCGTATGACCGATGCTAACCCCCCCTCGTGTCCCAGGTGTGGCACAGACCAAGCTTCCTAGATGCACATGTTGTGGCTCTGTCCCCGGTTATCCCAATTTTGGCTAGATATTTGCTCTACATTGTCTGACATTCTGGAACACCCGATAACCCCTACCCCACTGCATTGTTTTTTCCATGACTTCCCTCGAGATTCTAAGAAACTGGCAGGTCTCTGTATGCTGCTGGCAGTTCGCTGTATATTATTATGTTGGCTCCGCCCTAGAGCGCCTACCTATACACAATAGCTTAGTTCGGTCACATGGACTCACGACACCGAGCAGTCCTGGAGTGCGATGCAGTGTTCCCGCTCCAGGCCGAGGGATGTCTGGCCGAGATTTTGAGACTATATCTCTGCCCTGGCCTCACCATCAACTTCCGCCACTGCTTCCCCAGGCGGTCCCCCATAGTGGATGTCCTGTTAAAATGTATGTGTTAATAACTCGTACTCTCCATTCTTCCAAAACGTCATATTTTGATACAAATGGTATTGCCTAAAATTCTCATTGCGTGCTTTCTGCACTGGTGCCATGTGGCTCCCTCTATTTTTTTCTTTGTTGTGCTGTCAAGTTAATAAAAAGAAGTTTAAAAAAAAAGTATGATATCTTCAAATAGTTTCTTGCAATTCCTTGTAATAGCTCGTTCAGTTCTTTCAATGGGTCTTCCCAGGCCCTTATGTATGTGTTCCTCTTATTTCTCCAAACAATCTTGTTCTTCGCAAGATGTGTAGACAGATTCTCTGTCATACTCTTATTCCTCTCACAGTCTTGCCACTCATAAGAGCATGCATCATATACTCCAACGCACTTCTTATCCTTTTGCCAATCACTTGGACAAGTAGGTTGGTCCGCTGGGTGGCCTACATTCTTCACATACTTTTACCAGTCGCTAGGAAATGGATACAGGTTCCCCGAGTAATCTTCACTCTTTATATACTTTTGCCAATCACTGGGACGAGGATGCAGTGTCCCTGAGTAATATTCACTCTTTATATACTTTGCCAATCAATGGGACGAGGATGCAGGGTCCTTGAGTGATCTTCACTCTTTATATACTTTTGTTAATCACTGGAATGAGGATGCAGGGTCCCTGAGTGGTCTTCACTTTTTCCACCTTGCTCTCCGGGCCTTCCACTCTCCCCTGTACCTGTATTGAACGGGTGTGCTCTTACTTCAGAGGAGAAGCGCTTTGAGAGGAGAGCATTTATTTCTCCTGCCTGTTGTGCCTGCTGCTCATTAAACAGGCGTTTAGACCCAGCAAAAGACTTCGTTTGAAAAACGCTCGATTCCTGGAGGAGGTGGAGCTTGGCCAGATCATCTGTTTGATCACATGACCTTCTGCCGAGACAAAACGAAGCACAAACCACCCTTGCGGCGTTAAGTCCGACGGTGTCAAGGGCGCAGACTGTTTTGCGGCTGTTTGGAGTGAGGGCGCATATGGCCCTATAAAGGACTACTCATTATATCTACATAGGAAATCAAACAGAGCCTGTACTATCCAACAACAGATGAAGGGGAACTGAGGTAAGGGGCCTCAGCATACTTGTATAGTATTGTACTTTAGATTGGTTACCGCGTGAGACTGCGGGATATTATTTCCATTGATCACGCTGGTTTTGCCCATTAAGACTTGGGATATACTTACCTCTCTGAGCTTCGTAAGGGGTTCATTGATAGATCACCGCGATATACACATTCTAGGTTGCAAGCATTTCTGACACAGAAAGTTTCCATCCCATTCAGGTTTCAAACTACTGTATACACATTATTTTGCACTTTTTTTTAATTTATGGTGCACACATTATAGAGTGTTCTGTAACCTAAAAAAGAGTTGAATGAAACTTCGTAGCACAAAAGAAATGGAAGGAGCAGGGGACGGATCATATCTAAGTAAAAATCATGAAGTAAGTATATCAACTGCGCAACATGCTTAGGAGAATGTAAATCCAAATACCCCGCAGCAAATCCAAGTACTGGTACATGCTGAAGAAACTCATAGCACCCCAGTAAAAAGCACCATGGAGAAAAACCCAAATACTGCAATAGTGAACAACTGGAAGCGGGGCTTGGAATATACCATCACAACAAAAAGGATACAAAGTAAAATAGAAAATCATTTTGGGAGAAAACGACACAAAAGTCACAGTGACATCGAAGGAGAATCACTCATCCTCTGGGAAGACCCTAGGCACTCCCAAACTCCGGCTTCTAGCACAGAAATACATCTCACATTAACAAATCTGGAAAAAGAAGCCCCCATTCAATTTGAGGAGGATAATGTGACTCCTCCATCGCCACAAAACCTACAACCAACAAAAAATGTTGCACAATTTTTTCAGGAACAAAGTGAAACAGATCTAAAAGATGATGAGAAGACAAAAACAAAGTTAAATACAGACACATTGAAAGCTTTGAACTTCGTTCTTAACTCTTTGGTTTCAGTCTTCGAGATGTTAAAAGGAGAGGTTCAATCGCAAAACGGGACATTGTTAGAAATGACAAAAGAAATCGCACTATGTGACTCCACTTTAGTGGGCTTGGCAAATGCTATTAACACAAAACTGAGCACTCCAATTCAGGCTTTAAACCTTGAGATTGTAAAACAAGGACTTGACATTTCCTCCATCCAGCAATCTTTGAAGGAAAAAAATGAAATGGGAAACCTTAATAACAGATTGTTGCAAGAGGTTCTCTCAATTTTGAAAGGACACCTGTCCCTAGCCCAAGCAGAGAAAACCCCAGAAAAAAATCGGGAGTATTCACTTGATGACACACCGCTTTCAGACTTGATATTGGAAGAATTTCTAAGACTTGCTACCGTAATGGAGGAAGATGCAGATATTGGAAAAAACATACAAAAAACAGAATGTGATAAACGAAAAAACATACAAACGGGTGAATCCCAAGAATGGCAAGAACAAGGGGAACAAACATCAAGAGGTAGAAGAAAAAGAAGGAACCGTCTTGCAAAGAGAGAGAGATCCAAATCTATACACCGTAAAGGGAAAAAAAAACAAGATAAAGGGCTGAAATGTAACAAAACCGATAAAGAGAATGGAAAAATACATCACAAAATACAGCCAAATGGGTACAGTGAGGAACAAGAGAGTATTACGGGCGACTTTAAAGTACGGCAAAATCACACAAAAAGAAATAAATCTGTTGCAGGAAAGGGAAACCAGAAGCCTAAGACTGCTATAACTAAGAAGATCAAAATAATGGAAGGGAACAAATTGGATGATATAGCTTTGGTAACAAAAGCAAGCATCGGTTTGCAAACAGAGGAGGAGACAGAGCAAAAGGATAATCCAAAAAAGAAAAATAAAGAGGCAGATAAGGATCTGAAAGGGCAGCCAAATTCAGAGAAACTATCAGCAAAAAACAATTTAAATGCTCAATTCCAAAAGGAGCCCATAGCAAAAACAGAAAAATGGGCCCCTATCTTTTAAAAAAAAAAAACCTCCAGCTCGAAAAAAATAAATCCAATGGGAAAGCCATCGCTCTAAGCCAACATGAGAGCAGGAAAATCGCCCCTATCTTCCTATTAAAGAAACAGGTGGCTGCCAAAGACCCAAGCCTAACTCTCTCTAATCCAAATGTCTTAGCAAATATGGTGGGAAAAAACGTAACCAAAACAAGTGATAACAAAATTCAAAATGGAGAAGGGAAATTTGCGAGACTTGACATCCCTACAAACCGTGAGGAGAACATTGCAGGCATTCAAACCCCTTCTATAGTATGTGATCAGTCAACCCAAAGCATACTAGTGGAAAACACCATCCAAAGGGTTTGGTTGAGGTTGCGCTCAAACTATGGGCACCATAAATCTTTGAATCGGGGAGTGATTTTAGGCATAATACATAAAATTAAAAATCTTCATTCCTTCAAATCCGATAACATTGAGAACATGAAATTTCCAATGTCAAATGACCCATTTTTGGTAGAACTCATATTGACATCTGAAAATGCAAAAAATGCTATCCTACAAAATTCAATTGAATTGGAATCCTATGGATTAGAGGTCTCATGTAATGATAGAAAAAAAAACATCATGAGCGAACACCATAACCCTATATGCCCAAACAAAGGAAGAACATCCCAAAATGAGGCGATCCTCACAGGGAAGAGAAACTCAGAAAGAGATCCCAAGACAAAAGATAATACTCTCACGCTCCTTCCAGAAATACTGACAGAAGTATTACAGAAGCTGGGATTGGGCACGCAGCGACTTTAGAAGGAAAAATATAAATATCTTTAGTTGGAACACAAGAGGCTCTAGTGTCATCAGAGGTAAAGAAACACGGACATATCTATTCAATCAGGGAGATGCAGTTCTATTGCAAGAAACCTGGCTGGTAAATCCACTAAACATTGAAGGATATACAGTCATCTGTTTATCAGCTGCACAAAAACCATTAGGTCGTCCTTCAGGAGGCCTATTGATAGCATTGAAAAGCCAAGTTTTTAAAAACGTTACAGAAATATGGAAAAATCCCCATGGTATCCAGGCATGTAGAGCTGAAGTAAACTTACAAGAAACCACTAAAACCTGGATATTTGTAAATATTTATTGGAACCCAGTGACATCGAAACTAAGTTGTTTTTTGGAAGACCTAGCATTACTATTTGAACTATTAAAAACAACCTTAGCATCCAGTAAAATTGTGGTAGCAGGAGACTTCAACTCAAACTGTTTACATCCACAGAAAGGAGACTCAGATCGAAGAACCCACGGAAAAGTGAGCAGGGGAAAAAAGTGGCAGGAATTCATGGAACAATGGGATCTTCACATGGTAGTTGGCACACAGGAGGGTGAACTGTATATAACCTGTGAAGAGGGAACTCATCCTCTGCGTTAGACTTCATTTTCGTTTCAAAAACCCTGCAGGCTTTGCCTTTCACTCTAATAATAAAACAGGAAATTGGCAGTGACCACAGCAGATTGGAGCTGTTATTTGAAAACATCTTAACAACAGAGGCTGAAAGAGAACTACAGTTGTTAGAAGAAAAAAAAGGAAAACTCAGAGTTGTCAAATACAAAGATGGGGGAGACAAATTGAATGGGAAACTTAAAGGGATTCCTGAACATATCTGGAAAATACAATGTAACCCAGACCGATTCACTAATTTTTTATGGGCAACCTTAGCGCCCAAATATTTAGCGGGAGAAACAAAACAGAAACATCTACATGCCTTTGATGAACCTACACAAAGGAGAAAAAGAGAGCATTGAAAAGCTCTGAGAGACATTCAAAAAGCAGGATATTCGTTTGAAAAAATGCAAATCGAGATAAAAAATCAAAAAGCAAATTATAAATCATGGTCAATCTCACATAAAGCTCTTCGGATGCAAACAGACGGTGAGCATATACTGAGAACCCTTAGAGAAAGCAACAGCAAGAACTTCTGGGAAATAATGAACCAATTTGAAGGGGATTACACTCAATCACTATGCAACTTAGTGTCACAAGATGGCTGGGTGAGATATTTGACAGAGACATATAAGAGCGACAATAACCATGAATTTAGAGGCAAGCCAGAACTCCGTTGGCAACTTAACTTCAATGAAGAGGACATACACGAAATCATAATCAATTCCTCAACATCCAAAGCCTCGGGACTAAACGGCTTGACCTATCAGGCATTGAAAAGCGAACCTGTGTTGTGGTCAAAGCTCTTATCTGTTCTCTTTGATGAAATACTAAAAAAACAGACTTTCCCAGCATCTTGGAAAACGGCCCTCATAATACCCTTCTTTAAACATGGGGATCGCCGTGTAGCAATGAATTACAGACCAATAGCATTGCTGGACATTGAAAGCAAAATTTTTATGAAACTTGTACTAAATCACATCTTAAAATGGGTGGAAGACTTCAATATTTTATCACGCTTTCAAACAGTATTCAGTAAAGGCCATTCAACATCTCTTAATGGCCTGATTTTAAACATCTTAAATGAACAAAAAAGAGGGGGGAAAAAACAAGTATTGTGCGGAGCCTGGATAGACTTGTCCAAAGCCTTCGACCAAATAGAACGAGTTCTACTCTGGGAAGAACTCCGGAAATGGGGAATGCCAGAACCACTATTGTCCATCTTAGTGGAATTACATAGAGAAACCAATTTGAGAGTACGGCTCGATGCAATGGGACACCTTTCAAGACTGGTGGAAGTTAACAGGGGGGTAAGACAGGGGTGCTTGGGAGCGCCTCTGTTCTTCAACCTGTTCTTAGCAGATATGGGCCTTTTCTTGCAACCGTCTGCTTTGGTAAGTCCAATATTAAATGGGAGAAAAATATGTTGGCTCGCGTACACGGATGATATAGTTCTCCTCGACAGGACATCAATTGGCTTACAACATCTACTCGACAAACGGAATGAGTATGTGGGATTAAACAAATTGACAGTCAACCCGGCTAAATCAAACATCTTGATTTTCAAACATCCGCTATCAAAAACAAAATGCATAAACTGGAATATGGGAGGAGAACGGATAAGAACAGTAGAAATCATAAAATACCTGGGATATAACATCTATGCCCATCCAGCAAATTACAAAGCAGAAAGTGAAATCATGGCTAAAGTAACACAATTCACATCACAAATGATCAAATTAAACTATAAATTTTGTAAGTTTTCCATTCTCCCATTGGTAAAGTTCTACCTCGCCAAAGTGGTCCCAGTCATTCTGTATGGTCTAGAAGCCAAACCCGATCTTTGGTTCATAAACTGGGACAATTTTGAGGGCCGCCTATGGAAAAAAGCTCTGGGCCTCCCAAACTGTGCCTCCTCAAAAAGTTTGAGATTTGAGCTAGGTCTAAAATCATTGAACTGTATGGCAGACTGGAAGCTCATCTCATTGTCTCGAGAGATAACAACAAGCAAATACTCGACACTGTATGGAGACCTCAGACATGAAACACTGCTAAAGAAATCAACTATCCTCACCTTGTTAGAGGCGAAAACATTGGAAAGACTGAAGACTTTAGATATAAACGAAGGGACTTTAGTCCTAAACCCATTCAAAGTGAAAAGAAGATTAGAACAACGGGATTGGATTGAAACAGTAGAGAGAGTAAGAGAAGAACCAATTCAAAATCTATTTCTGAAGGGAGAAAAGAAACTTGGGTGTCTCTCTTGCTACCTACTAAAATCCCCAAACAGGAAACTGCGCTCAGACTTTCTTAGAGTGAGACTGAATCTTGTCCAGTGTGGGGCTGTTCTGGAAAAGCGCAACCAAGGGGACGTGGCAAAAAAACTATGTTCAATCTGTGTCAACCCTGCCAAACAAACATTAAGACATGTTCTAATGGAATGTGAAGGCACATGGCCTCAACGACTAAGACTTTTCAGAGACTTTGTATGGAGAGAGGAAGATATAATCTCAGACTTCCTTTGGGACAGAATTACCTCAGAAAGCAATGCAGCTTTGACGTTTGCAGCCATTCAGGTGATAATAGAAAGTGGACTGATCATTTAACATAATAAAATAAAGGACAAATGTACTTAAAACATTGATTTAACAGAAAATAGAAAATTGACAGGGTTGGTGGAAAACTATGAAATGTAATGTAATTTTATGTGCTTTTTGCTAACTATTTTGTATTATTTTTGTAAAGGCTTAAGCCAAAACAAATAAAAATAAAAAAAAAATTAAACAAAAAGAAGGGGTTCTGTGTCACCGGGTCGACTAATCTCTTTCCTCTGTGGTAGGTCAGGAAGGTTCCCTGGTTCCATCCATGTCGCTCTTCCGACATGCATCGCTCTTGTTTGGCCGTTTCGACGATGAAAGGATTTTTCCTTTGGTTCTGTTCCACAGCACCACCTTCTCCCTTTGGTTTGTTGGTTGGGTTCTCCACCCATGAACAGACCTGCATGGGTCTGTTACCGGCACACCAATGATGAGGCTCTTCACTGGCCCTTTTCAAACATCCCTCATGGGACTAGTATGAATTTCTTTCACTCTGCTGGTCGGGCAGCGTGCTGCTGTCTCTTCTGCTGAGTAGCTGCTTTCGCATAGGTTAGTCAGCGTCTCCCTCGGTTTCCCAGCCTCCTCGATCCAGCCAGTTTGAAACTCCTGGGTCTCACTTCCTTGTTCTCCTGACCCTCCTCTTTTTGTGACGCACTGCTGGGGCTTCCCCAGCTTCCAAAGAAAGTATTTTCTTTTGTGTTGGATCCATATTCGCTATGCCTCCAGTTAACTTCTTTGTGTCAGTATTTGACAGACAAGCACTCTTCATCACTCTCATGTTCTTACTCTTCACAGTAGCAGGATGACATTTGTCTTCTGGTATTAAATTACAATAATACATGCAAGAGGAGTTTAGTTGTATGTCAGTTAATGAATCTGGACTGTGTTTTGGAGGATAATGAGAAGGGAGTTCTCTTTGGGAAAGGGAGTCCTTATCCCCAAGAGGGGAGTCTCTTCCTGCAAGGTCCCGCTTAGCGCTGCCCCTAGAGACAATGTTACCTGGAGGGCAGACCTCCCTAGCCTCACAGGAAGGGGATCACTCCTTGGGAGAAGTGGCTGAATCCATCGATTTGTCAGAGAAATAAGTTCACATTTATGTAATGAAGTATTATGAGATTATAGGTAAGTGTGGAGGTGTAGTAAAGGAGAGAGACATGGGGAGACAGTTGAGTGAAACAATCATTAAAAAAAAGGTCTTCTTTCAAAGGGGTGGACTTTTGCAAGTCGACTTTTAAACTAAATATTAAACGTAGACATTTGACATTCGAAAGATCTACTTTAAGCAGACCCATTTAAGGGATACTCTCAAATGGATGTCAGCTTTTGGAAATGAAACATACAGAATTTACTGTACATTGACTTTATAACATCACAAAAGGGGTCTGGGATTCTCCCCACCACCCGCACACAGCATCAAGAAGAAATGAGGGAAACATCCACACTTGTGCTCATCTCTGTTCATTTCCATTTCTGATATATTATTTAGTTCATTAGGTTTAACCAACTGCATACTTTTTTGTTCTTCTTTTTTCTTATTGGTGTTTTGTGAAATATTCTCCCAGATACCTCTTCCCTTCTGTCTTACTTTAATTAATGGCACTCGATTCTGTTGTGCTAGTTTGGGGGTCATGACAAACATTAAAATACAGCATCACTGTTTGATTATGATTATTTATATTTTGAGCTTTCATTGTTCTTTTCAGAATTTGATTTCAAAATAGTCAATAAGCCCCTTCATATTAAAGGTTCTATGTTCTTTCATCGACAGTCATTTTTACGACTGCCTTTTAAACGAGTACAAAATTGCGTAAAAGTTAATCCAAATATTTTTGGGGGTTTCCTCCCACCCCCAAATCCCTCTTCCCCACCTATGTATAACTATTCCCAAGCCCCCAACCCCTTATATGCCCTTTCCAGCCCCCCAAAAAATGTCGATGACATTTTTCATTATTTTATGCTCATTTAAAACGCAGTCGTAAAAATGACTGTCGTTGAAACAAAGTTATACCCATATTAAGAACATATTAAGAACACCATGGAACCTTAACCCAGGTAGCAAACAACTAAACATAGATGCTGGGTGATAATGCATGGTTAAGCCAACCCGAGTCCTTGGCATAACTCCCCCTGTTTTCCTATTCCAACGATAAGCAGTTATGCATACAAGCAAAGACTAGCGTTATATAGTGGATGACAGCAAGACTGCTTATATACACGCCTGTAGAAAAGGCCCACCAGAGTTAGTATGCTCAGGTGCTTTTCTTTGCTCCATTGTTAGGTACATTCATATTATTAAGATCTTGCAACAAATTGACAGTTATACTTGAGAAGTTGAAACAGCACAGGCTGTATGCAGTGTTTAGGCATGAAACTTATGAGGAACAGCTTGAGCAATATGTAAATCCACTTTACGACTGTCATCCAGTTAATAACGCTTATGGAATGTATGGTGAGAAGGCCATGAAGATGGCATACATATCTCTTTGAAGGGGGTGTACTTTTACACAGCCAGTCATGCTTCTGTAATTGAGGTGGATTAAAAGTCCATCCCCCTGAAGAAGAACACCACCTGTGGATGTGGTGGCAGAATCTAAATAGCCATTCAACACAGGATTCTGTGAGGAGAGGAGTCAAGCAAAGCTTGTCTGCAGTGTTGGCTGCTAGCAAAGAATACAGACAGCCTGGAAGTAATGCTGAATTCCTTGGAGTGATTGCTTAGACTGTCAGACCTCATTTAACACCAAGGCATTCACGATTTAGTATGTGCCAGAACAAGCCATTTTAAAGAACACTAAAAGAATGAAGAAGTAATTACTGAGACGTAAACATGATTTTCCCATTTTTCTAATGTGGCAATGCAATCTCATGGGGAACTTTCTCAAGTTAGTTGAATGCTTGTTTAAAAGATCGTATGTTCATTTGTCATAATACAGGCCCTTGTGCGAGTGTGATGAGAATTCTACAGGCCAAGAAAATGCAAGCACGGTTTATCAGTTTTACCATTGGCTCCTTCAGGACGTTATCCCCGATCACGCTTCCTGCGACATGAACCACTTCATTAGACATTAGTTTCAGGAGATTCACAAACACCTTAGGCTGATGATAGTACCTAGGTGGAAAAGAAGACAAACATACATGTAATGTAAAGTAATGTTTTTATAGCATACTTTGCATAAACACAGTCAATGTTTAACAATAGTGTGGGTGCCCCTCTATGAGAACATGGCTCAAATGACCTGGAGGGTCTACAACCACATTTTTGCTACTGGCCCTTCACAGAGGACAAAATATCCATTCACATATCAGTCTGGTCCCACCTCACTATTACTATTATCATATCACAGCATCATAGTCAGTAGTTGGTGTTTGAAAAAAGAATGCAGACGACAAAGATGTAAGAAAAGGTTCCGACAGACTTTTTATTAATAATACCTCCGACATACAAACTCAGGTTACTGAGTCCCTGGCAAACACTAGTCTTAAAATTGCTGCTGTGTAGCATGTCTTTCCCATGCTCCCTCAGTGGTATAGGTCTATACCGTGCTGCCTTTGCACTGTTGGTCTTCACAACGACACAAAGGTGGCGCAGGCAAGCTGGGACTCAGGAGGTGCCTGTGGAAGGGGTGGGGAGTAGGCGGCTAGGGGATGGGTGGGTCTTTGTGGGAGGGGCAATGATGATGCAGGACCTGGAAGGGAGTGCTGCACCCTTTAAGCGAGTTGTGGATGGTTGGGATGGGGGTTTAAAGGGGGAACCCCCTTATTGGGGCCCTGAGGCAGGGGTCAGGTTGGAACAGGGAAGGGGCAGTAGGGCAAAGAGTGAAATGGTTAAGAGAAAATGGAGAGGTGTTGCTAAAAAGGGTTTTGGGACAGCAGCCTAGAAGCTAAGGGCACCCAGAAAGAGGCCTATTGATAATAATAAAGCAACAGTAATGAATGAAAGTTTTTTATAGACATAGAAAATAATGTATCTATACATAGGGCCTCATTACGACTCCGGCGCTGGACCATGGTGCTATTAGCACCATGGTCCATGGCGGAGTCCGGCCTGGTGGATGGCGGAATTACCGCCCCATTCCAAGGTGAGTGGGCGGTAATTCCCCAATCACCATTTGCCCTTCCCCATTCCCATTTTTGCCCCATAGGGCATAATGGGGATGGGGAAGGCGCTAATTACGGCACCGTAAATTATGGTGCGTTAATTAGCACCAAGGTCGCTTAGCGCCTTGGACTTTAACGCCTGCAAAAAGCAGGCGTTAAAGTGTGAATCAGGCGTTAAGGGTTAACGGCGCCGACGGCGCCGTTAAACCCTTAACGCCTGACTTGTAATGAGGGCCATAGACTGTATTACTACAGCCTGTATAGTGTGACGAATCCTGAGATGTCATCACTTCTCCCCTAGGGGAGCCCCTTCCCACGAGGCCAGGGAGGTGAGGCTGCTACCCCCCTGTGGGTTCTACTCAGCGGTAGGATCTCATGGGAAGAGACCTCCCCTAGGGGACAAAAGAGAACATCTTAGGAGAGCACAGTATAATATCCCTCCCCAACACCCTACACACCTCCATACACCATAGACCCTAACACTTTGCCCAGCACTCCCATGTACCTTTGTAAATCAGTGACTTTAAGGCATCCTGAGATGAAGAAGAGTAGGGACTTCCCTAAGGGAGTGTACCAGACAAGTACTGGGAGGAGGAGGAGGTGTGGAGCCATGAAGGACGCTCCATGTAATCTAGATTAGCATTCTAGTCATCCGCTGCAGTGTCAAATAAAAAGCAACAAATGACTTACAATGTTGCTCAGTCATCCCAGGGGGAAGCGAGGACCAAGAAGATGCTCAGCATAGGAAATCGAAGTGGCTGCAGACAGGGATGCCGAAAAAGAGCAGACGGCATCTCCAGCTGGTCTGATGTTGGAGGACCCTTGGCGAAGCATTAACCTGACCTTGCAGGGGATGTGGAGCATGTGGTCTGTAATTGTTACATGTACTGCTGAAGTACAGAAGCTGCGGAGCCATTGCAGTGCAAGAGAAGCATGCGGAAGACACAGGTGACCCATGCAGACCGAATGCAGACCCTGAGGAAGACAGGAACCTGCAAGAGAAGTCCCGGAAAGGTACAGGAGTAAATGGGCTAGCTGGTGGGGGTACGAGAGCGTCGCGGGTCCCGCAGAATCACACAAGGAGAACAAATCCAAATCTCAAGGGATGGGACATAACTCCTGAGATAGAGTGGGGAGAGCCATAAGAAGAGGTTCCCCAATACGGGCACATATTAGGCGCCAACCACAAGGGCACGGATCAAGAAAATAACATGAGTCATCTCTTCTCATGGCAGTACTTGGCAGGAGAGTAAACCAAGTCTGTAAGATCAGAGAAGCATAGAAATATGGGTCTGGGAACCGCATCCAAAACAGAAGGAAATTACAAGTCATCTTCCTCGTGGCAGTACTTGACAGGATAGTGAACCAAGTGGGCCACAGGGGCGGTAGCCAGAGTTGAGGACCCCACCAGTGCATGAACTGTATTGCAGAGAAGCTTAAAAACACAAGAGATGCAGGGGAGGGGAGTAATTTCCCCTGGTGTTGTGGAGCTGTGAAACCAAGTACCAGAGAGAGCAGGGGAGGGGAGTAATTCCCCCTGGTGTTGTTGAACTGTGAAACCAAGTACAAGAGGGGCCAGGGGAAGGGAGTTATTCCCCCTGGTGTTGTTGAACTGTGAAACTAAGCATAAGAGAGGCCAGGGGAAGGAAGACCTTCCCCTTGGTATTCTTGAAATGTGATACCAAAATAAAAGAGAAGACAGGGGAAGAGAGTCATTCCCCCTGGTGTTGTTGAGGTGTGCAACCAAGTGGAAAGAGACCAGGGGAAGGGATTAATTCCCCCTGGTTGATTCTAATTCTGAAGTCAAGATACGAGGAGAAGGGAGTCATGCTCCTGGTAACCAAAGTTATAAAGACTTTCGGATACAAAGCATGAAGAGATAGGTGGTGTCTCTGCCAAGGTCAAGTGTCTGGACCTTTGACTTTTTTGTGATGGAGAACAATTGTGACCCAGGCAAGAGAGCCATTCCCCTAAGAAGAAACCATAATCTAGAAGGAGTCATTCTAGACCAAGAAGATCTACTTATCTCTAGTTCAGTTTCAAATGTAAGGGACAGAAGTAGGGTTTTTAACACAAGACGGTGGACTATTGATTTACACGGACATTCTGACAGCACCCTTGGTACTTTAGTTGAGGTAGGGAAACCCCTCTTAGGGATAGGGAAAGTTAAGTTTTCTCTTTATTTTCCTGACTAAATAAATGTGTATGGCTATCACCATCCCACCTATGTGCCAGTCTCCCCCTTCTGCACCCTTACAATAGCCAGTCAAAATGTACTACTCAATACTACTCAATCTTAAAAAATAACGTGCAGCCCTCTTTTTTTAAATTGGGGAGTTTGCTACCAATAATTGTAGTATTCCCTAAATAGCATCCAGTTCATATGGATTACAATCCATATTCCTCTATGGATGGAAACTGTTTCATAGTGACGAACTGGCATGACTATTTACATAGCAAAGATAGTACACTATATTGTGCTTCAAAAACTAGCTGATTTATTTGTAAAGAATGGGAATTGCAAGGAAATTATTCATAAAGATACTTATTCCAATTCCACATTCTCCCCCTCAACACTTTGGACTCAAGGCAACCATCCTCACAGGCCAATTGTCCGTGCCAAACTGAAGTTGCCACACTGCATGCTACTAAACATCGGATCTCTTGACAAACAACATTTTTAAGCACAGCATTCTGAATTATGCCACGTCCGATTTATTGATCAAGGGTATAACCCTGGCTAACCGTGAAGTTATTCCTATTAATAATCACCCCATGACATTAGATGCTGCATTTAATTTCATAGCAACATAGTAAACTCAAAGAAATAAAATAAAATGTCAAGCAATCACCATTTGTTACCATTTGCTTATCTTTAGCTAATAGTGACAGATGAAAAAGGGGATGGAAATGCAGGCAGACAGAAAGAAAACAGCAAGTTAAGGCATTGGGGGGTCATTACAAGGTACCGCATACCGCATCCGGGTTCCCTGAATGGGGAAATACCGGGCCATTCCAATCTTGGAGGACCCGGTATTCCCCCATTCAGGGAACACAACCCCACTCCCATTCGAGCCCCCATATGGCTCAATGGGAATGGGGAGCATTGTAACAGCAGGCCCGTTAATAACGGGCCGTTGTTAGCATGCTGGTCCTTTAGCGGGTCCCGCTAAGGCCACCTGGTAAAAACCAGGCACCCTTGGCGGGACCCACTAAAGGACCTCGTGATGTGGCGGTAAAGGGTTGACAGCTCCGGCACCTTTACCGGCCCCGTTAACCCCTTACCGCCAACCTTGTAATGACCCCCATTGACATTAACAGCAATGTTAATGTCCATATTACTTTTGGTGACTGTGTCAGAAAGGAAATGACATCTCTGCAGAGGCCATGACCAACATGTCAGTTGCCACTGGAGATGCAAGTCCAGGGTGAATAGAAAACATTTCCTTAGATAGTTTTTTTGGTTTGGGCCTGTTTCTGTATAGGTCGGAACACCACCACAGAAAAAAAATGAGACTGAAGTGTGTGTTGCCGGTCTGTGGATTTATCAGCTGGGGGGTTAAGAGGATATGTAAACGTTTCACGGTTGGAACATCAACAAATAACTCCAGGGCAAGTGGTTTGGTTCATGGGAGTTTTATTTTATACGCCAAAAAACAAAAGGTTAGGAGTGACTAAGGTCACTGTGGCGGGTCAGGCAGTAAAACACAAAACTAGCCGAACATTCTTTACCTTTCTCCCTCACGTGACCATTCTCTGACAGGAAAAAATCACTCCACTCACTATCTTTGGGGTTTGAAGGACCCCACACCTCTTTCTTGGCTCGCAGGGGTGTATTTCCTTGTCACAAAGCTCCTGGTCTGCTTCTCATCTAGAAAATCCATCAGAACTGGGCACAAGCACTCTTGGTGCCTTGGATTGTCTGAATGTGGATCAGACATGGAACTTATGCTTCTGTTGGACCCTTAGGCTTTTTTAACTTAACCTCTTCTGAAGGTTGTCCAGTCCTTCCCTTGACACTGTTCCTTTACCAAGCCGTAAGCCTGACTGTGAACTAGGGCTTGACCAATCCCTTCTTCTACTGCTCACCAGAGTCGTTGCTAGGGGGGGGGGGCTAAGGGGGCTATAGCCTCTGGTCTTTTGGTTATAGCCCCGGATAGAATCTCAGGAGCTACAGCCAAAAGGCTAGCTAGCCCCCAGTCCTGACAGTTCTGACATTAGCATAGCCCCGGGTCTTTTCCAGACCTAGCAACACCCCTGCTGCTCACTCAGTCTCTCTTCCCTCGTTGTTTTCTCTCCTCTTATTCTCCTTAACATTCCACCTGTTCTAAGCTCTTTTTACCCCACTTCTCTCCCTTTCTCTCTCTTGCCCGCTGTGGTGGCCCCAAAGGAGAACGAGGAGTCAGCACTTAAGGTAGGACGCCAGCCTTTATTTACGTCAGCCCCGGCCACGCCTTCCTCATCCTCCTCTCTCTCTCTGCTTATCCTTCAACCATAATTATTATAATTATGGTCTGGTACACTTTAGGAGGAGGCAGCACTTAAGGTAGGACAACAGCCTTTATTTGCGGCAGCCCCAGCCACGCCGTCCGCACCATCCGCTCTCTCTGCTTGACCTCCAACCATCCCCACACCCGCTCACCCAGCAACATTCTACACATCCCACCCCATAACATATCCCCACAAAAGCCCCCTCCCACCTCAACGTTACACAAGAGAGCAATATATGGTGAACGTAACTACAACTACGTACAATATCATGGCAGAAACAGAACATGAGTTTAACAAAACATGTATTTATTTATTTATTTATTTATTTATTTAATTGTAAAGCGCGCAAAGCCCAAAGGCAACTAGGTGCTGATGCAAGCTTATCAAAATGATTACCGGTTTATGAGCTTAAGAAGATGGTTGCAGGTTTACAAAGCTTTGAGGCATTGTTACAAGTTTACACGTATACACATTACAGCATTTACACTTATTGACATTTGTTGACATTTGTACAGACATTGCAGTGTAACACATTGTGAACATAACTGCAACTATGCACAATATCATGGCAAAAACTGTTTTTTCAGCATGTACATGTGGTCTATGAATAGTCATCCCACTTCAATCTAATTCTCCGCTCTCTGGTACCACCTACGGTTTCCTGATGCCTGCTCTACTAGCTCCCCCTCCTCAGACGTACCCATCTCTGCATCACCAACACGTCCAAGCATCTGACTTCCACTCTTAACCACTTCCTTCTGTGAGCACACTTCACCTCCTTTGAGAGCAACCACACTTCCCCTCACAGCTGAAATTCTCGTGGGTCTCAAAAACCTTTCACCAATGGGCTTGTCCTTCAACCTAGGGTTCCACACGATCACCACATCTCCAACTTTGAACTACTTCTCCTTCACCCTGTTACGCAGGTCAAACTCATACTTATAACGCTTCTGAGCACCACTAACCCTACTCATTACCTCCCTGTGATCCACACTCACAGCCTTAGCCAAGCCCAGACATGCAGGATAAAAACATGTCCCGGGATTCCTGCCTTTGAGGGAAATAAAAGGCGATACTCCCAACACTGAATGCCGGTGGTATGATAACTCCACACCATCTGCCTCACCATCTCAGGCCAGAACTTGCCCACTCTCATCGCCAACTGTAACCCCTGTTTGATGATCCTATTCACCCTTTCCACCAAGCCATTGGCTTGGGGGTGGCACAAGGCCATTGTAACATGCCTAATGGCATACTTCTTGCGGAAGTCCTGCATCCACCTTGAGGTGAACTGAACCCCATTGTCGGCAACCATTTACTGCGGCAATCCCTCCCTGAAGAATACTTCTAGGTACAGAATCATGTCACCAGTGGTGCGTTCCTTCACCGCCTTCCACTCAATCCACTTGGAATGGAAATCAGTCAAGGTAAAAATGAACCCAGCGCCCCCAACCTAACCCTAGATTAGGTCCTATGACATCCACAGCAACCAGGGTTGATTTGGGATCCCGACCGGACACACCTTACTCTTATCTAATGACAAACACTCCTAACAAACTCTAATCTTGCAATCCATCATAGCGTCCATATTCAGTCACCAAAACGCCTCACATGGTCTTCGTTTGGTGAGGCGGTGGCCGTAAGGGACCCCCATGGACCATATCCATGATGCATTCTCTAAATCCACTGCGTGGAATCACTTTTTATCCTCTCCTTAGTTTTCCACCTATAACACACAACTCTTCCTTCACTTTGTACTACACATTCATCTCCCTACTGTGAGAAACCTATGGGTATTCCCACACCTACTCTCCCTGGATCCACTATGTAGGTGGCCAGGGAAAGGCCATCACTTTTGGATCCTGCCCCTGTGGTTGGACAAGTGAGGGAGAATCACTCGGATAGAGGGTACTTGGATTGGTCCAAGAGACCCCTTGCCCTTGCATCCTCTCCCCCGGTGAAGTCCATGGCTCGTCAGGGGTTCCCCCTGCCACCAGGGCCCAGGTGGTGGGTGGGCCACTGGCTGAAGACATTGACCAAACCTGTTGAACCCTGGAAACCATTTTGTGAAATAAAGATGGTTTGAGCCCTGTGCACCGCAGCGCGGCCCCCACCCTTGGAGAGTTTCAATTATCCCTGTGGCCGCAGCTTTCTGGCGGATCCGCTGAGAGCCCGTTCCCACGAACAGACGGACATGAGCTAGTGTTAGATACCAACACTGTAACATTTCACCTTACGCAGTGTATCGCTGTTTCCAGTATGACCCGGCCAGCAGGGCCGGGGTGGAAAAGAACTGTAAAATGGTCCCCGGACAAAAGCAGAGTCCCCAAATGCTAATGAGCAAACCACCTGTGATGAAACTTTTCTCTTCACGACCTCTCTGACTAAAAACCTGTAACCTCCATGAAGATGGCAGAATGTGTGCTTATATGACATTAGGGATGAAGCACCCACATCCCTGTAGGTACGCGCAAATAGTAAAAGTGCCCCGGGGCTTTTTTCGTGTTATGTGTTTTATCGAGAAGACTGCACCCCACAGTCCCGCGCCATAACTGAACTAATGCTGCTAGAGTGCAAAGAAAGACAAATGCAACCATATTGAGAGGTCATGTAAGGGGTGCATGAAAAGGCACCATATGTAGGTCCAAGCTCACTATGTGTCACTGCCGTCAGCCTTGTTGACGGTTTTTGTTCCTGCGTGCTCCACCAACCTTACTACTACCTCACTTACCGCACATGTATAGAAATGTAACAGAATGTTGTGGGTGTTAAATACTTAGCGTATAGATAACATGTGATAAATGGCCATGTGAAAGGCACTAACAATGTCAAAACATAAGCTTTGAAAAGACCCAATGAGTATTGTATATTATGTGAATGTTTATGTCTCTTCCACCTAAATCTGCACCACCGAGGAAAATACCTTTGTGAGCACATGCAAGGCCATTCCCATTCCCCCTTCCTCCCAGTGAAGCCTGCCAGACGAAAAAGCAGAGGTCTGTGCTGCTCTGCTCCACCTCCCCCAATTCCGCTGGAGCCGCTTCAAACATTCACATTCCCCCGCAGCACCCAAGGCCACGGCCTGCCACCTGAATTATTTACAACCCAGCAGTAAACCCCGGCCTTAAAACACAGATCCAAAGGCGCCCTTTCTTAGGCTCCACGACCCACCGGCTCACCTTCGGTTAATGGCCCCTGTAAAATTAGGACACCCAATATTATGGCAACACTACAGGAACACATCCATAATGACTTCTAACGAGACATGATAACGCGGACCGCCTGTCCCATGCCCTGAGACCCAACCCCGCGACCTATGATACCCGGTCAACAGGACGATGGTAACCATGTATTGATGTATCGCCAAAAGACCCCACTCTAGGTGCATTCCTCCTGTGTTGCATTAACCTGTAGAATAACCTATTGGAAGATTTACCAGGGAAGATAATATTGCAATGTTGAATGACTGCGGTGTGCGTGGCCCTAGGGCAGAAAGTCAGGAAAGACATTCATCACTGACACTAGTCACGGCTGGCACAACAACACCGTCCGGATGAGCCCAGGTGACCTGCCAGGCCCAGCCCAACCCACGAGGGTAACCAGTGACGTCCTCCAGCCACGGCAAACCACATCGCAGCAGCACCTATAGTTAGTCGTCGCCACCCAATCCCCACAAACTTGTGCCCCCTATGGCATGTAGGTTCTTATGACGCTTTTTGTAAATATATACGCCTGTCTTTGCTATTGTCAGACAGAGCGCTCTCGGAGTTTGCAGAGTTCTTTGCATGCCCTATTCTGATTGATAAACTCCCGTTTAAGCTCACCCGCACTTTGTCCTGGCCTTATTCCCATCCTGGGAGAGTCCATTATTGTCTCTCATTGTGGGGAGGATCGTGCTATCTGGGGAATCGCTCACCTTCACTACACATTCATCTCCCTACTGTGAGAAACCTATGGGTATTCCCACACCTACTCTCCCTGGATCCTCTATGTAGGTGGCCAGGGAAAGGCCATCACTTTTGGATCCTGCCCCTGGGGTTGGACAAGTGAGGGAGAATCACTCGGATAGAGGGTACGTGGGGATTGGAGATGGGATACCTTTAGGGAAGGCATGATATTCTGCATACTCCTTGCAGAACGAAACCCCTATCCCGGAAGTAGTTATGGTATTTTGTTCACCATGTTTTGCTGTCCCTGAGGAGGGCAGGAGGTATTATTATCCCAGACATGTTAGACAAAGGGGGGAAAAGACTGTAGATGAGATATCTTGGGACAAAGCACATTATACCCCATATCCTCATAATAACAAGCTTAATTATCCCCTGATCTTTTTGGGTAATTATAAGATCTTTCCTCTGTATTACCCTCTTGAGTTACATAACAATATTAAGAAGAAGAAGAAACAACTGAGGGTTATGAACAGTACATACTTTCCACCCTCTAGTACTGAGATGAGGAAGAGGCAACGGAGAGTAATAAACAACAAGTACTCTCACCACTATGGTACTGGGACAAAGAAGATGAGAGGTCAGGCACATCCTTGTAATAAGAGTCAGACAGCCTTTAATGAAGAACACCTGCAGCCCATCACCGGACCACAGGTGTATAAGAGGTGGAATGCTGCCGCAGTGGAGAGAAGCCGGGAAAGAGCAAGACACAGCAGAAGCAGCCGTGCAGGAGCGAGAGAGGCTGAGACACTGGAAGGCCGACCGCGATCCTGGGAGTCCTGCTGGAGTGACGGTGCGTGACAGAGAGCCCACGGAAGGAAAGGCAGGCAGAAGAAGGCACTGCCGAAGAGCGAGGGCAATGCAGAGTCCGGGTAAGTGTCTGGGACACTTAAACACACCGGGGCACTCTGCAAGACCTAACACATAGTAATGGTCTATGTA
Source organism: Ambystoma mexicanum (assembly GCF_040938575.1). Taxonomy (NCBI): domain Eukaryota; kingdom Metazoa; phylum Chordata; class Amphibia; order Caudata; family Ambystomatidae; genus Ambystoma; species Ambystoma mexicanum. The sequence goes on along the minus strand of NC_090931.1, from coordinate 337,345,805 downwards.
AAGAAGCAAAGTTGTCTTTATTGAATACCGGAATGAATGAAAGCAACAAAGTTACATCCATTGAATACCAAAGTGAATGAAAGAAGCAAAGGTGCTTATCTTGAATACCGAACTGAATGAAAGAAGCAAAGTTGCTTATATTGAATACCGAATTGAAAGAAAACAAGCAAAGTGTTGTTGATTAAATATCGAATTGATTGAAACAAGCAAAGCACCTTTTAAATTAACTAAGCAACGATGCATTTATCTGAACACTGAATGAGAGTAAATGAGCAAAAATTTACATTGAATATTGAGCTGAAGGGAATCAGTAAAACATGCACATGTTGAATTAAAGTGAAAGGAAAGAACAACCCTGTTGCACTATGGCACAGTGAACTGCAAGCCTGGGCCTTTTCCTGGACATTGCGGCTGGGGTGAGACGCTCCGGCTTAATTGAAGCGCAGGACTAATTTAGTTAATTAATTAATTAATTAAGTCAGCACTTTCTGGCGCCGCATCGCTTGGCTCCGGCTCTTAATTTAAAATAAAATTGTATTGATTTAGTTAGCACTTCTCAGCGGTGCCACGCCTGGTTCCTGCTCTCCCTGCCCCCTTGTCCATGTGTGCCTGTTTCCTCCCCCTCCTCACTCCCTCCTGCCCACCACGCTCCCATTGGTGAACGGGCCTGCTCCTGAGAGATGGTCTACACCCTCCAGGCTCTGTTTGCATGCATTTCCTGGGCATCGCAGCTGGGGTGAGTCGCTCCGGCTTACTTGAGGCACTAGGGCCAACTTATTTAATTACGTCAGCGCTTCAAGGGCCGCAGCGCCTGGCTCCACTCTCTTACTTTTTAAAAATGTATTTAGTTATCTGGGTGGTTTTTCTGCAGTGTTTATAACTAGGCCTTTTTCCATCTTTTCCATCTTTTAGGAAAGTCAAATCTGACTTTGCATTGTGTTGCTGTGGTACTATTAACTGTTTCCTATCAGACTCTCTCCCACTCTCTAGATACCCACCCCGCTGGGTTTACGTCTGTACTGGCTGTACTGTTGTGTGTCTCCTGTCCGCTCCTCCTGTGTGTTCCCTACTTTGTGACCCCGGCCCCCCTCTGCAATTCCTGCTTGTGCAGAACTGGGCTGTCTCTCTCCCTCTCTTTCGCTCTCTCCTCCCACTACCTTCCTCCTTGCACCCTCTATGGTGCTTTACATCTCTCTTTACGTCTCTCCCATCTTCTCTAACTGCTATTCTATCACCTATCCTATCCCTCTTTCTAAGTCTGGAAGGAAGAAGTTTGAAAAGGACATCCTGGTCTCCAACCCAGGCCTCCCCATCGCTGATGCCTACATCAGTGCCTCCTCCAGACAGACTCTCACTGACATCCCCTTTGTCGTTCCCTCTCTAGACCTATGGACCCTTATATGGTCTCGGTTCTCTCTCCTATCTCTTCCTGGTCCACTAATGGTGGCACTCAGTGGGAGGTCCTCTTGGCCTCCTTCCACTCCTCCAAGACCATCATTAATGTATTTCTGAATGCCACTGTCTTGGTCCAGGGCACTCAGCCCAATCTCCTCCTTTTCAATAGAGGTCTCCCGTGTCTTATCAACTTCTTCATTCTCCTGCTACTCCTACTAGCACCACTCTGGCACATCCCTCCTCCTATCTGGCTACTATGCCGCCTCCTGCTACAATCTCTGCCCACTCCCAGGACCCTCTACCACTTCCACTGTTCCCCACCCCAGAAGTCTTTCAAATGTGGAAACCTGCTCCACGTCGCAACTCTCAACTCTCGCTCTGCTGTCAAACACTCCTCTGACATCTGCCACCTCATCGAAGAACTTGACCCTGATGTCCTCGCTCTCACTGAGGCTTCGATCAGGGCCATCTCTGTCACGAGTTTTGACCCTCTCCTCCCTGATGGCTACAAGATCCTCTCCAAACGCAGAAGAAACCGACCAGGAGGTACAGTAGCTCTGATCTTTCCAGAGTGGATCCCTGCTTCTGTCATTCCTATGTAGGCCTACTCCTCCTTTGAATGCCTGGTCTGCAGGCTCTCCATCTCTCCTGGCCTCTCCCTGAGCGTGGCCACCATCTACAGGCCACCTGGCCAGTTGCCCTCTTCTTCCCACAGTGGGCAGACCTCTACTCTTCCCTCCTTGCCTCTACCTCTCACCTTCTCCTCCTCAGAGACTTAAACCTCCATCCGGATACTTCTAATCCCTCCTCTGAACTCTTGCACAACCTCTGCGACACTTTCTTTTCATTGTACCCTGTGGTCCGACACACTCTGCCGTGCACACCCTGGATGTTCTCATCTCCTCAGACATCCCCCTCTCAAACCCTCTCACCACTTCTCTTTCTTAGACGGACCACTTACTGCTCTCCTCTCACCTGAAACTCTCCGTCCCTGAGGCTAAGCCCAAACCAGCACTGCCACCCACCTTCTCAGTCATTCAGTCCATGAAGCGGGTGTCAGTGGATGCCTTTGCTGCTACCTTCTCTGGTTCTCCTATGCCTTTAGCTGACTCACACTCTGACACAGCCCTCTCTAACCTGAAACATTCTATTTTCAATGCTTTGGACATCCTTGCCCGTGTCATAAGAATCCACCTGAAGCCTACCTCGAAGTGCAACTCTTGGTATGACTCGGAACTCGCCACCCTGAAACGCAAGTGCAGGGTGGCTGAGAGGAAGTGGAGGGCTTCGGGTGCATCCTCTGACAAACTGGCCTGCCGCCTGCTCCAAAGGCAATACAGACTCTCTGTCCTGTCCAAAAAGAGAGTTCACATCTAAGCCTGCGTTCCTGCAGCCTTAAACAACACGGCCGAACACATTAAAATCTGCAAGGAGATGGACAATTCTTCTGCAGTCTCCACCTCTCCTCTTCCCTCACAGGCCCTCTGTATGGCTCTGGCTTCTCACTTCACCACTAAAACTCAGGACATCCTGTCTTCTCTCTCCTCCTCCTCTCCCTCTACCTCTCTTGTCCCCCCTCAGGCCACCTCTGCCTCTCCTACTCCTTTCTCCTCTTTCCGACAACACCTGACAATGTTTCTAGACAAGTCCTATCTATGAAAGTGTCGTCCAAACAGGTGCTCCTCTGCTCGTCCAGAACCATCAAGGAGGACATTGACAACCTCGCGCCAGCCTTGGCCAATTTCTGCAATCACTCCTTCGCCGCTGGATCTTTCCCCTCTCTCCTCAAGCACTCCCTTGGGCACCCCCTCCTCAAAAAGCCTTCTGCTGATCCAACCTACCTGGCAAACTATCGCCCGATATCCATCACTCCTTTCCTGGGCAAACTCCTGGAAAAGTTGTGCATCTCCCAGTTTACTCTCCACACTGAATCTGTTGGATGTTTCCACGACCATCAGTCTGGCTTCAGAGCAGCCAGAGGCACGGAAACGTCTCTCCTGAACATCTGTGAAGATCTGCTCTCTAATCTTGATTCCAGCTTTCCTTCTGTCCTGATCCTCTTGACACTTCCTCTGCTCTTGACACAGTCAATCACACTATCCTGATCAATCAACTCCTTGAGAACCTGAGCATCATGGATCTGGTTCTGGAGTGGTTGACCTCCTTCCTCCTGGACCGACCCTGCCAGGTCCAACTGGTGTCCTTTCTCTCCACCACCTCTCTCTCCACATGTGGTATCCCCCAGGGCTCTAACCACTCACCCTGGTTCTACAATGTCTACCTGGCCCCCTTGACCCACCTGATCTCTGCATTCTCCTCTAACTTTCAGTGTTTTGCGGATGACACTCAGCTGTCTTTCAGGCTCCCCTAAGGCTCCTCTCCTCTCGCTCATTCCTGACTGTCTCTGTTTTCAGGATTAGTGTGCCTCTAATGATATCTGCCTTAATGCCAGTAAGACGGAGATCCTTCCCATTGGGACTCCTGCTCCCAATTTCCTTCTGTCACTCTGTCCGCCCTCCTTGGGCCCTCCCCCTTCGCCGTCCAGTGAGGTAAAAAACCTTGGTGTCATCTTCGACTCCACTCTCTCCTTCTCTCCTCACATCTCAGACCTTGCCAAGGAGGCCCACTACCAGCTGCACCTCCTCAAGGGTATTCCTTCTTTTCTCACTTTCCCCCGGAAGCTCACTGTCGCCAGAGCCATGGTTCTCTCTAGGCTGGACTACTGCAACAGCCTCTTTTCTCAATCTGCCTTCCGCTACTCTTCGCCCTGTGCAACTAATCCAGAACAGGACTGCAAGACATGTCCTTGGCCTCAAGCCCTGGGACCATATTTCCCCAGCCCTGAAATCTCTTCACTGGGTCTCGGTGGCTGCAAGGATCAAGTTTAAGATCCTCTGCATCGTCTACAAGGCATTCTGAGGCTGGGGCCCGCATTACATCCAACTCTCTATTCCAAAATACCTTCCTTCACGAACCCTTCGTTCAGCTACCTTAAACTCTCTCAGGGTCAGACGCTTAGCTAGGCAGAGAGTGTGGGGTAGATTGCTCAACTTCTGCAGGTGCCTCCCTCTGGAATGGCCTCTCTGCCCCTATCAAACTTGAGCTGGACTACCTGAAGTTCCGGAACCAGCTCAAGACCTTCTTCTTCTCCTCTGCTTTCTCTCTCCTGCTTCCCTACTGACCTACCTATCTGCTGTGCTTACTGGTTGCATGGCTACCCTCAGAATCTCACTGGGTGCCAGGCTCCTCCAAGATCAGTCTCCTCTACACTGCCCCCAGGAAAACCGCACACTTAGGGGCGTTAACTGTAGAGCTTACAATCCCCTGCATCCTTGCACTTACCCAGAGCCACGCTGCCCTGGATGCACTCACTCAATGCATTGCTGCCCTGATTGCACTCCCCGGTCCCTCTCCCTGACACTTTGTCTCTTCTCCCTTCCAGCTTTTTTTACATTGTCGCACTTGCCTGATCTGAATGACACAAGGCCTAGTAAGATCGTTTGTCTTGTCCTCCCTCTGTCTTCCCTGCCTTGTCTTGTCGCGGCTAGAAACACTTGTGTACAAGCGCATTACAAATGACATATCATATTAAGCCAATAGAAAGTTAATGCGAATGAAAGAACCTGAGTGCAAAGTTGAAGTCAAGGTTCAGGAACCACTGATATGTGTAAGTCAAGGAACTGCATTTGAGAAAATACTTGTTTGACTGAATATTGAACTACTCAAGGAGACCTGGAAGTTCCTGGTTGAGTGACCTGTAATGGGTGGAACGTGTGGTCTAAAACTGTGCCAAGACCAGTGAACCCCTAAATGCTAACAAGGAAGTTTGCTGTTGTGGAAGAAAGAAGACAACCATTGGTATGTGACTTGGGGAAGGGAACCCAAAGCTGTAAAGAACTGTTGAAATATGAAATCAAAGCTCCAAGATACTTCTTTTTGTGTCATATTGTTATATCGATCTTGGGGATGGGAAACCTGAGACGTGTTTCCCTGAAACTGCATTGAGTTTGGAGAAGGGTATTTTGACCTTTACAAAAGTGTGGGGCTCTATCACTTCAAGTCCAAAGGAAGGTACATTGAACATTCTAAATAACTTTTTGACATTGGGAGAAGAGAAGCTGAAGCGTAAGCTCGAGCTGGAAATAGCTCAGAACTTTACGTTTGAAACACTATTTAGTTTATGGCTGCCATCTGTTTTCTGTGAGGGCAAGTATAGGTTTTGGACACAGACAGACTTTTCAGTTGGACACATTGACAAAGACTTTCCTTAGTTTCTTTAGGTAGGGAAATCCCCCCTTAGCATAGAGGAAGTTGGGCCTTAATCCATCCTGACAATTTCATTACTAAAATGTCATGATCTCTGCTTCCAAAAGATCAGGACTTGCCCGACTCCCTTGGAAGCAGACCCATAACCCCGGTTCCGAGTGCCAGCCAGTCCCAATTGGGACCTTTTGGACCCTGTCCTGGCGCCAGTGGCACCAGGCTCATAAAGATGCCCAGTCCCAGCGCTGGAAGCGCCAGGCTCATAATGCTTGGGTGGACTTACCTGCAGCAGACCATGCTGCTTACTTACCTGCCAGTTGAACCCCTGATCCTCTTCTGTTTGGGACTACTTTTCCTGTTGGGTGGGGCAGGAGCCACTCCCTAGGTTCAGAACACTGGAACTCTTCTGGAAAGCAGGAACTCTTTTCTTACCTAGGCGTGGCTGTGGAAGGAGACACCTAAGCACTACAGGAGGCTATTTAAACCACACCGATGGATGAATCTTGCTTTGTGTTATTCTGCATTCTCTGCAGCAGAACGCTCATCGTGTCTTCTGCTTCTGATCCTGGGCCTAAGGGAACAAAGGCTTACCATCCTGGAATCCAGTCTTCAGCAGCACCTGTAAAGACAAAGAAAGAACAGGTTAGCACTACAGTCTTCAGTGGCAGCGCATCTCTTACCTGGTCCATCGGCTGTCACCAACGCCTCGCGCTGCATTCCGGCATCTGAAAGACAAAGGCTTACCTACTCTTCGCATGCTCCGGAGGTCTTTGCACTGCATCCCGCATCTGAAAGACAAAAGAAGGTGCGTTTAAAGACATTGGGCAACTTTATTACTCACGTGCCATTACTCCTTCCCACGCCGAATCCAGTGGGTATTCCAGCACCCTTCAGCTTCTCTAAAGCTCCGAACTTGTACCTGCAAGATAAAAGGGACAGTTAGTGCGCATCGTGAAGCAGGCTACAAGCTCTTACTTACGTGCTTCCAGGCGCTTCTATTCCTCACGCGGGTTCCATCCTCAACTCTCATCAGCCCGCCATCCGCCATCGCCGGAACCCTGCAAAACAAGAGATATCATTACAAAAGACTTTTAAGACATTTGAAGTGCCCAGAACTTACCGTTCGTACAGTTAATGACAGACAGCAGTCCTCTGAGGTCAAGAGGCCTGCACCCTTATCCAGTGAAGAAACTGGTTACGGCACCCTGCCCCGAGGCAGATGGAGAGCTCGGCGTTCACTTACCTAAGGTGAGGGTGTTAAGCTTTGGGGTTCTACAGGAGAAGAGAAAGGGAAGAGGAGAGAGGCACCCAATAACCCCAGTTCATTAATCCCATATTTTCTATCTGCAGACATCTTACTCTTCGAGTCAGACATACAGTGCACAGAGGTCCAGCCCAAAGAGCCAACCGTGTGTTACACATCACCTTTGAAGATACGGCATTCACCCAGTCAAGACCGGCGCCTCTGCGGGAATCAGGTGAGCGTTACATAAAAGCTTTTTATTATATTAAATCTGTTGTCTGGGTCTCCTTCCATGATGCCAATCTCACACTACCCAATGTACCCCTATTGGGCCAACCACAGACAGTCCACTCCTTCAAGTACTGAAAAACCCTGCCCTCACTCTCAGCTTGCAGCCACACACTCTCGTCAACTGATGGCAACTCTAACACTGACTACCACCGTTTAATTGCCTGCACCATCCAACACAGGGAGCCTTGACAGACAGTCAGCAGCAGTCTTCATCTCTCGTGGCAAGTACGAGACTGCAAAATTGTACGCTTGCAACCTCAACACCCACCGAGAAATACGCAATGATGCATTCACCACCACCTCTTATCTAGAACAGCTATATCAACAATTTATGATCTGGATTTACTGTAAACTCCTCTCCCCACCAAAAAAACATGAAGTAACCTTTGGCCCAAAACAATGCCGTTTCCCTCTCAATCTCTGAGTACTTGCACTCTGCTTCTCTAAGGGGTCTCGGGACAAAAGCTACCACAAGTTCACCATCCGCCCCAACTTGCGTCAGAGTAGCACCTACACCTAATCCACTGGCATCCGCCGTCACTAAAGACCTCTTCCCTTTCTCAAAATGTCCCAATGTGAGAGCATTTGTAATACCTCCCTTAATGTTCTGCAATGCCTTATCGCTCGTGTCATCCGACTTGAATTGTACACCCTTTACAATAGTGCCCTTAGTAGTGCAGACTTGGTGGTAAAGTCCCACACAAACTTGTGATAGTACTCTGTGAGTCCTGATTAGGAGCGTACTTGCAGCTACCAGGCTTTCTCTTCCCAGGCTGCTGCCAACTTATGGCCAAGGTAATCCACTTCATTCACTGCCAGTTTGCACTTATCCCTTTGTACTATCAGACCACTACACTTAAGGCAATCCAATACAGCTTCCGGACAATGATCGTGATGATCCATATCTTCACCATATACTAGGATGTCATCTTGGAACATCATTACATTAGTGAGCCCTATAAGTGATAGTTCCATAACTCGTTGGAAAACGGCTCCTGCTGATGCCAAGCTGAGCGGCATAAGACAGAACTTATATTCCCCCAAAGGAATAATGAACGACTTCAAGTGCTGGCAGTCTTCTGTTAACGCTGTCTGGTGATAAGTTGAAGATAAAACAATTACACTAAACACTTTTGCAGTGTATAGCATAGCCAACATCTCTGGTATCTTTGGAAGAGGATGTCTGTCCACCCATATGAACTTGTTAAAATCCCTGAGGTCTACGCAGATGTGAATATTGCCATTTGATTTAGCCACAATGACAATGGCTGCCAACCATTCTGACCCCTCTATTGGCTAAAATGACATCCAAGTCCAACAACCTGTCAATTTCGTTCGTTAATGCATTCTGCAGCTTTCATGGAACAGGACATACCTTATGGACCACTAGCCATGCATTGGCCTTGAGTACAATGTGATGATTAAAACCCTTCAATTTTCTCAGTGCATTTGAAAATGTTTGCGGGTATCTATCCATACACTTGTCCGATACAGCTGCCACCAACACCAGAGTGGTCGGAAAAGCTTCAATGCAAATACAAAGCTTATCCTGTTCTTCCCAACCTAGAACAGAGGACCCTTTCCAAGCTACATATATCTAAGCCTCACATTTCTATCCTTTGTATTCCATATTTTCACAGAACTTGCCAGTCGATCAATTCTAATATTCCTGTATGACACAAAGTCAACATCAGGTTGTTCCAAATCCTCTGATCTCTTACCCACACTTTTGTATGTATCAATAGAGATTATAGCCCACCACAGGCCACTGTCAACCTTCATGCTGATCGTAGCTCCATCTAGCAGAAATTGGTCAATAGCTCTCCTTCATGGCAAAGTGAGTGCTGCTGCCTCAAATACGTAGCTATTGGTGACACAGCCAACCTCTGCATTTTCCACAGAATTAATTGAATTGTCAAAACCTCTGTCTAGACCCAGTTCTCTGTAAGCTCTGGCATAATGTCCCTTCCTTTTGCCTCTCTGACAGATTGCATTCCTTTCTGGGCAGAACTGACTACTATAGAGGTGCCAACGACTGTTGCACTGAAAACATCTTTGCTCTTTTGGTCCTTCTGTCCTGTTTTTGTCTAGCGCCTGTTTGATGGAACTAATCTCATGAATGTCTTGTTTTTCCAGCCTCATTTCCTTCACATATGTTGCTGTTTCTTTGATACTGCCAGCAATGCTAATGGCAACTTCTAAGGAGGGATTCATGGCCAACAGTCTTTCCTGAATGTTCAGATTGTTCGCACAATGCACCAATTGATCCCTGATCAGCAAATCTGAAATGTCCCCAAATAAGCATGTTCTCAGCGTGGCCACATAATTTTCTACAGGTGCACCAGGGCCTTTTATCCTTTTAAATATTTTATAAATGTTCAAAAACTGTGTTGCACTTTGGCCCAAATGGTTTCTCCAAGTTTGCGATCGACTTTGTATCATCATCCATGTCCCCCGATTCCTGCGCTCCAATATCCAGCAGGCCACCATAAATGGATTGTCCTTCAGTTCCTTAATTGTGGAGCAGAATTTCCTGGACGCCGAAAATGTCTCGCCTCCTAGGACTATGAGATATGTGTCAAAAGGTTTTTTCAATTTCTTCAACAGAATAGGGGCCGTACTGGCTTCGGCCAAGAATGCAGATGGGGGGTTTACTGGCAGCAGCCATGTTGTAGAATATCAATTGGAAGAATTCAATTTAAATGCCAGTCCCAGCGCACAAAGCGATGCTTGTTGTCCCGACGTTCACTTGCTCAAGTCAATGCTTGTTGTGCAGTGGCGTGAAGGGCACTCCGGCACAGTACGGGAACTAACGTTACATTCTAGTCTTTATTGTAGTATATCCAAGATGGCCACTGTGATATAGTGTCTTCTCGCAAGATCTCAGATGATTTTCTAAATGTCCCTATTGTGCCCCGGTACATCGGCTAATGTCCCGGACAGCCTTCACGTTGTCCACGACAGACACCAACACAGCCGGGGGGGGGATGCACTACACAGGAAAGGGCTTCCATGTCGCACCTATAATAGTGGCCAGGGGACTATTAAGAGCATCCCGATCTACATGCAAGAGGAAGTGGGACCTGGAAATCCCCAACACCAAGAACGGGAGACCAAGCCAAAGTTCAAAAGTTTTTATCGCGCATTCAAATGACAGGGATTGCAGCATGAACAACGTAACATTCTCCATGCTTCCTCTAAGTGTCTAGGCGATTGTAAGCCAGTTTTTTGTGACCTCACAAAATATAGTCACATCCCAAAAACCAGACAGGGGAAGGGATTGGTTACTGAGGTGAACTACATATAATTTCTATAAGGGATTACTATGTTCACTGGGTAATCCATATCTGATGGCTCCTCCTGAGACCACCTCCAAAAGTATCAAATGCAAAGTTACAGATTAGTGAAAGGTGGTTGGCCAATGCAACATAGTGTAGGCTTAGTATGGATGGTGAACCAGGATTTGACAGAAAGGGCCTTCTCCACCTTGGAGCCTAGGACAGATACCAGGCCAAGTATGGGAACGACCCCTAGCCGTGAGACCGAACATTCATCTTTGAACCTGCGTTACATTTGTATCCCCATGCCTTCAGTTCGATGGGAACAGACTCCTCAGTCTGGCTCGAATGAAGAGGCACTCTCTGGCAGGTGCAAGTCACATGTGAAGGGACCACATAATTGACCTCTCTTGCCTGTAACTATGAGGATTTTTAGCTTGGGTTTCTTGCAGGTGCCCTGTCCCTTGTGCTTATCGGGAAACGTTCCTTCTCTCTGTGTCCTTGGCTATCTGTGCAGGGCCGTGCATGCCCCTGCTTGCCAAGGTTACTTGAAGTTACTTGGATTCAGATGATCCACCTTTTTCACCAGCAATCTGCATAGTCAGGTTTTCTGTTTTCGCCCAGTTTGGTAAGTGTCCCATTTCCTGATGTGTGCAGGACTCTCCAAGTTCTATCAGGTAGTGCTTGTGAGTGGGTGCACGAGTAGCAGTTGCTAACATGTTTTGCTTCTCAAACAAATCCTCTCCTCTGAATTGAGCTCAGTGGACAGGTGCATTCATGGGTTGTGGCTAGCCAGGGTTAGAAAAACAAATTCCCTTTGGTATTTACACAGACAATTCTCCTTGCAGGTATACACATATCTGTGTCTGATGTTTAACTGTGACATAAGAGGCTTGGGCCCTTATTCTATGGGCCAAATGTATTAGCATAAAAACAGGAGCCTATGTGCAAGCCTGCATACATATTCTTCTCAGCGCCTCTATGCCTGTGGGTTGTAGCGCGCTATACAAATACTAAAATAGAATTTAAATAAAATGACTGGGAATATGCTTCATGGACTACTAAGTGTCCCATCTTTTCAGTCCTTTGTCACTAAGAGACCTGGTACCCACCCCTTAGGCCATGGCTAAAAACACTCAGGGAACCAGTGCCAGGCTGCCCTGGATAGCTGGAGGTCTTTGGAAGAGCCAATCATACTAAGGCCAAGATGGATTGGAGAGCCTGAGGGGTCCTCGGAATACCTACTTCAGGGCCTGCATCATGGAGTGTGTGGCAGGACCCCTCCTCCCCGGGGTCAACCATGAACCATCTCCCAACCTCCAATATGGGACTAAATCACAGTGCATTCCCGAAGAATAGCAGATTATTTCCCTCACAGCGTTCTGTGAGAAGGTTGTGTTCCTGCAATTGTGAGATTGATTACAGTAAGCACAATCTCTGCTATGAACTTGGAGAACCAGTGTATTTTCAGAGGTTTTAGTTGGTAATGTTTAAAGAGTCTGTCTGGTACTGTAAAAAGTGTAACAAATTTCCTAAAAGATTTTACATTTGAATGTGTCATAGGTGCATCTTAAAGCTGCATTTTAATTCTTATTATTTTGTTTTCAGTGTTAGTGCTAAAACAATGTGTGGAAGTATAACCAGTTGATAATTCAATATTCCTGCATTTTCTATACTGGTAAGGAATGTACTCCATGTCTTTAATATTCCCAATCACAATGATCCCAAAGAAAAGACCCAGTCCACCCCTAATATGCTACTGTGTAATTTTGTCAGTGTTTGCCATCAAAAATAGATCTGGGACATTCTCAGATCACGTGCCTGAATGTGCCCTCTAAATTGCAGACACATTGTACATTTCTGGAGTACCTACTGTGGAGGGTCAGAAGAAAGATGCAAACTCTTATTAGCCATTCGAATGTTCTTTAACAGAAATAATCCCACCCTAGGAGGCGGGTGGTGCAACGCCTACCTAAAAGGATAGTAGGAGAAAATCTCCCTATCCAATATTTTTCAATTCAAGTATAAAAAACAGACACAGGTCACAAATATACCTATTAAAAGGACAACAAACCAAATATATGTTTCTTTTTGCCAAGTGACATGGACCTATCCTCAAATCTGGAGTTTCTCTCTATGTTTTAATCACCAGTAAGTCAAGGTATGTCCTATCAACTGAAAACCTGATTCTGTTCATTAAATGAGTAACATGCTCTTCAACGTGAGCTACAGCATCTAGAGGCTAATCCAGTTGTCTAGAAAAAAAAACACATAATTTGTGATGTGTACAGATGTATCAAGTAGGACATTTCTTCTGCATGAGATCACTCATGCTTGGTTGGGTCGACCGGTTTCGATAATCGTGGCTATTGGGATCATCTTCTTCAGAATTTTTGTGCTTTTCTATGTGTATTATTCCTTAGTCAAATCAGTAGTATTGTGATCCAAACAACACCTCCGCTTCTTGTGAGGTAACATAGGGTAAAGAGAAAACAGAAGGATAGTTATACCCCCTGTAACAACATGCATCTAACTTAATCACTGCAAGCTATTGTTGTGTGTTTATTTTATTACTGATTACTTCACGTTGCAGAAAAGACTACAGGAACCACTCTTAGTATCTTGATGTGGCACCTCTTTCATGCGGGTAAAGAGGGAGGGGGTGTATGGTGGGAGGAGGTATAAGTGCCAATATTTCCCAAATTAGTATTGCACGTGGCGAAATGGAAGAAATTCGCTCATCATAGACATGCCAGAGTAGACCTCTGTGGGTTTAAACAATCTGCATACATCCCACTATTATATTACCATGTGTTACATCAATGCATACCCATAAACCATCTAGCTGTTGTCTATTGCATGTGGCTGGTTCAGAGCATCAATCGGAGGGTCGTGTAGAGTCAACAGCTCTTGACATCTAGTAATACAAATACATACATTGCTTATATGTATATAGGTAGTTATGTAATTATATTCATGCCTTGGACACCCAGCTCACCTTCATGTTTGTCTGAATGTTTGTAACGTGTCCTTTTTCGGGACAACACAATCATGTTAACTGCAATGCCCGGTAGCTCACAGGGTTCCTAAAGGACACATCAAATATGGAGAGTGGACGGGTCTCTTTGCTCTGGCATCTTAGTCTGATACGGAGTGACTTTGACAGGTGCGACGTAGCCGCTTACGTGGAATTGTTTAAGAACCGCAGCTGTTTTCCTCGTCCGCATGAGTTCAAAGGAGGGCGTTTCTTTCGCCTACATTAGAGGCTGGAAGCTGGTTGCAGCGTCTGTGTTTCCTCTTCGTTCCTATGGGGCATGGCAGAATACACGTAGATCTATTGTGTATCTGGATATGAGCTAGAACAAAGTAATTATGTCTGCAATGATGGAGCCGCTTACTTGCCAATGGGCCTCATTACACGGTAGGCGGTGAGCCATGGCGCTATTAGCGCCATGGCTCATGCCGGTAAAATACCGGCACCGCCTTGGCGGAAAGGGGATTTACCGCCCCATTCCAAGGTTGGAGGGGCGGTAAATCCCCTTTCCGCCATTGCCCTTCCCCATTCCCATTTCTGCCCCATAGGGCTCTATGGAAATGGGGAAGGCGCTAATTACGGCACCGCAATTTTGCGGTGCCGTAATTAGCTCCGAGGTCCCTTAGCGGGTTGGATTTTAACGCCTGCAAGAAGCAGGCATTAAATCCTCCAACCCGCAAAGGGACCTCGTAGTACGGCGGTAAGGGTTAACGGTCACCGTTGCCATTAACGGTGACCGTTAACCCTTACCGCCGTCCGTGTAATGAGGCCCAATGTGTATGAACTCGAAAGTATCCTATTCCGTGAGCATTCGGAGCAGGCGTCTAAGTCCACAAAGCTGTGAAAAAAAAGGCACGTGCGTGTCACGGACACGCAGTCCTACTACTATTCACTTAACCCATGCCATTTTGGATAGGGAAAAACGCTGGTGCTGTTTTTCTGTGTTTACCACTATGTATCATAAGTGGTAGTGCAAATAACACAAAGGAATGGTGGATATATTAATGTTACACTGTGTGTTGCTGATAGAAACTATCTGTAAAATTGGCTGAAATTCACCTAGTAAGCTGTCCGCTGGAAAAATGCTGGTGTTGTGTTTCTGTGTTTTTCCCCTAAATGTCATAAAAGGTGGTGCACTTGACCCTAGAGAATGGCAGGTATTGTTGTTATACTGTGTTTTACTGGACCATAAAATGAACAGAAATCCACCTGAATTAATGGGTGCCATCTTATGCCGGCTTTTGTTTCATCTCGGAGTCAGTGAGTCACAAGGGCCTAATGATTTCGAACTGTTATATTGTCCAATGTTACTGATGCGTGTTAATCATTGGGCAACCGTTGGATCATCCATGAAACTACAAGTAGCAGTTAGCTGTAGTTATACATGGGGACTTTATCTGCGTAACCCTCCTCTGGTATAGGAAAAGGGTCATAATCTTGGAAAGTTTCCAGTGCTTGCCTCCATACCAGATGATTACTATGTATAGGTGTTGCACTAGTTCTAAGACCTAATGTACACTCTAAGAACCAGTGAGGGCTAGTGTCTCATCAGTAAAGATGACTTATTCATCAGTGATTATGTGTATATGTGACCCAAGAGTGCATGATGACAGCCTGGAGCTAATATCATGTTTGTAGTACTGCCAGATCATTCCATTGGATTTGTTCATTTAAGCCTATCTTGTGGGTCCCAAGTCTGTAAATCCAATTCTGTTCTCTTCTGAGTAACGTGTTATGAAAGTTACCCCCTCGTCTTGGTGGTTGGATTTTCTCTATCACTGTATTGTCAAATTCTTCTGGCCCATGTCCTGTATTGACAAAATGCGTGACTAGAGGGGCTGTGAGTTTCTTAGTCCGTAGGCATGATCGGTGTTCAATCATTCTTTTCTTGACTTGTCTCATGGTCATTCCAACATAGCGTAGATTACAAGGATACGTAATTAGATATATTACTCCCTTAGATTACAATTCGTAAAAGTTTTCTGTATCAATGGAGGTCTGAGTCCTATGTCAATCTGCATGCTGCGTTGCATTTGTGAGCACATAGTGCAGCCTCCACATGGGGCATGTCTAGTCACGTGGTTGCTGTTCCAAAGGGTAGATTGCGAGGTATCTTGATTGTTATCACCTTCTCGCAAAGTTTTGACTAACTTATCTCTTATGGTCTGCGTTTAAATGCAAACGCTGGTTCGAGAAGAGGATGTTTTCCTGTGTTAAGTATGGACCACACTGACTTAATTTCTTTTTTTATTAATGCGGACCAATGGCGAGTAACTCAAAGCAGCCGTTAGCTGAGGTGCTTTAAGCTGTTGTTGTAGTGTAACTTGTCTGGGGATGTTACATGCTCGCTTATAGGTCGTGTCTATGATTTTCTTAGGGTAACCCTATTTGGCTAGTTGTACTTTCAACTTTTTTCCTTGTGCCACGTAATCCTCTGTGTTTGTACAGTCTTCTGTAGCACAAACATTGCCTGAAGGGCAGATTATCTCTTAGTGCTTTGGGGTGATAGCTTGAGTATGTGAGAAGCAAATTCCTATCAGTCTGTTTTTTGTAGACTTTCGAGATGAGTCGCCCATTATCAGTTGAAATGGCCAGCGCGAGGAAATTGATTTTCTCTTTGCTAGGCTCCAAGGTGAATTTCAAGTGTTCATTGCGTGTATTGATCCATGTGTGGAATTCACGCAATTCTTTTACTGTGCCCTTTAGGGACAGTCTGAATGTGTGCAATAAGTGTGAAAATAACTGATGTTGTTTTGCTTTAATTATGTTCTCCTATACCATTCTGTAGTGATATAATATTGTTCCTTAACGGCAGGAATGTACTTAGGAACGATTTGTCTATAGATTCAGTCCTAGGTGTGTCTTAAAATAACCCTTTACTGACCCTACCACTATTGTCACAACTAAAGATCAAGAGAATGTCTCCCTTCTCCTGTGATTTGGTTTCCCACCGACTTGTATTCAATATTTAATCTTCAAATAGTCTCTGGTGACTTTGTTTACAAGTTCGTACAGTTCTTTCAATACTTTATTGGGGTTTTCTTTTGCCTTTTGTATTTCTTTACAAAAAGTTGTTCCTTTGTCTTCCCAGGAAGCAACTATCCAATAGTTATGTATTTTCCCTTGATTATCTCTTTTCTTTATATATACTTCACTGTCTTTGGTTTCTCTCCAATCTTGTTCTTGATCTTATCTCCTATTCCAATCTTATCTTCAAGATTATCTTGTATGCCTTTGCTTCCTTCTTTCATTTGCCTTGATTGATACTAGTTTGATCACTCCCATAATAGTTATTTCTTATTCACCCTATTTTGTGACACTGTTATAATGTCTCCTGACTGGGACGAGTATGATAATTCCAATAATGAGTCTCATTCACTCTTCTTTGCAACAAGGGTATATCTTTCTCTTGACTGGGATGAGTTTGTACATTCCAATAATGATTTACCTTCCCCCTCCGGGGTCTCCAGTTTTCCTGATTACCTCATGTTTTTAGGGATAATGTCACCAGGTGTCCTAATCGTTCAGGGTTGGGTTTCTCTCTCTCTCCAGCTGGGTCTCCTGTGTCTCTTCCGCATCTTTTCCTCCATCTCTTCTTTGGTAGATGGCCATTCGGTATTTCGTATACTGGCTTTTTCTGTGTTTGCTGACACGCAGTGGTTTTGGTGTGGTTGCGGGGACCCTGGGCCGATCATGAGCCTAACGTGGTCATGCCAACACTTTCCATCTCTTCAACTCTCTCTGGTTTAGAACGCCATGCATCCGGCTCTGTTTCTCTCTGTCCCCTCGCTACAGGTTGCAGCACGTCTCTCTCTGATTCTCACACTCTCACAGCTGCAGGACGCTGCGTCTCCATTCTTTCTCTCTGGTGAGCGTTCTGGCCTTTTTGTAATTTGCTGGTTCTTCGCTTGTGGACCCATGCTCCCCTTTCCAGATTTACTTAGCCTTAGGGATTTTACGGTACAACAGCCTGTTCCTTCTTCTTTGTCTTCTTTGTCTCCAACGGCTTCTGTTCTCCTACTATGTTATCATCTTCGTCCCAGGTGAATGGGAATTTATTTTTGAAGGGAATTTTCCCATTTCCTGTTGACAATAATACATATTGAGTTTCTCTTCATGTAGATTTTCACAGGGAAGGTTTGAAGAGGTTATTTTAGAATGTCCTCTAGGGAGTTCCTCACAGGAACGGGGGTCCTTGTCCCCAAAGGAGGAGTCTCACCCTTTGAGGTCCCTCTTGCCTCTACTCCTTGGGAGGGTATTGCAGAGCAGGCTCACCTCCCTAGCCTCACAGAGGGTGGAGGGCTCCCCCTTGGGGGGGAAGGGGTGAATTAATTTGATTCGTCACACTACCTTGACTTTGTTATTTGCATGGACACTAATAGGTTCCCTATAGGAGATTAAAAGCCAAACCTGACCTATTTTGCACTTTTCCTAGGGTAACAAATGTGCTATGCACATACTGGCAATTGTGGTAAATGAAAAGAGATCCAGGAAATTTGTATTTATGGGGAGTAGATTCATCTTATTGATATTTTGGAAAACAAAAAGTAAAAATACACATGATTTGATGCTTTAAGGTAATGCATAGACAGTACACAATGGTGCAATCTACATTTTATGGTACCAAAAGTTTCCATCTGCCTCATGTATTTTTTTCTTTTATATTTTGTTACCTTCAAGCACAATCTTCGATACTGAGGAATACATTATCATATACATATAAATTCAGAGGAAAAAGAGTGTACAAAGACCGGAAAAAAGGAAATTTAATTACATCAGGGAACATTGTCAATCCCCATCAACACTCTTACCGAGAATGTGTCCAAACCAGCAGTAAAGTGTGCAGCATTGGCAAAAAATATGTTTGTTTCTTCACATTCGATCTCGCTGACTTGAGTAGGTCATACCAGACAACTAATCTCTCCAGGTATTTTTGATTCTCTTCTGCCTCAGCAAGTGCCTAATGAAAACAACATAATTATCAGTGCACAGCTTGCATTGTCTTTTTCTTGCAAAGTTTGAATTTTAATACATTTAAATTCACTTCCGCAAACAGCATCAAAAGGGATGGCGGTGGCCAGTTTTTCCTAATAATGCTCCAAAAGAAACCTTAATTTGCCATATTTAAGAAACATCGATATTGCAGCAATCACAGAGGAAAGTAAAACTGAGGTGGGAAGTTGTGCTGTGGAAGGAGACAAGACTGTTTTGTTGGCTGCAGGAGCAGTGGCTGTCGAGTTTGCAGACCCTGTAGCACCTAATACCTCAGAAGAAAGCAATGGGGCTTCTGGAACCATACCTCAGAGTAACATTTCACAAGGGAAAATCTGTTATAGATTGAAGAGCCACCTACAAAGTACCAAATTCTGCAGTTTCTAGTAGCCATCCGAGTTTTGATCATACTTCTCTCTTCTGACCAGGACAGATTGAATGTTTGCCACCAACAGTACAACATCTTTTATTATTATTATTATTTATTTTTTTAACATGCACTGTAATGGGCTGGTAACCAACATCTGCTGTGGAAAAGAACCTGCAACCAGAAGAATAATTTAGAATATTTGTTCTGCTCTAGCTAGATTTCTTGTAGCTGTAGCATTTGCTTCTATACCCCTCACCTGCCCCCGCTACTGCACCCAATGTCACTACCATAGGTAGTAATACCTTCCTGCGTTGATGGCGGCCTGACTGGTCACCCGTTTCATCGGTCATAGCAATGCCTTAACAATGCAACCACTAGAAGTGTCTTTGTGTCTGCTGATGTAAAGTATTTCGCCTGGTATCCCTGAGAAGGGTTCATCCAACCTGATTCGCCTTCTTTCCTCCCCTGCTGCTGGAGCAGTACAATACCCAGTTTCAGTGACCTGTGTGATGTTGTGCACCTGATTCGTCTGCGCCTGTCTTGCTGCTAGGCCACCTGGTGAAGTCATTGTGCATTATTTAGTTTTTCTGTCTCTCTCCCTTCATGGTGCTCTCTATCTCCCCTATTTGCTCTAACTGCTACTTTATCACCTATCCTACCTCTCTTTCCAATCCTGGAAAAAAAAGTTCAAGAAAGATCTCCAAACCAGGTCTGCCCATCGCTGACACCTAGCTCAATGCTTCTTCCAGGCAGACTATCCCTGACATCCTCTTAGTCGATCCCTCTCCGGACCTATGGACTCCCCATATGATGCAAGTCCTCTCCCCTTTCTCTTCTTCGCCCATTAACGGTGGAACCAGATGGGAAGTACTCTTGGCACACTTCCCATCCTCTAGGTGCATCATTAATGTCTACCAGAATGGCACTGTCATGGCCCAGGGCTCTCAGTCCAACGTCTTCCTTCTTGATAGGTGTATTCCGTCTCTCATCAACATCCGTCATTCCCCCACCACCCCTCCTTCTGCCACCCCCCTGGCCCTTTGCCACCATCAATGGGTGTACCACATCCCTGTACCCCTCCTTAGAAGCCTTTCAAAGGTGGCAAACAGCTCCACTTAGCTACCCTCAACTCTTGCTCTGCCGTTAAACACTCCTCTTAAATCTGTCACCACCTTGAAGACATTCTCCTCGATGAGGGCTACAGGATCCTCCTTTTCCAGAAACTCACAGGTTGCAGATCTTTCCAGAATTAGGGGCAAAAGGTTCTATCTTTGCTAATGCACCTTCAGTTCAAATGTTCTCTAAATGTTCAGTTAACCATTCACTAGCAAACAGAGGAGTTACATCTGTACACTTCATGGATTTTGCATCCTATCCATACTTATTGCTTTGGTAACAAATAGCTGATACAGAGTTGCAGCAGTAGTTTTGGTAGCAGTACACTTCTAATTGCGATAGAACCACTGCTTTCTCCTACAATCTCCGGTTTCATGTAATAATGTCCCTGCAAAAATGTGCCCCGACAAAAAAGTTGCTGTTTTTTGTGGAGATATTATTACATTGAACATGCGGGGGACACCCATGCAACCCCTGTTTTTTTTTATTTTTTTTAAGGGGAGCAAAGGACATCCCCGCAACCCGTCCCCATACATAATGTCAACATAAATAATGTCGCCAATGGCTTTTCCCAGCAACATTATGTATGGTGATATTATGTATGGGGACATTATTACCTGATACCCAACCTCCATAGCCTTTAATGCCAGTACAGTGCATTATTTAGTCTGTGCAGCTCATATTGCAAATGAATGAATCTTCCTAGGGCCATCCTGGACAGCTAGGTCCTCCTCTCAGATATCAACTATTAAGCCACAAAGGATGCAGTCAATTCCATAGAGGAACTTATAATGATGCCAGTGATGCTGAACGTATTAATTGCTATTGTTACATTTCTTTCAACTCTCATATAGACTTGTTTTTCAGTTTATTTCAGGAATGTCTGAGTGGCATTTATCGAAAGCCAGGTGCAAGCAGTGTGGATCTGTTTCAGGAAAACTATTAAAATACTTAGATATTTTCCTTCTGCCTTTTATTCCATACACAAAGAATAGCTTTCGAGCTGTAGACGTTATTATTTGGGGGGCTTCTTCTGTACTAGCAAGAAACCTGAAAATATGCTTATATTAAAACTGAAACCTGCTTCCGAGATGAAACTGCCAATGTAGCTGGGCACAAGTTTTAAATCTCAAGTGCTAAACAACTTCCCCAAAGAGAAAGTTGGTGCCTGTGGCGATATTCTTAATGTGGAATACAAAGATTCTGAGAGAGAGTCAAGTTGTGCCTCAGCAGTGGTGTCTCTGTATATTTAGATAGGTAGACATTTTGATAAGTGTGCTTCTAATATTTAAGAAAAAACGCCAGATCACAAAATCTAGTATCTCTTAATGTGAGTGAGTGCAATTTCCAGATCCAACAAAAGGCTTCTCAAGTTATTAGCTTGAGCAGTCCAATAATATAATTTGAGACCTTGAAAGGAAAGTCGACCATTGTTTAAAGGCGTTAATGGTATTGTTAATGTCTTCCTTCTACAGTGAGAAATGTTCCATTTGTGACAAAATCCCCTTTCTCGCTGCAGTAGTGGATGGTGGATTTGCCAAGGGCACCACTTAATACTGGAAGCCCTACACCTGCCCAAAAATCTGGGAAATCCCTGTAAGGAAGTATTAATACTAAGTCACCCCCTTCCTAATTAAGAGGGCATGCTGCCCTTTCTAAGCAAACTTTCAAATTAATTCAAGGAAAAAGAGCCTGTGCCACTAAGGGAGAACATTTCTGTTCAATTGGCAAGGCTATCGTATTCTGTAAACTTGTTAAAACATTTTCTAGAACATCTGGAAGTAATTTCACAACTTAGAAATGGCATTCGCAGAGTCAGATATTCCTGCAGATGCAATGTGGTAAACCAGCGGCTTTACACATGGGAATTGTATAAAGAACACACAGGGTCACAGAAGCACTGTCCCCAGGCAGAAAGTTTCTATGTCGACAATATATTGTTTCAATTTCCCAAAGTTCACAGTTCATTCTCTAAACCAAGAGATGGACAACCGTGCCCAGTCTGTTTCGAATGATGAATAGTGGTGTAGAGATAGGAAGAGAACAAGGCTCCCATGCTGATGTGGTGGTGACAACTAAGGAGTCGGTCATAAAGAAAGTGATAAAAGAAGAGTTGGAGATTCTATTTTGTGCAGTGAGACAGAGATTGAGGACAACCAGAGGTGGTATAGAATAGGTGGTGGTGAGAAGAGCAGAGCAAGGTGGTGGTGGCAATGAGAGCATAGCTAGGAAGTAGAGAGGAGATGATGGTGAGAAGAGCAGCACAAGGTGGCAGAAAAGAGGTGGCAGTGAGAAGAACAGCGTTAGTCAGGAGTCGGTGAAGGGCAAATAGGGGCCAGTGATCAGAGAAGCAGAGGAGTTTTGGAGTGCAAAATATCATGAAGAGGAGGAAGAATATAGCAGTGAGGAAGAAGAGAGTGAGGAGGAAAATCTGTATTTCAATGATGAAAGAGTAGGAGGAAGGTGAAAGTTTCAGAACTAGGAGACCAGGCCTTTTTCGAAGAGCTGTTCAGAGAGGCCAAGGTCCAGGAAGAGTTCAGTCAGTCAGAGCAGGAAGGTTCCCGAAGGATACATCAGTCCGTACTCAAGTTCATTTGGTGGGATGCGGTTCTAGCTGTATTCAGAGGGCTTAGAGATACGTCAAAGAGGAGCGAGTAAGGAACCACAGGCTCTCAGGGAAGAACAGAGAGTGACCTCTCTGCATCTCTCCTGACTGACCAATATGTGATCTGTCTGGAAGCTTGTACAGGCCATCCGGTAATGGGTTAGTTGAGGGGCACAGAACCCCAGAAAGCCTGTGTCTATGCTCTGCTGAGCAGAGGAAAAGGGTTTGTTTCACCCTTCCTTGAGCCTGCAACATCAGGGAAGGCTGACATAACCCTGCTGAAATTCTCTGGGGAACTGTAGAGGCTGAAGCTATTGTTTCAGAAGTCTGAATGCCTAGTAATGCATGTGGAGAGTGAGGAATGCAGGGTGACAGAACGCATGTGAGAGAGAAAGAGAGAGACGGAGAGAGAAAGAGAAAGTGAGAGAGAGAGAGAGAGAGAGAGAGAGAGAGAAAGTGAGAGAGAGACAGAAAGAGAGAGAAAGAGAGAGAGAGAGAGAGAGAGAGAGATGTTTTGTAAAGGACACTCCTGATTATTTTTTCTACATGAAGACCCTGGTTTATTTGAGTTGGCCTCTATTTGTATGCATTTCTCCCATGAAAAGTGTTGCACTTCTAGTCCTTGCCATCCGTTTTGATCCCAAGAATCTGCCCTGTGACAGCCTACCAAACAAATCCAGCCAACGTTGAACTGATCACAGTTAGTGGTTTACGTATCAATGAAATGGGAGGAGATCTGAATATATATAGGAAGTTCTGCAAAAATCCCATCTTGATCATACATGCTCTAATCACTAAAATTAATAACAACTCTTTTTAAAATGTTGCCAATTTGTTTCAGAACCATACCCAGGATCTCCAGGACTATGATAGCCAAATCCTGCATGTGATCAACCCCCAATATGTAACACGATTGCTATTATTACTGTTGCATTGTTCTATACTTCAGAGTACTGTTTGAGTTTATTTTCACTTAGTCTATAGCCGGAAAAAAATTGGAACTCTGAAGATAGTTATGAAATATAGCTAAAGGCCATTTTCACGTTATCTTTGAAAATATGGATGTCATCTCCAAAGGTAAATGTTTTTTATTGATTGTGCAATTGAGAGGAAAAGAAACAATTTTATTTGCATAGATGTATCATTAGTATAAAGGGTTAAATGAAGAGGACGAAGAAAAGATGATAACCTTGATTTTTGCCCTAGAAACTGAAAATTGGCTGATTGTAAACTACCATTGATTGCTCTAGCTGTAAGAGCACAAAGGGCCTTCACAGCAGAGATGTCCACCACCAGACATGTACATCCTCTAATAATCCCCATAAGAATCCCCAGCTGATTGATCAAAAGCCTTTTCAGCATCAATTAAGTGAAGGACCTGCTGGGGTTTCTTACGACATGCTCCACCTATTTAGACTGCTGGAAAATGAATATGGGTTGTGCTGTCTATTACCAGAACATGTTGTTGTGGTCAAACAAATTAGCGGTATGTGCCATCGATGTGGGAATGTCGAACTGGCGGCTTACTGGGAATATCAAGCTTATGAGGAAGGTCAAAACAGAAGCCTAATTGTTATGATAAACTGGGGGCTAACTGGGAATGCCAAGCTGACAAGACATGTCCAGGTGGAAGCTCCCAAAGGCCAGGAAACAGCAGATGATTTCAGACCAGGAAATGAGGGTAGAACTGTTGTATCATCAACCAAACAAAGTGATTGGAGTAAGGCCTCTAGCATATGCCAGCGAGGGACAGTAAGACAAAAATGATTTATCCAAATAACATTTTTCCTAATTCCTATGGGAATACAAAATCAGTCAGAGAGGTGCAACACAGAATTATACTAGTCTGAATAGGACCAACATCCCAAGACCTGGTTCCCTAATCTAAAGAGCAGTTTTTATTCAGGCTGATGTGGGCCAGAGTATTTGAAACAACATAAGCCACAGTTCCTGGAGGGTTGATGTCGCCAGTAACCCTTCTTTCGTATGTGTGAAGAAAAAAGTGGTCCTCCTGGGCTTGTAAAAGAATGAACAACAAGTTCCTACAACGTCTGTGATGGTCAGGTTTAACTGTTAAAGGTATTTCTGCTATCTGTCCTACATCAATTGTCAGATGGCAGTCATTGTTGTCACCCCCCCAGCCAATGGCAATGTATGCAAGTTTAAGAGGTGATTACGGCTCCTTCTTCTTGGCTCCAGGGACTTTACTTGCCACCAGTGTTCACTCTTTTTTCTCTCTCTGGCTCTCTCCTTCACTCAAGCAAAGATATGGAAATTGATCTACAATAGGCCACAGGCAAGTCCCCCACTCTGTCTCAATAGAGACTGAGCCATCTCTCTTAGCCTTTGCGTCCTCCATCTCTCTCCTCAGTTCCTCACCAGCTCCTCTCTACTGTCTCCCTCTACCTCCTCTAATTCTAAAATGGCCCTAAAGCTTCTCGTTTCTGCCTCCTTCTTGTTCACCGTACGTATACCTCTTACTAAATAGTACTTCACCTCAGATGCCCTCTAAACTCCCTCAACATTGGACTGCCCGGGACGCTTTTTATATGGTGCTGCTAAGCTTAACAGGTTCAATATTAATCCTAGGAGCTGACCAGATTATTTTTTGGCTCTTAGCCTTTGGATTCTCCCAAAGAGTGTCTTCTAATCTATCCCCGAGTTTCAGGAATGTCCTTCTGGTGAAACTCATCTTTGTCTTATTTCCATATGAGGCTAGAGGTCCCATGATTAGTTTTGTCATTTTGGAGTTCAGCAGCAGGAGTTCAGCATCCCTCTCATGCGGCTGCCAGAGTACCTGTATCTTCTGGTCTCCCACCCAGTTCTATGGTTCATGGGGAGCTGACATCTCGGGTTCATGAGGATCTGACATCTCTTCTCACTGAGCACAAGGCCCTTCCCACTCCAACTGAGGTAACCGCATATTCAACTCTTCCGTCCTTTGGTCTCTTTACTCCATTTGTTGTCAGTACAAGGACCATACACATGCCATGGCAATCTCCAATAAGGTTCTAGCAGTGGTTTGGGCTCAACGGGGGGCATACCTGGGCACTAAGGCAAGGGAGGGGAGAGAAACCTTGGGGGATCCTTGTTAAATCACCTCTGGAGTCAGATTTGCATAACAAGTGGCTTTCTCCAGCCTCCAGATTCTCATGAGCCCCCTTCTTTTGCCTGCCCTATCTGACTCTATCCCAGAACTGAGAGCCAAGCTCACTATGTATGTCAATCTAGAAGTTTATAGAAAATGCCATATCATATCATGGCATGCCATGTTATATCACCATTGCATGACCTATTGTATCATACGATAGAAATTACATTATGTCATAATACATCATAACATTTCATATCATGGCAGGCCCTATAAGAACATGAAATTATTTACTATGCCATCACAACTCGATATATCATTACATATTATGCAACAATATTATATATTACAACATGGCAGATCATGAAATGCCTGTCATGTCGTGATATGTCAAGTCATGTGTAATCTGGGAGTATGGCAGAGCTTTTTGATGTAGTAGTGTGGGCCTATTGCATTGCTCAGGTGTGCTTTACAAAGTTCTCTAAGAGAAACAGTCCAAAATTTGAATTTGGAAACATTGGAAAAGAGCAAATGTTGAACCCTATGAGCAGTTTATTATCTAAGGGTGAGAGCATCTGGAAGATGTGTTCTGCTTGTTTCCTAGGTAGATCAGCTTTGTCATTTAGTTTTGTCTCCAAATTATTGAAACACGCATTACATATTAGAATTTGGGAAACTTGGCAAAGTACCAATTTTCAGGCCGATATACTAGATAAACAGCCTGGCCATATTAATTAAAGTTTCTGCTTGCTTCCTTATACAGCATAAAGACAGGATTAAAATATTGTGGGCCAGCATGTCCTGCAGGCTCTACTCCTTCATGGTCCACAGTGTTGTTGCCGTTCATGAAATTTCATGAACTCCAACCCAACCTCTGAAAAAGCTAATTTATCACCCCTCTTTCCCTGTTAAGCAATCCAATTCTAACAGATAATGAGGTAAGCCATGCAATCAGTAGAAATAGTAGAAATGGCTGTCCTACTTGTTTTCACTTGAGATCAAGTTAATCTTGTAATTAATGACCGCTTACATATGACAAGATGGTCCTTTTGACAAATGGTGCAAGGTGACAATGGTATTCATAACAAATCATGTTTGCCTACCAGACTGTCCTAAATAAGCATCCTCACTTAGTTGCTTTGTTTATATTGCCCTGAAAATGTGCCTTTTTTGTATACATAGATATCAGATAAGTTTGCAGCCCCTATTGTGTTTTTTCTGCAGTTTGCAATTACATCTTTTCAAATATTTGTCTTGTTTAACAACATATTTGAGCTTGTTTGGAATTGTTGCCCTCTGCTGCTAGGTTTTCAGAATAAATTACCTAACTTTATTTCTTGTAACGTGCCAACATGCCCAAAGGCCTCAAGGCGCACATAGAACAGGGCACAAACACACTCCAAAAAAGATACAAAAAGTACCAACTAATACACTCCTTTATTAAAGAGATAGGTCTTGATTCCTTTTTAAAGCGTGCCAAACAGGGGATGTTCCTTAAAGTTAGTGGGAGCTTGTCCTATGCATTCAGTGCCCAAGAATCGAATCGAACTCGCCCAAATCTCTGTAGTTTGTACCGTGGCAGAGCTAATAATTGGGAGTTGTTCGATCGTAAGACTTTCCGAGATGGTGCCAGTGTGAATCGATCAGAGAGGTACGGAGACGCAAACCCATTGAGACATTTATGTGTCCACATCAGTGTTTTGTGAAGGATTCTGTTCTTTACTGGCAGCCAGTGCAAATTGCGCCTAGCTGCAGTGATATGATGTTGTTTGTCCAGCACCCGAACAGCCCAAACTGCCCCATTATGGGTGGTCTGATAATACAAAACAAACAGTGTTAGATGCCAATTATAACAAGGCAGAGAGATCACTTGTTTTGAAAAACAATTTGCAACAGGATACAGTTAGAAGATAGGCTTGTTGATTAGGCTATTTCTTATCTTGTACTTTCTGCATAGAAATGAATAATGCATTTTTAAACACAGCAAGCTTGTGTGTGGTTTCCATTGTACACATTAACTGAGTCATATATTCTGAAAAGTGAATTAATGTTCTATATATTGCCAATTGTGTTTGAAGAGAGAAGGCTGTCAAAGTTAATTCTTATGAATAGACATTTGTGAAATGCATCACTGCAAAAGTCAATAGTAATGTTTAATTTGTGGATACAGCCCTATGTGGCCTGGCTGGAAGTTTAGAGCTGTTGATATTATAGGTATATAATGCAATTTATGACACCACCACAACTCTGTCTCCTGGCCAAAAACATAGTTGACTCTTTGGGCCTCATGACGAGTTGGGCTGCAGCCCTCAAATGCGGCGGTAACGGTATTACTGCTGCATTTAGGGGCTGACCCTATCACGAGTTGGGCACTAAATGAGCTGTTTTACCTCCACCTTTTTTATGGAGGTGAAAATCCGATTTAGCGCCCAGTTTTCGGCACAATTACTGCAGGCTGCATTAGTGTGCAGAAGTTGCGCTGTAAATGCCCCATTGGGTACAATGGACCCTATGGGGAATGGGGATTTATCATTAACGCACAACCCGTGATCCAGCGCTACCGGTTGGTGCTAACGCTATTACAGTTGGCCGGTATTACAGCCGGGATACCGCCCAACTCGTTTGTCTTATCCTACCCGGTCCTATCCCCATCATGTCTTACCTTTGGTTATAAATAGTTGCAGTGGGAACATTGAAAATTACATTCAAGCCATATTGGTTTCACTAAACATAAACCTAGGGGGTAGGCCCACAATAATATTGCTGTTCAATAGTAAGCCTGTCGGTGCTTAGGGGTAGTACATTTTCTTGCACTAAAGCCCACAGACCCAACTTTCTACAGAATCTTGCTCCGGGTAAAGTCCTATTCTCTGCCGCAAAACCTGCCACAGTCCCAGGTGGGCATTTACAGTGTCTGTCAGGTGGAGGTTAGGATCTGGCATGCAGGTATGGTGTAAATCATAACAGAGGTAAGAGGGCCTTTGATAAATTGAGGGACAAGTGCTGCAATATACCATAATATGTTACAAGTAATTTGTAGAACATTGCAAGGAAGATGGAACCATCATACAAAATGGTGCCAACATTTCAAAAATCAAAGAAGGTATTGTTCACTCACCTTGTTGATGTCCTTTCTGACAGCTTTAAAGGAATGTGCATATGTACTGTTAGCTTCTTCCAGGTTAGAAAATATCTCGAGGGCCTCTGTAGAATTCAGCTGCTCATTAATGGACTGCAAGTCGTGGATATGGGCTTTCCACATATCTTTCTCCCTGTAAATTCCAGGTTTTGGGCTCCATGATTTCAGCTCAAGGAATGGATCGTGTTTCAAAACAACCTGTAAAATGAAAACATCCCATAGCTGAAACTAAATTGTACACATTGATGGCTTTTTGATTCTCAGAACATGATACAACTTTTTAAAGAATTCAGGAGGACAAGTATTCGGTGGATTTGAATAGTTTTAAGAATGCACTTATATAGCAAGACGCACAATCTAATAAGAAGCTTACGATTTAGAGAGTCTTTGTGATTCATTTGCATCCATCTGTCCCAAATTGAGAATAGCTGAAACTAGTTCATTTCTGCAGAATGTGTCCCTTAAAAACACACAGACCCTGCATGCCACCTCTCTCTTTCACTCTGAGAGGCTCCACTGATCAGTACACAGGTTGTTTGAATACAGAGCTGGGGAAGGTTTGCCACTGAGAAGGGATGTTCTGACTCCAGGTATGTGCGCAACAGTGGAAACAGAAGGAATGGAAGGGTCCTCATGCATAGTTCACACCCAGGGTAGAGCGCTTAGCCAATTAGGTGGCTGGTAATTCGTGAGAGAACACACAGTATTTCGCCTGCATTTTCCAGCTACCCAAGGCCCATCCCCAGGTACGCCATCTTCATTGTGGGGATGCAAAAGGGGACTAGCAATCCTTCCCAGGTTGGGGGGGGGTGTACATGGCAGGTATCAGCCGTCCACAACCCTTGCTGAGGCCTTCGCCTGGGCCTGCCTAGGGTAGGTCGGTGGCCGCTACCGGCCATGTACGGCCCTTGACACAGGGTGATAGCTATATTAAGGGTGTGTGAAGGTGTGTGTGTGTAATACTTTGTGCATAGTCTTTAACTGCCAGACATTCCTACTTCTAGGCTGGTATTAACTCAACTGGCTGTAATTGACTCTCACAGGAATCAGGTTAGACTCCACCAAAGAGATCAAGCAGTGGACTTTGTCACACTTTCCTTTACTGTTTCCTCCTTCTTGATCTCTTGTGAGACAGGCCCATAGGTTTAGGAAACCTGCACCAGAGGACTGTCTAATATCACCTTAATTATGCAACACATGGATGAGATGAAGACATTCCAAAGAATAAAATTCTTCTCAACACAAAGGATATGATAAAGAGCATTCATAACACTGCTGGTGTGCCAGGACATTGTAAATAATGTCAAAAACATTGCTTAACATTGGGGAAATTGTAAAGAGTATGTATAACATTGTTTGATGAAAAGATATGGTCACAATGTCAGATCCCACCTTAATCTGTTTGATCCATCCAATGACTGCTGTTTCCATTGTATGAATGACTGCCCCTCGTCGATCAGATGCAGAGGAATTACCCAATATGTCTAATGAAGGTATAGGAAGCACAATAGAACCCTTAATAGAATAAAAGACAAAAGAAAAATTTAAATAAGAGAAGGGTCAGAGTACTGAGCAAAAAAGCGTCATTTCTGGTCAAAAGAACAAAATGGAAATGATTCATTAGCATAAGAACACAATTTCGAAATTGAAAATTCTGGGATTTGAACAAATAAATATTATAATATTTTTTAAAAAAACAACAGACCAACTTAGTAATTTCAGGCTACGGTGGCCAATGTGAGAAGTAGAGCATTTTTCCAATCCCAGTATTTCAGTTAAAAACCTAATGTATTCTTGGAATTATAGACTTGGTTGGCTACAATTTAAAACATTGGACTCAAACCTCTTTATAGCAAAGATTTGTAAAACAAAAAGTCCAGAATTGGAACAATTATGTTCTGATTGTATGCAGTCTTCCTGACAAACTGTGCCAGGCTTTCTAAAAATCACCTCAAATCAAATTCTTAATATCTTGGTTAGTGGGACACGACAAATCACTTGTGTGGACTTAAAATATGTGAATGTAAATGTTTTAATAGAGTTTGAATTTTGAATCCAGAATGTATATCCGATTCACATCTGTAAACTAAATGTAATCGCACATAGTTCACAGGTGTAAGCAGGTCTCCTTTTCCTTTATTTTTATTTTTTAGTCGAGGGTGGAAAATAACACTTTTTCATGCAACACTCAGGATGGGAAATGACAGAATGACCACAAAACATTTTAAAAACACTTACCTCAGAGTGACCGGCTATGACCTCCAAATTCCCAGTAAACCTGTGCAAGATATCCATGATTCTATCCGAACTGAATGTTCCATTGTTGGAAATCCCATTATCCAGGCAAAGAAGGGGCAGATAAACTTGATGAAGGACTTGGCCGATATATCGCAACGGAAACTTGGTGCAGTCCACTGTGATCACATTATAAACTAGAAAAGCATAGATGGATTACAACATTCAACACACATTTTCGATGCAAATCATGTGTTACTGATATCATGAGTTTCTAGAAAATGATAGTGAAACACGACAATAAAAACATATATTTTGAAAATGTATTCATAAGCCTCTTCCTCAACCTGCCTCTTTCTTCCCTTCGCCCCCCAGCTATTCCAGAATAGGACTGCAAGACTTATCCTTGGCCTCAAGCCCAGGGACTGCCTATCTCCAACACTAAAATCTCTCAACTGGCTCCTGGTGACCATAAGGATCAAATTCAAGACCCTTTGCATCATCCACAAGGTTGTCGGGGGCCTGGGACCCCATTATGTCCAGCTTTCCCTCCATAAATACCTCCCGTCCAGAGTCATTCGGTCTTCTGGCTCCAACTCTCTGCAGGTCAAATGTTTCTCCAAGCAGAGAGTGGGAGGTAGATCCCATTCCTCAGCTGTGTTAAGGATTTTAAAGATGTGGCACACTCCAGACCAGGACTCTTTCTACTGGCCAGGGCGGCAGTGCACAATTAAAACGCTTTTATGTTTATTTTATTCAGATTAAATTTTTGAGAAGGCAGACAACCCGTCTCACACCCCCATTAACGTACACCCAGTGTCGCAATGGACCATGAACCAGGCCGGTGTGTAATAATGAAATATTTATTTATTTTTAATTTTTAATAAAAATCAAACACATTCAATACAGAGCAGCAATCACCAGTGTGGTGATAATTACACTCTAAAATGATAGGATACACTTAGTTTAACCTTCTAGCATAAGATACACAATGCACAAAAGAATGAAAGCAAGATTACTTTTCGGGTAGTATTTTCAGATAGCACCACAGTTAGGCATTCCCCCTGCAACACTCCCTCAAACCCCTGTTAACCAGGTTTTGTGTGGGTGGAGCGGAGGAGCAAGGAGTCATGTATACTAGGCAAAAATCGGAATGAGAATCCGACCTACCATCTCTGAATGGGAGGCCAAAATCAGATTGAGCTCCCTTGAAAAATGAGCAAAAGGACACTCGGAATTACTGAATAGTTATTTTACTTGTGCGGTTGAATGAATAAGGCAAGAATGTGTGTGGCTGTAGTAACAAGGCAAGAAAACCTACAAGCTACAAGGCAATATACTAACAACAGGCATACAGGTTAGAAAATCGACTTTGGAAGGAAAAAAAAACTGCAGCAAGAATCACACGTGGACAAATTGCAATTGCTTCATTTCACAGGTTTAAAATAGCAACAAGGTTGGAAAATGAGCTAAACAGATATAATCGGAAATCGGTTTTAATGCTAAGGTACAAAGGTACATAACAGGTATGATATGAAAGTGAAAGGGTGACTTGATGGTGACTGTATAGGATTCTTTGTAGAAAATAAATCGGATTTTCTAATGAAAGCAGTTACACGGGCGAAATCGGTTTTAGAAGGAAAATGACAGGTTCTACTGAAACTATTTTTTAGTGGCTAGATTATTAAAGAAATACACTGCCCGCGAAAAGGTTAATTTGCAATGTTAACCCATTCACACTGTGTGCCTCTTTATATGGGAATTAATTAATTTATTCCAAATAGTACTAAGGATTTATACAAGGGACTGAAATTATTTGGAAAGAATTGCGCTAACACATGGATATCAACACAGATTTTCTTACACAGAGGATTCTGACAATTTAAAAATTTACTGGCGTATTTTTAGGATTTCTATGGGATTGGACATAATACAAGGTAACAAGCAATGGATGCAGCTTTTTGGTTACTGGGGAAGGGTAATAATCACGAAAAGCATTAGAATGGATAGTTTTGACAGCCAGCCAGATCTCTGGACATTGGGACAGGGGGCTGGTCACTGCACAGCGGCGGCTCTCCTGTAGGGACTCAGCGAGGCAACCGGGGTATGGTCTCAGTGGACAGCGGGGTGCATCTGCTGGGCAAAGTATGTAGCTGGGCAAAGCAGGTCTGGTCACTGGATAATCCCAAAAGGGTTCAGCAGCCTTTCCCCCTTTCTCCCTGAATTATTGGGATTTTTGTAGGGTTTAATTCTGGATAGTGGTTCTGCCTGGATAGGTTCTGTCTGGATAGGAGGTACTGCATGGATCAGGATCAGCTA
Source organism: Ambystoma mexicanum (assembly GCF_040938575.1). Lineage (NCBI taxonomy): Eukaryota > Metazoa > Chordata > Amphibia > Caudata > Ambystomatidae > Ambystoma > Ambystoma mexicanum. The sequence goes on along the minus strand of NC_090931.1, from coordinate 337,312,434 downwards.
CCCTTGCCCTGGCACTGGAATCTGGAATCTTGCAGGGTGAATGTGGAATGCCTGGATCTCTGGATGTTGCGGGTTGGATTTTGAATGCTGTTTTATTTTTAAATGGCCTCAATTTTGAATGTCTCCTCTGTATATAGGCCGGATGGCATCAGAGAATTTTTACTATGTGGGCAGAACTAAGCTGGACATACCTCTAAGATCCGATAGGTCATCCTGAGGAGGTCGCCACCTCCCTGTAAGCAGATTGAACTGAAGGAAGTGACTCAGTTTTAGTGTGTGTTTTTATGAGGTGCTTTGTTATACCACAGTTATTTTTGCCAAAATCAGTTATAAAACAAAACCCTCATATTTATAAATGTCACCCTTATAAAAAAAATTAGATAGGCAAATACCATATTTGACATGGAGTATACTATTCCAAACCCCAGGTTTGTATGATGCCGTTTAGTCATTCTGGCAATCTTTCACAATTTATATGGCAAATATTTCCCTTAAAATCTACAAATGGGTACACTGAGGCTTATCAATGTCGGACATATTTGCAACAGGTTTCATAACTGTACCATGTATGATTTTCCCAGAAATGTCATTTTACTGGTGTTTGCGTCCCCCACATGCTAGAAAGATCCATATCGTCTTATTTTCATGGTGCAAAAATTACAATCAAGCTGTCCAAAGTTTACATTACTGCTTCTTTAGATTACTGACATACATGTCTTTATAGGAAAAGTCTTTTCAATCACATGGGCCAGCTTTGTTCCCAAAAGTGGGCAGTCCTTTCAACCCCCCAGCCAAATGTCATGCTCTGGTCAGCTTTGCCCAGAGGTTGCTATGACTCCCCTTTGATCTTAGGCAGTTCAAGCTGAAGCGAGGGGTCAGGGGAGTTCACACTTCAGTTACAGGGCTGTCCATTGTCCCAGGCTGCAGCAATGCCGGTCCGTCTGACGAAGTCACCACTACCCACACCTCTGGGCCTTTCATGTGGAAAATGAACTTCCTTTCTCATGGGGCTGGCACATTAGAAGTGCCTGCCTTTGCAAAGACTGGTTTGACAGCAATTTCTGGGCCTAGCCATAATGTTGAAGTTTTTTTAGTTGGGAAGAATAAACTACACAAAGTACAATTTACTTCTATTTCGGCAGCTTTTCTTCCCAACATATATAGTTTTGTTTCAGGGCATGTTACAGTATTATTTCCATTGAGCTTGTACATATCAACTCACTGCTTTGCAGAGCAGTTCAACACGGGTTCATTTTACTTTCCCTTGTCATTTACAAATGCGATTTTCCTCGCATCTTTATTCTTAACATTTCCATAGCTCTGGACAATTTCTAATACACAGGAATCTGTTCAAAACAAGGGTTCTTTGAAACTGACATAAGCAAAGGGAGAGTGAGAGCTTCTTGTGAAGAGTTTGCCTGTGTTACTTTGTTGCAAGAGTAGGCGCTTGCTGTACGGCCTGAAACAAATTTCTCTGCTCTTTCACAGTTTTTACTTGACACACAATGCCTTTCCGGGAGGAATGACCCTTCTTTGATGGTGTTCCTCTTGAAGATAGCTGGGCATGGAGGTGTTTTACTGGGACCAAATTGTGTAAGGTTGAAAAGATGGAAATAGCACCAGTGCAAAATCATTTTAAACACACAACATTTTCTCTTTCAGTTGGAAGTCTTGAAATGGCAGCATAGCATCACTGAGCCAGGCTGCTTTTGAATTCCTCTTTTTGGTGCACATGAAGAAAATATTGCAGCCATTCTCGGGGTGTTCTATGTTTATCTCGCCCCATATGCGCTCAGCAGAGCCAGTGCCGCCATTACTTTTGCAACTGCTAAAACGCAGTTTTGGTGATGCAGGGGAATATGTGCTCAGCAGAGCCAGCGCAGCCATTCTTCTTGTAAATGCGGAAAATGCAGTTTGGTGGTCCAGTGGAGTTCTGCTAGGCTGGTAAATGTACCCCACAGCTGGCTCATCTCTCTGGAACGGCCTCCCCCCTCAGACTTGAGCCCGATCTTCTTAACTTCTGGAAACTTCTCAAGACTTTCTTTTTCTCCTATTCCTTCCCTCTACCCCTCCCATGCTAACTCTCCATCTGCCACCGCGACTGGAGTCTGTTCCCATCAAAGTCTTACAGGGGCCAGACCACCCCGTACCAGTCCCGCCAGCATCCTTTCCCAGCACTTGCCCTCAGGCTCACTTTCCCATACATGTCCAACATGGTCCTACCTGTCCACCACACTCATTTCTTTAATGGGGTCCCTGTAGAAACCTCTCATGTCTGGATACTGTAGGAAGTTTTTGAACCCTGTCATTAATTATTCTTCTGCTTCACCAGGAAGGGTCCTTTGACCTGCCCCGATGGCCAAATAAGGTTGTTGAGGGAAGGCCTGAGTCATGTAGCCCCCATGTGGGAGCCCAGCTGCCAGGGTTGTTGTCCCTGGTATGGTTCAGCTTATTGGACCGCCCAGAATACAAGTAGCTTGAAGGACCTGTGCTGTGTCTCTTCTGATGTTGTGACATATCACTTTGCCTGTTGTCTCGTGTGGTTGTGTGGAGAAACCCATTGTCTCTGCTTCCGGTGCAATCAAACTCACCTGTGCCTGTAAGCCTTGTGTGGTTTCTACCATGCCAGGCTTCCCTGGAGTTTTCCCAAGGAGGCCAAGACATGCCTTTAACAGTGTTCTCCTGTTTTTGTCACTCTTACGTGAAGACCCGTTTTCTCTGGGTTCTGTATCTCACTCGGGGCACTGTGTGCTTGTTTGCACAAGGCTCTCTTCCCAGTTTCTCCTGGGGATCTGTTTTAGTGGTCACAAGCAGTATATTCTCACCCCAAGTATACAGCGGATAGAATCTTCCTCCCTCCCATGTGATTCTGCACAGGGGAAACCTGGGATGGAATCCCTCTTAGGCTTAAGAGCCCTCCTGCTAGCATCGTTGTTCAAGCACATGAGGGGTAATATCCGTTCTTGCATTTTATAAAGGGTGTACCCCGTCCCAGTCCATAGTGCATTGGGCGCAGAGTGTCGTGTCGCAAGAGTCCCTGCTGGAACCTCGGGCCTGCGGCTGATATTCCCCATGATTGTGAGGAGGGAAAGGGTCACTAGGACCCCTCCTGTGCTGGGTGAGACCCTTTAGAGTATCATTGGCCAGGGGGCCCCTTGTAAACAGTGTCGGTTCACTTACCTTCTTCCTCAACACAGTGAAACATTGGTTTTCTTCTGTGAGCTCTTCTCCGAAAGTGGCCTCCCAACACTTGTGCCTTTGTAGAAGTGATCGGAGTGAAAAAGAAGCAGATATGCATCAAATATGCCACACATGCAACCTCCCTAAACACAACAAGCAAAAGGTGTGAGGGTCTGCAGAGGTATAACTCTGCACGCACCCAACGCACCTGCTAAACCCATTGGGAATATGCCATGGGAGTTGATTTCAATTGTGATGCATTACTCGGCACAGCTGTGATCGACGCCCCACACCCGTCCAACGTGGAGAAAGGGATTGATAGTTGGGCGGGTCACATGGAAAAGGAACCGTGAGCTTGCAGGGGTTGCATATGCAAAATAAACATTGTATATGCTGCCTACCAAAACCCATGGCACAGGGAATCTTAATGTGGTCCTCACAGCACTTGTGCATAAACCATTTTAACCCATGGCATCTACAGAGCTAAAGTGGGTGACACTAAAAACTGCCTTCTTGACAACCATCACATCAGCAAAGAGGGGAATTACAGGCGCTGTGCATAGATGAGCCTTGCATCCGTTTTTACAAAGATAAAGTGGTCCTTAAACCCAAACCAGCTATCCTACCAAAGTCAGTCAACACTTTTCATCTTAATGAGGTGCTCTCACTACCGGTGTTCTTCCCATCACCGAGCATGGAAGCTGAGAAGGCGCTACAAACCCTTGATGAACGATATCACTCAAGTTTTACTTGGACAGGACAAATGGCTTGCGCAAAGCAAGACAACTCTTCGTCACTTTGGAGTTGGCGTGCCGGTGTCAGCAGCAGCCAAGGCTTCTATAGGTCATTGGATGGTGAGTACCATAGTAGAGATGTACCGTAGTGGAGGCAAACAAACTGCAGGGAAAGACCCCTCCCAAGGATCTTCATACAAACCTGATATGGAGCAAGGCCACGTTGGTGGCTTTTCAGAGATAGGTGCCCATACAGGTGGCAACCTGGTCAAGCACACATTCTTTCTGTAAGAACTACTCACTGGATAGCAGTTCCAGAAATGATGCTGGTTTTGGGTGAGCGTTTTTGCGTAATCTCTTTGCGAAGGACAACGTTCGAGTACACCGTCTTTTCAAGCGCATCTTGCACCCTTTCCTCTTCTCCTAATGGTTATATCGATGCTACAGAAGCCCTAGTTGGTGCCTTTACCTGTGCAAATGCCACCGATACCACTATGGAGTGGGCAGTGAGGTTCGTCGATAAACAATGTTCCTCTGTCGGTTCCTGCGTGTAGCAGAAGTCCACATTTTTGTTAATATGTGGCACATTATGTGGCTTTTCCCAGACCTTCCTGGCTTCCACAATAAGATCCCGCTGCATTGCGATACGGACTCTTTTGGCTTGTTTGCTTAGCATTTATGAGAGGACTCTGCTGGGGGCCCTCCGGTATGGCAAGTTGCAAGAATTGCACTATGTCGCAGATCCTGGGCCTCATTACGAGGTTGCTGGTAAAACCTGATGGTAACAATGTTACTACCACCTGATATCTCGGTGATACCGGGATATCACAGGCGGCGGTGGTATGGTTATTTCTCATTCCCATGGAGGTCCATAAGGATCCAGGACAAGGCTGCAGTGTTGAACGGCGAAGGTGTTTGGCGACGAAGGGGTTTGCGGCGCAGACAGTGAGTGCGGTTGATTCACCCACCTGTCTGCGGCCACCAGCTAAGAAGTTAGGGAGTTTGCTTGCTCTGTGCTTCTTAGCCAGTCTGTGCATCTCCTCTGACTGTGTCTCCCATACCCCTGTGACCTGCACCTTTGCCCCTGGCTGGGTGCGCCACTTCCCATGTGATTCCTACCTGTGTTGTCTCCTCCCACCCCTCATTGAGTTCCCCTCGCCCCTTCCATCCTAGCCCCCCCTTTGTGTCCTTTACCTGCGTGGTCCCTCGCATTCTTGATCGCATGTGCATCTGCGCCACTTCCATCCTTGACTTTGCTTGCGCTGCGTGCCCCGACGGCGTGGCCCCTCGCAATCTTCTATCGTGTATGCCTCAATGCCAATCCTTGTCTTTGCTCACGCTGCGCACCGCCGTTGACGTGCTCCCTTGCAATCTTTAATCGTGTGTGCCTACGCGCCACTTCCTTCCTTGACTTCGCTCGTGCTGCACATCTCCGACTTGCGTGGTCCCTCGCAACCTTCGATTGCGTGTACCTCCGTGCCCCTTCCATCCTTGCCTGTTCACACTGCGCGTCCTCGGCCGCGTAATCCCTCGCAATCCCATGTGCGTGTGCGCGACCGCGTCCATTCCATCCTTGCCTCTTCGTGCATGCGTCCTCGGACTGTGGGGTCCCTTGCATTTCCATGTTCACATGTGCCACAGTGCCCTCTCCATCCTTGGCTATGCTCACACCTGTGGGTCCTTAGCCTGCGTGGTCCCTCACAATCCTTGATCGCGTGGCTACTTGCACTCTCCATCCTTGGCTACATTTGCATTTGCTTCCTTCCCGCGTGGTCTCTCGCAACTCTCGGTTGCATGTGCCTCGCGCCCTCTCTTCTCCAGCTCGCCAGCACCCACGTGCCACCTGATCGTACCTGCTCCCTGCAGGTCTTTACCCACCTTCCCCTGCCCTATCCCCCCTGCCAGCTGTTTCCCTGACCATTGTGTATTCCTCTGTGTTCTGCTGTGCTCTTCCTTCTTCTAGGTTTTCTTCCTCGACTGCTCTGTTTTGGCTGTGTACTGCTCTGTATTCTGCTGTGCTCTTCCTTCTTCTAGGTTTTCTTCCTCGACTGCTCTGTTTTGGCTGTGTACTGCTCTGTGTTCTGCTGTGCTCTTCCTACTTCTAGGTTTTCTTTGGTTGACTGCTCTGTTCCTTGTTGCCCTGGTAACCTGATTGGGGTTCACCTTACTGACTTGGGTTCTGTTGTGCTCTTCATTCCGAGCTCTTCGTCTCAATCAGTTTATTTTTTTTATTTATTTATTTATTTACATTCATATAGCGCACAAACAGCCCAGGGGCATTGAGGCGCTGTTACTTGCAATGACTTAGTTACATGGTACAGGTAAGATAGCGGTTGTTGACACATTGTAAATGTTGCAGGATGACATACTGTTGTTACAGATATTGCTTTTGATCATATGATACAATATACATGGGGTAATCGTGCTAGTATGTCTAGCCTTATGTGAACAGGGTAGTCTTCAGCGTTTTGCGGAAGGTGGTGAGGGAGGCCTCTCCACGGATAGTGTGTGGTAGGGCACTCCAGTGCGAGGGCGCAAGGTAAGGGAAGCTGGATCCGCCCGCTTTTACTTTTTTTACTAGAGGCACTGAGAGCATGTTGGTGTAGGGTGATCTGGTTGGCCTGGTGGTGGAGACAGAGTGTATCCTTTGTGAGAGGTATGCAGGCGCAGTGAGGTGGATGCACTTGTGGGTCAATGTCAGGGCTTTGAATAATATCCTTTCTTTTATTGGGAGCCAGTGGGCTAGTTTTCTGGCCTCAGAGATGTGTTCTCTTTTTGCAATACCTTGGGCTGCCCGGAGCGCCTTGTTCTGTATTACTTGTAGTCTCTCTAGGTTTTTTTTAGAGGTTCCTAGAAAGAGTACGTTACAGTAGTCTAGCCTAGAGTCGGTGATGGCTCTGGCTATGTTAGTGCAGTTCTCTTTGGAGAGAAAGGGTCTGACTGCATTGATAAGTTTGGCATGATATGCCGCTGCAGAGGCAATTGCATTGATTTGTCTGTCCATGGATAGGCTAGAATCCAGATAAACTCCCAGGGTTTTGACAGAGTCGGAGACTGGAATTTTAATGGAATCAATGGTGAAGTGACTGAATTGGGCATCTAGATTTTTTAGGGTGTCGGGAGAGCCTACCAGGAGGAGTTCCGTCTTGTCAGAGTTGAGGCGTAGACCGTTGTCTGCCATCCAGGCTTCGATGGTATTGTAAAGGTTGTTGAGGGCCAGGGAGTCAGTGTTGTAGTTAGCTGTGAGAATGATGAGGATTTGTGTGTCGTCGGCGTAGTTGGTGTATGAGATGCCCATGGCATCGAGGATTAGGAAGAGGGGACGTGTAAAAATGTTGTATAGCGTGGGGGAGAGGCAGGAGCCTTGGGGCACCCCACAGAGTATAATGGTTGGTGATGCGGCGGCTAAGTCAGAGAATACTTGCATGGTTCTGTCTTGTAAGAAGGAGGTGATCCACGCTGTGGCTTCAGGGGAGAATTTGGCCGTGGTGGAGAGGTGGTGGCATAGGACGCCATGATCCACAAGGTCGAAGGCCGCTGAGAGGTCTAGGAGTAGGAGAAGTGCAGGTTTGCCCAAGTCTCTCGCATCTGGTTTTTCAAGTCAAGTAGGGCGGTTTCTGTTCCATATCTGGGGCGGAAGCCAGATTGGTGGAGACCAAGGAGTTTGTTCTCTTCAATGAAGTGTTGAACCTGCAGGTAGGCTGCTTTTTGAGGAGGAAAGGGACAGTTGTGATGGGTCTGTAGTTATTGGGGGAGGTGGGATCGAGCCTTGGCTTCTTTAGAAGAGGGCGGACCCAGGCTTCCTTGAGGGAGGCAGGGACTATCCCTGTGGTAAAGGAGGCATTTACAAAGGCTGTTAGGAAGGGAGCTAGCGGTTCTGCGCAGTCTTTGATAATGGAGGCTGGGCAAGCATCACCTTTGCAGTTAGAGGGTTTAATGTTCCTCATTATGTTGATGACATCGAAATATGTTCTACTTGTTCTTGTCTCGTTCCTTGTATCCGCGCTCCCCTATTCCCCCTTACCTTTCTTTCCCCACGCCTCACGTCCACTCCTCTTCCTCTCTCCTCTTTTCCCTACCTCCTCTATGGTGCTCTGTTTCTCCGATCTTCTCTAACTGCTTCTCTATTGACTACCCCGCCCTTATCACTAAGTCTGGTAGGAAGAAGTTCAAAAATGATAGCCTGGTCTCCAACCCAGGCCTCCCTATCGCTGATACCTATATCAGTGCTTCCTCCAGACAGACCTTCAACAACATCCTCTTTGTCGTTCCTTCGCCAGACCTATGGACTTCTCATATGGTCTCTGTGCTCTCTCCTTTTTCTTACACTATCATTAATGGTGGCACCCAGTGGGAGGCCCTCCTTGCCCCCTTCTACTCATCTAAGGTCATCATTAATGTTTACCTGAAAGGCACCATCTTGGTCCAAGGCCCTCAAGCCAACCTCCTCCTCTCTGATAGACGCTTCCCGTGCCTTATCAATTTCCTTTCTTCTCCTGCTGCCCCTCCTCTACCTTCTTCAGCTTCCTTGACTCCCTGCTCTGCCACCACTCTGTGGCCCTCATTCTACGCCTTGGCTACCTTGCCCTCTCCTCGTTCCTCTTCTGCCCTCCCTCAGGCTCCTTCTACACCTCTGCAGGGAGTACCTCTGATTTGTACCCCTCCCCGGGAGTCTTTCAAGGGTGGTAACCTTCTCCATATTGGCACACTCAACTCTCGCTCAGCTGTCAAACACTCCTCCGACATCTGCTGTATCCTGGAAGAACTCGACCTAGATGTCCTTGGTCTCACCGAGACATGATTCACGGCTAGCTCTGTCACAAGCTTTGACACCCTCCTCCCTGATGGCTAGAAGATCCTCTCCGCACCCAGATCCAACCGTTCCGGTAGGGGTGTAGCCTTGATCTTCCCAGAGTGGATTCCTAACTCTATCAATACAGGACTACTCCTCTTTCGAATGCCTTGTTTGCAGGCTTTCTCTCTCTCCTAGCCACGGCTACTATCTACTGGCCACCTGGGCAGACCACCTCCTTCCTCTCTGAGTGGGCGGACCTCTCCTACTCCCCCCTGGCCTCAACCACTCAACTCTTCCTGCTTGGAGACTCTTCAACATGCACCTGGATGCTTCCTGTCCCTCCTCTGGACTCTTTCGCAACCTCTGCGACTCTCTCTCTTTCTATTCTTCCCTCTGGCCCGACTCACTCTGCAGGGCACACTCAGGATGCTCTGATCTCCTCAGACCTCTCCTCTGTAACCCTCTCATCACTCCTCTCTCCTGGAGTGATCACTTTATTCTTTTAAAAAATATATTTTATTGGTTTAAAGAAAGAAAAAAGAAATGGCCAAACAATGGCCATAACCACATACACCTTTAACATTATTACATCATCATATAAAACATAAATTACTTCTTCCAGAATTTCATGAACAAGAAATATATGAAACATGTTCCTTATTCCTTTTCATTCAAATCCGTCTTCATCTTTAAAACTCTTTCAATCATGGTCAATACCGCAATTACTAGACTAGTCTTTCCTCCCATAATAACTCAAGCCCACCAATCATTTGGGCTCTGAGTGCTTTCATCCATAGCAAACACAGCTAGATAGACTTGTCTAATTTCTTTTAGGTAATCACCGGCCGTTACCCAGTGGCACGATGTCTCCACAATAGCGTTATCCTTACAAAAACTAGATTGGGCATTTTTTATGCCAGGCATTTTCCGAGCCCGCATGACTTCTCCTGTGGCTAGACTATTTAGTCTGCACCTAAGGAGCATGTCACGATAGTGCTGGGATGGAAGTTGCTGTAAATATCTTGGAAGAGAATTTAAACCTTTCTTTTCAGTAGTTCTCGAGCAGCTCAGTTTAACATGTTCACATTGTTCCAGCGTACTTATCCAATCCCTGTGCTGTATTTTTCGCTTAATCTTGGTTGAATTTGCAGCTAACTCACTTGTGCTGGTATCATTCTATTGTAAGATCTTTTCAATCTTTAATTTCCACTGAGTTACATATTTATCTTGACCTCCTTAAGCAGGACCGAAAATTCGCAAATGGGGCTATAGCTGTTTCATATCTGCACTTCCTATATAAGACCATTGATTTCCACAGAACCATGGATTCAAGGGATTGTAGCTTCAGTTCTCGTCTGATTGTACACATTGGTACCGCATTAGAAAGTCGCAACAATGACTGCCAGAACTGACCCTCTAATTTCTCCCATATCTACCAAGGCAGATGTAAAATAGCCTCGGATCCATAGGTTAGCACTTGTGCAATTTTCTGTTTATAAAAGGACAGAATGGGGATCATCGTACATCTCCCAAACTTCCTATGGAAGACTCTTCCCTGGTTTATTAGGGTGATCAATCTGGATCTCAGATGTATAAAATTACCCTGATCATTTACACTTTTGTTTATGACAATCCCCAAATAGGTCATGGTTTCAAACACTTCAAGGGGCTCAGTGTCTACTCTCCACGTACATGTCTCTACTTTCTTTTCTTTTTGTGGGCTGATTTCATTGTAAGGACCTTAGATTTTACAACATTCATCCTCATGCCATTATCCCTCAAATAGAAATTAAAGACATGAATCCTACGCTGAAGACCAATTGGCGTTAAGTCAAAAAAGACTAGGTCATCTGCAAATAGTATCCAAGGCACTGCTATAGTGTTAATCTTTGGGGGAAAGGCAATGACATCTCTCTGTGTGTGCGCCAAGTCTGCAATATACAAACAGAATAGAAGCAGGGCCAAGGCACACCCCTGCTTCAGGCCTCAGTAGGTGTATATTTTTTGTGAGAGTTGATCTTTACCCGAAATTCAGATCATAACCAAGGTATTTGTATAAAGTGCCTCAATGGCTTCTACCAAGTCCTTAGGGCAATTCCATGCTCTCAACTTGGCCCAGAGCTTCTCCCCAATGACTTCATCGAATGCCTGTTCGAGATCTAGAAATGCTAATTACAAGCACGTTTCTGTTTCTAGGGCCCTTTCTTTCAGGATGTTAATAATAAAGAGATTTAGAGTGGTACCTACTCCATTGACAAATCCAGTTTGTCTCGGGTCAAGGATACTACTCTTCTCGGTCCATAGTCTAAGATCTCTCAACAGAGCAGTTGCAAAAAGTTTCCCTATCGAGTCAAGGATAGGGCAGTAATTTTTCGGCACAGCCCTATGCCCTATTTTGAAGATGGGCACTATATTTGCCTCTCTCCAAGAAGATGGTATGCTTTTATTTATCATAATCTGGGCAAAAAGGGCTGGTAGGAATTTGGTCCACTGGCTTTTGTTTTTTTTTCAGTTCCTGGTTGGATAGACCGTCGGGACCCTCAGCTCGAGATGCACTCGCATTTTTATCATCATTTCAGCATCTAGATCATCAAAAGCAAACATCCAAGTTTGAGGATGACACTCTTCCACCTTTCTTACTACCCACCCTGGATCTGCAAACAAAGTTGTATAGTGAGCTAGCCAATCCCTTTCCGACACCCTGCTAATGATATTACCTGGTCTAAAGGAGCCATCGTTGTTTATCAGTTCCCACAAATTTCTGGTTCTTTTAGCACATACCACTTTTAGCATGTGTTCAGCGTCGTTTTGGGCCCTCATGATCTTTGCGCCAATGCACCAGTTTCTATACTGTTGTTTGGCTATCCTGATTTCCTCTTTTCCGCTTAAGACCTTGCTAGGCTGTGAGAATCATCTGCATATTATGTGTGTCACTCCTTTCTAACTTCGCTCTGTTTTGCAATTTCATGCTTCTGTTAAATGAGGGCATCAGAGTGAAACAAAGGCTAGAATGTGGGGGCATGACATTGTTTATAATTATAATTGTTATTTTATAATGCGCTTAATACCAGAGATTGGTTTCTAAGCGCAGGATTGGGATTCGAGCCTGTGTTGCACTGCATTTTCTTGCTTCCAAGACAAACTTGTTGCCCCTGAGCTAAATCCCCATTACCCATGCTCTATGCTCAGCACTCTGCTGTGCCAAAGAGCTTCAGCAACTACAGGAAGTAGTAAACTGTACACTTCCCCCAACAAAACTTCAAATTACTGGACAATTAAGATTTTCAATTTGAAAGCTCCTGTTTTTATAGTCGCTAGACTTAACACTACATAAATTGAGAATAATTTTAAACTGAAATAGCCACAATTTTGAAAGGAGGAACAGTTGGATGTTTATGGGTTCAAAGTGAGAAAGAATGCAAATTTGGGGATGTTAAATGTTAAATATTTCTGAAACAACACTAAAGGGTGACAAATGGTGCCAAATGTAAATCAATAACAAACCCCATATTAGGCTGCTATGGAGATATGTGGGTGATACATAACACTAACTGGCTAGAATTATAAAGATGGCAATTGCCTTTCAAATAAAAGTCAAATACAGAATATATTTACATTATTAACAACAACGAGTAATAATACTGAGACTGATACCAATGTTATCTCCTGTCAGCTTCGAGACTGCTCCAAGTTTTGCAAAGCACAGACATTTGCTCTGGAGAGTGGACGGTGGTGTGAGTGAGGCCGCAAGGGCCCCCTTTGAACGCTTGGAATAAATAAACACAGCGTGGACATCTTCATTCTTCAAAAACTCTGAAATGCATATCCTGAAAAGAAAAGAACATAGTGTATCTGTATACGTTGAAGAATTCAGTGCACTAGACAAATATCATGTTTTCAGTGTATTCATTCCATGTCACATCAACTAAAATGCTATGCTACATAAAGATCATGACAGATCACATGCCACTGAGCCTGCTATGGGGTGCATGGATAAATAACAAAAGGCAGCCATGGATGGAAAAACCATGCATGAGAGATTGCAAAGCAAGGACAAATGGGACAAGATTAATCGAGTCAATAGGAATTAAGGAAATGGATCGTGACTAGGTTTGAAGCAATTATCATGCTTAGTTGGGTTTACTAAACTGCTACTTTGTTGGATCTAACAGAATAATGACCACTTGCGCCACAACCTTGGTTTCTAGGTAGTGTTTGCCTTCAAATACAAACAGTTTCTTTTCCAAACAAAATACATTGATCAGTTTTCAGCATATATATTTTTACTGGATTGCCAACACATGTTTCGTCCTTATCACTAAGGTCTTCTTCAGGGCCTTTTCTAAAAATTGTTGGTTATGGTACAATGTCAACCAATAGACACAAAAAGGACCAATAACAGGGTCTCAGACCTGAGTGTACCCTTATACGTTAACACAATGAAAAACTCAGGTTGATCAATTCTGTGGGGATATTTTAATAGAAATGTTTAATTTTTGTTTTTTAGGTTCGCCCTCGAGTGAGGTACTTCGAGCTTCTTAAAAAGCTGCTTCATAGATGAAAAAAGATGGTGATTTTATTGGGTTTCTCTACCAACCTCTAAAAACGTCTGCCCAGCCCTGATGAATGTGGCCCCTTTGCCACTGAAACCGGTAGGTTTTTTAAGGCTCCAAATATCAGGAATAGTCCCAGACGAGGAATCAATCAGTTCACAACTCGCCGGACTCCCTGATCTACGATCTCCCATAAAAAAGACGGGAACTTCTAAAAACATTTCCAAACTGAATTCTGAGAAAACAATGATACAGACCAGAACAGAAGAGGAATATGGGATATTTCAACCATGAAGCAAAACCGAAAAAAACTGGACGCTACCTTTAAGATAAATTAACACAAGTACACAATAGAAATACGTCTATTTGTACTGTCTTTTTTAACATCCTGTGGATAGAGAAACCCAATAAAATTATCTTTTTTCATCTATGACGCAGCTTTTTAAGAAACTCTAAGTACCTCACAATGTCAACCAAGACATGAATCTGTTTCTCTTGCTTCAATAGTATACTTCAAAAAAATAAATCCAGGTTCGTAATTTGCTTGAATCCCTTAAAGTTGGATCGAAAAAGAATACAATAATGATATTTATTGTAGATGTTATGTCAAAAAGAAGACCTTAGTGATAAGGTAGAAACACATGTTGGAAATCCAGTAAAGAATATATGTAATGAAAACTGATCATCAGTGTTTTTGTTTGGAAAAAACTATGTGTGTTTGAAGGCAACCACTATCTGTAAACCAAGGTTGTGGCGCAAGTGGTCATTATTCTGTTACTTAATGTAGTGACTTTGGGCCTGTGCCACCTATTATGGCCAATGCTAGCCAACTACCCATAACTATAAAATCATATTTAATTGTAAGAGACTAACTTTCTAATTGCAAGGTAGCTAGCTCAATGAAGCATTAGCCCACATTTCAAAATACTTTGTGGAATGGCTTGCAGGTTAAGGGACATGGAGTTCTGAAGACAAGGAGCCTGAAAGACCAAAGCACAACCTTCCTTGGAAATCTCTCTGCACTGCAGTGGAAGAGCATGAAAGTCATCTAAGGTGATGAACGGGCAGTAGACCATGACAATGTTTCTGAATAATTGGGGTCATGAATGTATCATTCCTATGTGCTGCACAAACTACTTAATCCTTTCTGGGGGAAATCTGTGGTTCCCACAAAAGCCACCACAGTGCATTGGTGAATGAACATGTGTACTTTCTACCTCTGAAATGCTCCAATCTCGCACTGCTTTGTCATCACGAAAGTGAAAGGGAGGCATCTCTGTTTAGCCTTTTACCCAGAAAAGTGCCACTATTATTGTCATGCTGTTGGGATATATTTGAAAGATAGTTTTTGCTTTATCATTTTATTCTTTGAAAACACAGATTAAAGCTGGTACTATTTTAAATGCATTAGAATACTTCCTTACATTTATAATTCAAATCACAAATTATATGTTTATTTGTTCATTTTGAAAGTTTAAATGAACGCTTGAATCTTCTTCCTTTTGCTGAAACAGGTCACAGACAAATGTACTGGCTAATTTTATTCACTGAAATTTTACATCAATGAACTCCAGTTGATTTGGAACGCTAAGGCATCTTTCAAAGGATCAATTGTAATATCATGATTGTTCAGAATGGAAGGCAGGTGGACACGATTTGCTTGCAGACAAAGCCATCTGTGTTTAGATAAGCAATATGTACAATTAGAAGAATTAATTTACAATCATAATGAACACTGTCCGCATTGGCTTGAGATACTTCATTTTATACTCAGCAATGTGTACATTTTTATAATGAATACATTTTATGAAATCCACTTTGCTGGGAGTCACATGAATGGGAAACATGGTGTGCAAATCAGCACAGCCGCGCAAACAATATTATTGTATTTGCTATAGTCTCACAAACCTCGACATATAGGTGTTTAGAAAGCACACATTTAAACAGATATCAGCAGCTTACTCCTCGTGAAGGGGCAGATTGAAGCTGGCAACTCCATTTTATGACACTCTATGGGGATCATTACAGGTTTGACTGTCTTGTGACAGTAATTCCAGCTGGATACCGGCAAACTGCCCCTAACATTATCGTTGCCTGATATCCCGGTATTACTGGGATATTACAAGTGGCAGAAAGGACAGTAAATCACCCTTCCATGGAGTCCCATTGGACTCCATGAAGGGGATTGCCAGAATTACTAGCACTGGTAGTAGCAGTTCCAGTGATTCCAGCATTTATTTGCCGGTGAGGACCTAATTTACTGGCAATTCAGGCCTGGTGGTAAGTCAGTGCCACCAACGCCAAACCTGCGTTTCCCTGGTCGGAAAAAATGCTTGTGCCGGAATTATCAGCAATTGGACCTACATTTATTCTGGACCGGGGAACAGGCAATGACCCCTTTGTCTGTGGACCAATGGAAATTAGAAGGATAGTGTTTCTAGATGGTCACTAGTGACACAAACCAATCAGAGGGTTAATCCAATAAATCAAAATTGTGGCATTCTATTAAATGAAAGTGGGTGGGGCATGACTGATATATTTAGCAATTATCCTATGAGAAAGGGATCTTCACAAGATTATTGCACCCTCGTAACACAGAGGACTGCACCAAGGAAATGTATACTAGGTTGAAATGTATACTAGGTAGAGTTGAGGTACTTCAAACTGAAGGGTTCTCCATTGACCCAGAAGAGACACAGAGTTTGGAACACCTTGTTAACTGGATCCAATGGCTGAAACAAAGAATCAGATAATCTGCCTAGTGACTTGTAACTTCCAACAGCAGCACACCAAGAGGAAAGTCCCAGAGGGGTTCATTCCTAAAATTGATTTATGTCCAAAAGATGTCCAAACAGGCTTGTCCCACACGTTAATCCTTCTTTCACCCAATCTATTATTGAATGGGTCACACCTGGCCGCTAGCCTTGGCAGTGCCAAAAGTACTATTCTTGACCTTCCCCATAGGAAAAATTAAAGTTAATACCAGGCAGAAAGCCACCACACTTGAAGCTGCACATGAACAAATTGTGTGCCCATCACACAACCACACATTATTTGTCTTTAATTACCCATTGCTTTTTAAAAACTGCCAGACGTAGACAGCCCACTTGATTCTAAATATATCTGAGTATCCCTTCCCTGCTTTAATCCTTATTTATGGTCCCCCTCACCTGGTTCTACATGCACTCCAGCAACCACAAACATACCGCTGCCTCTCTGCATCCTCCCTTCCACATGTCTGTGGCACATGGACCCTCTTTCCCCATCCTCTCAACTTCTCCCTATTCATTTCCCTCAGCAAAGTAGGTTTCTGTTACCCCAGGCAAGGGCGAAATATGTCAATTCCAGACAAGCCGAGGTACTCTGAGACAACTACTGTGGATATTTGGAATAGTATAAAAGTTTTTTTAACATGGCATTGCATTCTGAGCTTGGTAAATTGAGTACCAATAAGTTGACTTTTAATAACATCTATTATTTGCAGTGCTATGGAATGGTAGGAAGTGCTGTATAAAAAAAAGAAGTTGTTATTGTAAGTCATTAGTAAAAGGTTTTGTGATTACTGCTGTTTTCCATGAAAATATAACTAGGTAATCTTGCAAGTAGGAGTTGATTATCATGAGGAAGGAGGGTAGCAAAATGTTTGCAGCGATACAGTCCATGGGAGGATAGAAATACAGGTAAGGTTTCTTGATGTCAGGTCGGTTAAACAATAGAAACTGTGAATGTAGGGAGGACATGTTGGCAGACCCTTATTTTCAATGCTGCAAGTAGTGCCAGCACAGGCTTACACATTGGTGTAATTTTGTCAAAGGAGAACATATCCACTATATCACAGATGATGTGTTAGCATGCAGGGCTATTTCTGTAAACCTCAGATTATATCAGATACAGGGTCATTTTCAACAACTTGTGAATTTACTGAGGCACAGGACACAAATGGTTAGAAAGCCAAATGTAGGAGCTGCTGAGGAAGTGGCAGGGTCAGCAGAAACCAGGGAGGGAGATGAAAAAATCTAGCAAGATCCAAAATTGCTGATGTGTACAGTGAAAATAGAGGAAGAGCTGTGCCTAATGAGGAGTAAAGGTGAAAAGGGCTGGGAGAAGAGAAACTGCTTATGGTAAAAGAAAAGAAACATGTATAGCAAAGCATTTTAGGAGGAGGAGAAGTGGAAACACAGGTAGGTGTGAGTTTGATGCAAAACGAGATGGGGCAGAGAGAGGAAAAGGAGAAAACGTGTGAGGGTAGAGATGGGCAATCAATGTGAACATTAACTGATTTGGGAAGGAGAAGATGAGCTGATTGCAGAAACCTCTAAGGAAGAGCAACTACAGCTGAGTTAGGAAGGAAAACTGAGAAGCACGTGAACAGCAGGAGGAGACTGGCTGACTGCTACCTATTATGCAGCATTAGTATTATGCTGGATTTGTGAGGCAGGTCTCGAAGACGTAGTGGCCAAACAACAAGACTTTCCATTGTTTGCTGTAGGGGTAAGAGTCTTCAATTTTCACCTGAGGTGGCGGAAGGACATTCCAGATATGTAGATCAGTATACTATGTGGAATGCCCAAATGTTGGCAATAGGTATTTACAAGATATTGCCAGAGCTTAGTGTTCTGCATGATACATGGTTTGAACATTTCTCATTTAGGATTTGCAGCTGATGTTTGCAAAAAATATTGTCAAACAATACAGAGTCTTTTTTAAGCTCTAGCTTTCCAACAAGAGTCTGTGGAGGGCTAGTGTAATATTATCCCTGTGTCTAAAGTTGCATGCCAGTTTGGATTTCACATTCTGGGGTCTTTCCTACCAGAAGACAGGGGTTCCAAAGAAGACCAAATTACAAACAGGTGCCAAGCGGGGAAAAGAATGGTTTGACTGAAAAAGTCTGCCCGTATTTCTACGCAGATCAGTATTGGCAGTGAACTCTGGAAGTCAAGTTATAAATACCTTCATACCAGAGGCTTTCACTTATGAATATAAGATTAATGTAGCAATATAGGCCGAGGGAGGGGTCGTTATCGTGGGATAATGACCCACCACCAAGTTATGGCCCTAGGCGAAGCTTTAAGGCTATTAGCACATAGTGGTAGTAGCAATACATGTTTTGGAGTTTTGGTGGTGGGGGAAAACATTTTCATTTAATAGGAAACCAAATAGACAAACTAAGTAAGTAATTTAAATGTGGTTTTATTTTGCAGTATTTATATAACTTGGTTGTCTTCATAAGTGAAGCATTTTAATTGTAAACTTGAATGAACAGAAACAGTTTAACATGAGCATGCATTAGGTGCCATGTCATGTAAAACTAAAGGATTTCCCTACAAGAAATTGAAAGTATTTTCGCATATTTTAGCTTTGTCTTTTGTGTGGTAAATAGGATGTTGCAGCAAAGCAGCAAAAAAAAGGTCCTCTGAGAGAGGAAGTATCAGGTTTAAATATATCTTCTGTGGCAATTGCGTTAGTGTTTCCCTGTTTGCTTTTGAAGAGAAAATGTTAAGGATGCAGTCAATACCAGTAGTTATTGACTGCGCTCTAAAACATTCTAGTTGACTGAGAGGAGGTCAATAACGATCTCCATTGGTGTTATTATTATACTAACCAATAGTCTTCCATTTATCGACCTCAGAATAATGTAATTCGCTTCAGAAGTATCTGTTATGCTGCGACCACTTTGCTCCTGTGGATACCTTCTGTGAATTGCTTGAGGACACGCAAAGCGGTATAAAGACTCTCTCTTCTCCCTATTTTGAACTGCTGAAAGACGCTTTAAAGGCTAAAATATACTATTTTGTTACTTTCAGGCAAACTCTGCCCATTTTTTCCCAGAATCCCTACAAAAGGGCCGAGCATGCGCTTCTGCGCACGCGCTTCAAGGAAGTCGCTTCAGAAGTCACTGTTACGCTGTTAAGCTGATTCAGCTGACAGCGTAACGCGACTTCACTTCCCTGCTCTTTATTTTGCTGCTATATTTTCCTTTACAATTCAGGAAGTAGTCCTTCCTGTCCCTTGTGTGGTGGTCATTTAGCAATTTTTATCTGGCTAATCAAATGTCTCAAAAAGGAGCCAGATATACTTTAAAAACCGGAATGCCCTCCCGCCTCATGATAACGAGTGCGTCCCTTCAACTCAAAGCTTCACCCATGAAACCATCACCAACCATTGCAATTAAAAGGAAAATTTGTGGTTAATCTTCTAATTCTACGGGAAAAAACACTGTCAATAGTGATATCCGTTCTATCTTCCACGTACTTCTATTGATTCTGTTTCTGATGCCAATTGTTGCAATAATGTATCTATAAATGAATTTGTAATTAATAACATTCCTGCACAAGGATTAGAAGTTCAAGCAACTGACCAAACGATTTCTAATACACAAATTATGGCTGCAATTTCAAATGTACCTGTTAATGCTTCTGTTGTTGATTTAACAACACAAGGAAATGAACCCAATGATCAAATAAGCTCGTCTATGTGCTCTAGTCCATTATGTAACACAAAAAAAGGTAATTCCTCATCTGGAAGCAATATTTCAGTTGTCAGTGTACGTTTAAATAATGAACAAGATGATGAAATACCACCCAGTAACTATGAAGAAATGCAAGCTATTAACATATCATCCATGTTAACTGCTTCGCCCTCACATGCTGTTGAAATAAGTTTATACCAGTCCCCAAGTTTATTTAAATCACTCAAATGATTCTTTACCTAACAGTTCAACATCATTTGCCCAACCCACTCCAAGGAAAAAATATGTTAGCTGTACCCCATATTTGTCCCCTAATTGAACGATATACCAGATAAAAAAAATCCCTTGCTGGAAATTACCCTCAATGCTAACAGCACTACAATCATGTTGTTGGTAAAACTATTTGAATCCTTAAATATAAAAATCACGCAACAATCTAAGAAAGTAGACAGGATTACTAAATGGATGAATGATTGGGACAAAAAATTAAATGACAAAATCAAACCAGATATTGTTGCCAATTCTAAAAGAAATATTTTGATTGATGAACAAAATGAGCGAATGATGCAGCACTGTTCTAGATTTGATAAAAAATCACCAGAGCCAACTACTTTGCAGCAAAAGTGTCCACCTCCGGCCTTCGAAAAAATGATATGTCCTAGTGATTGTGAAGAGGCTACTAATGAGTTGTCTGTTCAACCTGCCTTGCTATCAACGGTAGAACCCGCTGTTAAGTCAGGCTTGGTTTACAACCTGTTTGACATTAATTTTAAAAAAACAAAGATTCGACCAAAAAACACTATAACTGACAACTCTGTAAAAAAAACGAATCAAAGAAATTTGAGATCAAACAGCAGTTTGAATGTCAAACAGTTTGTACAACGCCTGACTTCAGTCAAAAGCTCAAATTCCAATGTAAGGAAAGTGCTAAAGAATAAATACAAATATTTAAATAAAAAAGAATATCTGGATAAAAATGAAAATACTAATAAAGATTATGCACCTTTAAACGACCTTGTTACAATGATTGAGGCTCCTCTTATGCCCCAGGATAGTGAACTGAAACTAAATCAACCTATTAGCGATTCTATATTGAAATGTAATTCTATTTCAATAGGCTGTCCTGATGCTGAAAATAAATTGCCCAAACCAGTAACAAATGATCCTGCCCCTATGCAATGTACTGGGGAGGGAACTAAAAAATCTACCAATAGTGGACGATTAATGCAACCTCGTACCTCGAATGAGATACAATTGTGTAACAACAAATCCCTTCTTTCCAATGAAATCCTAAAGACGTTCAAGCAGAAATTCGAAGAACGTTATAAGAATATATAATGTAATACTGATTTATCCTGACTGGGAAGTGAACATGTGATTACAGATTACACACAGATCTCTGAAGCTAGTGCTTAACAGCTAGAGCTGCCTTACCAATGTAGGGCATGGCCAACAAATAAGTCCTCTGTCTTTGTTGGGCGAACTTGGAGCTTATTGGTCTTCCAATCATTTGTCAATTGGTCAAAGGCAGTAGATGGAGTCGAATGAGCCTATTGACAATGGTGCAAATAAACAGCATAAGTGTCAGGCTCAAAATCAAGTGTAAAAAGCAGGTTCTCACTGCATAGGAAGAATCTTGAAAGTATGATGCAAGCCATTAAAGGGCAAAACCTTTGTTTATGAAAGCTGGTATATATGAGGTCCGCTGTGTCAAAAGCTGCAGAGAAGTCAGCTGAGACTACTTTGATCTGTAAACCATTCAGGAATTGCAATGCGAATGATGTAGTTCCTCATTCGGTCAAAACCCAGTCTATAGTGGATTAAGGAGCACCTTGTCTTCTGTGAGTGTCTGGAGATGTGGATCCAGCATTGATTTCTTTGGGAACAGAGGGGTTGGTGATTTTATTTTATTTAAGCTGTAGGTATGCAACCTTGCTGAAATGTATAGGTATTTGTGCCTATTAGAAAGGACCCAGTGCTGCTAAGGTTTTGTAAAGGCATGATGTGAAGGCATATCTAAGGGTAAGCCTGAGGATTTACTAGTGGACATCAATGATTGGAACTCATAGAGCTGTACAGAGGTACATTTGTCATGGGTTTATAAATGGGATCATGGTATTGATCCTGGCTTGGACAGCATAAGTAGGAATCACAGTTTTGTTTTGATTTCCTTATTTTTTGTTGTAAGGGGTTTTGTTAAGGCAAGGAAATGGAAAAGAGCTGGTAAAAACGAACTGCATACGGCGAGACAGGAGAAAATTGAGGAACAGAAACTACGGATTGGGCATAAAGACAAATTGGAGAGTTTAACAACTGCTGATGGGGGAAGATAAATAACAGGGATAGCAGGTAAAAGAGAAAAAAGGAGGACCAGAGGGTAAAGGCAAAGCTCTGAGGGCTGAACTTGTAAGGGGCTAGAGAAGCAACAACAGCAAACGCAAGAATTGTGAAGGAGAGATGGTCAGACAAAACACCCCATTCAGATGAAAATAATTGAGAAGGATTGTTCATAAGTTTCAAAACTGAAAGATTTATTTCACTGGGTGGTGAATAGGAGCTCTACCTCTTGTAAACTTCCATTATGACATTATGTGACTCACGTTGACCTAACGTCACAACTCTGATCAGCAAACAAGTGAAAGAAGTGATATTTTAGGTAGAAAGTTTAGCAAATTTTGAGGGTCATTACGAGTTTACTAGTATCCCACCGGTAATTTCAGCGGGATACATGGAAATGGACCTACCATTACCGCCGTCTGATATCCCAGAATTACTAGGATATTCCAGGTGCTGGCAATGGTGGTAAATCCCCATTCCAGGACTCCATGTAGGGGATTTCTAGTATTTCCAGCACCGGTAATACTGGTTCCAGAAATACCAGCTGATTTTTGCCGGTGGGGACCCGATTTGCCTCCAGCTCTTGGCTGTTTTTTGCCAGAAAGGGCCCGATTTACCTCCAGCTCTCGGCTGGAGGTAACTGTATTTGTAATTGGTTATTTATAATAAGCTTAATACCTACAGGTTTCTAAGCGCAGACCTGGGGATCAAACCTGGGTTGCTCAGCATCGTCTTGCTTCCAAGACGAGCGCTTTGCTCCTAAGCTATCCTCCCGAGGTCAATCAGGTAAGCCCCCCACCAGCAAACTTGTAGTTTGCCGGTCCAGGAAAAGTGCTGGTCACAGAAGTGCCGCCACTTTTACCACCACTTTTACCAGACCAGCAAACTTATAATGACCCCCTTTAACTCTAATCACATTAATTTGAACAGAATGGATTTTTGTCAGGGACAAAATAGGAATGGCCAATTTTTGGCCATCAACCTTCAGTTTGGCAAATGCCATCTCAAATAGGACAGGTATGCCCAGATGTAGTGCTCGAGTCTGCTGTGCCTAGGGACCCAAGCTACACCTCAATTACGATGTCCAATGAGACTGAAACATGTCTATTGTTGATTATGATATCATGCAGAAAAGCTGTGACCTAGCAGTTTGGGCTATCTTTTACCCCTTCTGTATGGTGTGGCAGACCTGAAGTAGGGATACTCATTACATGCTAATCAGGTCATTTGTGGCCCTTCAGACTTTTGGCTGTCTTCCTGCATCCCCCTGCCTGTTATGTGCTCTGCCTGTGCTGCAAAGTCAATCCCTGCAGTGATAAGGCTGATAAAAGTGCGCGATTGATGAGCTTAGCTTGTCTGCTAAACTACTTCTGTTGCTAATGTATAAGTGCTATTCATTTTACCATCAACTACTTTTGGGTCAAAGCAGAAGGTCAGTCTACCAGTAATGGTCGGTAAGGTGGACCACCTCACAAACATTTTAAATATAAATATATGTCCGGTGAGAGAGGAAGATAAATAATGACAAATTGGCTTGGTTTTGAATTGAAAATGTTTCTGCGTTGGCACCTAGGTAGCACTTTTTTATTTCAAAAGGTGTAGCTTTCAAGTGCCGCCCTTATATGCAAACACATACTCAAATGCCCCGCTGATGCCATCCAATGCTAGTTAATGTCTCTCGTGCATCATTTGGTCACCAATGTAATATGCAGTCCCACCTGTCTGGGTAGATACTGCTATCATATATCATGCACAGCTTCAAATTTCACAGCACTACCAATTAATGTCTTAAGTATGGTATAGTCATAAATGTATGCCAAATTCAGCCTCAAATGAGCCAGTAATATGCTCTAATTCCAGTTGATGCATTATATGCTATGCCCATGGGTTGAAGCGCGCTATACAAATACTAAAATAAAAAATAAAAATAAAAGTATAATTTGTGTTCTTATATAGTGTTTCATGACAGATTTCCTCCACTTCTAAGCACTGTGAAAACAGTTTATTTTTCTACCTCATTTTATAGTACTCAATTTATCTACCGCAACGAAATAAAGGCTATGTCAGTCCTGCCATGGAATTCAAACTTGCAAAAATAGACTGGCCCCATGATGTGAGAGGTGAGCCCTTTACTTATGAGAGATGCAGCTGGACAGCTCAAAGAGTTACCATACGGGAGGTACTGCAGAGCCTCACACATCCATATTTTACCGCCATATGACCTGCAGAGACCCAAATGCCACAGTAATGCTAAACGTTGGCAGTTGGTTGACGATGCTCCCCAACACGTCTTTCATCGTGGTCATGGACTCCTTTTTGCAAAAAATCTGTTTGGATCTTGCTGTGGCACCGCCAGATGGTCCTTTTGCAGGAAATTGGACTTACTCAAGGCCTGCTGCTCTGAGGCAATCGACTGTACATACCTCTTTTTCCCTCTTCGTTTAGGACTGCTTTCCCTTTGCCATGATTCTAATGTTGTGGGCCATTCACGAATACGTAACACAACAGATCTATTACAACGCCAGTTTTGGTGGCCCACTCTCAAGCAAGAAGTACCCGAGTATGTTACTATTTGTGCAGTATGTGCACAAAGCAAGACTCTAGGAATAAACCCACAGGAAGACTGTTAGAACTGGCTCTACCTACTAAACCCTGGCAAGAAATGTCAATGGATTTTATAGTAGATCTTCCCTTATCAGCTGGATTTACTGTAATCATGGTTACAGTGGATGTATTCATGGAAATGGCCCACTTTTCAGCATTCAAAAAATTGCCTTTGGCCTCTCAGAAGAGTCAAGTTTTGCTGCAGGACATTTTTCGTCTCCACAGATTATTTGAATCCATAACCTCCATTAAAAGTCGTCAATATAGGTTTTGAACCCAACTCTGTTTGGCATTCAAAGAAATCTACCTTCAGACTACCACCCAAATTCAAATGGGCAGACGGAAAATGTAAACCAAACTCTAGAGCAGTACCCTAGGTGTTTTGTTACTGCTACACTGGATTACTGGATATCCCTTTTACCCACCACTGAGTTCGCCTACAGAAACACATTGCATTCTTTCCTGGGAATTAGCCCCTTCTTTTGTACATAGGGTCTTCATTCTAAATGGATACATATTTCCTACAACAAAGACTCGTCTGTACCAACTTTAGATGTCATGTTAAAAGAACTGCAGGAAAACCAACAACAGACCTTACGTAATCTGCAACAGGCTCAATCATATATCAAACATTATGCAGATCTCTGGCGCAGATCATTGCAACTGTCCAAAGAAGGGGACGAGGTCTGGTTATCTTCCAAATATTCTCGATCCCATCTAAGGCCACTGACATTTTCTCCTCACTACTTTGGACCTTTTCCTATCAGCAAAGTCATCAATACTACTGCTTTCCATGTGCGCCTACCCCACTCCTGGAAGCGCATCCACCCTGTCTGTCACGCTTCACTATTGAAGCCCTACAAACCTGGAACTCCTCTCTGAAAGAATCAGGTGAAGCCTCCTCTGATCCTCAATGATTACCACCTTCAGTTCGAAGTTCAGCAGATTTGTGACTCATGATGCCATTGTGGAAATCTGAAGTATTTGATAGATTGGAAGGGCTATGCACACTGTGAGAGAACCTGGGAAGATTGCCGATCATGGTCATGCCTCTCTTTTACTGAGGCACTTTCATCTGAAAAATCCTTGGAAGCCATGTCCCCCTGGGTCTGGAATGAGGCATTATATCGGATTTCACAACCCTTGGCCGTGCCCATTCCAAGATGGCTCCTGCTTCGGTCACCAGTGCCCATTCCAAGATTGTGCCCATGTTAGCAGCGAACGCTGATGCAGGGATTCCCGAACTGCTGTACACTATGCTGACAGCTATAAGGAGCCAAAACACCAGTAAGCTGATGCATCACAACTTCCTCCCTTGCTGGTATGACGCTGTCCTGCTTATCTCATGACCCTCCTTTCCTTGTTGCTCTGTCTTCCCCCGTGTTCTCCCCTTGAGCCTGCCCTCCTGCCTGCTATTACCTTGCTCTATTGCCTGCTTGCAATCTTTCCTTCTGCTTTATTCTGCTGTGTGGTAATCCTGATCAGATTTGGCTTCCGTGTCTCCTTGAGCCTGCCTGCTTTTCAGAACAGACCATCGCATGGGTTTTCTCCAATGGAGTTTCTTTTTGTTTGTTGAAGCCTGCCCTCCAGAGGAGCCACTCTCACTCTTTGTCCCTCTATAGGGTGAAGTGGTTGCCCAGAATGACAGATCCTATCTCTTCTCTGAGAGAAACCCCATAACACCCAAGGTAAGGTGTGATCCTGAGAACAGCACTCTTGGAGGCCTCAAACCCACCAACTACAATGATCACAGGCCCCCCCGCATCCATTGTAAAGGGTGCCAGTTATCAACATCCTTACTGCATCTCTGACAAAAGGTCCCTTCTCAGATGCACTGAAAATGGGACAGATCCTCCCCCTGCTGAAGAAAGCCACACTTGACGCAGGTGACCTTGCCAACTATCGTCCTATCACCTATCCTGCGTCAGAAAAGTGACTGAAAAAACCACCATCATCCAGTTACATGAAAGGATCACTTCATGCAATCTCAATTAGGACTACAATCTGGCCACAAAACAGCAGAGAGACCACCACCATTCAAGCTATCAATTACACTTACACATCCGGGACAAAGGAGGCCCCTGTTTACTCATTACCATCAAGCACTCTGCTGCCTTCAATACAAAGGACCATGAAGCCCTCCTTAACACCCTCACCACACACATGGGATGCAACAGAACAGGCCTACAGTGGTTCACCATAAGCCTCTCCAGCAGAGCACACTCGTCCAGAAGGGACCCAACAGATCCCATCACTGCCCAGGAATAAATCTGCAGATTTCCACAATTGTGATTTTTAACCTCTCCATGAAACTTCTGGAGGACCTCACTGCCACCATATTTGGAGGAATTGCCACCTAACAAGGGTGTAGGGAGCCCCAACTTTTTTATTTTGTGTAATACATTTTATTGTCATGCTATAATAGTCAACAATACATTTATTCCTATGCCCCAAACCCACATCCATCACCCACAAAAAAAACATTTTAAGAGCATTTCACTTCAACAATTGCTACTCCCACCAGCCCTCAACAAGTCCTCCCCTGGAACCGTCACCCCCAAACATCCGAGCATCACCCACAGTCCATAGAATCAAGGGTGGTGAATCGAGTATTTCTCTCTAAAAGAAGTGCCCTCTGGTTCAAGACCCCCGGTACTATCATGTAGCAAGGCCATCAGGTTTGCCATTGCCTGAATTTCTCTTCCTTTGCTGGCCCACTCTCTCTCGGATGGCAACGCAGCTTCCTTCTACTGGGATGCTACCTTTCAGCCCAAACAGGACCAAAGTAGGTCCAAGCCCCTGTCCACTCCCTCTAGGTCCTTAATCCAGCCTAGAAACTCTTTCTAGTACGCTTGCACCTTCCAGCATTCCCACCACATATACCAATAGGATGCACGCTCTCCACATCCCTCCAACATAGTGGGCTGGACAAGCGGAACATTTTTCAGAACTGCAAGGGATCGTATTGCCACCTATGGAGCAGTTTGATCCGATGGAGTTTATAGTAATTAGCAATTTAGGTTCTGTGAGCATTCATACAGAGAGAGCCACTCATCATCTGACATTTCACTCTTCAAGTTCCTTTCTCATTTCTGCCTCAGAGCCTCCCCAGAGACTCAAGTCTCCCTAACAACTTCCTGGTACAACTGCAAAATAAACCCTTTCAAACAGGTCCACAAGTCCAGTACCTTCTCAAATGGTCTAAGGTCCCATTGCAAGTCTTGCCTCCACTTTGGTGCCTTTAATCCCCATTCAACCTTGGGGACGAGAAAGCTAAGAGCCTCCCAACTCCCAGGTCCCTTCTAACTGCTGGATATCCTTAAATTTGCTCCCTTTCCACAGCTGACCCCCTCTCTCCAGGCCCACGTCAAACCAGGTCTAGAAATGGAGAGGTTCCTCAATGTCATCCCTTATCGGGTGGGGCCCAGATATGGCTCAAAGAAGGAAGGCCATGTGGAAAGCCCCCTCATATCCCTCCCCTTCCTCCACAAAGCCCAGAGGCATCTGACGATAGGGTGTTGCCGCACTCTCCTCGGCAGTCCCGATATCAGGAAACAAATCCATTTCCCTACTGTAGCTGGAGCCAGGAGCAAGTTCTCTGGGTATACCCACTTGTTCTCCTTTTCCACACTCAGGTGCACTATTAAGCTCCCCTGAAATAGCTTTCTATATTGGGGAGACCCACCCCACCCTCCTCCTTTGAGCAAATTAGCAATCAATACCTAATCCTTGGATTGATTTTTCCTTGTTTATTTTGAAGACTACCAAATGACCCTAAGACTCTGGGACACATTACAGGTTTGGCAGTAAGCTGTAAAAGTGGCGGTAACAGAATTACGACAACGCCTAATTACAGAGTTGTCTGTAATTCCACTGGTGGAATTACCACTGGCGGAATCAATGCCGGCAGAATTACCACCGAGATCTGGCGGAATTATCACTGGGGCTAATTCTGTCCGCTAAATTACTGCAGAACCAGAAATGGTATTTCCACAATATTACAAATTGAAAAACAACTGAATTACCACAGAAAATCGGCAGTAATTCAGCAAATAACACAGTGCAGTTACCGCCATCCAAAATATGGAGGTAAATGCACCGAGGTGATGGAGATCTTAACCACAGGTGCACCAACTCCACTCAGCAGGAGTATATAAGGCCCACACCTTCCCCAAACACACATCCAAGCAACATGCAGCCACAAGCAGATATCGATTATGGGATCCACATCCTGCTACTATTCATCCAGCTACAGCAGCATGCAAGACCCCATGAGTGAAGGAGACAGGCACCACAAAGGTGCAGGACACGTCTGCTGCGGCGGGCACCCATTCCACAGGTCCGCCCATTGCCTTGGACACTGACGTACAATCAATTAGTGACATTCTATTGCTTGGACCCTCCCACCATCACAGACCGGCTCACCCTGATCCAGGCTGATCTCCAGAGCGCCATTGCAATCAGAACTGCCATCCCTGCCCTGGTAAAGCTTGTGTCCGCCCTGCACTTCTGTGCCACAGGCAGATTCCAGCACACTATTGGGATACTGCATGGAATGTCCCAGACAGATTTCTCAAAGGCGCTAGGAGAAGTCCTGGATGTGCTCATGAGGCATGCCCATCAACACATCTCCATCCCCACCACCCATGCTCAGGTGCACGGAGAAAAGACACGTTTCTACGCCATTGCGCCAGTGGATTGCACACATGCGGCATTAGTACCCCCAGTCAATGGGGCAGGCATACCGGAACAGGAAACAGTTCTATTCCATTAATGTCCAAATGACATGTGATGCTGACCTCACAATCATCCACTGCTGCGCCCGATACCCTGGTGCCCCACATGATGCCATGATACTGAGAAACAACACCCTACCAGCGTACATGCACACACACACACACGGAGGACAGCGGACCCGGCTTGACGGTAAGTAGTAGTAGTCAATCTAACAAAGACATAGCACACTGACACACATGGAGAACGGAATGAGAGGTAATGTGAGCTAACTACAAGTCCCATGATGCATCACCAATAAAGCAATGAACAGGCTATGAGCCATGACTGACTTACCCCACTACACATACTGACCTCAGGTGGTTCCAGAGGACATCCTGGCATGCAATGTAGCAGAACACAACCAGGGACACCAAAGCAAGGCACCTGTCAAATACATTCCCTGCAAATGCATGGTCATAGGGTGGTACATGGCCTACCACCATCTCCACAGTGTCAACTGTATGGGGGACATCAGCACATAGAGAAATACTTGATGAATGATACTGCATACACTGTGAGTGACTGAAAGTGCACTTGGTAGGCCAATGCCCCTCCGCCACAATTGATGCAAGGTGCGTCATCCACATGCACAGATGAGCGCACAAAGCCCTATGTCACAACAGGCCCATATACGTGTAGCTCGACAGACAAACGGCCATGTCTAACACTGTACATTCCATTTCTTGTAGGTGTCTCAGGCTTTCCGCAGTTACCCTGGCTGATGACACCTGTGAGGAACACTGGTATACCCCAGGAGGCTGCCTATAATGTGGTCCACAGGACGACTAGGACATGCAGTGAGTGCAACATCGCACTGCTGAAGGCTAGATTCAGGTGCGTTCACCACACAGATGGTGCACTCATGTACAACCCTGAGAAAGTGGGTAAAATCATAGTCATGCGCAATACTGCACAACATGTGCATACAAAGAAACATACAAATGCCTCCACATGATGACCGTTCCCCCCGTGGCTCTGATGAGGAAAACGTTGCAGGTAAATACAGGGTACCTCAGGACATACGTGAGGAGGTGAGGGAAGGACAAATGGTCTGCCAGGACCTCATGGACAACTTTTTTTGACTTAGCACATATGCACCTCTGACTTTACTGATGATTCACTGAATGCACATTTATCATGACCATAGAATAAACACAGTACATATTGTCTAGACTAAACAATGTATTTCCATATCAACGGACGCAAATCCCCAACTCCATCACCCACCCCACACCCTGATCCCCAACTCTATCACCCACCCCACACCCTTAGTCTGTCCCATGTGTTTAATCAATAGCGCTTCCTCGTGTCCTCTTTTTGCGCAGACAGGGGAGCATGAGACGTGCAGAGCTGGGAGCGCCTGGGCTGCGTGCTGGTCACTGACCCCCCTCTGTAGGGGTGGCTGTCACAGAAACTAACTGGCTCACTGCCCCAGAGGTGTTGCATCGTTATAATGGTCTCATGTGAGTCAGAGATTCGTTCAGCAAGCTCCCTCGCTCTCTGGTCGATGAGGGTGCTGGTTGCATTAGCATAGCTGGTCAATGCAGAGACGTCTTTTTGGGAGGGCAAAAGGGGAACTTGCCCAGGGCCCCCACCTTGGAGGGGGCCCCCACAAGGCTGCCTGATCTAAAGTAAGATTCCATTGTTCACCAAACTTAAATAGCACACGCCAGGAGGTTTTATGGCATTCTCCTGAGGCGCTAAACCTATTGTTTGTCTGTTTTGACAAGTGCATTCTACCTTGATCAATTAATCATGTAATGCTTTCTGTGTTCACTGTGGAATACATAGTGTGTGTGTTCCATACTGCACAACTTCTGTAGCATTCTTTCCTTCTTGTGGGAATTATGTTGAGCATGTGCAATAGCCAAAGTTGAAATCCATATTGATAAATTGAGTGCCACAATGGTTCAGACATTAGCTCAGTTTATTAAGCACTCATTGCAGAGATGTGTGTTCATATGAAAGATTAGAAGAGAACATTGCAGCAAGGCTGGCTGAACCTTTCCTATGTCTGATGTTTATAAACCTACCTGCATATGTACTTGGTTTTGCAGCATAAGAGGTGCTATTATCAGCAATGTTCCTACACCAGATAGGGGTTGCTATAAAAACTAACATGTAATTTGTGTGGTGAAGGTCTACAAATTGGTTTGTTCAGATGGGGCGTTATAAAACCTAGGCAATCCCCTCCAAATATGAGCATAAACGATTAGTCCAAAAGTTGAATAAAAGACTGTGGAACCAAAGTGTTCATGCTTGTATCCTGGATTTGCCAGCAGACAATACAGTGATCCTGGTCAAATCATATATATCTTGCATTACTGTGCTGTCTTCTGTGAGGTTTGCTTTCTTGCCTGCTTGTGGCATCGTTTAGCTCATTACTTGATCTTCCTTCTTATGTAGGCCATTTGAGTGGAAGGGGTGGTAGACAGGAGAGAGCAGACCAGATAGTGTAGGCATTGGGCAAGCATATTTTAAGGTCTGTTTGACACAAACAACTTTTTGCTTTTTGTATAATAGTATAAAAGCTTTTGAAGCGACCGCAAACATAAATACAACGTTATTGTGTTGGAAAACGCTGCGGTTTTTCTTTCCAAGTTTCTCGGGCTCCTCCGGCTCGGAGGAGCCTGAGAAACTCTGAAAGAAAAACCGCAGCGTTTTCCAACACAACCGCATGTGTTTCTGCCTGCTGTGGCTATCACTTTGGGTCTCCGGTGCTCCACCGGAGACCCAAAGTGAAAGCCACAGCAGGCAGAAACACAACGCGGTTATGTTTACATGCCGCGTAGTGTTTCTACCTAGAGCTGATTTCCCATTTAGGGCTCTCGGGCTCCCCGTGGGGAGCCCGAGAGACCCAAATGGGAAATGCTAAATGCTGCGTTGTGTCTGCCTAAATCTGCTTTCCCATTTGGGGCTCTCGGGCTCCCCGTGGGGAGCCCGAGAGCCCCAAATGGGAAAGCAGATTCAGGCAGAAACAACGCGGTTGTTTTCCGCAATGCCGCGTTGTTTCTGCCTGAATCTGCTTTCCCATTTGGGGCTCTCGGGCTCCCCGTGGGGAGCCCGAGAGCCCCAGATGGGAAAGCAGATTCAGGCAGAAACAACGCGGTTGTGTTGGAAAACGCTGCGGTTTTTCTTTCCGAGTTTCTCAGGCTCCTCTGAGCCGGAGGAGCCTGAGAAACTTGGAAAGAAAAACCGCAGCGTTTTCCAACACAATAACGTTGTATTTATGTTTTCGGTTGCTTCAAAAGCGACCGCAAACATAAATACAACGTTTTTAAAGCTGCGGTTTTATTTCTAAGTTTTCTGGGCTCCTCCAGCCCAGAAAAACTTAGAAAAAAAAACGCAGCTAGTGCTTATTTTAAAAAAATAAATAAATAGCACTTACCGAGATTCAGCTGCAGCTTTCCTGCTCTGGTCTCCGGTCCCCGTCCTCCGCCTACAGCACTAATGAAGGGAAAGCCACCCAGCGGTAGCTTTTGTTTACTACAGCTGGCTGGCTTTTCCTTCATTAGTGCCGCAAAAGCAAAAGCCAGCACAGGAGGGCCTCCATTTCACAAAATGGATGCGCCCATGTGCTTGCTTTTGCGAATTTTGAGCTTGAATAGCTCAAAATTTTACATAGGAAGTTTTAAAAAAGAGAATGCTAATATTTTTTTTTATGTTGCCTATCTATTTTTTAAATAAAATTTTTTACTAGACCATCCCTTTAAAGCTTAAAAGTACAAAAGACATACCTAGATAAAATCTGTTAAATCACATCAATCGGTGTGCTGGTACTTATATACTTCCCTTGATGATGGATTGATGGATAGAATGCAGCTAGAATCATTCCCATTTTGCGTAACACCCTTCTGTAATATTTTGGTTTTAAAAATTGTCAGGTTTGGATATGTGATTTGTGTACTTTGCAAGTCAGTTTTATAAAATGAGGTTGTTTTAGTACATGGTAAGAGCTGGAAAAGAAAGTGTTCAAATGCAGAAATTGCACAGTTGGCACAAATCCCAGCTTCACCGCTTAAGCAATATGTGATCCTGGGCATCTCATTTAATCTTGTATTGCCTAACCTCTCAGTGTTGCTAGTGCCTAAACCTTTCAAATTTGTCAGCCCCTCAGTGTGATTTCCTTCTTATGGTATGATCTTCATAAAAGCCTCACTCATGGTTTCACTGGCTATAGGGTTGCTTCCACTATAATAGTGAGCATTGATATACTGCACACCACAGGCACTTGCTCCCTTGATCTCTAATGGCAACGCTATTTGAAAACCATGTCCCACTTCTAATCTCAGTCTGTCTCGATAGAGGCACCTTCTTGGTAGCTTCTAATCTGCCTTCACTATCCATGCTATGGTATGTGTAGCTTTCTCCTTCCTTACAATTGGTCGACTCTATCCATGCTTGAACACTTTTGCATTCTCTGAGGCAACTAAATTGAGTTCTCTGCCTATTCTGGGTTAGATGTACCGTTTAAATACAGTCCTGCATTAATACTACAGGCTGCATACCTTCCCGGATGCTATTGATAAAAAGTATCCCGTTTCTATACTAGAACAGAGGTAACCTCTTGTAGATTGCTAATGTTGGCCTTCAAATACTACTTGTTTATCAAAATGATCAGAACAAGAATGAAGAGGGTAAGGGGAATTAAAGGGAGTAAACATTATTTTGAATGCTGCGAGGCAGGGTTTTGCTCACGGTGGGGTTGGGGGGTGCCAACAGATATACTTGATCACTTAATTCCTTTGATTTGATGGAGGGGGGCCCCCAAAGATGTCCATGCCCAGGGCCCCAAAAATGCTTACGATGGCCCTGGGTCAATGGATGTGGCCACCCACCTGAAGGCTCCCTGAATCAAGTTGTACATGGCTTGTGAATGGCCCAATTGCTCCTGTGCGATGGCACGCATTTCCGCATGGTCATCCATGCCCTGAGTGCGCAAAGTGGAGGGCACAGCGACATGACAAGGGAGAGGACGAGGACCGCACAGGGGAGAGGCTGCAGAGTGGGGAGGATTCTGGTGAGAAGTGTCCTACAGGGGAACATGCAGGACTGGAGTTGGAGAAGGCCGACTCAGATTACATAGTGGCAGTGGGTGCAATGGGCTGGGCACATGCCTCGCTGTTGTCAGCATTTGGCAAGTTGTTTTGTACTCCTGAGTCCCCAGCTGTGGTGGGGCGTGCCCCTGTTGTGGGTGGAGCAGCCGCCTCCGTAATAGCCGGAGTAGGCGGTTGAATTGTGGTCAGTATGCCAGTGTCCATGGAGGTGGACGGCACTGTCCCCTTGGATTTTTGGCTTTTGTTACACTCCCCTCTTCCTGCCGGAGGCATGGCCTATGGCCTTTTTAGCACTTGCTGGTGTGCCCCAGGTACTGGCACCTTCCGAGGATTCCGGGGTGTCTTATGTGCCTGCTGGGAGACATGAAAGTGTGCGTCAATACCTTGATGGAAATGTGTTAGGTGCGTTGACATGTAGTGTCATGAATACCATGGTGTCACAGGGTGCTAGGCCTCCAGAGGGGCATACTTCATGTGACTGACAGTGTGCCAGTTTACAGCATTTTTTGAGGTGCGTGCATATGGTCAGTGCAGGGGTCATGCCTTGCTTGGACTGTGCCGTCATGTGCATCACTGACATACAGGTTCACGTGCGTGCATGTAGGGCAGGATGGATGTTTCTTGTGTATCCTTTAGTACTGTCAGCTCAGGGGTGCCTTGCTAGTTGTGGTGGAGTCATGGTAACATCAGGATGGGGCCTTGCAGCTACTGGTCAGTTGCAGTGGTTGTTAGTTTCAGACACATGTCCACTGGTGTTCTTGGCTTGACATGTGCTATGTGTTTGGTAACATGCTTGCTGTGGTGTCTGTGCATGAGTGACTGGTGTGCGGGCATGGGGCGGTTGTGATGTGTTATGCAGATGTGTGACAGTCCATGGGTCATGCAATGTCAGGGTTGCCGTCGCCTGGATGCATGGCAGTTTGTGTATGTCTACATGCTATTAGGGGTGTTCTGCAATGGGCCCATCATTCACTCATGTACTCACCAGGTTCTCCCTGGTTGCTGGCTCAGACCTCCAATGAACCCACACCCTCCAGGTCCAACGTGTGGAGGATGCTGCGGACCATCTCCTCCCACGCGGTCAGCTGTAGAGGGTCTCCTGCTCATCCACCTGTGGCAGCAGTCTCCCTGTGGTAGTTGGCAATTAGGGTACAGACTCTTGTCTTGAGGTCGTTTCACCTCTTTTTCATGTCCTCAGTGTCATATGGGATATGGCCTATGGCCACTACCTTGGCCCTTATGTCTGCCCAGGTGACATTCTTGAGCTGCTGGGTGGTCTTTCATTGTTGTGACTCATAGGGCTCCTTAGAATTTGCAACCATCTGCTCCACCAGGACTGTTAGCTCCCGATTGTTGAATTTGGGTTTCTGCACCCGCATATCAGGTACCTTGCTTTTCCCTGCAGACATGATTGGGATTGCCTCTGGGAATGGATGGCAATCTTACAGGTTGATTTTCAATGGATTATGTTTTTAAAGATGGCAGCCACAGTACTTCCTTTTCCTGCAATTACATTCTTTTCACTGGTGGAAATTCCGCTGGTGATATTTCCGCCGGCGTTAATTCCGCCAACAGATTTAGCTTGAAATGAACCAGCGGGAACAGTAATTCCACCGAATAGGGACGGAATAACCATTTTGTGCTTAGTTTTTGGCTGTAATCCCGCCAGACAGAATTAGTGTTACTGTCAATGGTGGATGCACACTCCCGCCAAGTTGTAATACGGCAGTAATTCTGCCACACAGCACTGCAGTAATGGTAATTCTTCGGTGGTGGAATTACTGCCATATTACCGCCAAACTCATAATACTCCTTTCTATATCCCTCAAAACCTCTGGGATCAACCAAGGGGCTCCTCCAGGTGCAATAACACGTCATCCTCAAACATCCCCAATTTAAACTCTCAATCTCCTGCCAAAACACCTCTTATTTCCGGGTTCATCCATATCCACTGTGATGACTCATCACAGAATCCCAGCCTAAAGATTCCTCCCATGTGGCCAGGGAATGGCAGCCGCTACCTGATCCTAACCTTGGGGCCTGGGGAGCAGGCATTAGGAGAGAGGATCACATGGGAGAAGGCTGTCAAGGGAATGTGGTGACTGTCAGGAGAGACGTGGCATTCATCCTCTTCTGAGGATGAGGTTTTCCTAATGCCTGACTATTTAATGACATGTTGTCACCATAGGGCCTCCTCTCCCAGACTTACTCAAGGTGCCAAGAGTGAGTTTCCTTTTTGTAAACATGAACATAATGTATATAAGGGACAGGGAGTTAATACAACTACTTTTAGTAGTTATGATTCTATATTGTGCTTGGATTATAAACCCAAGAGAAAACCATTACTTCCTTTAAAATCCTCCCATAAAAGTACATCTTATAAATCACTAAGACAGAGGGTTAAATGATCTTAAAACAAACCTAAGCACATTATGGGCTCCAAGTCCTGAGACGAGGAAGAGGGGCCTAGAGTGACAAAACTAAAATGAGCGCTCTAGTGGTTGTAATGACGTACACCTGAGCGGGACATTTAAATATTTAAAAGACCTTCTGGTGCAGGCCAAGGAGAAGAAGAAGCAGCAGGAGGAAGCAGAGGTTGGAGCCGTCGCTATTGCAGATAGAGGAACGCTGTGCAGAGAATGTGGCGAAGGTTGGAGCACCTGAGAGATGCAGAGGACGCAAAGCAGGAAGCAGTATTAAGGCTAGCTGTCCCAAAGGATAGGGAAGCTCTCCATGTTCTGCATCTCACCCACGTGTGAGGTTTTCACCAAAGCGTGTGGAGCAGCGTGTGCTCCATTGACAGACAGCACCGGCAGCGGAAGACTCACTGGAGCTGTCAAAGGCCAGGGAAGCCCCGATGAGTGAAGAATCAGAAGCAGCAAGTCAGAAGGAGATGCCAGGACATACCAGTGAGTTGGCCTAATATAGGTGACCCCCAGGGTTGCTCCGAAGTAGACTGCTGTGCAACATTGCACCTTTTGAATACTGAACCTTTAAATTTAAGCTAAATGGGTGCAACTCCCCTAATACGAGATGTCGAGCAAGAGAATATTGTAAAACACATTGCCAAAGCCAAAATGGGCCAATAATTGAGCAAAGTGAATGCAACCTCCCAAAAGGAAGATATCGAATAAGAGAATATTGTAAACAGAATTGCTAAAGTCAAAAGAGGGCAATAATCAAACAAAGTGGCCCTCATTACAAGTCAGGCGGTGGACCATGGTGCTATTAATACCATGGTCCATGCCGGATTCCGCCATGGTGGATGGCGGAATTACCGCCCCATTCCAAGGTGAGTGGGGCGGTAATTCCCCATTCACCATTTGCCCTTCCCCATTCGCATTTTTGCCCCATAGGGCATAATGGGGATGGGGAAGGTGCTAATTACGGCACCGTAAATTACGATGCCATAATTAGCACCAAGGTCGCTTAGCACCTTGGACTTTAACGCCTGCAAAAAGCAGGCGTTAAAGTGTGAATCAGGCGTTAAACCCTTAACGCCTGACTTGTAATGAGGGCCATTGAATACAATGTTCTAAAAGAGGGAAATCCAACAAGGGGACATTATAACTTGCATTGCCAAAGTCAATGAAAGCTGAGAGTAAGATCAAGGCAAATTGAATGTAGCATGATACCCTGTGGAAGAAAGTTGTAAACTACATTGA
This sequence comes from Ambystoma mexicanum, assembly GCF_040938575.1. Classification (NCBI taxonomy): domain Eukaryota; kingdom Metazoa; phylum Chordata; class Amphibia; order Caudata; family Ambystomatidae; genus Ambystoma; species Ambystoma mexicanum. The sequence goes on along the minus strand of NC_090931.1, from coordinate 337,274,264 downwards.
CAGCAGCAAATAGGTTGTGTAGAAAGAAATCAGAGACGGCAGGAGCAAAGCCCTCTTTGTAGGAAGGATCAAGGGGGAGAGAACTGTAACCTGTGTTGCCTGTCGCAAACAGATCCATGTGAGAATCACTGTCCTTTTGTACCACATGTTTGTGAAAGAAGTTGTAAGCCAATTGTGTTGTAAGTCAAAAGACTGCCCAATAAACTGTTGTTGGTTCAACTTTCCCTATTGAGGATTTAAGTATGGAAAGTTTGAAACAAGACTTACCACAGAGTACAAGTTGTAGTAGTAGGAGCTTTATCCTTGCAGGTGAGTACACCAGGAAAGAGACAAATAGTGGTTAGTTCTGCCAGGTGAGTGGACCAGTAAGAGGATGATTTGAAGTACGATGAATGTGGTAGAAGGATGTGGTAGGAAAGAAGCTTGATTACACTAGTAGTTGCTTATGAAGAAGAAATGCAATGTGATAACAAGTGAATGCTTTTCTGAGAAAATGACTTTTACATTGACTTTTCAACTTGATATATGAAGAGAAAGTCTTTTTGGTTTGCCTAGCAGAAGGTTGTGAAAACTTTAACAATTGTCTTAAGAGTCAGAAACCTTTTTGGAACTGTGATGGTCAATTTGCCAAGTGAAGGGCATACTGAATAAAAAGAACTGTGTATTCTACTTGGAGTGGAACTTGACTAGTGAAAAGAACTTTCTTGCAATTGATCTTTGGAGTAAAACATCCTGAATTGATCCAGGGGAAGGGGACCCAATCCTGGTCACAAGGATTTCTGTTCATATATTTTATGTTTGAATTCATATGTTATTTTGTGAAGTTTAAACAGCCAAACAATTCCAGTGTGATTTTGTTGTATGTATTAGTGTGAGGGATGAACAAGTTACTTACCCCTGGTCATGTTCTTTTGACTGGATGTTCCTCCCACATATTCCTCATCTTTGATATACTCCGATACCCTGCTTGCAGCTTGGAAACTTTTCTCAGCAGAGAGCGCTGTGTGTCGTCGTCAACCTTGTGTCCTTCGAAGGCCTCCGTCCTCCTTGAGTATGACATTGGCACTGGTATAAAAAGGCATGCACCACACTCATTGCCTCAGTTTGTGTTTTTCCTCTGACCAGCACAGCTGTCTCGAAGATGAGAAATATTTGAGCATTAACAGAGTGAAAGGTGGACATCACAGAAGCTCCTCCTTGACAGAGGGGATGGTTGGGAGGGCCAATAAGGAATATGTAGGAGGAACATTCAGTCGAAAGATCATTACATGGGGTAGGTAATTAGTTCTTTGAATGGATTGTGTACTCCGACGTATTCCTCATCTTCGATATTCTCCCATAGCAGTGTTTTGTAGGAGGTGGGAAAGAAGAGTTCAATTTTGAATTGCGTTGTGTAAAACAGCCTTTCCCAATCTGGATTCTTGGCCCGAAAGAGAATCTAAGCAGTAGTGCTTACCAAATGTATGCACAGAAGACCAGGTGGCGGACTGGAGGGCTGAGGAAGTAGCTACACATCCAGTTGAGTGGGCCCTTACATATTCGGGAACCTCTTTCCCAGCCAAGTTGGAACATTCACATATACAAAGTATAATCCACTGAAACAGGGTTTGTTTAGTAACTGCTTGTCCCAATCTGTGGCCTGTGTAACAAATAAAAAGTTGGTCGTCCAGTCTTATCTTAGAAACCCTGTTCATATAGAAGCTCAAGGCTCTTCTTGGGTCAAGTCTATGTAACCTCTCCTCCTCTTTAAATGGATGGGGAGGAGGATAGAAAGCTGGTAAAACTATTTTTTGCGTCAAATTAAATTCTGATACTATTTCTGGAAGAAAAGAAGAGCAAACCCTCAAAACAACCTTGTCTTTATGGAAAACCAAAAATGGTGGTTTATAATATAAGGACTGAAGCTCGCTCACTGTGCGAGCAGATGTAATGGCCGTCAAGAATACTATTTTAAAAGACAACATCCTAAGGGGACAAGAATGTAATAGTTTGAATGGGGAACCCATCAGGAAGCTTAAAACCAGGTTGAGATCCCAGACCGGAACAATGAATGGAACCGGCGCGAAGATGTTGGTCAATCCTTTTAAAAACTGGATGACAACAGGAATCTTGAAGTAGGAACCTTGTTCAGGAAAGTACTTGAAGATCGACAGCGCAGCCAGATAGCCCTTGGCCAGAGCAACCTCTTGCCCCTGATGGGTTAGATGTGGGAGAAAAGACAAAACCGATGGTGTGCAACAAGAAAATTGATCAATTCCTTTATCTCTAGACCAGCTGCAAAATGTGTTTCAGCGGCAGCGGTATAGAGATGTATTTGCTGGCCTTCTGGCCGAAAGCAACACCTCCATCATGTCTTCCGGAAGGTCCCAATCTTTGTACCTCAACCTCTCAGAAACCATGCGTGTATGTGGAGGGTCCTGATCTCTGGATGAAGAATGCAACCTCCCTCTTGCGTGAGGAGATCCTCGTTTGTGGAAAACGAATTGGAGAGCAGATGGACATTTCCAGAAGTTCCGGGAACCACGTCCTCCTGTCCCAGTCCGGGGCAATCAGGATCATGGATTTCCAAAACGTTTTCAGCCTCCTGAGAACACAAGGAATGACGGGTATCGGTGGAAACACGTACAGAAGTGGAAATTCCCAGTCCACCACAAACGCGTCCTCTACAGCTCCTCTCTGAGGAAATTTCCTTGAGCAGAACAGGTTGCGCTTCCTGTTGACAATGGGGGCGAAGATCTCTTGAAGTACTTGGTGAGTCAACTCCCACTTGTGGGAAGACTGCTGCCTGTTCAGAGTGTCCGCCGGCATGTTTTCCTCTCCGGCCAGATGAACTGCTGACAGAGAGATTCCTTCTTGCAGTGCCCAAAACCAGAGCTGCATTGCCTCCCTGCACAGGGGCAGTGACCCTACACCCCCTCTCTTGATGAGGTAATGCACGGCCACTGTGTTGTCTGTCAATATCAGGACACTCTTTCCTCATACAGAGGGCAGAAAGGCCATCAGCGCTAGTCTGATTGCCTTCAGCTCCAAGAGGTTGACGTGCAATTCAGACTCCGATGGAGACCGGTGTCCGCTGCTCGTCAGACCGTTGGTATGACCCCCGCACCTGGCAGGGAGGCATCTGTAACCACTGTAGTCTCTGGCCATGGTTGCCAAAAGTGTTCCACCTTGAACACATTCTCCTTGACAGCCCACCACAAGAGATCCTGTGCTACTTTACTCGGGATCCGTACCAGATCCATCATCCTACCAGAGAATTGTGACTACTGAGTCCTGAGGGCCCACTGAATGTACCTCATTCCCAATCGGGCCTCTGGCACCAGAAAGATGCAGGATGCCATGAGACCGAGCCACCTCAGAAAATCGAAGGCTGGAAGACTTGAGGCACTCTGAAATTTGTTTACCATCTGCAATATGTGGATAGCCCTTACCTCGGGTGATGGGGCTTTCCCCAAGGAAGGTCCAGGACTGCTGCAATGAATTGCAGCTTTTGGGATGGTGTTATGTGGGACTTCCTGAAGTTGAGGTAAAAGCCCAGTCTGTGGAGAGAGAGAGACAGGTGCTGTCCAGATGTTCCTGAGGGAATTGTACGATCGGACCGAAAAAAAGGTCAGACCGTACAAAAAGTCCAAAAAATGCTACCACCAAAGGTTCGAACACCAAACGTTCGAACCTTTGGTGGTAGCATTGTAGGTAAGTATAAAAATAATTTTAAAAAAGGCTGCGGGGTGTCCCCGTAACACCCCACTCACTATACTGTGTGGTATAGTGAGCGAGGGTTGCGGGGGACACCCCTGCAGCTCCCGAAAAAAGAAGAAATAAAAGGAAAAAAAGTAAAGGACCCTGCAGCGTCGCTTCCGATCACGGAAGTGAAAGGCAACTGGCGCCGCAGGAACTCTGCGTGTAAAAACGGTGAGTAGGGTTTGTTTATGTTGGGGGTGTGGGTGGGGGTGTGTTGAGGGTGTGGGTGGGGGAGTGTTGTGGGTATGTTGTGGGTGTGGGTGCGGGTGTGGATATGTAGGGGTTTTGAATGCGTGTTCGCATGGGAAATGTGAAAACCTTTTGTGGTTTGCACATTTCTCATGCAAACTTTTCCATCGCTGACTTTTCCGCGACGGATAAATCACACAGATCCGTTCCAGAGCAGGCAATTGTCCAGGTAGGTGAACTTCTCCTTCCTGGGGAACTTTTTCAAGCATCTCAATTCCAAGATGGGTCGCAACCCTCCATCAGTTTTGAGATCAGAAAATAAGGAGAGTACCAGCCTTGATTTCTTTCCGCTACAGGTAACTGTTCGATTTCACCCTTCTCCAACAGTGGCTGAACTTCCTGGAGGAGGAGCGGATCTGGTACTTTCAAGGACTGGGCTCCTGGGGGACAGTTTGGTGGTTCCTTCAGAAAGGTGTTACGCTCACCTGGTCTCTGCGGAGGCGTTGGGGCACGGTTGCAGCCCTCACTGAACTTGAATCACCCCCTTCAGGCTTCTCCCCCAGTAGAAAAGCTGTGAGTGGTGGTACGTGGTGATACTGCTCCTGCGTGGAGATAAGAGTGTGTGAGTGCACCAATCTGTGATTGTTGTACCTCTCGAACCCTTAACCCCAAAGGACGGTTTCTGTGAGCATACGCCGGCCCATAAAGCTCACCTGTGAATTATGGAAGAAAAGCTCTCCGTCCTGCTACTTCTGGCATGGGCGCTTCGAATGGGATGTAGTTCCTTCACTGATCCCTGATAAGGATTAGTCCAGTTGCGACTATGCTTCTCCTTATGATTGGTAAGTCTTTCTTGAGCTCTTGTGATGCTGTTCGTTCTCTTTAATGTCTGTATATGTTGCTTCTATTTATGCCTGCAATAATGTCTCTCTTCTGTTTTCTTCCCTTAAATGGAAATGCGGCCTCAATGCAGCTGTGAGACGCGAGACGCGGCCGGATGGAAGATGGATGCAACCGCAATGCTCGACAGCAGGTAAGTGATGGTTTAAGGGAAAGCGCGAAGTATGGCGAAGCGCAACCTTAAACTGACTGGTTTTTCAATGTCTAACCTTGTCTTCAGTTTTTCCTTGCAGGCGCTGCTGTCGACGATGGAGCGTGTCGTGCTGCGGTGCCAAGATGAAGATTTCGGCGTTCCGGAAAGTGTAAAGATGAATACTTGGTTCGCCAAAGAGATGGAGAAGTAAGAACAACTTCTCCCAGTTGGTAAGTATGCTGGCAGGAAGCAGGATGTCCAGGAAGCAGGATCTTCAAAGGTAAGTCTGACCTCAGGCGACGGGGAGCGTTACGCTGCTTGTAAGTGCAGAATAACGCAAAGCGTCTGTCTTGAGGATCGGGCAGCTTATATAGCTCACATCGTGGGCACGCTCATCAGGGCCGGTTTACCAGCCACACCCTGCCACTCCTAGAGAGTGAGCACGCTCAAAGGCAATCCATTAGCAGCCACACCCAAGAATACACTTGGGGCTGCTTAATGGATGGAATGTTCAAGGTTAATGCATCCTGCTTAATGGATGGAATGTTCAAGGTTAATGCATCTGAAGTGCTATGTCCATAATAAAAGTCTTTTGGTGTTAAATGGATGTTCTTTTTTACTTTTGTTCATGAGCCAGGACAGTGTCCACCCAGGTCTCCTGTGCATGCGACCCCTGCATGCATGTGCCCCTGACTTCATGACCATGACAAAAGGAGATGCAGTAGTCATGGGTGACAGTTTGTAGAGCGCAAGCATCTGTTGTAATGCTTTGCCATTCCTTCAGATGCTGGGCTAACCTACTTCCCACTGCAGACAAATGCTTTAAGTCTTCAAAGCCGTTTTGGGGCACTGACCATTGCGGAAGGCAAGGAAGCAGATGCTGTAGCAGCTCCTCTGTTCGAACGAACTCGGCTGCCCCATGGTTGTCTTGTCTTGTCTTGTCTGTCCCCTTTGCGTAAACTGACCTCTTGCTCTCCGAACAGAGGAATAGTATTCAAATGAACTATTTCTCCATCCCACACTAGAATTCGGAGTTGGTTGACTCTGTTGGGGCTGCCTAAGGGCCAGACTAAGAGATTTTGCTGCTGCCTTAGATGACAGCAATTTCTCAAGGCTTCCGACTGCTTTTATTCCAAACAAATAAGACCCTTCAAACGTCATATCCAACAGTGTGAATTGCACGTCAGAAGCAAACCCTGATTTTCTTAGCGAGGCGAAATGTCTTAGCACTGCACCAGCAGCAAGGGAATGGTTAGTACAGTCCGCAGTGCCCAGACCTGACTGCAAGGACTGACACATGGCATCCTTCCCGTCCTGAACAATGCTCATAAAACCATCCCTTGTTTCACCCTCTGGGATGTGCTCCGATGCCATGGCAATTACAGCTGTCAGGTTTCCTTAATTACTGTCATCAGGTTTCCTTTAATTACTGTTAGGTTCCCTTTAATTATTTCCCTTTATTTCTGTGCGGGTTTGGCCTTGACCTTTCTATAGAGATTCCTGGCTCTGGCCCAAGGCAAGATGGAGTTTTACAATAGAAGCCTTGATTGGCTAGAGAGAAGTGCAGGACAACAATGAACGTTCTAAACTGTCACTCTCTGCCTTTCATCGTCATAACCCCAGTTGAGAGGACGTGTCTGTAGCTGCTCCTGCTGAAGTCTTGGGCCTAGTGGATTTGAACTTTCAAATCCTGGCAGTCGAGCGGCTACTTATGCGGGGTTGTTCAGGAGAAGAATTCAGGTTTGCAGGAGAGTTTCTGGAAGTTCTTTTGGAGAAGAAACAATTCTTAAGCTAAGTGACTTCATTTGGATATGTACATTTTTGCTCAGATTCATTAGAAACTTTAGGAGATTGTAAATGAAAATTCAAAACAAGAACTGATGTTGATGTTACTCTGTTTACAGTTCAACGTTTAATTTTTAAACGTGCGCGAGCAATGTTAGACTGTTACGTGTGATCGTAGCGCGAGTGCGCGAGCCTGAGAAAATACTGCTACGTGAAAACTAAAGTGTGTGAATTCATTGCGCGTGTACGCATGCGCGAGAAAAGACTGCTACGTGATTTCTATAGTGCGTGTGTTCCAGCGCGAGTGTTCAAAGCGCGTGTGTTCATTGCGCGTGTAGTCATAGCACGAGCACGCGAGTGCGAGAAAAGGCTATGTGATTTCTATAGCGCGTGTGTTCATACCGCGGGTGTTTATAGCGCATGTACGCGAGAGTAAGAAAAGACTGCTACGTGACTTTTTCAGCGCGTGTTTTCTTAGCACGTGTGTTCCTCAGCGCGTGTTTTTTCTCTGCCGCGTGTTTTCTTCAACGCGTGTTTTGCACGGGTAAATTTTAGCGCGTGTGCGCGAAAAGGTTTCAACGGACTTTGGAAAAGTTGGCAAGTTCTTCAAGAGACTATGAACTTTATTTATTAAGAAGAAAGAACAGGATTCATCTAAGTCTTCTTAACTGCAACATTTAACAGTTTATAAGGCAAGAATCAAGGTTCTTAAGAGTTCAATAATCAAAGGAGTTGCTGTTATTTTCAAGACTTTCAAAGCAACAAGAAAGGTAGAAAGATTTTATCAGCTTTTACTCCAATCTTCTCTAAGATCTGAAAAGAGAAGAACCAGGTATGATTCTTTACATTTTAGTTAAGGATATAAAGTTTTCATAATTTAAAGGTAGTAAAGTAATTTGAGGATTCTGTATGTTCTTATGTATTCACTGCAGGTTCCACATCAGCTAGTCAGAACGTCGCCAGCCTGGTGTTTCTTATGTTATCCACTTCCCCCTTTCCCTTTGGGGTGTAGTTAACAGAGCCGAGAATTATCGGGTTCTGAGGATTACACTTCAGGGGGATCGTCGGGGGTTCAGCAGCTTCCGCGGACACAGGATAACTCGCAGCCTAAAAACCGCCCACAGAGTGTAGGTAAACTTTGGTGGCAGGCAGTGGGATTGGCGTAGACTGGTTATATTCATTATTTTCTGTACTTGTGCCCAAGTAAACCAACTACAACATGCCAAATATGGATAACTTTAATGAGGCAGCCTTGATTGTCCTGACAGTAGATCAACTGAAAGACATGTGTAAAACCAGGGGTCTGACTCTAAAAGGAAGAAAATGTGAATTGATTACAAGGTTGTTTAATCAACAACATTTGGGTAGAAGGCCTGAAACACCTACCCACCCATGTAACGTGGAAGATAATGATGAGGATGCTAGTTTAGAGTCCAGCTCCAATCTGCAAGAGGAGTCAGAATAGGTAGAGGAGTCTCAGGAAGAGAGACCCCCTCTGCCACTGCCTGCTGATGTACCTCAGCCACTTCCCATTGGGACCCCACAAGGTCCACATTTAAGCCCTGAATATATTTCTCTTGAAAGACTAAGGTTAGAGTTGGAGTTCAAGAAACTAAATTTCCAGTGAAACTAAGAGAAAAAGAGATGCAATATGAAATGGATATGAGAAAGATGTCCCTTGATGCTGCTTCCCTTTCAGGGTCTTCTTGGTCTGCTAGTCCCAAGAGGCCTCGCCTGCCTAAAGAAGCAATGAGTATGTATGAACCTACACTTGATGTGTTGGATTGGCTGGGTACGTTTAAATACACCTATGGCCTTCAAGGAATAAGTGAGAATGATGTAATTCCATGGCTCATGTCTAGGCTCCCCTGAATGGCTATGATGCTGTGATGGAATTGGGTACTAGTGAGAGAAGGGATTATGAATCAGTAAAACTGTCCTTAATAGCCAGATTTTGGAAAACTCCTTCCCAGTCTCTTAAGAGGTTTAGGACCCTCAAAAAGACAGATGGTACCCCTTGGGCTACCTTGGTATGTGAATGTTTGAAAAATGTAGATGGTTGGGTTAAGGGTACAGAGTACACACCTTTGAAGGAATGACAAACCTTTTTGTTGCTAGAATCTATTGCTATAATCTATGTTTGACGCCTGCTCTCCTGAGCTGAGACAGCACCTGTCTGACTCAAAAGGAATTCATCCCAGAAAGCTAGCACAAGCAGATGACTTAGCCAACAGGGCCACTCATAAGGATACTGGGGCCACTCACAAAAAGGAGGAGGGAAAGAAGCACAGAAGTGAGGATAAAGATGTTTCTAATTCTAACCACCCAGAAGAGGTCCACAAATAGCATAAGGGTAGATACCACAGGAATCCTGCTAGGTCTAGTCAACTCACTGATGCCCAACCAGAGGGAGGTCAGCAGAAACCCCCATTCCAGAGAGAATTTGGGAAATGCTTTGTATGTGGGTCTGTAGTCCATGTGAAAGGAGATCCCAGATGCAAGGGTATAATAGGCTATTTATAACACGCTTAATACCCAGAGGTTTCTAAGTGCTGATCCGGAGATCGAACCTGTGTTTCTCCGTGTCGCCTTGCTTCCAAGGCGAGCATGTTGCCGCTGAGCTATCCTCCCGAGGGTAAACATGCAGAGGTCAACACTACCTCCTTAGCCTTCAACCCTGAGGGAGAAGTTCAAATGGCTAGTGCACACTTTCACCTACTGGCTGGAGAACCCCATGAAGTTCAGGCCAGTGTATCTTTAGGGTCCCTGGGTCTGTGTGAAAACCGGAATAAGGATGTGTAGAGCTCCATTCCAGATAACACCAAAGGGTATTACATGGACAGTGTTCTTGTGGATGGCCAGGAAACTCCTGCCATGAGAGACACTGGGGCCAGCAGAACAGTTGTGGATGAAAGTTTTTTCAAGCCTGAGGATGTGGCTAAGTGACCCACAAGACCCACTAGATTTGCTGGAGGCCTTGTCCAAATGGTTCCAATTCTCCCAGCTATCATTCAGTGTAACAACATGACATTAAGAATCCCTGTCAGTGTTCCAAATGAGGTGCCTGGGAGAGTCCTGTTGGGGAATGACTTAAAAGCTCTAGGAGTAGTGTCCAGTATCCCCAGGCCTCCCAGTAGGAAAAAACAGGAGCAAACCAAATTGGCTAGAGAGGGAACCTTAAGAGACCACTCTGAGCCTGTGGGACCCTCTACGGAGAACCCCACTGTCAGTCCTTATGTTAGTAAGTTAACCTCTAACAAAAGCAAACCCAAGACTAGAGTGTTAGGGAAATGGGAGGCCAGACCATGCTCCATCATAGCCACTCCAATTATACAGTCTTTGGCCTACACTGCTTCTGAGGAAGAGACAAATTGGACCCCTATCTAGGCCTGTGAGAACTGGTAATTCTCAAACTGGTGGAAAACCAGGAAAGAAAAGTCTATGGCTAAACACCTTAAGACTGTTGGATCTTTGGCTGAAGACTCTGGTATAAATCCTAGTGTTAGGAGGGAAACTTCTAAGCCAGGTAAAATAAGATCTAAGAGGAAGTGGAAGCATGTACCTTGCTTGACCACAACCAGGATACCAGAGACCCAACCTGCTCTTGCAAGAGAGGTGGTGAGGAATCATGGAGACCCCTATAGGTCTAAGGGACTTCTTTGTAAGGACCCCTTGAAAAAGCCTATTGTAGGTTCAGAAGTTGTCACAACTTCTGAGGGACTGTTAACCCAGATCCCCTGTACATTAAACAAGAGAGATGTACCCAACAGTTTTTGTAGGTCACAAAGCTTGCAAATGAAAACAACTGTTAAAAAGTGCCATAGAAAGGGTTACAAAAGGTTGCTGGTCTTCTCAGCAAACTATTTAACCGACTTGCAACAGGAGATCCATCCTGGTGAGGATTAAATCCTCCTGTACCTTAGTCTGGGGGGTGGAGGGTGAGTGTCAGGGAGAATGTTAATTTCTGTGCTAATTCCCTTCAACCTTAGAGACCCCCAGCTCTTTTGCTGGATTGTAGGACTTTTTAATGTTAACCATGGAGTGAGTGAGCCCTGTTTCTCACTCTCTCACGTGTTTTGCCCCGATTTGGATTATGTGTTTCCTTTGTTTTTGGATTCTGACAAACTCCATAGGCATCTACATTTTGCATGGTGACACACAGCAACTTCGGTGCAGTGTCAGAGAGAAATCCTTTAGATTTCTCCTAAGGTTTAAACACCTTTTCTTGTGTGAACTACTGTTCCCAAGAATAGTAAAGTGAAATTGACTTTACTTACATTTTCTCTTTGTAGGTCCAGCACACAACATCTTATGTGGAGTGCTGGGGGGTTACTTAGTAGCCCCTTTTCCTACCTACTCATGTAACATTTGTTGTGTTACCTTCACTACTTTAAATGGCTGGTGGAAGTGGTTTCATTCTCCTACCATTGGGCTTTTTTACCGCAGGCTGAATCCTCAGCTGCAGTATAGTACCCATGGGTGACCATTTTATCAAAATGGCCCCAGTATTCTTTTTTCACCATTTTCTGGTTGTGAGGTCTTTCTTTGGTTTTACTCTGTGCACCAAGTCAGGTTTGAACCCTTTGTTCGTGTTGCCTTTGGCAGGCTTCAGTACTGAAATCCACCTCTGACTCCAGTGTGTCTGGAAGGGCAGGAAGTGAGGGAGGTTCCCAAAACTCCCCTGTCCTTTGTCTTTAAGAATGCCTGAATGGTCCCAGTCCTGACTGGCCGGCTGGCTGTCCTTTCAGGACATTCACCCTGTTGTTTGAGTGTCAGCTATGCTGGGCATGAATGGGAGAAACCTGCTTAAAAGGTGAGGGTTTTGGGACTGAAGACAGAGTCGACCACTGGGAAGAACAACCCGACGAAGAAACCGTGAACAAAGCTTGCTCCATCCTATGGGACCTTTGAATTGCCCGGTGAAGCCCTGCTGCTGGGCCGAAACCCCTTTTTCTAATCACCAGAAGAAGCTCCATAAGGGGCGACTTCTTCCCTTGGGTTAGTGGGACCAACTAACCCTGAGACGAAATCCACTGGACCACCTTCCCCGACTGGCTGTACTTCTTTGCTGCTGCAGGAACCAAGTGCCAGGGTTCGAGAAATCCGTAGTTGAGTGCAACTTCTGCAATCTGGCCAGAAACTCCAGTAGTCCCCCAGGACCCTCCAGAAGCAGGACGACCAGAGCTCGAGTCCCCTCACCAGAGTGCAGGACTCAAGGAGTGAAGGGAGCCCAACCAGTGTCCAAGATCTGCGGTGGTGCTGTTTACCGAGCGTTGAAACCACGAAGTGCCGCTGATCTGAAAAGAGCCCATAGCTGCCGCCGACCTCCCAATTGCTGCTGCAGGAGTCCTCTGGACGTCCTCCCTCTTGTCCCCATGACTGAGGCCCAGGAACCCAGGATCTGAATCACTGTAACCAGTCAGAAGCCAGCAGGACCACCACTTCTAACCAAAGGTACTGTTCTGACTTGGGGTCCTTACCTCAGTGTCTCTAGCTTTGCTCTTCTCAGTTGAGACTTGCAGTAGCTACTTTGCTAAGAGTTGATTTCAGCTCTACCCTTCACAAGTGTAACAGCTTGTGACCCTACCGTGCTTTTTCTTCAACAAACTCTCTAACTTTCTAAGTAGTGCATCGACTCCATAGACTGTCCTCCAATTGACTTTGGCTGTCCTGGCTCCCTGCAGACTCTTCTATTCCATTTGGCTTTGATATGTACTGTCCCTCAGAGGTGATAACTTGGTTTTTAACTATTATCGCTGGGAAAGGTTTTTTTGTCTAGACTTCATTGGAAAATGTAAATGCTCACATGCTCTGAGAACCTGTTTAACCTTTTTCCTTCTGTAACCTTTCCTTTCTACCAACTTCAGAATCTGCAAAGTGTACTAGTGATATATATATGCCATTACTGTCCTAGTTAGTGAAGTCACCTCAGGGTGTAGGAAGTGTGTAAAAAGCATCTCTAAAGAGTATTTACTAGCTTTGTGGTGATTCTGGAAAAGTATTTTAATTTGATTGTTACATACATTGCCCTTTTTAAAGAATGCTTTTTTTTTAAAACCACTGTCAAATAAATAAATTGGTCTATACCAAAAGGTGGGTTACCCAATACCAAGAGGAAAAGGGTTGTGTAGTCTCCCACAGGGTTACTACATCAATTCTTCCCTAACACCCCACAAACCTTTGGGAAGCAGGGGGAGTTGGTGGGGGGTGCCTGTAGAGCAGTGGTCTGCCGCTGCGGTTCGTGGCATCAGACAGCAGAGAGATTTCTGCCTTTGCCGTAGGAGATTGGATGGCGATTGCGGGGGACCCGGCTGGTGCTGAGCAGGGGGTAGCCCGCTGGGTCTGAGGGTGCAGCTGTGCTCCTGCATAGTTGGTGGGGGGTGGGCCCCCTGTGAGGACATGCTGCTGGTGGGCATGCGGAGCCTAGGGAGAGTAGCAGAGGCCTAGCAGAGCAGTTCTGTGTGAGGTGAAAGGCACGGAGAGTTGGAACCTGTTCAGTCTGCAAAATAAGTGGGGTCTGCAGGAGGCGTGTGCTCGGGAATCTGATGGTGGGGGCACAGAAGCCCTGAGAAGCTAGGGGTGCAGAGGTGACCCATTCCTGCGTGGCAGAAAATGGTGGGGAAGTGGTGGTGTTGTCCCTTCACAGTTGGAGCAGATATAAAGGATCAGCTGTCTGCTCTTTCTGGAGACAAAACTGTGCTTTGGGGACATGGAGCACCTGCTGTAAGTGGAGGGCAAGGGAGGCCTAGAGGGGTCTGCTGAGGTGGAAACAGCATGAGGACAGTGGTCGAGCATGGCCCCATGGAAGCAGGAGTATACACCTGGTCTGGAAGGGGTAGCTGGACTCTCAGGGCGCAAGGTGAAACTGGAGTTCTGGGGGCACTGCGGGTCTGGACTTCCAGGGAGAGGCCTGAGGTGACAGGGTGGTGGGTGGTGTGGTTTCGGACAGTCTGGATTGGAGTCAGTCAGTGGGGATACTGTCCCTGCAGGGGGTGGTGATGGCAGGAATGCGGGCATCTGAGGAGCCCCCACCCCAGGCTTGGGATGTTGGTGTGCCTGTGCCCTCCACGAAGGATGTCAGGGACATACTACAGGAAATTAAGGCTCTGAGGGGGAACATCCAGGCCTCGATCACAGATCTGCGGGCAGGGTGGAATTGTTGGAAAATAAGGTGGAGGGCATTGAAAGTAACCATCTGAATGTCAACTTGTTTGAAATGAAATACGAGGCATGTAGGACGGACCTGGAGTCCAGGGAGGAGGATGTTCAGCTGAAATGGGATGACCTGGGAAACAGGGACCACGGAAATAACCTCTATCTTTAGGGAGAGACTTTGAGTGAGGAGCAGAGAAAGGTGAAGGGACTCATCAACATGCTGTTCCACGATCAAGGTGGGAAGGAGGTGGAGCTGGAGAGGGCTCAAGGGGGAGGAGGGGTGCGATGAGAGGTAAGGGCCCGAAGTATGTGGTTGTAACGTTTTTGCGCTACATAGATAAGGCAGTGGTGTTGGAGAGAGCTAAATGGCAGTGGTCAATTCAGTTTGAAGGAGACTCAGAGCAGATCTATCAAAACCTTTCCTATTTGACCCTTTCCAGATACAGTGATTGTCGCCCACTGACCTCGTGGCTTTCGGAGAGAGGGATTCAGTATAGATGGACATATAATTTTGCTTTGGTGTTCGAGGTGGGAGAAGCAGACTACATAGTGACTATTGGGTCGGAGGCCAAGCAGGTTCTATGTCACCTTACAGAGAGCGAGAAGGGCAGGGAGGGGACCCCTCAGGCAGCAGGAGAGGGGAGCCGGGGATCCCAGCCACTGGACAGGGGCTTTGAACAACGCCGGAGAGCCCCTAAAGGAAGGAAGTTTAAAAGGTTCAATACACCATCCCCAGTGAAATGACAGGTACCTGAGAGGGTGGTGGATTCCATCGGAGGTGTCCAGGTGGAGGTTGTTTTTTCATGTTAGTTGCTGTTCGGGGGCATTCTTTTTCTATGGAGTATGTTGAGTGACGAGTGGGGACTGGGTCAAGTCTTTTTTGGTGACCCGTTCTTTGATGGCACCTCAGGGTTTTTTGGAGGGGGAAGGCAGAGGGTGGGAGGTGTGGGGGGCAGGGGATTGGGGTTCTGTACAGATTTTTTGGCACTAGAGTTGGAACACGGGGAAGGTGGTTCTGCCTGGGACGGAGTGCGGTTGACATGGGGTCATGGTTGAGATGAGGCTGACTCAAAGGGTGAGGGGGCTGCATATCAATTGCTGGGGGGGGGACGTTAAATGTGAAGGGGATGAATGCACCTACTAAATGGTCCCTTATCGCACAGGGGTTTCGTGGGCTCAATTTGGATGCTTTACTGATCCTGGAGACACGGATTATAGAGGGTGAGGAGCGTTGCATTCCCTCTGGCCTGATTGGGCAGGTATTTTGGGCCTCCGGAACAGTTAAGAAGGGCAGAGTTGGGATCTTGCTGCATAAAAGATTGTGGACGAGGAACCAATGGGTTTGGAGGTGGACCGGGGTAGGGCGCTTTTGGTCTCAGGGGAAGTGAGTCGGGTGGTGATATAGATGGCGATGTTCTACTGTCCCAACCATGGTCAGATGGGCTTCCTTGTGAGCATGTTGCCCTGCATCTTGTGAGAGGCTAGGGGACCGCTGTTTCTGGGGGAGAGGGTTTAATTTGTGGGAGGACCCAGGGATGGATCGAAGAGCACTGGGAGGAGACGGTTCATCATAGTTGCCAAAAAAAGGGTGCGGGGGGAGTTGCAGGATTATATGATCTCCCTTGGGGTCGTGGATGTGTGGTGACTGCTCCACCCGGGGATGAGGGGATATTCTTCTTTTCGCAGCCACAAAGTACCAACATCTGTATTGATTATATATACGTCCAAGGGGAAACGCGGAGCATAGTTTTGTTTGGGAAATGGTCCCGGTCAGTTGGTTGGACCATGACTTGGTATATATGGGGTTTTCCATAGCAGGTCTGCGGGTGCAGGATTAATTGTGGAAGTGTAACGACTCCCTCTGGGGGGATGCTATGTTTCAAGAGGAGATGCACAATGCTCTTTCGAGTTACTTTGAGGTAAATGACACAGGGGAAGTAGATATCTGTATGGTGTGGGAGGCCGCAAAGGCAATGTAGAGGAGGGTGCTGATTAGGGAAGGCTTGAAGGATGCAGGGTCTCTTGGAGAACAAACTCAGAGCTGAGATGTTGGCCTTAGAAGGGGAAGTGCAGAGGGGAGGCACAGATATGGGGGAAGAGGTAGGATGGGAGAGAGACAAGCGGGAGGAGTTGAGGATTTAACACCAACAGCTACCAGGAGCTACTTTCGCTCCTTAGGCCAAGTGGTGCCACACAAACACACCTATTTGGCATTACTTCTGTGTGTTTGGGAATGCCTATTAAAAGAGTTTTAGGGCACATCTAAAAGATAGTTTGAGACATTTAAAGAATAATGAGTCATAGGTAATGCACCAAAAAGTACTGTTTACATCTCACATGGTACTCAGATTTGAGGCACACTGTGTATGAGCTCCTCGTTCTGATAAGGTAGCTCCTGCTGGCTGGGTGACGCATGATACCCAGGAGCTGTGTTTAGTTTCTGCACATAAAAGCATTATTTCAATCCCTGATTCTGCACTGTGCACAGTGGCTCTGCACTGTTTACCGTACAGATGCTAAATAATGGTTGAATGTGTTTGCACACTCATGTTTGCCAAGGATTTGAACCTCAGAAATGCTACACCTGCCGACACGCTCACTGCTACTTTCAGGCACCAACCTGTCGGTTCTATAAGAAGCTGGAAATCCACCAATAACACATTACCTCTGAAACCCCTTTTGAGTGTCTGCGCCGGGACTCAACATCGTATTGTGTCTACTGACTTCCTCCTCATTAAGCCCTTGTTACATGGTTGGAAGTGGATCTACTGCACAAGTTATAAATGCCCAATAAATAAGAGGATGTACCTAGTGCCCTTCTGAAAATGTTCATATATCAGGCTTTGCCACGTTGTCTTGTTACCTGTAAGCAGGATCGCCGAACAAGGTTTTGATGTCATCTGCTCTTGGTCTAAGAGATGAGGTTATCCTCACCTGAAGCCACTGGATCAGTTCATCCATACTAAAAGTAGAGAAAATAAGGTTATACAAGATGCATTCATCTGACACCTGTTCACTTGTACAGTTGTAGTCATAGATGTTGTCCAGCGTGAGTGCTAAACAAAAAAAATAAATAATAATTGCACAAACAACTGAAATGTTTCACTTATCAGAAGAAAACACAAGTAACAACTGGCTGTACGGCAAACCACTCTGTCCAACAGAAACACTACTACTCTGCTCTGGGTGGTGAAAACTTCAGTGGACTTCTACATGGCAATGGTGTGCAACTTCGTGTGTGTATGTCTTGTAAACAGCAGGGAATAGAATGAGTCCAATATCTAATTTCACAAACCTTTTTGACTTTCATGACACTGCTTTGTAGGCACTTACCATGCATGGCCATTCTGGGTCCAAGCCCACTTTGATTTAAAATTGATGTACCTGATGATTTAAGTAATTTTTGGGGACTTTCGTAATTATTACAGAATTTTTTGAAAATGTACTTGGGTCATTTCTTAGCCCTGTAAATGACAAGTGTTACTACTAACAACAATACTAGATTTTCATATTTTCCATCATGCCAGATTCCTCTAGCTTCTGAGCACTGCTATAATAGGTGTTTGTATTTACCTGTTTTATAGTATACACTATCGACTTCAAAAGGATAAAGAGCTTAGTTGGCTCTGTCGGGATTGAAACCTGCTATTTTGCCCGCTAATACTGAGATGTATGTTCTGACGATTGCAAAGATTAGGACAACTTTTCTGCAGTTGTCTGGCCAATGGATTCTTACACATTTGTTTTACATCATTTATGTTATCATATTCCTTTATGCTCAATCTTGCACCCCTCAAAGGCAATGAATTATAAAGTTGTGTACACCTTGCAGGACTCGAAATTATTGTAATTAACTTTGGCGAAGTCTGTACTGGATCACATTGAAATCTGGAACTAATTAATATAAATGATTCAAAGTTATTCCAAATACCAGTGTATTCAGTTCACTATTGTTCCTTGTCTAACCCAGGTAACCAATTAAATCATGTGGGTTGAAGAGATGTTCATGTCAACAATGTGTTAGTGGTTCCTGGACCCAAGCAGATGGTAGGACACTGCATACAACAGAGACTGTCGATGTATCTTTCATGAACTGTTCGGCTCACTCTGAAGTAACACTCCCACCCAAAGGTTCACTGATGTGCAAGCAAGCAAGAGACACAAACAAAGACATTCACAACCATCCTGCATTTGGAGATTTCTAGAGTATTTCTAAGGAGAAACTGCACTTTTAGCTTTAAAAAATGTATTTGCTTTCAAAAATCAACAACAGCAGCAAAGACTTGAATGGAAAACCAGCTAACTACTAAAAATATTAAATGAAAAAGATAGAGCGCTCAAAAAGTTGACAGAAAAATATTAAACTCTGTCTTGAAATCCAAAACAAAATAGCCAAATTGGTTCTCCTGATATTAGGACATACTGTGCTGTAATTATCTAGAATCAAACTGCAAACATGTTTAAGCTATTATCCTATTATCTCATGGTGTGTTTTTTTAGGAATGAGAGGAAGGATTGAAATAATTTCTGGGTTATCTCTTCATATAACGCGATAATTCGTTTTCTTCAACTACTTCGCTTTTATCGGCCTACTGAACAAGGACTTAAAATTGTGGAGGTCTCTTGGTTGCCAATTACATGATCTTGCTGAGTTGCAAGAAAAGGAGCCCTCTCTGAGCGGAGCCAGGACAAAGGACAAAGGAAATTACCAAACTGATCCTATTGTAGGCAGCTGGATTCAAGATGGTTTGCTTTCCAGATGTCTTCACTGGAACCTCTTTGAAATATATGACTGACACAATCAAGATATCATGGTTGCACTGGATGTTGTGACGGTGTGCTCCGCCACAATAAGCACCCTGACAGCAAGTCCAAGGGTCTTTATTGTAGAATATAAGGCAGACTGGCTATAGGACCTTAGAATGGTTTCCAGGGCCTGTCAGGCTTTTAGGGAAGTTTGGCGCTAGAGCCATCACTCTACTTCCCGCCGGTTTACCTCCTCCTTAGCCCAGGCATCCTTAACAGGGATGTTTATTTCTCGCCATCAGGTTCACCTATCTATCTGCCAGCTGTCTTCATCTGTTGATGTTTCCCTATAACTGTGGCTACCTAACTCCCTCAGGGATTTTCTAACTTTCCCTGACCTACCCCACTAAGTAGTCAAAGGAGTTAGGGATGGTGCCTTCTTTCGCCCGGCATCAGTCATTCTCCTTCCACACAAGTTCTTAACTGACACTTAACTACACTGTTATCCTCGCACCACGTTACTAGCCCTCCAATCTCTCACTCCGCCTTTCCACCTCCACCCTTTGATCTTCTTTTCTCACTCTGGTCCTTACTATCGCTTGTGATCTCATGCAGAAGGGAGGTGGCAAATCATTTTGGGCTGGACTGCCCTTTTTTGATGTGGGATCACGCCTGATTTGCATATGGCCTTTCCCCTTTTCTAATGGTTCGAAAGGCAAAGAACAATGATGTGGAGGGTTGCCAAGAGCAATGTCAGAGGTTAAGATTGATTCTAAACCTTCCAGCATCATATCTTTTGTTTTGCTATATTCACCCTTCGTGGGACGGGTATGCCCAGACGTGGGTCCCGTACCTGCTGGGCCTAGAAACCCAAGCTATTCCTCACTGATGACACCCAACGTGGCTGAAACATGTCTTGGGAGGCTTGTAATCTCATGCAGAAGGGATGTAACCAAGCAGTTGGAGTAACCAAACAGTAGGAGTGTCAGATGTAAATCTCTACAAAGCAGCGGCCTCACCTGGCAACCTGTTCAACAGGGCCAACGATCAGCAGCAAGGAGAGCAACAAGCAGATTTTGAACTTACACTGCCGAGTGGAAGACACCCAATGGTTACTCGCTGTCAGGTTCTACTGGTTCTTATATTTGATATGGGTGCTGTGTGAGTTTTCTTTGTGCAGTTGGTCTGGCCTTACCTTGATTATACAGAGTGGTGAAACCTTCCCCAACTCAAGCACAGCTGACACCAAAGCCCTTAACGATGTTTACTTGGTCATCCAGGCCTGGATGGCACATCACGAACTTTGCCTTAAGGATGATAAGACCGAGCTCCTACTTCTAGGATCAAATCATCGGCTCAACAAATTAGACCAAACTTACAAGTCCTTCATTATTGACGGCAACGATATTAAAGTCTCCAAAGACACCAAGACTCTAGGCGTCTATCTTGACTCCACGCTCTCCCTGAACAGACAAACTAATGCAGTTGGGTCAGCTTCGGCTTATACTTGCAAACTTATCACTGCCTGCAGACCCTTCCTAAACTCTACCAACTGCATCACCCTCACCAGAACACTTGTCATGGCCAAAATTGACTACTGCAGTGCTCTCTACCTTGGGACTAGTCAGTCTAACCTTAATAAATTGCAAACTGTACAAAACAATGCCTTAAGGGCAGCCTTAAACATCCCGAGACGTTCCCATATCTCCTCCATCAGATCGGACTTATGTTGGCTCCCGGTAAAACAAAGAATTGCCCTGATAACCCTAGCCCTGACTCACAAATGCCTGAGCAACAACACCCCACCTTACCTGTCCGCTCGCTTCACACTCCACACATCCACTCGAACCACTAGAGCAGCCCAAACTCACAGCCTCATCGTGCCAAGATGTAAACTCCAAAAAGCTGGTGGGGTGAGTTTCCCTGTCCTAGCTTCCAAACTTTGGAACACTCTGCCCATGCCTATTAGAACTGAACCATCGTTCAAGAACAATGCTAAAACATGGCTGTTCTCCCAAGATCCATGATACCCTTACTGAGTCCAGTCCCCCTGTGTGGTACAGGACATGTATATACATCTCTGTCTGCTCTGTACTTGTATTATATTCTGTTAATGGTACCCCTCGGTTTATGTATATATGCTGTATATTTTGTAACTTACTGTGTAACTACTGTTTTATTGTAACATGTTTAAGAGTATGCGCCCGGTTGCCCCTGGGCCTGGTTTTCTGCGCTTTATAAATAAAATAAAATAAAATAAAATAAAATAAAATCAAGATGTAGTTTTGCAGAAAGTTACTTGATTGGCTAGAGGTGTTTGAAAGACAGACAATGAACATTCCAAACTGCCTTTCATTGTCAGAAGCTCAGCTGAGAGGTCCTGTTTTTGCTGAACTCCAGGATTACAGGCCCAAGGACCTCTCCTGGGCCATTTGGATGCAGGGACAGAATGTATTTCTGGAAGTCTTTGTCAGGATTGGGTGGAAAACCAGGTCAGGAGCAGAGGAGGGGGATTTTAGGAAGATCAAAACCTAAGTGACAGTTTATTTTATCTTTGATAAGTTCTCCTTTAAAGAAACTGTAATAAAGGAGTTTGTTTTCTAAAATAACACATGTCAAGAAGAGTGACTGTATACTAGGAGAGTGACTGTATATTAGTTTTGAAAGTTTCAAGAAACTGTAATGTAACCATCATTGACAGTATTGTTTGCCTGAGCGAGCGTGTGTGTCTCTGTGGAACTTCAGCACGTTATTTGTTTTTCCTATTACGTTCGGTTAACAAGCCTCAGTAATTTTTGAGGCTTACATTTTTTCTGATACGGGGCGCGGTGAAGTTTTTCCATCGGGCAACTTATTGCATAAACTGCGCAAGTGTTTATGTGAAGTTACTTCCCTTCGCGGTCGGGTGTCGTGGGAAGTCTTCGTGTTTCGGGCTTCACAGCTGAGAAGGAGTGCGCAGCATTATGGATTAAATACTTGACTAATAGCGTGTCTCTGTTGCGAAAGTGTCGGCAAGAATAAATTAAACGTCACCTCTGTGTGAAGATCTTTATTCTTGTGTGCGCATGATTCTAACGTTCTCCGCAGAGAGCAATCGTTGGTACGCTTAAATACACGCCTGCGTACATTAGACTTTGGTGAAACACTACGTAGAGAAGGCAACTAAAAAGTTCAGTTTTATGCATGCGTACTTGTGGTTTAAAGGAACCCTATGTTGTAGAGTCAAGCTCTCCTGTACAAACACACGCATGCGCACTGGTGGTTTAAAGAAACACTATTCTGTTGAATACGCATGCGCACAAGTGTCTTTGAGGAACGCTGCACCAGAGAGGAAAATTTAAAGCATTAACTCCAGTAAGCACGCGGGTGTAGTAGGAGTAATGTTTACAGAGAGGGCACGACTTTTAACTCACACCTGATAAAAGGACACAGAAGATAAAGCCAAGTCTTGCTTTACAAACTTCTTTATTTCCAAGTTAAAATATGGTAGTACTGTAAGTCGGTTTCTAGAGCAAACAAGAATAACAGTTTCCCTGGAATCTACCAAAATTTGAGGAAAGTATATTTAAAGTGGGAGCTTCCATCCCAGGCAGATTAAGCACTCCTCCAGATTCCAAGAAGAGGGGAACCAGGTAGGATTACTTTACTCTGTTTTCAAGGAGGCAGCAAGAGATTCAAGGTAAAGAGATTTATTTTAAAAGCTGTTATGTTATTTATCTTTTCCCCTTTTCTGCAGATTCGAGAATTAAGAGGTCGAACGCTGGTGTTTGTTATTTTATCCCTTTTCCCCTTTCCCTTGGGAGTGTACCTCGCTTAGCTGTCCAGTCAGTTCAGGGTGTTACATTCCTGGGGGATTGTTGGGGTTCAGAAGCTTCCGCAGACATCAGGCAGGAGAACAACCTGTCATTCGCTCATGGGCAGCAGAGTTAGGGAATGGACTGCTAATTGACTGAGAGTGAGGTTACACTGTCTGTTTGTTATTTAATTCTCTGCACACCTTCGATGAGAAAGCCAATGTAATTGTTGACGATTGTTCATGTTGCCCATGGCCCACCACCCTGATACTTTCTCAAACCCACTTGTCCACACTGTACAAAGACACAGTTGGTTCCGAGCACGATCCCCCGGAGTATATTATCTTGCCTTTATAGAGTATTTGGCCCAAACATACCCACAGCTCAAGCACAGCGATCCTCCTATTCTCGCCACACTGAGAGACCCATCAGTAAGGGCAGTGTGGGAAGAAGTGTTTGTGTTCGCCATAAACGACTATTTGGTACGCAGGGCTTGAAGTGTTACTTACAATACTAAAACAATAACGCACTTCTTCACGCGAGCAACCATATATTCATACTGCGCAAGGATCAGCCGGACAGGTAAAGATTAGTGAAATAATAAAGAATGTGATTATCCTGTTGTTTCTCCTTATTCCTAGCAGAAGTGTTGTGTTTATATTTTGGAGGATTTCCTTT
Organism: Ambystoma mexicanum; assembly: GCF_040938575.1. NCBI lineage: Eukaryota > Metazoa > Chordata > Amphibia > Caudata > Ambystomatidae > Ambystoma > Ambystoma mexicanum. The sequence goes on along the minus strand of NC_090931.1, from coordinate 337,251,143 downwards.
GTTGCTAGTGCTACCGGTGTATCCTCTACTAACATTCCCCTGACCCAGGCAGGTGAAACGACCATGTCAGGTGCAAGGGAGAGCTCTGCAGACACGATAAGGAGAGGTAAGCGCAGTGTTGACACAGACACGAAAGGGGTAGACATGTCTCACTGACAATCCTCGGGTGTCTAATAACATGTGGTACAAACACATGACCAAAGTAGGTAAGGAAACCACCGGGGAGAGCTGCTATGTCTGCTCATTAATCCCCTATGCCATGAGTGCCTCCAGAACGTTCATTGCAACTGAAATATCCGCAGCTAAAGCACAATGCTTGATTTATCTCTTGATGGTGGCAACTTGAGGAAGGTTTCAAGGGAAGACAGCAATACTGAGATGGATGTCTCGAGGAATGTTCCTGTATGAGGATAATTACATAAAGACACTAGACATGGTGAACAATTATTGGTAGTTAGAGGAAGCTATACAGTAGGTAACAGATGGGCCAGAGAAGGGAGAAACTAAGACTAGAACACTGGATGAATTGCCATGTCCATGGACTAGAGTGAAAGAAACAGGGGGAGAACCCGGATGCTAGAAAAGACCACAAATACTTGTGTATGGCCAAGTATACACAGAGAACGGATGGAAGGATGAAGTGACGGAAAGCAAAGCGTTGACACTAGAACAATCACCAGTGAACAAGCTGCAGGAAGAAAATGACAAGTGCCTGAAGGAATGGGATGTGAGTGCAAAGTTACTGACATGGGTGGAGAATTAAGCTGGACCAATGCCAATAATACCCCTGAAGACACCAGTACTGTGTTATCAGAATAACGGGGAAGTGGGAGTTGGCGAGAATGTCGGATGCCGGAGCATAGGGAAGCATGCTGCAATGAAGGCAGGCACAGCAGTACTGATGGACCATGACTGGGTGTGAGGATCAAAGGCTTACGAGAAGCTGCCACCCAAATGGGGAGGAGTTTGCTTGTTGGGACATATCAATATGCCATTATTGTTTATGCCCCAAAAAGATGTGAAGCTCAATGAGTTCCCAAAGATGGATACAAACAAAAGGAAGAAGAGATCTGTGGACGGGGAGCAAATGGCCAAGACAGAGAAGCACAGTGAATTGAGCAGAGTTACGAGAGGAGGCAATTACTTCTCAGAAGCTTCAGAGACAGCACTAGATGAGGTTCCAGAAGAACACAGGTTGTTCAGTAGGGCGCATATGCTCTTTGCAGCATCATATTATCTGTAAATGCACACACAAATGCAAAGTAGCTGCAGATTACCTATTGGGGGCCGATGGTGACGATCAACTCCACTGTGAATGGGTTCAACGCAATAAAAGAAGAGCTCCGAGCAGTGAGGTTGGTGACGTTCCAGAATAGATACGTCCTGGATCTGCTCAGAGCAATGGAAGGAGGAGTTTGCACAAAAACTGGGAGTTCCTGTTGCACATTCATACCTGCCAACGACGAAGACAATGGTACCCTGTCAGAAGCGGTATTTCAGCTATCCCAGATGCATGCCAAAATGGAAGAAGAAGCTAAAGGGACTGGAAAGGACCAGAGCTGGATAGCGTACATATGGTCATGGATGCCGTCATGGCTGTCTGATGGACTGAAGTAGATAATGGTAGCACTGGTACTGAGAGGAGTGTCAATGTGTGGGATAAAGATGTGTCTCACTAAGTGCAAGAAGCCGGCGGAGGAAGCTTTCGGGATGCAGGTCCTGATGGATGTGAACATAGGAGGAGCAAAGCACCAGTTTGTGGCAGAAAGAAACAAGTTGAGACAGAATAGCGATGTGTGAATTATTCCCGCTAGGGGTGATGAAGTTGGACAACCCATTTGATGCAAATTATTATGAAGGAAAGTGGGTGTGGTGCAACCCTGAAGGAGTGCCTAGTTATATGGAGTGGACCTTTGAGGATCATGTGAATTACTATGGACACCTCAGAGGGATAACGAAGATATGGCAACAAAGATCAAAAGGATTGACCTAGAAGGGTGTGGTCGACAGGTCAACCAGAGGGGGGACTGAAGACGGAGTCGGGATCCTGGGACCTCCCTCCTCCCCAACCCCCCCAAGCCAGACCAGTAAGGTAATGACAAGACGGAAGACCCGAAAAAGAACGCAACCACCCATTCCATTTCGGACAAATCCCAAATGCACCAATGATCGACAAATACATTGAGAGGCACCCTCTCAGCCAGCTATACAGACCAAGTGCGGTACAAATCTATCCTTGCGTGAGTAAAGAGCCAAAGACCATGGTCAGAGCCACCTATATGGACAGCCTGGACTAAGCACCTAGAAGCCATGCTGCTGACTTCATTAGAGACACCACGACACAGCAGCGTTAGACATGAAGTACACATGCAATCTGCACTGCACCACACAAAGACACACTTGAATGCATGAAGAACATGAATGCACAGTTCTATAGTTAGAGGACAGATACATATACATACTGTCATTGCTTTATTATTTTGCCATTAGCCATATGTAGTAATGCAAAAACCGCAAGGCACAAGAGGTCGAGAGCAAGCTTGCGGATGCTTAAAGTCAATAATCGCGTTGACATACAGGAGCATATATGGTACTTGATCAAGCCACATATAGCTAACACATAGGGAATGTAGTATAACATGGAAAACGTAGAAACCGCATTATAAGGTTTAGGAAAATTACAGCAGGCCTCAAATCATTGAGCAGAAGACAAGTTGAGCTCATTCAGGCTGGACAGAGAGCAGGACGCATCAGACAGGGCCCACCGCCAAGGTGAAAAGATACAAAGACTTTCCAATCCCCAGACGGCAAAGGGACCATCTGCAGGAAAACGGAATAAATCCTCATAATTAGGAGTCACACAGCTGGATTTGGTGCTGTCTAAACAAGTGGTACAGCCGAATGGAACAACGGACAGTCATCCAGGGTGGGAAGAAACCAGTCCCAGCAGCGAGCCGCAGATTGCTACAAGTGTTGCTACCGTTAGGGGAATATTCTCATATGGCAAATGTGGTGTACACAAGTTACAATACAGACACATAATCGTTAACATTACTTTGAAAAGGTACACTGCGAGCTGAGAACCCGATCGAGTCCCAGGCGTGGGGGAATCAGCTATAGCCAATCACAGTTTAGCACTCCAGCGGTGGGTTGCAACAGGCGAGAACCAATGGTAGGCCCACTACTCTGCAACAATGTATTACTTAGTAAATTGGGGATGGGACAGGCCAGCCACCTGACATGTAAAAGCCAATAGAATAACACGTATTGTTGACCATGTAGGTTATTAGACTGCCAATCCCACAAAGCGATAGGTTTTTGGAGAGCAGCCCAAGTAATGACAGAGTAGTGATGTAAATTTACACTAAAACTGGCCTGCGAGCCAAGAGAAGGCGAGGTGTATTGGAATCCGCCTGTGTTTTGATATCGATCCCTGTTGGTTTTGTCTCTAATAATTGTAGTTTGAACTTGCCGTTGACTGAGTCCTCTGTGTATACTGGGGAGGGAGTTGGGCTCTCCAAGTCTGTGGACTTCCACTATCAGTCTGGCATACCTGGAAGTTTGTCGCAACGACAGAATATATTTACCGACTAATCCAACCATCTTCATGAACTCACCCATACAACTGTATTCATCCACTTATCCATCCACCCTTATTCATTCACGCAAGCATTCTCCCATCCAACCTTATTCATCCACTCATCCATCCACTCTCCCAGCCATTTTCACCCGCTCATCCTTTCACCCTTATCCACCCACTCTACTCATCCATTCACCCGTCTAGCCATATTCACCCATGCATTACATCACCCCATAATATTTTCAGCCACTAATGTAGCCATATAGTAACCTAACAACATTCTTCCACCCATAAAACCATATTCATCACCTCTCAAAAAACTGGTACTGATGGCCTTTGACGCCACCAAATCGTTTGACAGAGTAGACTGGGCTTTCATGCGTCAGACTCTTGAGGCTTTTTTTGCTTTGGGCCGGCTTTCCAAAAGATGGTCCTGGCCAACTACCAGGCTCCGAAGACTCTTCTTAGGGTCAATGGCACTCTCTCTGACCCAATTTCCCTAACCTGCAGGACCAGACAGGGGTGCCCACTATCTCCTTTGCTCTTTGCCCTGACCATGGAACCATTTGCCCAAAGAATTTGATTGAACAAAGGTATCAAAGGTTTCCAGGTTGGCCCCACCCAACACAAAATAGCCTTATACGCGGACGATGTGCTGCTTACTATCTTGGAAGATACCTCCTCATTAAGGCACGCCCTTGCAGAAATAGATGCTTATGGGAGGGTCACAGGCTTCTCTATTAATTTTAACAAATCAGTAGCCCTGGGAATCGGCCTGACCTCAGATGACCATAAATCTCTAGCCCCGCTCTGTCCTATCCAGTGGGAGAGTAAGGCGATTCCCTATTTGGGGTCCAAATACCCGCAGACCCAAAAGAATTGTATCGCGCACATTTTCCCCCGCTCTTTCAGGAGCTGGAAAGCGATCTGAAGAGATGGGCGGCACAGGAAATCTCACGAATGGGGCGTATCACTGCCTGTAAACTGAATCTCCTTCCGAGAATTTTGTATGCTTGCTCCTCTCTACCGTTCACAATCCCACCATTTGCTCTTCAAGGACTCCAGAGGAAGTTGCCCCGGTCCATCTGGAGAGGCAAAAAAGCTAGGATTCCCCTGAAAACAATGTTGGGTAATGCAAGGTTAGAGGGGCTGGGAGTCCCTGACCTACAAAGCTATCAGATAGCAGCACAACTGTCGCAACCCATGCCTGGCTTATGACCTCTGGGCGCCCTGGGTGGGTAGAACTTGAACATTCCCGCCTGTCTCTCCCCTTGCGCTTTCTCCCACATATCTCGCCCCCACCAAGGCGGCAATGGAATAGCCTACTATTGTCCACAAAACACACCCTGGACGCGTGGGACTGGGCTCTGTGACGCAAGGGGATCCCGAGGGCGTTGGGTTCTTTCTTCCCGGTTTTCAATAACCCAACATTCTCTCCTGAAACTAGCCCACAGAACCTCAGAAACTGGAATGTGGGAGGCCTCGAATCGCTGGGCCAGCTCTTTGCGGGGGGGGCTCCCCCGGACCTTTGAACAATGTAAGGAAGTCTTTCAGCTGGAGGAGACAGATAGATTCTCCTATATCCAGCTCCGCCACTGGTGTTCCCACCCTCAAACCGTCCAGGCAGTGACACGCACCCCCACGCCCCTTGAAATAACTCTGCGAGAGCTCCCAGACCAGGCTAGAATCTCTGCTCTATATAAGCGCTTCTTAGGTGACTTCCTCGTTTCCAAAACAAGATGCATGGCGCAATGGGAGGCAGATTTAGGGCACCTTGTGACGGATCAAAACTGGATTGACATATGGACAAGGACACACTCATCGTCCCGCTGCATTACTAATAGGGAATGTGCATACAAACTCTTGCTGCGCTGGTACTATCCCCCCCTGCAGCTGCACCATATGAACCAGGCCCAGGACCCCACCTGCTGGAGACTTTGTGGCCATCCAGGCTCCTTTTTTCACATGTGGTGGTCATGTCCGAAGGTACAACTCTTTTGGAAACAGCGCTTACCCACTATTGAAAACATTGCAAGGAAAGAAGGAGCGAATTAGCCCCCCCCATACATTCTACACAAGATGAACCGGTTGCTCTTGCACTTGTGGGGGACGCCCCCATTGCCCTTCTGCTGCCGTGAGGAACAAGGCCTCAGCTGGAGCAGAGGTGGGACTATTGCAGGACACGCTTGGACTCCATTTTGTGTACCCTCGACTCCATCTTTGGACCATGCTGCAATTCGGCACTATAAGGTCTCCTCTCCCCTCTGCAGCGCCGTGCACAGCGAGCACCAGTCGCCCCCACCTTTTCTGTGTGGCCCAAGTGCCTTTCTCACAGATGCACTGAAGCTAACTGCAACACTTAACATTATGTATCATATCATTCTTCCTCTGAGATGGTGGTCGGTCAAAAGGCCGAAAAATAAATCTCAAATAACAAAAATCTCGAAAAAAAAACGCAGAAAAAAAAATATCGAATTTTTTTTTTTTATATATATATGTATTTTTTGGGTCAGGTAAGTAAAAAAAAGGGTTAAAATAAAAAAAATAGAAAAAGAGGGGTTCGGGGGGAACCCCCCCATTTCGAAAAAAAAGTCATAAAAAAAATTCGATATTTTTTTTTTCGGCCTTTTTTTTCGAGATTTTTTTTTCCGAGATTTATAAGTTCGGTATTATGACTATAAACCCTCTGAGATCACTGTCCTTTGTGTGAACCAGCCTGAACTATGTTGTGTGGCTCATCCATCTCTGCAAACCTGCTCCCGCACCCCTCACCCTCGCTGGTGGAAAATGACTGCTTGTGTAAGCCTGTGCCCTCCTAAGGTATTCTCTTGATGTAACAGAAGTGTGCCCCCACTGTGCTGACCACCCCAGAGTGGCCCTAATAAACCCAGACCTCTGTCATCGTATATCCTGCCTTAGTATAACATGTGTCACTCCACCCCCATTTCACATAGATGTGCCAGGCCAGCCCAGTCCCCAGGTCATCGCATAAAGTAAGACCCCCACACCTTTCACCTTATGAAGGACCCAATGCGAAATTATGTAGTGATGTATGTACAACGTGTAAGCCTCTAAGATTTACTCAAAGGTATATTGGTGGTCATTGTTTATTGTATGCCAAGATTTAGTATCTATGCCAGTTTAGCTAGTTTCAACCGCATCGCCTGCGTGACCTGACACTCACCCCTCCCGGACACGTCCAGCAGAACCACGTGAGGCTCACCCTCCTGCCAAAGGAGCAGCCAATCCTGACAAAGCAGCACCTACAGACCCCTATGCATCGTCGCCTTGTAACCAATAGTATTGCATTTTTGTAACCTGTATAGCTGACGTCACTGATGACGCCTTTTCGTTTTATAATCCATTGTAAGTGTAATCTTTGCCAGAGCGCTCACAGGGCAGCAGAGTTCTCTGGATGCCGAATTCCATATAAAACTTTGGCAACCTTGCAACCTGTTCTCTTAGTCTCATTCCCTACTGGGTTGTGTCTTTTATTCTGAGTTTGTATTTGTAAAGCGGGGAGTGAGCACTTTCAAAATCACCCAAACAATAATTCCACTGGAACCTGAGCCCATTCTCCTGGGGTCCCCGATCCCGGGGAGTTACCCGAGGTCTGGGATAAAGGGCAAACTATTGACCCAATATTTGTTGGCAGCAAGAATTGTGGTTGCTCGCACTTGGAAGTCCACTGAAGGACCCCTCATGCTTCTTTAGTGGGAAATTCTGATTGCAGAAAAGGTAACCGCAGCCAGAGTTGGACTACTACACCGCTTCCAGAATATCTGGGCTCCATTCCTGGATTTTGATAGGAATTTCCAGGCTTTAATTTATAAACCCTGTAGCGCCGGGGGGATCCTGGGCACGGAGAGGGATCCGCAGAGGGAGGTGGAAGCTGAGGCGGAAAGGGGAGCCTTGAACTACTGAGACCCTGAATGCGATGGGGACACAGGAAGGGGGTGGGGGAGGGAACTGGGGGGCACTGTAAGCTGGATAACATGTAATGGTAAGAATGATTTTGATGTCACTCTGCTCTGTTTAAAATAAACACAGTTAAAAAAAAATATTCCTCAAACAACCATCCACCCTTTCTGACCCACTTATGCAGCCACCAATCCCCCCATTTTGATCCACTCTTCCATCCACCCACCCAAACATATTCAACCACTCATCAATCCCCTTACAAACATATTCACCCACTCGTCAAACTGTATTGACCCACTTACTTATACACAATCCAAAGCTTTTGGCTTTTTCAATGCTTGTTTTTTAAGGACTTTGGTGAAGGGCACACATAGTGCTTATAAATCGAGTGGCAGGCCTGGTTATGACATTTTCTATTACAACAGTGGATCATTTACATCTCCAATTAAGCCATTAACTCTCAGAACACTGCTTTGAAAAAACACAGGCAGTCAATTGAGTCCAAAGTTTGATGGTAAGGCTTTACTAATGCAAGCTCAAAGAGTTCCAATAAGGAGGTCTTTTGGGTGGGGAGGGGCAGGAACTGGCTAGGAATGGCCATAGGGATTAGCATGGTCATATGCAGTCAATAGGTGGCAAAATACCAAACACCACCTACAAGCATTTTGCCCCGCCTCATCTGCCATTTCTCCCAATCTGCACCCCAATGCAATAGTTTTGGCTTATAGGAGGAGCAAGCAACCGCTTAATATCCAAACTAACCAGTAAGGCCAGGATGTAGAAAGCTCAACATTTTCAATCTCCAGACCCCATGCCAGAGCTGCTCATCCCAACCAACCACATGAACACCCAATATTAATCTTGTTTGAGGTGGGGTTCTGCAACCAAAGGTCATGTAAATGGTGGAACAAATGATTAAACCGTCTTTTAATGTTGTGAGCAAAGTAAATACATTGTGAATATTGGGGGGAACAAAGGTTGATTTTTGACTTGCCTGCTTATTCTTTAAGTACTGATGTTCAGAGGGAAACTATGAAAGACAATTTGAATGAATATAAATATATATAAAAAGCATAAACCTTTCTGCACGTTTTTAAATGTGCAGCTCTCTTCTAAAAGACATTATTCATTGTCAGCGTACGTACTTCGACCCATTCATCCCTATTAGAAGCCTTAATATTATGTTATGTTTGGCTAAAGCGTTTGTGCAAATGTATTCCTTTGGGTACAATGATTAAGATGTTTCAAAATGTTTTTGTTGACAATAGCCCTGTACCCGTGCCCGGTTCCTTGGTGCTTGGCACCAGGCCCAACCTCCTTTCCCCTCTAGCCCTCCCTCCTTCTTCCCCCCTTCCTGTCCCCATCCACTGATTGGCTGCTGCGCACGGGTCAGCTGACCTGGATATCCAGCTCTGCTGGTACCTCGTCCTCATAAGGAGCACACCCAGGGCAGCCTTGTGCGGGCGGCTTGCTAAGGGTTTAGGAAAAGGGTACCTCATCACCTGTTTGCCATTGGGCGTTCCTGCCATGCCAGGACACCCGTCTGCTGCAACAATCAGGAAGGGAACGACTATTTGCTTACACATCTAGTACTGCTGTGTCAGTATTTTGAATCTAACTGTATTTTGAAACTGTCCACTGCTCTGTGCCACTAGCATTTTTTTCCACAGGGCAGTGTTGTAGGCCTGCACTTTGAATCTTGCTGCTGTTTTGTGCCACTAACCTGTATCTTTCCCACAGGGGCAGTGCTGTAGGCTTACCTTTTGAAGCCTACAGGGACCATCTGGTATGTATAGCACTCCATCTCAATAGAACATAGCCATACCCTGCCTGGGGCACGGCCACTCACCTGCATACATCTGCAGCAATTCACTACTTGACTTCATAACGCACATCACCTCTGCCATTAGAATACATCCGAGTCCCACGACATAAATGTGGTCCAGATGGGCACATAATCAGTCTCCTTGACTCACCTACTCTCCCGACAGTCTATCACAGCACCTTTCCTCTAGCTAGATCTCCATGAGTCGCTAGGAGGTACTTAGCCACCCCTCCCTACTTTTGTGCTGGCTAAAATGCAGACACACATTCTAAACAATCCCCCCTTCAATTCTCATGCCTCGGATTTCAGTCCTCCAAGGGTGTTTACCCCACAAAGCGTTGAGGCCATACTAATGGCATTGGGTGCTATACAAATGCCATGTAGCATAAAACAACACTCACCTATCCACCCACCATACTATCATACTCAACCACTCACCCATTCAATCTTATTCACAGAATCATTCATCCACCCATATTCACCCACTCAGGATCATTTAATGCACTCATACATTCATAAGATCCCACTGATCCATCCATATTTCTGCCCACCGGACAATATTTGCCCACTCATTCAGCCACGCATCCAACCAGGTTTACCAACTCATCTATCTAGCTAGCTAAACATAACCAACCACTAACCCAGCCATCCACATTTACCCACTAATCCCACAATTGTCATCAACTCATTTATCCTCCCACCCATCCATCCATATTCACTCACCATCCATCTACTCCTTTTCACCCAGACATTCCCCCACTCATCCATCCATGTATTCACCTTTCCAACCTTATCGATTCACTCGGCTTCACACACAACCCTATTCACCCACTCATCAATCCACCCTTATTCACCAACCGAACCAGATTCGTCTACTCATCCATCCGCCAAAACTACGATGTTCCAACCACTTACATACTAACTCCCACTTAAGAGTAGTCTTTGCGATAATGAGGACTTGGTGGGATCGCTAAATACACACATGCACTGGCCGTGCGTGTACAATTGCTAATGTTTTTAATATTCCGACAATACAACTCAACTGGAACTTGAAGGCAAAACGAGAGTCACACAGTCGAAATGTCTCTTTTCCCGTGTATGCATGATTCGGCAAAGACAATGGCATTGCTGAATATCGTTTCAGTTTAAATTGCAGAGGATTCCGTATTACTTAGGGCATAATCACTGGCTCTTCTTGAAAAATAATGTATTCTTGGGTTTGTAGTTTTGAATCACTTCAACTAAAACAATGAGACTGAAGTACCAAATAAAAATATCTTGAAAAAAAATCTCTCAGCTGATAGCATAGTTGTACAAAAGAGCACTAGTTTGGAAACTAGATAAAGCAATATATCTATAAGCTTCTGAAAACATTATAAATTTAGAGAAAGGAACAGCCCGCTTCCCAAACTCTTCCCGGCGGTTTATTAAAATTAAACGTATACAACACACACACTTGAACACACGTTAAAACGGCTAAAGTAACGCACCTGGACTTGTATTTTGGTTGCCTCACGAGACACGTAAATAAGTGTTAAGCAGCCAGCAGCTTTAGTGAGCATCGGAGATACCGCCAGTGCCTGTTCTGATGAAGTATTGTTTACTTCCCATCAGCAACGCATTCCCCTAGCAACGCCCCGCCCCCGCACCACACGTCAGGTGCACGTTCCATTCAGGCCATTGTACCCGTGTGGTGCGCACGTCCTTCAATCATGCCTGCAGTCATCTTTGCCCAAGCTGTAAGAGGAGCCGGAGCAACTGTATTTAGCCAAAACAAAAGCTGAAGAAAACGAGGATTTTTCCGAGATTGAGAACTAGGGTTGATAAGGACGGCGATGGCATTAAACCTGGTTACGTTTTGGGATTTGTGGTCCCGACCGTGCGTAAGGGCGGAATACTTGTGTTTTTGTGTAGAGGACGATATGACTTCCAGTGGGTGAGAGGGTAAGCCTGCTAGAGAAGGTATTTGGGAATTTGTTCTGCGCAGCATATTGGGGGGTGAGATAGATTCGGCCTGTGCCGAGGTGTGTGTTAAGTGTGCGTGCGTGCATGCAGGAGTGAGTGCGGGTCCCTCACCCGACCCTCCGGGGTGAGGACACAACAACTGGCGACAAGGAGGAGCGCCACGATTACGCTCGCCCCAACGTACAACGAACGTCGGATCAGCGGTGCTGCGTATCGTGGCATGACACGGACCCGGCACGAACGTCACGATTAAGCAGCAGTAGTGGCCTGCACAGGTGCTCGTGCGCTGTTGCGCTTCTGCCACGCGGTAATTTTTGGAACCCTGGTCGTTCCCACCCACCTGGGGACGACCCTCTACTTTGACACAGAAAGGAGTGGCCAAGACACAGCGTTGGGGTCCCACATATCAGGTTGCGGCCTCTGTGACACTTAGAGGTGCCTGTGCGACCTGCAACAATGGCAGACAGTGATGGGGAAGCGGAGACGGCAAGTGGCACAACGGGGCCACAACAAGGGTCTCTGTTACCGATGCAGGAGTTTGACGTGTCGGGACCCCCATCCAAACTGGGGCCAAGATGGTTGCTCTGGATTAAAAGACTTGAAATATACTTTGCAGCGACCGGCATCACTGATGATGCCGCGAAAAGGGCAACTTTGCTGTATTCGGCAGGGCTGGACGTCATTCGCATTTTTGAGGCATGCAATCTGCAGGTAGTCACATATGCTACGGTCAAGACGGCTTTGGAAAACCACTTCATACCTCAGTCGAATATGGACTATGAGAGATTCCTGTTCTGTGGGGAGAAGCAAAAAGATGAAGAACCACTTGATCAGTTTTGTGCCAGGTTGAGAATGATGGCCACGGCATGCCGCTGGGACAATGATGAGTCTATGATAGGGAACCAGGTAATACAGGGCTGTAGCTCGAGCAAGCTAAGGAGACAAGTATTGCGAGAACCGGGATGGACGCTGGCACAAATACGGGACAGTGGCAGGACGTTTGAACTGGCGGAGTCGAGAGGCGCAGAAGAATAAACGGCGCCCCTGCGGCAGGTCCCGCCGGGACGCGACCAGGCAACAACGCGTCCCGCGTCGTCCTTGCATGTGTGTTAAGTGTGCGTGCGTGCATGCAGGAGTGAGTGCGGGTCCCTCACCCGACCCTCCGGGGTGAGGCCACAACAGTGTGGATGCTGGCGTGACTGCGCGCTTCTTCTTCTTGCTGATAGATTTTTATCCATCAGCAGTGATTTTTGGATTACTCCCATCTTCTTGGGTTGAGTGTATAGTCGTGGTTTAGGATTCTTCTGGTCTATGTGGACTTATCACAGTAGGGCTGGTTTCACAGGGTCTTCACCGTGATGGGTAGCGGCATGGGTGTCATTTTAGGTGGGGACGTGGGTGTTTGTCCCCCACAACTTTCATGGCACACTATTTTGTCCCCATTCATTTGAATGGGGCACCTTTTCTTCATAGGCCATGTCCCCCCCAACATTTTCAGCAAAGTTTCTCCACTGGGTAGCGGTCGAAGGGGTCTGCAGTGGTGGCAGTGAGTCTTCTGATCAGAGGGTTCGGTTTTCTGATCCAGTCCTTGGCAGAAGTTCTTACTCAGCTTCGCTAGATGTTCGTCCAACATCTGATGTCCAGGTCTCTGTGAAGGTCTGCTATCCTTGTGAAGATTGGAGCTCCAGACAATATCTGCAGAGCCTTGTTCTGGACTATCTGAAGACTCTTCCGGTGTCGCTCATGGCAGGTCATCAATGCTGGGGAGAGATAGGTTGTGGTACGGTGGCGTGACTGCGGAGGGCAGCTGTGTTACTTATGTTCCTGAAGAAGAAGGATTGGTCACCGAAAGGGCGAGTGAGTGATTAAGGCAGTACACCGGAGAAGAACTATTACGTGTGGTGTGGACAGTGCCAACATGAGTGTGAAACTGTCAGTGCAAGTCTGGAGATTTTAATCGTGGAACTTAAGGACGATAATGTGGGTGTAGTTTAGTCTACTAGGGTGTTAGTAACCTTTAAATCTATGGCGAAACCATAGAATCGCCATATAGGTTATGAAAGGTATTGAGTGGGTAAATATGTGACCACTTCTTTGAGGTGTTTTAAGTGTCATAGGTTAGGCCATGGAGCCAGTGTCTAAAGAGATGTGCAGTGTTGTGCTAAATTTCAAGTTGTCAATTATGTAAAGGAATGATTAGAAGAGAAAAAGCCTTTCTGCACAAACTGTGGTAGGGATCCTTCTGCTATGCATAAAAATGCCCTATGTGTCTGCGAGTGACCCATGGTCAATCAATGAGGACGACTAGCAGTTTGTCTTGTGCTATTGAAGTTTCACAGATGCAGGTAAAAGATCACATTAGTGCTTAGGCTCATCAGCTTCGATTGAGATATTGCCTGTGCATGGTGTTTCCCAAGCAGAGACAGTTCTGAAACAGGTGGATGAGAATGTTTTCGTGCCGACAAGAGATAGTTTTACCCTTAATGACTGAGGTCATTAATTGTTCCTCCTAAACTCAGAGCAAAACTTAAAAGATGTTTATTATACTACTTACGGAAGCCGTGAAGTTTTTGAGTATTGCTTGATTTACAAGAGACTGATTAAATAAGATCTTGAAAAGGTGTAATGTGTGATTTGCCTTGAGGCAACTATAATGTGTGCATATCGTGGCTAGTGTATGTTGAATTCCTTGCAATAGTGGACCGAGGAGACACTTGCACGTTTGTTTTGGGTGGGCATACATCATCCAATTGGATGATGAAAAAAAGCCTATATTGCCCACTGTAGTAGGCACCAATCAGAAGAAGACTAATGGCCCTGTGAAGACGGACAGAATGCTTGTGGTCCTGTGTGAAGCCATGATTTGGCATGTGCTGAGGGGTAGATGTTGGCATTTCTCCTGTGCAGATTTGGGACTTATGGTTCTGTGGAGAAGGACAGAATACTTGTGGTCCTGTGATGTGGAGGTGTTTGTTCATTTGCCATGTACATCATACTGGGAAGATGTGTCCTTTGCAGGAAAGCAGACTTGGGTACGTTTCTCTCCTACCTCCTCCACCCTCCCTCAGGCTCCTTCTTCACCTGCGCAGGAAGTACCCCTGATTTGTACGCCCTCCCCCGGAAGTCTTTCAAGGATGACAACCTTCTCCACCTCGCCACTCTTAACTCCCGCTCTGCTGTCAAACACTCGTCTGACATCTGCCGTCTCCTGGAAGAACTTGCCCTTGAAGTCCTCAGTCTAACCGAGACATGGTTCACAGCCAGCTCTGTCACAAGCTTTGACACTCTCCTTCCTGATGGCAACAAGATCCTCTTTGCGCCCAGATCCAACTAGTCTGTTGGGGGTGTAGCCTTGATCTTCCCAAAGTGGATACCTGCCTCTATCATTCCTATTCAGACCTATTCCTCCTTCAAATGCCTGGTCTGTAGGCTTTCTCTCTCTCCTGGCCACTCCCTCACAGTGGCTACTATCTACCGGCCACCTGGTCAGATCACCTCCTTCTTCTCCGAGTGGGCTGGCCCCTCTTCCTCACTCCTGGCCTCAACCACTCAACTCTTTCTCCTTGGAGACTTCAACATCCATCTGGATGCCTCTTGTCCTGCCACAGGACTCTTTCGAGACCTCTGTGACTCTTTCTTTATTCTTCCCTCTTGACCGATTCACTCTGCAGGGTACACTCTTGATGCTCTGATCTCCCCTCACCTCCCACTCTCTTACCCTCTCACTACTCCTCTCTCCTGGAGGGACCACTCCCTCCTCTCATCTCTCTCTCATTCCCCCCCAGGCCAATCCTACCCCCAAACTGCCACCCACCTTCTCAGTCATTCGACCCATGAAGCATGTGTCAATTGAGGCCTTTGCTGCATTTTTCTCTCGCCCTCCTAGACCTCTGGCTGTCACAGCCCCCTCCTTGCTCCATGTACTTGCCCCCTGTCACAAGGATCTGCTTGAAGCCTAAAATCAAGTGCAACTCCTGGTACGACTCAGACCTCATCACCCTTAAACGTATGCGTAGGGTGGCTGAGAGGAAATGGTTAGCATCTTTTACATCCAATGCAAACTGGCCTGCCGCCTGCTCCAAAGGCAGTACCGACTCTGTCCTCACTAAGAAGAGAGCTCATATCCAACTCTGCTTCTCTGCGGCATCTAACAACTCGGCCGAACTCTTTAAAATCTGCAGGGAACTGGCCAATCCTGCCGCAGTCTTTACCTCCCCCGCCCCCTCCCAGGCCCTCTGCACAGCCCTGGCTTCTCACTTCATTTCTGAAACACAGGACATCCTGTCCACCCTCTCTGCTTCTTCTACTTCTCCCCCCACTCTCTCCCCTTCCTTTGGCCCCGTTGCAGCCACCCCCCCCTTTTCTGCCTTTCCTCTCTTCTCCCCAAATGAGGTTTCTAGACAAGTCTGATCTATAAAAACCTCATCTAAGCAGGTCCTTCACTGTTCTTCCAAAACCATCAAGGACCACATTGACACCCTCGCCCCAGCCTTGGCTGACTTCTACAACCTTTTCGCCTCTGGAACCTTCCCTTACCCCCTGAAGCACTCTCTTGTGCAACCCCTTCTAAAAAAAAACCTCAGCCGACCCCTCCCTTCCGGCTAACTATCGCCTGATCTCTGTTACCCCTTTCCTGGGCAAACTCCTGGAAAAGCTGGCCATCTCCCAGCTTAATCTTCACACTGAATCTGTTGGTTGTCTCCATGACCAGTCTAGATTCATAGCAGCCAGAAGCACGGAAACTGGTCTCCTGAACACCTTTGAAGACCTTCTCTCTATCCTTGAGTCTAACATCCCCTAAGTACTCATTCTACTTTATCTCTCTTCTGCCTTTGACATGGTCAACCATGCCATCCTGCTCAACTGGCTCCATGATAATCTGGGTATCACTGATCGGGCTCTGGCATGGCTGACTTCTTTCCTCTCTGACCGACCCTCCCAGGTCCAACTTGGGTCCTTCCTCTCCTCGCTTTCTCCACCTGTGGTGTCAACGGGGGTCTAACATTTCTCTCTGCTGGTTCAACAACACCTGGCATCTCTTGCCCACCGGATTGCTGCTCTTTGCTCCAACTTCCAATGTTATGCGGATGACACCCAGCTCGCCTTCAGGCTCCCCTCTGCCGCCTCTTCTTCTCTCATCCCTGACTGTCTATCTGCAATCCAAGAGTGGTGTGCCACCAATGATCTCTGCCTGAATGCCAGTAAGACAGCGATCCCCTTCATTGGAACACCTGCACTCCTCTTTCCCACCACTCTCTGGCCGGCCTCACTTGGCCCTCCTCCTGCTCCCACCTTTGAGGCTAACAACCTCAGGGTTATCTTTGACTCCACACTCTCCTTCTCACCTCACATTTCTGACGTCTCCAAGAAGTCAAACTACCAACTGCACCCCTTCAGAGGTAGTCTTCCTTTCCTCTCCTTCCCCCAGAAGCTTACTGTCTCTAGTGCTCTGGTTCTCTCTGGGCTTGACTACTGTTTAAATCTTCCTGCCGCTACTCTCGGTCCTCTGCAACTCATCCAGAACAGGACTGCAAGACTTGTCCTTGGCCTCAAAGCCAGGGATTGTATCTCTCCAGCTCTACATTCTCTCCATTGACTCCCAGTGGCTACAAGGATCAAATTCAAGAACCTTTGCATTGTCCACAAGGCCTTCTGGGGCCGGGGAAACAAAATATCTCCAGCTTTCTCTTCATAAGTATCTTCCTTCTCAAGCTTTTCGCTCCTCCAACTCCCTGAAGGTCAGTCGTTTCTCCAAGCAACAAGTTGGTGGCAGATCTCTCTTCGGCTGGCGCTTCCCTCTGGAACAGCCTCCCTGCCTTTTTGAAACTTGAGCAGAACCATCTCCGGTTGAAGAAGCTCAAGACTTTCCTCTTTGCTTCTGCTTTCTGTCTTCCACTTCCCTGTTGGATCTCCTGTCTGTTACTGCACTGGTTTACTTGGCTACCCTCTGAACCACGGACCCAGGACACTGCCCTCCCAGTTGCACACCTGTACTGCCTCCTGGCAACCCTGCACTTGTGAATGTATCTGCAACCCTACAGTCCCCCCACCTGCACTTATCTAACACTTGTTGTCCGCACTTAACCCCTGCACTGGCACCTGCTGGCCACACTTCCAGTTTCTGTGTCTTGATCCTATGTCTCGCACTTCTCCTCCTCCATTCCCCCTCCACTTTTCCCCCTTCACTCTCCCTTGCACTTGCGCAATCTCAATGTCACTTGGCCTAGTAAGATTGTTGTCTTTTCCTCCCTTGTTCCCCTCCCTTGCCTCGTCGTGCCTTGAAATACTTGTGTATATGTGCACTACATGGTTTGTTGTTCTTTACAGAGGGGATATTTGATCTGTGCTTTGGAGATGGCCTTTGCAGAGAGGCAGAGTTGGGGATTTGTTTGGAGCTGAGACTAGGGTGTGATTCTCCTTGCATACTCGCAGAGCAAGCTATATCTTATAAGAAGAGCAGCTGAGCTAGAATTGGCTGCATTTCAGGACAGAATTATTAAGATGTCCTTGTTAAACCATTATATGCTTGCCCCTATGTATCTTAATTGTTTTAAGTCGGTCCCTATGTTAGTCAATTTCAGTTCACCCGAGTGTTGCAACATGTGGCGATGGCTCAATTAAATGTTTTGAGCAGAACCAGAGCTGTTTATTGCTACGCAGCAAGCCCAAATGCACTCCAAGGGGAAAATAATCCCTATACACAGGTAAATATTTCACAACTAGACTTGCGCCGTCTAGGCGAGTTTTTGGGTACAAGAGTACCTTGTTATCTTCGTATACTTGATACGAAAGGTAAATAGCAATTTCACATCTTTCCTTTCCTTTCGCTCATGGACACAGATATGTCTGTGAGGAACACACGTAGCCTTCTTACAATGCCGTTTGCAGCTGACAAACTCCACTGACCATGGTGCGGCTCTGCCGTGTCCATGGCAGTATTTTACACGCTCTGACTCTTTACTTTTTCGTACCTACAATTGGATTGTTCTCCTTAGGTTGGAGACTGCTTTTGAGATATGGTCTTCTTTGATCTGATTTTAAATATTCTATTGGTCGCACCCACCTCTGCCCTGTCCTATGGGTTCTTTACCAGAAGACGGGTTTTTGACTGGACACCTCTCTCACGTATCAGCAAGGTTAGTGTATTCTATCCTCTCTACACCCCTAACAGACTCTATAAAATATAAGATGTTATACTGAATAGTTTTCTTTTTCTATTACCCTACAGGGTCCATGTAATGAATATTGTTGTGAAATAGGAACAGTGAAAGTCTATACCCTGAAGATGGTTCTTTGAACCGAAACGCGTCAGTCATCCTTTTATGACACCCAAAAAGGGACTTTTTGCTGGAAGTTGATGTTAATTTGAACTATTGATGATAGATTTGTGAAGTGACACATTTTAGAGAACTGTGGCTGATTTACACAATGCCAGTTGTTGTAAGGCATTCTAAAAGGTTCTGTGTATTGTATGTGACATGGACAAATATGTTCTCTATGTATGAATAGAGGACACTGTGTAAATCTGATCCTATCGCTCCCAATAACTCGTTGGACTTGAAAGATTAAAAATTCAAGAGTTACCTCTATTATCTAGGTTCTGATTTATTTGTTTCTATATTCTTCACTGATGTTTCAAACGTTATGTTTTTTTGATAATGTGAAATTGCTATTTACCTTTTGTATCAAGTATAAGAAGATAACAAGGTACTCTTGTACCCAAAAACTCGCCTAGACGGCGCAAGTCTAGTTGTGAAATATTTACCTGTGTATAGGGATTATTTTCCCCTTGGAGTGCATTTGGGCTTGGTGCGTAGCAATACACAGCTCTGGTCCTGCTCGATTTTCTCTGTCCCAAGTGACCTTGTGACGTATGCCCGCCTGCACCTGAAATTCTTGTAAAATTGTTCCCTAACCCTTGTTGATACACATCCCCCTCAATTTATTTGTTTTCTTAAATTGTATATGATTGTTTAAACTGTCTTGTGCACCCCTATACCCCACTTGCCCTCTCAATGAAATGTTTTATCATTGAGAGCCAGAGCACCTTGGCTTGGATTGGGGAAGTCTTGTCTGTGCGGTTTGGATTGTAAAGAAGATCTAATACATTTTTGTACAGTTTGCAATCAATTTATGGAAGCAGTGGCTTAAGCCTCACTTCATCAGGAATATTAAAGACATTTGCGGGGACTGTAACTTTTTTATGTATAATAATGATGTAACATTTTTATCAGATGTATTACCACTGGGATACCGCCAGACTCGTGATGAGGCCCACAGTCTGGCAGAGCATATTGATAGAATTTACCTTGCCATTGGATTCTTTTTCAGCGGCGAACTTTGCTCATTTGATCTCGGCAAGCAGTGCCTGACTATTGAGGATTTGGCAATCTACTACTTCATCCTTGCCGCCCAGCACTAGCCGCCAAGCAGGAAGCGGAAAACATTAAAAAACTGACCCACGCACGTAGGTGTTCGTGTCAGTGAGTGCATCGTAGAGTGCACACATAGTCTGGCAGTCTAGCAGAAGAGCAGATGCCACAACGAAGTAGGGTGAATAGATTGCCCATATGTATACACATTTTTGGAAACAAAGCCAACTGTGAAAAACCAGAAGGTGTCTCACCCACTAGTCCCCGGGTATCTGTCATCCAGGTGGCCAGGACATGGCCATCACTTTTGGATCCAGTTCCTGGGGGTGGACCAGTGCAGGAGGTTCACCTGGATGAGGGGTCTGTCACGCTCACCTGATTCCCACGGAGGCGCAGGTCTGGCTTCGAGTGCTGATGCTTCTTCAATGGTGAAGCGCAGGACTCTGAGGATGGACAGGTAGGGGTCCCTCTACTCTGGCTTATCTGGCTCGCAGGAATATTCCCCTGTGCGTGAAAGGGAGTATTACCTACTGACGAATAATGCTCAAGCCTCCCACTCCCTTCCAACCCTCCACGATACCCTTCCACGATTCCCCATGAAGTCTCACCTTAGGGTCTGGAAGGATGAGTTCTCCATCCTGCTTCTGATGCAGGGGCACATTGAAACCCAGTTACCTCACTGGATTGAGGTTTGATGGGAGTTCAAATAAGCTTGACTATTCAGGTAAGGCGCTGTAAGAGTTCTGTAGCAAGTTCAAAAGTTCAAGCTTAATAATAATGTTCATTGTCTTATTGCAGTAAGCGCTAACGCTTATGTCTTTTTCCCCTTAGGGGCCGGGGTTCGGAATGCCGGAGATATGGCGCCGACCCGAAGTGAAACTTGCAGTTCCAGTAAATGACAGGTAAATTCTGGATGAGCGTTCGGGTAATGTCTTTGCATTCGCTCATTCAATGTCTTTGTCTTTTTTCCCCATAGGGGCCGGGGTCCGGAATGCCAGGAAGCGGCAGGACCCGAAATGAAATGGGAATGACCCAACAGGTAAGTCTTAGAAGGAAACTGAGCTTTTCCTATTCCCTTCCTTCTCTCACCTTGTGTTCTTGTCTTTTTCTCTCTAGGCTCTGGGAAGTGGCTGCGGATCCGGGTGATCGCTGCTGAAGATGGAGGTGCCCAGGAAAGGTGAGTGAAATGCAGCGCTGCAGCGATCGAAGCGAAATGCTTTTAAAAATGATGTCTTCCCTTTCAGGATCGTCGATGTGAAGTCTCCGTGATGCAGCTTTAGCAGGTATGGTCTTCTTTCTCTCCAATTCTCTCTTAGCAGGTGACCCAGGATGCTGACAGGCGTGGCTGAAGTCCAGATGCAGGAGCTGACACGGTGAGCGTCCAGCTGCGAGGAGCAGAACAACGCGAAGCGTGAGTTGCTGATCGGGCGTGGTTTAAATAGCTTTGGAAGAAGTTCCAGGTATGTATCCTTCCACCGATCAGGTATGTATCCTTCCCTGACCACACCCAGGTGGAAAGTAGTCCCACAGGTAAAGTAGTTTCATTCAGGCCTCAAGAGGGCCTGGATGTAGCAGCATGGTCTGCATCAGGTAAGTGCACATTAAAACACTTGAACACATGTCTAGCTTTATGAGCCTGGCGCCTAAGGCGCCAGGACAGGGGTCCAACATGAGCCTGGCGCCTAAGGCGCCAGGACTGTGTCCAAAGGGCCCCAGCTTGGGCTCGCTGGCACTTCCCTGGGGGGAATGATGCCTGCCTCTGGGGTTGCTGGGTCGGACCTGGCTCCTTGGGGGTAGGCATCATGACAGTACCCCCCTCAAGGCCCCTCCCAAGGTTGTTCCCTCCGGGTGTTTTGGCTTGTTCGGAAATCTCTGGTGGAACCTTTGTATTAATCGAGGTGCGTGAACATGGTTACTAGGCTCCCACGATCTCTCCTGAAGTCCATATCCCTTCCAGTCAACAAGATAGAAGAGTTTTGACTTTAACATCTTGGTGTCTAAAATGTCTTTAACTTCGAATTCTAATTCCTCTTCAATTTGAACTGGGTCTGGAGGCTTGGACAGTCGGGTCCCTGGCTGTACTGGCTTCAAAAGTGATGCATGAAAAACTGGATGAATACGCATGTTGTACGGTAAATCCAGTTTAAAGGCCACGGGATTGATTATAGCCTTGATGGGATAAGGTCCTATGAATCTGGGATTGAAGGTTCGCGGGCCCTTGAGGGGCAAATGTTTCGTTGCTAGCCATACCTGGTCTCCTACTTGGTAAGGAGGAGTCTTACTTTGGTGCAAATCAGCGTTTTCTTTATACTTTTTCTTGGCTTGCTGTAAATGAGTTGCAGCTTCTTTGAAGGCTCGGGTTATTGTGGAATGCAAATGATTTACTGCGGGCATTTCCAGGGTCAGAGGTGGATCTAGGTCAGAGGTCCGAGGATGTTGACCATACAAAGTTTAAAAAGGAGTTTGTCCGGTTCCAGAATGCACTGAATTGTTGTATGCATATTCTGCGATCCAAAGGATGTCTTTCCAATTTAACTCGGATTGGTGTAACATGCACCGAAGATATTGCTCGAGAGTCTGATTGGTTCTCTCGGTTTGTCCGTCCGTTTTTTGGGTCGTGGCTGGTGGATAACCGCACATCTATTTGTGCTAGTTGGCAACACTTCTTCCAAAAATGGGAGATAAATTGACTTCCACGATCCGAGACTAATATGGAAGGGAAACCATGTATGCGAACTATATTCTCCAGAAATTCCTTGGCCAAGGTGGAAGCTGAAGGCAAACCTTTTAAAGGGATAAAGTGGGCCATTTTGGAGAATAGATCCACAATTACAAGAATAGTGTTGTAACCAGCACAAGGAGGCAGGTCAGTTATAAAGTCCATTGACAAGGTGTGCCATGGTGCCGGAGGAATATCCAAGGGTTGAAGTAGGCCGGCTGGCCTTTTCTTTTGACCCTTGTTTTGGGCGCAAATTCCGCAAGACAATACAAAAGACTTTATGTCTTTTCTCCAAGAAGGCCACCAGAAGTGGCGTTTGATTTTTTCCTCCGTTTTAGCGATACCAGGGTGTCCTTCCATTAATGATTCATGATGATGGGCAATAACAAGTTCTTGCAATTCTTTACTTGGCAGAAACAACCGCTCCTGGAAGTAGGGTAAATCATCCTTAACAGTGTAATGAGGACCCTTTTGACTCCATTCCAGTAAGGCTGAAGAGTCTAGAAGTTATTTTACTTGCGTTTGGATGTCCTCAATAGTTTGCAATGAAGTTAGGCCTAAGATTCTTTGTTCAGGTATGATTGGCACAGGTTCTAAACTCGAATTGGGTTCTTCCATGCCAATCTGGGGTAAGGCGTCCGCTTTACCATTCTTGCAGCCAGGGCGATATGTAATTACAAAATCAAATTCCGCAAAGAATAGAGCCCATCGGAGTTGTCGTGAAGATTGAGCTTTGGCCGTCTTTAAATACTGTAAATTTCTGTGGTCCGTAATTACGGTGATGGTGTGTCTTGCCCCTAGAAGGTAGTGACGCCAAGCCTTGAAAGCAGATTTAATAGCCAGTAACTCTTTGTCGGTAATTGCATAGTTAATTTCAGGAGGAGAACATTTCCTGGACCAAAAGGCCACTGGGTGTAGTTGGTTAGTTTCTGGGTCTCTTTGCGACAGGACAGCTCCCATGGCCGAACTGGATGCGTCGGTTTCCACAATGTAAGGGAGATCTGGGTGCGGGTGCTTCAATACAGGTGCAGAGGTGAATTTGGTTTTCAGGTCCTGAAAGGCTTGTTCGGCCTCAAGCGTCCATTCAAAGCGTTTGTTTTTCTTTAGGAGAGCTGTGATGGGTTGGACTGTTCGGGAAAATTCCGGGATGAATCTTCGATAGAAATTTGCGAAGCCGAGCATGCTCTGAACTCCCTTCACCGAGCTAGGAGATGGCCATTTGAGGATGGCGTCCACCTTTCGCGAGTCCATTCGGACTCCTTGTGGTGTCAGGATGAATCAGAGAAACTCAACTTCTGTGGTATGAAAAACGCATTTTTCGAGCTTTGCAAATAGTCTGTGCTGGCGCAATTTCTCAAGAACTGCCCTAACATGTTTTCTGTGATCGGATTCTGAAGAAGAGTACACCAGGATGTCGTCAATATAAACAATGACACAGACATCGATAAGTTCCCGAAGAACATCCTTCATAAAGTACTGAAAGGCGGCAGGTGCATTGCACAAACCGAAGGGCATCAGCTGATATTCGAAGAGCCCAAATTTGGTGCGGAATGCAGTCTTCCATTCGTCGCCTTCTTTTATACGTACCAGGTGATAAGCTCCTCGAAGATCTAACTTGGTGTACACACAAGCGTCTTTCACATGGTCGATAAGCTCAGGGATCAGGGGCAGAGGATAACGATTCTTAATCGTTATTTGATTTAGGGCGCAATAGTCTATACATGTTCTAAGGTCGCCCTCTTTTTTCGGCACGAAGAACAGAGCTGAGGAGACAGGAGACTTGGACGGGTGAATAAAACCATTGGCTAGGTACTGATCTAAATACTGACGCAAATGCAGGTTCTCAGGTTCCGTACGAGCATAAATCCTACTACAAGGTAGTTGAGCATTGGGTACCAGATCGATTTGGCAATCATAAGACCGATGGGGAGGTAACGTGTCAGCCTGTTCCTTCTGAAAAACGTCTTGGAATTCTTGGTATTCTGACGTAGCTGTACAGGGGTGGAAGTTGCTGAGGCTAGACCCATAACTGGATTTCTTGGATAACAAGTTGGTTCACAATCAGGAAAACTTATCTTCTTTGCTCGCCAGTCAATTCTGGGATTATGTGTTTCTAACCAAGGAATCACTTGAAATTGTGGGGCCTTGATCACATCAAACACGATTGCTTCCCTATGTCCATCCTGACCCACCAGTGTCATTTCAACAGTGGAATGCGTTACAGGCCCTGAGGCTATTTCGGTTCCATCTACTGTAGTAATGACATCTTGGGTTACTTTCGGGAGGAGAGGGAGCTTAATCCTGGAAGCCAATTCACGGTCTATGTAATTTCCAATAGCTCCACTGTCGATGTATGCTTTTATAGCATGCAACTGCTGAGGCTGTTTTGGGTCCACGAGCACCATTGGCATGACAAAATGCGAGGTCAAAGAATCTGTTTTCAAGCTCGGCAAGCGGACCCCTACGCTTGTCGGGCTAGGTCGTTTCCCGAATCAGGTGTCAATAAATCGTTATCAGTGGCTCCAACCACCTTCTTAGGTGGTTTAACCGGACAATTTCGAAGAAAGTGACTGGAAGTCCTGCAATACAGACAAAGTTGCATTTGCCGCCTTCTCTCTCGTTCCTTCTGGTTAATGGTCCTTTAACACCGCCGATTTGCATAGGTTCGGATACGTCGGTACTCTTGAAGTTGGCATGGGTTTTGATCAGTACTCGGGTTTCGTACTTGAACCGATCTGCTTTTCTATTTTGAAGTCTGTGATCAAGTTGAACCACCAAGTCTATGTAGTCTGCGCAGACCTGGGGTGGATCTACTATCTGAGCTAGAACATCCTTAAGCTCTCCGCGCAGGCCTCGATGAAACAATGTGATCCTTTTGTTTTCTGGCCATCCAGTTTCCACAACCAGTCTATTAAAGGTGGCAACGTAGGACAGGAGATCCTGATTACCTTGTCGTAAGGATAGCAATTCGTTATCAAGGGCCTGTCCTTGAGAGTGTCGAGCAAACAATCTTTCCATGCTGGCCTGGAAACCCTGAAAATTCTGGAGAATGGGATCATCCTGATTTACCAATGGAATAGACCAATCGGCAGCACTGCCACTGAGGTAAGATAGTATAAAGGCTACC